>NC_056077.1:22500000-23750000 GCF_016772045.2 Ovis aries
ATTGTCTTTATAGCCAGGGGATGCTTGGCAAAGAGGTCAAGTGACTTTATACACTCCCCTAAAAGTCTAGGCAGATGATAGTGATGAAACCATATTGTTCTTAACTCCTGGCAAAACAAACAAATGAAAGATACTTTAGAAACAGCATGCTCTAGTAGAAAGTACAATATGGGGTCGATATCTGGGGATCTTGCCAGTTATGAGTCCTGTGCTGGCTTCTCTGGTATGCGTGCTCAGTTGCTTCAGTCGTGTCCGACTCTTTGCAACCCACCAGGCCCCTCTGTCCACGGGATTCTCTAGGCAAGAATATGGAGTGGGTTGTCATGTCCTGCCCTAGGGGATCTTCCCAACCCAGAGACTGAACCCACGACTCCTGCATGGCAGACAGATTCTTTACCCAGTGAGCCACCTGGGAAGCCTGGCTTATCTGGCAAAATTAGATAAATGATTCTTGCTCTGTGTATTTCCTTGGGTTGTTATGAGAATTAAATGAGATGCTAGGTATTAAAAGATTTGGGAGAATATATTGCACTTCTTTATTTATTCAAATAATGGAGGCTGAGTGTTCTCTAGATGCCAGTAGTTGCAGATCGGGTGGTACTAGGGGGTACCTGCTCTTACATACAGGTGGGCAAAGGCAGGTGTGCCCTGAGCTGAGGAATGGTTTCTCCAGAGCACCCTCCAGAGGCCACATCCTAGCCCTCCACCTGCCAGGTTAGCTGGAAGTACAGTTTTTTTCCTTAAGTCTCTTAAGTCTCCAGATTGCTTCCTGGGGTCCGAACGGTCGCTCGGCTTCCTCCGGACTTGCAGCGTTGAACTGCAGCCCAGATGTGCTCCCTTGAGTAGGGCATGTCACAGCTGCCCCCTGAGATGCCAGCTTCAAAATGGGCCTCCATGCAGCCAAGTGTCCCAGCCTGCTGCTGGGAGGGGCAAATACCCAGTAGATTCTCAGCTTGCTGCTCCTGGTACCAATGACAGCTAGATCTCAGTCCTCAGAGAAGGTGGGATTTCTACCAAGGCTTCTCTGATCCTTTAAGGTGTGAATAATAAAACAGCTGATTTCTACTGACCGATTTATCAATTGACAAGCTGGGTATTATCCTGAGCATATTTCATACAGTAACTCTTTCAATCTAGAATTGAAAACAACTCTGTGAGGGCAGGATTAGGATTATCCCCATTTTACAGGCGAGGAAATCAAGGCTAGGAGTGACCCTCCTAAGTCACAGCTCTATGTGACAGAGCCAGGATCTGAACCAGAGCCCTTGTCTCTAACTACTAGCCTCTCCTGGAGGAGCTAAGGAGGAGAATTTTCCATCATATACCAAAATAGGGCCCACAGATCTTAGATTCAAGTTCAAGTCTGCCCTTGGGATGACAAGGTCAGGGGTGCTTCCAGTGTCCACCCGTTCCTGACTTAATGTCCTCAGTCCTGGTCCTGTCTCCTCCCATCCCGCCCCGCTCCTGCCCCACTCTGGGGTCACTTCCGTCTAGGAGTCTGCTTGCCTTGCACCGTCAGCTGGGCCAGTTTGCACTGAACAGCGTTCCACAACTTCACATCTTGGTCTCCTTCTGTGAATTTGTTCTCTGAACGTGCAGCTCTTCCGGAACTACAGTTTCTCTTGCAGAAAACAAAATTAAACCGCTTCCTCACCAGACACCCAGCTGTGCACAAAAAATTAATCAATTACTTTTGAGATAAGAGCTGCAGAAGAGAAGCTCAGAGGGCTGCGGTGATACTGCTGTTATCTCTGAAGACACTCCTCAGCCATTCTATGCAAAGGGAGGCTGGGTTTGTTGAGGACGAGTGTTCATCCTGGTGGATGTTTCGAGGCCTACAGGTCCCCCCATAACCTCTCCTCCCATCTCCTCTCTCCCTCCCTCTTAAGTGAAGGTATCAAATCATTAACCCTGCTTAACTACTGCTGTGTTATAGGGCCTTCCCTGGTGGCTCAAACGATAAAGAATCTACCTGCAATGTAGGAGACCTGGGTTTGATCCCTGACTCAGGAAGATCTCCTGGAGATGGAAATGGCTATCCACATCAGTATCTTGCCTGAAGAACTCCATGGACAGAGGAACCTGGTGGGCTACACAGTCCATGGGGTCACAGAGAATCGGACATGACTGAGCAACTAACATTTTTTCACTTTTTTATGTATAATGGCTCTTTTACTGTAGAAGCAACGCCCTATTCACTGTAAAAAACTTAGATAATAAAAGTTAGTTTGAAAGTAACATTAATTATCCTTATATTCTCTTATCCTAGATATAACCTGGAGATATAACCCTTATTGAATGTATATGTTTAGATTTTCTATATTTTCTAGTTATCCCTTATTTTTAACTCAAATGGAATTATACCATACACTTTTTGTATGTGTGTTAGTCGCTCAGTTGTGTCCAACTGTGTGCGATCTCATGAACTGTAGCCCACCAGGCTCCTCTGTCCATGGAATTCTCCAGGCCAGAATACTAGAGTGGGTAGCTATTCCCTTCTCCAGGGGATCTGCCTGACCCAGGGGTCAAACCTGGATCTCCTGCATTGCAGGCAGATTCTTTACCATCTGAGCCGTCAGGGAAGCCCACCGTGTACTTTTTATAGTGTCCTATTTCCCTTACTAAAGCACCATGGTCGTCTTTTCTATATCGACAAATGTCTTCCCTTATCATCTAGTGACTGGATAATATTTCATTGTATGCTATGCCATAACTAATTTAATCTCTTTGTGTTGGGTATTTAGTTTGCTTCCAGTTAAAAGCAATAGACACACATACATTGCAATGAATAAATTTTTGCACACATTCCTGATAATTCCTTATGAAGAATTTCTAAAACTGAAAATCACTGGGTCAAAAGATGAACATATTTTAAAATATACTTTTTACTTAGGATAGTTTAGATTTGCAGCAAAGCTGCAAAGACACTAGAAATAGTTCCCACATTCATTTTCCTCTGTTAAGTTCTCAGACTATAATATATTTGTTCCAACTATAAACCAATATTGGGCTTCCCTGGTGGCTCGAATGGTAAAGAATCCACCTCCAATGCAGGAGACCCGGATTCAATTCCTGGGTCGGGAAGTTTCCTTACGAAAGGGAATGGCTACCCACTCCAGTATTCTTGCCTGGAGAATTCCATGGACAGAGGAGTCTGGCGATCCCGTCCACAGGATCACAAAGAGTTGGACATGACTGAGCATCCAACACTTAAACCAGTATTGGTACATTATTAACCAAAGTGAAAGTGAAGTTGCTCAGTCGTTTCCAACTCTTTGCGACCCCTGTGGACTGTAGCCTACCAGGCTGCTCCGTCCATGGAATTTTCTAGGCAAGAGTACTGGAATGGGTTGCCATTTCCTTCTCCAGGGATCCTCCTGACCCAGGGATCGAAACCGGGTCTCCCGCATTGCGGGCAGACGCTTTACCATCTGAGCCACCAGGGAAGCCCTATTAAGTCACATGCTTTATTCTGATTTCCTCATTTTTTGCCTAATGTCCTTTTTCTGTTCTTGGATCCCATCCAGGATGTCATATTATGTTTAGTCATCACATCTCTTTAGGCTCCTCCAGGCTGTGACAGCTTTTCCTTGTTTTTGATGACCTTCATAGTTTTGTGGAGTACTGACTAGGTATTCTGTAGCATGTCCCTCAGTTTGGCTTTGTGTGATGTTTTTCTCAGGATCACATCAGAGACACTGGGGTTTTGAGAAGAAAACCCACAAAAAGTGCATTCTCATCCCATCATATCAAGGGTACGTGCTGTCCGCATGACATCACTATTGGTGTTGACTTTGATCACCAGACTGAGGTCGTGTTTATCAGGTTTCTCTGCTGTGGAGTTACTCCCCCCATTTCCTGTACTGTATTATTTGGAAGGAAGTTACTCTGCACACAATTACTCTGATTCCCACACTTAATGAGTGGAGAGTCATGCTCCCCTTCCTTGAGGCTGCAGTATCTACATCAATTATTTAGAACCCTTCTGTACAAGAGAATTGTTCATGCTTCCTTATTCATTCATTCATTCATTTATATCAATATGAATTCACAGACATGTATTTTATACCGTGGATTATAATTCATTACTCCATTATTTATTTTGCTCCTTCAGTTGTCCCAGCTCTAGCCATTGGAAGCTCTTTCACTTGGCTCCTTTGTTCTTTTGACATTCTCCCATTGGTTTGTGTCTGAAAACCTCCTTATTTTTCTGGGCTCATCTTGTATGTTCTCTGCCCAGAAGAAGTCATTTTCCCAAGAATCCTTGGTTCCTTTTATGGGATAGTGGGATTAGAAACCAAGACTGGGTGCTGGTTATGCATTTGCTGTTTACTCTAGGCCCTCCTGGCAGACAGAGCTCAAAAACCTAAGTGTGCATTAATCCATGTGTATGGGCGTATCTGTCATTTTTTCTGAATTTATCTACCTGTATCTGTTTTAAGCTAAACATGAGTTCATATTCATGTCTCCAGTATGACATGGTTTGCTTTAGCTTTCTTCTTTGCCATTAGCTATATATTTTTTTAAAATTGAAATATAGTTGACATACAGTATGATATTAGTTTCAGGTGTATGCATAATGATTTTACATTTGCATACACTGTGAAATAATCGCTGTAATATGTCTGGTCATCATCTGTCCTCCTACAAAGTTATTACAGTATTTTTCATCACCATATTCTTTAGGCAGCATATTAAATCCCCGTAGCTTCTTTTATAACAACTGGTTTGTATCCCTTTCACCTATTTTGCCCCCCTCAACACTCCTTCCTCTCCGGCAAATACACATTTGTTCTCTGTATCTATAAGCCTGTTTTGATTTTGTTTTATTTGTTTGGTTTGTTTAGATTACATGTTTAAGTAAGATCATATGGTATTTCTTTCTCTGTCTGACTCATTTCACTTAACATAATACTTTCTAGATCCATCCATCCATATTGTACAAATGGCAAGATTTCATTTTCTTTATGTCTGAGTAGTACTCCATTATATATTATCTTCTTTATCCTTTCATCCATAGATGCACAATTAGGTTGCTTCTATATCTGGACTATTTTAAATAATGTTGCAGTGAACATTGGTGTCCATATAACTTTTCGAATTAGTGTTTTTGCTTGAAAGATAGCTATATTTTAAAGGATTTTGACTTATACTGCCATATTGCCTTCCATGAACTTCTTTTTGGGGGGAGGACAGGAGTTAGAGAAGTATGCCCTGAACCTCTTTGCTGACAATCAGGTTTGAATAAAATTAATCACACACACTGTGTAGAATGACACATTCTAAGCTAACATTTCTCATGCTATATGAGAGATATGAAGCCCCCTTTTCCTTGAAGAGATCAAAATCTGTAAGTACTTGTGTGCACAACTCGCGCACTTTGAGAATCAGAGACCACTAACATCAGAGAAGAGCTCCTGGTGGAAATCTGTGGTTGTTTCTTGCTTTGTAGAGTACTTTTTTGAGCCATGACTAAGATCTTTTGATCTGAGTGGCTTCCAAACTGCTTTTAAGTCCAGATAAAGAGTTAGTCTTTTATTCCCAACTTGTGGACATGAGACCTCATGGGGTAAACAATGGACTACGGAATCTGTATAAACGGTCACAAAACTCAGGTACCTACAGAACCAGGTGGGTTACCTGGGGAAGGGGAAGGGAAAGGGTGCTGGCAAACTGGGAAACTCAGGGCCTGGTTACAGAAATGTGGGCCCAGTGTCATCAGGTCCTCTGACTTCTTTTGAAGAAGCCAGAAATCTAGATTTTTGTGTGAACCCCTGCAGTCTTTAAATGGTGGCCATGATTGGCAATCTTTCCAAAACACCATCAGAGCCAGCCAAAATATGTCCTCTGGCAAGATATGACCTTCAGAATTCCTGTTTGGGACCTTGGTATTGGTACTCTCTTGTTCATAGGAAAACCGTTAACAAGTCAATTACGTGGGAATCCATGACCATCTTTTTATACTATAAAGGGATCCCACATACAACAAAGTTCAAATAACACTGGGTTACTTTGTCTTGCAAAAGCGTTCATTTTTTTTTAAACTTTTTATTTTGTATTGGGATATAGCCGATTACAATGTTGTGATAGTTTTGGGTGAACAGAAAAGGGACTCAACCATACATATACTTGTATCCATTTTCCCCCAAACTTCTCTCCCATCCAGCCTGCCACATAGCATTGAGCAGAGTTCCATGTGCTACAGGCTTCCTAGGTGGCACTGCAACTGAAACTGTTAGTCACTCGGTCGTGTCTGACTCTTTGCGATCTCATGGACTATAGCCCGCCAGGCTCCTCTGTCCATGGAATTCTCCAGGCAAGAATACTGGGGTGGGTTGCCATTTCCTTCTCTAGCGGATCTTCCCGACCCAGGGGTCGAACCCGGGTCTTCCACACTGTAGCCAGTTTCTTCACCGTCTGAGCCACCAGGGAAGCGCTGGTGGTAAAGAACCCACCTGCCTACCAATGCAAGAGACATAAGGGATGCAAGTTCGATTCCTGGGTTGGGAAGATTCCCTGGAGAAGGAAATGGAAATCCACTCCAATATTCTTGCCTGGGGAACCCCCAGGGACAGAGGAGCTTGGTGGGCTACAGCCCATAGGGTCACACAGAGTCGGGCACGACTGAAGCAACTTAGCACGCACATACGCACCACGTGCTAAACAGTAAGTCCTTGTCGTTTATCCACCTTAAATATAATAGTGTGTACACGTCCTTTCCAGACTGCCTATCCTTTCCCCCATCCTTCCTCCGAGCAACCATAGGTTCATTCTCTGTGAGTCTCTTTCTGCAAAACATTCACCTTTTAAAAATGCTATTTATTTTTCAGTTAGAGAATAATTGCTTTGCAATATTGTGTTGGTTTCTGCCATACATCAACATGAATCAGCCATAGGTATACATGTATGTCCCTCCCTCACCTCCCACCACTCTGGGTTGCCACAGAGCACCAGACTGAGCTCTTTGTGTTATACAGGAGATAGCCAGTGGGAAAACATTCACTTTTATTTCTTTCCTGGGTCAGTGAGTTTCCAAACAAGTTAGAATTCAGACTCTCTGGAGGCTGAGGGATTAAGACAGGAACACAGCAAACCATCAGTGGCAGAATAAGCCGGGTCAACTTCATGGGGTGTTGGGGGAAATGTGACTCCCCTACCACCACCCAAAATAGTCACAAGAGGTGTGGGGACAGGGAGGGACCCACCCTGTGAAGGCATGTCCCCCACACTCTATAGTCTTCATTGCTTCTTCTGCTTTTCTGACTCATGAGTCTTTCAGGGCTGTGGGGGATTGATTTAAAAGCATCCCATAAGGCAGGGAATGGAGCCGAGGGAATTATTATCCATCCAGCGAGATTAAGCCTCCAAATGAAAACCATACTTCTTCGCTCATCTTGGCATGCAGACCATGTTCTTTCACCCAAGAGAACACTATTAGTTGGCAACCAAAGAGCTGAAATGTTCATGATTATTTTCTTAAGTTTTTAAACAACTGTATTTTCTTCCGGTCCTCTGGACTTCCCTAAATTGGCATCTCCTTTCTGCTTCCTAGAGTTCTGTGTTTGGGGCATAGATCTGGGTTTGAAAGTCATTACTCGGATGAGTGATTCCTCATGGAATAGTTCTGAGTGTCTAGTGAGAGGACATAGAAAGGGATTCTGATTTTTATTTATTTATTTTTGGTGGCACTGGGTCTTCGTTGCTGTGTGCAAGCTTTCTCTAGTTGTGGTGTCGGCTTCTCATCGTGGTGGCTTCTCCTGTGGCAGAGCATGGGCTCTAGGGCATGCAGGCTTCAGAAGTTGTGGTGCAGGCTCAGTAGTTGTGGTATATGAGCTTAGTCGCCCCGTGGCATGTGGGACCTACCCAGACTGGGGATGGAACCCATGTCCCTCACAGTGGCTGGTGGACTTCTAACCACTGGACCACCAGGGAAGTCTTAGAGAGGGATTCTAAATTAAAGACCGGGACACTGTAAATTCTGGATCTGTCTTCTGTTATCCTGATGCCAGGGATCCCTAGGACCCAGGCACGTGGAAAGCAAGAGCAGTCACTCAGCTTTTCCCTTTGACTCCCTCATCTCTTATCTTCTGGCTTCCGCTGTTTCCTCCCTCTAATCCACTGTCCTCATTGTCTCCCGAGTAATCTTTTGAAAACACCCATAAGGTCGAGCTCTCCTTCTGCTTAATATTCTCCAAAGGCTTCCCAAGGTGCTTTTAAAAATAAGCCTTCCTATCGCAGCCCTGTTAAACCTTGCTACTCGAAGTGTGGTCCTTGGACCTGGAGCATCAGCATCATCTGGGAGCTTGTTAGAAATGCAGCTGCTGAATGCAACCTACTGAACCAGAATCTGCATTTTCACAAGATCCTCTGATGACTGGGCTGCCCATCAAAACTGAAGAACCTATGGGCTTCCAGGCACACACTAGCAGTTCCCAGCCCAGGCTGCATACTGAGTCACCTGGGAAGATTTTGAACACATCCTGCCCAGCCCCCATCTGGATGTGGTAGAGTCCAGACTCTGGTATATTTTTTAAAAATCTCCCCAGGTGGGACTTCCCTGGTGGTCCAGTGGTTAAGAATCCACCTGTCAGTGCAGGGGGCATGAGTTCAATCCCTGGTCTGGGAAGATTCCACATTAGATTCCAATTATGGCTCACTAAGCCAGTGAGCCATAATTACTGACCCTCTTGCCTAGAACCCATGCTCTAAAACAAGAGAAACCACCACAGTCAGAAGCCCACACACCTCAACTAGAGAATAGTTTGCAACAACTGCTTGCAATAAAAAGAGAAACTCTGGGCATAGCAACGAAGACTCAGAGCTGCCCCCTCCCCGCAAAAAAAAAAACCTCCCCAGATGGTTGTAAGATACAACTAGGGGTCAAAAAACTGCTTTACCTGTTCTGACCCTCGCTTGCCCCTCTAGCTTCATCCCCCCAAGGTCCCCACATCCATCTTTTGTTTTTTTCATACTCTAAAAATGCCGAGTGACGTAAATCTCTCTCCCTCGTGTTCCTGCTGCCTAGAAAGCACATCTTGTGGTCTTCTTATCACTTAGAACTCAACTTCAACATCAACGTTTCAGGTCCTCTTCCCGGGCTAGTCCCACTGCCCACTGGATCTGTACCCCACTGCCCTGTTCAACTGCCTTCAGAGCATTTATTGCTATCTGCAGCTAACGAACATGCTTCTATATTTCTTGGCCCGTGAAATGGTTGCTTTTGTTCATTAGAATTTCAGTTTCAGGAAGACTGAGACCTTGCAGGTTTTGTTTACCATCAGGGCTGGATTCATGGTAAACTAAGGACGTGCTTTGCGCAAGAACATGTGGTTGCGGGGAGAGTGACAGAAAGAAAAGCTTTTCTAAAACAAGATTTGATATTTCAAAAGCTGACCAAAGTTAGTCATCACGGGGAAAAAATTAGAATCTGTTGTACTTCCTTATACATATTTTAAAATAGTTCTTAAAAAAAAATACAAGAGGGAAAAGGTACCAATCATCTTTTTAGGACTTAGAGATTTAAAATTTTAAACTTAAAAAAATTAAGTTTCAACCCACTCCAGCATTCTTGCTGGAGAATCCCATGGACAGAGGAGCCTTGTGGATTACAGTCTATACAGTTGCAGAGCCGGACATGACAGAAGTGACTTAGCACAATTGCACAAAAAGTGCAACAGAGAAATGCATCCTAAACTCAGTGAAATTTCATAAACTGAACATTCCTATGTATCCATCACCCGATCAGCTTCTAGAAGCTTCTCTCATGCTCCTGATCACTGTCAGCCCTCATTCAGCATAGACTCAGTTTTTGGAAAGTTCTAATCCAACATTGTCACCTCTGTGGGCCCATGACTAGAGCAGTGCCTGGCAAATATTGGACGATCAATCAGTGTTTGCTGAATAAATGAATTGGCTCATTGATTAATTACTTCTTCCAATTATCTCTATGCACATCCTCCTGATGGGGTATCCAGAGAGGGTGGCTCTCAGAGGCTGGAATGTATCATTCGAACGACCAAAAAACATGTGATAGGCTCAGAGCAGACCTCAGTCTCCTTTAGGATGCCAGCAATTGATAGCACATTTTCCAGGTCCAGGTGGTCTGGGAGCCTTTTGATGGAACCAGGGAGGCAGGTTTGCTTTGGTGCCTGCGCCCCGATGGTACCCATCCAGCCGCACCAGCGCCCGTCAGCAGGAGTGGGAATTATCACACCAGTGGGCTGTTCTTGGCATCACTGTGGTCACTGCCCTTTGGGTTTCTTTGCATTTAACTGGGGCTTATATTTCGCCCCATGGAAACTCAGGGCTCCTATTCTTCCTTCTGGGCTTTTCGTTTTTTCCCTTCTAGTTGATGAAGCACCGTGCTGAGCAAGGTAAAAAGGTTGAATTGCAGTTTCAGAAGCAGAGAGGTTCTAAACCACGGTTTCCTGTGCAGCAGGCGTGTGGGACAAAGGGAGGAGGGCACTGGCACTGACCCTAAAAGACAGGGACCACCTGGCAGTCCACGGCCTCTTGCTCACCATTGTGCTGGGAAGCATTCCTATTAGCCATTGGCTGTGCTGCTGCGCTGGGCTTAGTTGCTTGGTCATGTCCAAATCTCTGTGACCCCATGGACTGTAGCCTGCCAGGCTTCTCTGTCCATGGGGATTCTCCAGGCAAGAATACTGGCGTGGGTTGCATGCCCTCCTCCTGGGGGCTAGCCCCTGGCTAACCACCCCCAACACATACACATTTGCCTGCATGTCCAGGTACCACGATGCCTTCAGAATTCAACTGTCCCCAGCTGTGCCCTGGACACAATTCTTCCCACCCCCAATTCCTGCCCCTATGCCCCCCAAACACACACAAGGTCCACAGTTTGTGTTAGGTGTGATGTCTGGCTCTATCTCAGGCATAACCACAACTTCTCACAACACTGCCAAGCCCTGTGCTGCAGCTTCACTTGCAGCCCCTCATTTAGAGCCCATCCCAGCTCTATGAAGCCCTTCCTGGCCTCATCCCCATTTTACAGATGGGGAAAATGAGGCTCCTGGAGGTTGACTTACCCAAGGTCTCTCAGCTAGTAAGTGGCAGAGCCAAGACTGGCACCCCTGTCTGTTCCATCTGAATGACTGATGCTGGACGGCATCTGACCAGCTACTGGACTGCACCCGCAGACATGGCCCATTCATAGCTGAGCCCTCAGGATAAAGAGGATACAGTGTAAAGAGCTCTCTGGAAATTGCCCTTAGTATAAAGAGCTGCCCCAGCCAAGGTCACATGCCTTTCGCAAGGGGCATCCCACATCCAACAGCTGCTTAAGGTACGGGGTACCCTTGCTTTCATTCAGGACATCTCTAAATGCCAGCTTCAGAGTCCCCATACCCATAGAGCAGACTGAGACTGCATAATATCCACGTCACAGTTCCATATGCCCCCTGGCCAGCCCTTCCGCCCTTACTCCCCCACCACGCAGGGAACATCCCCAGGAGCCCATCCCAAAACACCAGACATGCAAATCTTTAGGATCTGTATCCTGAGAATACAAACTACGAAAACTCCAAGGCACACACTAGACTCTGAGGTCTGTAAACTTTACTGTTTTCCCAGCCCAGTACCCAGCAGGCAGAGATGGGAAAACAACCCAAGCCTGCCTCTTCATGCGCCTCTTGGAAAAACTGGATGTTCTCATTTGTGATGAATGGCTTCCCTGGCGGCTCACAGTAAAGAATCCACCTGCAGTCCGGGAGACCTGGGTTCAATCCCTGGGTTGGGAAGATCCCCTGGAGGAGGGCATGGCCACCCCCTCCACTATTCTTGCCTGGAGAACCCCCATGGTCAGAGGAGCCTGGCAGGCTACAGTCCATGGGGTTGAAAAGAGTCGGACATGACTAAGCATAGCATAACTTATAACAAAATGATTGTAGGGGGACTTCCCTGGTGGTCCAGTGTCTAAGACTCCATGCTTCCAATGAGGAGGGCCTGGGTTCAATCCCTGAATTTGGTTGCATGCTGCAACTGAAAAAAAAAAAAAAAAAAAAGATCCCTCATGCTGCAAGGAAGATCAAAGATCCTGCGTCCCACAACTGAGACCTGCTATAGTCACATAAATAAAAATAAATGTATTTTTTTAATGGTGTAGGACACTATGAGACCAGGAAAGAAATCTTTCCTGGGGTGTGATAGGCAGGGACTCTGATCCCCTGAGGACTTCACTGCATTGATATTCCTTCTGACTCGCGACCCTACTTCTGGTGGCTGGTGGCATCTCCCCAAATAGAGGGTGGGGTGGAGAGGCCATGATCCCTCCAGCAGACCCAGACCTGCAAGAAAAGGATCTCCCTGTGCCCATCCAGGGGCATGAGATCTGTGTTCCTGATGGGCATCTTGCTGCTGTGTCTGCCTCCTCGGCTCCACGCTGAACTCTCCAGTGGGCCTTATTTGTATCTGAAACTCCTGGGCATCTGACAGGGCCTTTGACTCTGTGGACACTCTGAAAACCTTGCTTGAATGAACAGATGAGCCGGGGACCCAGGAGGAAGGTCGATAAAGGTGGAAGGACCCCACGTGCTAGGGGGTAGATGGTGGATCACCCCCAGTGCCGTGTTCCCATTCATTGGTGACCTTGGTCCCCAGCCCCGAGGAAGAGGGTGCAGATCCACACCTCACAGCTTCGAGCCTGGGTGTGGCTGTTCCTGAAGCCATCTGCTCTACCAGTGTCTGCAGCGGCCAGAGCAGAGGCGGCGCGCCCACTTCCTTCCTCTGCACTTGGGAATCTGCACAGCACGTACAGCTTCGCTGGCTGGGCCCTTGTCTCTTCCACGCCATCCATCGTCTCTGCAAGCTGTCCCTGCAGCCGGCCTGTGTCTTACTTATGTCTGGATTCCCACATCTTCTTGTCCAGGCCTGATCTGATTGTAAGCACCTCATCGATTAATATTATCAATGGTAAAAGCTAACAATAAGCATTTGAAGCATTTTCTATGTACCACTGGCCTAATTAGCACTTCACCGATGGCTCAGCAGGTAAAGAATCTGCCGGCAAGGCAGGAGACTAGGGTTTGATTCCTGGGTTAGGAAGATCCCCGGGAGGAGGACGTGGCAATCCATTCCAGTCTTCTTGCTGGGATAATCCCATAGACAGAGAAGCCTGGCAGGGTTGAAAAGAGTTGGACGTGACTGAAGTGACTGAGCAAGTACGCACTGGCCTAATAACCTCTCCTGAATGGACTCATTTAACCTTCATGGCAGCTCTATGAATTGTGGTTCTCATGTTGCAGAGGTAGAAACTAAGGCACAGAGATGTCAAGCAACCTGCCTGAGGTCACACAGCTAGTCAAGTAGTACAGTCAGGCTCTGAGTGCAAGTGTTTCGGCACCGCTTTGTATCTCCCCAGTGTGCACAAAGTTAGGACGATATGGACAAAGAAAAAAGGACTGATGAGCAGATAGGGCAGAAAAGGAAGGTAATAAATGCTATTTAGTGCCTAATATGTGCTGTTGCTGCTGCTAGGTCACTTCAGTCGTGTCTGACTCTGTGCGACCCCATAGATGGCAGCCCACCAGGCTCCCCCGTCCCTGGGATTCTCCAGGCAAGAACACTGGAGTGGGCTGCCATTTTCTTCTCCAATGCATGAAAGTGAAAAGTGAAAGTGAAGTTGCTCAGTCATGTCTGACTCTTCACGACCCCATGGACTGCAGCCCACCAGGCTCCTCCGTCCATGGGATTTTCCAGGCAAGAGTACTGGAGTGGGGTGCCATTGCTAGGTACTTTCTTATACTTTTTCTCCCAACACCTGTACAATGAGATAGGAGAGGCTCAGAGAGGTTAAGTAACTTGCTCAAGGTCATCACAGCAGGCGTCCATCTGTCTGGATTCAAACCCAGACCTCCTGACACCTGTTAGAGCAACTTTATTCTTTATAGAAATGAAGTGCTTTCAGCATGAGAAAACCACCAGATAAGTTTCTTGCTCAGGCTGTGACCTCCTGGTGGGCCCACATAATATCCGTTTGTCTTGGTTTCACACACACTTCCTAACACAAAACCTGTTGAGTGAGCAGATGAATCATCGTTCACGTACTTTCAAGCAGGGGTGCCTGATGGGACTTCATAGAAATAGTGGAGGGATGTGTTGCGAAGGTAATGATTTCTCCACAAAGCAGCGAGAAATGATCTTCAAAGAGTGAATCAGATCATTCCCACCAAGGGATGGCAGGGAAGGCCTCTCTGAGGAGGTGACATTTGAGCTGAGACCCGCAGCTCAAGAGAGAAGTTGCAGGGAAGAGGAAGCCGGCCATGTGAGAATACAGGGGAGATATATTCCAAGAGGAAGGAATGGTATGTGCTAAGGCCCTGGGGCAGCAAAGAGCTCTGTGTGTTTGTAGCTGGAGGGACTAGAGCATGATGAGCCATGGAATAGCATGGTAGGAGATGAGGGCTGGAAGGTGGGCAGGGACCAGATCAGGAGGACATCATGGAACTCAGTGGGGGTGTCCGAGGTAGTTTTACATGTAGTGGTGGTGGTGGTTTAGTTGCTCAGTTGTGTCTGACTCTTTGCGACCCTGTAGACTGTAGCCTTCCAGGCTCCTCGGTCCATGGGATTCTCCAGGCCAGAATAGTGGAGTGGGTTGCCATTTCCTTCTCCAAGAGATCTTCCCGACCCAGGGATCGAACCTGGCTCACCTGCGTGGCAGGGAGATTCTTTGCTGTCTGAACCACCAGGGAAGCCTAGTTCTAAACATAGTGGGAAGCTATTGGAGGACTTTAAAGTAGAGGGGAAGACAAGAAGTGATCTTTTTTGTAAAATATCACTATGGGAAAGAAGTGAATGAGACCAGAAGCAGGGAGACCATTAGGAGGAGATATCCAGGTGGGAGGGGATGGTGGCTTGGACCAGTGTGAGGAAGTCAGTTCAGTTCAGTTGCTCAGTCGTGGCCGACTCTTTGCGACCCCATGAACTGCAGCACGCCAGGCCTCCCTGCCCATCACCAACTCCCGGAGTCTACCCAAACCCAATGTCCATTGAGTTGGTGATGCCATCCAACCATCTCATCCTCTATTGTCCGCTTCTCCTCCTGCCCTCAATTTTTCCCAGCATCAGGGTCTTTCCAAATGAGTCAGCTCTTCGCATCAGGTGGCCAAAGTATTGGGGTTTCAACTTCAACATCAGTCCTTCCAATGAAAACCCAGGACTGATCTCCTTTAGGATGGACTGGTTGGATCTCCTTGCAGTCCAACACCACAGTTCTCCAACACCGCAGTTCAAGAGCATAAATTCTTTAGTGCTCAGCTTTCTTTGTAGTCCAACTCTCACATCCATACATGACCACTGGAAAAACCATAGCCTTGACAAAACGGACCTTTGTTGACAAAGTAATGTCTCTGCTTTTGAATATGCTGTCTAGGTTGGTCATAACTTTCCTTCCAAGGAGTAAGCGTCTTTTAATTTCATGGCTGCAATCACCATCTGCAGTGATTTTGGAGCCCAAAAAAATAGCGTGTGAGGAAGAAGCATTCCTAACAGCAGCAGCATGCTTTGGAGATCGAGTTGACAGACACTGATAACAAACTGGATGTTTGAGAGTGAGGGGAAATCTATCAAACAGTCACTTGAGATAGGGAAGACCAACAGTGAAAATAGCTATTGCTTAAACAGTGTTTGCTAGGTGCTATTCTCATCACTTACTGTATGGTAGTACCTCCTGTCAGCTTCACAGCAGCCCAAGGAGGAAGGTAGTGTTATCCCCATTTACAGATGGGGACACTGAGATACAGAGAGGTTAAGCGATGTGCCCGAAGTCCCACAGCTAGTAGGTGAGAGTGCTGGGATTTGAACCTGGATTCAGATTCCAAGCACTGGCATTTCACTGTGGATTCTTCCCCTGAGAGAAGAATGTTCACAAGGGAGGAGGCTTTCTGGACTCCCCCACATCCTGCTGTGAGCTGTCAGTAGGCAGAGATGAATAGCTATTCTCCTGAGGCTGTTAGAGTTCAAGTAGACGCACGTACAGGCTTCCCAGGTGGCTCAGTGGTAAAGCATTTGCCTGAAATATAGGAGACGCGGGAGACACAAGAGATGCAGGTTTGATCCCTGGATTGAGAAGTTCCCCTGGAGAAGGAAATGGTAACCCACTCCAGTATTCTTGCTGGAGAATCCCAAGGAGAGAAGCGCCTGGTGGACTATAGTCCATAGCGTTGCAAAGAGTCAGACACGACTGAAGCAACTTAGCACGCGTGCATGCGCGCGCACACACACACACACACGCACGCATAGATGGAGACACATATTCCTCCTAGATATACCCCAGGTGATGACCCCTCAAGGCCCAAAACCAGGGACTTCATGGGGTCCCGCTTCCTGGCCAGCTCCCCAGCGTGGACACAAAGGAACCAGTCCTTAGGGCGTTTTCAAGCTGTTTCCCTTTTCTGGGTGGAGACCCTTGGGCTGTCTTTTTCAGCCACAATATGGGGCAAAAGTTAAGAGTAAAAACTCCGCAAGGAGATGTGAGGCACATTACTTGACCTCTCTGTGTCTCAATTTTCCCATCTGTAAAATGGGAACAATGTTAGTGTCTCATGGGGTTATAATGAGTTAATGTATATAAAGTATTATTAAAAGTGCTTGGCACATTCTAAGAGCTTTTTACATGGGTGCTAGGAAATAAAACGGTGATAGGTGAGGGCAAAGGGGAGATGCAATACTTCTCCAAGCCAAGATTATCATCCACAGAGCCAAATGAACACACATCATATCTGTCCAGGGACCTGACCTGTTTGGGGGTTGATGCTGGGAAAAACGTTAAAATCAGCCTTCAGTCAATCTGTTCTAAATGTGAAATCAGAGTCAACAAGAAGGAGCAGGATGTTAAATATTGGTGGCTGGGCTGGACTGCATTAGGCGGTAGGAGCAAACATTTCACACGATGAACCACGACCGCCTGGCCGGGAGGCTTCAGGTTTAAAATGGATCAGAGTGTGAACCCAGGTCAGCATCTCAGCCCATCAAAACAACCTACATCCCACTCCAGCTTTCGTGAGTTGTGTTAAGAGAGGAAAACAGTGTAAAAGTCCAGGGCTAGACTGGTTCAGTGGAGAAGGGAATGGCACCCCACTCCAGTATTCTTGCCTGGAGAATCCCATGGACAGAGGAGCCTGGCAGGCTAAGTCCATGGGGTCACAAGAATCAGACACAACTTAGCGACTAAACCACCACTACCAGACTGCTTCAAAGCCCAGCTCTGCCACTTGTTAGCTGTGCCTCTTTACACAAGTCACTTACCCTCTCTGTGCCTCAGTTTTCCCGTCTGTAAAAACTTGGGTGATAGTAATAATAAGATATGTCTTATTGCACTGTAGTGAGGAAAGAATGAAAAGTATGATTCTAGCACCTAGTAAACACTGAATAAATAGCAATCTCAGTGTGTATAATGCTTTGTCCTTTTTAAAAACATTAATCTGCTCTTATTTTAATTAATTAATTAATTTTGGCCATGCCACATGGCATGGGGGATTTTAGTTCCCTGACCAGGCACTGAACCTGCGCTCCTAGCATTTGAAGCAGTCTTAACCGTTGGACCACCAGGGAAGGCCCCATGATTTATCTTTTCTAAAATATTAAGTTAAAACTTCCACTATACTAAGAACTTTATATGAACTGATTTATTTCTCATAACAGCTCCCTGATATAAATCCTATTACTGTCCCTCATTTGCTGATGAAAAAAATGAGATTCAGAGAGGTTAAGGAACTTGTCCGAGGATACACAGCTTGAAGCGTCAGGACTGGGATTTGAACCCAGGTAGCCTGGCTCCAGAGTCAAGGCTCAAAATACCACACTAAGAGGGTTTTGTTTTGAATGCAGCGGTATTTTTAAAAGCTTCATTTTCTACACTTGTCAGGATCAGTTTAAAAAAGATGAAACTGGCCAAAAAGACATACCTACTGTGTCTTCACTGTCCTAAAGCAGAGCTCCTGGGACTTTCCCGGCGGTCCAGTGGGTCAGGACTCTGCACCTCCAATGCGGAGGGCACAGTTCAGTCCCTGGTGGGGGAGCTTAGATCCTGCATACCGCGTGGTATGGCCCCCGAAAAAAAGAATGGATACCCGAGTACCATGGGGCAGAGCTTCTCTCCAGATGTAGGTTCCTGGTGCGCTGAGCAGAAATAGATCCATACGTTAATAAATCCAGTGCAAAATGAAATTTTTTTCATCATTTCAAAAATATTAAGAATTTCAAGATAGTAAGAACAAAGCATTCAACCAAGGCCAGGCTTCTTCTGAGCACGGGATGCTGTGAGGCTGCTCTGCTCCTCTACCCTTGAAGCTGCCCTGATGCAGGGGCCTGGCTCCACTCTGCCCGCAGGGCAGCCCCATAGCCCTGGCTGAACCATGTCACCTGAGAGCTTGTGAGTGGCCTTGGCCTTTCACCCCAGGGCACTATGCTGTGAAAAAGGAAGGAAGCCCTGCCTTCCTGGATGAATCTGGAAAACACACTTCTCCTCCGTCTGAGCCAAAGGCCCATTCTTTCCCCAAGATTTATCAGCCTTCAGAATGCTTTGTATGTATGGAACACCCCCCATCCTTACAATATGGATGTTGCTATGCACCTCTGTGTGCCCACAGACTCCCCAGCAACCCAGCTTCATTCTGAAACCCAGCAAACTCCCCAAGGATGCCCTGTCCCCTTTTCAGCCCCTCCTTTTCCTTCTTTTCCTCCTCCTCCTTCATCCCTTCACTCAACCTCCTTCATCTTCATGCCATCCAGAAGCCTCTACAATCAGGAAATCCAGGTAGGAAGGAAGTGAAAAATGGGAGCCGTGGGCTCTGAGTGTTACTTGACTGAGAAATCAGGGAGTCTGTAAGGGTGGGAGCCCCCTGGCCTGACATATTAGGAAGCTGTGGGTGCGTGCGGGCTTTTTTTATTCTCTACCAGGTTCTTTGGGAAGTTCCCAGAACATGGGAGCGGCCCTGCCCACCTGAACATCCTAAGGAGGTGGCTCCATCTGGGAGCTTCCAAAACAAACCCCCAACTCCCACTGGTGCTTCCCTCACCCAGCAGCCCCGGCCTCTCCTCTGTGCCTCACAGGATTATTTTTGGAACTCTACGAGTTCAGCAGGTATTCACTGAGCGCTTCCGCAAGGCCAGGCCATACTTGTCAGATTGCCGACTCGCTTTGTATCTTGGGTGGAGATTCACCTACCTGTGTCTCTCCCAGCCCAAGAGAGGGCTCTTTGAATCCAAGGAAGGAACCCGTGTGCTTCTTCAGCTGTCAAAACACACCCGCCCCTTCACTGCTCCCTCCTCTGATCACCACCCTCACCATCAGCGGTATCATTGGATTGATGGCATTTATTGAGCACATGCTACGTCCCAGACAGCATGGTGCATCTAACGAGGTGGTACTGTTATTATCCTTGTCTTACCGAGAAAGAAACAGAGGTTCAGAAACTGTAACGTGTCTGAGGCCCCATAGCCTGGGAGCCAGGCTGGACCAGTAACGTAAGGTCTTTGCCACCTGGAGGATCTCAGGGACCCTTTGGACTTCATCCATCCTGAGACATCAAGGGCAGACACATCCCTTTTACCATCCCTGGCAGGAGCCCCTCCTGTTTGTCTGGGCAGTGCCCACTCTGCCACATGCCCCAGGCCCTCCTCCATCAGTGCCCAGGCTGAGCTCCGGTGTCAGTCTTTCCTTGAGCCTCTGCCTGAATGCCTAGCATGCTGTGAGCAACTCTGAACCCTGGGCTCTCACTCTGGCTTGTGAGCCTGTGCTTGTGAGCTCCCTGGGAAAGGTTCTGGCCCACTTCCCCGAGTCCCCACAGAGCCAGTGCGGAGCAGGCAGCCATGTCGCTTGCTGGGGTGACAACAGATTGGCCCATCCGTGGCTTCATTCTGCTCTATCTTCCCAGACCTTCTCCCAGCAGTCCGACTGAGACACCCAAGACTCCACCCACCCCCAGCAGCCGTGGAACTCCCCAGCTTGCTCCAAGCTGTGCCTGGTCTGCGCTTGGATCCTCGGAGTGAGAGACAGTTTGGCACCCCTCCCCCACCAAAGTCCTGATGTGGTGGCCCCATGGGGACCAGAAATGAACAGACCTGGGTCCAAATTCCAGCTTGGCTACTTGGCCAGGTCATCAAGTGTTCCTTGACTTCCCCGATCCGCAGTCCCCTCACTAGTGAAATATGGATAAAATGCACAAATGCACAAAATAATGCAAGTGCATTATTTTGCACAAAATGCACAAATAATAACATCAGTTCAGTTCAGTCACTCAGTCGTTTCCAACTCGTTACGACCCCATGGATTGCAGCACAGCAGGCTTCCCTGTCCCTCACCAACTCCCGGAGCTTACTCAAACTCATGCCCGTTGAGTCAGTGATGCCATCCAACCATCTCATCTGTCATCCTCTGTCATCCCCTTCTCCTCCTGCCCTCAATCTTTCCCAGCATCAGGATCTTTCTTTTCTAATGAGTCAGTTCTTCGTGTCAGGTGGCCAGAGTATTGGAGCTTCAGCTTCACCATCAGTTCTTCCAATGAATATGCAATCCAATGATTTTCTTTAGGATTGACTGGTGATAACAACAGGGGAAATGTCTTCTATAGTACCTAGGACACAGACATGACATGACAAGTAGGACCAGCTTGCAAAACTAGGGAATGAGTGAATGAATGTGAATGAAGGGATCTCATAAATGACCCACCTGGCTGCAGAGTAACCATCATCACCCTTATTGCCCACATAGCCTAGGTCCCACGGACATGCTCCATGCTTTATTTATATTATCTCATTTAATTGGCCATTCCAGCTTTCCAGTTAAGGAAACTGCAGCTTGGAGATGCTGAAAAGTTCAAGCAAGGCTGCATGGGCAAGAAAGGGCAGAGACAGGAGACAGGTTTCAGCTTTGGGGTTGGCTATGCCTGAGCCTGTGCTCTTAACCACTGAGTTATGCTGCCAGGCTGGCTCTCTGTGAGACCATTGCGTGTGTGCAGGCTAAGTCTATTCAGTTGTGTCCGACTCTTCACAATCCCATGGACCAGGCTCCTCTGTCCATGGGATTCTCCAGGCAAGAATACTGAAGTGGATTGCCATGTGCTTCTCCAGGGGATCTTCCTGACCTGGGGATCAAACCCGCGTCTCATGTCTCCTGCACTGGCTGGCAGGTTCTTTGCCACTAGCGCCACCTGGGAAGCCCCTCTCTGAGGCGGTTAGACTCCACCTAACTATGGAATCACATGGTGGAAGTGACGTGGGTAGGGTGGAGGGGATGGGTGTGTTCCTCTGCCTGTTCCAAAGACTACAGACAGAACGTGAGGAGGCCACTGTTCACAGGGATGGGTGAGCTGTGGGGGCTACCAAGGAGCCCCCAGACCAGCAGCAGCAGCAGCATCTCCTGGGAGCTTGTTAAACATGCAGAATCTCAGACCCACCCCAGATCTGCTGAGTCAGAATTTCTCGGGAATCTGCATTGTAACAAGCCCTGCAGGGGACCCTGTGCCCCTGAAGCTTGGGAAGCGCTGCTCTCAAGGGTTCCAGCCTCTGGGCCTTTGCACTTGTTGGTCACCCAGCCAGGATGCTCTCCTTCTTGCTCTTGGCATGGCTGGCTCATGTTCTGCATCCAACCTCAGTTCAGATGCCCCTTCCAGAAGCTTCCCTCTCCTCCCGCTGTGACTGGCTGTGTTACACCTTGTTGATTTCCTTCATAGCACAGTCCCCCTCATGCTATGTTGTTTGAACAAGAAAGCCTTGTTCTTTCTCTCTCTCTCTCCCCCACATCCGCAAGGGCAGAGATTTTGTTCATCTAATGTTTCTCTGCATTCCTGGACCAAGTGTTATAGTTAGCACCCAGTAGGCCCTCCATAGACATTTTTATGGATGAGTGAATGAACAAACACCAGCTTCCTGCCTGGCATCAGCTTATAGGCTTGCTACCATCTGGTTATTATATGATAGCCCTTTCAGCACGAAGTCTCAGCAACACAGGCCCAAGGGGCCTTGTATATCAGGTGGAAATGTCCTGTTACACGGCGGTTAGGGTGGCTTAGGGAAAATTTTGGCTGAGACGGCAAAACGTCTGCCTGCCAAGCAGGAGACATGGGTTTGATCCCTGGGCTGGGAAGATCCCCTGGAGAAGGAAATAGCAACCCACTCCAGTGTTCTAGCCTGGGAAATGCCATGGACGGAGGAGCCTGGCAGGCTACAGTCCATGAGGTCACAAAAGAGTTGGACATGACTTAGCAACTAAGCAACAAGAGCAAATCACATAAAGGGCCCTTATTAAGGCTGTTCCTTGAGGCACTGAAAATCAGTGCCACCCAGCCTAGATGAAGTGAGGTTACCTAGCCTCTCCCTTCTACCTGGAGGTTACCTGACAGCCCACCTGCAGAGGCTCCCAAGCCTCAGAGGGTAGCTACCATGGCTGATGCCTGGAATCTGGACATGGCATTAAATAGCATCTTACCACATGGCGAGAAAGCTATTTGCTTTCCAATGCACAGTGTCTCGCTGGAATTTAATAACATCATTTTGTTTTCATTGTGTTTATTTTCGAGGTGGCCTTCTATTTATGGCCGCAATACTAGTTCTCCATTTACAGTCAGGTTATAAAGCCTCCTTTTAAATAAAATTGGGTTTTAAAAAAAGTAAGTTGATTTAAAGAGACGTATCAGACAAATACTAAAAGGTGGTATAAATATATGGAGAAGGCCATAAAGGCTGGGGAACATGTAGCTTGCTATAGCTGTACTACAGTCCCGCACCCAGGTACATTTCATGCATGAGTGTTTAGAATTTTAGCGAGACTAGGGTACATTTAGCATAGATGGCTTTATGACCCTGGGCAGCACCCTGCAGTCAGATGCATTAATCCCTCTGTGGCAAAACTTCAAAATAATTCCAACAAGTGAGATTTGTAAAGACCATGGTTACTTTCTCAAGTTAGATTGTTAGGTCAGGTTTTATCATCAACTGAGTCCATGTCATGACCTCACAGTTTTGTTACCAAATACATAGCAAGGAACTTTTTTTTTTTAGAGCTTTTTGGATTTCAGAATTTTGGATAAGGAGTTGTAGACCTTGGAAATAATACTCATACAAATCCTAAATGGGAGTTCATGAGCATTTCACCCTGTGACATGCTTCCCCTTGTGTGATCTCATTTAATCCTCATGACAACCCCAAGAGTCAAGGACTATGATTATACCCATTTTCCAGCTGAGGAAACTGAGGCCTGAAGCAGTTAATTCACCTGCCAAAGTTACACAGATAGTGGGACTTCCTTGGTGGTCCAGTAGCCAAGACTCTGAGCTCTCAATGCAGAGGGCCCAGGGCTTAATCCCGAGGGCCCAGGGTTCAATTCCTGGAACTAGATTTCACATATTGGAACTAGATTTCACATATTACAACTAAAAAAAAAAAGATCCCACATGCTGCAACTAAGACCCAGTGCAGCCAAATACAGAAATAAAATACTTGTTTAAAAAACACAAAGGGAAACGAAGTTACACAGCTAATATGATAGTGGGACCTGAATTGGAAGCCAGACAGACTGGAGGAGAAGGGCAGAATGACCTGGAACTCAGATATATCCACCCCCGTGGCCACTCCATGACCTATTGATGATTCCCACTCTCCTAGCACTGAAATTCTCACATCAGCATCACTCCTTAGCTAGGTGAGAAAAAAGAGCCACCGTCTCCAGATGCCCAACAGAAACAAGCCCAGCCAGTGCCTGAGAACAGCTCTATGATCTCATTAGCTCCTCGAGGGAGCCCTGGTCACCCCTGGGTACCCGCCAGAAACTGCCAAGACAAGCTGTGAGCTTCATGGCCACAGTTTCTTTTAGCCTTCAGACCTGCCCCTCCCCACCAGGCACACATTGCTTCTTTTCCTCTCTGGTTGACATTTTTATTGAACATAAAAGCCCTATGCCAGACACTGATCAGCTAAACATTTTCTTATACACTACCTCTGTTTCCTGAGGGGGGCTTACCTGGTGGCTCCGTGGTAAAGAATCCACCTGCTAAGGCAGGAGACATGGGAGACCCAGGTTTGATCCCTGGGTTGGGAAGATCCCCTGGAGAAGGAAATGGCAACCCACTCCAGTATTCTTGCCTGGGAAATCGCAGGGATAGAGAAGCCTGGTGGGCTAAAGTCCATTGGGTAGCAGGGTTGGACATGACTTAGCAACTAAAACCATCACCACGTCTGTTTTGAGAAGAGTTTTTAATTTGAAAAATATAGGGAAATGAAACCAAAACTATAAAACTCATTCATGATCCACTTTAAAATGTAGTGTAAGAGGGGAAAGTTCCCCCCCAACCCATTCTAACACTCAAATTCTATCCCCTCCACACCCCACAAATGTAAAGGAAACCTGACCTCTGCCTAGAAAGGCAAAAGCAAGAAAGCTAGAGCCAACTTTTATTTAGCACCTAATATATGGGCTTCCCTGGCGGCTCAGAGGGTAAAGCGTCTGCCTGCAATGCAGGAGACCTGGGTTCGATCCCTGGGTCAGGAAGATCCCCTGGAGAACAAAATGGCAACCCACTTCAGTACTCTTGCCTGGAAAATGTCATGGACTGAGAAGCCTGGTAGACTACGGTCCATGGAATTGCAAAGAGTCAGACATGACTGAGCGACTTCACTTTATATGCCTAGCATCTTGCTGGATGCTTTGTAATACGTTATTTCATTGAATGCCGCCAAAAACAAGCAATAACAGTAAAGCCTTTAGAAAAGATAATAGTGTCCTTGTTTATAGAAAACTGAAATTCAAGGGCAACGGAAACTGCCCAAGATCACACGGGAAGTGGTGGAGCTGGGGTTCCAATCCCCTTCTTCTTTGCTTCTATTTCTAAACGGATACAGATCTCAGCCCCAAAACCCAAGTCTGCATGACACAATCGTATTTTCCTGCGGGTGAATTTAGTGTCTTCATTTCCTCCTGAAACACGCTCCTTGTCCAGTTTTCCCGTCTCGTTTCCTGGGACTACTACTTACCGCACTCTCACAGACCAAAAATGTAGAGAACCTCAGTGTCTCTTTTCTCCCTCGTCATCCAATGACCAAATCTTTTCAGCTCTGCCTTCAGAATACAGAATTAACCAAGCGCTTCTCCCGCCTCCTGTCCTCTTAGTCCCAGCCGCCATCATCCATCGCTCCCACCCCAGGACCACATGGCCCCAGCGTTTAGGCTTTTTTCTGTCAAGATCATCCTCCGCCTGGCAGCCTGAAAATGAAAGTCACTCCGTCACATCCGACTCTTTGTGATCCCATGGTCTCCATGGAGCTCTCCAGGCCAGAATACTGGAGTAGGTAGCCGTTCCCTTCTCCAGGGGATCTTCCAGGCCCAGGGATTGAACCTAGGTCTCCCGCATTGCAGGCGGATTCTTTACCAGCTGAGCCACCAGGGAAGCCCAGCAGCCTGAGGCGTCACTAAAATGTCCATCTAGTCACATCACTTTCCCCCTTACTCTCCCTCCTCAAGCCTCCATCATACTTGGAATAAGACCCCAGTGCTGTTCTGTAGCCCACGACTCTTCTCCCCTCCTCCATGGACTCAGCCTCCATCTCCTCCCCACTCAACTCTCCTGTTCCCTGCTGGGTCCGCCCTGTCTCCCCACAGCCCAGCTCACTCCCACCTCAGGGCCCAGTGCTGCCTGAGGTGGGGCTTTTTCCTTCCCCATTCAGTCTTCAGGACTCACATCCCCTCAGAGACACCCCCATGGATCGCCACCCTCCATGACTGCCAAGCCCCTTGTCCTGCTTGAGGTTCCTCGCAGCTCTGATCACTAAAGTCACTCTTCCATTCGTCCTCCCCACCCTCCGGAAGGACCTGGGGGTGCTTTCTGAGCCACAGAACAGTGGTTGCAGTGCAGTACTTGCAGTCCTGGAAACTTAGGTGGCTCATGGCTACTTCTTTTCTTTTCTTTACTTTTTTAATATTTATTTACTTGGCTGCACTGGGTCTTAGTTGCAGCATGTGGGATCTGGTTCCCTGTGCTTAGTCACTCAGTCATGTCTGACTCTTTGTGACCTCATGGACTGTAGCCCACCAGGCTCCTCTGTCCATGGGGATTCTCCAGGCAAGAATCCTGGACTGGGTTTCCATGTCCTCCTCCAGGGGACCTTCGCAACCCAGACATGGAAGCCAGGTCTCCTGAATTGCAGGCAGATTCTTTACCATCTGGGTCACCAGGGAAGCCCAAGAATACTGGAGTGGGTCGCCTATCCCTTCTGCAGAGGATCTTCCCGACCCAGGAATTGAATTGGGGTCTCCTGCATTGCAGAAGGATTCTATACCAGCTGAGCTACCAGGGAAGCCTGACCAGGGGTCAAACCCAGGCATCCTGCATTGGGAAAGTGGAGACTTAGCCACTGGACCACTAGAGAAGTCCCCTAATAGCTATTTCTTGAGTGACATGAATGAGTTTCTGTTATGAGCTCTGCTCCATTGGAGGAAGGATTTAATCTCAGCCAATCCTTTTCCTCGAAGGGCATCTAAGCTCAAAGGGTGGAAATGTCTGGTCTGGGTCATCTTGCCTGCATGTGCCATCTGCTGAGGTTTTCTCACTTCTTTCACCTCATTGGGGTGAAAGGAAGGATGATGGGAAAAAAGGATTTGGGAACATCACTTAATTTATAGCAGAAGAGTCACTGACCACACAGCTTTGTCCCACTTTATTCATTCATACGCTTGAGACCCAGCACACTCAGTAGCCTGAGTCCAAGCTGCCAAGCCTCAGAGATACACAAGCCTTGCCCAAGCCAGTGAGCTCTGCTCCTGGGGGACCATGCTCAGCACTGTTCCTGTGCCACAGCCTCACTGATTCTCACAGAAATCCTGAGAAGCAGGACAGATAGGACTGGTGATCCTCATTTCACAAACGTGAACACCAAGACCAGAAAGGGTTATATGAGTTACCTGGGTTTGCAACATGGGTTTGGGGCAAACCTGAATTTGGGAGACAGATGTGCTTTGCTCTGGGTTCACCAATTTTCTCCAATAGGTAGCTTTTCAGACAGCTGCTGGAGGTTGAAAACGGGAGGAGTGATGAGAAATCAAATCCTGATGACCTCATTTGAGATCCTGGATCCAGCCATGCCTGAATCAGGCTCACCTCCTGGACATATCAGTAACTGCTGATGGTCAATCCAGCCCTTCCAGCAGGAGGCACACTCATTCATTTATGAAAGAAATATTTACTGAGTAAAGAAACAGAATCTGGCTTCCTTAGGGTGAGACTTATATTTGGTGAAACAAAAGCCTGTGTGTGGGGAGGTTCAGAAGGGGAGGCACAGGCTTAGACTATGACATGACTGAGAACTCTCACAGCCAGGGAAAGCCCTGTGGAGGAATTAGAGTCAGCGAGAACCTAGAAAAGGGCTGGGTATTGAAATCTCCTTTGGTTAGTCACGAGGAAGCACACTGAGATTCTGGAGTCAGAAGAACCTGGATTTAAGTTGTCAATCTGCCCCTCTCGGGCTGTGTTAATTGGGTAAGATACTTACCCTCACTGAGCTTCAGTTTATAAATGTAACGTGGCCGTGACAAGAGCTGATCCATTTCAAGTGATGTGCTGTAAGGATGAAATAATGTGTGGCCCGCACTGAGTAGAGTCAGTATAGGAAAGAGACAGGCAGGGCAGGAGGGTGGTACATGCTTAGACTCTGGAAAGAGTCTCTGGGTTTGAATCATCTTGGGCAAGTTACATATTTCTCTATGACCAGTTTCCTTATCAATATGATGAGTACCTATCTCATCGGGTTAGATCGAAAGTGCTTAAAACTGGACTTGGCAGATAACAGGATTTTTACTGTTCCAAGAAGGTGATCCTATATTTGTGAAGACTCTCATTCATAAATGACAGAAATCCATCTCAAATAATTATAAACAGCCTGAGGAGCTGGTACTAGTGGAAGAGAACCTGCCTACCAATGCAAGACACATAAGAGATGTGGGCTCGATTCTTGGGTTAGGAAGATCCCCTGAGGAGGGTATGGCAACCCACTCCAGTATTCTTGCCTGGAGAATCCCATGGACAGAGGAGCCTGGTGGGCTACAGTCCATAGGATCACAAAGAGTTGTACATGACTGAAGGGACTTAGCAGCAGCAGCAGCAGCAGCAGCAGCAGCAAGCAGTGAAGAGGCACTAACACAAGAAACTTAGGGAAGAATTCAGACTTGGAGGAAATACTCCAGGCTCATCCCTTCATTGACTTATTTGTTGATTTAATGACCTACTGTGTGCCAGGAACTGGGAAGACAGCATCAAACAAGAAGGAGTGTGTTCTTGGAATTTATAGTAGCCTAGAATAAACAGACATAGAATTAAACCCATAATTAATTATTTATAATATGTTCCCCCAAAAGAGAAACATGGGGTGCTGTGAGAGCAAATAATTGGATGGCATCAGCCTGAGTACATGTGGATGGTATCTTAAGGGCAGGAGGAATTAATCCAACAGGGAATGGATAGAGAAGGATATATGAGGCAGAGAGAGCGTAGGTGCAAAGGTCCTGAGGCAGGAGCAAGAGGAGCATGGGAAGAAGAATCTGGAGCTGGGAAGAGGCCAGATGCCACCGGACCGTGCAGAACTTCTGTCCTTATCCAACCGGAAGCCACCTTGTCTAAAATTCCTCAGGTTCAATACATAACAAACAGACATTTGATAAATACTGATGAATTACCTACTATGTACCAGACTTTGTACAAG
Source organism: Ovis aries (assembly GCF_016772045.2). Taxonomy (NCBI): domain Eukaryota; kingdom Metazoa; phylum Chordata; class Mammalia; order Artiodactyla; family Bovidae; genus Ovis; species Ovis aries. The sequence goes on from NC_056077.1 coordinate 22,528,699, forward strand.
GTGTCTGAGATACAGCAGTGCTTATATTTCAGTGAAGAAGTCAGAAATTAAACGAGGCAAGAAGGGCTTCCCTGATGGTTCAGTGGTAAACAATCTGCCTGCAGTGCAGGAGACCTTGGTTTGATCCCTGGGTTGAGAAGATCCCCTGAAGGAGGAAATGGAAACCCACTGTGGTATTCTTGCCTGGGAAATCCCATGGACAGAGGAGCTATAGTCCACACGTTACAAAAAGAGTCAGACATAACTGAGTGACTAAACAGCAACAATAAATATAACCAAGAAAATAAACACACTTACATATAATCATAAATGATGGGAAGGAAGCAACTAGAGGCAGGTGGAGACCTAAACGCTGAGAATGAGAGAGCTCCAAGAAGGCCATGAGAGAGCAGGGCAGGCAGAAAGCTGTGTTCCTCAACCTCCTTCACATTAGAATCACCTGTGCATGCCGAGTCTCTAAGTCACGTCCACCTCTTTGCAACCCCATGGTCTGTAGCCCACCATGCTCCTCTGTCCATGGAATTTCCCAGGCGAAAATACTGGAATGGGTTGCCATTTTGCTCATCAGGGGATCTTCCCAACCCAGGAATCAAACCTGAGTATCCTGCTTTGCAGGCTGATTCCTTACCACTGTGCCACCTGAGAAGATGCAGCATTTTAGAATCACCCGGGATAGCTAAAAAAGGCCAGCCCCCACATCCAGAAATTCTGATTCTGCTGGTCTGCAGTGGGGTGTGGATACCAATACTATTTAAGAACTTCTAGGATGATTCTGGGGTCAGCCAGGACTGAGAACCCCTGGGTCAGACCCAGCTACTCAAAGTGTGGTCCACAGACCAGCAGCAGCCACACCACCTAAGAGCTGGTTAGAAATCCCAGAAGGAACAGAACCTCAAGCCCTTTCCCAGACCTACTGGTTTCAAATCTGCATTTTTTACAAGGTGCCCATGTTAGAGTTTGAGAATGGTTGACCCAGAGGATAGTGAGAGAGAGAGAGGTGTAGGTAGGACAAGGCGGGACTGGAGAGATGAGAGGTCAGATGGGCTTTACTCTAGGGCCCTCACTTCATTCCAAGTACAGCACAGGTACTCATATACCACACCCCAACACACACACACACACACACACAGAGCACACGGGCATGCAGCCATACCCAAATGTGGGCACCAGGCCTGTTTACATTCTATGATTTTCTAAAATATATTTGCACCCACATCTGATAACTTCAGGCTTCCCTAGTGACTTAGACAGTAAAGAATCTGCCTGCACTGCGGGAGACATGGGTTTGATCCCTGAGTTGGGAAGATCCTCCGGAGGAGGACATGGGAACCCACTCTAGTATTCTTGCCTGGAGAATCCCCATGGACAGAGGAGCCTAGAGGGCTACAGTCCAGGGGGTTGCAAAGAGTCGGACACAACTGAAGGAGTAAGCACTGATAACTTCAGATGCCCTCCTCAGGGTAGGTAGGGGCATCCCTATCCCATCTCTCTCTCTCTCTCTCTCTCTCTCTCTCTCTCTCTCTCTCTCTCTCTCTCTCTCTCTCTCTCACACACACACACACACACACACACACTTGCCCTTAGACTCATCCCACCCAGAGACACCCCTGCCTCACCCCCATCATACTGCAGCTTAGAAAGACTCCAGTGGGTGAGTGGGCAGGGAGAACGGAGGATCTAGAGGAAGAGGCCACACCTTCTTCCTCCTGCCCAGATAGGGGAGAAACCATCACATCCACACAGGTTACAGGGAGGCAGCCAGCCTCTGTACTTTGCAGAACTAAATCCCAGGATGGAGTTTGCTCCAAACGCCAGAACTATTCCTGGATGTCAGGTGCAGTTAATGGTTGCAATGGCAACCACCCATGCTTAATGACTAGAAGAGAGTTAAAGATGCTGGATAAATGTCAGGGCCCAGGATGGATTTGCTGGGAGCAGATCTGCTCGTGCTGGGCAGAGTTGCCCAGTGAAGGTTGAAATGAGCAGTTTAGGGTAGCTGGAAAGATATGCAGGAGACTCTCTCTCTCTCTTCTCAGGTTAGTGGAGTCAGAATGGCGCAAAATGTCAAAAAGTGTAGATTTCTACATGGACAGTTTCTACATAGACTCCAGGTTTGGGTTTGATCCTGCAACATGTTCTCAGAGATTGCAGGGGGTGTAAATCTAAGTCCAGGTCCTTGAAGAATTAAAAGATGTCACTTTATATTAAAAAAAGAAAAACTTTTCTGGAGGGTTTCCCAGGTGGCACTAGTGGTAAAGAATCTGCCTGCCAATGCAGGAGATGTAAGAGACCTGGGTTCTATCCCTGGGTCAGGAAGATCCCCAGGAGGAGGGCATGGCAACCCACTCCAGTATTCCTGCCTGGAGAATCCCAGGGACAGAGGAGTCTGCAGGGCTACAGTCCAAAGAGTCATAGAGAGTCGGACAAGACTAAAGCAACTTAGCACACATGCACGTAAACTTTTCTGGATTATTTTTTAAATTAAGAGAATGCCAAATTAGTGCAGAAAAAACAGCCTTTTGTAAAGATGATGTCAAGAAAATGAGATGATAAGCCCCAGACTGGGAGAAAGTATCTGCCAAAGACACATCTGATAAAGGGCTGTTACCCAAAATATATGAAGAACTCTTGAAACACGTATATTACCATATGTTAAATAGATGACCAGTACAAGTTCGATGCATGAAGCAGGACACTCAAAGCTGATGCTCTGGGACAACCCAGAGAGACAGGGTGGAGAAGGAGGTGGGAGGGGGTTCAGGATGGGAGGGACACAGGTGTACCCATGGCTGATTCATGTCAACCTATGGCAAAAACCACCACAATATTGTAAAGTAATTAGCCTCAAATTAACTAATTTTAAAAAAAGAACTCTTAAAGACCAACATTAAGAAAACAAGGAGCTTGATTTTAAAATGGGCCAAAAACTATAACAAATATGTTGCTAAACTCAGATTAAAACAATGAGATAGCACCAAGCACCTAGTAGAACGGCTGAAACCCAGAAGGCTGACACCAGCAAAAGCGGGTGAGCAGCAGAAACTCTCATGCATTGCTTCTGGGCTGTGCTAAGTCACTTCCTCGCGTCCGACTCTCCTATGGACTACTGCCCTCCAGGCTCCTCTGTCCATGGGATTAGTGGGTTGCCATGCCCTCCTCCAGCGGATCTTCCCAACCCAGGAATCGAACTTGTGTGTCTTCATGTTTTCCTGCGTTGGCAGGTGAGTTCCTTAACACTAGCACCACCTGGGAAGCATTGCTGGTGAGAATGCAAAATGGAACAGCTACTTTGGAGGACAGTTTGGTGCTTTCTTACAGAGTAAATATACACTTAACCATACAATCCAGCAATCATATAGCTTGGTATTTATCCAAATACTCCTTGGTATTTATATCTACACAGCAACCTACACATGGATATTTATAGCAACCGTGTTCACAATCGCCAAAAACCTGGAAGCAATCAAGACGTCCTTCAGTATGCACGTATGCGTGCGTGTCGTGTCCGACTTCGTGCCACGCGTGGACTGTAGCCCACCAGGCTCCTCTGTCCATGGGATTCTCCAGGCAAGAATACTGGAGTGGGTTCCCATGCTCTCTTCCAGGGGATCTTCTCGATCTAGGGAGAGAATCCACGTCTCTTACATCTCCTGCACTGGGGGGTGGGTTCTTTACCTCTAGCGCCACCTAGGAAACCCGTCCTTCAGTATGTGAGTGGATAAACTGTCGCACATCCGAACAATAGAATATTGTTCAGTACAGAGAAAAAAGCTATGAAGCCATGTAAAGGCATGGAGGAATCTTTAAAAAAAATTTTTTTCATTGTGGTAAAAGTCACGTAATATAAAATACACTGTTTTGACTATATGTGACTGTACAGTTCAGCAGCACGAAGTACATTCACATTGCTGGACCTCTCTCACCAGCATCCATCTCCTGAATTTTTCACCTTCCTAAGCTGAAACTCTGTCCCCATTAAACAGTGACTCCCATTCCCCCTTCCCCCTTCCCCATCCCCTGGTCCCTGGCATCTACTAACGTGCTTCCTTTTTTTAACTTTTTATTTTGTATTAGAGTATAACTGATTAACAATCGTGTGATAGTTTCAGGTATGCAGCAGAGTGACTCGGCCATACGTATATACCAGTGTACTTTCCGATTCCATGAATTTGACTATTCTAGGTACCTCGTACAAGTGGAATCAAGCACTATTTGTCGGCACCTAAAGTATATTGGAATGCACTTTTAAGGTTAACTTAACATATGTCCTACCAACAAACTGTATCTTCTTTTTATTCCCCCCTGTGCTATACAGTAGGTTCTCATTAGTTATCTGTTTTAGATGGTTGGATGGCATCACTGACTTGATGGACGCGAGTCTGAGTGAACTCCGGGAATTGGTGATGGACGGGGAGGCCTGGCTTGCTGCAATTCATGGGGTCTCAAAGAGTTGGACACGACTGAGCGACTCAACTGAACTGAACTGAATGTAGCTGCTGCTGCTGCTAAGTTGCTTCAGTCGTGTCTGACTCTGTGCGATCCCATAGACGGCAGCCCACCAGGCTCCTCTGTCCCTAGGATTCTCCAGGCAAGAATACTGGAGTGGGTTGCCATTTCTTTCTCCAATGCATGAAAGTGAAAAGGGAAAGTGAAGTCGCTCAGTGGTGTCTGACTCTTCGTGACCCCATGGACTGCAGCCTACCAGGCTCCTCTGTCCATGGGATTTTCCAGGCAAGAGTCCTGGAGTGGAGTGGCATTGCGGAGGTGGGATAAATTGGGAGATTGGGACTGACATGGAGGAATCTTAAACGCATGTTGCTACATGACAGAAACTGCATGATGTTCCAACTATATGACACTGGAAAAGGCACAGCAAAAGGAGACAGTAAAAGGAATAGTGGTCGGCAGGGGTCAGGAGAGAGATGGATGAATAGGTGAAGCATGAAGCATTTTTTAACATTAATTAATTTATTTTAATTGGAGGATAATTTCTTTACAATATCGTGGTGGTTTTGCTGTCCATCGACATGAATCACCCACGGTGCACATGTGTTTCCCCATCCTGAACCCCCCTTCCACCAGCCTCCCCACCCCATCCCTCTGGGTTATCCCAGAGGACCAGCTTTGAAAGCCCTGTTTCATGCAGCGAACTTGCACTGGTCTTTTATTTCACATATGGTGATATACATGTTTCAGTGCTATTCTCTCAAGTCATCCCACCCTCGCCTTCTCCCACATAGTCCAAAAGTCTGTTCTTTACATCTGTGTCTCCTTTGGTGCCTTGCATATAGGATCATCGTTACTGTCTTTCTAAATTCCATACGTATGCGTTAATAAATTGTATTGGTCTTTCTCTTTCTGACTTACTTCACTGGCACAGAGGATTTTTTTAAGGCAGTGAAAACTACTCTGTGTGATACTATAATGATAGATACGCACTGTTAGATACTTGTCTGGACCCAAAGAATATACAACATCAAGAATGAAATAGAATATATGAATTTGAGTGATAACGATGTGTCAGTGTGGGTTACACAGTGTAACCCATGTGTCATCGGTTATAACAACGGCACCATTCTGGAGGGGATGCAGATGAAGGTAAAGTAATGACTGTGTGGCACAGGAGGGTATCAGAAATCTCTGGACCTTGCCCTCAAGTTTGTTCTGAATCTAATACTGCTCTAAAAAGTACAATCTATTGAAAAAATAACAATAACTTTTTGAACCCCACAACTCCACCTGTTACATTGTAAGTGTGCCATTTACATGCTGCTTGCTGCTGCTGCTGCTAAGTCGCTTCAGTCGTGTCCGACTCTGTGTGACCCCATAGACGGCAGCCCGCCTGGCTCCCCCGTCCCTGGGATTCTCCAGGCAGGAACACTGGAGTGGGTTGCCATTTCCTTCTCCAATGCATGAAGGTGAAAAGGGAAAGTGAAGTCACTGACCCGTGTTAAAGAGCACATGCAGGGAGCCAGAAGTAGGCTCCAAGTTGCACAATGGATGTTTCTCAGGTCTGCCAGTGTGTCTCTGCGACGCTGTGTGGCTCTGCCCTTGGGAACTGCTAGCACCTGGGAATGCGAGGCCGAGTCCAAGGGATCGGCTGCTCTGAGCTCCCCGCTCAGGGCAGGGACTCAGGGCTGTGTGATGCTCCCTTGTTGAAACACACACACACACACACACACACACACGTGTATGGCCTCAACCTCAACCTTGTAAGAGGGAATTGCTTTCCACAGACCCCTGCAAACCCTATCTGGACCTGCTCCACAGTCGAGGTCTCACAAACACAGAGGTCAAGTTCTTTGTGTGTGTGACAATGATCGTGTGTCTGTCTGGCTGCAGAATGTGGCTCTTAGACTCTGGTGAACCTTGGAATCCTGCAAGAGCCTGCTAACAAGCAGTTTCTCACACTCTCCCTAACTCACTGCCTTGTGTAGAGAGCCCAAGAATACACTTCTGTTTTCCTAACAAGAGCCCAGGTGATTCTCATGTGGATGTGCCCAGCTTTTCCAGGAATTCAGAGAAAAAGGGTTTTCCCCAGAACCTCTGCCATGGACATTTGTTTGGTCTGAAAACAGATGAGTTCTTTGACTACTGCCAATGCTTGCCAAGGTGAGATTAAGATGATTGTTCACTAAAATGGTTATGGGGATCACCCCCCACTCTCATAGATAATCTGATGTTAAAGTAATAATAAAGTGAAGTCACTCAGTCATGTCCAACTCTTGGCGACCCCATGGACGGTAGCCTACCAGTCTCCTCCGTCCATGGGATTTTCCAGGCAAGAGTACTGGAGTGGGTTGCCATTTTCTTCTCCAGGGGATCTTCCCGACCCAGGGATCAAACCTGGGTCTCTCACATTGTAGGCAGACGCTTTACCATGTGAGCCACCAGGGAAGTGCAAAATAGTAATACTAAGCTGTTAAATAAGGAAACACAGCACATTTCAGGATTTTTTTCCATACTATTTTAATTTTGTTGTTCAGTCACTAAGTCGTGTCTGACTCTGCGACTCTGTGAACTGCAGCATGCCAGCTTCCTTGTCCTTCACTATCTCCCAGAGTTTGCTCGAACTCATGTCCATTGAGTCGGTGATGCCATCCAACCATGTCATGCTCTGTCACCCCCTTCTCCTCTTGCCCTCAGTCTTTCCCAGCATCAGGGTCTTTTCCAATGAGTCACCTCTTCAGCTGGCCAAAGTACTGAAGCTTCCTCAGCATCAGTCCTTCCAATGAATATTCAAGATTGATTTCCTTTAGGATTGACTGGTTTGATCTGTGTTGTCCAAGGAACTCTCAAGAGCCTTCTCCGGCACCACAAATCAAAAGCATCAATTCTTTAGCTATTTTAATGATATTTTGTAAAAGTCAAATATTGATTAATTTCCCATTCTCATTTTTTCCTTTCTCTGTTTTTACCCCTGCTTTCCTGGTACTGCCAAATACATAGCTTAGCCTGCCTAGTTGGCAGAACTAGGCGTTCTACATCAGTGCCTATGAAGTTTCAGGTGCCAAACTGGGCATCCAAAACACAGAAGTGGAGAGAACTGCTGTCTTGGCTAGGATGGGCCAGGCTCTTGACTCTGCACTTCAGAACCAGCTAGGCCCCAGGCTTTGGGTTAGAATGGAGTTCCAGCTGGGCCTGCAATTAACCAAATAATTAAAGGCCACAAATAATTTTTACCCCAAACCCAGTGAAGGGGCTAATCAAGCAAAATGCCCAATGTCAGGCTCTGCAGAAATAAATCAGACCTAGAACTGGTGCAGAAGAGGACAGACAGCACCACAGGCCCCTGCTCTGAGCTCAACTTTCTGCACTTGGTTCAAAGGCAGGACACTTGCTTGATCAGGCATCTCCCTCCGGGTGGATGTGGCTGGACTCTGGCTGGACCATTGTTCCTCTCCCATCACCAGTTACTTCTTCAGAAGGTTCAGGATAGCTTTCAATGATTCCTCTGATGATGCTCTTCTCTTCCTGTGCCTCTGCAAGCCCCTGCCACCTTCTAAGAGATCTAAAACTGTAAATCAGATTGTGTTTCTCACCTATGTAAAGCCCTCCAGAAGCATGGACCACACACCTCTCCAGCTCCCAGCCCTGACCTCAGAGGGACTCCATCCTCTGGCTCCTCTGTGGACCTGGTCTTGTCCTGTCCCCCCCTTACTCACTCTGCTCCCTGCACTTCCCTCGATTCTAGAAACACGCTCCATATTACCCTGCCTTGGGGCCTTTGCATTTGGGGTGCCCTCTTCCTAGAAAGTTCTTCCCTCACATCTTCAAATCTTGTCACTCAGGTAATCTTCACAGAGAAGATTTCCCTGTTCACCCAATCTTACGAGTCTCCCCCTCTCCTCCCAAGACACTCTCTCTCTGGGAATTATTATTTTCATGGCATTTATCACTATCTGAAATCACCTTTTCCATTTTTACAGAAATCTCTGTTTCGTTTATTTATTCATTCACTGTTGGTCCCTCACCACTAGGCTATAACAGGCTTGAGCTCCGGAACCTAGTCTGTTTCATTCACTGGTGAATCCGGTGGGCCCAGGACACAGCTTAATGCAAACCAGGCACCTTGGCAGACATCTGTTGAACAAAAGACTGAATCTGGATGTGCACCAACAGCAGTTCAGGAGCCTCAGAAGAGCCTGTTTATTTCTCCTTAATTTGCTCATTCCTATTAGGAGCCATGAGCCATAATTGCTGTACCCCCAAGTGCTGTGTCTTGCTCAAAGACACCTAGTTCAGGGTCCTCATTATCAGTGAATTCATTATCCAAATCCTGCACACGCGAGGCTGCATGGATGAGCCAGCAAACTCTGTCTTACTGTGAATGTGTGACCTGACCATTCATAAAATCAATCTCTGCTCAAACACACCCCCAGCCCCATCCCACCGCACCCCTGTTGAATACCCTGCAGTTCATGGTCACGGCCAGGCAGCCTCTCTCTCTGATTGCTAGCTCATGTCAACACGAGACCAAACAATGCAAATAGGAGGCAAAAATGATTGCAAAGTGAAAATGGGTATCTTGCAGCATAGTCAGGACTTCACAAGATGGATGTGAAGGTTGTTGGGGATTTGGTGGCATGGGGTGACATGAGCCCAGCAGGAGGGCGCCGGTTAACAATGAGAGAAGAGGAAACTGACAAGAGTGATGATGCGATAGGCGCGTCCCAGCCATTTGAATATCAAAGGATTAAGAGGAGCCCTTGAGAAAATGATGACATGCTCAAACATTTTTCACAAAAATGACCCACTTTATGATCCAGCTCTGAAAGTCAGACTTTATAATCCAGCTGGGAAAGCGAAGGATTTCGTATTGCACCATCCTGAGATTGTATCAGACAAAGGTGCCCCCTCCCACCAAAAACCCACACAACCGACTGGGCACTGAGGCTGGGCTGGGTGGGGCTGGCTAGGAGCATCCACCCCCAACCTGAGCACATGGTCACTGTCCAGAGACTGCTCAGAAGTGATCCTTTGTCAGGTCAGATGGCGCCACAGCCACCAACTTCTGCCCCAGGACTATCAACATGGGCTGCTCACAGTCCACGGGAGGTGGATGGTGGGGGACCCACCTGAAGACCACTGAGGAGCTCTGCCAGTCTGATTTCCTCCCTTCAGAGGATGGACATCCTGTGGACAACTGCCCTCCATTCAGGGTCTCCCTTCAGGACTGCACACTTGAAAAAAGGAAGGTTGATTTGAATGACTCTCTCACTTCCCCTGGTCTTTCTGCTCTGAGTCTGATATTTCCCATCTTGAAGCCAAAACCACTGAGATCAGAGCTGTCTTTAGCTGACCCAGAAAAGCTCTGTCGGGCCCTTGCCCAAACGTGGTACAGCCGGCAGTCTAGGCCTGTTCCTGCTGGGGTGTGGCGGCTCCTCAGGCTTCCTGCCTGGCTCATCTCTATGTGGGATCACACGTGTGCACACGCCCACACACAGGTCTGTGCATGTATAGACACGTCCATGTGAGGGTGGCAGGGAGAAGAAACGATCTCCAGCTTCCCCATGGCTTCTTCTCCCCCTATGCGCCGAATAGTTAGTAATAACATTAATAGCTGTCCCTTGGTTTGGGTTGTTTTTTTTTTTTTTTTTTTCGGGGGATGGGATGCAATGGGAGTCATACCACGTGGCATGCAGAGTCGTAGTTCCCCAGCCAGGGATTGAACCTGCGTCCCCTGCATTGGAAGCTTCGAGCCTGAACCACTGGACTGCCAGGGAAGTCCCAGTAACTGTCCTTTGTTAACACCCTTCTTGGGGCTCAGCACTATGTTAGTACCATTTAGGGGACTTTGCTAAGACCTCAGGCTCTGAAGTTAGATCTTGGTTTTAGGCCTCAGGTTTCCTGTCTATAAGTGGATTGATTGGATTAACACACACATAATAGTAACCATCGATCTAAAGCTCTAGACAAATATTAACTCTTAATCCTCATTAAACCCCACAAGCTATATACCACCAGTATTCTCAGTTTACAGACAGGAAACTGAGATACACGTCAGTTCAGTGACTTGCAACACAGCCAGCACTCACAGTCAGGCAGTTTGGCTCCAGAATCCATGCTCCTCACTCCAATCTCCAACCAGCAGGAGAGCCTGCTTTATAGGGTTGCAAGCACTACCCAAAGATCCCTTAACTTGATGCATGGCACAGGGCACATCTAAACAAACATCAGGTAATATACTTATTTCTTTGAGAAGTTATTTGCAGATTATTGTTTTCTTACAGGAGACTGAGGCTCAGTGGAATAAATAAGTCATCCAAGGTCACTCAACCAATGAGTTAGTCAGTGGTAGAACAGAGATTTGAACTCAGGCCTGAGGGCTCCAAAGCTTTGTTCTTATGACTGTGCCACTGGAAAACCTCTTTCTAAGTCAAATATATACGTGCTGAAGAGGTTGTTGTTCAGTTGCTCAGTCGTGTCTGATTCTATGTGACCCCATGGATGCCAGGCTTTCCTGTCGTTCACTGTCTCCCGGGGTTTGCTCAAACTCACGTCCACCGGTGATGCCATCCAACCATCTCATTTTCTGTCGCCCTCTTCTCCTCCTGCCCCCAATCTTTCCCAGAATCAGGATCTTTTCCAGTGAGTCAGTTCTTCATATCAGGTGATCCAAAGTATTGGAGCCTTAGCATCAGTCCCTTCAATAAATATTCAGGACTGATCTCCTTTAGGATTGACCGGTTGGATCTCCTTGCAGTCCAAGGGACTCTCAAGAGTCTTCTCCAGCACCACAATTTGAAAGCATCAATTCTTTGGTGCTCAGCCTTCTTTATGGTCCAACTCTCACATCCATACATGACTATTGGAAAAACCATAACTTTGACTATGTGGACCTTTGTTGGCACAGTGATGTCTCTGCTTTTTAATATGCAAAGTTCATCATTTTTTTTTCCTAAGGAGCAAGTGACTTTTAATTTCATGGTTGCAGTTACCATCTATAGTGATTTTGGAGTGCAAGAACATAAAGTCTGTCACTGTTTTCATTGTTTCCCCATCTATTTGCCATGAAGTGATGGGATCGGATGCTATGATCTTTGTTGTTTGAATGTTGAGTTTTAAGCCAACTTTTTCACTCTTTTCTTTCACTTTCATCAAGAGGTTCTTTAGTTTCTCTTCACTTTGTGCCAATTTCATCTGCATAGCTGAGATTATTGATATTTCTCCCAACAATCTTGATTCCAGCTTGTGTTTCCTCCAACGCAGCATTTAACATGATGTACACTGCATACAAGTTAAATAAGCAGGGTGACAATATAGAGCCTTGATGTACTGACATCAAGGGAGTAATCTGGAATTAGTCCATTGTTCCATGTCCAGTTCTAACTATTGTTTCTTGACCTGCATACAGGTTTCTCAGGAGGAAGGTAAGGTGTCTGGTATTCCCATCTCTTAAAGGGTACAGCCTTTATTTCTCCAAATTACAAGAATCTGACTTGTTTGTAAAAATTCCAGAAAAGTATATTCAATATTTTATAATAACCTATAAGGGAAAAGAAGCTGAGAAAAATGGATATGTGTGTGTGTATAAACTAACACAGTGTTGTAAATCAACTATGCTTCAGTTTAAAAGAACTTGAAAAAAAAAAAAAAGGAATTCCAAGCAAAGCAGCCTAATCCCCACTTCACGATTGTTGATGGCCATTTCCCAAGATCAGGCTGGGTGCCCACGGTACTCAGATCTGAAAGGAAATACTCAGGATGGAGACTGAGCCAGGGAACGTGGAAACACCACTTTCCCTGGAGATATGTGACAAGGCCTTTATGAGTTAAAAGCACAAACATCCCATTTTCTGGGCTCCCTCCCCAGCCTGGCTGCCTCCCTTGCATGTCTGGAAGCCCATCAAGGCCATGTAGATCCTTTAGGTTACCTCGACCCTAAGGAAGAGATGGAGGCGACCTTGGTCCTTGTGCAACCCAGCCTCCGAGATATTCCATAGACCTCGGTGCTCAAAGGACAGCTTGAAGGGCAGCTGATGGACCCAGTAACACCCCCACAAGAAGCCCTCTTCCACCCACTGGCCTCCTTTCTGTTCCCCAAGCTCATTCCCAACCCCAGAGCCTTGGCACTTGCACTGCCCTTGGCCTGGAAAGCCCTTTCTCGGCTCTTCACACCACTGACTCCTTCTCTGCACTCAGGTCTGAGCTCATATGTTCCCCTGGACCACCCTGCCCCAAGTTGCCAACCATCTCCCCTACCATCACATTATCCTGTAGGTTTCTTTACAGCAAAGTTTTCTTATTCTTTTATTGAATAGTCTATAGACTCTCTTTTCCAGCGAGGATATAAATTCTGAGGACCAGAATCTTCTCTGTCTTGGCCACTAGTCAATTCCTAGGACTTAAAACAGCTCTGGTACACCGTGGGTGTTTGATAAATTTGGGGGAAGGATGGAAAGAAGGAAAGGAAGGAAGGAGGGAGGGAGGGAGGGAGCGGGAGGTTGAAGCAATCAATCTTCACAGCCCAGTTCTCATGCCTGCCCTGCCCCAGGTATCCATCACCTTATCACCTGTCACCAGTGGCTACTGGATCTGTCTCCCAGACCAGCCACCATCGATCCCCTTAACACCTTGAACTACTCAGAGGACCCAAATGAGTTTTTCTTTCACTCACTCCCTCTGATCATCTCACAAGTTATTCTACTGTGCCTGGAGCCACACACTTCCCTTACTCTGATTAACTTTTAATTAACCTTCAGATCTCAGTTTAGACATGATTTCATTCAACATTCAGTTAACACAAATCACTCTACGAAGTTATCAAGTGAGAGAATTTTTGGGCGATGAAGGAAGCGCTTTTACTTTAATCTTATGCCTTTTCTATATATTACTGTTTGCATTTTCTAACTACGTACATATATATTCTTTTAGTTTAACAGGGGTTATCTGAATACGGAATAATGGATTGCTTCTTATTTTCTTTGTAACATTTCTCTGCTTTGAAAAAAATATCCTAATAAATGTACTTTGTCAATGTCAGTACCACAATGACTTAATTATTACAGCTTTGTTTTATGGTTTAATATCTTACCAGGAGCCACCTTCCTGCCTTCTTTCATTCATCTACTATTTTTTTCATAGTGAATTGCCTCCAGCTTTCATTACCAAATAGACTATTCGATCACCTGGAAAGAAATGATCATTTTACCCTATGTTTTATTGTGTATAACTCTTAATTCTGTTTTATTTCTTCTTGTTCCGGAGCTTGTAGAACCATGGTACATAATAGAGGCAATTGTGGCCATTCATATCTCATTCTTGATTGTAATGGGACTATTTCTAGGGTTTGACCTTTGAAAAGGATTGTTGGTTTAAAGGAGGTGCCTCCCTCATAGGAAAGAAGTATTCTTCTATTGTCAGAGCCAGAGATGAGCCATTAGTGTAAACTTCTCTGCAGGATGAGGCTTGTTGTCACCCCAAATCCAGTCCTTGTAATTACACGTCAGCACGTCAGGAAATCTCTCTTGGGTCTCCCTGTCATTCCAAAGCTCTTTTTGGGGTCCTGAGGTCTGTGAGTTCTCACAGCCTAGCTGCCTATGTGCTCTACTTGGGGTTCCCATCACCTCTCACCTGTAACTGCTGGTCTGTCTCCTAGACCACCCACTACCGAGCCCTCTCCTGGTGAACCACATTCCTGGTTTCTGCTTCTCTCAGCCCCAGTGTCTTAGCCTCAGCTGTACTAAGACAGTGCTTATCTCTGTATCCTGACTTCATCCTTGCAGGATACCTGTTTTCAGCATCTCTCTTGGCTCCACCCTCAGCAATTCATGGGCAAGTCCAATCCCATCCTTTGTTTTCCTTAGATTTTACTGATGTGGGGAAATACTGATGAGAAAATATAAGTGAGAATAAGAACGGCAAAATCTTGATTTTTTTAAAAAAACTATTTGTGTGTTACAGCCTGGGGGGTGCGGGGAGAAGGCTGGAAGGAAACATACAGAAATGCTAAACAGTGGTTATTTCTGGGAGCTGGCAATATGCTACTTGTATGAATGGCCAAGTTCACTTTTTGATGAGTGTATGACTTATGGTGCCAGCAGCTTCATTTTGAGTGTGGAGTCTTCCTCAGGGAAAGTCTTGATTCCCTTTCCTTTTGTATTGCTTTTTAAAATCTCATCATGGCACCAATGTGTCTCTTCTGGTTCTAAAATACCTCCCCAAGCCAATGGTAGGAATAGTTATAATTTATTGAGTTCTTACTATGTGCCAGGAACTATACTAAGTGCCTTACATCATTGCCTGATTAAGAGTTCTGTAGGAACTGCTGAGTACAGCGCTACTATTACAGCCTCGATTAATTCTCATGACAACCTCATGAAGTTATTATTGTTATTATCTTCATTCTGTAGGAGAAGAAGAAATTGAGATTTGGAGAGGTAATTCACCACAGGTAGCTCAAGTGACGTAGAGCCGGGTGGGGACTTTGGCCAACTATAGAAACTCACATCCAGTCCAAAGCTGGGGAGGGGTTACTGATCCCTAGGTGCTGGGGATTGTTTTCACATGGACACGTGGGACAGAACGCCCCATTGCTCAAGAGAAGCTGCTAATCAGATTTTCCTGGGACATATCCTGAATTTTAAATTGCAGCAATATACTTATAAAAATATACAGGACTTCCCTGGTGGTCCAGTGATAAAGAATCCACCTGCCAGTGCAGGGGACATGGGTTCGATCCCTACTCTGGGAAGATTCCACATGTTCAGGAGCAACTAGGCCCATGAGTCACAGCTACTGAACCTGCACCCTAGAGCCTGGGAGCTGCAACTACTGAAGCCCACGTGCCCTAGAGCCCATGCTCTGCAACAAGAGGAGCCGCCGCAAAGAGAGACGCCACCTATCCCCAAGCCTCCCCAACTAGAGCAAGCCCACGAGCAAGCCCACATGCAGCAAATACGACCCAGCACGGCCAAACGTAATTAATTCAAAAATATTCTTAAAATGTAAAATCAAAATACAATAAAATACAAGTGGGAAACAGAACATAAACAAACACACCAAACAGAACATTCTGCAGTCCAAATTTGCCCTAGATGAACATTATCTGCTTCAGAAGCTCCAGCTTGGATTAAGTTCTCCAGCCCCAAGAAGGCCCATTTGTTTCCCATTTTTGCCCCCACCGCAGTTTGTACACAGTCCGTGTCTCACTCTTTGCAACCTCATGGACTATAACATACCAGGCTTCTCTGTCCATGGGATTCTTCAGGTGAGAATACTGGAGTGGGTTGCCATGCCCTCCTCTAGGGGATCTTCCCAACTCAGGGATCAAACCTACATCTCTTATGTCCCCTGCATCGGCAGGTGGCTTCTTTACCACCAGAGCCACCTGGGAAGCCTCCTTAGGCAAACAGTCAATAATTTCGGCTTTGCTGTCTCTACCACAACTTCTCAGCTCTGCCATTTTGGCACAAAAACCGTAAACAAACGGGCATGGCTGGGTTTCAATATGATTTTATTTACAGACTCTGAAAGTTGAATTTCATCGTTTTTTTTTTTCTTTTAATGTACCATGAACAACATTCTTCTTTTGATTTTTCCAACCATCTACATATGCAAAAAACAGCCTCAGCTAGTAGGCTGTACAAAACCGGTGGTGTGATGCTTTAGACAACTTAAAATTCTTGACCGTTTCTCCAGGAGCCACTGGTGTTTGCTGGCTCTGCGTCCTAGTTTCAAGCTGCCTTAAGCCACCTTAGGTAAGGTGCATTTCACAAGCAGATGCGGGCATGTGTGTAGCTCTCTAGTCCCTTGTGGTTCTGACTGGTCTGCTTCAGTAGTTTTCACATTTAATCTTCAGCTGAACTTTTCCTTCCTATGAAATCTCTTGTTGAGAATGTGAAATAGCTATTAATAGGTGGTCCTACAACCACGCTTCTTGCCCTGCCCAGTGGCCTCTGATGTAAATCCTGGAAAAAGCATGCTGCGGCTAAGTCGCTTCAGTCGTGACCAACTCTGTGCGACCCCATAGATGGCTGCCCACTATGCTCCTCCATCCCTGGGATTCTCTAGGCAAGAATACTGGAGTGGGTTGCCATTTCCTTCTCCAATGCATGAAAGTAAAAAGTGAAAGTGAAGTCGCTCAGTCGTGTCCCACTCCCAGCAACCCCATGGACTGCAGCCTACCAGGCTCCTCCATCCATGGGATTTTCCAGGCAAGAGTACCGGAGTGGCTTGCCATTGCCTTCTCCAATAGTGGATGGAAAAACCACCATCCTGTGGTCTGGTTTATAACAGTGGATGAACCATGAAATGGTCATAGAGCCATCTGGCAAAGGACTTTGCTTACGACTCTAAAATGTGTTGAAGACAGTGCAGTTCTGAGTAGTGATTATGACCTTGGCTTGGGAGTCTGAAAGACTTACATTTGAGTATGTCACTTGTACCTGTGTCCTTGGGGAAATCACCTGCTTTATAGATTTCCTCATCTGTGAAATAGGGCTCATAATACCAGGTACCTCACCAGGCTGTCTTGAGTGCTAGAGAGGATAAAACCTGTAAAGTATTTAGAATGGCATGTGGTACACGGTAAGAGCTTCACATGTGTGACTTATTCTGATTTGTTATCCAGCCAGGTGGAAGGCAGTGGGGCTTAAAAACAAACAGGAATCTGTGGCTGAAAGTCTCAAATCCAAACAAGAAAAAGGAAGGCCTTTTCTCAATATCAGGGAAGAGTTCTGAGTTTGTCCTTCTTCCAAGAATTTCTTTGAGTCTTCAAGCCTTCTCTCCAAGACTCCCCTTCTTGGTTCTGAGTCCCTTCTCTACCTGAATAGTGGAGAATCAGAACCAAGAGAATGGGCTCATATCGCATGGCATTTTCTGTGAAATGCCTCTGGTTTGGGGCATACTTGTAGTGTGGGTTAAATACATGGCACTCCTCAAGACAAGGAAGCAACCTAAATGTCCATCAGCAGAGGAACGGATAAAGAGGATGTGGTACGTATACACAATGGGACGCTACTTAGCCATTTAAAAGGATGAAATAATGCTGTTTGCAGTAACACGGATGAACCTAGAGATTATCATAGTCAGTGAAGTAAGTCAGAAAGAGAAAGGCAAATACTATATGATACTACTTATATGTGGAATCTGAAATATGACATAAATGAACCTCCACAAAGCAGAAATGGATGCACAGACATACAGAATAGACTTGTGGTTGCCAAGGGTCAGGGTCCGGGGAGAGGTAGGGAGAGGGATGGATTGGGAGTTTGGGATTAGCAGATGCGAACTGCGACATATAGGATGGATAAGCAACAAGGTCCTACTGTATAGCAAAGGGACCTATATTTAATATTCTGTAATAAGACATCAGGGGAAAAAATATGAAAATTATATATATATATATACACGTATAACTGAATAATTTTGGTGAACAGCAGAAACTAACAGAACATTGTAAATCAACTACACTTTAATAAAGCAAAACTTTAAGAATATACATGACACGGGACTTCCCTGGTGGTCCAGTGGCTAAGACTCCGTGCTCCCAATGCAGGGGGCCCAGGTTCGATCCCTGGTCGGGGAACTAGATCCTGCATGCCGCAACTAAGATCCTGTGGGGCCAAATAAATAAATAAAATGTTTTTTTAAATGCATAGCGCTCCTATTATTATCAAATAATGATAGACATAGTGTAATGGTAAAGCCAGATGCAAATATTGACTCTTCCCTTCACCAGCTGTGACAACCCTCTCTCCTCTGCAATCCTGCACTGGCTCATCATCGCAAGTCAGTGTGAATAGTCCCTCCCTCCTAGGGTGGTGGATGAGAGTAAATGAGAAGAATGTAGGTTTCAGCTCTGTGCCTTGCCCGCTGGAAGCACTTCAAAGGTGCTAGCCATTATAATGATGCGCCTAGAGCTTTGCAAAAATTATCTTACTTCATATATGATCTTATTTAATTCTTACAGTAACTACTCTGAAAATATAAGCCCAGCTGTGTGTGAATGTAAGCCTTGTCTGTGGTCCTCGACACCACCTGGCCCCTCACCTCCGCAGCATCTCTACGGGCAGAGACAAGAACAATAGGCATAATTTCACGCTCTGTTGTGGTGAGAGGTTCTGAAATTGTTTGTCGTTTATGAGAACTGGCAGAGCCATTAACTGCCCTGGGAGACTGGCTAATTGGCTAGTTAACAAACACCCACAACGATTATCAAACACCCGCAATGAGTTAACTCAGGCTGATGGCGAAGGAAGAAAAGGAAAGAGAAGGCCGACAGTCATTTCCCCAGGATATACGCGCGCAATTCGGTCCTCCTGAAGGAGTAAGCCGCACAGCAGAGCCCAGCAAGCTGTGGTTCCAGGCAAGGGGATCATCAAAGGGGACTATCCTATGTTATCTATCAGGGAGAGTGGGTTACTCCGAATCCGTGCCTGGAATCCACACTGAGGAGTCAGCAGACCTTGACTGTGTTCTGGCTCACCACTTATGCATTTGAGCGCAAGCACAGTTTTGTTTTGTTTTGTTTTTTAATTGGAAGATTATTGCTTTACAATGTTGTGCTGGTTTCTGCCGTACAACAACTCGAATCAGTCATAACTATATATTAAAATATATCCCTTCCCTCACGAGCCTCTCTCCCACTCCCCGCAAAAATATTTATTTGGCTCCTTGGGGCTTTGTTGCAGCATGAGGGGGTCTTAGTTCCCCTGACCAGGGATCGAACCCAAGTCTTCTGCATTGCAAGGTGGATCCTTACCCGCTGGACCACCAGGGAAGTCCCTAAGCACAATGCTATTGGCCAGTTGTTTCATCTGTAAAATGGGACGGTAAGTTTTTATATATAAATATATATATACACACATATATGCCTACCCACTGTGTTTTCCCTGGTGGCTCAGCAGGAAAGAATCTACCTACAATGCAGGAGCCACAGGAGACACATGCTTGATCCCTGGGTTGGGAAGATCGCCTGGAGGAGGAAATGGCAACCCACTTCAGTGTTCTTGCCTGGAGAATCCCATGGACAGAGGAGCCTGGCGGGCTACAGTCCACGGGATTGCAAAGAGTTGGACACAATGAAGCAGCTTAGAATGCACACGCACACACACACGTGTATTCCACTTTCTTTTCCCCTTTCCCTTCATTGACTGGGAAAAAATAACAGCTCTCATGATGAGTGCTTATGCTTCCTAGCTCTTTGCCCTTCTAAATAGATCCCAGGATCATGCAAAATCTAAGCAGAAAGTTTCCGTCTCCAGCTTGATTTATTTTTTTCCTCTGCTAATCTCCTTTCTGTGCCCCAAGAAAGATGCTGACTGACCCACCAAGGCAGAACCCACAAGTCTGAAGGATCTTCACTGTGGGAGAGAAGAAGCCCCAGGCTGGGCCCAGGTGCTCTTTCTGCCCCCCTCCCCCAACTCAGGGCCACACTTGTTTCCACAGGGACTTTCCGAGGCGTGTGCAAGAAAATTGATCACTTCCCCGAAGATGCTGACTACGAACAGGATACAGCTGAGTATCTCCTGCGTAAGTTTCCCTGACTTCCAGGGTCCCCCTGGCGGGAGGGTGGTGAGGAGGGGTGCCCTGCAGTCACCCAGCTGCCTCTGAGTTTGAGGCTCCCAATACCTAGCCTCAGAAAAGGATATGTGCAGTGAAGCTTCAGGAAAATCTTTGCTACTAGACAGAGACATTCAGGCAGTTCTGATATCTGAGTCTCTTTCATTTCCATGAACTAGAAACAGGAAAAGAAAAAAAAAGAAAGGTGAACCAAACCTCAAAGTTCTTTTTAGTCCACTTATAAGAAAATCTAAGGGTTTTCTTCAACTTGAATACAAGTTTTCGCTTGCCCCAGAGGGTGGATTTGAGGTGCTAATGGGCAAAGTGCTAATGGGTGAGGTGCTAATGGATGAAGTGCTAATGGGCGAGGTCCTAAAGGGCAAGGCCTGGGAGAATAAATGTAAACCAAGGTTCACCCTTCTTCCGTTTCAACAGCACTGGGGCAGGGCCAGTGTCTCCCCGTAGACTGTCCCAAGGTCCGTGGCCCTGATATGATGTGAACTGTCATGAACACAGAATGCAGGAGGCAGTAGGGTATGCTGAGCAAAGGCTCTGGATTCTGTCAACCAGGGCTTTTATTCCACTACACCCTACTAGCTGGGTTAGATCTGGACCAGGTTGCTTTGCCTCTCATTGTAAGACCAAACACTATAGAACTCTTAGAGGAAAACAGAGGCAGGACACTCTTTGCCATAAATTGCAGCAAGATCTTTTTTGACCACCTTCTAGAATAATGAAAATAAGAATAAACAAATGGGACCTACTTAAACTTAAAAGCTTTTGCACAGTAAAGGAAACCATAAACAAAACAAAAAGACCATCCTCGGAGTGTGAGAAAATATTTGCAAACAGAGCAATTGACAAGGAATTAATCTCCAAAACATACAAAGAGCTCATGTAGCTCAATATCACAAAACAAAAACAAATGACACAATCAAAAAATGGGTGGAAGACCTAAAATAAACCTCTCTCTAAAGAAGACACACAGATAGCCACCCAACACATGAAAAGATGCTCAACATCACTAATAATTAGAGAAACGCAAATCAAAACTACATCATCAAAAAGTCTCTCACCTTTCTTTATAGTCAGGAATGAAGACTATAACGTCATCTATTTAACAGGGTCGCAAAAATTAAATAAGCTGATGCACATTACCCACCGCCTGAAACCATACGTGTTGGCTCTTTTTTGTGGCATGGGATGAACAACAGCCAAGGCCAACAGCAGCCAAGGGCCTGACATTGATCCTGGCACAGAGAGAATTGGAAATAATGTAATTTAAATAGAATTTCTTCAACAAGGAGCCTGAGTTTCCTCAAAAGGAAAATCTTAAGGCATTGACTAATTTACTATTAGAGAGTGTTAAATGTAACATTTTTTTAAAAACTACTTCAGTAATATCAATAAAAACTTCAAGAAATTGTGGTATTCTGATTATGCCTGTAACTCATAACTCAAGCGGAGTGTTTTACAATTAAAATCAGTTTTCACTCTACTCATGCTTGCTAGTCTGCAGAGGGGCTGTGGGTATTCATATGAGCCTTTAATCACATAACAATATAAGTGGTGCTGGGGGATCAGTTTGAAAGAAACAGACACTTCTAAGCTAAATTTTAAAACATAAACATATTATTTCTCTTTTTTCAGCTACTTGGATTTGTCCAATGCTGCCTAGGGTTTATATGAGCAGCTCAAAAAGATCTGATGTGGGAATAGAAGCCACATTTAGAGAGGGAGCTTGACCAGAGTCTGGGGGATGGCATAGATTATTATTACTTGGACTTCCTCAAAAAAGGATTATTCTAAAGCCATCACAAGTGGGGTTTTACCAGAGTGCCTAAGTTTTTACTTTTCTTCCCTACTTTGATGTTTGCCTTGCTGGGGATGAAACAGAACTGTGAGTTCTATTGCATAACTTGTAAAACTGATTTTAAATTCTTCCAAGAGATGTACCTCTTTTCCAACAAAATATATATCTCCCCTCTTGAAAGGTAAAAGTCCTCACCATCAGCCACCAAACCAGGTTAAGGAGGGACCTTCCCAAGCACATGAATTTCCTGCTGGAATTTTGGAACCCCTGACCCAGTCACGTGGAGCCAGGGTCCCGTTCCTGTACGGGTCTCCAGCCCGTACAGTCCACATGCTGCTAGTTCCTGCTGCGACCACACCCCAGGAGGATGGGATTCCCCACACCAATTTGCTTTTTCTTCTTTCTTATATGTGGTTGGGGAGGTTACAGCTTAAACCTATAGCAGAAGGTTTAATCGTTCACAGGTCCTATTGACTTGAGCACTGGTCCCCAGCCTTTTTGGCTCCAGGGACTGGTTTCATGGAAGACAATTATTCCATGGGCAGCAGGGGTGGGGGTGGAGGGGATGGAAGATTCAAGCACAATAGGGTTCCAGCTCCTATGAGAGTCTAAGGACACTGATCTGACAGGAGGCGGACTTTAGGCAGTAACATGAGTGATGGGGAGCAGCTGTAAATACAGATGAAACTTCACCCACTGGCCCGCCGCTCACCTCCTGCTGTGCAGCCTGGTTCTTAACAGACCACAGATGGGAAGCGGTCCAGGGCCTGAAGGTTGGGGATCCCTAGACCAGAGAAATCCCTAACATAGCACTGGACCTGGCCAAGCCCTGCTCAGACAACAAAGGTGAAATTACCCTGGAACAAGCTTCCCTCCCCACTCCTAGGACCACAGCTTAGCCCCATTTAGATTAGGAAGGAGAAACAGGGAAAGAAGACAGTAAGACCTCTTTAATTGTCCTGAAGCCAGACAAAAACCTTCTTGTTCATCTAGATAAACCAAATCCAAGGTTGGGAATTCCCTGGCAGTTCATTGGTTAGGACTTGGTGCTTTCACTGTTGAAGCTGGAGTTTGATCCCTGGTGAGGGAACTAAGATCCCACAGGCCATGCATCACAGCCAAAAAAAACAAAAAACAAACAAACAAAAAAAAGATGAATGAATCAAGGGTAGACTCCACCTGACTTAGGAGAAAGTGGCGGCAGAGCACATCCTGTGTGAGGCTGGCACCTGTAGCCAAGAGTCTTTAGAACCTGCTCTGATCCCACCCGTGGGGCAGAGATGGGATCTGGCCACCGCCTGGTTTCCAGATGGTTCCCACACTACATAGGAAGCAACCACGTTCCCACGTCTCACAGCCACACATTGCAAATACACACAACCAACGCAATTCAGTAGCTTCCAACGTTCAGATCATCTCCTTCGGGCATAATCACACTGTAATCATACTTTGAAATTTTTTTAAAAAAATTGTTTTTAAGGTGCTCTCCTTTAATCAGTTGAACTCATCACATTGAATATTCCAGCAATTCCCATTGAGGACACAATGCAAACGATTGCTTCAGAGATCTGTGCAAGAGTTCCTAACAAGTCCTTGATATCACTGGGGGTAGAACCACTCCTAATATTTGTGGGGCCCAGGGCCAAGGTTCATATGGAAACTCATAGGCCGTATGGGTAAATATTTAGATGCTATAAATAAGCTATGCCCACCAAAGACCTGAGAGCTTACTTCCCAGGATACCGCTTGACATGGGCACTAGAGGAACCAGGGGGCCTGCCCTGCCTCCTGCAAGCCTGTGTGGGACCCCAGATGTGCAGGGCAAGACAGGCCTAGGCCAGGACTCCTGGATAGTGACTGACTGGCCTGAAGCCAGGATGGGGACTGATCTAATCACCCTCCCAGGGTCAGGACAGCCAGGAACCCTCCCTTCATGCTTCAGGTCTCCTATCAAGGTTTCCAATTAGTTTGAAGCCTCTCCCAAAACTTTCCCATCGCAACAGGGACAGTTACTGGGATCCTGGTCTGCCCAGACGTCAACACTGAGTGACTTGGGGTGGTCATCCCTAAACAAAAGCTAGAATTTTTTTCATTTTCTTCTTTTCATGAAGAGAATCTCACCCCAGTTCTCCTCCATCAGCCCT
Source organism: Ovis aries (assembly GCF_016772045.2). NCBI lineage: Eukaryota > Metazoa > Chordata > Mammalia > Artiodactyla > Bovidae > Ovis > Ovis aries. Next base: position 22,552,663 of record NC_056077.1, read on the forward strand.
CCCAGGCAGATCCCAAATCAGCTACCAAACTTGCAGAAAACGTTTTCCGTGAAAAAGACAAAACAACAGCAACAAGAAAAGCAGAGCCCAGCCCGTGCATTTGGAGCGTGAATACCGCCACGCTGTAGCCGTAGGAAGGGCTGCAGCTGAATCCCGGAGAAGGCAATGGCACCCCACTCCAGTACTCTTGCCTGGAAAATCCCATGGACGGAGGAGCCTGGTAGGCTGCAGTCCATGGGATAACTGGGAGTTGGACACGACTCAGTGACTTCACTTTCACTTTTCACTTTTATGCATCGGAAAAGGAAATGGCAACCCACTCCAGTGTTCTTGCCTGGAGAATCCCAGGGACAGGGGAGCCTGGTGGGCTGCCATCTATGGGGTCGCACATGACTGAAGCGACTTAGCAGCAGCAGCAGCAGCAGCTGAATCTGTGAGAAAACCCACAGGGCCGTGAAGTTCCGAACACTGAGCTTGAACTTCAACACCAAAAATGCACTGACCACCTTTTCCCGCTGCCCTACTGCTCCTGCACACACGCCATGATTGTAAAGATCCTACCGTCTGCTCAGCCGCTAAGTACCAGGCCCTCGAGTCATTGTCAACACCTCTTTCTCTCACATCCCACTGCCAGATCTTTAGGATTTACCTTTAAAATACATCCTGAGTCTCTCACTACCCATCTACAACCGAGTCCATGCCACGGTCAGCTCAAGTCTGGGTTCTTACAGCCCCACCAGCCCCACCAGCCCTACCAGCCCCACCCTTCAAGGGCCCACACGTGGGTCCATGCTCTCTGCTCTCACTATCTTGAAGTCTTCTCTTTTTATATATGCCTTTGACAGTCACCTTTATTTCATTTTTTCTTCCAGTTTTATTGATATATAACATATAACAGTGCTGTATAGATTTAAGGTGTACAGCATCATGGTTTGACTTACATACATCATGAAATGATGACCGCAGTATGTTTAGTGAACATCCACCATCTCATATAGACACAAAATTAAAGAAGCAGAAAAAATTTGTTTCCTTGTGATGAGAACTCTCAGGAGTTACTCTCTCAGTTTTTATGTATAATGTCCAGCTGTGTTAATTTTATTTACCATGCTGCACATTAAATCCCTAGTACTTATTTTTCTTATAACCTGGAAGTCTGTACCTTTTGACCACCTTCATTTCATTCCCCCTCCCTCTAGTCCCCACCTCTAGTAACCACGAATCTGGTCTCTTTTTCTGAGTCTGTTTTTGAAGTAGATCTGACCTACAATTGGGGCTTCCCTGGTAGCTCAGCTGGTTAAGAATCTGCCTGCAATGCGGGAGACTCCAGTTAGATCCCTGCTTCAGGAAGATCTGCTGGAGAAGGGAACGGCTACCCACTCCAGGATTCTGGCCTGGAGAACTCTATGGACTGGGGTCCATGGGGTCGCAAAGAATTGGACATGACTGAGTGATTTTCACTTTCACTTTCTGACCTACAACATGATGTTGGTTCCTGTTACACAACAAAATGATTTGATATTTTCAAAATGATTGCCATGATAAGTCTAGTCACCATGCCATCTTGAAATTCTTAATAATTTTAGAATGAGAGGCCTTGCATTTTCATCCTGCATAGGGCCCTAGCAATTAGGTAACAGCTCCTACCCGTCATCTCTGTTAGAATGTAAGCCCCGTAAGGGTGGGACCTTAGCTCTTTTGTACCTCAATGAAGGCAGAATTTATCCAACTGATATTCTGGCCCAAGTAGTCCAGGAAATACTCTAATAGTGGTTGGGTAAATACTGGGATCCCCACCTGAAGGCCCCTTCCCCCAAAACCTAAGGGCCTCTCTGTGATCCAGCAACAAGAGTTAACACACTTGTTTCGAAGACTTGCCCTGGGCCTCAGCTAGCATCCCTTTTTTCCCCTTTGAAGGGCCATGCCTGTATCCCTTGGGGAGGTTAAACATTTGTGCCAGTATGCCAGGACTCAGCAGAGCCCCTGGCATTTTGTAGGTGCCCAAGAAGCCTTGATGAATGATTAACTAAATTCATGTGTGTATCCAGTGGCTAAATAGATATTGCATGGTCATTGACAGACTCAGTACTAAACGAATGTTTGTGTGTTTTGGGAAAGACAGCTTGTGATCTAATGGGAATCCCAGGATGCCCCACCAGCTACCTACATTGCACGACCCAGGGCAAAATGAAAATCTGGGGTTTCTGGTTCAAAACGCAGGCCCAAAATGCTGTTTCCCTTCTTCTGCCTTCTCTCTCTCCACCTGTCATGGTGTCTTTTACTTGCTATGTAATGTCACACTCCCTCAGGCATAAGGACCCTCAAGGGTGCCCAGGGCTTGCACTCAATCCTGATTCTCCCTGTGTCCATGCCCAGGAGCCAAGGGTGGCAGCGGTCACTGGTTGGGGTGAGGGAGGGGCAGCTAGGAACCACCGCAAGGAGAACGGGAGGTAGCAATGTGGTGGGGCGTGGGATGCCACCTGAGTCGAGGTTCAAAGCCCATGGCGCATGCTCCATTGGCCCATCAGACTTATTTGAAAAACACATTCAAAGATAAAGTTATTATGCATTTCAGGATGATGACTACAGACTGTTAACCCCAAGCCCAGGGTGTTAGATGTAGACTCTCTCCTTCTGCTCACGTGCTGTCCTCCAACCAGTCACCCCCATGCCCGTGGAGGGGGATCCCAGGGCTGGCTGGGTGCAGGCAGAACCCTCTCTCCTTCTCTCCACAGGGGCTGTGAGGGCCTCCAGCGTCTTCCCCATCCTCAGCGTCACGCTGCTCTTCTTCGGCGGGCTCTGTGTGGCAGCCAGCGAGTTCCACCGCAGCAGACACAACGTCATCCTCAGCGCGGGGATCTTTTTTGTCTCTGCAGGTGAGCATCTTCGCCTCCGGCCAGAGAGCATCACAGACACCAAACCCGAGCCAGGGCCAGAAGGACAAAGCCATGCTATTCAGGGTTCCCTCCAGGGAAGGAGCAAGAAAATGTTCGACCTGTGTGTTAAGAATGAGAACCAAAGGCTTTAATAAGAACCAAAGATGCTGACATTCTAGCTGGAGAGTGGATGGAGTGAAGATGAGGAGGAGATGGGGTACTTAGGTCGGCTCAGAGATGGGAGAATGATTAATAAGAGTGTGCCTGTGTATGTCTGCTCAGGGTGGGCAGGGAGCATGTACGGTGTGTGTAAGGTGTGATCCGAGAGATGAGTCCAGTGTGTTTTAAAGGGGTCCAACTTCTGGATACGCTCATACACTATTTCTGGCCCCGTGAGACCTGGGTTTACTGGTGAACTATTGGTAACAGTTCTTCAAGCACTCAATCCTCAGGCTGACCAGAGCATCTCTGGGAACAATAGAAAACCCAGCAGCCTCAGATGCCCTCAGGGAAGATCTTATCAATAGCAGCCCTGACCGGAAGGTGGCAGAGGGTGGTAAGGAGGATGAGCAGTCTCGAGAAGGGTTCCTGTTTCTGCCTCCTCTCTCCTCCTTTATCTCCATCCCTGCTCCACCCCCTCATCTCCCTCCCTTCTGGGTTTCCACGCCTTCATTGCTTTGCAGTCTCTTTGCACCTCACCCTTCAGTCAGTGCCATCTGAATGAAATGCTTTAGAGGTGAACAGAGGGAAGAGAGCTTAACTCTTTGATGATGACCTCCAAACTTTGACCCATAATGGCAGAATATTTACTGGGGTAGAAACAGAGGGGCATCTTCCCAGGTGGCGATAGTGCTAAAGAATCCGCCCGCCAATGCAGGAGTTGCGAGAGATGTGGGTTTCTATCCCTGGGTGGGAAAGATCCCCTGGAGGCAGAAATGGCAACCCACTCCAGTATTCTTGCCTGGGAAATCCCATGGACAGAGGAGCCTGGCAGGCTACAGCCTATGGAGTTGCAAAAGAGACAGACGTGACTTAGTGACGAAACAACCACCACAAAAAAAAGAATAGCTTACCTGCCTGGATTTGAATTTTGGCTAAACTTATGGGGCCCTGGAAATGTTACCAACTCCCTGTGACTTGATTTCCTCAACTGTAAAATGAGGGGAAGGGGAAGTGCCAGTATTTATTTCATAGGGTTGTTGGAAGGAGGTTGGATGTAAAAGCACAATATTATTTTCTAGCAAGGTAGAAGCAACACAATAGTTCTGAAGTTGGAAGCCCAGCCCCCCCTAGGACCCTTCTCAGTTTCCTCCCTACTCTTTCCCCTTCTCGGAAATGGGGAAGGCGGACGGAATCCAGTGCTGAGTGTCTGGGAACCAACTCGAGCCACAGACCATCTTGTCAGGAGAATAAGATCAGCCTATGATCTTATTAAAGGTGACACTCTGTGTGGACAGACGCTAACAGCTGGCAAACCCAGGGACTTGCATTGCTTTGAGGCACATTCTAGTTGTTGAGGGCCCCTCCAGACCTCCCGGTCTCTGACTGACACAGAGGATGCTGTGTTGTGCTGACATGAGGGTTTCCTAAACAGGAGAAGATCATTATTTTGTCCCCCAAGGGGATTGTGAAGGGAGAGTGTGTCACCAGCAAACGTCTTGTTACAAGGGGTGTTGTGAGAGACAGCAGGTGAACCGGGGAACACAGGGGCAGCAACAAGGCCCTGGGGGGGGCCAGAAGCTGGGGGTCTAATCCTAGCTATCCCCCCACCACTGACCTCCCTGAGGACCCTAAAAAGCCTCAGTTTTTCCACCTACAAAGTGAAAGTAGGATTCAGCACTCCCTAAGGCTCTTTTTGCTCAGTTATTCTAAGGTTCTGTGATTTCTGGCAAGCAGTCAACAACCCTTTATTGAGTACCTACTATGCGCCAGGAACTGGGCACTATACTCAAGACCGTGGGCTCTGAAGTCAGGCTGCCTGGGGCAAATCGTGGCTCTACCACTTCCTTGTGCAGTAACCTCAGGCAAGTCTCTTAACCAATCAGTGCCTCCGTTTCCTCATCTGAAAAATGGGGTAATAATGGCTCTACCTCTTAAGCCTGCTCAGAGGATTAGATAGTTGGTATATGGAAAATGCCTAGAACTGCATCTAGCTGGCAGTAACTGTGGGATGCATAGTGCATGCTAAGTCACTACAGTTGTGTCCAACTCTGTGACCGCTTGGACTGTAGCCCGCCAGGCTCCTCTGTCCTTGGGATTCTCCAGGCAACAATACTGGAGTGGGTCACCATGTCCTTCTCCAGGAGATCTTCCCAATCCAGGGATAAACCTGCATCTCTTACGTCTCCTGAATTGGCAGGTGGGTTCTTTACCACTAGCACCACCTAAGATGCGTAATAGCTGGTATTATATATGTTGTACCATTTAATTCTCGTGTTGATTCAATTCAACAAATATGCACTGTGCTCTTGCTTTGGGTCAGGCTCTGGGCAAGGAGATAAGACCATAGCAGTGACCAAACCTAGCTAGATCTGAGCTCAGGGAACAAGAGACAATCTTGGGTTCAAACCCCACCTTTGCCATTTCCCGGGGCTTCCCAGGTGGTAAAGAACGCACCTGTCCATGGAGGAGATTTAAGAGACACCAGCTCAGTCCCTGGGTCAGGAAGATCTCCTGGAGGAGGGCATGGCAACCCACTCCAGTATTTCTGCCTGGAGAATCCCATAGACAGAGGAGCCCGGTAGGTTACAGTCCATGGGGTCGCAAAGAGTCGGACATGACTGAAGCAGCTTAGCAGAAGCACACAGGCCATTTCCTAGCTGTGTTGACTTAGGGAAGTTATTTTCTCTGTGTCCCAGTTTCCTCATCTGTTAAAAAAAAAAGGTTTTTTGTTTTTTTAAAGCAGGACTGTTGCAATGATTAATTGAGATCATGCACGTAAAGACTTTGCACAGTGCCTGGCATATCATCAGTGTCCTAGAAACAAGTGGCAACTCACTTGGCTTGTCACCTCCTTTAACCTGCGCTGACATCCGAGTATCTCTTTGAGCTTCTTTATTTTTTTTTTTTTTTCAGCAAGACTTCTTTCCAGGGCTTCTCAAACTTTGCCACCAAAATTTCCCTGCAGGCAAAGGAGAGTGAAAAATGTGACCCTGGGGAGTCAGGGGGCATCACCAGAAGCTGCCTTCCATGAGCTGAAATGTCTTTGAAGTCTGTCTCCCATTTATACTTAAAAATTCATGTGAATTCTGCTCTCTTCTCCTTATTATATCCATGTTCATTTTAATATAAAAGAATGTGTCTTCCCTACTCATCTTCAAGCCAAACTGACACTCCAGAAACAGGAACTGGTTTTTTTTTCACCCTGTGGTTTTCTGCAGCTTGACACAGGGCTGGCCGTGTCAACCCCCATATGAAGAAATAGCTCTGTGATTAGAACCCGCTGCCTACCTGCTGAGTGCCCGTGCTGGGTAAAGCCAAGAGGAGACAGGGAGGAAGCAGGCCCTGGCCCTGCTTTCTAGGGGAGAGTCCTAGATGGAGTGGCCAGAGAATCACATTCAAAACATGAATCCCTTTAATGCATGAGCACCAGTCAGTCAGAACGGCAGCACTGGAGCAGGATGGAGTGGCCCTGGCTATGCCAAGCTTTCACCCTTTGTGCAGATGAACCTATCTGCAGGGGAGAAGTAGAGATGCAGAGGTAGGGAGTGGACGTGCGGATCTGAGGTAGGGGGATGAATTGGGAAATTGGGACTGACATATGTGTACTGCCATGCGTCAAACAGATAGCTGGCAGGAACTTCCTGTAGGTTCCTACTAGCTCAGTTCGGTGCTCGGTGGTGACCTAGATGGGTGGTAGGGATAGAGGGTGGAGAGGTCCAAGAGGGAGGGGATATTTGTATGCCTATAGGTGATTCATGTTGTTATACAGCAGAAACTGATACAACATTGTAAAGCAACTACGTTGCTCAGCCGCTCAGTCATGTCCGACTCTTTGCAACCCATAGACTATAGCCTGCCAGGCTCCTCTGTCCATGGAATTTTCCAGGCAGGAATACTGGAGTGGGTTGCCACTTCCTACACCAGGGGATCAAACCCACATCTCTTGGGTCTCCTGCATTGGCAGGCAGATTCTTTACCACTAGTGGGAAGTTCCAAAGCATCTATACCCCAATTAAAAAGAACAACAACAACAACAAAACACTTTAACTCTTTGGTTGCTGGACTCTGGGGAAATCTTGAGGATCCCCAGGAAGAGAATGAGGTGTTCAATGGCGGGGATACTCAGCAGGCCAGTGGAGATGGTTATTTACCAACTAGTACTGGGAACCGTAGGCTTCCCAGGTGGCACTAGTGATAAAGAAGCAGCCTACCAATTCAGGAGACGTAAGAGACCTGGGTTGGATCCCTCGGTCCGGAAGATCCCCTGGAGGAGGGCACAGCAACCCACTCCAGTATTCTTGCCTGGAGAATCCCATGGACAGAGGAGCCTTGTGGGCTACGGTCCACGGGGTCGCAAAGAGTCAGACACGACTGAAGTGACTCGGCACGTATGCACTGGGAACTGTAACAAGGGGCAACTTCCATGTAGAGGCAGCCTGGGTTTGTAGGCTAGGAGACTCCAGCTGATGTACAAGCCTCCCTGAGTCATTACCGGTATAAGGCTCGGATGAGGCCCCTAAAGCAAAGAGACACAAAAAGATATCGTCAGCTTTGGACATCATGTGAGAGAAGCAGGCACACACCCTCAGGGTCTTTCATTCCTTCCTCCTGCTCCCTAGAGAATCCATTTCTCTCCAAGCAACTGGGCAGCTCTTTCCAAACCTATTCTGTTGGCACCTGGGGACACCAAGTCTGCAGACCTTGCCTACTGGGGACAACAGCTTCACATTCCCCAATTCCTGATGTTTGAACATTAGCTAATTTAAAACATTATTGTATCCCCCGTGCAGATAAAAAGATATAGTTAGTTACTGTCCCTTACCCATGGGTCATTCTTTCTCCAGACTTCATTCCAGACTCAGAAATACCCACTGGGCAGCCATATCTGGACTCTCAATAAGCGCTTCTAACCCCATTCTTCTTCTATAAGCCTCCTCTCTCTGCTGCCTCTTATTGAGGCTCAAGATGCCATCAACTTTCCCACCATCCAGGCGAGACCCCTACTCTAAGTTATTCTCAACTCTGGTGGCAATAGCCTTTCATTTCCTGGTGAGCCAGGAGCTGTTCAGGACCTGCTCAAACGTCACCTTGTCTTCAGGACAAAGTGGCTTAGTCATCCTCTCTTTTTGCTCCTGAACCATTTTATATGTGTCTCTGGTGGAGCCCTTACTGTATTTTGCTGTATTTACCTGTCAGTTTCTGCTACTAATGGTGACGAACTCAAGGGCAAGGATCTGTATCTTGTTCATTTCACCATCCTCATGGCTTAGTGCTGAAGACTAAGTTTTGATGGAATGAACTGTTTCTAAGGGAAAATACATGCACTTTGATTTCTGCTGCACTTGCTGGAGGAGTAAGGTGTATTCTTCAGCTGAATGCTTCCCACCAGGGATGGATCAGCAGAATTTTTCATTTCCCGAGAGACAGACCCTGCAAGAAGAGTTCAGCAGCTGGATTTCCGGCCATAAATCCATTCTCCTCTCTCCCTGTCATCTCCACATTTTCAAAATAAATAGTTCAAGCCTAAAAGTGACCGTTACCTCTGTGGTTTATAAAGGTTGTATTTTTCTTTCCCCTTCTCTTAGGGTTAAGCAACATCATCGGCATCATAGTTTATATATCAGCCAATGCTGGAGACCCTGGGCAACGTGACTCCAAAAAGAGCTACTCCTATGGCTGGTCCTTTTACTTCGGAGCCTTCTCTTTCATCATCGCGGAAATTGTGGGGGTCGTCGCTGTGCACATCTATATAGAAAAGCATCAGCAGTTACGTGCCAAATCCCACTCGGAGCTCCTGAAGAAATCGACCTTCGCTCGCCTTCCACCCTACAGGTATAGATTTCGGAGGCGGTCGAGTTCCCGCTCCACGGAACCCAGATCCCGAGACCTGTCCCCCATCAGCAAAGGCTTCCACACCATCCCTTCTACTGACATCTCAATGTTCACCCTGTCCCGGGACCCATCAAAGATCACCATGGGGACTCTCCTCAACTCCGACCGGGACCACGCTTTTCTACAGTTCCACAACTCCACGCCCAAAGAGTTCAAAGAGTCGTTGCATAATAATCCGGCCAACAGGCGCACCACGCCCGTCTGAACTGACCTCAGCCCTCTGCCCTCCGCCCCAGCACAGCCCGAGGGGAAGTGGACAGAGGAATCTCTGAGGTTGCATGGCATGGTCCTCGTGATGGTATTACTTTTTACAAAGAATGAAACCAAATGGACTCAGCCCTCTCCCACACTTCGCCCCTCCCTCTCCAGGTCCTAACCGGTCCATCCCTTCCCCCACTTTTCAAGCCAATCCCATGATGTCGTTTCTCTCTGTGTGTATCTGTGACAGATGTTTTCCTCTCTTCCTTCTTTACTGGAAGGACCTCCTCATTCTTCCCTCCTTGGAAGAGGACTTTACTCAAAGTCACGGGTGGTGGCTGGGTGGGGGGTGTCGGGGTCTCCAAATCCCCAGGTGTGTGCACAGGTGTCCCCATTGTCCACTCATGCACATCCTCAGGCCACTTAACCGCCCAGGTGGCCCTGGGAGGCATTCACCTTTCCGTGTTAGAATAACATGACCAGAAATCAAAGATGTCAGAGCCCCGAAGCAGCTAATGTAATAAGCACTCATGTATTAAAGGTTTTGCCTTGTAACTCACAGAGCTGGGGTGCTTTGTTTCTTCTGGGTAATTCCTGCACAAATTCACTGCCCTGCCCTCAAGCTGACTCATGTCCACGTTGAAAGCTGAGCTTTGCCCATCCACACTCCAATCACTAGGAAGGATCCTCCTGTCCCTCTTGAGGACAGCAAGGTGCTCTCACCAATGGCAGAGTCTGTAACCCTCGCCTGAATCCCTGGAAGCTACTGGGGGCAAACATGTGTTCAGAAATCTAGCTCTGGTGGTAGCCAGTAGCTCTAGGAACTGGGGAAAGTCCAACTGACCATCAAGCCTCAGGCTTCTCATCTGTAAAATGGAGCATGGTACAGTATTCTCCTCGACAGAGTTGTGAGGCTTAAATAGGACATCTTGTGTAAAATGATTAGGTTCAGTTCAGTCGCTCAGTCATGTCCAACTCTTTGCGACCCCATGAATCACAGCACACCAGGCCTCCCTGTCCATCACCAACTCCCAGAGTTCACCCAAACTCATGTCCATCGAGTCGCTGATGCCATCCAGCCATCTCATCCTCTGTCGTCCCCTTCTCCTCCTGCCCCCAATCCTTCCCAGCATTGGGGTCTTTTCCAATGAGTCAACTTGTCGCATGAGGTGGCCAAAGTACTGGAGTTTCAGCTTCAACATCAGTCTTTCCAGTGAACATCCAGGAATGATCTCCTTTAAGATGAACCGGTTGGATCTCCTTACAGTCCAAGGGACTCTCAAGTCTTCTACAACACCACAGTTCAAAGCATCGATTCTTTGGCACTCAGTTCTCTTCACAGTCCAACTCTCACATCCATACATGACCACTGGAAAAACTATAGCCTTGACTAGATGGACCTTTGTTGGCAAAGTAAGGTCTCTGCTTTTCAATATGCTATCTAGGTTGGTCATAACTTTTCTTCCAAGGAGTAAGTGACTTTTAATTTCATGGCTACAATCACCATCTACAGTGAGCCCCCAAAAACAAAGTCTGCCACTGTTTCCACTGTTTCCCCATCTATATCCCATGATGTGATGGGACCAGATGCCATGATCTTCATTTTCTGAATATTGAGCTTTAAGCCAACATTTTCACTCTCCTCCTTCACTTTCATCAAGAGGCTTTTTAGTTCCTCTTCACTTTCTGCCATAAGGGTGGTATCGTCCACATATCTGAGGTTATTGATATTTCTCCCGGCAATCATGATTCCAGCTTGTGCTTCTTCCAGCCCAGCATTTCTCATGATGTACTCTGCATATAAGTTAGATGAGCAGGGTGACAATATACAGCCTTGACGTACTCCTTTTCCTATTTGGAACCAGTCTGTTGTTCCATGTCCAGTTCTAACTGTTGCTTCCTGACCTGCATACACGTTTCTCAAGAGGCAGGTTAGGTGGTCTGGTATTCCCGTCTCTCTCAGAATCTTCCACAGTTTATTGTGATCCATACAGTCAAAGGCTTTGGCATAGTCAGTAAAGCAGAAATAGATGTTTTTCTGGAACTCGCTTGCTTTTTTGATGATCCAACGGATGTTGGCAATTTGATCTCTGATTCCTCTGCCTTCTCTAAAACCAGCTTGAACATCTGGAAGTTCACAGTTCATGTATTGCTGAAGCCTGGCTTGGAGAATTTTGAGCATTACTTTACTAGCATGTGAGATGAGTGCAATTGTGCAGTAGTTTGAGCAGTCTTTGCATTGCCTTTGTTTGGGATTGGAATGAAAAGTGACCTTTTCCAGTCCTGTGGCCACTGCTGAGTTTTCCAAATTTGCTGGCATATTGAGTGCAGCACTTTGACAGCATCATCTTATGCTTTTTACCTTATGGATGACCTCTGGGTAGACTGACCTTTATCTGAGTTTGGGCTTCCATAGCAAATACTATAGATCAGGGTGCTTAACAGCAGACATTTATTTCCTAAAGTTATGGAGCCTGGGCAGTTCCAGATCAGGGTGACAGCAGATTCTGTTCTTGGTGAGGGCTCTCCTCCTAGCTTGAAGATAGCCACATTCTCACTGTGTCCTCACATGACAGAGCCACTAACTCCATCACAAGGGCCCACCCTCATTAAGGGTTTTCCCGATTTCTCAGTGGTAAAAAACATCTGCCTGCAATGAAGGAGATGCAGGAGGTGTGAGTTTGATCTTGGATCAGGAAGATCCCCTGGAGAGAACCCACTCCAGTATTCTTGCCTAGACAATCCCACAGACAGAGAAGCCTGATGGGCTGCAATCCATGGGGTGACAAAGGGTTGGGCATGACTGGGCATGCACACTTGAGCTTGAGCTTGATCCCTAATTACCTCCCAAATGCCTCTTCTCCAATGTCATCATTTTGAAGCTTAGGGCTTCAGTGTGTGGATTTAGATGGTGGGGAGGGATCCCATTCAGTCCGCAGCAAGCATGACTGTAGGAAGACAGATGCCAAATGGAAGCTGGTCTCTTTTGGGGGTAATGGTGTACTTTGCACAGTCTCTGAGGGGCTCAGGGGAGTGAAAGTGGAAGGACATTTGAATATTTTGAATATTGATACCAGAAAGCATGAGAGACAGATAGCGTCCCTGCCTGCAGTGACTCCTGGGGTGAGTGTGGCACACACCAACTCATCACGCCTCCATCCCACTTCCAGCTCCAGCCACTCAAGGGGGCAGAGTTATGGTCATAGGAGCTCACACTTACCTGACTCTGCTAGGTACCAGGCTGTGTTGTAGAACCTTATACATATTGCATCATTTAATCCTCCCAGAAATATCCCCATTTTACCAAGGAGGAAACTGAGGCCAGAGAGGGTGTGATTGTCCAGATTTCATTCCTGCTGCAGGCGCCAAATCCTGGGAAGCCAGTCACGTGCCCACACTCACACCCACAGTGAATTTTATCGTAGAGCGCAGACTAGTAACAATTTGTTTTGTTTGACACTTGAGGGACATTGCTTGCAAATCACACACATACATCAGATTATCTCACTGAATCCTTAAGACAACCCACGTGTAGGAAGAATTATTATCTGCATTTCAGCAGGTAAGGAAATAGAGGATCAAGGAGAGTGTCGTAGGTGCCGATAACAGAGCCAGCATTGAGAGCCAAGACTCTGCTTCCTAATTTGACCAATTTCCTCCCTCTGCCCGCATTCCCCAAACCTCAGTCATTTGAATTCAACCCTTGCAAAAATGTTTCATATCCACGTACCACATCGGCCATTATTTATTTAATGTTTCTCTCTAAATTGACTCACTTTTTACTTTAATAAATATATCTTGAAAGTGAACTTTATATCACTACTGTAAAAAAGAAAACTGGAATTGCTTACCATAAGCAAATGGTAACTAGGAGAATAACTACAGTAAAAAGCAACACAATCCTGCCATATTCTAGCTGCAGCCTATTGTAAGCCAAAGAGCAATGCCTGCTCTTTGTAAAAAAGAACATAATCAAAATGTTAGAAAGATGTTAAGATACTCTAGCAACAAAGAAGATGCTTCCCTTGGCTTAATCAGGAAAAATGGCAAGGGGGAAACCTCCTCACTAACACTGCTCTCTAGTACTGCGGCCATGTGTCAGGTCAAATTATTTCATCCAACACTTCGGGAGGAGTGGCTCCAGGCACTCTTGGAGAGGGAAAGATCTAAGAGATGGAGCAGATAGGTGATGGATACTGTGAAGGGAAGATGCAGTAACCTCCCTGAGAACCAGGAGTTTGCCAAAAACAGGGCATCTGGGGAGCTGATCAGGGATGGAGAGAAAAGACCCAGCGGCTTAACTAACTGGACGTCTGCTCAGGAGACCCAGTACAAAGCCCTCTGCCAAGAGTGCTGGAGGAGAGAAGCAGGCACCTGACCCCTGGAAGGACCCCCTTGCTCCCTGCAAGTTTTCGGTGTGTGAGACTTCAGAGTGCCTTTGCGTGAAGACTGCTCAGATGCACCCGGCTGGCTGGCATCAAGTACATATTCATATCAACACTTCCAGTTCACAGCCAGGACCCCGGGCAATCCTGGTCATCCAAAGTCCTGTGAAGAGCATTCACATTCACTAGGCACCTACTGCGTGTGCCAAGCAATGTGTCAGGAGCTTCTCTTAATTTGTGTTTTTTAATCCTAACATTTGGGTATGTACTATCATTAAACCCATTGGATAGATGTTGAAACTTGCAAAGAAACAGCAAAGCAGGTACTCGGACTGGCACCTACCTGACTCTAAACCTTATGCCATAGCCACTCACTAAGCCTCCTGGGTCACACTTTTCAAATCTCTTGCTCCACCACTGAGTTCCTCCCCCCCCCCATTTCCTTCACCACAGTGCAGCTCCTTTCCCAGTCCTCTCATTTATGGACCAGCAACATCCTATGGCCAATGTCAAGAGCAGAACACTGGGGCTTCTCTGTCTCGTATCTCTATTCTGCAGCCCCCAAGTGTTGTCTCTATTTTGCAGCCCTTCAGGGCCAAGTTTTGTCTCTACCTTTCAAGCAAGCAGATGCTGTAGCTGCACTGCCCAGATTTGAATCCCAGCTCTGCATTCATCAGCCATAATGACTTTAACAAGATGATCTCTCTGTGCCTCAGCATTTCCTGCTGTAAAAGGGACACAAAAATAGTCCTTACTCCATAGGTTTGTAGTGAGGATTCAATGAGCTTATTTTCATAAAGCACTTGGAAATATACTTGAAACAAAATATGCACTGTATAAATGTTGCTATTTTGTGTTAGTTGCTCAGTCATGTCTGTCTCTTTCTGACCCTATGCACAGTAGCCCACCAGGCTCCTCTGTCCATGAGGATTCTCCAGGCAAGAATACTAGAGTGGGTTGCCACGCCCTCCTCCAGGGGATCTTCCCAACCTAGGAATCAAACCAGAGTCTCCTGCATTGTAGGCAGATTCTTTACCAGCTGAGCAATCAGGTTGCTGCTGCTGCTGCTGCTAAGTCACTTCAGTCATGTCCAACTCTGTGCAACCCCATAGACAGCAGCCCACCAGGCTCCTCTGTCCCTGGGATTCTCCAGGCAAGAACACTGGAGTGGGTTGCCGTTTCTTTCTCCAATCCATGAAAGTGAAAAGTGGAAATGAAGTCATTCAGTGGTGTCCGACTCTTAGTGGCCCCATGGACTGCAGCCTACCAGGCTCCTCTGTCCATGGGATTTTCCAGGCAAGAGTACTGGAGTGGGGTGTCATTGCCTTCTTCAGAGCTATCAGGTTAGCTAATATTTAATATTGTTCTCAGATTTACATTGTTCCTACTGGATCATTTCCCACCCATCCAATCTTATTTTCCAGATTGTGTCAACACACACCTCTAATCAAGCCAGCATCTACATGCAAGCCTGCATGCTAAGTTGCTTCAGTTGTGTCTGACTGTGTGACCCCATGGACTATAGCCCCCCAGGCTCCTCTGCTCACGGGGATTCTCCAGGCAAGACTACTGGAGTAGGTTGCCATGCCCTCCTCCAGGGGATCTTCCCGAGTCGAAGGTCAAACCTCTTATGTCTCCTGCACTGGCAGGTGGGTTCTTTACCACTAGCGCCACCTGGGAAGCCCCCACACCTACATACTTATTCCCAGTTCTCTGCCGTTGCTGATGAGTGTTATTCCAGCCTACAATGTTTCCCCTTGCCCTCTTCAAGGGGCAAGGGTTTTGTCCATTCTTCAAGAGCAAAATCAAGCCTTGTCCGCCTCCATGAAGTCTTTAGTGGCTTCTAGGGCTACATAATCTCTCACTTCATAACATTCATTCTTCATTTATTCATCTGGCGCTTATTACCAAGTACCTACTATGCTACTATGTGTCAGAAACAATTACAGTCCCCGCAGATACAACCACTGTCCTCATGCAACTCTCAGTCCAGTGTGGGAGACGGGTACTGAACAAGTAGACACACAAATCAGCACCGTTGACAATTGTGACCCGTGTCATAAAGGGAAAACAGAGAGCAAAAAGTACAAAGGCATGTAAACAGGGAGCTCTGATTTTGTTGGAGGGTCAAGTATCAGGAGTTGGCATTTACAATTATACCTAAAAGTAGAGTTTGTGTTATCCAAGTGAAAGAAGGACACAGGGAGGGAAAAAACCTCAGCATGTGCAATGGCCCTGAGACTGGAGAGACCCCCACCCCCCAACCACCACTCCAAAAAAGTCAGTAAAACTGGAGCACACACAGGTTACAGGAAGGGCAGCATCAGACAAAACCAAGGGAAAAGCTGGATCCAGAGGATATAGAATTACAGCCATGTGAAAGATTTGGAATTTTGACCCTAAGTACATTCAGAAGCCACTTATCAGCCATAAAAACAAATGAAATAAGGCAATTCGCAGCAACATGGATGCAACTGGAGATTATCATCCTAAGTGAAGGAAGTCAGAAAAAGAAAGACAAATACCATATGATACCACTTATATGTGGAATCTAAAATATGGCACAAACGAACCTATTTACAAAACAGAAACAGATTCACAGACATAGAGAACAGATTTGTAGTTGCCAAGGGGAAGGGGGGGGGGGGGGGGGAAGGGCTGGGAGTTTGGGATTCATAGATTCATAGATTCAAACTATTATATTTAGGATGGGCAAATGAAAAGATCCTACTGTACAACCAAGGGAATTATATTCAATACCCTGTGATTAAACCTGGAAAAGAATATGAAAAAAAGTAATGTCTATATGTGTACAATTGAGTCACTTTGCTATGCAGCAGCGATAGGCACAATGTTGTAAATCAATTATACTGCAATTTAAAAACAAAAAAAATGTAGAAAAAATTGTAAAGACTTTGAAACATAAAAAAAGGACTCTTAATTTTAGGTATACGTTAGAGATAATCTATTTGTCTTTTCAGAAATTTTGTATGTTAGGCACCTAGTGAAATATTAGTTTCCTAAATCTCATCTTTAGAAATAAATACTTCTTTAATAGTTTTTGCATTACTTGCTTTATCCACAGTCTCTGGTGGATGGGGGCTTCGCAGGCAGTGTAGTTAATAAAGAATCCACCTGTCATTGCCGGAGATACAGAGGAGCTTAGCAGGCTATACAGTCCATGGGGTGGCGGAGAGTTAGACATGACTGAGTCACACACACACACACACACACACACACACACACACACACACACACACACACTTACACACTTGCTGCCAGACACAGCTGATTGGATCCCAGTTTGTACCTGATTGAAGGCTAGCCAACTCATTCATAGGGAGGCCAGTAACCTGGGACTTGTGACTTGACCTTAAAAGGTAAACTGAGCCAATCAGATGATTCCTGCTGGAAATTTTAACTAACAGCCACAGAAATCAGTTGCTAGTTGGCTAGGGACAGCAAAACGGAAAAGATACAAGGAAGCCTTGGGACTAGGGTAGCAACAATGGGGCAAAGGCAAGCTGAAGTTATTTTTTAAAATAAGACAAAACTGTTTGGTCATGAGGAGACAACCCTGCAAAGCATCCCCATTATGCTTAAATAAAACCCAAATTTTTGCCATGATCTCCAAAGTCTTGCATTATTAAGACCATACTAACCTATCCATCTTTATTCCATGACACCCTTCATGCAGCCTACACTCCAGTCATATGTCCTCTCTTTTCAGTCCCTTGGTCCAGCCGAACATATTTCTGCCTCAGGGCCTTCACATCCAGTGTTCCCACTGCTTGAAATCTCTCTCTCTACATGGTTGTCTTCTTTTCATTCTTCAGGTCTGAGATGACAAGTCACCTCTCAAAAACAGATCCCCTGTTATTCTCTATTATAGTCCATACTTATTCCCTTGATCAGTCAGAAGGGTATAATATTTTATCTATTGTGTAAGTAAACTAGAAGATGAGTTCTGTGAGACCAGTGTCCTTGACTGTCTTGTTCTAGCTTTCCATCTGGTAAGTGCTCAACTATGTGAAGGGAAGAAAGAGAATGCCTGGGGTATTATTCAGGGCAAAGCAAGTAGGGAGAGGAAAAGCGTGGCTTTCTTGGATTCCAGTGGCTTCTCTGTCCCATTTCCTTCTAGCCCAGTCGTATTGTAGGTGTAGTCCTCTGATCTCTGGGAGACTTGTCCCAAATTCCTTCAACAATCTCCTTTTTCCTCAAGCAAGCTTGAGTGGGTCTCTGTTCCTAATCACCAAATGAACATTGATGAGAACTTCTGAAGCTTCCAGAGCTGGAGAACACCCAGCCATATGGGAGCAGCTGAGAGTCCCTCTTGGGGACAGCAGGATAGCTGGGCCAGAATAGTATTTAGCCAGGATGTTTCTAGAAGGGGGGGTGGGGGGGTTCAGAACGTCAAAGCCAGTTCAGTTCAGAAAGAGCCAAGACTTGAGACAGAACCGGGGACCGAAAACCAAAGGGGAGTGTCTGAGGGCCAGTAAATCGTGAGCCTAAAATCAAAGCCACCATAAAGGCAATGGCAAGGCCATGTTATTGGCTGCAAGCAAGCACCTCCTGGGTGTTAGGTAAAATTTGTAGACTGCTGATTCCTTCTTCGCAAATAATAGCAAAACCAACCAAACAAAAATCAGTCTTAAGATGGTGGTCTGTGGGGACTTCCCTTGTGCTCCAGCGGTTAGGACCCAGCACATTCACTGCCACAGGTTTGCTTCCTGGTCGGGGAACTAAGAACCTGCAAGCCTCATGGCACGGACAAAAAAAAAAAGAAAGAAAGAAAGATGGTGATCTGGACTTTAGAGTTCCTACTCTGATGCTTTAAGTAAAAACCTCTTGGCTGCAAGTAATACTCAGTTCTAACTTAACTAGACTGTTTTGATCAGGTAAACTAAGTTATCATAATAACCTCCCAAGTTTCTAGGCTTTAGCCCAATGAGCCTTTACTGCTTGCTCACACAAAGTCCAATGCAGGTGTTTTTGGCTGAGCCACGCTCCTGGATGACTCTATTCAAGTTGCAACTCAGGGGACAAAGCTGCTTCTGTCCTGCATTGTGCCATCTTGTGGCTTCAGGGCGGCCTGATCTCATCCACCTGGGTGCATGAGGGAGGGGAGAGGGGCAGGGGTGAGAAAGCGAAGGATCATGCCCCTAAACTCAATCACCTTGATCCAGAAGCAACCCATTCATTTCATTAGTAAGAAGAGTCACGTGGCTCCATCTAGATTCCAGGGGAAGTGATGTTGAAAACATCATCCACGGCTGGAGAGCTGCTTCCTAGTAATAACTCTACATGACGTAAGGTAGGCATTGATCTTTTGCAAGTGCCTGCTCATCTCTGTCATTCAACTTAAATAAGAAGAAATGTTGCCTTTGTAATAAGAAATCTCAAGATAAAGGGGCCCTCAGGTTAGTTAATGGTTTCCCTGGCAGTTCAGCAGTAAAGAATTCGCTTACAACACAGGAGACATAGGAGACGTGGGTTCCATCCCTGGGTCGGAAAGAGCCCCTGGAGGAGGGCATGGCAACCGGCTCCAGTATTCTTGCTAGGAAGATCCCACGGTCAGAGGAGCCTAGCAGGCCACAGTCCATGTGGTCACAAAGAGTCAGAGATGACTGCAGCTATTGAGCACACACACACACAGGTTATTAATTCAGCAGCTCAAAGATAAATCCAAGGACCCAAAGACTTTCCATCTTTCCACTCTTCCATCCTTGGGCCAGTATCCATCATACCCAGGTACAATATCCCATCATAGACAGATGCAACATCCGTGCATCAAGATGCTGCCTCTTCACTGCGTGTCTTTAAGAGGGAAGAAATCTTAGAAGCTACTCCATTAGATGCTCCCCTTATTCTGTTTGGCCAGAATTGGGCCACATGTCCTCCCATAAGCCAGTCACCAATAAAGGGAATAAAATTACCATGAGGGACCCAGACCAGTGGTTCTTAGCCTTGGATGCCCATTAGCACCATCTGCAGGACGTTTTTTATTTTTATTTATTTATTAATTTTTTTAAGAAAGGAAGCCTTTTGTTTTTTTTTTCTCGTCAAAAGACCAAATTTATTTATTTTAATTGGAGGTTAATTACTTTAAAATACAAATGTTCAGACACCCTAGCAGCTGACTCTCAACTTAATTGATCGAAAGGGGGCCTGAGCTTCATGAGTCGCCAACGACAGATTAAGGAACAAAGTCTATTTACATTCTTGTTTAGCTTGATCCATGAGATGCTTGTAAAATTTGGGAACTTGAAGTGATAAAGCAAATGGGGAAAATGATAGCAACCGGTACATCTGGATGAAGGATAGAGGAAGAAGCTCTTTTTTCATTCTTGCGGGTTTTTTTCTTTTTTTTCTGTAGGCTTGAGATTATATCAAAATTTAAAGTTACAAAAAAGGAGGGTGATGGGAACTTACATATAAAAGCCAGGATTTTGAAATTCTCTTGAAAATCAGAAAATCTGGAGAAGTGGAGTCTGTGTTCCTGCAGAAACTAAAAAGTAGATCTGATAACAGAGCCCAGAACTCTGAGCAAATATATCCAAGGCAAGGGCCTTGGCATCAGTATCATTATGTGGAGCTCAGGTGAGTCTTAGAATCAGTCTGGGGACTCGGTGTCTGGAATCCTTTCCATTTCTCTTCATTTTCTTCTCTCCTGCTCCATCCTCTTCCAGCCGCTAAGTATAGCTTAGATTATTTTCTGCCAAATGCAGCACCTTGCACTTGCCCACACTGAAAGCTCATCCCTGGCAACTCCTCTGCCCACTCGCGCAGCCTGGTGAGCTCTTCCTGCGACGACGTGTCGCCAGCGGCTTGGCATTTCACTCCCTGGCACCGCAAAGTGTCACCGGCGCATGTGGCGCTCACCACTCACTCCTCCGGATCAGTCGGGCAAATGTCAGCAAAGACGCAGCCCAGCACTGACACCCCACTGTTTTCGATTCATTGATTAACGAACTCATCACAACCCAACCAAGCCTCTGGTGGCAAGCAAAAGCGGCCAGCTGCGGTTAATGTAAGCAACAGAAATTTTGTGTAAGGCAGGACTTCTCAAAGGTGGTGCAAGGGACACTGGGGTCTGGATAACTCCACTCTGGGGCTGCACTGAGCACTGAAGAGTGTTTAGCGGCAGCCGTGGCTTCCACCCGCCAGATGCCAGCAGCACAGCTGCCCTGCCTCACCCCCCATGTTGAGACAACCAAAAATGTCTCCAGACAACGGCAGAAGTTTTTGGTGGGGATAGGGGAATTAAAAGCTGCTCCCAACGGAAAGGGTTAAGGATTAAGCCTAAGAAAAGATGGCAGGCTTAAAACAGAGCAGGACCCTGTGGGGCTCCTGGGCCTGGAAGCACTTCTGTGTCCCCCATTCCTTCCTTGTTTATAGGGAGCAGACTTCAGTCTCCATGACCTTCCTTGAGTTCCAGAGGGCAGATTCAAATTGTTGCTACTCAGGGAATGGAGGGGGGCTGCAGAGATAAGGGAGGAAGAGTGTGGAAACAGTGGTGAAGCCTTGGAGCAGGGTCCTGGTTCCCCCTCGAGCGGTACCCATAACAATATCTTTGAGCTCTTTATAGAACTAAAGCCCCCAACGAATGGAAGATATTATCATTCGTCATTCCAGAGAAGACCACCTGAAGCCAGCTTAAAGGAGTTCCAGCCCCGCACACACCTAATCCTTATCAGCAACCCCAGGCTTGAACCACTGCTATAAAACTCCTCACCAAATCCTCCCAGGTTGGGATACACAGTTCTTTAGGGCACAAGCCCACTGGGTTCCCCTTTGCCTGGCAAAGAAATAAAGCTCTTCTTTTCTACTTCACTCAGAGCTTTGTCTCTGTTCCATTCAGCACCAGTGTGTAGGGGCTGAGTTTTTGTCATCATACTGAGACACTGTAGGGTTCTAGATGGCAAGGACTGTTAGATGGTTGGATGTGAATCCTGGCTCCATCATTTTTATTTGTGTGACTTAAGCTCTCCATACCTCAGTTCCCTTATCTTTAAAGGGAGATAATCAGGATAAATTAGGTTATATGGTGGAAACAAATAAGACCCAAATATTAATAGTTTAAAATACAGACTGTGTGTTCACTGCAGATCAGTTGGGGTTTTGTTCATCTTGCTCAGTAGAGGGTCCACCATCTGGATATTGCTGGTCAAAAAAACAAAGAGATGCTAAACTGGCCCTTAAAAGTTTCTGCCTGAAAATGATACATATCATTCCTGTTCATAATTCATTGATCAAATAAGTTATGTGGCTATACTGAATTTAAAGGGGACAACGAAGTGAAAACCTACCACAAGCCTGGAGAAAGAAGAGGAAATATTGATTGACAAACAGCACTAAAGTCGAACATGAGCAACAACAATACTGACCTTAAAAGTTTGCTGGGAATAGTAAACAAATTAATCATACAAAGTTCTCAGAACAGTGCCTGGCATCTATTAACTACTCTATAAATATTGGCTTATTATTACTGATTAATTCAGCCAGTGTTGAGTACTGTGGTGGTCCATTTTATGTGAATATCCCAGTAGTCTCATCAAACACTCATCTTGGTATTGCTCTGAAGGATTTTACAGATGTGATTAACATCTGTAGTTGACATTACATAAAAGGAATTATTTTCAACAGTCTGGGCCGCCTGATGCAATCAGTTGAAGGGCCTTAAGAGCAGAGCCAAGGTTACCCTAAAGAAGAAGAAATTCTGGGGAATCTCCTGGTGGTCCAGTGGTCAGGACTCAGTGATTTCACTGCCAGGGACTGGGTTCACTGGGTTCACTCCCTGATCAGGGAACTAAGATAATGCAGGATGTGTGGCATGGCCAAAAAAAGAGAAAAAAAGAAATTCTTCCTGAGGACAGTAGCATCAGCTCCTGCCCAAGTTTCCAGGCTGCCCTTCCTAACAGCCTGTGCTACAGATTTCAGATTTTCCCAGCCTGCCCCAAAATCACATAAGCCAATTCCAGGCAATAAATCTCTTTATAAGAACTTTCCTGGTGGTCCAATTGTTAAGACTCTGCACTTTCAATGCAGGGATCTCAGGTTTGATCCCTGCTTGGGGAACTAAGATCCCATATGCTGTGCTGTGTGGCCAAGAATAAAATAATAATGATAATAATAAAATTTTAAAGGAATAATAAAAGTAATAACTGATAATAAAAACTCTTTACTGCCTTACCTGTCAATATCTTCCCCCTCCCTGCTTCTCCTCTTCTTCCTACCTCTTGTTAAAGACATAAATTCTAGGTTTTATTCCCTGCTCCTGTGATGATGAATTTCTGACTTTTGACCACCCCCCCCCCCCGACCCCCTGGTGGACGTTTCCTGGTTTGTCCGCATCCCCCTGGATCTTTCTGTTTTCAGCCACCACCTACCTCCTTAGACATCTCGCAGTTTCTTCCCCCGTGTTGGGCATCCTTAAGGCTAAAGAGCTTGGGAGAGCAGAAATTTTGAGCCACATGACATCGGGACCAACTGCCCCCAAAGTAGGCCTCAATTATATACTGATTATGTTGAATTAAAGTTAAGAAACAATCGATGTAAGAGGACACTTTGACCCTCCTCTGTGTCTCTCTGGAAGCAGGAAATAAACTTCCCATGTGATACATGCTACTATATATGAAATAAATAACCAACAAGGGCCTAATGTAGAGACATACTCAGTAGTACATACTCAGTGTTATGTATTAACCAGTAAGGGAAAAGAATCTGGAAAAAATGGATATTTTTGTATATATGTATAGCTGAATGACTTTGCTATACACTTGAAACTAATATAACACTGTAGATCAACTATACTTCATTAAAAATAAATAAATGAATCTTTTTTAAAAAGAAAGAAGAGGACAGAGAATCCCCAAGTCAAAGAAAATCAGTCAATCAATAAGTAATCAATCATAAAATTTCTCATGGGAAAGGTCCATTCTCTGTATCTGGAGGTAAAAAGGACACCCTTCTCATCTGAGGTGAGAAAACTGCATAAACAAGTCTTGTTACCTCTTTAATTTACTTCCCCCAAGCCCAAACTCTGTTTAGGTAATTCACTGATTAAGAAAAGTGTCATATCTGACTCTTTGCAACCCCATGGACTGTGGTCCACCAGGCTCCTCTGTCCATGGGATTCTCCAGGCAAGAAGACTGGAGTGGGTTGCCATTCCCTTCTCCAGGGGACCTTCCCAACCCAGGGATTGAAGCCAGGTCTTCCCCATTGCAGGCAGATTCTTTACCACTGAGCCACCAGGGAAGCCCCCAAAGCCTAATTTTCTTTGTCTCATCAATTCCTCATACCTTCATTTCTTTGTCTAAAAAGTATACAAGCTGCCTGATTTGGCCACTTCTTAAATTCCATTTCTATAAGACCTCTGTCCATACAAATTAAAATTTGTCTCTTTTTCTCCAGTTAATCTGTCTTGTGTCCATTTTATTATGAGTCCAGCTGCAAGAACTCAAGAGGGGAAGGAGGTAAATTTGCCCCTCCTCAACAATGACCATGACTGCTATGCCTTGAGAAGCTCCATCTTCTGCCCCGACCCCACCTTCCCTATCAAGTTCAAGTTTGTGCTCTGTGACTTTAGGTAAGTGACTTTCCATGCTTCAGTTTAACTCAGCTGCTGGAGGGGATCAGGATATACCATCTTGAAATATGCCACTTCGGCAGAGGATTATTTTGAGCTGAAGGCAAGCAAGAAACAGCAAATGCAGAGAAAGCTCTTTATCCTCCTCTTTACTGCCTCAAGGCAAAGCATAAATTTCCCTCCGTGAAGGTGTGCCCCCTCCTCAATCCTGTACCAAAAAGAGAAAACAACTCTTGTCACACTGGCGATGGCACCAACTTGAATTTGCACAAAGAAATTGAATTGAAATAACCCTTATCGTCCATCATTTCTCCCATATATTTGCCTTCCCACAATCTACTGTCCCTAGAAGCCCAAACCCTTTTCCTTCCTCTTGTCACCTCTCTAACTAAATGTATTTCACTCTGTTAAAATGGTATATAACCTCTCAGACTAAACCATGCAACTCAGATTGGGACTTGAACCCATGGTCTTTTAGCTGAGACCACACTCTTGGTCTCAGGATTCTTGCAGTCTCTTCCCAGAAAGAATTCAGTGGGAGACTAAGTAATAGGTAAGAAGTAGATTTATTTAGGGAGAAATACACTCCACAGACAGAGTATAGGCCGTCTTAGAAAGCAAGAGGGCCCAAAACATGGGATATTAGCTTTAACGTCCTGGGAAGTTTCATAGGTTAATGAGTGGGAGGGTTATCCAACGGTTTTGAGGAAGTGGTAGGGATTTTCAGGAACTGGACCACCGGTCACTTTTGGCCTTTTATGATTAGCCTCAGAACTATCATGGTGTGTCATCTGGCTAATGTATTTCAATGAGTAATTAGACACATCAGTGTCTAATGAGGCTCAAGGTCTACTGGAAGCTGAATCTTCTGCCATCTTGGGCTTGGTTGGTTCTAACCAGTTTTTGTCATGTCTTGTGGCTATGTCATTCTTTTAAAGGTTATTTCCTGTCCCCTTCCCTCCCATTTCAGAAACACTTCTTTGAGCTTTCACTTCCTCTTCCATGAGATCCCCTTCTTTGTATAAAAAAATAAATAAATAAAATATCAATGTCAAATACAATTTGTATACCTTATGGGGGAACAAAATTTGCCACGACAAAATCTGTCTTTGGGACATGAGGATCATGATTGATTATTTAGGTTGGTTATTTTTAAGAAACAGAAGATTCAGCAAGAAACTTTGACCTCCTGCTTAGCTGCCTAAAGAATGTGTATAGAGGACATGTTATAGCAAGGGAGCAAGGGAACATCACCCAAGACTATAGGAAGACATTAGGTGTGTAGACCCAGAGGAGCCTAACAAGGCCTGTTTGTTAAAACTCCTCTGTGTCCCACTGCCTCTGCCTGGACCAGCAAACATTTATTTACCAAATATTTGCTTTTCCATATCCATGTGAATTGCCTTCCTTACCTTTGAAGTCCCAGATGCTTATCCCTAACATCTTCTATGTTAAGCTGAAGATGGCATTTAAGGTGAAGGTCTCAGTCATTTCAGTAAATTACTCCATTTTCCTGGGCTCTCCCATGTATACTTGTTATTAAACTTTTGCTTGGTTTTCTCCTATTAATCTGTCTCATGTCAATTTAATCCTTAGGCCAACCAGAAGAACCTACAAGGGAAGAGGAAATTGTCTTCCTCCCTGACAGCCTCTTTTTCTGTTACCTAGCTTTTCTTAGTTTAATTTGCATGGCCCCATCCACTCAGTTAAAAAGTGTAAGAGGAAAAGCATTCTCCTCCCCTATACTGCAAAGTGGGAATCACAAGAGAACCCATCTTCTATTTGTGCAGTGAGGACTAACTGAGGCAAATGCTTGTGTAGTACTTAACACACAACCAGCTCATTAGTCAGTGCTTAGTAACTGAGAACTTGTTAGATAATTACCACTACTACGATTGATGAAAAATTAATCAAGCTAGGAAAGAAATGGAATATTTTATTCAAGCCAAATGGAGAATTTAAGCATGGTCACATAATCTTTTGAGACAGAGGGAGGGCTGTGCATTAAATGATGTGTTTTTGACAGTTTACAGAATCCAGATATACAAGTACAAAGTGAGTAATGCGTCATGAGTCATTATGGCCCCTTACAAGATTCAGTTCAGTTCAGTTCAGTCACTCAGCCGTATCTGACTCTTTGTGACCCCATGAACTGCAGCATGCCAGGCCTTCCTGTCCATCACCAACTCCCGGAGTTCAAAGTTATCTCCTAAGAAGTAATGAATCCTGATGAGATTAAAGAGGATTAATCAGATCTCCTAAGGGGGTCTGATTAAGGCAGATACCTGCTAAGTCGCTTCAGTCATGTCTGACTCTTTGCAACCCTGTGGACTGTAGCCCACCAGGCTCCTCTGTCCATGAGATTCTCCAAGCAAGAATACTGAAGTGGGTTGCCATGCCCTTCTCCAGGGGATCTTCTCAACCCAGGGATCAAAGCCACATCTCAGCATCTCCTGCACTGGTCGGAGGGTGCTTTACCACTTGCGCCACCTGGGAAGTCCCCATGCAGACGCTCACAATGCACTAAAGGGACTTCCCTGGTAGTCCAGGGGCTGAGACTCTGTACTTTCACTGCAGGAGCATGGGTTCGATCCCTGGGTGGGGAACTAAGATCCCACAAGCTACATGGTCAGAAAACAAAACCAAGAAACAAAAGACACAATAAATACTAAATGGGGAGGGAGGAAGCCCAAACAGGCAAAGAAACACTTTATCAAAAATGTTCCCATCTTGCCATAAATTATGAATTTTATTTCATCACTAGCCCTCTCCATCTTCATCCCAGCCCTGGTATGTTTGCCCCTTGTGGTCTGAGGACAATTTTGAAAAAGGTGAACAGCTGAGTCACAGAAACATAACCAGTTTTATTAACCACAACCAAGCTGGTGTTGACAAAAAAATTAATCAGTTCATCTAAGAAAGCAATAGAAAATTTTATTTGAGTCTAGTCAAGGCTATGGTTTTTCCTGTGGTCACATATGGATGTGAGAGTTGGATTGTGAAGAAGGCTGAGCGCTGAAGAATTGATGCTTTTGAACTGTGATGTTGGAGAAGACTCTTGAGAGTCCCTTGGACTGCAAGGAGATCCAACCAGTCCATCCTAAAGGAGATCAGTCCTGGGATTTCTTTGGAAGGAATGATGTTGAAGCTGAAACTCCAGTACTTTGGCCACCTCATGCAAAGAGTTGACTCATTGGAAAAGACTCTGATGCTGGGAGGGATTGGGGACAGGAGGAGAAGGGGATGACAAAGGATGAGATGGCTGGATGGCATCACTGACTCGATGGACGTGAGTCTGAGTGAACTCTGGGAGTTGGTGATGGACAGGGAGGCCTGGCGTGCTGCGATTCATGGGGTCGCAAAGAGTCGGACATGACTGAGCAATTGAACTGAAATGAACTGAAGGATTATAACCCGGGAAGAGCATCTCAGAAAACTCCAAGAACTGTTTCACCCATTAGAAGTCAAGGCATAGTTTTATAAGTTTTTTTGAGATATGTATGTTAAATGACATATTATTGACAGTTTATACAATCCAGACCTGTAGGTACAAGGTGGTGGATCATCGTGATCCCTTACAAGATCAAGAAGGAATGTTAGTCACCTTTTAAGGTTTTGTGTTCTTGGTGCTAGGAGAACGCTGCTATTTTTGCTGATGGAGAAGTTTGGTCGATGCATAACACAGGCACACAGTGCACAGGGAGGGGGGAGAGGGGACCAAAGTGTTAGGCAGGTAGAATAGGGAAAAGGAGTCCAAAATGGCGGTGGCTAAAAGACAAGGAAGGGAAAAGCCTGCGAAAATAGAAGAAAAGAAGGTCCGAGGACCTGAGTGAGGACCTCAGGTAAAACAAACAACACTCCTGGCTGGCCCAGTTTACATAGGACAGGCCCGGGGAGAGATAAACATATAAATAGAGGAGCCAAAGCCAGCTCTCTCTCTCTCTCTCTCTCTCCCCGCCCACCCCCCCCGCCTCCCCCCCCCACCCCTCCCACCCCCCGCCACGTGCTAGGGTGCTCTTCTCCTGGTGTCTTTGGATCAACATGCCCTCATGCCTCGAAGATGGATTTCCCTGCTATCTTCTAAATAAAATAGAGCTGTAACACTGAGCTATAACACTGATTTGTCTAAGAGCTATGACATGGTCCATTCGAGACCTGAGAGATGTAACACGGTCTATCCAAGACCTGAGAGCTGTGACACACCGAGGGGGCTTTAATGTCCATCACTCCAAATCTTTGTTGTGACGAGACAAAGAACCGAGGAACATACACTCGTGTCACAAAAGGGCAGAGACAGGTTCTATGTTTACTTTTTTCTAATCTTGCCATAAAATATGAATTTTATATCACACTGGCATCCCCACTATAAGTCTCTCTTTAGAAGGAGAACTTATACAATCTAAATCTATTCATCTTTTCTTCAAACCCACCCTCTCCCATAACATCAAGAGATGCTTCCTTTTAGCAGAGAACCCCAGGGAGCTGGCTTCTGTCTCCCAACTTCTACCCACGCTCAGGCACCCCATGGTCAATGTGTCCATATTGCCATCTCAGCTGTAGGGGACTCACAAGAAGTCTTGTGCTTTGAAGTATCGCACTTACCTCCATTTTGCATATCAAGAGGGAAGAGGATGGCAAATCATTATTGGCAAGAAAGATAGGGGAAATAGCAGAGGTCGTGTATTCAAAAGCAATTAGTTGGGACAACAGAAGGAACAAAAGGAAAGACATTATGCAAATGGAGGCCATTCCATCCCTCAGAAGATAATGTCCTCTTTGAACACAAAAGGAAGGCTTTTAAAGCAGCCCAATTCTTTCCAGTTCTGTTCAAATATTAAGCTTCCTCATGATTAATATTAGGCCTGGGTAGCGTCAGGGCTCTGAAACATTAACACTTTCATATTCTTCAGTAATGATGTTAGTATTCACTGTATTAGATTTTAAATATTTCACAACATTGGGCAGAAGTCAGTACAGTCATAAATCTTTTATTTCTACCAAATAACTCAAAACTGGCATGAGCCCATACCGCTCTTCCTTTTCTAACATTTCCTCTATGTAGTCTTTTGAGGGCTACTAAATTGGGGGTGGTCCATTCTCTGGGAAGCAAGTAGTGTTTGATTTCAGTTACTTTCTCTCAGGAGGAGAAAGCAAGGTGTTACCAAACTCTGAGCCAAACTCAAAAGCCAAATTCAAATATTGAGAGTCAATTGGAAAGGAAAAGCTACTTTTTTTCAGGAGGCTAGCAACCTGGGGAGAAGGCTGACTTGTGTCCAAAAACCAATTCCGAAGATTCTGCTCAACCATGAAGTCTTCCCAGGTGTCTCAGATGATAAAGAATCTGCCCGCAGTGCAAGAGACCCAGGGTTGACTCCTAGGTTAGGAAGATACCCTGGAGAAGGGGATGAAAACCCACTGCAGTATTCTTGCCTGGAGAATTCCATGAACAGAGGAGCCTGGTGGGCTACAGTCCATGGGTGTCACAAAGGGTCAGATATGGCTGAGTGGCTAACACAACACACACAAGCTTTTAAAGGGAGAATCCTTTGGGGAGCAGGTCAAGGTCTTCATATCTTCTACTGTGTGCTGGCTTTCTTCTGATTGGTTGGTGGTGAGGTAACAGGGCAGTGCTCCAGGAATCTCAAGCTCAACCTGAAGTCACCATCCTCCACCTGGGTGGGGGCCTTAGTTCCAGTAGAAGAACTAAAAGGTATTTTGCTGTGCATATTC
Organism: Ovis aries; assembly: GCF_016772045.2. Lineage (NCBI taxonomy): Eukaryota > Metazoa > Chordata > Mammalia > Artiodactyla > Bovidae > Ovis > Ovis aries. The sequence continues at coordinate 22,582,495 of NC_056077.1, forward strand.
CATGAGGAGGAACCAGGACTCTGAAATGTTGTTTCAGTGAAAGTCGCTCAGTCAGAGCCAGAGCAGTTATTCTCAATCCTAGCTAAGCATTGAAAAAGTGAAAGTCACTCAGTCAAAGAGTCAAACTTGACTGAGCGACTTTCACTTTTCCAATGCTTAGCCAGGATTGAGAATAACTGCTCTGGAGGGTAAGTAGAGGCATTTTCAATAAACATGGGTCTTCACTGTAATAAAACCCAAGACAAAAGAGGGCCAGGTTTGTTACTTCTCAAGGGATAAGGTCAAGGTCAATTCTTAAGAGACAAGTACATTTCTCAGGTAGCCTAAATGGGAGTGGTTTACAAAAAAGGAAATTAACCTCAGATTTGATTTCAATTACCTTAGGCCAGTTTAAGAGCTTAAAACAAACAAACAAACAAACAAACAAAAACCCTATTCCCTATGTATAAATTCTAAACGTACACCTGCCCTGTGTCCCGACAATTCTACTCCTAATTATATGCTTAAGAAAAACGAGTGCACTGATGGAAATTTTTGGTGTGTACACCAAAAATATGTATAAAATGTTCATCATATTTCATTATGTTAGCCAAAAATTGAAAACAACCAAATTTCTATCAGAAATAAGACGGATGCACACATTGTGGCATAGTCATTTGATGGAATAAATAACTGCTGACCCTCACAACGTGGATGAATCTCACAGACCTGTTAAGGGAAAGAAGCTAAGCTCCAAAAGACTGCATGCTACATGGCCTCATTTCTATGAAGTTCAAGAAAAGGCAAAATGAATCTCAGGTGATAGAAGTCAGAATAGTAGCACCCTATCCTAGGACAGGGAGCTTCCAGGTTGCTCAGTGGTAAAGAATCCACCAGCCAATGCAGGAGGTACAAGAGATGCTGGTTCAACCCCTGGGTCAGGAAGATACCTTGACGTAGGACATGGCAAAGCACTCCAGTATTCTTGCCTGGAGAATCCCACAACTGAGCACACACACAGACATCCTGGGGTGGTGGGAGGAATTACTTCCTGGAAGAAGCGTGATGGAGTTTTCAGCAGTAGCCAGAAAGTTCTACGGCTTCATCGAGGTGTTAATATAATACATGGGTATCAGTTCAGCTCAGTCGCTCAGTCGTGTCTGATTCTTTGTGACCCCATGAATTGCAGCACGCCAGATCTCCCTGTCCATCACCAACTCCCGGAGTTCACTCAGACTCACGTCCATCGAGACAGTGATGCCATCCAGCCATCTCATCCTCTGTCATCCCCTTCTCCTCCTGCCCCCAATCCCTCCCAGCATCAGAGTCTTTTCCAATGAGTCAACTCTTCGCATCAGGTGGCCAAAGTACTGGAGTTTCAGCTTTAGCATCATTCCTTCCAAAGAAACCCCAGGGTTGATCTCCTTCAGAATGATGTTGGACCTCCTTGCAGTCCAAGGAACTCTCAAGAGTCTTCTCCAACACCACAGTTCAAAAGTATCAATTCTTCAGCGCTCAGCCTTCTTCACAGTCCAACTCTCACATCCATACATGACTACTGGAAAAACCATAGCCTTGACTAGACGGACCTTAGTCGTCCGTACTAGTCGGCAAAGTAATGTCTCTGCTTTTGAATATACTGTCTAGGTTGGTCATAACTTTTCTTCCAAGCAGTAAGAGTCTTTTAATTTCATGGCTGCAGTCACCATCTGCAGTGATTTTGGAGCCCCAAAAATAAAGTCTGACACTGTTTCCACTGTTTTCCCATCTATTTCCCATGAAGTGATGGGACCGGATGCCATGATCTTCGTTTTCTGAATGTTGAGCTTTAAGCCAAGTTTTCCCTCTCCTCTTTCACTTTCATCAAGAGACTTTTTAGCTCCTCTTCACTTTCTGCCATAAGGGTGGTGTCATCTGCATATCTGAGGCTATTGATATTTCTCCCGGCAATCTTGATTCCAGCTTGTGTTTCTTCCAGTCCAGTGTTTCTCATGATGTACTCTGCATAGAAGTTAAATAAGCAGGGTGACAATATACAGCCTTGATGTACTCCTTTTCCTATTTGGAACCAGTCTGTTGTTCCATGTCCAGTTCTAACTGTTGCTTCCTGACCTGCATGCAGATTTCTCAAGAGGCAGGTCAGGTGGTCTGTATTCCCATCTCTTTCAGAATTTTCCACAGTTTATTGTGATCCACACAGTCAAAGGCTTTGGCATAGTCAATAAAGCAGAAATAGATGTTTTTCTGGAACTCCCTTGCTTTTTCCATGATCCAGCGGATGTTGGCAATTTGATCTCTGGTTCCTCTGCCTTTTCTAAAACCAGCTTGAACGTCAGGGAGTTCACGGTTCACGTATTGCTGAAGCCTGGCTTGGAGAATTTTGAGCATTACTTTACTAGCATGTGAGATGAGTGCAATTGTGCAGTAGTTTGAGCATTCTTTGGCATTGCCTTTCTTTGGAATTGGAATGAAAACTGACCTTTTCCAGTCCTGTGGCCACTGCTGAGTTTTCCAAATTTGCTGGCATATTGAGTGCAGCACTTTCACAGCATCATCTTTCAGGATTTGAAAGAGCTCAATTGGAATTCTATCACCTCCACTAGCTTTGTTCATAGTGATGCTTTCTAAGGCCCACTTGACTTCACATTCCAGGATGTCTGGTTCTAGATGAGTGATCCAATCATTGTGATTATCTGGGAAGTGAAGATCTTTTTTGTACAGTTCTCCTGTGTATTCTTGCCACCTCTTCTTAATATCTTCTGCTTCTGTTAGGTCCAGACCATTTCTGTTCTTTATCGAGCCCATCTTTACATGAAATGTTCCCTTGGTATCTCTAATTTTTTGAAGACATCTCTAGTCTTTCCCATTCTGTTGTTTTCCTCTATTTTTTGCATTGATCGCTGAGGAAGGCTTTCTTATCTCTCCTTGCTATTCTTTGGAACTCTGCATTTAGATGCCTATATCTTTCCTTTCCTCTTTTGCTTTTCACCTCTCTTCTCTTCACAGCTATTTGTAAGGCCTCCCCAGACAGCCATTTTGCTTTTTTGCACTTCTTTTCCATGGGAATGGTCTTGATCCCTGTCTCCTGTACAATGTCACGAACCTCATTCCATAGTTCATCAGGCACTCTATCTATCAGATCTAGGCCCTTAAATCTATTTCTCACTTCCACTGTATAATCATAAGGGATTTGATTTAGGTCATACCTGAATGGTCTAACGATTTTCCCTACTTTCTTCAATTTAAGTCTGAATTTGGTAATAAGGAGTTCATGATCTGAGCCACAGTCAGCTCCTGGTCTTGTTTTTGTTGACTGTATAGAGCTTCTCCATCTTTGGCTGCATAGAATATAATCAATCTGATTTCAGTGTTGACCATCTGGTGATGTCCATGTGTAGAGTCTTCTCTTGTGTTGTTGGAAGAGGGTGTTTGCTATGACCAGTGCATCTTCTTGGCAAAACTCTATTAGTCTTTGCCCTGCTTCATTCCGCATTCCAAGGCCAAATTTGCCTGTTACTCCAGGTGGTTCTTGACTTCCTACTTTGCATTCCAGTCCCCGTCCGCTATAATGAAAAGGACATCTTTTGGGGGGTGTTAGTTATAAAAGGTCTTGTAGGTCTTCATAAAACCGTTCAACTTCAGCTTCTTCAGCATTACTGGTTGGGGCATAGACTTGGATAACTGTGATATTGATGGTTTGCCTTGGAGACGAACAGAGATCATTCTGTCATTTTGAGATTGTATCCAAGTACTGCATTTCGGACTCTTTTGTTGACCACGATGGCTACTCCATTTCTTCTGAGGGATTCCTGCCCGCAGTAGTAGATATAATGGTCATCTGAGTTAAATTCACCCATATTTATGTAAAAATTCATTGGGCTGAAAACAAGATTTATAAATTCTACTGTAGTATACTATATGTATATAAGTTAGTCACTCAGTCGTGTCTGTTTCTTTGCGATCCCATGGACTGTAGCCCACCAGGCTCCTCTCTGTCCATGATGTTTTCCAGGCAAGAATACTGGAGTGGGTTGCCATTCCATTTTTCAAGGGGATCTTCCTGACCCAAGAATGGAACCTGGGTGCATTTCAGGCAGATTCTTTGCCATCTGAGCCACCAGGGGAAGCCTTGTGATATACCATAACTCAATAGAAAATTTTATAAAATAAGCAAATTTACATAAAATACAAAATACCTAAGCCAGTACCCACTTTCCCTGAGAGTCTGATTCAGTTGAATTTTTGAGTAGGACCAAGACAAGGGGATATTTTAAGAGTCCCATGGGGATTATTTTTCTAGCTTTATTAGGATTAACCAGCACAGAACATTGTATAAGTTTAAGGCTTACACCCTTATGGCAGAAAGTGAAGAGGAACTAAAAAGCCTCTTGATGAAAATGAAAGAGGAAAGTAGAAAGCTGGCTTAAAGCTCAACATTCAGAAAACTAAGATCATGGCATCTGGTCCTATCACTTCATGGGAAATAGATGGGGAAACAGTGGAAACAGTGGCAGACTTTATTTTGGGGGTTTCCAAAATCACTGCAGATGGTGACTGCAGCCATGAAATTAAAAGACGCTTACTCCTTGGAAGGAAAGTTATGACCAACCTAGATAGCATATTGAAAAGCAGAGACATTACTTTGCCAACAAAGGTCCATCTAGTCAAGGCTATGGTTTTTCCAGTGGTCATGTATGGATGTGAGAGTTGGACTGTGAAGAAAGCTGAGCGCTGAAGAATTGATGCTTTTGAACTGTGGTGTTGGAGAAGAGATCTCGAGAGTCCCATGGACTACAAGGAGATCCAACAAGTCCATCTTAAAGGAGACCAATCCTGGGTGTTCATTGGAAGAACTGATGTTGAAGCTGAAACTCCAATACTTTAGTCACCTCATGCCAAGAGTTGACTCATTGGTAAAGACTCTGATGCTGGGAGGGATTGGAGGCAGGAGGAGAAGGGGATGACAAAGGTTGAGATGGCTGGATGGCATCACTGACTCGATGGACGTGAGAGTGAGTGAACTCCGGGAGTTGGTGATGGACAGGGAGGCCTGGCATGCTGCGATTCATGGGGTCACAAAGAGTCGGACACGACTGAGCAAATGAACTGAACTGAACTGAAGGCTTACATAATGTTTATATATATTTATATATGCATATATATATGTTGCAAAATGATTGCCTCAATAAGGTTAATGAACACATCCATCACCTTGTGAAATAAAATTCATATTTTACGGCAAGACAAGAAAAATTTGAATGTAAAAAATGTTCTCTGCCCTTTGATTTCCTCTCTACTCCCCAACTGGGCACTGTGGGCCTGCATTACACATCGATCAAAATTTGCCATCAACAGAAATCCCTGCTCAACCATAAAGATCTCTTCCAGCACCAACGAGACAACTCCTTAAAAGATAGCATTCCTTCCCAATCTTGTAAGGAGTCACATGATGCTTAGATTGTGTAAACCGCCAATAATATGTCATTTAACACACAGCCTTCTGTCTCAAAAAACCTATATAACTGTGCTTTGACTTCTAACAGGGAGAATAAAACTTCCTGAGAGGCTCTTCCTGGGTTATAATCCTCAGTTTGACTTGAATAAGATTTCCCATTTCTTTCTTAGATTGATTAATTTTTCACCAACAACCTCATGCAGTTACAATTATGTAATAGGGAACAGCCTTTGTATTCCATTACAAGGTAATCACTAACTTGTTGCCCATAAGCTTAAATTATACATAATAGCCCACCTCTGGGAACCCTGCATCCCAGACAATGAGCATTAAGCTAAAATATCTTTATTTACCTCACAGGAAACATCCTGGCAAGGTTCACCTGTGAATGACTGCAGAAAGGAGGAAATGAACGCATTCCTTCTGAAGGCTGGTTGGAACCAGGAAAAGCTTGACTTCACTCCTTCCCCTTTTGAGGCAGGAGTTAGATGCTCCTCCCTGCCCTGCCCCGCACTCCCCCTCCAACAGAGTAGATGCTCCAAGAGGAGAAGAGCAGGACAATCAAGGGAGGAGGCAGGGTCCTGCCCAGATAGAAAAAAAGAGACCACATATTTCTCGTTCTCAGAGTTAGGAAACCTCCCCAACTACACAAGCATAGGAAGATGCCTTGGAGGTAAAAAGGGAGAGTGATGCTAAGTGATGCTAACTTCCCATAGGCCTCTTCAGTAGAATTCATCTTGGCTAAGAGGTGTGTGCACATGCCTGGGAGCATCCTGAGATATACCAAACACAGACTCTGAACCAGGCAAATCAAAACAATTGGCCAAAGGAAACCAGGAAGGAATGCCCCATATAAGTGATTTCAACTGCCACGAAAGCATGACTCTACCTCTCTGAGTCTGCCCACACATGTGTCTGTCCACACATACTGTACTCTTTTTTCCTCCTAATAAACACTTTTCTTATTTCACTACTTTCTGTCATTGTGGGAATTCTTTTCTGCAAAGCTGAAGAGCCGGGGCCTTGTCACTGACCATCAGTCTAGTGGCTAGGACTCAGCGCTCTCTCTGCTGTGACCTGGCCTCATTCTCTGGTCAGGAATCAAGCCCTGCTTCAAGCTGCTGCTGGCCAAGGCCACCTGAGATCAACTTTTAGAATAAAAGAAACCTGAATTCTAACAGAGGCGAGATGGTTCTTTGGGGCACTAGTCTACCATCTTCTCAGTCTGCTGGCTTTCTGAATAAAGTTGCTATTCTTCACCCCAGCAACTCAAATTTCAATTCACTGGCCTGTTCTTCATTGAACAGTATGAACTTGGACTCAGTAAGACAGGCATGTGTGGGTTTGAGAATTATTAAGATCTCGCTTAGCATCTTTCAAATAGACAATATAGCATTGTTAACCATAGTGACATACTGAACATTATGCCAGTCTTTTACACAAAGACTGCTTTGAGAATACTGTCCCAGAAGAGTGGACCTGTGCTCCTCTAGCTTCTCTCTGACCCTGTGGGATAACCCTCACAATTATGGGGAAAAGGGGAGAATATACTGGTACAAGAAATCTGGTTTACTGGACTGAAGCAGATGACAAGGCCGTAAGGCCTAAGGAGAACCTCTTACTCCTCCGTGTTCCAAATCTAATTATTTAGGCAATGCAACGCATGCAAAGGAAACCTATCCCAGGAGGCCAACCCCAGAGCTGAAATTGTGTATCTCAGATTGAACCCAGACAAAGCCCATGTGGGCTCTGGAACCCACGGTCTTTTAGCTTGAGATCACATACCTGGTCTCAGGACTTACTGAAGCTCAGGTTCTTGATGCTGCATCACAAAAAGATATCAGTGAGACACACAGTGGTAGGTGAGACGTGGATTTATTTAAAGAGAAACACCCTCCACAGACAGAGAGTAGGCCATTTTAGAAGGCAAGAACAGCCTTGAAACATGGCATGGTTCGTTTTTATGGGCTGGGTAATTTCATAGGCTAATAAAGGGAGGATTATTCCAATGATTTGGGGGAAGGAACAGAGATTCCCAGGAATTGGGCCATTGCCTATCTTTTGGTCTTTGATGGTCAGCTTTGTAACTGTCATGGTGGGTGTGTCACTGAGATTATGCTAATATATTACAGTGAGTGTATAATGAGGCTTGAAGTCCACTGGAAGTTGAATATTTCACCATCTTGGACCTAGGTGATTCTAACCAATTTTTGTCATGTCCTATGCCTATGTTGAAGATGGCGAAGGAGAGGGAAGCCTGGCATGCTGCAGTCCACGGGGTTGCAAAGGGTCAGGCACAACTGAGCAACTGAACAACAAGATGGCTATGTTGGGCTTCCCAGGTGACGCTAGCAGGAACGAACCCACCTGCCAAGGCAGGAGACATAAGAGATTCAGGCTCAATCCTTGGGTCGGGGTGATCCCTGGAGAAGGACAAGGCAACCCACTCCAGGATTCTTGCCTGAAGAATCCCATGGACACAGGAGCTTGGCAGGCTACAGTCCACAGGGTCACAAAGAGCTGGACCGGACTGAAGCAACTTGGCACGCGTGCACGCTTGGCTACGTCATTCTTTTAAAGACTGTGCCGCGCCCCCTTCCCTTGTTTTTGGAGTTATTTAATCTTATTGTTGCATGGGAAAGTAGAAAGGCCCTGAAAGAGAAGAACCAGCCTACCAAGCTGTAGTTCTTGCTTCTCTGGTGGTTCCCAACCTTGACTGTCCAATCAAATCATCTGGGGAGCTTTTTAAAATCCCAATGCCAATGCTGCATTCCAGATTCTCTGGGGGTAGCCCAGGCATCAGTATTTTATAAGGCTTCCCAGATGATTCCATTGGGAAGCCAAGGTTGAGAACCCCTATTCGTAGCCATAGGCCACACCCAGGCATTGAAGCACAGTGATCTTGGCCACGATCCAAGAATCTGACCCAATTCCGTTAGCACTGCCTTCTCCTAAAGGGAGACGGGGGCTGGGAGAAGGAGGGATTGGAGACCTCCTCCCCTCACCAGTTCTGGGGAAGGCACTATTCTGGGTGTCCTGCAGCTTGAATATAAAGACTTTGTCAAGGACCTGCAATCTCTCAGCTGGAGGACACAAACCCCACCAGCCACTTAGTGGACACGAAACTTCTTCCTCTGTGCCTGATTGTTCTAATAGTCAGCCTGGTTGTGCTGGGATCCACGTTTTCCAGAATCGCCTTCCCTGAATGGTTCCAGGTTAGAGTTGCCCATTTTTTTGAATGTTCACCGTGGTGAGAGAGAGATGTTGCCAGGTTTCATTTTGACCCGGCTCTGCTCTGTACACTGCATCCAGCCCTTCTCCTGAATGCCCCCCGGACCTGCTGACCCACAGTGACCCCATCACCGCCACATGCTTCACTGAGCACGTTGCAGAGGCTGCAGCTAAAGAACCAACAGCTTCCCTCGGGTTTCTGCACCAGCTCTTCTGTGGTCTTGCTACGTGGCCAGCTTCCGGGCTTTCTGACAATCTCTGACTCATTCACCCGTGTCCTTGCTTCGAGTGAGCGCCTTTGCTGATTCCCCCATGCCCTTTATTGAACTCTTAATTCCCGAGTTCCTTCCACAGTTGGGTAAAGTCAAATTCTTTTAATCACTGGTAACCTAACATTCATTATGGTTCTGCTTTTCTGATTTGACCCTGATGGATACAGCACAGAAGGGCAGGGGGAGCTCTCCAGGATGTTGGAAATGTTCTATATCTTGATCTGGGCAGTGATTACATGAATACTGTACATATATATGTTTTTAATTAATTAAACCTTATTCTTAAGACATTCACATTTTACCATTCAAATGTGCATCTAAATGGAGAAGGCAATGGCACCCCACTCCGGTACTCTTGCCTGGAAAATCCCATGGGTGGAGGAGCCTTGGTGGGCTGCAGTCCATGGGGTCGCTGAGAGTCGGACACGACTGGGCGACTTCACTTTCACTTTTCACTTTCATGCATTGGAGAAGGACATGGCAGCCCACTCCAGTGTTCTTGCCTGGAGAATCCCAGGGATGGGGGAGCGTGGTGGGCTGCCGTCTATGGGGTCACGCAGAGTCGGATACGACTGAAGCGACTTAGCAGCGGCAGCAGCAGTGCATCTAAATGTGTGCGTGCGTATGTGCTCAGTCGAGTCCGACTGTTTTTGACTCCATGGACTGTAGCCCACCAGGGATTTCCCAAGGAAGAATTCTGGAGTGGGTTGCCATTTCCTCCTCCAGGGGATCTTCCTGGCCCAGGGATCAAACCCAAGTCTCCTGCGTCTCCTGCATTGACAGGCAGATTCTTCACCACTGAGCCACTTTGGGAAGCTATACATCTCAATAATTTTTTTTTAAGAGTGGCTTAAGACAGTAATCCCCAACCTTTTGGGGCACCAGAGACAAGTTTCACGGAAGATAATTTTTCCATGGGCCAGTGGAGGAGGGATGGTTTCAAGATGATTTGAGCACATTACATTTATTGTGCCTTTGTTTCTATCTTTATTACAATAGCTCCTCCTGAGGTCATCAGGCATTTAATCCCGGAGGTTGGGGACCCTTGGCTTATGAGACTTTATCAGCCAAACAAAGCAATTAAAGCAGAAACATAGATTGAGGGCAAACCCATTCGGACACCCGCCTGGGCCACAGACCCCCAGCCCCAAGCTTGCCTGCTCACCTCCTCCCAGGCCCCAGCACATCTCTCTCTCTGCTGCCACTGCTGAATATGCAACAGTCCTTCTAAGGACTCCTCTGCCTGCTGGCTTTGACAATAACAGATCGTGATTACAAATGGCTTTAGACTGAAGAAAGATCTTTGGTCTTCATTAAGGTTTATTTGTGACTGTTCCAATGGTGGTTTCTGAGGCAGAGAAAGAATGCCGATGTAATTAGGCCCTCCTAATTGCAGCCGTCGCTGATTGCCTGTATTAAAAACATTTGAGGAAGTGTAGCAATTAGAGCTTTGGGAAATATTGTAAAACAAAGTGAAAAGAGGCCTCCAAGTGAAAGGACACAGAGAGGCAGCCATGAGCCCCCTGCCCAACTGAAGTGGACCCCGAGTGACCCTGGATGGCTGAGCCCATCACCCCCAGGCAATGGCTGCAAGAGTCTGCGGAGACAAAGGCATGTTTCCTCCAGTCACCCTCCAGACATGACTGAATTAACCCGTGGAGTCTTGCAAACAGGATAATAATGCCAGACACATATTAATACACATATATACGCATTTGCTGGCTAAATCCACACAAGAAGCTACAGGATTGTTTCCATTAAAGCTGAAGAAACCCAGGTCCCAGGGACTTGCCTGGTGACCCAGCGGTTACGGGCTTCCCAGGCGGCTCAGCAGTAAAGAATCCGCTGCCAGTGCGGTAGACACAGGAGGCACGGCTTGGATCTCCGGGTCAGGAAGATGCCCCCGAGAAGGAAACAGCAGTCCGCTCCAGTATTCCTGCCTGGGAAATCCCATGGACAGAGGAGCCTGGCAGGCTACAGGACATAGGGTTGCAAAGAGTTGGACATGACTGAGTGACTGAGCAGGCACGCACACCAGTGGTTAAGATTCTGTGCTTCCACTGCCAGGGCTGTGAGTTCAATCCCTGCTCAAGGAATTAAGATCCCACACGCCGCTCAATACAGCCAATAGAAAAAACACCACCAAAAACAAACCAAAAAACACTCCTGAGGTCGTCACTGAAGAAGAAAATAGAAAACTTTTCAAGGTCATGTACACAGGAGTCAGACCCCAATTCAATGCACATGTCCATAGCTAATACATAACTCTGTGCCTTTCTCATTCCCAATGAACTGGTTCCTCTCACCATCAGCACCCCAGCAAGGCAGGCTTGCTCATGAGTTCACACTGTCCCCTCCCAACAACCCTTTGTCATGTCCCCTTAAAGAATCTCTTCCAGCCATCAAACCAGCTAACAAGTCCTCTTGCTCTGCTAGCCCTCCTTCATGCTCCCTGAGAATGAGCTCTTGGAATTTTGTAAACTACTCCTCCCAGGAAGATGAGAGGTCCAAGGTCTTTCATCTGTCCCTGCATTTCTACCTCAGAGAATTCAAATCATGCCCGTAGATCATCTCCAAAAGTCTCCAGTCACCAAAGTTTCCTTTTGCTCTGGCCCCAGGGTGCCCAACTATGCTTTAACGGGAATGTAAGTAACATTTGGGAAGAGATTTGGGGCCTATTTTCTTTCCTGCTGTAAACCTGGCACTTAGAAGAGTAACTAGCACATAGTAGGTGCTTAATGCATATATGCATGCCTGCTGAGTTGCTGCAGTGGTGTCTGACTCTTTGCAACCCTATGGACTGCAGCCTACCAGGCTCCTCTGTCTATGGGATTCTCCAGGCAAGAATACTGATGTGGTTTGCCATGCCCTCTTCCAGGGGGTCTTCCCGACCCAGGGATCAAACCCACATCTCAGCATCTCCTGCACTGGCAGGTGGGATTCTTTACCACTAGCACCACCTGGGAAGCCCAAAAAACAATCACCAAATGAATGGACACTTTCTTTTATCCAACCAGAAATACATCCTCTACATGTCTAAGCAGCCCTTGGCACGTGGTACTGTCTCAATTGCGAGAAATGCCTTCTCTGTGTTCCTTTGTATCCAACGCTTTTCCTAGAATCATACCTTCATGCCTTTCAGCCTAGCCCAGATGGATTCACATGGCCACTCCTTTAGCCCAGAAAGCATTTTTATTTCTGAAGCCTGACGTATAAGAAGATTACCTCTATGTCACGGGTCCAGTGCCACCCCAGACAAAGTTGTTCTCAAGCTCACTTGTGTGGAGCCTTGAAGAGAAGGCATTTCACCTCACTTTGTACTATGTCCATCAGGAAACACGATTAAAACTTTACATCCATCTCCTAACTGGACTGTCCCCACCCCCCCCCACCCCCCGCAAGAAATACTGGTCCATTAAGTAAGGAATGCTAATTGCTTACTCACCTCCTACTGACACTGATGACAGACTTAGTTAAGGGTTTTTATTAAGGCGCATTAAAGGGAAGCCTGTGTGGCAGGCTTCTGCATTGCTTGGAAAGGAGAGACTGCACATAGATGCTAAGGGGGTGGAATAGGGTGAAAAGCAGAAGATGCAGGTGAATGAGGAGGACACAGATGATTCGGGGGGAGGGGTGGGCTGCTGATAAAAGTGCAAGCAACAGAGACCACGTAACTCAGAGATGGTTTCGCTTTTTAAATCTCCCACTAATTATTTATCTATTTATTTAAAGATTTTTTTCACGTGGGCCATTTTTAAAGCCTTTATTGAATTTGTTACAGTATATTAATTTATTTTTAATTGGAGGATAATTGCTTTACACTATTGCGTTGGTTTGTGCCATATATCAACATGAATCAGCCAGATGTAGAGAACACATCCAGCTTGTGGACAGAGTGGGGCGGGGGGGGAAGGAGGGGGTACAATGAATTGGGAGAGTAACACTGAAACACATACATTAACATACGCAAAACAGATAGCCAGTGGGATTTGCTGTGTGCCGCGGGCAGCTCAAAGCCAGTGCTCTAGCGCTACAGTGTTGTTTCTGTTTATGTTCTGAGTTTTTGGCTGTGAGGCATGTGGGATCTTGGTTCCCCAATCAGGAATCCAATTCGCATCCCCTGGGAGCCTAAGTGCTCAATTCAGTTCAGTTCAGTTCAGTCCCTCAGTCGTGTCCAACTCTTTGCGACCCCATGAATAGCAGCACGCCAGGCCTCCCTCTCCATCACCAGCTCCCAGAGTTCACCCAAACTCATGTGCATCGAGTCAATGATGCCATCCAGCCATCTCATCCTCTGTCGTCCCCTTCTCCTCTTGCCCCTAATCCCTCCCAGCACCAGAGTCTTTTCCAGTGAGTCAACTCTTCGCATCAGGTGGCCAAAGTATTGGAGTTTCAGCCTCAGCATCAGTTCTTCCAATGAACACCCAGGACTGATCTCCTTTAGGATGGAGTGGTTGGATCTCCTTGCAGTCCAAGGGACTCTCAAGAGTCTTCTCCAACACCACAGTTCAAACCATCAATTCTTCGGTGCTCAGCTTTCTTCACAGCCCAACTCTTACATCCATACATGACCACTGGAAAAACCAGAGCCTTGACTAGATGGACCTTCGTTGGCAAAGTAATGTCTCTGCTTTTCAATATGCTCTCTAGGTTGGTCATAACTTTCTTTCCAAGGAGTAAGCGTCTTTTAATTTCATGGCTGCAATCACCATCTGCAGTGATTTTGGAGCCCAAAAACATAAAGTCTAACACTGTTTCCCCATCTATTTCCTATGAAGTGATGGGACCTGTCCAACACTTTGGACCCTGTGGACTGTAGCCCATCTGGCTCCTCTGTCCATGGGATTCTCTAGGCAAAAATGCTGGCATCGGTAGTGTTCCCTTCTCCAAGGGATCTTCCTGACCCAGGGATCAAACCCACATCTCCTGCATGATAGGAGGATTCTTCTTTATCCCCTGAGTCATCTGGGAAGCCCCAGCATCCTTTGCATTGGAAGGCAGTCTTAACCACTGGACAGGGACATCCCTCAGAAATGCTTTTGCAATGAAATATTTCATCGTTAATTTAAAAGAAATTCAATCTTTATTGATTACTATGTACCAGGTACCACTCATGGGAAGGAGAGGCCTAAAGAGTCAAAGTAACTCGTTCAAAGTCCCCCGGCTAGTCCATCTATTTCTACAGTATATATTCCAGAACACTATACGTGGAGGGCAGGAGTGGGAGGCTGGTAGGCTTTACCATGTCTGGAAACTTCTCTACCACACACCTGTCCTTTGATTCATTCTGCAAATAACTGGCTGACTGCCTACAGTAAACTAATAACACACTCCGTATTCAGTATATAAGTTCAGTTCAGTTCAGTCAGTTCAGTTCAGTTGCTCAGTCATGTCTGACTCTTTGCAATCCCATGGACTACAGCATGACAGGCTTCGCTGTCCATCACCAACTCCTGGAGCTTGCTCAGACTCAGGTCAATCGAGTTGGTGATGTCATCCAATCATCTCATCCTCTGTCATCTCCTTCTCCTCCTGCCTTCAATCTTTCCCAGCATCAGGGGCTTTTCGAATGATTTGGCTCTTTCCATTCAGGTGGTCAAAGTATGGGAGCTTCAGCTTCAGCTTCAGCATCAGTCCTTCCAATGAATATTCAGGACTGATTTCCTTTATGATTGATTGGTTTGATCTCCTTGCAGACTTCTCTCAAGAGTCTTCTCCAACATAACAGTTGAAAAGCATCAATTCTTTGGTGCTCAACTTTATGGTTCAACTCTCACATCCATACATGACTACTGGAAAAACCAACTAAATGGACATTTGTCAGCAAAGTAATTTCTCTGCTTTTTAATATGCTGTCTAGGTTGGTCACAGATTTTCTTCCAAGGACCAAGCATCTTTTGATTTCATGGCTGAAGTCACCATCTGCAGCGATTTTGGAGCCCAAGAAAATAAAGTCTGTCACTGTTTCCGTTGTTTCCCTATCTATTTGCCATGAAGTGATGGCACTTATATACTCATTATATAAGTAGCATATTAGAAAATTCCTTTGGAGATTGGCTATTATGACATATGGAATATAAATACCTCTATCTGTTACCCCTAAACCCATGAAACAAATTCATAACAGCACAGGAAAGCAAGAAAGTTATCATCATCAGATGGTCAGAAATTTTAAGTCAAAGATAAAGCTTAGGAGAGTTTCCCTGGTGGTCCAGTGGTTAAGACTCCACACTTCCAAAGTAGGGGGTGCAGTTTTGATCCCTGGTCAGAGAACTAAGATCCCATATGCAGCATGACACAGCCAATAAACAAATACATTTTTTAAAAAAGCAGAAGTTGGGAAATAGACAACATATATACTACAGATAAACAAAGCTAGAGGATCATCATCACAAAATTTGCAAGAGAATTGCTGGAGAAGGAAGGAATATATGGAGATAAACTCCAAGCTCAGAGGCAAGGGAAAGAAGGGGGGCCCCAGGAGTACTTGTCAAGGTGATTAACTGGGGAGATACAACAACTATGTCAGGTCTCTGAGAAGATAACCAGGTAAGAGCACTGATAAGTAAGATGAATTTTAAAAGTCCCATGCTTCTGCTGCTGCTGCTGCTGCTAAGTCACTTCAGTCGTGTCCAACTCTCTGCGACCCCATAGGCAGCAGCCCCCCAGGCTCCTCTGTCCCTGGGATTCTCCAGGCAAGGACACTGGAGTGGGTTGCCATTTCCTTCTCCAATGCATGAAAGGAAAAGGGAAAGTGAAGTCGCTCAGTCGTGTCCGACTCTTGGCGACTTCATGGACTGCAGCCTACCAGGCTCCTCCGTCCATGGGATTTTCCAGGCAAGAGTACTGGAGTGGGGTGCCATTGCCTTCTCCGAAAAGTCCCATACGTGGATGTAAAGTATCAAGAATAAAGAGAAAAATCCTAAAATTTTCCAGAAAGAAGAAAAAGGTCACTTAAAATCACTGTCCTTTGTCTTCCTCCCACCTGTTTTTATTTTTAAACGAAGAAACTTTAGATTTTTGAATATGTATGAGTACAGGATGAAGGTGTAAGAGATACGGGAGGGCATAATTCATATAGCAAGAACCTGCTGAGATGGATTACATTGAGAAATTCTTCTTGCCCTCTAAAATAAGGAATAAAATCCTAAGGATGGGTGGAGAAGAACTCAGTTTCAGGGTAGATGGTCAGAAAATTGAGAAAGCTTATGCTCTGGTAGCCTCTGTTCTTTTTATTTTGAATAGTTACTGTGTGTCAACCACTGTTCTTAACATATCATTCCTCATTTGAATCTCAAAACAATCTGCACACAGATTGGGGAAAACCATAGTATATATGTCAAAGGAAGAGTATACAAAATACAGTTTAAACATCTATCAATTAACAATAAAAATCAAACAACTCAACTTTTTAATTAATTAATTTTATTTATTTTCGCCGTCTTGGATCTTCGTTGCTGCGTGTGGGCTTCCTCTAGTTGTGGCGAGCAGGGGCTGCTCTCTAGTTGCTGAGCACAGGCTTCTCACTGCAGTGGCCTCTCTTGTTGCAGAACATGGGCTCTAGGCACACAGGCTTCAATAGCTGTGCTGAATGGATTTAGTTACTCCCTGGCACGTGGGATCTTCCTGGACCAGGGATTGAACCCCTGTCCCTGGCATTGGCAGGCAGATTCTTAACCACTGGACAGCAAGGAAGCCCTTCTTTTCCTTTTTCTTTTTTTGGCTGTGGTGGATCTTCATTGCACACGGGCTTTATCTAGCTGTGGCGAGCCGGGGCTGCCCTCTAGTTGCCTGCACAGGTTACTCACGGTGGTGACTTCTCTTGTGAAACACAGGCTCTAGGCGCATGCGCTTAAGTAAATGCAGCTCGTGGGCTCTAGAGAGCAGGCTTAGTAGTTGAGGCACACAGGCTTAGTTGCTCTGAGGCATGTGGATCCTCCCAGACCAGGGATTAAACTGGTGTCTCTTATATTGCAAAGCAGTTTCTTAACCAGTGGACCACCAGGGAAGCCCCTAAACAACTCAGTTTTTTTAAGTGAGCAAAAGTCAGGAACAAAATTCACAGGAGGAAATATGCACACGAAATGATGCTCAGGATTGTTAGCCATCAGGCGAATGCCAATGCACAGTGAGAGACCGCCTCCAACCCATGAGAATGGCAAAAATCATATGCTGACAAGAATATGGAGCAGCTGGAATTCTCATTCATGGCTGTGAGAATGCAGAGCCATGCAACCATCTTGAACTATTTGGAAATTTTTTATGAAGTTAAAGATACATTTACGCATACATGTGTGTTCGGTAGTGTCCAACTCTTTGGTAACCCCACGGACTGTAGCCCACCAAGTTCCTCCGTCCATGGAATTTTCCAGGCAAGAATACTTTCTTGCCATTTCATTCTCCAGGGGATCTTCCCAATCCAGGCACTGAACCCACATCTCCTACATTGGCAGGCAGATTCTTTGCCGCTGAGCCACCTGGGAAGACCAAAGATACATCTATATGACCCAGAAATTCCATGCCTAGGTATTTATTCATGACAAATGAAAACAGACTTCTATTAAAAGGCAGGTACACAATTGTTCATAGTAACCTGGATCATAATAGTGGCCCAAACTGGAGACAATTCAAAACGCCCATCAAGCGGAGGACATATTACAAATTGTAGTATGTTCACACAATGGGATACTACCCAACAATACAAAGTAATAAACCATTGACATCCACAATAGCACGGGTGAATCTCAAAAACACTGTGCTGAATACAAGAAAGTAGTTACAGAAGAAAACATACTGCATGGCTGTGCTTACGTGAAATCTAAGAACAGGCTAAACAAATATATAATGACGGAAAAAACAGATTCACTTAGAAAGAGGTACAAGTGAGTTTTCTGGGGTGATGGTAATGCTTCATTTCTTATTTTCAGACGGTTGTTACACAAATATATACAATAGTCAAAATTCATCAAAGCAAACACTTGACGTGCACATCTTAGTTTATATATATTGTGCTTTACTTTAAAAATAAATATTTTAAAACCCTGCAAGTTGGGTTTTACAGGTGAAACACAAAAGTTCAAAGAAATCAAGATACCCGCCTACAACCACAAAGTAAGTGAGTGGAATGGTGGAGTTATAATTCAAAGACATATCTGGCTGATTCCAAAGGCCATGAACCATCCTGAAACCACTATATTAAACCACTCCCAAACTCTTCTGCTAAGGCAATTAGGCAAGAAAAAAATGAAAGGAATCCAACTTGGTAAGGAAAATGTGCAGCTATTTTTATTTGCAGAAAATATAGAAAATTCTTAGGAACACACACACACAAACTATTAGAACTAACAGATAGAGCAGCACTGTGTAATATAAGAGTAATACATAAAAAAATCAGCTGTGTTTCTATATAGTAGCAATGAACAATACAAAAGTGAAATTAAGAAAAATCACAAAAATTAAAATAGCCTCAAAAAGAATAAAGTACATAGAAATAAACTGAACAAAAGAAGTGTAAAACTTGGACACCGTAGAACATTGCTCAAAAAAAGAAGACCTAAAGAAAAGGAGAGACATTCTATATTCACAGATCAGAACACTTAATATAGTTAAGATGGCAATATTCACCAAACTGATCTATGGATTTGGCAGAATCCCCATCAAAATCCCAGCAGTCTTTTTGCAGAAATCATCAGAATGACCTTAAAATTCATATAGAAATTCAAGGAACTCAGACTAGTCAAACAATCTAGAAAAAGAAGAACAAAGCTAGAAGACTCAGAACTCCTGGTTTCAGACCTGCAACAAGGTTACACTGTGAAGACAGTGTGGTACCGGCAAGAGGGTAAGTAGATCAATGGGACAGAATTGAAAGGCTAGAGAAAAATCCTTACATGTGTAATGACTGATTTTCAACAAGACTGCCAACACAATTCAGTGAGGAAAGAAGTCTTTCAACATATGACGCTGTGACAAACGGTATCTACATGCAAAAGAATCAGGTTGGACCCAACTCACACCACATATGAAAGTAAACTCAAAATGGATCATACCTAAACGCAGGAGCTGAAACTATAAAACTTATAAAGAAAACACTGGAGTTAATCTTCAATACTTCAGGTTAGGCAGTGGTTTCTTAGCTATGACACGAAAAGCCAAAGTGATAGGAAAGAAGTAGATACATTAGACATCATCAAAATCAAAGATTCTGTGCTTCAAAGGACACCAAAAAGAAAACAAAAAGACAGGAATTCTCTAGTGCTCCAGTGGTTAGGACTCGGCACTTTCATTGTCAAGGGCCCAGGTTCAGTTCCTCGTCATGGAACTAAGATCCTACAAGCTACACGGTACGGACAAAAACAAACAAAAAAAGAAAACACGCACACAAAGACAACCCTGAGATTGGGAGATACTTGGAAACATCTGATAAGAAAAAACTTGTACACAGATGATACAAAAAACTATTCAGTTCCGTTCAGTTCAGTCGCTCAGTCATGTCCTACTCTTTGCGACCCCATGAATTGCCCCATGCCAGGCCTCCCTGTCCATCACCAACTCCCAGAGTTCACTCAGACTCACGTCCATCGAGTCCGTGATGCCATCCAGCCATCTCATCCTCGGTCATCCCTTTCTTCTCCTGCCCCCAATCCCTCCCAGCATCAAAGTCTTTTCCAGTGAGTCAACTCTTATCATGAGGTGGCCAAAGTACTGGAGTTTCAGCTTCAGCATCATTCCTTCCAAAGAAATCCCAGGGTTGATCTCCTTCAGAATGGACTGGTTGGATCTCCTTGCAGTCCAAGGACTCTCAAGAGTCTTCTCCAACACCACAGTTCAAAAGCATCAATTCTTCGGTGCTCAGCCTTCTTCACAGTCCAACTCTCACATCCATACACGACCACAGGAAAAACCATAGCCTTGACTAGACAGACCTTTGTTGGCAAAGTAATGTCTCTGCTTTTGAATATACTATCTAGGTTGGTCATAACTTTTCTTCCAAGGAGCAAGTGTCTTTTAATTTCATGGCTGCAGTCACCATCTGCAGTGATTTTGGAGCCCCAAAAATAAAGTCTGACACTGTTTCTACTGTTTCCCCATCTATTTCCCATGAAGTGATGGGACCAGATGCCATGATCTTCGTTTTCTGAATGTTGAGCTTTAAGCCAGGTTTTCCCTCTCCTCTTTCACTTTTATCAACAGGCTCTTTAGCTCCTCTTCACTTTCTGCCATAAGGGTGGTGTCATCTGCATATCTGAGGTTATGGATATTTCTCCCGGCAATCTTGATTCCAGCTTGTGTTTCTTCCAGCCCAGCGTTTCTCATGATGTACTCTGCATAGAAGTTAAATAAGCAGGGTGACAATATACAGCCTTGATGTACTCCTTTTCCTATTTGGAACCAGTCTGTTGTTCCATGTCCAGTTCTAACTGTTGCTTCCTGACCTGCATACAGATTTCTCAAGAGGCAGGTCAGGTGGTCTGTTGTTCCCATCTCTTTCAGAAGTTTCCACAGTTTATTGTGATCCACACAGTCAAAGGCTTTGGCATAGTCAATAAAGCAGAAATAGATGTTTTTCTGGAACTCCCTTGCTTTTTCCATGATCCAGCGGATGTTGGCAATTTGATCTCTGGTTCCTCTGCCTTTTCTAAAACCAGCTTGAACGTCAGGGAGTTCATGGTTCACGTATTGCTGAAGCCCGGCTTGGAGAATTTTGAGCATTACTTTACTACTGTGTGAGATGAGTGCAATTGTGCGGTAGTTTGAGCATTCTTTGGCATTGCCTTTCTTTGGAATTGGAATGAAAACTGACCTTTTCCAGTCCTGTGGCCACTGCTGAGTTTTCCAAATTTGCTGGCATATTGAGTGCAGCACTTTCACAGCATCATCTTTCAGGATTTGAAAGAGCTCCACTGGAATTCCATCACCTCCACTAGCTTTGTTCGTAATGATGCTTTCTAAGGCCCACTTGACTTCACATACCAGGATGTCTGGCTCTAGGTGAGTGATCACACCATTGTGATTATCTGGGAAGTGAAGATCTTTTTTGTACAGTTCTCCTGTGTATTCTTGCCACCTCTTCTTAATATCGTCTGCTTCTGTTAGGTCCAGACCATTTCTGTCCTTTATCGAGCCCATCTTTGCATGAAATGTTCCCTTGGTATCTCTAGTTTTCTTGAAGAGATCTCTAGTCTTTCCCATTCTGTTGTTTTCCTCTATTTTTTGCATTGATCGCTGAGGAAGGCTTTCTTATCTCTCCTTGCTATTCTTTGGAACTCTGCATTTAGATGCCTATATCTTTCCTTTTCTCTTTTGCTTTTTGCGTCTCTTCTTTTCACAGCTATTTGTAAGGCCTCCCCAGACAGCCATTTTGCTTTTTCCATTTCTTTTCCATGGGGATGGTCTTGATCCCTGTCTCTTGTACAATGTCACGAACCTCATTCCATAGTTCATCAGGCACTCTGTCTATCAGATCTAGGCCCTTAAATCTATTTCTCACTTCCACTGTATAATTGTAAGGGATTTGATTTAAATCATACCTGAATGGTCTAGCGGTTTTCCCTACTTTCTTCAATTTGAATCTGAATTTGGTAATAAGGAGCTCATGATCTGAGCCACAGTCAGCTCCTGGTCTTGTTTTATGCTGACTGTATAGAGCTTCTCCATCTTTGGCTGCATAGAATATAATCAATCCGATTTTAGTGTTGACCATCTGGTAATGTCCATGTGTAGAGTCTTCTCTTGTGTTGTTGGAAGAGGGTGTTTGCTATGACCAGTGCATTTTCTTGGCAGAACTCTGTTAGTCTTTGCCCTGCTTCATTCCGCAGTCCAAGGCCAAATTGGCCTGTTACTCCAGGTGGTTCTTGACTTCCTACTTTTGCATTCCAGTCCCCTAAAATGAAAAGAACATCTTTTTTGGGTGTTAGTTCTAAAAGATCTTGTAGGTCTTCATAAAACTGTTCAACTTCAGTTTCTTCAGCGTTACTGGTCGGAGCATAGACTTGGATAACTGCGATATTGAATGGTTTGCCTTGGAGACGAACAGAGATCATCCTGTCGTTTTTGAGATTGCATCCAAGTACTGCAGTTCGGACTCTTTTGTTGACCATGATGGCTACTCCATTTCTTCTGAGGGATTCCTGCCCGCAATAGTAGATATAATGGTCATCTGAATTAAATTCACCCATTCCAGTCCATTTCAGTTCATTGATTCCTAGAATGTTGACGTTCACCCTTGCCATCTCTTGTTTGACCACTTCCAATTTGCCTTGATTCATGGACCTGACATTCCAGGTTCCTATGCAATATTGCTCTTTACAGCATCCAATCTTGCTTCTATCACCAGTCACATCCACAACTGGGTATTGTTTTTGCTTTGGCTCCATCCCTTCATTCTTTCTGGAGTTATTTCTCCACTGATCTCCAGTAACATACTGGGTACCTAACGACCTGGGGAGTTCCTCTTTTGGTATCCTATCATTTTGCCTTTTCGTACTGTTCATGGGGTTCTCAAGGCAAGAATACTGAAGTGGCTTGCCATTCCCTTCTCCAGTGGGCCACATTCTGTCAGACCTCTCCACCATGACCCGCCCGTCTTGGGTTGCCCCACAGGCATGGCTTGGTTTCATTGAGTTAGACAAGGCTGTGGTCCTAGTGTAATTAGATTGACTAGTTTTCTGTGAGTATGGTTTCAGTGTGTCTGCCCTCTGATGCCCTCTTGCACTTAAAAATAAAAACCCGAATATCCTAAATTTATAGTGGACAAGGGTATAAGTTTGACAGGAAAAGATCAGTCATTAGGTTTTGCCAATCAAAAACCATAGTGAGATATCACCAAAATATAAAAGACAGACAATCACAAATGTTAGCAAGAATGTGGAAAACCTGGAACACTTATACATTGCTGATACGACTGCAAAATGGAGCAGCCACTTTGAAGAACTGTCAGTTTCTCAAAAGTGACCATATGACCTAGCAATTCAATCGCTGTTCAGTCACTCAGTCGTGTCCAACTCTTTGCTACCCCATGGACTGCAGTACCCCAGGCTTCCCTGCGCTTCACCATCTCCCCAAGCTTGCTCAAACTCATGTCCACTGAGTCAGTAATGCCATCCAACCATCTCATCCTCTGTCGTCCCCTTCTCCTCCTGCCTTCAATCTTTCCCAGCTTCAGGGGCTTCTCTAATCAGTCGACTCTTTGCATCAGGTGGCCAAAATCTTGGAGCTTCGACTTCAGCATCAGTCCTTCCGATGTATATTCAGAACTGATTTCCTTTAGGATGAACTGGTTGGATCTCCTTGTAGTCCAAGGGACTCTCCAGAGTCTTGTCCAACACCACAGTTCAAAAGCATCAAATTCTTCAGCACTCAGCCTTCTTTATGATCCAATTCTCATATCCATACACAACTACTGGAAAAACCATAGCTTTGACCACATGGACTTTGTTGGCAAAGTAATGTCTCTGCTTTCAATATGCTGTCTAGATTTGCCACAGCTTTTCTTCCAAGGAGCAAACGTCTTTTAATTTCATGGCTGCAGTCACCACCTGCGGTGATTTTGGAGCCCAAGAAAATAAAGTCTTTCACTGTTTCCATTGTTTCCCCATCTATTTGTCATGAAATGATGGGACCAGACGCCATGATCTTAGTTTTTTCAAGTTGAGTTTTGAGCCAGCTTTTTCACTCTCCTCTTTCACCTTCATTAAGAAGTCCTTCTTCGCTTTCTGCCATAAGGATGTTGTCATCTGCTTATCTGAGGTTATTGATATTTCTAGCGGCAATCTTGATTCCAGCTTGTGCTTCTTCCAGCCCAACATTTTACATGATGTACTCTGCATAGAAGTTACATAAGCTGGATGACAATATACAGCCTTGATGTACTCCTTTCCCAATTTTGAACCAATCTGTTGTTCCATGTCTGGTTCTAACTGTTGCTTCTTGACCTGCATACAGGTTTCATAAGTGGCAGGTAAGGTGGTCTGGTATTCCCATCTCTTTAAGAAGAGACTCCTAAGAGAGTCCTTTCCACAGTTTGTTGTAGTAGTCATGTCTCCAGTAGTCATGAATGGATGTGAGAGTTGGACCATAAAGAAAGCTGAGCATGGAAGAACTGATGATTTTGAACTGTGGTGTTGGAGAAGATTCTGGAGAGTCCCTTGGACTGCAAGGAGATCCACCCAGTCTATCCTAAAGGAAATCATTCGTGAATATTCATTGGAAGGGCTGATGCCTAAGCTGAAACTCCAGTGCTTTGGCCACCTGATGTGAAGAACTGACTCACTAGAAAAGACCCTGATGCTGGGAAAGATAGAAGGTGGGAGGAGAAGGGGATAACAGAGGAAGAGATGGTTGGATGTCATCACTGACTCGACGGACATGAGTTTGAGTAATCTCTGGGAGTTGGTGATGGACAGGGAGGCCTGGCGTGCTGCAGTCCATGGGGTCACAAAGAGCTGGACACGACTGAGCTACTGAACTGAACTGAACTTTATTTGGCTGTGCTGGGTCTTAGTTGTGGCACATGGGATCTTTAACTGTAGCATGTGACATCTAGTTCCGGGACCAGGGATCGAACCTTCATGCTACATTAGGAGCATGAAGTCTTAGCCATTGGGCCACCAGGGAAGTCCCTGGGATTTCTTTTTGGAGTTATAAAAACATTCCAAAATTAGATAGTGGTGATGATTATGCAACTTTGTGGATACATAAAAAATCATTGGGAACTTCCCTGATGGTCCAATGGCTAAGACTACACACTCCCAATGCAGGGGGCCAGGGTTCGACCGCTGATCAGAAAACCAGATCCCATATGCCGCAACTAAGATCCAGTGCAGCCAAATAAAAAAAAAGCAAATACTTTTAAAAAGTCATTGAACTGTATACTTTAAAGGGGTGAATTTTATGGTATATGAATTATATCTCAATAGAGCTGTTATTTTAAAAATTCATCTTCTGGAGAGGAGGGGAGAGTTGGGCATGGGATAGAGTACAGAGGGCTCCAAGTGAGTAATGGGGTTTGAAATAAATGGCAATAGGCGTGTAATGGGATTTCTGAGCAGTGATGAGGCCAGGTCTGTGATGCAATACCACAAAATTGTCATGGCACCCATCTGCATGGCTGGGAGAATTTCACACCCATGCTTTCAGCCACAAGCATAGAGGCCCCAGGCATCGGAGTGCGACCCCCACAGTGGGTACCATGCCAGGCACCATCCAGTTGGAAGAGGCGGGGGGTACCTGAGACTCCTTCCTGCCCACATCCAAACACCCAGCTTTCACACCCAACAAGGAGAAAGCTGAGGACTTGGCTCACTATTTCTCAAGGAGAATTTCTGGAACGAAAATATCTCCTAAACCTGCTGCCTAAGCATCAGGCAGGAGAAAGAATAAAAGAAGAAAAAGAAAAGGAAGACATTTTCCTAGTAATTAAATCTGAATTATTCACAACCTGTTAGACACTTTTTTTCCCCCTCTGATTTAGAAGAATACATTTTCATTTTCCCCCTAAGTCCTAAACGCCTTTGCAATTCAGTTGAAATTTTGGCTAAGAGTTTTCATTTTAGATGGGCGCCCAAGGCTACACCCTCACCTGTGTCATCAACCAGTTCAGCCCTCCCCCAATTCAACACCCGCTTTCAAAGGGGCTGGTTTTACCTAATGCGTTAATCCTCCTCCTCCACTAATTCCTCCATGGATTGTGTGTTGTGAACGTTCTTTAAATTGTTTCAAGTGACCTAGTTTCAACTAACTGAGGCTTAGTAGGGGATTTACTGACCAAGGTAACTCTACCTGAGAAAGATGAGGAAGCAGCTGCCCTCTTGATAATAAAACTGGGAACTCAGGTACTTCCTGCTCCCGTGATCTGCCCATCTAGCCCACATCCCCACCACACATACACCACTCCCTATTGGGTAGACAGTACTTTCTTTTCTTCACGTCTGTTTTCTCCATGAAACTGAAAGCGTGGCAATCAGTGGTGGCCAAGCTCATACCTCCTGGGCTTCACCCTACTTCCCCTAGTTTGAATTCAGAAACCTGTAGGGAGGCTTCTGATTTTCTTGTCTCAGGCCTAATGGCCAAAGGAGCAGGGTATGTCGTGGTTGGCAAACCCCACTAGAAACCATTTTTGTTGGGACTTTCCTGGTGGCCCAGTGGTAAAGAATCCGTATGGCAATGCAAGGTAGGTGGGTTCAATCCCTGATGGGGGAACTAAGATCCCACATGCTGTGGAGCAACTAAGCTTGTGCTTCTGAGCAACTACTGAGCCCCCATGCCACAACTAGAGAGTCCACATCAATGTCCCCCAATCGAAAGATCCTCCATGATGCAACAAAGACTCTGTATGCAGCAACTATGGCCCAACGCAGCCAAAATAAATGAATTTATTCTGTCATGCTAATTCACCAAATCCTATGGTGCAGCTCTTCCCATCAAGAAGTGGGAGTTTTTCTCTGCTTTCTTGAATACTTACCTATAAGGTAAGTACTATGTCCACTTTATAAGGAAACTGAGCCCCAGATCAATAAAGCCATGCCCGCATTTCTTGTCTAGCCTCTAGTCAATTTCTATTGATTAGGGAAGGCCATACTGAACTGTGGTGTTGGAGAAGACTCTTGAGCGTCCCTTGGACTGCAAGGAGATCCAACCAGTCCATTCTGAAGGAGATCAACCCTGGGATTTCTTTGGAAGGAATGATGCTAAAGCTGAAGCTCCAGTACTTTGGCCACCTCATGCAAAGAGTTGACTCATTAGAAAAGACTCTGATGCTGGGAGGGATTGGAGGCAGGAGGAGAAGGGGACAACAGAGGATGAGATGGCTGGATGGCATCACGGACTCGATGGACGTGAGTCTGAGTGAACTCCAGGAGATGGTGATGAATAGGGAGGCCTGGCGTGCTGCGATTCATGGGGTCGCCAAGAGTGGGACACAACTGAGTGACTGAACTGAACTGACTGAACTGAGGGAAGGCCAAGTACCCTGGTGGGTATCAATTTGGGAGACTGCAAACAGGCATTCAAGCTAACAGGGGCGGCCTGAAGTGGGTCAGTGAAAGGAAAGAAGCAGACCCATCCTAGCAACGTTTAGGAGGGAACACAATAGGATTTGGTGAATTACAGTGAGAGAAAGCCAAGGAGACAAAAGATTTGAGGACTGGTGAGAGTGTCGTTAAGAGTCTGACTGTGCAATCCAGGTGGGAAGGGAAGTTTGGGAAGGACTGAAGAATGGGAAGGTCAAACTGCAGGTCTATTGGGATTGATTGGGTAGAACAGGGGATATCATCAAAACAGACTATTGGAGTTTGAGTTTTCAGAGTTAGAACAGGGTGCAATAGAAGGAAGGTGATGGGAGTTTTCCAAGTGCCAAGGTTCTCTTTATTGATTGATTTTGGACTGTACCGGATCTCCATTGCTGCCTGCGGGCTTTCTGTAGTGGTGAGTGGGGGCTGCTCTCTAACTGTGGTGTGTAGGCTTCTCATTGCAGTGGCTTCTCTTGCTGTGTGCAGACTCTAGAGCACGCAGGCTTTGGTAGCTGTGGCACACCAGCTTAGCTGCTCCTCGGCATGTGGACGCTTCCTAGTGTGCACATGCATGCTCAGTCACTAGGTCATGTCCAACTCTTTGTGACCCCATGAACTGTTGCGCTCCAGGCTCCTCTGTCCATGCTATTTTAGGGATCAAAACCATATCTGTTGGATTGGCAGGCAGATTCTTAACCACTGGACCACCAGGGGAGTCCCCCTAATCAACTCTTAATTTACGGTGCCTTCTAAGACAGAGTGAGAGTCCTGAGGGTGAATAGATACCTGGTTCATCTTTGTAAGTATCTCTCCTCCTCCATGTTCATCATCTAGTTCAGTGGATGGATGAGGACAGTATCCACGGTTGGTCTCAAGCTTGACAACTTTACCTGGGGAGCTTTTTAAACTCCGCAGGCCGAACTGCACCCAGACCACTTTACACAGTACCTCTGTGGGTGAGACTCAGGCAGCAAAACTTTTTAAAGCTCCCTGGTTTATTCCAATGTGCAGCCAAGGCTGATGCAGCTCATGTGTTACAGTGGTCCTCAATTCTCCCTGCTTACTAGAAGCACCTGGAAAGCTTTATAAATATGCAGAGGCCTGGGCCTCATCCCCAGAGATCTGGTGTTCCTTGGCCTGGAGTAGGGCTCTTATAGATATATTTTTAAAAAGCTCTCCAGACACTTTGAATGTGCAGTCAGTGTTGAGAAGCATGAGCTTAGTACGTAGAATGCAGTTTGACAAATGCTTATATTGAATCCAATCACTACTTCCATCCGTACCCTCTCTTCTGAGCCAGAGGACGATCAACCCAATGAGCTGCTGTGCGTGGCCTCCTATGTGCATCCCAGATGCCTCAAGCTCAGTGTCCAAGAGGAAACTCAATCTCCCAACATCCCTTGCAGGCCAGTGAGGGATCTGAGCCTTTTGCTGGGACAGGGAGGTTCTGGGAGCTGGACCCAGGTTTGGGGAACTCATGTTATCCTGGGGCCACAAGCAGAGAATAAAGGGTAACTGCAGAGTTTGGGAGATGGCAGTAGGCTCGAAACTTAGAGTTCAAGGAACTGAAGGATGAAATCCAGCTGGAGTCAGAGGGTGTTGGATGGATAGGCAAAGACTCCAGAAAATGATTACAAGTGAAGGACTTTCAGCCTCATAAAGCAGGCACTTCATAAGTGCTCAATAAATGTTTAGTGAAAGAAATAAATGGTGGAGAAAGAGTCTGGAAACACCAGTGTGGAGAGGATGACAGACTTCACATGAAAAAGTTAGGGACTTCAGTGGAGGTTCAGGGGCTTAGACTTTGTGCTCCCAATGCAGGGGCCCCAGGTTCAATCCCTGTCCAGGGAACTAGATCTCACATGCCACAACCAAGAGCTGACATGTTGCAACTAAATATCTTGCATGCTGCAACAAAGACCAAAGATCTTGGGTGCTGCAACTAAAGGCCTGGCACAGCCAAATAAATAAATATTTTTTCACAAGCCAAATGCTGTTTTTATTTATTTTTTTAAGGTTGAATAGGCAAATATTTTTTAAAAAGAAAGAAAAAGTTAGTGGTATTTGCTCTGCTTGGGAGTTCCCCATTTTTGTGTGCAGAAGAATCTTCTGGAAATTCTCCAACCACACTGGCCTCCTCCTATTCTCTGGTGACTTCAAGCAAATCCCTTCCTCAGGGCTGCTGTATTTGCTGTTCCCTCTGCCTGGAGCACTGTTCCAACCAGACAGTTACATGGCTCGGTATCTTCTTTCAGATCTTTACTCACTCTTCCCCTTCATACTTCCTACCCCCTATCCTGGCTTTATTCTTCTCCCTAGCACTTATGACTAACTAATATACCCTATATTTTCCATACATGTCTATTTGGTGTTTCTTCATTGGAATAGTGTGAAAGGGTTCATGGTAAAAAAAAAAAAAAAAAAAGGGATTCCCTGGTGGTTCAGACGGTAAAGAGTCTGCCTGTAATACGGGAGACCCGGGTTCGATCCCTGGGTCAGGAAGATCCCCTGGAGAAGGAAATAGTAACCCACTCCAGTATTCTTGCCTGGGAAATCCCATGGACAGAGGAGTCTGGCCAACCACAGTCCATGGGTCACAAAGAGTTAGACACAACTGAGTGACTACACTCTCTTTTCAAAGTGTTCATGACTCAGTTGTGTCCAATTCTTTGTGACTCCACGGACTGTAGCCCGCCAGGTTCTTCTGTCCATGGAATTCTCCAGGTGAGAATACTATAGTGGGTAGCCATTCCCTTCTCTAGGGGGCCTTCTCAACCCAGGGATTGAACCCAAGTCTGCTTCATTTCGGGCAGATTCTTTACCTTCTGAGCCACCAGGCATGCCCTACCTCTGTGCAAACAGGGATTTTTGTCTGCTTTGTTCTCTGACATATCCAGAGCCTACAACAATGCCTGGCAGCCAGCAGGCACTCAGCAGATGAATGAATGAGTAGAGCAGCTGAAAGCACAGACACGGCCACCGGAGACGATGACCCAGCGGGCCTGGTAGGGTCCAAGACAGTACATGTGTACCAGGCAGTTCTAAAGGAGACGACTGGAGGCCACACATGGAGTATCTGTGAGAGAAAGAACGCCTTGGGTTTTGTCTGTATACAAGTCCCTTGACATCTGGATAGAGAGCAGGAGGCTGAGGACCAAGGGGATCAGGATCCCTGCCATCTTTCCTTGTTTCTTCCCTGGGCTGAGCCACATCTCACATCTGGTGATTTGGCAGAGGGAAGCGAGTGTGTGCGCAGAAGGCAGGGATGTGGGTGGCCAGCGCCTCGGAGGACGCCTCACCATCAGTGCCAAACTGCACTTCTGGGCTGAGTCCCAGGTGGAGGAAGCATGGCTCATGCCGTGGGACAGAGCTGTCAGGATGCGGGAATCTGAGCTTGGCAGGGACTGAGCTGGAACCGCTCAGCGGCACTTCCTTTACCAAAGTCCTGCTTGGACAGCCAGCTTTCGGAGCGCTGGTAAATGTTTAACAATGAGCTCTGGGGGAGTAGGGGGGAGAATGCATGTGTGTCTATACAAACATAAGTTTATTATAAATTTTGCAACTCTAAAGAAAGTGTATCACATAATTTGCAAATAATAAAATATAAAAGACTCTTTGTTGTAAATTACACAAAGCTGATTAATTCTTCCTGAATATTTTATTGTGCTTAAAAACAGTTAACATGAGATGTATCCTCTTAGATTTTCCAGTTAACACATTGTTATCTATGAACACAATATTGTACAGCTGATCTCTAGAACTTATTCCTCTTGCATAACCGAAATCTTATACTTGATTAAAACCCCCCACCTACCCCTCCCACCAGCTGCTGGCAGCTACAGTTCTGTGCCTGCATGACTTTATTTTAGATACCTGGTATAAATGAGATCATTTCCCAGGTGTTGCTAGTGGTAAAGAACCTGCATGCCAATGGAGGAGATGAAGGAGATGAGGGATCGATTTCTGGGTCTAGAAGATCCCCTGGAGTAGAAAATGGCAACCTACTCCAGTATTCTTGCCTGGACAATTTCATGGACAGAGGAGCCTGGTGGGCTACAGTTCATGGGGTGGCAAAGAGTCAGACCCAATGAGCATGCATGCAAGTGAGATCATGGGCTTCCCAGATGGCCCTCGTGGTAAAGAACCAGTCTGCCAGTGCAGGAGAGGTAAGTACTCTTGCCTGGAGAATCCCATGCACAGAGAAGCCTGGAAGGCTACAGTCCATAGGGTGGCAAAGAGTTGGACATGACTGAAGTGACTTAGCACACACACACATGAGATCATGCGGTGATTGTCCTTCTGTGACTGGTTTATTTCACTTAGCATGATGTCCTCCAGGTTTATGTGTGTTATTGCACACAGTGGCATTTGCTTCTTCTTTAAGGCTGAATGATATTCCATTATACGTATATATTGCATTTTTTTATTCATTCATCCACCGATGTACTTTTTGGTTGTTTACGCATCTTGGCTATGGTGACTAGCACTGCAGGGAAATGGGAGTGCAGATAATCTCCTTGAGATCCTGATTTCAGTTCTTTGGGAACTTAATCCATTTTTTAATTGAGCTATTAGTAATTTTCTACTAAGTTGTAAGGGTTCCTTATATATTTTGGATATTATCCCTAAGATACATGGTTTGTGAATATTTTCTCCCATTCCATAGGCTACCTTTTCACTCTATTGATTGTTTCCTTTACCATGCAGTTAATTCTTTCTTTATTCATTTTATTCTATTTTATTTTATTTTGGCTGTGCATGGGTTTCTCATTGCAGTGGCTTCTCTTGTTGTCGACCACAGACTTTAGGGTACTCGGGCTTCAGTAGCTGTGGTTCCCAGGCTCTAGAGCACAGGCTTAATAGTTGCGGCACACAGGCTTAGTTGCTCCTTGGCATGTGGAATCTTCCCAGATCAGAGATTTAACCCTTGTTCCCTGAAGTGCTGTGAAGTTAATTCTTATGAAATGCTTTCATTGAATTTTGCTAAACTCTTGTTACCTAGAGTCAACCTACAGCTACAATTCAATCATGATTTCACAATATTTTGTAGTATTCACAATGTGACCACTGTAGACACACTTTTATGCTTAGTCTGCATTATTAAAATTTGTATCGCTTTCTAAAGTCTAGACATTTAATCAAGGAAAGAAATCAATCCTTGATTTGAAGCACTGGCTGATTTCCACGGTGTGAATACTCAACAGCAGCTGATTTCAAGCTATCACTATGATGTCACTGAATGCAGAGCTGGGAGTTGGCTGCCTGTTTTGTAGTATTTTCACAATATTTCTGTGACCATAGGCTAAGCACTACATAGCATATAGGTTATAGACAGATATACATATATGTATGTACGCATTTTTATACTCCAAGAGTATAGGAAATGTAAAACTATCCAGAAGCAATGAGCTGTGAATATTTATTACCTTTAAAAATATAATTTAGTTAATCATAAGTTTATGTAACTTAATTTTTTTACATTTTTTATTGAGGGGCTCAGTCATGCCCAACTCTTTGCGGCCCCATGGACTGTAGCCCACCAGGCTCCTCTGCCCATGGAATTTTCCAGGCAAGAATACTGGACTGGATAGCTGTTTCCTACTCCACAGGATCTTCCCAACCCAGGGATCAAACCCACATTCTTGTGTCTCCTGCATTGGCAGGCAGATTCTTCACGACTAGTTCCACCTGGGAAGCCCTGGTGGCTCAAATGGTAAAGAATCCACCTGGCAATGTGGATAGACCTGGGTTTGATCCCTGGGTTGGGAAGATCCCCTGGAGAAGGGAACAGCTACCCACTCCAGCATTCTGGCCTGGAGAATTAGCAAAGAGCAGGACACGACCGACACAACTAAGTGACTTTCACACATATCACTTGTTTTATTGAGGTAGCATTGGTTTATTTCACTATGTCATTTTCATGGGTACAACATGATATTTATACTTCTGTATATTGTATCACGTGCTCATCAAAAGTTTAGTTTCCATCTGTAACCATATAGCGGATCCCCTATTTACCTATTTTGCCCTCCTTCTCCCCTGCCCCCTGCCCTTTCTCCTCTGGTAACCACTATTAAGTACAACTTCTTTTTTTTTTAAATATTTTTGATATTATATATAATTACAACATTTTAACATTTTTTAATTATATGTAACATTTTATAATTATACGTAACATTTTATAATTATAACATATAACATTTTTATATAACTATATAACATTTTAAAGTCTTTATTGAATGTGTTACAATGTTGCTTCTGTTTTTTGGTTTTGTTTGTTTATTTATTTATTTATTTATTTATTTATTTTGGTTGCAAGGCATGCAGAATCTTAGTTCCACAACCAGGGATTGAACCCATATCTCCTGCATGTGGAAGTCTTAACCACTGGACTGCCAGGGAAGTCCCTAACTTCATTTTTTTTGCTCTTTATTTTTTATTTATTTATTTTTTTACTTTACAATACTGTATTGGTTTTGCACATAACAGTCAGCTTGCAAAAGTCCTGGAAATGTCACCCTCATGTCTTGTGAGCTCCAGCGCACACTAGACAGATCAAGCACAGGGATGAAACCCTAGCTGCATCATGAGAGACTCCAGATCTTACTCACTTATAGGACCAACTGAGGCTCTCCTCAAAGCAGGCTAAGAGCCAGACTGCAGATTTGGGGATTGGGAAATGGTGCGGTGTGCAATATCCATACTCTTTCCATTCTATTTCTCACCCAGAGCTGGCCATTCCTAAGCCAAGATAATGGGCATGGAGTTAGGGACCCTTGGACTGGGTTCAAATATCAATGACACAAGGAAGCAGGGAGATCTTACACTACCAGAGATGTGCTGTTTCCTTCAGGGGGAGTGAAAGGAAAAGGCAATAAAACGGTTGCACACCCACGAGTTTCTTTTAGGGATTTAAAGCACCATTTTGGACGTCCCTGGTGGTCCAGCTGCAGCTGCTGAGACCTGCATGCTCTGGAGCCTGTACTCTGCAACAAGAGAGTAGCTGCTGCTCGCCACAACTAAAGTCCACGTGCAGCAACAAAGATCCAGTGCAGCCAAAAATAAATAAATTAATATAAAATAAAAAATAGAAAACCATTTTGTTCTAAAATTCAGGTTTTCTCAGGTTAAGACTTCGCCTTCCAATGCAGGGGGTGCAGTCCTCTCCTTAGTCAAGGACCTAAGATCCCCAGTGGCCAAAACACCAAAACACATAACAGAAGCAATACTGTAGCAAATTCAAAAGAGACTTTTAAAATGATCCACATTCAAAAAAAAAGAAATCTTTAAAAGACAACAACAACAACCAAATAGCTAAGGTGGCTTCAGATTATGGTATCTGGAGAACAAATGATTGCTGGGGATTTGAAAGGAGAATGTCAGAAATTCAAGGATGAATGGAATGACTTTGAAAAACAGGTTTTCATCTTGCAGTCAAGACAGGAATGGTGGGCATGAAAGAGGGAGAAAGACGCCACCTTAATCTGCAGAGTATCAGACCTATTCCGGTTAAAGAGGAAGGAACCAACGTACTCACTTGAAAAAGCCTAGTGGGGACTTCCTTGTTAAGATGCTGTACTTTCTCTGCAGGAGGTGAAGGTTTGATCCTTGGTCAGAGAACTAAGATCCCACACGTGCTGTGCTTAGCCATTCAGTCGTGTCTGACTCTTTGCGACCCCATGGGCCCCAGGTCACCTGGCTATGGGAATTCTCCAGGCAAGAATACTGGAGTGGGTTGCCATGCCCTCCTCTAGGGGACCTTCCCATCCCAGGGATTGAACCCAGGTCTCCCACAATGCAGGTGGATTCTTTACCATCTGAGATAACAGGGAAACCCAAAAATACTGGAGTAGGTAGTCTATCCCTTCTCCAGGGGAACTTCCCAACCCAGGAAATGAACCAGGATCTCCTGCATTACCGTCAGATTCTTTACCAGCTGAAATCCCACATGCTGAGGGGCAAATAAGCCAGCTGCAGCTCTAGAGCCTTTGCACCCCAACTAGAGAGAAGCCCTCATGCCCCGACCAAAAGCCCATGGGCCATGACTAAGACCCAATGCAGTCAAATAGATAAATAAATATTTTTTTAATAAAATTTTAAAAATGTAAAGCTAAGGAAAAGTAGCGTAGAAAGATACACTGTTCTCCCTGGTCTTCTGAGAGTACAGCAGCTTTAGGCTGGAGAATTGTGTTGGAGGAGAGATAGGTGGGGCGGGGGGGTGGGGGGAGAATATCCAGTTTGGACCACTGTGGGAATACAAGGTGCCTTTGGAACAGAATGCATAGGCCCAAGGAATTCTAGAATAAGAAACAGCTGCACCAGGCATACTGGGGATCCTGCTGAGGATGGACAAAACCTTTCAGAAGGATACAGGTTTAAGATTGGGACTTTGGTGAGAGCAGAGCCATGATATTTTATGGAAATATTACCTTTTAGTCAATACAAGGCATGGAAATTCCCAGGTGGTCCAGTGGTTAGGGAGCTTCCCTGGTGGCTCAGATGGTAAAGAATCTGCCTGCAATGTGAGAGACCTGGATTCGATTCCTGGGTTGAGAAGATCCCCTGGAGGAGGAAATGGCAACCCACTCCAGTATTCTTGCTTGGAGAATCCCCACGGGCAGAGGAGCCTGGCGGGCTATAGTCCATGGGGTCACAAAGAGTTGGACAAGACTGAGCAACTAAGCACCAGTGGTTAGGACTCTGTGCTTTTACTGCTGTGGACACAGTTTCCATCCTTGATCAGGGAAATAAGATCCTGCAAGCCAGGAGGCATGGCCAAAAAATAAAAATAAAAACGTATAAATGTGAGGGGCTCTGGTTATAAGAGAGGGCGAGGAGTATGTTTCAAGCATCCCCCCGGTGAAGCCAATCACGTGGCTGGGAGATCATTTCTCCCCAAACAATGTCCTCATTACCTTCCTATAGTGCATTTTTTCCTGGTAGGATCTTCCTTTTTCCTCTGCTCTGCTTCTTGTCTGCTCCTCTAGGGTGCACAGCTGGTGAAATTCATTGGGTTCTGAGATGTTCTGTGAGTGAGTGGATCAGTGCTTATATTGTGAATTGCCAGGAAGCTCCCATTTGTCTCCAGAATGTTTGTGCTTTGGACCAGAGCAGGGATTGTAATAATCTTATTTGTCTTGTCCATTCTCTCAATCTGAGCTGTGTAGCATAGTAATCAGCAACGATAGGTAGGTATTTAAACTGAAATGAATTAAAATTAAATGTAACTTAAAATTCAGCTTCTCAGTCTCATTAGCTACATTCCAAGTGCTTAATAGCATTTATGCTCAGTATATCAGTGTTTCTCCACCTTTTTTTTTTTTCACTATTGCTTCTTCTAGGAGTCTTTTTAGGCATTTTCCCCCCCTAGTTTCCACCCCCCCCACCATGAAATTTTAGTAGCACAGGTATAGTATACGTATATGTCATGGTCTGTGCACTTGTTGGAAAAGAATTTCCAGACAAGAGGCAGAATGAGAGGAGAACAGAGTTTATCAGAGCGGAAGACACTGTTAGAGGGCTTCTCTAGCAGCTTGGAGAGTAAAGAAGCTGCCTGCAATGTAGGAGACCTGGGTTTGATCCCTGGGTCAGGAATATCCCCTGGAGGAGGGTATGGCAACCCACTCAAGTATTCTTGCCTGGAGAATTTCATGGACAGAGGAGCCTGGCAGGCTACAGTCCATAGGATCACAAACAGTCAGACACGACTCAGCAACTAACACTTTCACTTTCACACTGTTAGAACAGTGGATGGGCTCCAGGGAGAGCCAGGCCAGATATGGGTCTTTGGTCTGTTTTTATAGCCAGGCGATAGGAATGGGCTTGCCAGTCATTTGCTGATTGGGTGAGGTATATACACATTCCCTACATAGGGTGAGAGAAGAGTTAGCCAAATACATTTCCTTAGGTAGGTAGCAGGGTAGGAGGGGACAGGCCATACTACTCAGGAGGGCTTAAATATTCTGCAACAGTTACAACATGGCAGAAACGGAGATAAGGGTCCGGCTTTTTCTGTTCCTGCATTCAAGACCCTTCTCGCTCATCTTGTTCTCTTGTCCTCAGGGCACCACAGTATCTTGTGTTTCATACATAAAAACAGCAAGATTTGTTTTGCCTCCCCCTCACCCCCCACAACTAGGAACAAATGTTTGCCCCGCCGGAGGCGGTAACATCCTCATCATGCCTGGGCTGGGGCTTCCCTGGTGGCTCAGCGGTGCTGAGCAACTAAGCCCGTGCACCACAACTATTGAGCCCGTGCTCTAGAGCCTACAAGCCACAACTGCGGAAGCCTGTGCACCCTAGAGCCCCTGCTCCACAACAAGAGAAGCCGGAGCACCGCAACTAGAGAGTAGACCCTACTCGCCTCAACTAGAGGAAAGCCCGCACAGCAACGAAGACCCAGCACAGCCAAAATAAACAAATAAAAAAAATTTTTTTTTCAGAAACAAGTGTGATCAGAAGCATGTAGGGTTCCCTGAGACCTGAAAAATAAAGAATGCATGTGCTATACAAACCAGGGCCAAGATTAAGGTGAGTTACCATCTGTTCAAAATTTAAGGAGGCACTGACTCCCAGAATTGTACAACTGAAGTGTCAGCATCTGAAAGCAAGAGCTTCCTTAAATTTTGCACCCTGCATGCCTCACTTGCCTCATTCTAGTTCTGGTCCTTATATGAGCATTTCCCATTGGAAAATTAACGGAGAAAGAAATCTTATTACAGTGGGGTCAGGAGGCCAGAAGGGGGAGCTCTCACGAATGTACCTTTCAGCATCAATACAGATTCCCAACAGGAAGAGACTTACCTTGCATCTCCAGCCGGAAGCGATGCTACTTTACTACCACCAGCAGGAGGAAGAGAGATCTTCTCCTTACCTGGCAACAGCTCAGCCAATGAGAGACTGTCACATATCAGCCAATGGCAAGCCACTATATTCCAGTTCCCAGCTTCCTGCAGTGGACATAACAGCCCCTCCCAACTTCCCTTCCTCCTCTATAAGAGAGTGTCCCCTCCTTTTCAAATTTCATTTGATTAATTTATTTTTGGCCGGGTTGGATTTTCGTTGCTGAGTGTGGGTTTTCTCTAGCTGTGGTGAGCTGGGGCTCCTCTCCAGCTGCGGTGCTCGAGCTTCTCATTGCAGTGGCTTCTCTTGTTGCAGAGCAGGGGCTCCAGTGTGCTTTGGCTTCAGTAGTGGCAACGCGGGGCAGCATGTGGAATCCTCCTGGACTAAGAATCAAACCCATGTTCCCTGCATTGGCAGGCTGATTCTTAATCACTGGGCCACCAGGGAAGTCCGAGTTTCCCCTCCTTTGCGTTACAAAGCTTGCGTGTGGTTTGCCATAGTCCTAAATTGCAAATCTTTGCTATTCCCAAGTAAACTTGTTTTGCTGGTAAAATAAGTGATTGTTTTCTTGTTTTAGGTTAACACAATCATCACAGAAATTTCTATCAGATTAGAATTTTAGAAAAGTAGAACCAAGAGAGATAGAGGAAGGAAAGTCAGAATATTTTATATTAATGCATGTATATAGAATCTAGAAAGATGGTACTGATGAACCTATCGGCAGGGCAGCAATGGACACACAGACATAGAGAACAGACTTGCGGGCACAGTGGGGGAAGGAGAGGGTGGGATGAATTGAGAGAGTAGCACGGAAACATACAGTGTGCATGTGTGCATGGTAAGTCACTTCAGTCTTGTCCGACTCCTTGTGACCCTGTGGACTGTAGCCACCAGTCTCCTCTGTTCATGAGATTCTCCAGGCAAGAATACTGGAGTGGCTCTGGCATAAATCACAGCACGATCCTCTTTGACCCACCTGCCAGAGTAATGGAAATAAAACCAAAAATAAACAGTTGGGACCTAATTAAACTTAAAAGCTTTTGCACAATGAAGGAAACTGTAAGTAAGGTAAAAAGGCAACCTCCAGAATGGGAAAAAATAATAGCAAACAAAACAACTAAGAATTACGCTCCAAAATATACAAGCAGCTCATGCAACTCAATACCAGGAAGACATACAAGCCAATCAAACAGTGGGCCAAAGAACTAAATAGACATTTCTCCAAAGAAGACATACAGATGGCTAACAAACACATGAAAATATGCTCAACATCACTCATTATCAGAGAAATGCAAATCAAAACCACGATGAGGTATCATCTCACACAGGTCAGAATCACTGCCATCAAAAAGTCTACAAACAATAAATGCTGGCGAGGGTGTGGAGAAAAGGGAACCCTCTTACACTGTTGATGGGAATGGAAACTGGTACAGCCACTATGGAAAACGGTGTGGAGAGTCCTTAAAAACTGGAAATAGAACTGCCATATATGCAGAGTACATCATGAGAAACGCTGGGCTGGAGGAAGCACAAGCTGGAATCAAGATTGCCCAGAGAAATATCAATAACCTCAGATATGCATATGACACCACCCTCATGTCAGAAAGTGAAGAAGAACTAGAGCCTCTTGATGAAAGTGAAAGAGGAGAGTGAAAAAGTTGGCTTAAAGCTCAGCATTCAGAAAACTAAGATCATGGCATCTGGTCCCATCACTTCATGGGAAATAGATGCGGAAACAGTGGAAACAGTGGCAGACTTTATTTTTTATTTTTATGGGCTTCAAAATCAGATGATGATTGCAGCCATGAAATTAAAAGACGCTTACTCCTTGGAAGGAAAGTTATGACCAACCTAGAGAGCATATTGAAAGGCAGAGACATTACTCTGTCAACAAAGGTCCATCTAGTCAAGGCCATGGTTTTTCCTGTGGTCATGTATGGATATTAGAATTGGACTATAAAGAAAGCTGAGCCCCAAAGAACTGATGCTTTTGAACTGTGGTGTTGGAGAAGACTCTTGAGAGTCCCTTGGACTGCAAGGAGATCCAACCAGTCCATCCTAAAGGAGACCAGTCCTGGGTGTTCATTTGTGGGACTGATATTGAAGCTGAAACTTCAATACTTTGGCCACCTGATGCAAAGAGCTGACTCATTTGAAAAGACCCTAATGCTGGCAAAAATTGCAGACAGGAGGAGAAGGGGACGACAGAGGATGAGAAGATTGGAGGGCATCACCGACTCAATGGACATGGGTTTGGGTGGACTCCAGGAGTTGGTGATGGACAGGGAGGCCTGGCGTTCTCTGGTTCATGGGGTGGCAAAGAGTCGGACACAACTGAACAACTGGACTGAACTGAATGACCCAGAAATCCCACTGCTGGGCACACACAGCAAGAAAACCAGAATTGAAAGAGACACATGTAGCCCAATGTTCTTTGCAGCAGTGTTTACAATAGCTAGGACATGGAAGTAACCTAGATGTCCACTGGCAGACAAATGGATAAGGAAGTTGTGGTACATAAACACAATGGAATACTACTCAGCTATTAAAAAAAAAGAATGCATTTGAGTCAGTTCTAATGAGGTGGATGAAACTGGAGACTATTATATAGCACGAAGTAAGTCAGAAAGAGCAATACCAATGCAGTATCTTAATGCATACATATGAAATTTAGAAAAATGG
Source organism: Ovis aries (assembly GCF_016772045.2). NCBI lineage: Eukaryota > Metazoa > Chordata > Mammalia > Artiodactyla > Bovidae > Ovis > Ovis aries. The sequence goes on from NC_056077.1 coordinate 22,622,964, forward strand.
TAATGATGATCCTATATGTAGAGTAGCAAAAGAGTCACAGATATAAAGAAAAAATTTTTGAACTATGCCGGAGAAGGCGAGGGTGGGATACTTTGAGAGAATAGCATTGAAACATGTATATTATCATGTGTAAAATAGATGACCACTGCTAGTCTGGTACATGAAGCAGGGCATTCAAAGCCAGTGCTCTGGGGTAACCCAGAGGGATGGGGTGGGGAGGAAGGAGGGAGGAGGGGCTTCAGGATGGGGGACACATGTGCACCCCTGGCTGATTCACTTTGGTGTATGGCAAAAACCACCACAATATTGCAAAGTAATTATCCTCCCATTAAAATTAATTTATTAATTTAAAAACAAAAGGCATACTGGAGTGGGTTGCCATGCCCTCCTCCAGGGGATTTTCCCAACCCAGGGATCGAACCTGCGTCTCTTATGTCTCCTGTATTGGCAGATGGGTTCTTTACCACTAATACCACCAGGAAGCCCAACATATACATTGCTGCTGCTGCTGCTGCTGCTGCTGCCAAGTTGCTTGAGCAGTGTCCGAATCTATGCGACCCCATAGACGGCAGCCCACCAGGCTCCCCCGTCCCTGGGATTCTCCAGGTAAGAACACTGGAGTGGGTTGCCATTTCCTTCTCCAATGCATGAAAGTGAAAAGTGAAAGTCAAATCGCTCAGTCGTGTCCAACTCTTCATGACCCCATGGACTGCAGCCTACCAGGCTCCTCTGTCCATGGGATTTTCCAGGCAAGAGTCCTGGAGTGGGTTGCTGTTGCCTTCTCCTAACATATACATTACTACATGTAAAATAGATAGAAAGTGGGAATTTTCTGTGTGACACAGGGAGCTCAACCCACTGCTCTGTGACAACCTAGAGGGATGGGATGGGGAGAGAGACAGGAAGGGGGTTCAAGAGAGAGGGGACATTTCTGTATACCTGTGGCTGACTTGATGTATGGCAGAAACCAACACAATATTGTAAAGCAACTATCCTGCAATTTTTAAAAAAAAGGAAAAAGAGAGAGAGACTTTGAATTGGAGAAAATCTGTTTGGAAGAGCTGTAGTTTGCTTAGTCCATGAGCCTGTCCAGGATGTAGGTGAATTGGTCTCAACTCCAACTGCCCATTAGAATCATCTGATAACTTTTCAAAATCCTGATGCCTTGGACCTAACCCGAGGCCAATTAAGTCCAAATCTTTAGAAATAGGGCTTCTCAAGCTTCCAGATTATTCCAGTGTGCAATCTGGCCTGAGAGTCTCTGCTGTGAGTGCAGAACAATTCAAGTTCCAGTCAGTGAACCTTGGTGGGGGAGGAGGGGTGGAGACTGGGTGGATACCCTGCTGCTTCTTTAAGCAGAAAAAATAGGAAAGGAGCTTTAATTGCACTGTAGAAACAAGGGATTAAGTGGATAAAGGAAGGCTTGGAGTGTGAAGAATGCAGAGTGGTGGCATGTCTAGGGATTCTTTCCTGAGTGGTGCATGGTTTGGACTTTGTTTAGGATGTTAACACTCTCTGGGAGGCCTGACTGGACACTCTAACTGAACACCATTGAAATGATAATTAACCGAGAGGCTCCCAGATCCAGTAAAGAATGTGGCCTTGAGGTTAATTTACTAACTTCCTTTCTGACATTTTTTCAGCAGCTTCTGGAGCCAGTGCCAAAGAGATGTTTGGAAAGGACTCTTGTTAAAATCAGTGGTCATTTTCCATTGGTCCCAGATGAATAGCTGAGAGAAATTTTCATGGCTGGAGTCATGAGCGTTATCTCCTCTGTTAAGGAGGCAAAGAAACACCAGTCTTAAGTTGTCCACAGTCTGGGTGGGAAACTGCATTTAAAAGAGAACAAACTGTGGAGGGGATATTTGAACTCAAAGTTCCACCCACCCTCATCTTCATCCCAGACCCACTTCGAACACACACACACACACACACACACACACACACACACACACACCCCTAAAGAGGATTCATTTTATGCATTAAGACCTGGGTAGAGCAAGACCCAGGGTGTTGGGGGTGGGGTGTGTGTGTGTGTGTGTGTGTGTGTGTGTGTGTGTGTGTGTGTTAGCATCATGCAGAGAGAGCTGTTTGTCTTTTCCCTTTGGATTCTTATTTACAGATTACAATCTTGGTTTATTTCTCTCTGATCCCAGGTCACTATGGGGTTGCAAAGGGTCTGAGAATCAAAAGGGTTCCAGAGTGGTTTGGGGGAAAAGGAAGATTGAAGTAGGTCATTTCGGCTTTACCATTCCAGACAAGGCATGTGTTCAAGACACGTGCCCACCAGCATAACTCAACATGGGGATGACCCTGGAGTCTTTGACCAGAGCTGTCATCAGGCTTCCCTGGTGGCTCAGCTGGTAAATAATCTGTCTGCAATGCAGGAGACCTGGGTTCGATCCCTGGCTTGGGAAGATCCCCTGGAGAAGGGAACGGCTGCCCACTCCAGTAGTCTAGCCTGGAGAATTCCCTGGGGTCGCAAAGAGTCAGACACGACCGAGCAACTTTCACATCACTGTAACAATAACTATTCGCTCTGGCATTTTCCTCTAGGAAGTTGTGAGGTTAATGTAGCACTATAGTCAAGAATTTAGGTGAAGGTTTATTTCTCAGCTTTCTCTTAATTATCTCCCCAGATACAGAACCCACAGATATCAGTGGCCTCATATGCCTTAAGCTTGGAAGGAATTGTTAAGGACATTTACCCCCACGCCTGCTCCCCCTAGATTTCATCCACCCCCATTACCTAACCCAAAACCTTAAATCATCCGAGACTCCTCCCTTTCTATCAGATGCTTTAAGATATCTTGGTTATTATTTCCTAAGTACCTCTCACTTCTCTGCTTTTTTCTGGCATCTCACTTAATGCCATACTACTTTGAGCTCCCATGAGTTCTGTTCTATACTCACCGAAGTCTGTTTCATGTATTATTTGAAAAGCATTTTTAATTGCACAAAGCATGAATATATTATCATTTTTAAAATATAAACAATACAGATAATCAAAAATTCAAGATTTAACCATGGTAACCAGTTGGGGGTGTTTTTCTTTGCATATCTACACAGAAAAAAAATTTTTTTTTTTACTATTTTTGTATGATTTAAAAAAATAATAAATGGTACCATAAACCGTTTTGTTATTTCCTTTTTCCACTTAATATGTCTTGGAGATTTGCCATGTCAGTATATTCAGAACTACCTTATTTGGGCTGCTACACGGTGTGACAGGCTCCCTCTAAGATGACCTGTTTCCTTGTATTCACATCCTCTTATAACCTCCTCTGTGGGTATGCCATATTTTATGTAACAGTGCAGCTTATCATATTTTTTTAACAGGGATACGATTCAAATCGATCACTTAAGCTTCTTCCAGAAATACTTTTTTAACAGAAATCTGATCGTGTTACTCATCTGCTTCAAAATTTCAGCGTGACATAATTAAGGAAGTTCTAGGAAGATGACCCACTGGGTGAATATCCCCAATCCCTCCCCTTTGTGGTCTGTTTTTGGAGCAATATAAATATCAAAATAAGAGCTCTGATGGAAACTGCAAGGTATGTGAGGTTAGCACTTGTTCTGAGAGTTCCAGAGGAGGGACAGCGTGGGGCTTCCTTCTTGGGCTGAGACAAAGATTTTATGGCTTTTTTGAGAAAAGATGTATGGTAGACACTGGGGTTCTCTTGGATGTACTTAGTGGGGATTGCTCCATCTCGCTGACCCCAGGAGACAGAAATTAAAATATCCAGTTCACCTGACTTGATCTCAGAGTGGTTAAAAAAAAAAAAATCTGTCCCCTTCTCAGACTCAGAGGTATAAGAGTCTAGCCACCACCTCCTCCACCCCCAGTGTGGAGGAAAGAACATTTATGAGTTCATTTCCCCCCAATACACAAAAAACAAAGCTATTTTTAAATGATACAAATCATTTACCAAAAACTGATAGCATGTATAATATGAGCTGAGGTCATTTCTGTCAAAGTTATCGTTCTCAACATTGCTTGGAAGACCTTAACTAATGCAATACATTACTTAGTATGATTAAGTAATCCACACAAAACCTGGGAGAAAAGAGACAAAAATTACTTTATATTCATATGATGTAATTGCATATTCAGGAAATCCAAAAGATTCAGCCAAAGCTATTTGAAATGATGAACCTTTGGGGCACTTCCCTGGCGGCTCAGTGGTAAAGAATCCACCTGCCAGTGCAGGAGACACAGGTTTGATCCCTGATCCGGGAAGATCCCATGTGCCTCAGAGCAACTAAGCCCGTGTGCCGCAACTATTGTGCCTGTGCCCTCGAACCTGTGCCCTACAACAAGAGAAGCCACCACAATGAGAAGTCCTCACACGGAGACTAGAGCGTTCCACAATTAGGGGAAAACCCTCAGAGCAGCAAAGACCTAGCACAGCGAAAAATAAAATTAATCAAAAAAAGTAAACTTTGGTAAGGTGATTGCCAGGAGAAATATCAATAACCTCAGATATGCAGATGACACCACCCTTATGGCAGAAAGTGAAGAGGAACTCAAAAGCCTCTTGATGCAAGTGAAAGAGGAGAGTGAAAAAGTTGGCTTAAAGCTCAGCATTCAGAAAACTAAGATCATGGCATCCGGTCCCATCACTTCATGGGGAATAGATGGGGAAATAGTGGAAACACTGTCAGACTTTATTTTGGGGGGCTCCAAAATCACTGCAGATGGTGACTGCAGCCATGAAATTAAAAGACGCTTACTCCTTGGAAGGAAAGTTATGACCAACCTAGAGAGCATATTGAAAAACAGAGACATCACTTTGCCAACAAAGGTCCGTCTAGTCAAGGCTATGGTTTTCCATTGGTCATGTATGGATGTGAGAGTTGAACAGTGAAGAAAGCTGTTGCTGCTGCTGCTGCTAAGTCACTTCAGTCGTGTCCCACTCTGTGCGACCCCATAGACGGCAGCCCAACAGGCTCCACCATCCCTGGGATTCTCCAGGCAAGAACACTGGAGTGGGGTGCCATTGCCTTCTCTGGAAGAAAGCTGAGCACCAAAGAATTGATGCTTTTGAACTCTGGTGTTGGAGAAGACTCTTGAGAGTCTCTTGGACTGCAAGGAGACCCAACCAGTCCATTCTAAAGGAGATCAGTCCTGGGTGTTCTTGGGAAGGAATGATGCTAAAGCTGAAACTCCAATACTTTGGCCACCTGATGGGAAGAGTTGACTCATTGGAAAAGACTCTGATGCTGGGAGGGACTGGGGGCAGGAGGAGAAGGGGACGACAGAGGATGAGATGGCTGGATGGCATCACCGACTCGATGGATGTGAGTTTGAGTGAACTCCAGGAGTTGGTGATGGACAGGGAGGCCTGGCGTGCTGCAATTCATGGGGTCACAAAGAGTCGGACACGACTGAGTGACTGAACTGAACTGAACTGAAGGTGAGTGATAATAGTTAAGAATACAAAAGTAAATATGGACTTCCTTGGCTGTCCTGTGATTAAGACTCTGCTTCCACTGCACAGGGCAAGAGTTTGATTCCCGGTCAGGAAGCGAAGATCTCACACACCATATGGGTGAGGGCAAATAAATAAATATATATATAAAATTTTCTTCATGCCAGCAATAAAGAGTAAGACATGAAAATCATCTCAACTGTGGTGGATAGAATAACACCCTCCCCCAAAGGTATCCACAAAGTAATCTTCAAAACCTGTGAAAGTGAAAAGTGAAAGTCACTCAGTCGAGGCCAACTCTTTGTGACTCCATGGACTCTTTGTGAGTCCATGGAATTCGCCAGGCCAGAATACTGGAGTGGGTAGCTGTTGCCTTCTCCAGGGCATCTTCCCAACCCAGGGATCAAACCCAGGTAGCCCGCATTGCAGGCAGATTCTTTACCAGCTGAGCCACAAAGGCAGATTCTTTACCAACTGAGCTATGAGGGAAGCCCTAAAACCTGTGACTGTATTGCATTAAATGACAGAAGGAATATTGCAGATGTGATTAAATTAAATTAATGTGACTATGAATAAATTGTCCCTGCTGCTGCTGCTAAGTCACTTAAGTCGTGTCCGACTCTGTGTGACCCCATAGACGGCAGCCCACCAGGCTCCACCATCCCTGGGATTCTCCAGGCAAGAACACTGGAGTGGGCTGCCACTTCCTTCTGCAATGCATAAAAGTTAAAAGTGAAAGTGAAGTCGCTCCGTCATGTCCACCTCTTGGTGACCCCATGGACTGCAGCCTACCAGGCTCCTAAGTCCATGGGATTTTCCAGGCAAGAGTACTGGAGTGGGATGCCTTTGCCTTCTCCGAAATTGTCCCTAGAAGGTGCATCATCGACATGAAGAGACCTAAATTCTCATTAAAAAGTATAAAAAAGACCTGAATAGCTGAAGAGAAATATTCCATTCCTGAATATGAAAGCTTGGTATTTTGAAATATCCATCCTCCACAAACTAACATGTAACTTTAAGAGACTTGCAATCAGGACTGTCAATCTTTCACAAACTAATATGTAACTTTGAGTTGAAATCAGAATTTTAGGGGGAAGATAAGGGGAGTGAGTGGTTTAAATTATTTTAAATTTTGAATGGAAAATATAAGAATCTGAGAATAGCTCCCAAAATAAAGAAAAAGCATGGAGTGGTGGGATTTAACTTCAGTTCAGTTCAGTCACTCATTCGTATCCAACTCTTTGCCACCCCATGAATCGCAGCACGCCAGGCCTCCCTGTCCATCACCAACTCCTGGAGTTCACCCAAACTCATGTCCATCGAGTCGGTGATGCCATCCAGCCATCTCATCCTCTGTCTTCCCCCTCTCCTCCTGCCTCCAATCCCTCCCAGCATCAGAGTCTTTTCCAATGAGTCAACTCTTCCCATCAGGTGGCCAAAGTATTGGAATTTCAGCTTCAGCATCAGTCCTTCCAGTTAACACCCAGGACTGGTCTCCTTTAGGATGGACTGGTTGGATTTCCTTGCAGTCCAAGGGACTCGCAAGAGTATTCCCCAACACCACAGTTCAAAAGCATCAATTCTTTGGCGCTCAGCATTCTTCACCGTCCAGCTCTCACATCCATACGTGACTACTGGAAAACCATAGCCTTGACTAGACAGACGTTTGTTGGCAAAGTAATATCTCTGCTTTTGAATATGCTATATAGGTTGGTCATAACTTTCCTTCCAAAGAGTAAGCGTCTTTCAGTTTCATGGCTGCAATCACCATCTGCAGTGATTTCGGAGCCCCCAAAAATAAACTCTGACACTGTTTCCACTGTTTCCCCATCTATTTCCCATGAAGTGATAGGACCAGATGCCATGATCTTAGTTTTCTGAATGCTGAGCTTTAAGCCACCTTTTTCACTCTCCTCTTTCACTTTCATCAAGAGGCTTTTTAGTTCCTCTTCACTTTCTGCCATAAGGGTGGTGTCATCTGCATATCTGAGGTTATTGATATTTCTCCCAGAAATCTTGATTCCAGCTTGTGCTTCTTCCAGCCCAGAAGGTGCTTCTTCCATCCCAGCATTTCTCATGGTGTACTCTGCATATAAGTTAAATAAGCGGGATGACAATATACAGCCTTGACGTACTCCTTTTCCTATTTGGAACCAGTCTGTTGTTCCATGTCCAGTTCTAACTATTGCTTCCTGACCTGCATATAGGTTTCTCAAGAGGCAGGTCAGGTGGTTTGGTATTCCCATCTCTTGCAGAATTTTCCACAGTTTATTGTGATCCACACAGTCAATGGCTTTCGCATAGTTAATAAAGCAGAAATAGACGTTTTTCTGGAACACTCTTGCTTTTTTGATGATCCAGCGGATGTTGGCAATTTGATCTCTGGTTCCTCTGCCTTTTCTAAAACCATCTTGAACATCAGGGAGTTCACGGTTCACATATTCCTGAAGCCTGGCTTGGAGAATTTTGAGCATTACTTTACTAGTATGTGAGATGAGTGCAATTGTGCGGTAGTTTGAGCATTCTTTGGCATTGCCTTTGTTTGGGATTGGAATGAAAATTGACCTTTCCCAGTCCTGTGGCCACTGCTGATCTTCCCAATTGCTGGCATATTGAGTGCAGCACTTTCACAGCATCATCTTTCAGGATTTGAAATAGCTCCACTGGAATTCTGTCACCTCCACTAGCTTTGTTCATAGTGATGCTTCCTAAGGCCCACTTGACTTCCCATTCCAGGATAACTGGCTCTAGGTGAGTGATCACACCATCATGATTATCCGGGTCATGAAGACATTTTTTGTACAGTTCTCCTGTGTATTCTTGCCACCTCTTCTTAATATCTTCTGCTTCTGTTAGGTCCATACCATTTCTGTCCTTTATTGAGCCCATCTTTGCATGAAATGTTCCCTTGATATCTCTAATTTTCTTGAAGAGATCTCTAGTCTTTCCCATTCTGTTTTTCCCTCTATTTCATTGCATTGATCGCTGAGGAAGGCTTTCTTATTTCTCCTTGCTATTCTTTGGAACTCTGCATTCAAATGGGAATATCTTTCCTTTTCTCCTTTGCTTTTTGCATCTCTTCTTTTCACAGCTATTTGTAAGGCCTCCTCAGACAGCCATTTTGCTTACCAGATACTAAAATTTAACTTATCAGATACTAAAATTTATAAGAAAGTTATTGGGATGATTTGGGAGAATGGCATTCTAACATGTATACTATCACGTAAGAATTGAATCGCCAGTCTATGTCTGACACAGGATACAGCATGCTTGGGGCTGGTGCATGGGGATGACCCACAGAGATGTTATGGGAGGGAGGTGGGAGGGGGGTTCATGTTTGGGAACGCATGTAAGAATTAAAGATTTTAAAATTAAAAAATAAATAAATAAAAAATAAATAAAAAGAAAGTTATTGAAAGCAAAATAGCACCATATGCTATATCAGGAGACCAATAGAGTTTTGGTATTACAGTATAGTTATAAAAGATGCTACCCTTGGCACAGTGGGGTGAAGGATACATGTGACTCTTTGTACCATTTCATAAGTTTGTGTTAGTCTCTGAATGTTTCCAAATAAAAAGTTTTTAAAAAATGATATTCTGAGGATAAAAGGGAACCTTTGTAAAACATATGGATGTGTGTGTATGTTAGTCACTCAGTCCTGTCTGACTCTTCACCACCCCATGGACTGCAGCTCACCAGGCTCCTCTGCCCATGGAATTCTCCAGGCAAGAATACTGGAGTGGGTTGCCATTTCCTTCTCCAAAACATATGGATGAAGATGAACAATTACTAATATTCAAAGAGCTTTCACCAAATGATAAGAAAAAAGATAACTGAATAGAGAAATGAGCAGGCAATTCACATAAGGGAATGTACAAATTGTCAATAAACACAGCAAGACATTCGATGTCTATAGAAGTCAGGGAAATGCAAATTAAACCATTGCGGCATGTTTTTCACTCCTTATATTTACCAAAATTTGCAAGTGGAAGAATGGTGGTGTCCAGTTCCAGCTGAAAGCATTGAGGAATAGGAATTCTACAACCAATTAAAAAAGTAATCTGGACAGATCAATTAAAAATGCAAACTTCCACTGACCTAGATATCCTGCCTTTGAGAATCTATTTTACTGAAATGAAAGTCCCAATATACCCAGGCTCATCTCAAGGATACTGCAATATTTTTGTAGTTGCTGAAAATGAAAAACAACTTGTCAACCGGCAAGAGAATATTTGAATGAATACATGAGTGAAGCCTCACTCATCTGGAGGGATGTCCATATGTTGTTAAGGGAAAAAAAACAAGGTACAGAATAATAAGTACAGTCGGCCTTCTGAAGCCTTTCCCTCTGCATTGGCAGATTCAACCAAACTTGAATTAAAGACATTTGGGGAAAGAAATTTTCAGAAAGTACCAAAAAAGCAAAACTTGAATTTTCCTCCCACAAGCAACTATTTACATAGCATTTACAGTGTATTGGTAATATTAGTAATCTAGAGGTGATATAAAGTATAAAGGAGAATGTGCATAGGTTATATGGAAATACTACACTATTTTGTATAAGGGATGAGCATCTTTGGCTTTTGCCATCCACAGGAATCCTGAAACCAATCTACCATACCAAGGGACAACTCTGGATCTCTTTTTGCAATTCAGGTGAGCTCAAACAAGCTAACGAATCAACCCTCAATAAGAGAAAGATATGTCAGGATACCCTCCCGTTCACTTGCCCTGGCTACTACCAAAATGAGAGAGGACAGAAATTGTGACCTTTTTTCTCCTTTTTTGTTCAGTTGCTAAGTCATGTCCAACACTTTGCAACCCCATGGACTCTAGCTTTTCTTCCAAGGAGCAAGTATCTTTTAATTTCATGGCTGCAGTCACCATCTGCCGTGATTTTGGAGCCCAAGAAAATAAAGTCTGTCACTGTTCCCACTTTTCCCCCATCTATTTGCCATGAAGTGATGGGACTGGCTGACATGACCTTAATTTTTTGAATGTTGAATTTTAAGCCAGCTTTTTCACTCTCCTCTTTCACCATCATCAAGAGGTTCTTTAGTTCCTTTTCACTTTCTGCCATTAGAATGTTAACATTTGCATATCTGAGGTTGTCAATATTTCTCCTGGTAATCTTGGAGAAGGAAATGGCAACCCACTCCAATATTCTTGCCTGGAAAATTCTGTGGACAGAGGAGCCTGGCAGGCTACAGTTCATGGGTTCTCGAAGAGGTGAACACGACTGAGCAAACGGGCAATCTTGATTTCACCTTGTGAGTCATTCAGCCCAGCGTTTCTCATGATGTACTCTGCACATAAGTTAAATAGGTAGGTTGACAATATACAGCCTTGATGTACTCTTTTCCCAATTTTGAACCAGTATTGTTTAATGTCCAGTTCGATAACTTCTTGGCCTGCATGCAGGTTTCTCAGGAGACATGTAAGGTGGTCTGGTGTTTCCATCTCTTTAAGAATTTTCCAGAGTTTGCTGTGATCCACACAGTCAAAGGCTTTAGCGTAGTCAATGAAGCAGAAGTAGGTGTCTTTTGGAGTTCCCTTGCTTTTTCTATGATCCAACATATGTTGGAAATTTGATCTCTGTTTCCTCTGACTTTTCTAAATCCAGCTTGTTCATTTAGAAGTTCAAGGTTCACACACTGTTGAGGCCTTGCCTGAAGGATTTTGAGCATTACCTTGTTAGCATGTGAGATGAACGCAATTATACTGTAGTTTGAACATTTCTTTGGCATTGCCTTACTTTGGAACTGGAATGAAAACTGACCTTTTCCAGTTCTGGGACAACTGCTGAGTTTCCAGAATTTGCTGGCATATTGAGTGTAGCATTTTCACAGCATCATATTTTAGGATTTGAAATGGCTCAACTGGAATTCCATCATCTCCACTAGCTTTGTTCGTAGTGATGTTTCCTAAGGCCCACGTGACTTCACATTCCAGGATGTCTGGCTCTAGGTGGGTGATCACACCATCGTGATTATCTGGGTCATAAGACCTTTTTCGTACAGTTCTTCTGTGCATTCGTGCCACCTCTTCTTAATATCTTCTGCTTCTGTTAGATCCTTGCCGTTTCTGTTCTTTATTGTCCCCATCTTTGCATGAAACTTTCCCTTGATAGCTCCAATTTTCTTAAAGAGATCTCCAGTCTTTCCCATTCTATTGTTTTCCTCTGTTTCTCTGCATTGTTCACTTAAGAAGGCGTTCTTATCTCTCCTTGCTATTGTCTGGAACTCTGCATGCAGTTGGGTATATCCTTTTCTCCTTTGCCTTTCACTTCTGTTTTTACCTCCACCATTGTAAGGCTTCCTCAGACAGCCACTTTGCCTTCTTGCATTTCTTTTTCTTGAGGATGGTTTTGGTCACCACCTGCTGTACAGCATTATGAACCTCTGTCCATAGACCTTCAGGCACTCTGTCCACCAGATCTAATCCCTTGAATCAACCCTTGTATTCTACTGAAATTGTCTGTGTCTATATGTGTGTGCATATGTGTTGTGTCACTCTTCATCTGTGCTTGACTGCCATACAAAAGGTTTTTAATGCTTGCTGGATGAACTTAAATTAATCAAATTAGTTTTTTAGGGACTTTCCTGGCAGTCCGCTGGTTAAGACTCTCATGCTTCCAATGCAGGGGGCATGGGTTTGATCCTTCATCGGGGAACTAGGATCCTTTATGCTGTGTAGCCTAGCCAAAAATATTTTCTAAATAAAAAACATTTTTTTAAAATTTAGTGTTTTATAATGTCTGTGCTCTTTGACCTAACAAGAGTACCACTCAAACTATGTTTTGATGATTTGTGTTTTCAATGGGCTATTGTGGGTGCAACATTTTATAAATATGCTAATACAGTCTGATGGAATATTTTGTTAAAAGTTTGAGACAGTTGCAATGACAACTTTTCAACAGTTAAAATTCATTTTTAGGTTGGGTTAAATACCTGAATCAGTTCAGTTCAGTCGCTTAGTGGTGTCTGACTCTTTGTAACCCCAGGGACTACAGCACCCCAGGCTTCCCTGTCCATCACCAACTCCCGGAGCTTGCTCAGTCTCAAGTCCATCGAGTCAGTGATGCCATCCAACCATCTCATCCTCTATCATCCCCTTCTCCTCCTGCCTTCAATCTTTCCCAGCATCAGGGTCTTTTCTAATGAGTCACTTCTTCGCATCAGGTGGTCAAAGTGTTGGAGCTTCAGCATCAGTCCTTCCAATGAATATTCAGGACTGATTTCCTTCAGGATTGACTGGTTTGATTTCCTGCGATCCTGAACGGGGAATACAAATAAAAAAGAAGTAATTCAACTTCTTTTTCTTTCTCCCGAAGGATGTGTAGAATCAGTCTTGAGCCTATTAGGACTTGCATCCATTCCCAGACATTCCCCTCCTCTGCTCTGCGTTGCAGAAGAGACTGGTCCCTGAAACCTGCATCTCCAGGCTCTTGTCCCACCTGGCTGCCAGCTGAGCTCAGCTCATAATGTCTAGCCCCGGTGCGAGACTGGAGGGCAAACAGAAGAGGGAAATCTGGGTATTTCACTCTCTCTGCTTCAATCAGCTCTGGCTGCTCTGAACCTCTAAGCCTCCATGGGTCATCTCTGCTGTTAATCCTCTTCTGTTGGGTGTTCAGGATACCCAGGTCCCCTTGTATATGGCCTCCTCCCCATGTCTCTACAACCACCAATAGTAAAAACCCCTGCTGTTGCTAATTTTTGGATTACTTCATGTACTGGTTTGCTTTTGTTCTGAAACAAACTACTTTACAACTTAATGGCTAAAACAACAACCATTCTTTGTAGCTCACCAAGCATGAGGTAGCAACTTAGACTGGAATCAGCTGGGAAATTCTTCTGCCAGTCTTGGCTGGGCACACTCAGGCATCCATAGTCAGCAGCCAGATCCACAGGGGCCTCCACTTAGGGAGCTGGCTGGCTGTCATCTGGGGCGATGGTGGGTCCATATGTCTCTCATTATCCAACAGCCTAGCCCAGATACATTAAGTTGGCAGCTGTTTCTAAGAGCAAGAAGGGAAATAGGAAAGACCTCTTGAGGCCCACGCTTAAACTTACACAACATCACTTCTTTCCAAAGCAAGTCACAAGACCTGTCTCAATTCCCTAGGCAAAGATATAGGCTCCATTTCTAAATGGGGGAGAAAAAATCTTAAGGCAATTTTTAGAATCAGCCACACCTTACCATTATCTCCTCCATTGTCTGTATAACCAAGTCCCTTCATAAATTTCCTCTGTGATAAGTACTGGAAGTCATTATTGTTCCCCTAATTAGACTTTGTGTGTGTGCTTGAATGTACTTGAAAGATAAGAGTTAAGGAAAACAGGAAAAAACCTGTTCCTAATAGGTTCCCCTTGAATTCGAATGCTTCTGTTTTAAAAGTTGCCTGCCCAGGCTTTTTTATAATTAATCAACATGACAATATAGATGAATCACAAATTCAACAGAGATGAATTAAGTGTCTATCGCGTGGCAGGCATGATGCTAGGCACGATGGCCCACGGCAGGTGTGGGGGATGATACACAGAGTGAGTAAGGCATGGTGCCTGCCTTACGGGGAGTTAATATGTGGTACACACATATGAGCCAGGCACATAGCCAGTGGTATATAGAGTTTGGTAAGATGAGAAAAATGACCACTATTATAGTAAAGCAGTTCATAACTTAGGGAGATAAATATTGAGTGAGAGTTTTTTGGTCTGTCTCTGCAACCTGGAAAGTAAGCTCCAGAGGGACTTCCCTGGTGATCCAGTGGTTCAAACTCTGCACTGTCAATGCAGGAAGCCCAGGTTCTACCCCTGGTCAGGGAACCAGATCCTGCATGCCACAATGGAAGATCCCTTATGCCACAGCTAAGACCTGGTACAGCCAAAGAAGTTTTTTTTAAAAAAAGAAAAGAAGCTCCAGGAAGGCTAAACTCTTATATATTGTCACACACCACTATTTTTCCATTGCCTAACAAAAGACCAGCACCAGTAACTAGTGAATAAGTATACATCAAGTATAGGAGTGAAAGTTGTATGCACGATGCTCACAGAGCATAGACAAAAAAGTTAATTCTGAAAACAGGGCAAACAATGCCAACAACAGGGGAAATTTTCATAAAAACAGCTGATGTCTAAAATTTATACTAAGATAGAGCTGTCAATATGTGGCAGCAGAGAAGGGGAAAAGGAAAAGCAAAGGACTGGCCTGAATAATATCAAGGAGAATTGGAGGGTGGGCTAACTCCCTTGGGGGTGATGGAGGCAACCCCCTCCGGATCACCCCGTGTCATCATCAGCCACGTGCAGACCCTTGGATGGAGGTGGCTGGTTGTTGATTCTCTGAACCCATCTCACTGAGTAGTCAGAAAGTGACTTGAGGCCCAAACTGCTTGGATTTGGCAAAGGACAACTCTACTTTCCTTCAGGCTGTTGTGAAAGTTCCCCGACCCAGTATAGCTGGGGGCAGTGCTGTGTGGATGGGTACAATGTGAACCTGGGCAAATTTCACCTCCTGGCTTGGGTGTTTTTGAACATGTGCCCAGAGGCTGCTGTAATAAATCCCTTTTTAGAATCTAAACAAACACAAAGGGAAGGGAGAGGACAGCCAGAGGCAATGGAAATGCCTCTTAGGGGGAGATCTGAGTTGACAGGGAAGACATCTGGACCAGAGGAGGAAAGGAATCCTGGCAAGAGTTGGAGTGCTCAGCTCAAAGACCTTCACTGAGCCACCCTCTCTGCTTCTCCAGCAGGAAATAAGCCAAACTGCTCCTCTTTTTCTGCCTGGGATTCCAGAGATGGCCTACGAAAGCTCCACACAGAGCAGCACTCTTTACTGGGAAAGCCTACAACCCCTCCATATGCAGTCAGCCAGAAGGGACATGAAGTCATTTACAGGAAGAGAAACTTTAGCCGTCTTTGCTATTATATTGGTGCTTCAGGTTCGAGGTATTTCAGAGCTTTCAGTTCTCAAACTTGGGGCTGAAATCTTAGAGTGATGCTCAACTTCTCTTCCACCTCCATACTGCCAAACTCTACAGTGTTCCTAACCCATTGAACTTCAGGTTTCCTGTAGGTTAGAGGATATTTCTGGTCTCATAACAGATTATAAATTGGAAATGGCTATAAGTGAGAGGTCAGGATGGTTATAAGAGGTCAGGAGGGGCGGCCGTGAGGAGATACCCTTCGTTCAAAGTAAGGAGCAGTGGCTGTGCTTTGCTGAAACAGCCATGAAGAGATACCCCAAGACCAAGGTAAGAGAAACCCAGGTAAGACAGTAGGTGTAACGAGAGGGCATCAGAGGGCAGACACACTGAAATAATAATCACAGAAAACTAGCCAATCTGATTACACCGACCACAACCTTGTCTAACTCAATGAAACCAAACCATGCCCTTTGGGGCCACCCAAGACAGGAGGGTCATGGTGGAGAGGTCTGACAGAATGTGGCCCACTGGAGAAGGGAATAGCGAACCACTTCAGTATTCTTGCCTTGAGAACCCCATAAACAGTACAAAAAGGCAAAATGATAGGATACTGAAAGAGGAACTCCCAGGTCGGTAGGTGCCCAATATGCTACTGGAGATCAGTGGAGAAATAACTCCAGAAAGAATGAAGGGATGGAGCCAAAGCAAAAACAATACTCAGTTGTGGATGTGACTGGTGATAGAAGCAAGGTCTGATGCTGTAAAGAGCAATACTGCATAGGAACCTGGAATGTCAGGTCCATGAATCAAGGCAAATTGGAAGTGGTCAAACAAGAGACGGCAAGAGTGAAAGTCGACATTCTAGGAATCAGCAAGCTAAAATGGACTGGAATGGGTGAATTTAACTCAGATGACCATTATACCTATTACTGTGGGCAGGAATCCCTCAGAAGAAATGGAATAGCCATCATGGTCAACAAAAGAGTCCGAACTGCAGTACTTGGATGCAGTCTCAAAATGACAGAATGATCTCTGTTCGTTTCCAAGGCAAACCATTCAATATCAAAGTAATCCAAGCCTATGCCCCAAACAGTAATGCTGAGGAAGCTGAAGTTGAATGGCTCTATGAAGACCTACAAGACCTTCTAGAACTAACACCCAAAAAAGATGTCCTTTTCATTATAGGGGACTGCAATGCAAAAGTAGGAAGTCAAGAAACACCTGGAGTAACAGGCAAATATGGCCTTGGAATATGGAATAAAGCAGGGCATAGGCTGATAGAGTTTTGCCAAGAGAATGCACTAGTCATAGCAAGCACCCTCTTCCAACAACACAAGAGAAGACTCTACACACGGACATCACCAGATGGTCAACACCCAAGTCAGATTGATTATATTCTTTGCAGCCAAAGATGGAGAAGCTCTATATCGTCAGCAAAAACAAGACTGGGAGCTGACTGTGGCTCAGATCATGAGCTCCTTATTGCCAAATTCAGACTTAAATTGAAGAAAGTAGGGAACACCACTAGACCATTCAGGTATGGCCTAAATCAAATCCCTTATGATTATACAGTGGAAATGAGAAATAGATTTAAGGGACTAGATCTGATAGACTGCATGAAGAACTATGGACGGAGGTATGTGACATTGTACAGGAGACAGGGATCAAGACCATCCCCATGGAAAAGAAATGCAAAAAAGCAAAATGGCTGTCTGAGGAGGCCTTACTGTGAAAAGAAGAGAATTGAAAAGCAAAGGAGAAAAAAAAAGATATAAGCATCTGATTGCAGACTTCCAAAGAGTAGCAAGGAAAGATAAGAAAGCCTTCCTCAGCAATCAGTGTAAAAAAAAAAGAGGAAAACAGTAGAATGAGAAAGACTAGAGATCTCTTCAAGAAAAATAGAGATACCAAGGGAACATTTCATGCAAAGATGGGCTCGATAAAGGACGGAAATTGTATGGACCTAACAGAAGCAGAAGATATTGAGAAGAGGTGGCAAGAATACACAGGAGAACTGTACAAAAGAGATCTTCATGACTCAGATACTCACGATGGTGTGATCACTCACCTAGAGCCAGTCATCCTGGAATGGGAAGTCAAGTGGGCCTAAGGAAGCATCACTATGAACAAAGCTAGTGGAGGTGATAGAATTCCAGTGGAGCTCTTTCAAATCCTGAAAGATGATGCTGTGAAAGTGCTGCACTCAATATGCCAGCAAATTTGGAAAACTCAGCAGTGGCCACAGGACTGGCAAAGGTCCTTTTTCATTCCAATCCTAAAGAAAGGCAATGCCAAAGAATGCTCAAACTACTGCACAATTGCACTCATCTCACACAGTAGTAAAGTAACGCTCAAATTCTCCAAGCCAGGCTTCAGCAATATGTGAACTGTGAACTTCGAGATGTTCAAGCTGGTTTATAGAAAAGGCAGAGGAACCAGAGATCAAATTGCCAACATCCTCTGGATCATGGAAAAGCAAGAGAGTTGCAGAAAAACATTTATTTCTGCTTTATTGACTATGCCAAAGCCTTTGACTGTGTGGATCACAATAAACTGTGGAAGATTGTGAAAGATGGGAATAACAGACCACCTAACCTGCCTCTTGAGAAACCTGTATGCAGGTCAGGAAGCAACAGTTAGAACTGGACATGGAACAACAGACTGGTTCCAGATAGGAAAAGGAGTCCGTCAAGGCTGTGTATTGTTACCCTGCTTATTTAACTTCTATGAAGAGTACATCATGAGAAACGTTGGGTTGGAATAAGCACAGCTGGAATCAAGATTGCCGGGAGAAGTATCAATAACCTCAGATATGCAGATGACACCACCCTTATGGCAGAAAGTGAAGAGGAACTCAAAAGCCTCTTGATGAAAGTGAGAGAGGAGAGTGAAAAAGTTGGCCTAAGGCTCAACATTCAGAAAACGAAGATCATGGCATCTGGTCCCATTACTTCATGGGAAGTAGATGGGGAAACAGTGGAAACAGTGTTGGACCTTTTTTTTTGCGGGGGAGCTCCAAAATCACCTCAGATGGTGACTGCAGCCATGAAATTAAAAGACACTTACTCCTTGGAAGGAAAGTTATGACCAACCTAGACAGAATATTAAAAAGCAGAGATATTACTTTGCCAACAAAGGTCCATGTAGTCAAGGCTATGGTTTTTCCAGTGGTCATGTATGGATGTGAGAGTTGGACTGTGAAGAAAGCTGAGCACCGAAGAATAGATGCTTTTGAACTGTGGTGTTGTAGAAGACTCTTGAGAGTCCCTTGGACTGCAAGGAAATCCAACCAGTCCATCCTAAAGATCAGTCCTGGTTGTTCATTGGAAGGGCTGATGCTGAGGCTGAAACTCCAATACTTTGGCCACCTCATGGGAAGAGTTGACTCACTGGAAAAGACCCTGATACTGGGAGGGATTGGGGGCATGAGGAGAAGGGGACAACAGAGGATGAGATGGCTGGATGGCATCACCAACTCAATGGACATGAGCTTGAGTGGACTCTGGAGTTGGTGATGGACAATGCGGTCTGGTGTGCTGTGACTCATGGGGTCGTAAAGAGTCGGCACAGAGTGACTGAACTGAACTGTTTAGTGAGAGGGCTGGTACAGAGAATGCAATGAAGCATAGTCAAAGCTATGGTTTTTCCAGTAGTCATGAACAAATGTTAGAGTTGGACCATAAAGAAGGCTGAGCACTGAAGAATTGGCACTTTCAAATTGTGGTTCTGGAGAAGACTCTTGAAAGTCCCTTGGACAGCAAGGATACCAAATCAGTCAATCCTAAAGGAAAGCAACCCCGAATATTCATTAAAGTATTGATGCTGAAGCTGAAGTTCCAATACTTTGTCCACCTGTCGCAAAGAGCCAACTCATTGGAAAAGACCCAAATGCTGGGAAAGATTGAAGGCAAAAGGAGAAGAGAGTGGCAAAGGATGAGATGGTTAGATAATATCACCAACTCAATGGACATGAATCTGAGCAAACTCTGGGAGGTAGTGGAGGACAGGGGAGCCTGGCAAGCTCCAGTCCATGGGATCAAAAAGAGTTAGACATGACTTAGTGACTGAACAACAACAAGCCTTACCCTGAACGTTGGAGTAAGTTTTCTGTGGGCAGGTGGGCAGCTCCCTCAGGCAGCTTCTGATTTATCTGTGTGTTTATTAACTTGAGTTATTAAAGCAGATGGCTTCCCCTTCCTCTCAGAAGGCATGCCTGCACGATCATGATATTTATTTCATATATAGTGCCCAACTGATATTCACTTCCTTAGAGTTCTTGCAAAAGCACAAAAGGGCAACCACGGTGAAGGGACACCTTGAACAGGAAATGACCTGGAAAAAAACCTCATTTTGTGAATTTTTTAAAATTTATTTCTTTACTGAAGGATAATTGCTTTACTGAATTTTGCTGTTTTCTGTCAAACCTCAACATGAATCAGCCATAGGTATACATATATCCCCTCCCTTCTGCACCTCCCTCCCCTCTCCCTCCCCATCCCACTCCTCTAGGTTGATACAGAGGCCCTGTTTGAGTTTCCTGAGCTATACAGCAAATTCCCATTGGCTATCTATTTTACATATGGTAATATTAATTTCCATGTTACTCTTTCCATACATCTCACCCTCTCCTCCCCTCTCCCCATGTCCATAAGTCTGTTCTTTGTCTGTTTCTCCATTTCTGCCCTGAAAATAAATCCTTCAGTACCATTTTTCTCGATTCTGTATATATGTGTTAGAATACAATGTTTATCTTTCTCTTTCTGACTCACTTCACTCTGTATAATAGATTCTAGGTTCATCCACCTCATTAGAACTGACTCATTTTGTAAATTTTTTTATTCAAGTAGAAGCAGGGAAGAGCAGATTGGTCATGGCAGGAAAACAAATAAATGGGTTAAAGGCCAAATGCAAGAAAATCTCCAGAATCTCTGTATTTTTTTTAAATAAAGAGATAAAAGTATTTGAGGACAGATAAGAGATAGGAAGGAGAGATGTTTGATATTCACAAAATGTATGTAGTAGCTATTTCAGATGGAGAGAACAGAAAAACCAGAGTTGCGGCATTCAGCAATTTAGCACAGATTTGATGAGAGCAGACTCTAAAATCAGAGATGCCCAGACTTGAATCTGAGCTCTGGCACTTTTATCTTCAAACTTCGACAATTTTCTTAAACTCTCTATTCAGTATTTTTTTTTAATAAATTGAGTTACAATAATACAGACTTCTGGATAGGTAGGAAAATTATGTGAGATGACTGACATTTGAAAAATATTAAGCATGAGGCTAACATGCAATAAATAGTCAGCAAATGTCAGACATTATGGATTGCATTATGTCCCCCCAAAACTTCTCTGTTGAAGCCATAAGCCTGTGCCTCAAAATGTGACTGTATTTGGAGAAAGGGTCTTTGATGAAAGACCATGTGAGTACACAGAGACGTTAGGCAGTGGTCTACACATCAGGAGAGAGGCCTCAGGACAAACCAAACCTGCTGACACCTTGATCTTGGACCGTCCACTTCTAGAACTGTGAGAAATAAAGTTTTTATTGTTTGCACCACGCAGCCCGTGGTATTTTGTTATGGCAGCCTGAGCAGACTAACATACCCCCTATTATTATTTTGAAATCAAGATGCAAAGTTGAGAAGCAAGGTGCCCTTGGTTTTCAGGACTGATAAAGGCTCCCAGGCCAGTGATGCCGAGGAAGGCAGAATCCACATTCCTTCCAGCCCTGTCACATGGGCTGACTGGCTGCAGAGACCACCACTGGGTGACTCAGGCCATCTCTGGTTTCCTTGCAGGGTGCAGATCTCTAGAGACCAGCTAATGACTGCTATGAGTCAGGGGACTCAGGGGAGTCCCTGAGATTCTGAGACGTGCTCCATTACCCAGCCCCCGGTTCCTTGGCAGATGCTGAGAACGTGTCACCCCCAAATAGTGAGGTTCTCCCTCAGTTTCTCAGTCATCTCGATTGCCCTCCCATCACCCTCTAGAAGGTCAGAAAGTAAGATTCCACCAAAGGCTGCCACAGATGCGGTTTTAAAATAGTCCCTTCAGAAGCCCACAATTAAAGCCTAATTACACATCTTTGCCAATTAGTGAAGGAGTTGCCATATCCAATGATGGCAGAGTCCCCAAAAATCCACAATTGCTTTCGCCTGCTCCCCCAACAAACCACTCTAGCCTTTATTTGTAATCCTGGAAAAGTGACCAAACCTCTGGTCTTGATGAATTATCTACAACATTGTGCTAACAACACCTGTCGTTAGAAGGGTGCTAAGAAGTCATTCCAGTGTTCTTGCCTGGAGAATCCCAGGGACAGAGGAGCCTGGTGGACTGCCGTCTATGGGGTCGCACAGAGTCGGACACGACTGAAGCGACTTAGCAGCAGCAGCAGCAAGAAGTCATTAGTTTTTTTAAAAAGTCATTAATTCAGTTGATATTTATTGACCGACCTACTGTACATTCATTCTTTCATTCAGCAAATATTTACTGAACATATGCCATATGTCAATTGCATAATATCTAGAAATTTGCAGTTTACCTTCTCAAAGAGAGATCAAGAACAAGGAGACAAAATGGCTTCAGACAGTGACGCGCTACACAGGAGACAAATGCAGTAATGAGATGGAAACTAAACAAGAGAGGTTAGAGGTGGGATGTCACAGAAGGCTTCTAAGAGGTCTGATTGATAAGCTGGCCATGAGAGGGCCTAGAGAAAGAATATGCTACCAGAATAATGCAAAGGAAACCACAGATGAGGCAGCTCTGAAAAGAGAGAAGCATTTTATGAACAGAAAAGAACAGACAGAAGGGCAGTAGGAGGAGGGAGAGAATGTCCAGGAGAGATGGGACAGGTGGCCAGGTCACCTAGGGTCTCCCAGGACATGGAAATTATGATCTTCCCATGATGACAAGTATGGAAAATTCTTTGATCCACACAGACCCATTTCTGCAAGACCAGTAACTTAAGCTGAGTTAAAACAGGAGGGACCATATCAGTCAGTGGTCAGACATTTGGATTTAATTCAGAATCTGATGTTGGAGAAGGCAATGGCAACCCACTCCAGTACTCTTGCCTGGAAACTCCCATGGACAGAGGAGCCTGGTAGGCTGCAGTCCATTGGGTCGCGAAGAGTCGGACATGACTGAGCAACTTCACTTTCACTTTTTCACTTTCATGCATTGGAGAAGGAAATGGCAACCCACTTCAGTGTTCTTGCCTGGAGAGTCCCAGGGACAGGGGAGCCTGGTGGGCTTCAGACACGACTGAAGGGACTTAGCAGCAGCAGCAGCAACAGAATCTAATGTAGTGGTTCTTAATGTTGACCACACGTGGGAAATATTGTAGGAAAGAGTCAATTGTGACTCCATGGTGGATCTATTTCACTGACTTTAACCTTTGTTTTTCATTGCTTTTGTTATTATGGCATTATTGTTTAGTCACTAATTTGTGTCCAACTCTTTGTGACCCCATGGACGGCAGCACGCCTCAGTCCTCCACTGTCTCCCAGAGTTTGCTTGAACTCGTGTCCATTGAATCAGTGGTGCCTTCCAACCATCTCATCCTGTTGCCCTCTTCTTCTCCTGCCCTCAATCTTTCCCAGCAATGCGGGAGACCTGGGTTCGATCCCTGGGTTGGGAAGATCCCCTGGAGAAGGGAACAGCTACTCACTTTTGTATTTTGGCCTGGAGAATTGGACACAACTGAGTGACTTTCACTTCACTGTCCCATCAGGTGGCCAAATTATTGCAACTTCCACTTCAGCATCAGTCCCTCCAATGAGTATTCAGAGTTGATTTCCTTTGAGGTTGACTGGTTTGTTATTATAATAATTCATAATGTCCTGCCTCAGGGAAACCTGCCCCTCTGCCTAAAGAGATTAACATGTTCCCTCCCTGAGGTTGGCCATTCCAGGAGATACTTGCAAGATACTGGTTTTTACTTTCTCAGCTCCTCTCCCTCTTTGTCCTGTGAAAGAACCTGGCAGCCAAACCCTGACAATTAGATATTTTGAAACATCAGTCTGCCATCTTCTCAGTCAGCTGGCTTGCCAAACAAAGTCATATTCCTTGCTTCAACACCTCGTCTCTCTGATTTATTGGCCTGTCATGCGGTGAGCAGACCAAGCTTGGACCCAGCAACAGAACAACCTAGGAAGCTTGAAACCAATGCTGATGTCTGAGTCCCACCCCACTAATGCTGATATGGTTTGTCTGGGGTGCAGCCTAGTCAGTGGGGTTTTTTTAAGCTCTCCAGTGATTCTTATGGGCAGCCAAGGTGGAGTTGTTCCTGTTTAGTAGCTAAGTGGTGTCAGATTCTTTTGATACCCCAAGGACTATAGCCTGCCAGGCTCCTCTGTCCATGGAATTTTCCAGGCAAGAATACTGGAGTGGGTTGCCATTTCCTTCTCCAGGGGATCTTTCTGACCCAGAGATCGTACCTGCATCTCCAGGCGAATTCTTTACCACTGAGCCACCAAGAAAGTCAACGCAGGTGGAGACTGCTGGACAAAGATGCCGCTGGGGGTAAGTATCAAGCAAGAGAATGATGTGGTCTGAATTCTCTTTAAGAGAGATCATGCTGACTGCCTTATAAATACATGAAGCTCCCATGACAGTGCCTGGATGCTTCCTTCCTTCCTTCCTTCCCATATGCTTTCAATCTTTTAGAAACATGGAATAGCTGAACATTGCAGAGAGAAAGCCCAACCAGATACTAAGAGGGAAGACTCTCACTGGCTCTACCTCCAGCTAGAGACTGTCTTTTCCTTTCTCTGACTCTAGGATTGTCCATCCATTTCCTCCACGTCCCCCTCTCCCAGCCTGAGACCTCATCTCCTGTGTTTTTCAGTCTATGCTCCTTCTTTGACAGCCCTGAGGGCCCCCCAGCCCTCAGCAGAGCAGCTCCAAGGAACAGTCAGAAGCAACTTAGTGAGTTTATTTTGATGAAATACAATAATTATCATGCTTAGCAGCTGTTGCTATTTAAAATAAGAAAAACCTGGGCTTGAATTTAAACTGTTTGGTAAAGCATGTGCCCCACCAATCTGGTCCAACGAAATCAGACATTATGAAATCTACAGAAGAACTGGAGCTTGTTACAGGAAGTTAAGATGCAAATCATATTTTGTTTCAAATGAGCCCGATGAATGCGTAATTTTCCACAAAGAAATACTTTTGTGTTGGGATCCTTTTGCCAGGAACCGAAGTTCTTGGGCTGCAGCTGTTAGCAGTGTCTGATTGTCCATTTCAAACCGCAGGCAGTTCTGCTTTTCTAAGGAGGATTTGGAGCAAAGACAGGAAGAGGGCAGAGATGCTCTCGTCAATTGTCTTCCAGAATATTCTCTATGAGATCTGCTTGTGCTTCCCCAACAACCAGACTTGTCCTTAGAATTTCAGGGACTAGACACCAAGGTGAACCAATAGCTACTCCCAACATAATATCCGTTTACAAGGGATATCCTTTCTCCCAGCATCTTCTCTTAGCTTGGGTCATTCATTCTATTTGTCTGGAGTCTTTTGATTTCAAGTGGAAGAATTCAAATTCAAATTCAATAAACACTCCAATTAGACAGGAGAGAAATTATTTGTTCTTCTAACTGCGAGGTCCAAACATGACTTGGCTTCAGGCCCACTGGATGCAGGTTGAGGGAAACCAGAGAAGAAATTAGTTGCAGACAAGTGAAAGGATTTATGAGCAGCTCTGGGGGACCAGCATCTGTTGCCATGGATTTGCAAGGCACCAGTGTTCAAGTCGTGTGATTTTCTCCAGGGGTGGATGCAGAGATGTCCCACTGAGGAATTCGGATTGAAAATTTGGCTTGACAGGTATGATAAAAAGACAGACATGGATAAGTACAAGGGAAATAATCCTTCAGAGGACCACTCCTGAGATGGGTCACAGTTGTGAAGGGATGAAGAGACGTCAGACGGGGGCCAGGGGATTGGAGAGAATGGAGCTCTGGAAGTCACTCCAAGTTGAAAGAATAGGTGTTGTGGGAGGGATGGAAACAAAAACCCTGCACAGATGGGAGATGATGGAGCCGGAGGGGTGTGATGAGGACAAATCATATGATGAATGTTTATCATTTCCCACCCACACGTACATCCATTTCCCAAGGAGAGGAGGGTTCCTTGATTGCTTGATCTGCTGATGAGGCAGTGGATGAAGATGAATCCTACACAAGGGCATTTTAAAAAGATATAGACAAATATCATATGATGTTGCTTATATGTGGAATCTAAAACATGGTACAAACGAACTTATTTACAAAACAGAAGTAAGAGTACAGATGAAGAAAACGAACTTATGGTTACCAAGGGGGGAAGAGGCAGGGAGGGATAATCCTCCCTGGAAGGCTGGGACTGACATATATACACTACTCTATATAAAATAGATAACTATTAAGGACCTGCGGGTTCCCAGCTGGCACAGCGGTAAAGAATCTGCCTGCCAAGGCAGGAGATGCGAGAGATGCAGGTTTGATCCCTGGATTGAGAAGATCCCCTGAGCAGAATCTGGCAACCCATTCCAATATTCTTGCCTGGAAAATTCCATGGACAGAAGAGGCTGGGGCTACAGCTCATGGGGTTGCAAAGAGTCGGACATAACTGACGAACTGAGCACACAATAAGGACCTACTGTATAGCACAGCAGAGAAGGCGATGGCAGCCCACTCCAGTACTCTTGCCTGGAGAATCCCAGGGACGGGGGAGCCTGGTGGGCTGCCGTCTATGGGGTTGCACAGAGTCAGACACGACTGAAGAGACAGCAGCAGCAGCAGCAGCAGTATAGCACAAGGAACTCTACTCAATACTCTGGAATGGTCTATATGGGGAAAGAATCTATAAAAGAGCGGATATACGTATAACTGATTCACTTTGGTGTGCACCTGAGACTAACACCATGTTGTAAATCAAGTATACCTCAATTTAAAATAAGAGATAGATCTGAGTTAAAGAGGAGTTGCAAAGAGAGGGCAAGGAGGGGAAAGAATGAGTGAGACAGGAGAACTAAGTGGTCTAGGGGTTGAGCAGAAGGAAGGAGATAAGGAACTGCCATAAGATGCGGCACTTTGTGGGGAGAGGTGAACAGGGGTGATTTTTAGAAAGTCTTCTTGTATATGTGAGGTGCCTTACCTCTCTGCCACAATCTCAAGATCCTTTCAGGAAGAACTAGTAGCATTTTCCATGGCTCTCTCCAGAAGAACAGTCATTTCTTTTTTTAACCTGTGAAATCAAGCTGAGAAACAGTCTTGAGGAAACCTGGTTTTGCCCTGTTTAGAGTGATACATAGAGCTTTAAGACTTTTCTTTTTGGCCACACTGGGCAGAATGCAGAACTTCCCTGACCAGGAATCAAACCTGAGTCCTCTGCAGTGGAAGCATGGAGTCTTAACCCCTGTACTACCAGGGAAGTCCTGGAATTTTGAAGATTGTTAAGGTGGAGCCCAAACGAGTCCAAGTGGCTAAAGTAGGTTGAAGGTAAAAGTCAAAAGGATGAAAGTCAAAGAATATCCAAGGGTCTAAGCATCAGGCAAACAGTGCAGCTGATGGTCAGTATTTGGCTTGAAAAAGAAGACAGTGGACCAAGTCCTAAAGTCTTCAATGAGTGAAACAGGGGGTATGAGTGAATGACAGCAGTGAGAGGGAGGAAGTGGGGTAATCAGATGGCAGGGGTCTCAAAGGACTGGGGACCTTGATGCGCCAGTGGAAAGAACACTAGGAATAAGGGCTCCAATACCCTGCTTCTGACCCAGAATCAATGGGGTGTGGAGAATGAGCAACTACTACGTTGAAGCTGAAACTCCGATACATTGAGCACCTGATGAGAAGAGATGACTCATTTGAAAAGACCCTGATGCTGGGAAAGATTGAAGGCAGGAGGAGAAGGGGATGACAGAGGAGGAGATGGTTGGATGGCATCACTGACTCATGGACATGAGTTTGGGTAAACTCCGGGAGTTGGTGATGAACAGGGAGGCCTGGCATGCTGTGGTTCATGGGGTCGCAAAGAGTCAGACATGACAGAGGGACTGAACTGAACTGAAATATTTGCAAGAGCAGCAGGGGGAATCAATATCCTGGAAGGAGAATCAAGTGTCAGTTAAAACAATTTCCAAAAGCAGTGGAAATGGGCACAGGAAGAAGAGTCAGGAGGGAGGGAGCCAGTGGGGGATTTGGGTCAGAGACTTGGCTTTTCCTATGCCTGGGTCCTTCTCAGCTCACAAATTCCTTGACTTCATCATCCAAAGTTCCCTGTCACCCTAGGAAACTATATATCATTTCTCCCTGTATATTTCTTACAAGTTACCTAATATTGAATACATAAATAAAGTAATTAGTTTACCTCCTTGTTCCCCAATCAGCAGCCACCATAACCACTAGAATGTAAACTCCATGTTTACATTCAGAAAACATGAACAGAAAATGAACTGAAACTGGTCTGTTCATTCACAGACTTATTATCGTCAGTGCCTGGCACATAGCGAGCACTCCATAAATGTATGTGGAATGACTTAGCAAACAGATGAATAAACGAATGAATAAGTAGCCCTATGAAATTGGAAAGGGAGTTCAGTGGAAGAGCATAGATGTCCATGAAACTTCCACATTTGATGAGATGCCCTGGGATAAAAGGATGTGTTACCTCATGTACCTGGAGAATCCCAATTTGACACCTGCGGACAGATCCCTCTGGACTTGCTGTGCCCTGGAGGGTAATTCTTAAGGAGAGATGCTTAAATCTGGGCTTTCCCAAGGGCTCAGTGATAAAGAATCTGCCTGCAATGCAGGAAATGTGGGTTTGATTCCTGGGTTGGAAAGAGCCCCTGGAGGAGGGCATGGCAACCCTCTCGAGTATTCTTGCCAGGAAAATCTCGTGGACAGAGGAGCCTGGCAGGCTGTGGCCCATGGGATTGCAAAGAATTGAACACGCCTGAAGCAACCGAGCATGCATGCATGCTTGAATCTACACTCCTGCATTTGGGATGTGTTAGTTCCAAGTTCTAGCCTAAAAATACTCCTCTCTGATATCAAGGACAAAATTTATAAACATGAAAGTGGTTATTATGGTTTAATCACAGGCTTGGTGTAGTGACTCTTGGCAATCTCCCTGGGGTATTAACAAGAACAGAGTAAATATGTCAGATAGGTGGTATTTTTAGTCTCACCCACCCTTCCAGCCCCAAAGGGAACATCCCTGAAGAAGGTTCTTATGACTCCCTGGGCCCCACCCCAGCCCTTGCTGCCCAGAAACCAGAGTTATGGGGGCCATGCTGGCAGCCACTAAGCCAAGGAGAGTGAGGAGGGCAGTGGTGCCGCCTGGACCCATTGCAATCCTTGTTGGATGGGCACCAAGTCCTGGTCCCAGGGTTAACCACCCAACCAATGCCTCCCAGTTCCTGTGGCCCACTCATGCACCCCTTCCCCAGCTTGAGGCTGAAAATTAAAGGTAACTAGTAGGAATGAAAAGACCCATCCCTGAAAACCCTCTTTCTGTGACCCTCTCCCCAAGATCATCAGCTTAAAAAAAAAAAAAAAGACAAAGAATCCCTGAATGAGCCCTAGAGCCCTGAGCCCAACCAAGAGTTTCCCAGACTACCAATTCATCTTTGCCTTTCAGTGCTCGAAGGGTTTAAACCCGAAGTTCACACTCCAGTGTCAAGGAGTGATCCATGGCAGGCACTACGTATTGCGTTGTGTACTGTGTACTCAGTTGCTCAGTCTTGTCTGACTCTGTGCGACCCCATAGACGGCAGTCCACCAGGCTCCCCCATCCCTGGGATTCTCCAGGCAAGAACACTGGAGTGGGGTGCCATTCCCTCCTCCAATGCATGAAAGTGAAAGTGAAGTCGCTCAGTCATGTCCAACTCTTCTCGACCCCATGGACTGCAGCCCACCAGGCTCCTCCATCCATGGGATTTTCCAGGCAAGAGTACTGGAGTGGGCTGCCATTGCCTTCTCCACGCCAGGCAATATGCAGAGCCTTATGCTGTTAGGTACTGGGATCAAGGATTAGACTGCCTCTCCCACCCATCTTGCACAGCATCCCTCCAGAGCCTGGCTCTTACATACGATGAGGCTTTATCTCAGTAGCTCATTGCACCCTGCCCAGTAGTTTATGGTCTACAGAACATATTTTTCCAGGCCCTACCAAAAGCATTTACCTTACTTCCATCTGGGGAACAAAGTTCCTTCACTTTAAGAACATGCACTTCAGACTTAACCTGGTGGTCCATGGTTAAGAATCTGCCTGCTAATGCAGGGGACACAGGTTCAATCCCTGGTCCAGGAAGATCCCATATGCCAAGGGACAATTATACATGCTCTAGGGCCTGAGCACTGCAACAAGAGAAACCATGGCTCGATGCAGAGAGACAAAGCCCATCAGCAGCCATAAATAAATATACAAGCAAAAAAAAAAATTGTGATTTTTTTTTTCGCGCCTCTGCTTGGCTTGTGGGATCTTAGTTACCCAAGGGATTGAACCTATACCCTCAGCAGTGAAAACGTGAAGTCCTAACCAGTGGACCCCCAGAGAATTGCCAAGAATGTGTTGTTCTGATGGAGTTCACACTACCCCTCACTGAAGAGGTGACCAGGGACCCAGGCCCAGCCATTCACAACCTCCCATCTGCCCTGAGGGGTCAGTGGGGTTGATCCAGGTATGAGTGTATGGTATTAGGTTGGTGCAAACATAATTACAGTTTAGGACACTGAATTTTAAATCAGTATAACTAGGCTCAAACACATCTTTGTTAATCAAAATAGAAACCTTTACAATCAATACATTTGTTGATTTCACGTTGCCAATGAGAAATAAGTTTATTTACTCCTGGAGCATAAAATCCATGTTTTGGAATTAGACAAACTCTTGAATAGCATTTTCTGTGTCCTGCTGGTTATGGAAGCATTTTCCCTGCAAAAAGTTGTTGAGATGCTTGAAGAAGTGGTCAGTTGGCGAGAGGTCAGGTGAATACGGCAGATGAGGTAAAACTTTGTAACCCAAATCATTCAACTTCTGATGCATTGGTTGTTAGATGTGCAGTTGGGTGTTGTGGAGAATTGGGCCCTTTCAGTTGACCAGCGCTGGCTGCAGGCACTGTAGTTTTCCATA
This sequence comes from Ovis aries, assembly GCF_016772045.2. Lineage (NCBI taxonomy): Eukaryota > Metazoa > Chordata > Mammalia > Artiodactyla > Bovidae > Ovis > Ovis aries. The sequence continues at coordinate 22,653,447 of NC_056077.1, forward strand.
CATCTCATTGATCTGCTAAGCATACTTCTCAGCTGTAATGGTTTTGCCTGGATTCAGAAAGCTGTCATGGATCAGACCAGCAGCAGACCACCAAACAGTGACCACAACCTTGATTTGGTGCAAATTTGGCTTTGGGAAGTCCTTTAGAGCTTCTTCTCAGCCCAGACGCTGAGCTGCTTGTCACCGATTGCCATATAAAATCCACTTTTCATCACACATCACAATCCAATCAAGAAATGGTGTGTTGTTGTTGCAGAGAATAAGAGAAGATGACACTTTAGAATGACGATATTTTTTTGATTTGTGGTCAGCTCATGAGGCATCCGCTTATTGAGCTTTCTCACCTTTCCAATTTACTTCACAAGCCAAATGACCATAGAATGGTCGACTTCGAGTTCTTGGGCAATTTCTCATTTAGTTGTAAGAGGATCAGCTTCAATAATCCCGTCAGTTGATCAGTTGTCAGTTCAATGATCCTCTCAGTTGGTTGTTGTCAACTTCTGATGGCCGCCCACTGTGCTCCTTATCTTTAAGGCTCTCATCTCCTTTGCAAAACTCCTTGAACCACCACTGCACTGTATGCTCGTTAGCAGTTCTTGAGCCAAATGCATTGTTGATGCTGCAAGTTGTCTCCACTGCTTTACGACACATTTTGAACTCAAGGAAGAAAATCCCTCCAATTTGCTTTTCGCTTAACATCATTTCCATAGTCTAAAATACATATTGAATAAACAGCAAGTAATAATTCATTAACAAAAAAACATAAAGCAAGAAATGCATGTTAAAATGATGTGTAACATAACCACATTTATTTAAGAATGTATTCTGATATCAAAAGGCAAAACTCAACAAGGCAAGACCAAAATTACTTTTGCACCAATTTAACATAAGCGTTGTTGACAAAAAGTGAATCAGTTGATCTAAGAAGAAATGGAAATTTTTATTCCAGTCAAATTGAGGATTATAAACCTGGGAACAACAAAAAGCTCCAAGAACTCTTCCACCTGTTTGAAGTCAAAGCACAGTTATAAAAGGGTTTTTGAGATAAAAGGCTGTATGTCAAATGGCATATTATGGACAGCTTATACAATCCATATCTAAGCATCATCATGATCTCTTACAAGATCATGAAGGAATGTTAGCCATTTAAGGAGTTCTCTTGATGGATTTCCCTGGTGGTTCAGAGGGTAAAGCATCTACCTGCAATGCGGGAGACCTAGGTTTGATCCCTGGGTTGAGAAGATCCCCTGGAGAAGAAAATGGCAACCCACTCCAGTATTCTTGCCTGGAGAATCCCATGGACAGAGAAGCCTGGTTGGGCTACAGTCCATGGGGTCACAAAGAGTCAGAAACGACTGAGCGACTTCACTTTCACTTTCACTTGTTGGTGCTAGGAGAATGCTGGTCTTTATGGTTGAGCAGGTATTTCTGCTGCCCAGGGAGGTTTGATTAACACAAAATGCAGATACACAATGTATAGTAGGGGTAAGTAAGTAAGTGAAAGCTAATCAGTCATGTCCGATTCTTTGTGATCCCATGGACTGCAGCACACCAAACTTATGTGTCCCTGGAATTCTCCAGGCAAGTGTACTGGAGTGGTTTACCATTTCCTTCTCCAGGAGATCTTCTTGACCCAGGAATTAAACCCAGGTCTCCCACATTGCAGGCAGATTTTTAATGATCTCAAGCACCAGGGAAGGGAAGAGGCCAAAAGGCGGGGAAAATTTACATTTAATTTTTCTTGTCATGTCACAAAATATGCATTTGATTTCACAGAGCCAATACAGATCTTTGAGCCATCTTCTCTACTGACTTACTGTATAACCTTAGGAAATCACTTACATCTGGGGGTGCCATTTTTCAAAATGTTACATTAGGGGATTTTCCTGGTGGTACAGTGTTTAGAACTCTGCTTCCACTAAGATCCAACACGTTACAAGGCCTGGACAAAAAAAAATTCCAATAAAAAACAATTTTTTAAATAAAATATTGATTAGATTAGAGCTACACAAACAACAGAATGGGAAAGACTAGAGATCTCTTCAAGAAAATTAGAGATACCAAGGGAACATTTCATGCAAAGATGGGCTTGATAAAGGACAGAAATGGTATGGACCTAACAGAAGCAGAAGATATTAACAAGAGATGGCAAGATTACACAGAAGAACTGTACAAAAAAGACCTTCATGACCCAGATACTCACGATGGTGTGATCACTCACCTAGAGCCAGACATCCTGGAATGTGAAGTCAAGTGGGCCTAAGGAAGCATCACTACAAGCAAAGCTAGTGGAGGTGATAGAATTCCAGGGAACTATTTCAAATCCTGAAAGATGATGCCATGAAAGTGCTACACTCAATATGCCAGAAAATTTGGAAAACTCAGCAGTGGCCACAGGACTGGAAAAGGCCCGTTTTCATTCCAATCCCAAAGAAAGGCAATGGCAAAGAATGCTCAAACTACCGCACAATTGCACTCATCTCACATGCTAGTAAAGTAATGCTCAAAAGTCTCCAAGCCAGGCTTCAGCAATATATGAACCGTGAACTCCCTGACGTTCAAGCTGGTTTTAGGAAAGACAGAGGAACCAGAGATCAAATTGCCAGCATCTCCTGGATCATGGAAAAAGCAAGAGAGTTCCAGAAAAACATCTATTTATGTTTTATTGACTATGCCAGAGCCTTTGACTGTGTGGCTCACAATAAACTGTGGAAAATTCTGAAAGAGATGGGAAAACCAGACCATCTAACCTGCCTCTTGAGAAATCTGTATGCAGGTCAGGAAGCAACAGTTAGAACTGGACATGGAACAACAGACTGGTTCCAAATAGGAAAAGGAGTACGTCAAGGCTGTATATTGTCACCCTGCTTATTTAACTTCTATGCAGAGTACATCATGAGAAACGCTGGGCTGGAAGAAACACAAGCTGGAATCAAGATTGCTGGGAGAAATATCAGTAACCTCAGATATGCAGATGACACCATCCTTATGGCAGAAAGTGAAGAGGAACTCAAAAGCCTCTTGATGAAAGTGAAAGAGGAGAGAGAAAAAGTTGGCTTAAAGCTCAACATTCAGAAAACAAAGATCATGGCATCTGGTCCCATCACTTCATGGGAAATAGATGGGGAAACAGTAGAAACAGTGTCAGACTTTACTTTTTTGAGCTCCAAAATCACTGCAGATGGTGACTGCAGCCATGAAATTAAAAGACGCTTACTCCTTGGAAGAAAAGTTATGACCAACCTAGATAGTATATTCAAAAGCAGAGACATTACTTTGCCGACTAAGGTCCATCTAGTCGAGGCTATGGTTTTTCCAGTGGTCATGTATGGATGTGAGAGTTGGACTGTGAGGAAGGCTGAGCGCCGAAGAATTGATGCTTTTGAACTGTGGTATTGGAGAAGACTCTTGAGAGTCCCTTGGACTGCAAGGAGATCCAACCAGTCCATTCTGAAGGAGATCAACCCTGGGATTTCTTTGGAAGGAATGATGCTGAAGCTGAAACTCCAGTACTTTGGTCACCTGATGCGAAGAGTTGACTCATTGGAAAAGACTCTGATGCTGGGAGGGACTGGGGGCAGAAGGAGAAGGGGACGACCGAGGATGAGATGGCTGGATGGCATCATGGACTCGATGGATGTGAGTCTGAGTGAACTCCGGGAGATGGTGATGAACAGGGAGGCCTGGCATGCTGTGATTCATGGGGTCGCAAAGAGTCGGACATGACTGAGCAACTGAACTGAACTGAACACACACCATGGACAAGGGCTTTGGCATCACCTACAGAGATACAAATTTTGGGGCCCTACGCAGACCTACTAGTATATCAGAAATTCTGGAAGAAGGGACCAGAAATTTCATGCCGCAACAAACCATCTGGAAAAGTCTGATGCACAAAGAAGTTTGAGAAGCCCTGGATGAACTGGGTCTCTAAGTCTATGAGTCTATCAATCACTGTGTCAAGAAAATTAGTAAAAACAAACAGGGGAGCATCTGGCACTGACTATTCTTTCTCCTTTTTCTTTTCCTTTCCATTTTCATGTAACTACTTCCTCCTACTTCCTCTCCAGGCCACCCAAGGGCAACAGGAAATGTGTGGAGAGTCTTATGCCCTTTCTGCTTTGCCACCATCAAGCAATTCCTAGGTTCTGGCTGTTACCCTGTGGAGGTACAGTGTTATATAATGCAGGCAGGAGCTGTGTCTCTTGGTTCACAGTTATATCCTTGGCTCCCAGATTGCCCCTCATTAAGATGTGTTGCATGGGACTTCCCTGGAAGCCCAGTGAGCAAGGAAGACTCCATGCTCACAATGCAGGTTTGATCCCTAGTTAGAGCATTAGATCCCACATGCCACAACTAAGAGCTTTAATGCTGCAACTAAGACCCAGTGCAGCTAAGAAAATAAGTTTTAAAATTATTTATTTTGGCTGCGCTTGGTCTTCGCAGCTGCACACTGGCTTTCCCTCACTGCGGTGAGCAGGGGCTACTCTCTCATTGCAGTGCTTGGGCTTCTCATTGCCGTGGCTTCTCTTGTTGCAGAGCAAAGGCTCCAAGGCTCCCAAGCTTCACTAGTTGTGGTTTCCAGGCTCTAGAGCACAGGATCAATAGTTGTGGTTTCCAGGCTCTAGAGCACAGGCTCAATAGCTGTGGGGCAAAGGCTTTGTTGCTCTATGGCATGTGGGATCTTCTGGGACCCGGGATTGAACTTGTGTCTCCTGCATTGGCAGGCAGACTCTTTACCACTGAGTCACCAGCAAAGCCCATAATTTTTTTTTTTAAGAGATTTGTTGAATGAATAAATGAAGGCCTACCTCCTCCCCAAGGCCTCCTGGATGTGACAGAGATATCCCCAAACCTGTCCTAGAGTTTACGTGGGCTGCCATAATAAGACATGACTTAAACAATAGAAATTTGTCTTCTCAAAGTTCTGGAGGCTGAAAAGTCTAAGATCAAGGTCCAATGGGCCCAATATCTCTCTTCCTGGTTTGCAGAGAAGCCCCTTCTCTCTGTGTCCTCACATGCATGCGGAGTGGTGAGGGAGCAGAAGCTCTCTTGTGTCTTCTTATGAAGACACTAATTCTATTGGGTCAGGGCTCCACCCTTATGACCTCATTTAACCTTTGTTGTTGTTTAGTCCCTAAATCACGTCTGACTCCATGCAACCTTAATTGCTTCCTTATTCCAAACAAAGCCACACTGGAGGTTAGGCATTCAACACAGGAGTTTGGGGAGATGCAAACATTTGATGTATAATAGAGTACCATTAATTTTCCCTTCCCACCTCTATCTCATTCTTATACTCTCTTCCACCATTCACCTCTCCCCTAGTCCAGGGAATTTTTATCTCCTCTATCATCTTCTAAATCTAGGGCATAGACCATGACCTCAACTTTAGAAGCTCAAAAATACTTCTGTTGCGACACTCTCCCTTCAGGCAACAGATGATTGATTTCCAGTTGTTCAAATGGAAGAGGGTCATTGGGTAAAGAGAAACTACAAGGGGAAAAACTCATCAGTTGATACAGCAGATTATTTTCGCTCTATGTAAATAATCAAAATATAATACATGGAATAAATCATGAAGGTACTGATTTTTATTCCATTTAAGTGCAGAAAGAAAAAAATAAAATAAATAAGGTTGAAAGTGAGAACATTCATGACATGTAAAAAGCAACAACAAAAAAAGTAAACAGGCAAGATCAATAATGTTCAGGATAGTGTGATTTCATTCCTAATAAATGAATGTGAGTGGTAACATGTTTATATAATATATCAGTTTACAGAAAACAAGCCAAACACCTGAATGGGGCAGACACCTAACCATTAACAGCAGTGTCCTCTAGGAGTTACCCTTGAGTAACTAATGCATGCTGAGTTGCTTCAGTTGTGTCCAAAACTCTTTGTGACCCTATGGACTGTAGCCCACCAGGTTCCTCTATCAAGAACACTGGAGTGGGTTGCCATGCCCTCCTCCAGGGTATCTTCCAGACCCAGGGATCGAACCCACTTCTTTTACATCTCCTGCAGTGGCAGGCAGGTTCTTTACCACTAGCGCTACTCAGGAAGCTTAGGAGTTACCTCTAGGGAATGCATTAGGAAAGGAGAACTTTTACTTTTTGTTCATACACATCTGCATTTAAATATATCTGTTCAAATTTCCAGGTGAATAATAAAATGCTAAAATATGATGGGGGAGAAAATGAAAAGACTAGATTCTTAAGATACAATGATTTTTTCATGAAGATTCCAATAAAACAAGGCTGAGATTTATAAAAAGACAAAAATAATCATGACTTGAAATAAAAGAAGGGAAATTAATGCAAAGTTACAATAATCAGACATTCAAAGCTGAAAAAGAAAAAAACACCCTATGAAAAATAAAGATGAAGAGGTAAAGCTGTTTAAAAAAAAAAAAGTTAAAGATGTAACAATAAGGGTGTATAATCTACATTTTTTAAAAAAGCTGTAGGAGAAAATAAGAAAGCAAAGACAAAAGTTTAGAGACATAAAAGAAGGCAGATAAAACAGCTGCTAGAAGCAGCTAAGGGTTAAAGCTTTGGTCACAGGATTTTTGTCTGGCTTCCCTAGTGAAAAGTGTCTCATTGGAAAGACTATGTCTGCAAACACCCTCAGCCCCTTTCACGGTCAACACACTCCCCACCGTGGCTCCAATTTCTTTCTGCAGTTGACTTTCTTGAGCATCTACTTGTGAACATGGGGAAAGAAAGAAAGTGAAGTCGCTTAATCGTGTCCGACTCTTTGCCACCCCATGGACTGTAGCCTATCAGGCTCCTCCGTCCATGGGATTCTCCAGGCAGGAATACTGGAGTGGTTGCCATTTCCTTCGCAAGGAGATCTTTCCAACCCAGGGATTGAACCCGGGTCTCCTGTATTGTAGGCAGACACTTTACCATCTGAGCCACCAGGAAAGTGGTGAACATGGAGAGTGTCTTCTCGAAAAAGAAAAACCAGAAGTCAACAAAAAATGATTGAGCTGATGGATTCTGAACCAAAGAGGTACAATTTTGTTCTTTTCAGTGGCATCAGCTTTGTAGAACTTTTCTGAAATCTCAGATCTCAGAAGGAATCCACCCTCGCCCTCCCAGGAGCAGAACAGAACTGAGTACAAATCCCAGGCAAGATACCTCTCTACACCTCCGTTTCCTCTTTTATAAAGTAGGATATAGAATAAAATTCATATTTTATTGCAAGACAAGAAAATGTAAAACATGTGCTCTGCCCTTTGTTCTCCTCTCTCCCTGCACTGTGCATTGCACACCTGCATTATGCATGGACCAAACTTCCCCATTGGCAGAAACCTCAGCCACAAAGAACAGCATTCTCCAAGCACCAATAAGACAGCTCTTTAAAAGATGACACACGTTCTTGATTTTGTAAAGGGTCACAATGACCCACTACTTTGTACTTGCAGAGCTGGATTGCACAAACTATCTACATCATTTATCAAAGACTTGCATAACTGTGCTTTGATCTCAATGGGCAGAACAGCCCTTGGGACTTTCTGAGAGGCTCTTCCTGTGTTATAATCCTCAGTCTGCCTTTAATTTAAATTTTCCATTTCTCTCTTTTTTTTTGGCCCATTGCACAGCATTTGGGATCTTAGTACCCTGACCAGGGATTGAACCTGGGCCATGCTGCAGTGGAAGCATGGAGCCTTAACAATCAGACTGCTATGGAAGTCCTGAAATTTTCTATTTCTTACAAAAAAATTTTTCATTTCTTCCTTAGATCTACTGGTTAATTTTTTTTTTTTATTGACAAGGGGAATTAAAAACCCACCTCATGGAATTTTTATGAGGACTGAATACACAGAAAGAGCAGTAGAAAACACTCAAATAAGTCCAATTTTCTCCTTTGTGAAGGAGTAGAATACAATTTGAAGATTTCTTCAATATCACAGAGTAAATATGCAGAGGAATTTACTTTGAACTCAATGGCCTCTCTCTCCCAGGGCCACTTTTCATTATGCCAGGCTTGCTTTGGGGATTATATTCTATGTTTGCTCATTGCCTTTGAGGGCCATTTCTGGTTGTGTGCCTTTAAAGTTTCCAAGGAGTAGAGATTTTCCCTGCCCTCCAAAACTATTTTAGGATCAGCTGCATCCCCTGAAGCTGGGATAGAAGTTCAGCGTTCACCCGAAAGGGCTTCTCGCATGATAAGAGGAAGACACACATGTCCTTCCCCGAAGTAGGGGTGGACAGGCACCCTCGCCTTTCATTTTTCTGTCATTACAGACTAAAAGGTTAAAAGGGCAGTGTAATGGAGCCCTATTTTGTAAAATGAATTAAAATGATATGGAATACTAAAAATGGACCAAATAGTAGCTAAACAGTCAAGGGAAATGCCATCTTCCAACCTGCTACCCAAGGCTGCTTTACATCCTCTTATGTCTGGCCTCAAAGCCAAGAGTGGAATTAACATGAAGAAAGAAGCACCTAGAGCTGGAGACTGTGAGATGGAAACCTGATGTCCCATCTGAGTCGCCTAATCCAGACACCCCTGAACTCTTTCATTACATGAGCCGGTATCTTGTTCTGTTTCAAAGCCAGTTTGCTTGCTTTCCATCTGTCTAAATGGAAAAGATCCTTGTAAATACATCTGGCCTCCTCTACCTTTTCCTAAAAAAAAAAAAATCTTTCAAGCTAAACTTCCCTGCCTCAACAGTAGTTTCCCCACAGCCACTGTCTCACCTCAGGGACAAATGGGGTTAAAATCTCAGTAGTGTCAAATATTTTCTTTTTCTTTGGTGTAACCCAAGATCCAAGAGGGTCATCAGATCACTCTGGTACCATTTGGCTAGCAATTTATTAACCATAATGAGGAGAGAACTCCGGGCCCTCTATTCCAGAGGTAGGGGCTAATCATCACATGAGGATTCAAGTAACATTGGGCTAAAATAGGATTGGTAGGCAGGGTCCACCTTCAGCCTGCCCTCCATCCAATGGGTGGCTAATGAAACCAAGCAGGGCCCTGTGAGGCTCCAGGGCATGGAGGCCTTTTTGTCCCCCATTTCTTATATGCAAGCATCCATGACCTTCTCTGAGCTCCAAAGGGCAGATTTGAAGAGTTGCTAATCATGGGAAGAGCTGCCACAAAACCACCTGAGGCAAGGACAGAGAAGATCCTCAAGATTAGGACCCCACCTGAGACCCTTGCATGCATCTGCACTCTGTCATGTCCAACTCTTTGCGACCCTATGGACTGTAGCCCACCAGGCTCCACTGCCCATGGGACTCTCCAGGCAAGAATACTGGAGTGGGTTGCCATTTCCTTCTCCAGGGGATCTTTCTGACCCAGGTTCCAACCCGGGTCTCCTGCATTACCAGGCAGGTTCTTTACCACTAGCGCCAATCTAAGACCCTGCACACCCCCTAATCTTGCCAGCAAGACACCCTTTTGAAATTTTACAGAAGAAAGAAGAATGTAAGATTGTTTCTGTCTTGATACTTAGAGTACATCCCTGACCATGAGCAACTGACTGTAAGACCTCTCTCTTTTTCCCAGGGAGTGGAACAAAGTGCTTGAGGCGCTAGCCTACTTTGTTCCCTCTTTGCCTGGCAAAGAAAGAATGCAACTCTCTATTTTTTCCTCCATATCCCTGTCTCTGTATTTCTGTTCAGCTTCAGTGCACAGAGAGCCAAGATTTTGGCATCACTAGTTCCATCCATCAAAAGACATGACGTTTCCCTCTTGTGTGCTTCTAGGAGTTCTCAGAGGAGGTGGGTGGATGTGTCACACGCAAGCCGGCTTCCACACGCGGCATGGAAGTCAACTGCGCCAGTTCTAGTACTGTTTCGTCTCTGTGTCTCTGCGGCTTGGCCACTCCCCGCCCTGGTGCATCATGCTGTTGACAGAGCCAGTGGCCGGCCCACTATCCACCACCAGTGATGCTGGAAACTCAGCTTCTCTGAACACTGCTGCCAAATCGAATCTTGGAGACAGAGTTTTGGATGAAGTAGGAAAGGATAGTGTTAGGCCTGGCACCAAGGCCACAGAAGCAGAGCCCAGAACAAATGTCACCTCTGAAGCCAACTGAGCCCCATTGTAGCTGTTGCCAAAAGCCCCCCTGATCATCACTAACAGGCTTCCTGACTCCAAATTAGGTAAAAATGCCACCTTGGTACTCACTCTATGCTGCTGCTAAGTCACTTCAGTCATGTCCGACTCTATGCCACCCCATAGACGGCAGCCCACTAGCCTCCCCCGTCCCTGGGATTCTCCAGGCAAGAACACTGGAGTGGGTTGCCATTTCCTTCTCCAATGCATGAAAGTGAAAAGTGAAAGTGAAGTCACTGAGTCGTGTCCAACTCCCAGTTACCCCATGGACTGCAGCCTACCAGGCTCCTCCGTCCATGGGATTTTCCAAGCAAGAGTACTGGAGTGGGTTGTCATTTCCTTCTCCAGGGGATCTTCCCAACCCAGGGATCGAACCCAGGTCTCCCTCATTGCAAGCAGATGCTTTAACCTCTGAGCCACTGGGGAAGCCCAACCAATCTTCTAATGCCAGTCTTCCAGCAGGAATATTCTTTGTCTTGAGGCTCTGAAAACTGGCTACTAACCCACAAAAACTGTCGACTCTCCCTGGCCTGTCAGGAGTTGTCGGCCCACTGTCCTCAAAGCACCCATGTTATCTCTGCTCTTTGTTCTTAATAAACTCACTCCTTTCCACAATACTCCATGTCTAGAAATTCTTTTCCAACTGGCGTTCGGACTCTTCAACAGATAGCTTTATTGCTTTACTAGGTAAAGAGGGGCACAGTGGGCTCCTGTCCTTAAAAACTATGCGTCCCAACTCAGGGGACTTTGGTGAGGAGTTTTATGGCAATGGTTCAAGAGTGGGGTTGCTGATGAGATTAGAGGGTGTGCAGGGTTGCAGGTGATCAGTCTACTAATCTTTTTTTTTTTTAATTATATATTTATTTATTTTTGGCTGCACGGGGTCTTCGTGGCTTTCTTTTTTTCTGCCCTGGGCTTTCTCTTGTGGCGAGTGGATGCTACTCCTCTTTGCACTCCGTGGGCTTCTCTTGCTGCTGAACACAGGCCCGAGGCACATGGGTTTCAGTAGTAGCAGGCTCTGGACTTGTGGCTGGCTGGCTCTAGAACTCCCAGGCTTCAGTAGTTTTGGTGCTCAGGCTTAGTTTCTCCACTGCATGTGGAATCCTCCCAGACCAGGGATCCAACCCATTGCCCCTGCATTGCATGGGGGATTCTTCTCCACTGTGCCACCAGGCAAGCCTCAGTCTCCTCATCTTAATGAGATTCTCTGGTACCCTTAATCTTGCCTCAGGTGGCTTCTTGGCTGCTCCTCCTTTAATTAGCAATTGTTAGAATCTGCCCTTTGGAACTAAGGGAAGGTCACAGAGCGGGGAGTATTGCCTTCAAGATGCAGGGAACAAAAGAAAAAGGCCTTCATGCCTGGGAGCCCCCACTGGCCCCTGCTTGGTTTCACCAATGCTAGGCTACCCTAGATTGGTTATAATCTTTGCAGCCAAATATGGAGATGCTCTATACAGTCAGCAAAAACAAGACCAGAAGCTGACTGTGGCTCAGATCATGAACTCCTTATTGCCAAATTCAGACTTAAATTGAAAAAAGTAGGGAAAACCACTAGACCATTCAGGTATGACCTAAATCAAATCCCTTGTGATTATACAGTGGAAGTGAGAAATAGATTTAAGGGACTAGATCTGATAGACTGCCTGAAGAACTATGGACAGAGGTTTGTGACATTGTACAGGAGACAGGGATTAAGACCATCCCCATGGAAAAGAAATGCAAAAAAGCAAAATGGCTGTCTGAGGAGGCCTTACAAATAGCTGTGAAAAGAATAGAAGCAAAAAGCAAAGGAGAAAAGGAAAGATATAAGCATCTCAATGCAGAGTTCCAAAGAATAGCAAGAGATAAGAGAGCCTTCCTCATCGATCAATGCAAAGAAATAGAGGGAAACAATAGAATGGGAAAGACTAGAGATCTCTTCAAGAAAATTAGAAATACCAAGGGGACATTTCATGCAAAGATGGGCTCGATAAAGGACAAAAATTGTACGGACCTAACAGAAGCAGAGATATTAAGAAGAGGTGGCAAGAATACACAGGAGAACCATGCAAAAAAGATCTTCATGACCCAGATAATCACAATGGTGTGATCACTCACCTAGAGCCAGTCATCCTGGAATGGGAAGTCAAGTGGGCCTAAGGAAGCATCACTACAAACAAAGCTAGTGGAGGTGATGGAATTCCAGTGGAGCTGTTTCAAATCCTGAAAGCTGATGCTGTGAAAGTGCTGCACTCAATATGCCAGCAAATTTGGAAAACTCAGCAGTGGCCACAGGACTGGAAAAGGTCAGTTTTCATTCCAATTCCAAAGAAAGGCAATGCCAAAGAATGCTCAAACTACCGCACAATTGCACTCATCTCACATGCTAGTAAAGTAATGCTCAAAAGTCTCCAAGCCAGGCTTCAGCAATATGTGAACTGTGAACTTCCAGATGTTCAAGCTGGTTTTAGAAAAGGCAGAGGAACCAGAGATCAAATTGCCAACATCCGCTGGATCATGGAAAAAGCAAGAGAGTTCCAGAAAAACATCTATTTCTGCTTTATTGACTATGCCAAAGCCTTTGACTGTGTGGATCACAATAAACTGTGGAAAATTCTGCAAGAGATGGGGATACCAAACCACATGACATGCCTCTTGAGAAACCTGTATGCAGGTCAGAAAGCAACAGTTAGAACTGGACATGGAACAACAGACTGGTTCCAAATAGGAAAAGGAGTACGTCAAGGCTGTATATTGTCACCCTGCTTATTTAACTTCTATGCAAAGTACATCATGAGAAATGCTGGGCTGGAAGAAGCACAAGCTGAAATTAAGATTGCCAGGAGAAATATCAATAACCTCACATATGGAGATGACACCACCCTTATGGCAGAAAGTGAAGAGGAACTAAAAAGCCTCTTGATGAAAGTGAGAGAGGAGAGTGAAAAAGTTGGCTTAAAGCTCAACATTCAGAAAACGAAGATCATGGCATCTGGTCCCATCACTTCATGGGAAATAGATGGGGAAACAGTAGAAACAGTATCAGACTTTATTTTGGGGGGCTCCAAAATCACTGCAGATGGTGATTGCAGCCATGAAATTAAAAGATGCTTACTCCTTGGAAGGAAAGTTATGACCAACCTAGATAGCATATTCAAAAACAGAGACATTACTTTGCCAACAAAGGTTCGTCTAGTCAAGGCTATGGTTTTCCAGTAGTCATTTATGGATGTGAGAGCTGGACTGTGAAGAAAGCTGAGCGCTGAAGAATTGATGCTTTTGAACTGTGGTGTTGGAGAAGACTCTTGAGAGTCCCTTGGACTGCAAGGAGATCCAACCAGTCCATCCTAAAGGAGACCAGTCCTTGGTGTTCATTGGAAGGACTGATGCTGAAGCTGAAACTCCAATACTTTGGCCACCTGATGGGAAGAGTTGACTCATTGGAAAAGACCCTGATGCTGGGGGGGATTGGGGGCATGAGGAGAAGGGGACAACAGAGGATGAGATGGCTGGATGGCATCACGGACTCGATGGATATGAGTTTGAGTGGACTCCGGGAGTTGGTGATGGACAGAGAGGCCTGGCGTGCTGCAATTCATGGGGTGCAAAGAGTCAGACACGACTGAGTGACTGAACTGAACTGAACTGATGCTGCCTTTGACTGCTTAAGTAGGGAAAGTGAAAGTGAAGTCATTCAGTCGTGTCCGACTCTTTATACTCCATATACTGTAGCCTACCAGGCTCCTCCCTCCATGGGATTCTCCAAGCAAGAGTACTGGAGTGGGTTGCCATTTCCTTCTCCAGGGGATCTTCCCGACCCAGGGATCGAACCCGGTTCTCCTGCATTCTAAGCAGACGCTTTAACCGCTAAGCCACCAGGGAAGCCACCATGATTGCTTAAGCTTGTCAACAAATATTAACCAGTATCATCTAAGAAACAAATCGAAGATTTTATTTGAGCTAAAGGAAAAGAAAGTGAAGTCGCTCAGTCGTGTCTGACTCTTTGCAACCCCATGGACTGTAGCATATCAGGCTCCTCCATCCATGGGATTTCCAGGCAAGGGTACTGGAGTGGGTTGCCATTTCCTTCTCCAGAGGATCTTCCTGACCCAGAGATCGAACCCGGGTCTCCCATATTGCAGACAGATGCTTTACTGGCTGAGCCACCAGGAGAGAAAGCTTATTTGAGCTAACCAGAGGTTTATAAGTCTGTCTGAGAGACAGACTTTCAAAAAGCTCTAAGGACTATTCCACCCATTAGAGGTCAAAGCTCAGACAGGCAGGTTTTTGAGACAGAGGGTCATACAGGAAATTACATATTATTGACAGTTTACACAATCCAGATCTAAACATACACAAAGGAAGGAATGGGTCATGGGTCCCATGACCCCTTACAAGATTAAGAAAGAAGGTTATCTCCTAAGAAGTTATGACTCATGATGAGATTAAGAGGGAATGTTATCTCCTAAGGATGTCTGGTTAATGCAGGAACTTTAATAGAAGGGTTAAACTGTTTTATTATGTTTGTTATCTATTTAGGTACACACCACGAATCTATGTCCTTTGGCTGATTTTTCAAATACGGGTATTATTGAGGTTTTCCTATTGAATTGCAAGACTATTTTTGATATTAAAGTGTTTTTCCCACAGTGTCTTCTGCCTCTTCATTTTTTGAACACATATTTGATTCACAGATACTTGAAGAATAGGGTAGTAAAATCAACCATTTTCTTCACAATTTCTTTCATTATTTTTATGTTTACCAGTGTTCTCCTTGTTTCTCTGTAATTTTTCTAAACACTGTTTTGAATTTTTATGTACTAAAACCCAAGGGCATTCTCCTTTACAGGTTTTCTTCTTGCTGTTAAGCTCAAAAAGGCTTTTCTCTTCCCAAGGATCTGATAAAATAATCACACACATTTTTTTAATAGTACTTTTGTGATTTTCATTTTATGATTAACTTTTCTTGACTAAATTAAAGTGAATAATATTTTATTATAAAAATAATATTTGTGACAAAATACAATGTCTATATATGTGTCTACTACATGATACTTAGGAAAGATACAAATGGCATATAATCCCAATCATGAGATTATTCAAACACTCCTTTAGCATTGTCTATTAAAGAGCATTTATTAATTTTTTAATAATTCATTTGGTGCCTAATGCCCCAGCTTAAAGTTCAATATTCTTCTTTTTCAATTAATTAATTAATTGACTTTGGACTGGTGCACATGGGCTTGAAAGTGAAAGTGAAAGTGAAGTCGCTCAGTCATGTCCGACTCTTTGAGACCCCATGGACTGTAGCCTACCAGGTTCCTCTGTCCATGGGATTTTCCAGGCAATAGTACTGGAGTGGAGTGCCATTTCCTTCTCCAGGGGATCTTCCCGACCCAGGGATCAAACCCCCCGTCTCATGCAGCTCCTGCACTGCAAGCAGATTCTTCACTGCTGAGTTATTAGGGAAGCCCACAGCTGAAACTTAAATAATATTCTAAATCAACTACACCTCAATAAAAAACAAATATACTAGTAAAAACAGTGAATGTTTTCTGAGCCCTGTGAGCCACTCTAGCAAATTAATCAAACTTGAGGGAGGGGCCAGGGAACCTCCAATTTATAGCCAGGTCATGAGAAGCTCAAGTGACAACATGGACTTGTCATTGCTGTGTAAAGTGGAGTGTGTGAAGTGTGAAGTCTCTCATGAGACAGAGCCCTTAACTTGTGGGACTTGGCGCTGTCTCCAGGAACACAGTGCAGGAACGGAGTTGAATTTGTAGGACACCCAGCCAGTGTCTGCTGAAGACTGGAGAACTGCAAGGTGGTACTGGGAAAACACACCAGAAGTTCCTTCTTACTTCTCTCACTTCTAGATAAGCCTGCATCTATTTTCTCCCTACTTACGCTCCCTGCCTGATACTTCAAGTCCTTTAAAGATGCTTGTCCTTCCCCCTAGTGCAGGGTTTTTCAGCCTTGGCACAACTGACATTTGGGGCCAGACAGATGTAGAGGCTGTCCTGGCACTATAAGATGTTAGCAGCAGCCCTGACCTCTACCTACTAGATGCCCCTCCCCGACCCAACCAAGTTGCAACAAACAAAATTGTCTCTCAGTTCAATTCAGTTCAGTCACTCAGTCATGTCTGACTCTTTGCAACCCCATGAATCGCAGCACGCCAGGCCTCCCTGTCCATCACCAACTCCCGGAGTTCACCCAGACTCATGTCCATCGAGTCCGTGATGCCATCCAGCCATCTCATCCTCAATAGTCCCCTTCTCCTCCTGCCCCCAATCCCTCCCAGCATCAGGGTCTTTTCCAATGAGTCAACTTTTCGCATGAGGTGGCCAAAGTACTGGAGCTTCAGCTTTAGCATCATTCCCTCCAGACAAATCCCATGGCTGATCTCCTTCAGAATGGACTGGTTGGATCTCCTTGCAGTCCAAGGGACTCTCAAGAGTCTTCTCCAACACCACAGTTCAAAAGCATCAATTCTTCAGTGCTCAGCCTTCTTCACAGTCCAACTCTCACATCCATACATGACCACTGGAATAACCATAGCCTTGACTAGACAGACCTTAGTCAGCAAAGTAATGTCTCTGCTTTTGAATATACTATCTAGGTTGGTCATAACTTTCCTTCCAAGGAGTAAGCATCTTTTAATTTCATGGCTGCAATCACCATCTGAGGTGATTTTGGAGCCCCAAAAAATAGTCTGACACTGTTTCTACTGTTTCCCCATCTATTTCCCATGAAGTGATGGGACTGGATGCCATGATCTTCGTTTTCTGAATGTTGAGCTTTAAGCCAACTTTTTCACCCTCCTCTCTCACTTTCATCAAGAGGCTTTTTAGCTCCTCTTCACTTTCTGCCATAAGGGTGGTGTCATCTGCATATCTGAGGCTATTGATATTTCTCCCAGCAATCTTGATTCCAGCTTGTGTTTCCTCCAGTCTAGCGTTTCTCATGATGTACTCTGCATATAAGTTAAATAAGCAGGGTGACAATATACAGCCTTGACGTACTCTTTTTCCTATTTGGAATCAGTCTGTTGTTCCATGTCCAGTTCTAACTATTTCTTCCTGACCTGCATACAGATTTCTCAAGAGGCAGGTTAGGTGGTCTGGTATTCCCATCTCTTTCAGAATTTTCCACAAGCTTAGTGCAGTGGTATTTCCTGAAGTCAGATGTTATCAAACATCCAGAGACATTCCTTTCTGTGTCTGGTGCCAGGAGCCACCTGGACCTCATGCCAGGTCTGGGCTTCCAGAAAGTTGACAATGGTGCTTTGTGGGAGGCAAATCTTTCCCAGCATCAGGGTCTTTTCCAGTGGGTCAGCTCTTCGCATCAGGTGGTCAAAGTACTGGAGCTTCAGCTTCAGCATCAGTCCTACAGCATCAGGAGGGCTACAGGCTTACCTGCTCAAATATACCAACCTCCTGCCGCCTGTGCTGAATGAGTAAATGACCTAGCCCATCTGAGCTGCTGTAACAAAATACCATGGACTTATAAACAACAGAAGTTTATTTCTCACAGTTCTGGAGGTTGGGGAGTCCAAGGTCAGGGCGCCTACAGATTCTGGGTCTAGTGACAACTCCCATCCTAGCTTATAGACAGCTGTGTTTTCCCTGTATCCTCACACGGCTGAAGGGACAAGGGAGCTCTCTGCGATTTATTTTAAAGGACACTAAGCAGAGACATCACTTTAACAACAAAAACCAAAGCTATGGTTTTTCAAATAGTCAAGTATGGATGTCAGAGTTGGACCGTAAAGAAGGCTCAGTGCCGAAGAACTGACGCTTTTGAACTGTGGTGTTGGAGAAGACTCTTGAGAATCCCTTGGACTGCAAGGAAATCAAACCAGTCAATCAACCCTGAAAATTCACTGGAAGGACTGATGCTGAAGCTGAAGCTCCAATACTTTGGCCACCTGATGCAAAGAGCTGACTCACTGCAAAAGACTCTGATGCTGGGGAAGATTGAGAGCAGGAGGAGAAGGGGGCAACAGAGGAAGAAATAGTTGGATGGCCTCACCGACTCAATGTACATGAGTTTGAGCAAATTTCAGGAGATAGTGAAGGACAGGGAAGCCTGGTGTGCTGCAGTTCATGGGGCAGCAAAGAGTCAGACAAGATTTAGCAACTGAACAACAATCCCATTCATGAGGGCTCCACCCTCACAACCTAATTGCCTCCCAAAGGCGTCACCTGCTATCATCACATTGGGGGTTAGACTTTTAACACATGAATTTGAGATGGGTGGAGGGCATAAATATTCCATCTATAGTGGTAATCATCACGTCCTCAACACCCAGAGAGCAATCTGCATTTGCTTTTAAGTTCCAGTACAAGAAACATTTCCTCAAGTTAATAAAAAATATATTTTCCTTTTTTGCTATTACTGAAAACCTGAATACTTTTTCTGAATGGGAAAAAGTGATCTTAGTGGGACTTCCCTGGTGGTCCAGTGATTAAGACTCCAAGCTTTCATTGCAGGGGTTCAGGTTCAATCCCTGATCTGGGAACTAAGATCCCACAAGCCTCATGGTGCAGCCGAAAAACAAAAAACAGAATGGAAAAATAGAAGACAAAAACAAGTACTGACAAGTTTTTCTTTTCCTTTCTGTTTTCATTTGTCTATGAATTTTTAATTAAAAAAAACAGGGACATAAAGCATTCATGCAAATCAAAATATTCAATGATCAATTCTATAATACTAATAAGTATACTAGTTAAGTATTTTCTAGATCATGCTAGCATTTGGATTTTTAAGACTGGTACTTAGGCCTCATTGATGGTCCAGTGATTGAGAATCCAGGGCTTCCCCTGTGGCTCAGCTGGTAAAGAATCAGCCTGCAATGCAGGAGACCTGGGTATGATCCCTGGACTGGGAAGATCCGCTGGAGAAGGGAAAGGCTACCCACTCCAGTATGCTGGCCTGGAGAATTCCATGGACTGTATAGTCCATGGGGTCACAGAGCGTCAGACATGACTGAGTGATTTTCACTTTGATTTCATATGCCGTGGGGGAACTAAGGCGTGCACCATAACTACTGAGCCTGAGCTCTAGAGCCTGGGTGTCACAATGTCACAACTACTGATGCCTGTGCACCTAGAGCCCATGCTTGGTAACATGAGAAGCCACCACAATCAGAAGCCCATGCAATACAAATGCAGAGTAGCCCCAGCTTGCCACAACTAAAGAAAGCCTGCCCACAGGAGCTAAGACCCAGCACAGCCAAAAATTAAATAAAGTAAATAAATCTTTAAAAAAATATATTTTAAAAGACTGGTACTTTTCTTTCATTTATTTCTGTCTTCTTTTCTTTCTTTCTTTACCTTCTATCTTTGTAGTAGAAGATGACATTTATTTGAATTTTAGAGACATAGCACACAATTTCATTGCTTCACAGTATCCACTCCTACTCTATGACATTAGAGGTATATCCATGAAAATGTCTGAAAAGCATTAATATAGATTTTTTAAGTTACCGTTATCAAAGAATAACTAGTAAACGCTTCTAGCACTAATTAGAGAGACCAGAGAAGAAGGCATCAAAATTTAGTAAAATAGGCATCCTATGATAATTGGTGCCCTACCCAGATGCTCTGTACTTGTGTAGTGAACATCACACCCCACTCCTGTACTAGCTGCCCATGTCTGCCTCCTATTACATAGATTTTCTCCTCCAATGAAAGCCATCTTAACTAGGCACATTTCTTATTCAATGGCAATAAAATGATGTTGTAACACTTTGATTGAATAGTAGATTTCATTTATTCGCTTTTTTTAAATTTATTTTTTATTGAAGGATAATTGCTTTACAGAATTTTGCTGTTTTCTGTCAAACCTCAACATGAATTAGCCATAAGTATACATATATCCTTCCCTTTTGAATGTCCCTCCCATCTCGCACCCCTCTAGGTTGATTCAGAGCCCCTGTTTGAGTTTCCTGAGCCATACAGCAAATTCCCATTGTCCATCTCCTTTACATACGGTAATGTAAGTTTCCATGTTACTCTTTCCGTACATCTCACCCTCTCCTCCCATCTCCCCATGTTCATATGCCTGTTTCTCCATTGCTTCCCTGTAAATGAGTTCTTCAGTACCATTCTTCTATATTCCATATATATGTGTTAGAAGTTGATATTTACCTTTCTCTTTCTGACTCACTTCACTCTATATAATCAGTTCTAGGTTCATCCACCTCATCAGAACTGACTCAAATGTGCTCCTTTTGAATGGCTGAGTAATATTCCATTGTGTATATGTACCACAACATCTTTATCCATTCTTATGTCAATGGACGTCTAGGTTGCTTACATGTTCTGCTGCTAAGTCACTTCAGTCGTGTCCAACTCTGTGCGACCCCGTAGACGGCAGCCCACCAGGCGCCCCCGTCCCTAGGATTCTCCAGGCAAGAACACTGGAGTGGGTTGCCATTTCCTTCTCCAGCTTACATGTTCTAGCTATTGTAAATAGTGCTGCAGTGAACAATGGGATACATGTGTCTTTTTCAATTGTGCTTTCCTCAAGGTATATATCTAGGAGTGGGATTGCTGGGTCATAGTTTTTTAAGGAATCTCCATACTGTCTTAGTGGCTGTATCAATTCTATTCCCACCAACAGTGCAAGAGATTCCCTTTTCTCCATACCCTCTCCAGCATTTATTGTTTGTAGACTTTTTGATGATGGCCATTCTGACTGGTGTGAGGTGGTATTTCATTGTAGTTTTGATTTGCATTTCTCTAATAATTAATTGATGTTGACCATCTTTTCATGGGTTTATTAGCCATCTGTATGTTTTCTTTGGAGAAATATCTGTTTAAGTCTTTTCCCCACTTTCTGATTGAGTTGTTTATTTTTCTGGTATTGAGTTGTATGAGCTGCTTATATATTTTGGGAAGTAATCCTTTGTTTAGATTGTTTAGATTGATTATAATCT
This sequence comes from Ovis aries, assembly GCF_016772045.2. Taxonomy (NCBI): domain Eukaryota; kingdom Metazoa; phylum Chordata; class Mammalia; order Artiodactyla; family Bovidae; genus Ovis; species Ovis aries. Next base: position 22,674,448 of record NC_056077.1, read on the forward strand.
TTGCAGCCAAAGATGGAGATGCACTATACAGTCAGCAAAAACAAGACCAGGAGCTCACTGTTGCTCAGATCATGAGCTCCTTATTGCCAAATTCAGACTTAAATTGAAGAAAGTAGGGAAAACCACTAGACCATTCAGGTATGACCTAAATCAAATCCCTTATGATTATACAGTGGAAGTGAGAAATAGATTTAAGGGACTAGATCTGATAGATAGAGTGTCTGATGAACTATGGACTGAAGTTCGTGACATTGTACAGGAGACAGGGATCAAGACCATCCCCATGGAAAAGAAATGCAGACAAGCAAAATGGCTGTCTGGGGAGGCCTTACAAATAGCTGTGAAAAGAAGAGAAGTGAAAAGCAAAGGAGAAAAGGAAAGATATAAGCATCTGAATGCAGAGTTCCAAAGAAGAGCAAGGAGAGATAAGAAAGCCTTCTTTAGGGATCAATGCAAAGAAGTAGAGGAAAAGAACAGAATGGGAAAGACTAGAGATCTCTTCAAGAAAATTAGAGATACCAAGGGAACATCTCATGCAAAGATGGGCTCGATAAAGGACAGAAATGGTATGAACCTAACAGAAGCAGAAGATATTAAGAAGAGGTGGCAAGAATACACAGGACAACTGTACAAAAAAGATCTTCACGACCCAGATGATCACGATGGTATAATCACTCACCTAGAGCCAGACATCCTGGAATGGGAAGTCAAGTGGGCCTTAGAAAGCATCACTACAAACAAAGCTAGTGGAGGTGATGGAATTCCACTGGAGCTATTTCAAATCCTGAAAGATGATGCTGTGAAAGTGCTGCACTCAGTAAGCCAGCAAATTTGGAAAACTCAGCAGTGGCCACAGGACTGGAAAAGGTCTGTTTTCATTCCAATTCCAAAGAAAGGCAATGCCAAAGAATGTTCAAACTACCTCACAATTGCACTCATCTCACATGCTAGTAAAGTAATGCTCAAAATTCTCCAAGCCAGGCTTCAGCAATATGTGAACCATGAACTTCCAGATGTTCAAGCTGGTTTTAGAAAAGGCAGAGGAACCAGAGATCAAATTGCCAACATCCGCTGGATCATGGAAAAAGCAAGAGAGTTCCAGAAAAACATCTATTTCTGTTTTATTGACTATGCCAATGTCTTTGACTGTGTGGATCACAATAAACTGTGGAAAAGTCTGAAAGAAATGGGAAATACCAGACTACCTGACCTGCTTCGTGAGAAACCTATATGCAGGTCAGGAAGTAACAGCTAGAACTGGACATGGGACAACAGACTGGTTCCAAATAGGAAAAGGAGTACATCAAGGCTGTATATTGTCACCCTGCTTATTTAACTTATATACAGAGCACATCATGAGAAACGCTGGACTGGAAGAAGCACAAACTGGAATCAAGATTGCCAGGAGAAATATCAATAGCCTCAGATATGCAGATAAAACCATCCTAATGGCAGAAAGTGAAGAGGAACTAAAAAGCCTCTTGATGAAAGTGAAAGAGGAGAGTGGAAAAGTTGGCTTAAAGGTCAAATTCAGCAAACGAAGATCATGGCATCCAGTCCTATCACTTCATGGGAAATAGATGGGGAAACAGTGGAAACAGTATCAGACTTCATTTTGGGGGGCTTCAAAATCACTGCAGATGGTGATTGCAGCCCTGAAATTAAAAGACGCTTACTCCTTGGAAGAAAATTTATGACCAACCTAGAGAGCATATTCAAAAGCAGAGACATTACTTTGCCAACAAAGGTCCGTTTAGTCAAGGCTATGGTTTTCCCAGTGGTCAGGTATGGATGTGAGAGTTGGACTATGAAGAAAGCTGAGCGCCAAAGAATTGATGCTTTTGAACTGTGGTGTTGGAGAAGCCTCTTGAGAGTCCCTTGGACTGCAAGGAGATCCAACCGGTCCATTCTAAAGGAGATCAACCCTGGGTGTTCTTTGGAAGGAATGATGCTAAAGCTGAAACTCCAGTAGTTTGGCCACCTCATGCGAAGTGTTGACTCATTGGAAAAGACTCTGATTCTGGGAGGGATTGAGGGCATGAGAAGGGGACGACAGAGGATGAGATGGCTGGATGGCATCAGGGACTCGATGGACATGAGTCTGAGTGAACTCCAGGAGTTGGTGATGGACAGGGAGGCCTGGCGTGCTGTGATTCATGGGGTCGCAAAGAGTCAGACACGACTGAGCGACTGAACTGACTGATCTTTAAGGTGTCCTATGTACAGTATCATGTCATCTGCAAACAGTGAGAGCTTTACTTCTTCTTTTCTGATCTAGATTCCTTTTATTTCTTTTTCTTGTTTGGATGCTGTAGCTAGGACTTCTAGAACTATGTTGAAATATAGTGGTGAAAGTGGTCACCTTTGTCTTGTTCCTGACCTTAGGGGGAATGCTTTCAGTTTTTCACCATTGAGAATAATGTTCGCTGTAAGCTAATCATATATGGCCTTTACTATGTTGAGGCAGGTTCCTTCTATGCCCATTTTTGGAAGAGTTTAATCATAAACAGGTGCTGAATTTTGTCAAAGGGTTTTTCAGCATCTATTGAGACGTTCATATGATTTTTATCTTTCAATTTGTTAATATGGTGCATCACATTGATTGATTTGCATATATTGAAGAATCCTTGCATTCTTGGAAGAAACCCAAATTGATCATGCTGTATGAGCTTTTTGATGTGTTGCTGAATTCTGTTTGCTAAAATTTTGTTAAGGATTTTTGCATCTATGTCCATCAGTGATACCAGCCTGTAGTTTTCTTTTTTTGTGTTGTCATTGTCTGGTTTTGGTATCAGGGTGATGGTGGCCTCGTAGAATGAATTTGAAAGTGTTCCTTCCTCTGCAATTTTTTTGGGAAGAATTTTAGAAGGATAGGCATTAGCTCTTCTCTAAATGTTTGATAGAATTCTCCTGTGAAGCCATTTTGTTTTGGGGGAGATTTTTGATCACAGCTTCAATTTCAGTGTTTGTAATTGGGTTGTTCATAATTTCTATCTTCCTTGTTCAGTCTTGGAAGATTGAACTTTTCTAAGAATCTGTCCATTTCTTCCAGGTTATCCATTTTATTGCCGTATAGTTGTTCATAATAGTCTCATAAACCATTGTACTTCTGTATTGTCTGTTGTAACCTCTCCTTTTTCATTTCTAATTTTATTGATTTGATTCTTTTTCTTTCTTGATGAGTCTGGCTAAAGGTTTGTCAGTTTTGTTCATCTTCTCAAAGGACTAGATTTTAGTTTTATTAATCTTTACTATTGTTTCTTCCATTTCTTTTTCATTTATTTCTGCTCAGATCTTTATGATTTCTTTCCTTCTACTAGTTTTAGGGGGCGGTTTTGTTCTTCTTTTTCCAGTTGTTTTAGGTGTAAAATTAGGTTATCTATTCAATATTTTTCTTGTTTCTTGAGGTAGGATTGTATTGCTATCAACTTCCCTCTTAGGACTGCTTTTGCTATATACCATAGGATTTCAGTGTGTTGTGTTTTCATTGCCATCTGTCCCTAGAAAGTTTTTGATTTCCCTTTTGATTTCTTCAGTAACCTGTTGGTTATTTAGAAACGTGTTGTTTAATTTCCATGTGTTTGTGTTTCTTACAGTTTTTTTCTTATAATTGCTATCTAGTCTCATAGTGTTGTGGTCAGAGAAGATACTTGTTATGATTTCAATTTTCTTAAATTTACTGAGGTTTGATTTGTGGCCCAAGATGTGGTCTATCCTGGAGAATGTTTCACGTGCACTTGAGAAGAAGGTGTATTCTTCTGCATTTGGATGGAATGTCCTGAAGATATCAATGAGATCCATCTCATTTAATGTATCATTTAAGACTTGTGTTTCCTTATTAATTTTCTGCTTTGATGATCTGTCTGTTGGTGTGAATGGGGTGTTAAAGTCTCCTACTATCATTGTGTTACTGTCAATTTCTCCTTTTATGTCTGTTAGAGTTTGTCTTACATATTGAGATGCTCCTATGTTAGGTGCATAGATATTTACAATTGTTATGTCTTCCTCTTGGATTGATCCCTTGATCATTATGTAGTGTTCTTCCTTATCTCTTGTAATTTTCTTTATTTTAAGGTCTATTTTGTATGCTATGAGAATTGCTACTCCAGCTTTCTTTTGCTTCCCATTTGCTAGGAATATATTTTCCCATCCTCTCACTTCCAGTCTATATGTCTTGAGGTCTGAAGTGGGTTTCTTGTAGACAGCATGTATATATGGGTCTTGTTTTTGTATCCATTCAGCCAATCTGTGTCTTTTGGTTAGAGCATTTAATTCATTTACATTTAATTATTGATATATATGTTCCTATTGCCATTTTCTTAATTGTTTGGGGTTGATTTTATAGATCTTTTTTCTTCTCTTGTATTTCTTGACTATATAAGTCCCTTTAACATTTGTTGTAAAACTGGTTTGGTGGTGCTGAATTCTCTTAACTTTTGCTTGTCTGAAAAGCTTTTTATTTCTCCATCAATTTTGAATGAGATCTTTGCCACGTATAGTAGTCTTGGTTGTAGATTTTTCCCTTTCAGTACTTTAAATATATCCTGCCATTCCCTTCTGGCCTGCAGAATTTCTGCTGAAAGATCAGTGGTTAAGCATATGAGGTTTCCCTTGTATGTTGCTTGTTCCTTCTCCGTTGCTGCTTTTAATATTCTTTCTTTGTGTCTAGTTTTGTTAGTTTGATTAGTATGTGTCTTGGCATGTTTCTCCTTGGGTTTGTCCTGTATGGGACCCTTTGTGCTTCTTGGACTTGATTGACTATTTCCCTTTCCATGTTGGGGAAATTTTCAACTATAATCTCTTAAACAATTTTCTCATACCCTTTCTTTTTCTATTCTTCTTCTGGGACCCCTATAATTCGAATGTTGGTGTGTTTGATATTGTCTGAGAGGTCTCTGAGACTATCTTCAGTTCTTATCATTCTTTTTATTTTATTCTGCCCATCAGGAGTTATTGCCACAATTCTATCTTCCAGCTCACTGATTTGTTCTTCTGCTGCAGATGTTCTGCTACTGATTCCTTCTAGAGTGTTTTTTATTTCAGTAATTGTGTTGTTTGTATCTGTATGTTTATTCTTTAATTATTCTAGGTCTTTCTTAATTGATTCTTGCATTTTCTCCATTTTACTTTCAAGGTTTTTGATCATCTTTACTATCATTATTCTGAATTCTTTTTCAGGTAGTTTGCCTATTTCCTCCTCAGTTATTTGGACTTCTGTGTTTCTAGTTTGTCCCTTCATTTGTGTAGTATTTCTCTGCCTTTTCATTAATTTTTTTAACTTATTGTGTTTGAGGTCTCCTTTTCCCAGTCTTCAAGCTTGAGTTCTTTCTTCCTTTTGGTTTCTGCCCTCCTAAGGTTGGTCCAGTGGTTTGTGTAAGCTTTGTATAGGGTGAGATTTGTGCTGAGTTTTTGTTTGCTTGTTTGTTTTTCCTCTGATGGTCAAGGCTGAGTGAGGTGGTGATCCTGTCTGCTGATAATTTGGTTTGTATTTTTGTTTTGTTTATTGTTTAGATGAGGCATCCTGTACAGGTTACTACTGGTGGTTAGGTGATATGATGTCTTATATTCAAGTGGTTTCCTTTGCGTGAGTTCTCACTATTTTATACTCCCTAGGGTTAGTTCTCTGGTAGTCTAGGATTGTGGAGTCAATGCTCCCACTCCAAAGGCTCAGGGCTTGATCTCTGGTCAGGAATGAACATTCCACAAGGGGTTTGTTATGGCATTAAATGAGATTAAAACAAATATCCCAAAACAAGAAACCAAAGATGAACCCCAGACAAATGGCAGTTACAAAATCAGGCAAATAATAATTAAAATAATGGAATACACACATATACATATACACTTACGAGCAAAGTCAAAACAATTTTAAAAAAAGTACAATAGATTGACCCAGAGAACAAACGAAACCAAAAATTATATTTACCTGTTAAAAACAAAACTAACTAAAGCACAAACCGGAAAACAAAACTAAAGCAAGGTGCCAAGTGGGGAATAAAACAGTAGGAAAGGGAAACAAAGGAATAAATGTAGAAATAATATAATACATTTTTAAAAACTAAAAATTAAAATTACAAGAGAAAAAATAAGAAGAAAAAGAAAAATGAAGAACAAAGAAAAAAGGAAAACAAGAAAGAAAACTCCACAGAACTGCAAAAGCCCAACAAAGAGGCAGAGGTTTATAACAATAATAAAAAGTGTGACTGAACATACACTTACACATATACACCCATAATCAAAATCAATACAGTTCAACAAAAATAAAGTAGAATAGATTGACCCATGAACAAAGGAAATCAAAAATTATACCTACTAGAACAAAACTAACTAAAGCACAGATGGGAAAACAAAACTAAAGCCAGGTGCCAAGTGGGAAATAAAGCAATGAAAACAAAACTAACAAATATGTTAACAGGAAAGGAAAGAAAGAAAGAATAGATAAGTAAAATTAAATAGAGGTAGATGAAGATTGACATTAAAGATTAACTGCAAGGGGGAAAGAACAGTAGGAAAAGCAAACAAGGGAATAAACGTAGAAAAATTAATAATAGGTTTAAAAAAGTAAAATTTTTAAAAAGAGAGAGACAAGAGAGAAGAAAAAAAAGGAAAACTCCACAGAACTGCAGAAGCCCAATAGAGGCAGAGATTTATAACAACAACAAAAAATGTGACTGAGGGAAAAAAAAGAAAAAGCTCAAAAATTTAATTGGATTTCACCAGTTTGGTTCACTCGCTCAGTCGTGTCCGACTGTTTGCGACCCTGTGAATCACAGCACCCCAGCCCTCCCTGTCCATCACCAACTTCCGGAGTTCACTCAAACTCACGTCCATCGAGTCAGTGAGGCCATCCAGCCATCTCATCCTCTGTCGTCCCCTTCTCCTATTGCCCCCAATCCCTCCCAGCATCAGAGTCTTTTCCAATGAGTCAACTCTTCCCATCAGGTGGCCAAAGTACTGGAGTTTCAGCTTCAGCATCAGTCCTTCCAAAGAACACCCAGGACTGATCTCCTTTAGAATGGACTGGTTGGATCTCCTTGCAATCCAAGGGACTCTCAAGAGGCTTCTCCAACACCACAGTTCAAAAGCATCAATTCTTCAGCGCTCAGCTTTCTTCACAGTCCAACTCTCACATCCATACATGACCACTGGAAAAACCATAGCCTTGACTAGACAGACCTTTGTTGGCAAAGTAATGTCTCTGTTTTTGAATATGCTGTCTAGGTTGGTCATAAATTTTCTTCCAAGGAGTAAGCATCTTTTCATTTCATGGCTGCAATCACCATCTGCAGTGATTCTGGAGCCTCCCAAATATAAAGCCTGCCACTGTTTCCACTGTTTCCCCATCTATTTCCCATGAAGTGATGGGACCAGATGCCATGATCTTCGTTTGCTGAATGTTGACCTTTAAGCCAACTTTTCCACTCTCCTCTTTCACTTTCATCAAGAGGCTTTTTAGTTCCTCTTCACTTTCTGCCATAAGGGTGGTGTCATCCGCATATCTGAGGTTATTGATATTTCTCCTGGCAATCTTAATTCCAGTTTGTGCTTCTTCCAGCCCAGCATTTCTCATGATGTACTCTGCATAGAGTTTAAATAAGCAGGGTGACAATATACAGCCTTGACATACTTCTTTTCCTATTTGGAACCAGTCTGTTGTTCCATGTCCAGTTCTAACTGTTGCCTCCTGAACTGCATATAGGTTTCTCAAGAGGCAGATCAGATGGTCTGGTATTTCCCATCTCTTTCAGAATTTCACACAGCTTATTGTGATCCACATACTCAAAGGCTTTGGCATAGTCAATAAAACAGAAATAGATGTTTTTCTGGAAATCTCTTGCATTTTTCAATGATCCAGCAGATGTTGGCAATTTGATCTCTGGTTCCTCTGTCTTTCCTAAAACCAGCCTGAACATCTGGAAGTTCACGGTTCACATACTGCTGAAGCCTGGCTTGGAGAATTTTGAGCATTACTTTACTAGCATGTGAGATGAGTGCAATTGTGCGGTAGTCTGAGCATTCTTTGGCATTGCCTTTCTTTGGAATTGGAATGAAAACGGGCCTTTTCCAGTCCTGTGGCCACTGCTGAGTTTTCCAAATTTGCTGGCATATTGAGTGCAGCACTTTCACAGCATCAGCTTTCAGGATTTGAAATAGCTGCACTGAAATTCCATTACCTCCACTAGCTTTGTTCATAGTGATGTTTTCTAAGGCCCACTTGACTTCCCATTCCAGCATGTCTGGCTCTAGATGAGTGATCACACCATCGTGATTATCTGGGTAGTGAAGATCTTTTTTGTACAGTTCCTCTGTGTATTCTTGCCACCTCTTCTTAATATCTTCTGCTTCTGTTAGGTCCATACAATTTCTGTCCTTTATCGAGCCCATCTTTGCATGAAAAAATTCCCTTGATATCTCTAATTTTCTTGAAGAGATCTCTAGTCTTTCCCCTTCTGTTGTTTTCTTCTATTTCTTTGCATTGATCACTGAGGAAGGCTTTCTTATCTTTCCTTGCTATTCTTTGGAACTCTAGATTCAAATGGGTGTATCTTTCCTTTTCTCCTTTGCCTTTCACTTCTTTTCATTGCTGTTTTTAAGACCTCCTCAGACAACTATTTTGCCTTTTTGCATTTCTTTTTCTTGGGGATGGTCTTGATCTCTGTCTCCTGTACAATGTCATGAACTTTCCTCCATAGTTTTTTAGGCACTCTGTCTATCCAATCTAACCCCTCAAATCTATTTCTCACTTCCACTGTATAGTCGTAAGGAATTTGATTTAGGTCATACCTGAATGGTCTAGTGGCTTTCCCTACTTTCTTCAACTTAAGTCTGAATTTGGCAATAAGGAGCTCATGTTCTGAGCAACAGTCAGCCCTCAGTCTCGTTTTTGCTGACTGTATAGAGCTTCTCCATCTTTGGCTGCAAAGAATATAATCAATCTGATTTTCATATTGACCATCTGGTGATGTCCATGTGTAGAGTCTTCTCTTGTGTTGTTGGAAGAGGGTGTTTGCTATGACCAGTGTGTTCTCTTGGCAAAACTCTATTAGCCTTTGCCCTGCTTCATTCCATGCTCCAAGGCCAAATTTGCCTGTTATTCCAGGTGTTTCTTGACTTCCTACTTTTGCATTGCAGTCCCCTATAATGAAAAGGACATCTTTTGGGGGTGTTAGTTCTAAAAGGTCTTGTAGGTCTTCATAGAGCCATTCAACTTCAGCTTCTTCAGTGTTACTGGTTGGGGCAAAGGCTTGGATTACTGTGATATTGAATGGTTTGCCTTGGAAACGAACAGAGATCATTCTTTCTTTTTGAGATTGCATCCAAGTACTGCATTTCAGAGTCTCTTGTTGACCATGATGGGTACTCCATTTCTTCTAAGGGATTCCAGCCCACAGTAGTAGATATAATGGTCATCTGAGTTAAATTCACCCATTCCAGTCCATTTTAGTTAGCTGATTCCTAGAATGTCAACGTTCACTCTTGCCATCTCCTGTTTGACCACTACCAATTTCCCTTGATTCATGGACCTGACATTCCAAGTTCCTATACAATATTGCTCTTTACAGCATCAGACCTTGCTTCTATCACCAGTCACACCCACACCTGGGTATTGTTTTTGCTTCGGCTCCATCCCTTCATTCTTTCTGGAGTTATTTCTCCACTGATCTCCAGTAGCATATTGGGCACCTACCAACCTGGGGAGTCCCTCTTTCAGTATCCTGTCATTTTGCCTTTTCATACTGTTCCTGGGGTTCTCAAGGCAAAAATACTGAAGTGGTTTGCCATTCCTTTCTCCAGTGGACCACATTCTATCAGACCTCTCCATCATGACCCTCCCATCTTGGGTGGCCCCACACGGCATGGCTTTTTTCCATTGAGTTAGACCAGGCTGTGGTCCGTGTGATCAAATTGGCTCGTTTTCTGTGAATATGGTTTCAGTGTGTCTGCCCTCTGATGCCCTCTCGCAACACCTACCATCTTACTTGGGTTTCTCTTACCTTGGACGTGGGGTATCTCTTCACGGCTGCTTTAGCAAAGCACAGCCACTGCTCCATATCTTGGACGAAGGGTATCTCCTCACAGCCTCCCCTTCTGACCTTGACCATGGAGTAACTCCTGCTGGCCCTCCTGTGCCCGGGCAGCCACTGCTCCTTAGACATGGGGTTGCTCCTCTCGGCTGTCACCCCTATTGGATATGAAATTGGATTTCATACTACCAATAAATTTGACAACTACAACAGAGTGAAGGGGGGAGGGGAGAGGGAGAAAAAAAGGAAGAATAAATCCAACAGAATCTACAGAAAAAATCAAGCCATAAGAATAATAGATGTTTTTCTTGAGTCACTGCTGTCAGAGTCCTTCCCTTCCTGGTAGTCACAGTCCACCTCACCTCCCTAGGATGCCCTCCAACACTGTGCTGATCTCTGGACCTGCTGTGGGGGCAGCTCAGACTCTAATCTGGTCCTGCTTCTGTGTGTTCTTGCCTCCAATGTCCACAGCTATCAGAACTAGTGTGTTTTCTTTTGTGGGAGCTCTCAATGACCTTTTATATATTCCATAGACACAGACTCTGCCTAGTTGATCGTGTGGATTTAATCTGCAGCTTGTACAGCTGGTGGGGAGGTTTTGGGTCTTCTTCCTTAGGCACACTGCCCCTGGGTTTCAATTGTGGTTTTATTTCCACCTCTGCATGCGGGTCATCTGCTGGGGTTTGCTCCTGAGGCTGCCCTGGAGGACTTGGGTTTGCCCCTGTGAGGACCAGGTGTGGAGGTGGTGCAGCTGCTTGGGTTGCAGGGGTTCTGGCAGCACCTAGTACTCAAGGGAGCTGGCGGCTAGGGAAGCAGGAAATATGGTGCTCTAGAAGGGTATGGCAACCAGTATTGGCCAACACACTCCACTATTCTTGCCTGGAGAACCCCCCCCTCCCTGACAGCAAAGCCTGGCAGGCAAAGTGTACAGGGTCGCAAAGCGTTGGACACTACCGAAGTGATCCTGCTCACATAGACACAAGACTTTTTTGCCAGTGGCAGCTCTGCCCAGTGAGAGTTGACCGTGAAGATGGCACAGCTGCTTGGCTTGGGGAAACCCTGGCCACACCAAGTGTGCAGGGACATGGACTGTCTCCACCACAGGAGTTATGGCACCATCAGAGTCTTCTTTCGAGCCTCTTGTAGCTGCTATCAGAAGGCCTCTTTGGCCAGTCTTTCTCCATAGCTCCACCCATTCAGGTCCTTAGAGGGCTTCCTTGCCTGGGGTCCTTCTCTGCTGTTGGGCACATCAAGCACATAGAGGGAACACCCTGCCTGGGGTCCTACTCTGTAGATTGGCGCGCCAGGCACTTAAAGGGGCACCCTGGGTAGGGTCCTACTCTATAGTTTAGTACATCAGGCATTTGATGGGCCAGCCTCTCTACTGTTCAGCTGCAGATGCTGGCGGTGTGGGGAGAGAGAGGATATGGTGATGGCTCCATCCACTATGCGTGACTCAGCAGTATCACCTTGCTTCCATGGCTGCCCGGCTTTCCTCCACAGGCATTTCCCACCACAATCTCCACCCTCACATCCCCTCCTCGATCTGTCTCTCTACAGTTAACAGCAGCCCTCACCTTGGGATTGCTCCACACTCCCTAAACTCCAACTCCCAGCCACTGTGCCTTCCAGGGGACCTGCATCCCTGTCTGGGGTATGTATGGCTGTGGCAAGGACTGTCTGATTCTCATTCCATTTAGGCTGCCACAGATCAGCTGTTTCACTCTCAGCCTTGAATGTTTCTTCTCTGACTCAGACAGTTGCCCCGATGTGGGGACTGGCCTCCTGCTTCATTTCCCCCACCGCCTGAGGGCAGGTCCAGTCCTGCTGACTCCTATTTTTCCCCCTGGTTCCTTCACCCTACCGAGTTTTGCATGGTTCTATATATTCTTTTCCACTGGTTAGGTACTCCTGTCCACTCTCAGCTGGTGTTCTGCATGCACTTCTTTGTCTGAAGGTGTGTTCCTGAAGTATCCGTGGAGAGAGATGTACTCCACATCCACCTACTCCTCTGCCATCTTGTTCTCTCTCACTTTTTTTTTTTAAGAGAAAAGCAAGTTATCCATCATGTAAGTACATGTTTTTAATGTACTTCTCTGTTGTTCTTGTGGGTTTGTTATTAAAACAGAGAAAGTTGTACACATTGATATAATTTTAACGCTGTATGGAGGCTGGACAATTTTTATTTTTCTAATAAACTGAAGCCTGGTGAGGTTCAGGGCAGTGCTTCAAAAGCTGTAATGTGCATCCAAATCACCTGGGAGTCTTATTCACATGAGAATTCTAGTTCAGTAGGTCTGGACTGGGCCTTAGATTCTGTATTTTTCACAGGCTCCCAAGTGACGCTATGCTGCTAGTCTGGAGACCACACTTTGAGAGTGAGGGTTTATAATGATCAAACCTACACAGTTAGTGTGTGCCTCTTAACATGAGGATCCAGTCTCTTCCTCTTCCTCTAGTTACCTTTCAAGTATACTTGATAATGGTCTTTAATAAGGTGGTCATAAAATGCATCATCCTGACATTTTTTTTTCCTTCAAGTAAAAGGGGGCACCATTAACAATTACCAGGGATAAGGCAGAACTGTCCAAGGCAAACAGGGACTTACAGTTACCCTGACTTGAGCAGAAATAGAGATTACCTTCCAATGAACAAGCGATCAAACATTTATTTTAAATATACTGGGAAGAAATGCAGTGCTTTCTCCCAGAGGAAGTCAATCTGAAATATTTTGCAATTGCTAGTGATGTTTGGAAGGGTAAATAAAGAAGGAGGATAAGAGGGATAAATTTAATTTACGTTGCTGTTCAAAAGGCTATTGATAAGGTTCTCCAGTAAATGCTGATAAAGATGAGTCAGCAGAGGATGGAAGGAATGTTTCCCCGTGATAGCAAAGTGACTTAAAGCCCAGAAACAAAGGCGAGGGATAAACAGGCACTTATCTACGCTGGGGTGGGTGGCAAGCCCGCCACAGCACTGGGGAGAAAAGAGTGATGGGATTGGCTGTAAGGAGCCAAGAATGTGCTTAAAATAAGGAAATGAATGTACCAAAAAGGAAGTGTCAAGGTGCTGGAGTTTAGGAAGGGGTGAATGGGAAGCTAGAATAAATGCCAGATAAGATAACACCTTGAATAGGACCAGTCTTTTTTACTCAAAGGCAAACTAACTTCAAGGAAAATGCAATTAAAAATTAAATGCTCAGCTTGTCAGCTTGGATGAATACTGGGGGTGAAGAGTGTGACTGAGGGGAATACTCTGTAGAAATTGCAATGAGATAGCAGGAGCTGAAACCAGAGGCTCTCCACCCCAGCTGCCTATCACTATCGCTTGGGGAGTGTCTGCAAACTAAGGCCTAGCTAGGCTCCCACCTGGCTCTGCTGAAGCAAAATCTTAAGAGGATGGGCTCGGGCAACTATGTTTGGGAGGAAGACACACTCCCCTGGAGATTCTGATACACAGCCAGGGCTGAATACCAATGAGTTGACTAATAAAGAATGATGTAGAAACAAAAGTTAATATCTGTTAACCAAAAAAGGGGGATTTCAATTAGGTAATGGAGTATAAGAACATGGTGCATGATTCTTAATTTCATTTTTCTTCATCATATATCAAGAAATAGAATGTACTCTTTGTACACAAAACACAAATATACAATGGAATAAACTGTATAAAGTGAATACCTATGAAACCACAATCAGGTCAAGAAATATGCTTATTGCCAGCATCCCCAGAAGTTCTTGCTGTGTTCCCTCCCAATTCCAACCCCTCCTCACTCTCCAGGGATAATAAACATCCTGATTTTTTAATAATCAATTCCTCAATTTGCCTTATAGTTTCACCAGCTCTATATGCACACTCAAACAATATCATTTCATCTTTACTGCTTTTGAACTGTATATAAATGGAAGATTTCTTTGTGTCTTTTTTTTTGTTTGTTTTGCATTTTGGCCACACAACATGCAGGATAGTTCCCTGACCAAGGACTGATCTCAGTCCTCCTCAGTGAAAGCACTATATCCTAATCACCAGGCCACCAGAGAATTCTTATGTTTCTTTCTTCTCTCATTCAATAACTTTCAAAGATTTAGCCATATTGTTATTTCTAGTCATATAATTTCTGCCATTAGTCAGAAATAATTCTAGTCCTATTATTTCAGTCATGTTATTTCTACGTTCTCAGTACTGTAGAGCAAAGCCCAGAAAACTGGGCCAAATCTGGGCCACCATCTGTTTTGTAAATAAAGTTTTATTGGAACACAGTCACACCTATCCATTTTCATGTTGTCCATGGCTGCTCACACACTATGACGGCAGAGATGTGTAATTGCAACAATGACTCTATGGCCCACAAAGCTTGAAAGTGAAAGTGAAAGTCACTCAGGCGTGGCTGATTCTTTGTGATCCTATGCACTATACAGTCCATGGAATTCTCCAGGCCAGAATACTGGAGTGGGTAGCCTTTACCTTCCCCAGGGGATTGTCCCAAGCCAGGGAACAAACCCAGGTCTCCTGCATTGCAGGTGGATTCTTCACCAGCTGAGGCACAAGGGAAGCCCTTCAGTTCAGTTCAGTTCAGTCGCTCAGTCATGTCCAACTCTATGCGACCCCATGAATCGCAGCACGCCAGGCCTCCCTGTCCACCACCAAGTCCCGGAGTTCACTCAAACTCACATCCATCAAGTCGGTGATGCCATCCAGCCATCTCATCCTCTGTTGTCCCCTTTTCCTCCTGCCCTCAATCCCTCCCAGCATCAGGGTCTTTTCCAATAAGTCAACTCTTCCCATGAGGTGGCCAAAGTATTGGAGTTTCAGCTTTAGCATCATTTCTTCCAAAGAACACCCAGGGCTGATCTCCTTTAGAATGGACTGGTTGGGTCTCCTTTCAGTCCAAGAGACTCTCAAGAGTCTTCTCCAACACCACAATGCAAAAAAATCAATTCTTCAGCGCTCAGCTTTCTTCACAGTCCAACTCTCACATCCATACATGACCACTGGAAAAACCATAGCCTTGACTAGACAGACCTTTGTTGGCAAAATAATGTCTCTGTTTTTGAATACGCTCTCTAGGTTGGTCATAACTTTCCTTCCAAGGAGTAAGCATCTTTTCATTTCATGGCTGCAGTCACCATCTGCAGTGATTTTGGAGCCCCCAAAATAAAGCCTGCCACTGTTTCCACTGTTTCCCCATCTATTTCCCATGAAGTGATGGGACTGGATGCCATGATCTTCGTTTTCTGAATGTTGACCTTTAAGCCAACTTTCAAGAGGCTTTTTAGTTCCTCTTCACTTTCTGCCATAAGGGTGGTGTCATCTGCATACCTGAGGTTATTGATATTTCTCCTGGCAATCTTGATTCCAGCTTGTGCTTCCTCCAGCCCAGCATTTCTCATGATGTACTCTGCATAGAGTTTAAATAAGCAGGGTGACAGTATACAGCCTTGACATACTCCTTTTCCTATTTGGAACCAGTCTGTTGTTCCATGTCCAGTTCTAACTGTTGCCTCCTGACCTGCATATAGGTTTCTCAAGAGGCAGGTCAGGTGGTCTGGTATTCCCATCTCTTTCACAATCTTCCACAGATTATTGTGATCCACACACTCAAAGGCTTTGGCATAGTCAATAAAGCAGAAATAGATGTTTTTCTGGAACTCTCTTGCTTTTCCATGATCCAGTGGATGTTGGCAATTTGATCTCTGGTTCCTCTGTCTTTCCTAAAACCAGCCTGAACATCTGGAAGTTCACGGTTCACGTACTGCTGAAGCCTGGCTTGGAGAATTTTGAGCATTACTTTACTAGCATGCGAGATGAGTGCAATTGTGTGGTAGTTTGAGCATTCTTTGGCATTGCCTTTCTTTGGGATTGGAATGAAAACGGACCTTTTCCAGTCCTGTGGCCACTGCTGAGTTTTCCAAATTTGCTGGCTTACTGAGTGTAGCACTTTCACAGCATCATCTTTCAGGATTTGAAAGAGCTCCACTGGAATTCTATCACCTCCACTAGCTTTGTTCATAGTGATGCTTTCTAAGGCCCACTTGACTTCCCATTCCAGGATGACTGGCTCTAGGTGAGTGATCACACCATCATGAGTATCTGGGTCATGAAGATCTTTTTGTACAGTTCTTCCGTGTATTCTTGCCACCTCTTCTTAATATCTTCTGCTTCTGTTAGGTCCATACCATTTCTGTCCTTTATCGAGCCCATCTTTGCATGAAATGTTCCCTTGGTATCTCTAATTTTCTTGAAGAGATCTCTAGTCTTTCCCATTCTGTTATTTTCCTCTATTTCTTTGCATTGATCGCTGAGGAAGGTTTCTTATCTCTCCTTGCTATTCTTTGGAACTCTGCATTCAGATGCTTATAGCTTTCCTTTTCTCCTTTGCTTTTCACTTCTCTTCTTTTCACAGCTATTTGTAAGGCCTCCCTAGACAGCCATTTTGCTTTTTTGCATTTCTTTTCCGTGGGGATGGTCTTGATTCGTGTCTCCTGTACAATGTCACGAACTTCAGTCCGTAGTTCATCAGGCACTCTATCTATCATACCTAGTCCCTTAAATCTATTTCTCACTTCCACTCATATTTGCTATCTCCATATCTGTCCTCAGCTGAAATGAGAACAGTAATATCTGTTTCCAGAGGAAGATCTATACCTTAATAAGGCTAGCCAGTACAACTTACTAGCTCAAAAACATCAGTTACAGTTCCTCCCATTTGTACTCTTTTGTATGTCCATTGTAAGGGCTTCTCAGATGTCTCAGTGGTAAAGAACCTCCTGCCAATGCAGGAGACAGGGGCTCAATCCCTGGGTCAGGAAGATCCCCTGGAGAA
Organism: Ovis aries; assembly: GCF_016772045.2. Taxonomy (NCBI): domain Eukaryota; kingdom Metazoa; phylum Chordata; class Mammalia; order Artiodactyla; family Bovidae; genus Ovis; species Ovis aries. Next base: position 22,691,296 of record NC_056077.1, read on the forward strand.
GGAAATAGAAATCCACTCCAGTATTCTTGCCTGGAAAATTTCATGGAAAGAGGAGCCTAGGGGGCTACAGTCCAAAGGGTCACAAAGAGCTGGACACAACTGAGCAGCTGAGCACACGTGAACACATATGTCCATTGTACATCCATTACCTCAATGCATTCATTCAGACAATAAACATTTACTTTAACCCCAATACATGCTAAGATTTAGATAGGCATTAGATCATCAGAAGAACGCTATATAATGATTGGCATTCATTGAGCATTTGTTCTGTGCCATTACATTAAACATTCAGCATGTTTTCTTCTTAGCCTTCCTATGGCAGAGACAATTATCTTTCCACCAAATGCTCATGCTCTCCTTTCCACGGTTTAAGGTTGTTGGCTGTTTCAAACACAGTATAACATTTCCCAGCCACCTTTATAGTTGGGACACCATGTAGTTGAGAAATTATGAAGAAAAGCTATGACAAACCTAGATAGAGTTTTTTAAAAAAAGCAGCGATATCACTTTGTTGACAAAGGTCCATACAGGCAAAGTTCTGGTTTTTCCAGTAGTCATGTATGGATGTGAGAGGTGGACCATAAAAAAGGCTGAATGGCAAAGAACTGATGCTTTCCACCTGTGGAGAAGACGGAAAGGAGATCAAACCAATCAATCCTAAAGGAAATCAACCCTGAATATTCACTGGAAGGACTTATTGAACCTGAAGCTCCAATACTTTGGCCACCAATTCCAAAGAATTGACTCATTGGAAAAGATCCTGATGCTGGAAAAGAGTGAAGGCCTAAGGTGAAATGGGCAGCAGAGGATAGGATGGTTAGAGAGCATCACTGACTCAATGGACACGAATTTGAGCAAACTCCAGGAGATAGTGGAGGACAGAAGAGACTGGCAATGTGTACATTTTCTTATCCTGGTCCATAAACCCTCCCAATTTGGGGAGGGGTTCATTTGTGCTCTTGGATTTTAGCATTTTCTGCTTCAAGGCAGAGGAAGAGGAAAGAGCACAGGATAGAAGGAGCTTAGCGTGGTAGCCAACCTCCAATATGGTTCCCAATGATGCTTATCTCCAGGTATTCACGCTTATATATTCACCTCTGCAACTGAACAGGACTGAGTTGTGTAATCAATAAGATTTAATGGAAATTATGAAATATGACTTGTGAAGATAAATCTTAAAAGACATTGTAAGGAATTCCCTGGCAGTCCAGTGGTTACAACCCCAAGCTGTCATTGCTGAGGACCCAGGTTCAGTTCCTGATTGGGGAACTAAGATCCCACAAGCCATGGTGTGCAACCAAAAAAAGAAAATTGTAGTTTCTGTCTTATCTTTAATCACTCCTCTGAAGGAAGCCAATGCCATGTTGTAAGGATGCTCAAGCAGCTATAAGGAACTGAGGCTTCTTACCAACAACAAGCATCTACCTACAGTCACATGAGTGCACCATCTTGGAAGCAGAAACTACAGTCCCAGTTATGTTTTCAGATGACTGCAACCCTGGCCAATATCTTGAATATAAGATATTTTATTCGTGAGAGATTCTATCCATAATCAGTCATCTAAGGCAGTTCCAGATTCTTGACCCTGTGGAACTATGTGACATGACAAGTGTTTTCATTACGCAGCAGTAGATAACCAATACAACTGAATCCCTGAATGATTACAAGGAAAACTACCACTGACTCAGTGCAGGCATTGAATGAGTGACTCATACTGTCTAGAACATTAAGCCACTACATAGCTGGGGTTTATGTTACACTGAACAACAACTGCTCCAGCTATTACAATATTATCAAGTTTGATTCTTATCTACTACATTGTATGAGAGACATACATGACCCTAAATGTCAAGACATAGTAATATTTGAATTGTATGCACTTGTTTCTTCTTATATAACACTGTCATTTTCCAACTGTATTTTGTAATGGAAATGTTTTTTCCAGTAAGTGTTTTCAAAGCCCCCAGTAGAAATCAAATAATATCTAAGCTTGTTCAAATTGGAACAGGGTTAAACTAGTGACAACTTTACGTCTTCTATCTACCCCAGCCTTCAACTCATCTCTTGACGTTACTTTAGATTAAAGTTAAACAAGAAGAAGAAGCAACAGCATTTCCACAAAGACATGGCTTGAGGATTGCAGATCCATTGGATATGAAATTCTGGGACATTTTGTAATGAAAACAGTCCTTGAAAGGATTAGTCCTTCCCCCCTCTTCCCTCTCCCTCTTGTCCTCTATCCTTCCTTCCATCCTTCCTGCCCTCCCTCTTTTCCCCCAGCTAGTAAATTATCCTGATATAATTGCACAAAGTAAGTAGGCATATGTGATGATGAGTTCCAAGAAATGTCATTTGATTAGGGGAAAAAATAAGCTCAACCAAAGTAGATACAATTTTGGAGAGTCAGAGAGAACTTTGAATGTTAAAAAGAGAACCAAATTATACAGCTCCAGTCGTTGTTAGCCTTCTTTCTCTGGTCAGCTCAGCAGTTAAAATCCAGTTCTTGAAATTCTTTTAGTTTTAAGACTTCCTTTTCTCCCATAGGAAAAGGCAAAGGTGATTCTAGTTAAAGCCAAAAATTGGCAGTGAGTTTGATGTTTAACTGCTCCCAGTTCACTTTCCAGGCAACTCTAGAAGAACATTTTTTTTTTTACATTTTAATAATACATTTTAAAAGGGCAAAAAGAATCCCTTTTTTCATGTTCAAGAAGAATTAACAAGTATGGCTTCATCTCTTCCCTTAGGAAAGCTTTTGAAGGCAAGTAAGGGGAGGTGTTAACCATGCGAAGTAGATGCTGCTGTCAAACCCAGAGGGTTCAACAGTCTGGGAATAAAGCTTGCCCGAAGGAAGTGATCCAAGTGGTTTTCAAAGTTAATGACTTAACACCATTTTCCTTCTTATAGCCACATTATATGAAGATATATTTTTGAAGCAAGAGTTGCAAGGTCAAAAATGTATCCACATTCTGCCTCATTTAGGATGCTTTTGGCTGCAAGTAGAAGATATTCATCTCAAACAGCTTTAACTTGGGGAATTTATTCTCTTACATAGAAAGAGCCCTATTGAGCAAACATGGTGGCTCAGCTGGTAAAGAATCCATCTGCAATGCAGGAGACCTGAGTTCGATCCCTTGGTTGGGAAGATCCTCTGGAGAGGAGAACAGCTACCCACTCCAATATTCTGGCTTGGACAATTCCGTGGATGGTATAATCGGGTTGCAAAGGGTCGGACATGACTGAGCGACTTTCACTTCACGTTCTCTTACACACCAAGGAAGATAGAAGTAAGGTGGTCATTTCAGGAGTCCAAAAACATCTTCAAGAACCCAGTTTCTGGGACCTCCCTGGTGATCCAGTGGTTAAGACTCTGTGCTTCCAACACAAGGAGGACAGGTGTAATCCCTGGTCAGGGGAGTTCACTTGCTTTCTTATTGGTGATGGTGGAGGGGAGGGCTAGGTGTTCCCAGGCACTGGGGAATTGATAGGGTCTCAAGACACCAGCAAAGGCCCTCTTGACATAGGCAACCAGACCCTCAACAGTATAAATACAGCCTCCCCACAGTGGTGTGGGGCTCCCTATGACTTTTCACCCCAGAACCTCAAATGAGGATTATGGCCCAAGTATCACTGTTCTAGTATTTCCCCCAAATGTTTCTAGTTGTTTCTAACCCCTCTCCTCCACCCTATCCAGCAGGAGTCTTGACCCCCAGGGAAGGAGACTGCACACACTGGTCTGATCCCATGCCCTTCCTCTTTTCTGATACTTTTAGGTCCAACCCCCCAGATCAGAAAGAAGGCATTTGCTCCATTTCTGCTCCCTGTTCAGAACTCCTCGTGGATCTCATCCTCCTTCTCCCCCATCCTACGGCCTTCCTCGTGCCAACAGAGATTTTCATCCCTCCTCTTTCCTGTGAACACAAATCTCATGAATGAGCCTTAATAGAGAAAACTGTTCCCCTTAAGAGGAAAAATGACTCAGATCACTGAAAGAGGAAAAACACTTCTGTTTGCAAAACAGCATTCATTGCTATGGGTTTTTAAAAAATATTATCCCTGCTGCATCACTTGTCAATTGTCTATGTCAAATGCATGCTTCTCAGTTTGAAACAGGCAAAGTTTTATTAAAGGCAATTTCTTTCACAAACATACTTATTTATGATGAGCCTTTAGAGCAGTGACTCAGAAGCCAGGGATTCATTCACGGAGTTCTTGTCTGCCTAGTAGCAATGTTCTATAAATTAGCTTAGTTTAGTGGGTTATTATGATACATGTCCTTCGTTGAGCACCTATTACACACCCCAAGTTTTATATCCATTGATTCAACAATCTTAATTCTGACCCCTAACCCATAGGGAGTAATTATGATTTCCATCTTACTTCTTACTAAAGCTCAAAGAGGTTAAGTAACTTTCCCAAAGTCACACAGTGCTGAATTCAGACTTTAAGTGCAAGTCTTCTAACTCCCAAATCTGAATCCTTTCCTCTCCAATGGAAGCTACAATGATACTTTAGCACAATTAAGAGCACAGATTCTGGAATCTGACCAACGTGGATCCCAGTTCCAAGTAGACAATAATGTGTGACCTTGAACAAGTCATGTGACCAACTGAATCTTCAATTTCTCATCTCCAAAAGGAGGTAATAATAGTTCATACCTAGTATGGATGTTGTGAAGATCAAATGAGGTAAAATACCATATGCCTTAGAGTTTAGGACAGCGTGTAGGGAGCACTCCATATTAATTTTGGCCATTATTCTGTTGTTACTGCATCTCCCAAGGGTCTTCATGCCAAAAAGAACTTAGTATCTTAGTATCTGTTTCTATTGCAAATTTTACAAGTGAGAAACTGAGAGCTTAAAAGTTTACTTATCCATATTAACATATACGTGTGTGTATATATACACACATATAATTTCATATATATGTAAAATTTTTGCCTCCAGAACTTATGATATATATGTACATCACAGACTTTGGAGACAAAAATCTCATTGCTTGTTCAAAGACAAACACTGCAAGTTCAGAAATACATGGATTCCTATTTGGTTCCTCTTCAATCCATTGGTTTGGGGGTATCTGATGAACCCATGGGGTCAGAAAGCTGTTAAAAGATGTCATGGGAGAAAAGCATTCATGGCTATGGGCAATGCAATAAAAAGAAGCTCTAGAAGGCCATTAAGAGGACTATGAAGGAAAACTGCCAGAGACCGTGAATAGTTCATCTATCAGCAGAAGAAATCAGCTCATAATTTCAGAAAACAAACAAAAATTGGGCCATAATGAGGCCCAATTAACTCATCCTTCAAACACATTCTCCATAGTGGACATCTGTTGTTTTGGCTGCCTTTCTGGTAATTGCAGCCCAGTTTCACTTTGGAGGAACTATATGACTGCCATAGAATTGTTTGGGGGTGACCCCATCCCTAACTCTAAGAGTGGGTCCTCATGACTTAAACCAATTAGCTAATCTCATCCCCAAAGCACAGTCCAAACACAGGCACATAGCCCTTCAGACAGGGAGACTTGAAGGCACGTGTCTAGGAGAGAAGCAGCTTTTGTTCTTCCTCTGAGTATGTCACAGCCATCTCATCATCATGCAGAGGCATGATACAGAGCCTGAGGATGAAGCTGATGACCTAGAGAGGAAGATGGGATGGGAGCCCTGAATGAGCCTGAATGGAGGTAACTTCCGGAACTTCTCTGTACCCTGAGCCTATACTGACCTCCCCACCAAGGACATATATTATTGTTACCACCAAGGGGGAGGTAGGATATTACCTCCTTTCTTCAGGAAACTCGGGGCTCAGATAGATTAAAAGAATTGCCTTTGTCACAGAAGCCAGGATTTGTGCCTGGTTCTCTCTACATGCTCTCTAATCTTCTCAGCAAATGAAAACTCAGAGAGTTTACAGAACATGCCAGTGGTCACATAGTTGTAGGTAAGAGATGGAACTGGGCTTCCCATTCACAATTTTTTGTCTCCAAAGTGTGTGTACTCTGTTCTGATTTTAAACTATGAGCTGATTTTTGAATCTGAGCAAACAGGAAGGGGGTTCCCTGGTGGCTCTAGTGGTAAGGAAGCCACATGCCAATGCAGGAGACATAAGAGATGCAGACTGATCCCTGGGTAACGAAGATCCCCTGGAGGAGGGCATGGCAACCCACTCTAGCGTTCTTGCTTGGAAAATCCCATGGACAGAGGAGCCTGGCGGGCTATAGTTCTTGGGGTCACAAAGAGTTGGGCAGGACTGAAAGCGACTTAGCAAGTTCAGTTCAGTTCAGTTGCTCCATCGTGTCTGACTCTTTGCGACCCCATGAACCTCAGCATGCCAGGCCTCCTTGTCCATCACCAACTCCCAGAGTTTACCCAGATTCATGTCCATAGAGTCGGTGATGCCATCCAGCCATCTCATCCTCTGTTGTCCCCTCCTCCTCCTGCCCTCAATCTTTCCCAACATCAGGGTCTTTACAAATGAGTCAGCTTTTCACATCATGTGGCCAAAATATTGGAGTTTCAGCTTCAACATCAGTCCGTCCAATGAATACGCAGGACTGATTTCCTTTAGGATGAACTGGTTGCATCTTCTTGCAGTCCAAGGGACTCTCAAGAGGCTTCTCCAACACCACAATGCAAAAGCATCATTTCTTCGGCACTCAGCTTTCTTTATAGTCCAGCTCTCACATCCATACATGACTATTGGAAAACCATAGCCTTGACTAGACAGACTTTTGTTGGCAAAGTAATGTCTCTGCTTTTTAATATGCTGTCTAGGTTGGTCATAACTTTCCTTCCAAGGAGTAAGCATCTTTTAATTTCATGGCTGCAGTCACCATCTGCAGTGATTTTGGAGCCCCTCAAAATAAAGTCAGCCACTGTTTCCCCATCTATTTCCCAGAAAGTGATGGGACTGGATGCCATGATCTTTGTTTTCTGAATGTTGACCTTTAAGCCAATTTTTTAACTCTCCTCTTTCACTTTCATCAAGAGGCTTTTTAGTTCCTCTTCACTTTCTGCCATAAGGATGGTGTCATCTGCATACCTGAGGTTATTGATATTTCTCCCGGCAATCTTGATTCCAGCTTGTGCTTCCTCCAGCCCAATGTTTCTCATGATGTACTCTGCATATAAGCTAAATAAACAGGGTGACAATATATAGCCGTGATGTACTCCTTTACCTATTTGGAACCAGTCTGTTTTTCCATGTCCAGTTCTAACTGTTGCTTCCTGACATACATGTAGGTTCCTCAAGAGGCAGCTCAGGTGGTCTGGTATTCCCATCTCTTTCAGAATCTTCAACAGTTTATTGTGACCCACACAGTCAAAGGCTTTGGCATAGTCAATAAAGCAGAAATAGATGTTTTTCTGGAACTCTCTTGCTTTTTCCATGATCCAGCGGATGTTGGCAATTTGATCTCTGGTTCCTCTGCCTTTTCTAAAACCAGCTTGAACATCTGGAAGTTCACGGTTCATGTATTGCTGAAGCCTGGCTTGGAGAATTCTGAGCATTACTTTACTAGCGTGTGAGATGAGTGCAATTGTGCAGTAGTTTGAGCATGTGTGCAAATAAGAAGATGAACTCATGGTTTTAAGAGTAAGTTTGCAGAATCCATGAGGCTGGTGCACTCTAAATAAATTTCATATGCCTATGTATCTTATTGTTAAATTCTCCCTCTGATAGGATATAGGGAGAGGGACAAGAAAGAAATATCATGATAACCTCACTGTGCACAGACAGATGCCCTGCTGGGTTTGTTCCCTGTTTGGAGGGTCCACTGGAAGCCACTAGCTGGCCAACAAATCCATTCTCTCCTTCTTTCTGGCTGAACTATATTTCCCAGCCTCCCTTGCAGTTAGGTGTGTTCGCGTGATTGCTTTTCTGCCAATGAAATGCAAGTGGAAGCGATGTGCACATAGGCCTTAAGCAGCGGGCATGGCTCCACTGTGTTATTTCCCTTTTCCTTGGCCCATGCTGATGAATTTAATACTAAGCAGGTAAAGGAAAGTGACATGATCACATAGGTCACTGATGGGCTATGCAGGTTAGAATTACCCCAGCATGGAAGTGTTCACCTCGGAACTGTTAAATGAGAGAGGAAAAACTGCTTTATTCTTTAAAGCCATGTATTGTTGGGTATTTTTGTTACAGCAACTTAGCGTGTGTATTCTAAAAGGGGCGACTCTAGTCATCCTGTAGGTGAACTCAGGGCGTGTAAGTAAACTCAGCTCTTTACCTCAGGTGAAGAGTAGAGTTTCAAGCCTCTTTGTTAGTCTTTAGGTGTGAAAGTTTACTACAGTGAACCTTGGCCCAGGGACGAGGGCAGCTGCAGAGTCCTTGAAGTACGGTGCCAGCATCTGTAGCAGACAGCGGAAGAAGAGGGCTGTATAACTTACAAGAGCTTCCTAAAATTCTGGTGCTGTGAGCAGAGATTTGGGAAGAACAAGTGGACCCCAGGAACATCTCTTATGTGGAGACCAAAGATTAAACCTCTCTTCTGCCTGGGGGAAGCGTCTGAAAATACTTTGATGCGGTTTCTTAAAAAAGAAATCAGACAGGCTAGTAATTCATTGATAGCCAAGAACTAGAACTTCCTTTCTCTCTCTTATAGTACCAGTGTCGCAGGAAGGGGGATCTTTTCCAGAAACGAATTGTCCCAGGAGGCACACGTGCTGACAAAGCAAAAGACTTTACTGGGAAGGGGCACCCAGGTGGAAAGCAGCAGGGTAAGGCAACCCAGGAGCACTGCTCTGCCACGTGGCTTGCAGCCTCAGATTTTATGGTAATGGGGTTAGTTTCCAGGTTGTGTCTGGCCAGTCATCTTCTTTGGCCCATAGTCTGACTCAGTGTCCTTCCTGGTGGTATGCATATCTCTCAGCCAAGATGGGTTCCCCAGCGCAAAGGATTCTGGGAGGTTGATAAGACATATGGACTGGCATCTTCTCCCTCACTGGGCTCCTCCCGAATTCTTCTAATTAGTTTCAGTGGCAGCACCATGTTCCTTATTGAGACCTCCTCAGTTGTGAGACAACTCAGGCAAGCGGTTATCATATTCCCTGGCCAAAGTGAGTCATTTCATTCAAGGGTTCCCTAATACGTGGATTTCCCAGCATAAATAGTATTTCTGAGTATTCCCAATCCCTTTGAGCAGATAGATATTACCCTATTATGGGCAAGAGTACAGGAAAATGACCACCTCATACTCTACTGCTCAAAATGCTGGAGAAGCAGCATTGGTGGTACAGGAGTTAAGAGCTAGGAGTCCAAAGCCAGCTCTAGCACTTACTAGCTCAATGATCCAGCTGCTGACTCAGCTTCCTCTTCTGTGAAATGGGATGATAATAGTAGTACCTACTGCTTATCATCATCGTGAGCATGTTCTTAGCATAGTGCCTGGCACATAGTAAGCACTAGGTAGATATTTGTTGAAAAATGTTGACACCTTTAAGAATGGGATTTTGAAAACGTGCATCAAAACGTCGACCCAGAAATTCCACATCTAAGAATTTTTTTCCTAAGGAGTAATCATAGGCATGGGCAAAGATTTATCTGCAAGAAAGCTCATTGCAATAACAGTGTTAGTTGCTCAGTCATGTCCAACTCTTTGCGACAACATAGACTGTAGCCCACCAGGCTCTTCTGTCCAGGGAATTCTCCCAGCAAGAATACTGGAATGGGTTGCCATTCCCTTCTCCAGGGGATCTTCCCAACCCAGAGATCGAACCCGGGTCTCCCACATTGCAGGCAGATTCTTTACCATCTGAGCCACCAAGGAAGCTCCATTGCAATAATAAGTGGCCATCAATAGTGGGCTGGCTAGATAAACAGTAGCAGAGGGCAGTTACATTTTATGCAAGGGGCTGTACAGCTGGAGATCACACAAAATGCAAAACTCACATTATGCAAGATTAAATTCCCTCCCCAAAATAAAGGCAAAGCAAGATTTACATTCTTTCAAATTTTGCCCATAAAACAAATCTTAATTAATATTTTATATCTTACTGTTTCTAACTGTGTAATTCAAATTTGCATTAAATGTAACCTACTGTATATTTATTATGGAGCCACACAAAAATTTATGTTACAGAAGAATAAGTAATGGCTGAGCAAGACAGCCATGATACATCAATTTTTAGAAGTGTGACCCCATTTTTATCAGATAGACACTTTTCAAATGCTGGGAAACTATACATCAAAATTTAAAATATGCTGGCAGGTTTACTGATAATTTTTGGTTCCTGCTTTTATTTACATACCTACATTTTCCAAATATTCTCTGGGCATCATGTTATTTTTATAATCAGAAATAATAAGCAGAACTTTTAAGGAATAAATATATCATTATATCATTGATACTAACCTAATTTTGAAAAAAAATTACAAAAACATCTATGCAAACAAATAGCTTCATAAAAGAAAATAATTTCAGCTTGTTCAATGATGTCTACAGTGAACTGGAGACATGTTTTTCTCTAAATAGTTGGTCCCAGGAGTAGATCTGGACAGAAAATAGCAAAGTTGACCAGAGCTCAAACTGAGATTCCATTGACCTAATCCAGAACCAATTAAATCAAACTGTGTTTCAGAATGCAGCAAAGAACAGTTTCAAAAATTTTGAATTTATACTGGATTATAAAGTTCCCTGAGTTCCCTGGTGGCTCAGAGGGTAAAGCGTCTGCCTGCAATGCAGGAGACCTGGGTTCAATCCCTGGATCAGGAAGATCCCCTGGAGAAGGAAATGGCAACCCACTCCAGTCCTCTTGCCTGGAAAATCCCATGGACAGAGAAGCCTGGTAGGCTATAGTCCATGGGATCACAAAGAGTCGGACAGGACTGAGCGACTTCACGTTCACATATTGGATTATAGTTGATTTACAATATTGTGTTAGTTTCAGGTATACAGCAAAGTGATTCAGTTATGTATATATATATACATATATACAGTTATATATATATACATATACATATATATATATACAGTTATAAACAGTTATATATATATATATGCGCCAAGAGTTGACTCATTGGAAAAGACCCTGATGCTGGGAAGGATTGGGAGCAGGAGAAGGGGACGACAGAGGATGAGATGGCTGGATGGCATCACTGACTCCTTGCGCATGAGTTTGGGTGAACTCCGGGAGTTGGTGATGGACAGGGAGGCCTGGTGCACTGCAGTTCATGGGGTCACAAAGACTCGGACACGACTGAGCAACTGAACTGACTGACTGATGTATCTAATATATAAAAAAGATATATATATCAATACATATACCTATTTTTTTTCTCAAATTCTTTTCTCATTTAGGCTATTACAGAATATTGAGTAGAGTTTCCTATGCTATACAATAGGTCCTTGTTGGTTATGTATTTTAAATGTAATAATGTGTATATGTCAATCCCAAACTCCCAATTTATCCCTCCCCCTCCTCCTCCTGCAAAGAACAGTTTAGAAGCCAGATTACTACACTGGATCACTTGCCTGTGTGCGCTTCTTTTTGAGATTTGGCCATATCATTAAACAAAAAAGTATGCTGTTTTGGTGACTCAAAGAAAGCTAAAGACACTAAAGAGCTTTCAGTTACCTTCTCTGAGCTGTTGCTCTGAGCAGCGCTGGCATGCTCCAGGCAAAGCAGGAAGGAAGAAGAACACCTGGAGCAGGGAGAGGGGAGGGAGGGGGAGGAGGGGGAGGTCCCTCTCCAAGGGACCCCAGGGAACCAATGGTTCTATGTGACAGCCCAGAGCACGCTGTGACCTCCTGAATCTTCTGTTACAGTTGGTAAATAGTGGGTATTAGTGCTCATTTGAGACTTTACAGACCTTACCTCTCCACACAACGAGGCACTGTGAACCCTCTTTAAGTTTTCATTTATTTTTCATTTTGAGTAAACACTCTGTGCTAAGTAAACACATTTCCATGGATTGTCTAGTTTTACCCATCACAAAAAGTCTATGAACTTTCAGCTATGCAATGAGTGAGGTCTGAGGATTTAAGGTAAAATGTGGTGACCACACACCAGACATAGAAAACAGACTTGTGGTTGCTAGGGGGAAGGGGAGATAGAGTGGAAGGTCGGGGTTAGCAGATGCAAACCATTGCCTATAGGATGGATAAACAAGTTCCTATTGTTCCCTGTATAGCACAGGGAACTTTATTCAATATCCTGTGATAAGCCATAATGGAAAAGACTATTTAAAAGGATTATATATATGTATAACTGAATCACTTTGCTGTACAGGAGAAATTAACGCAACACTGTGAATCAATTACGGTGGTGCTGGTTTAGTCGATTAGTTGTGTTCGACTCTTGAGACCCCATGGACTCTGCTGCTGCTGCTGCTGCTGCTGCTGCTGCTGCTGCTGCTGCTAAGTTGCTTCAGTCGTGTCCGACTCTGTGCAACCCCATAGATGGCAGCTCACCAGGCTCCCCTGTCCCTGAGATTCTCCAGGCAAGAACACTGGAGTGGGTTGCCATTTCCTTCTCCAATGCATGAAAGTGAAAAGTGAAAGTGTAATCCTTCAGTCGTGCCCGACTCTTCGTGACCCCATGGACTGCAGTCTACCAGGCTCCTCCGTCCATGGGATTTTCCAGGCACTAGCCTGCCTCAATTTAAAAAAAAAAAAAAGAAAGAAAAAAAAATCTTGGTGACCATCGTTGATAACACTGTATTATGGGACTTCCCTGGTGATCCAATGGTTGAAACTCTGAGCCCCGGTCTATGGGGCCTGGGTTCAATCCCTGGAACTAGATCCCACATGGGGCAGCTAAGAGCCTGCATGCCACAATGGACCCAGTGCTGCCAAATAAATAAACAAATACTTAAAGCAACAAAACAAAAGACACTGCCAAGGGAGTACAACTTAGGAAACTTAAAACGTAAACAGTCTCACTTTAAAAAAAAAAAGGTAAATGTGTGAAGTGATGGATGAGTTAATTAGCTAGAGGTTGGAATCCTTTCCCAAAGACTATGTGTATCGAATCACCATGCCTTACAATTAAATATCTTACAATTGTATTTGTCAATTATACGTGAATAAAGCTGAAACAAAATAAAAATAATTTGTAAACATTGTAAGCTTATAAGGCAAACATGATTATTCTTCTCATCTTACAGAACCGAGAACAGCATGAGAGTGTACAGGATAAGAACTTGCGCTCTGGTTTGAATCCTGGATTCACCAGGCTTCTGAGCTGTGGAATCTTCAGCAAGTTACTAAAGCCTTTGGTGCCTCATCCTTTCATTTCCGCAACTGTAAAAAGAAGACAAGTCTTCCCTGATAGTTCAGTTGGTAAAGAATCTACCTGCAATGCAGGAGACCTTGGTCTGATTCCTGGGCCCAGGAGATCTCCTGGAGAAGGGATAGGCTACCCACCCCAGTATTCTTGGGTTTCCCTTGTGGCTGAGCTGGTAAAGAATCCTCCCACAACGTGGGAGACCTAGGTTTGATCCCCGAGTTGGGAAGATCCCCTGGAAAAGGGAAAGGCTACCCACTCCAGTATTCTGGCCTGGAGAATTCCATGGACTGTACAGTCCATGGGGTCCCAAAGAGTCAGACATAACTGAGCAACTCACAAAACGGAGACGATGATAACAGCACCTGTGTGGTTTTGTTGTGGAAGGCTCTTAGAACAATACCTGGCACAGAACAAATGATCAGTGTATATTAGCTATTATGCAACAGATGAGGAAACCTGGGCTGAAACAGATACATTAAGGTACCCACAGTTAACAGAGCAAGCGTTGCAGCCAAGATCTGCTTGGATTTCTTTGAGATTCTCAGATCTTACAGTTTGGTTTGGGTCCTTGTTAATACCTTCTGTGTCTCTCGTTAACATGCTCAAGCTTTCCTCTCTCATCCGGAGCATTTGCTATGCGTGTCTAGTAGCTGTTTTAATGTCCTCGTCTACTAATTCTGTCATCTCTGACATTTCTGAATCTGTTTCCAGCGATTGATTTTTCCTCCTCATTATAGCTCATATCTTCCTGTTTCTTTGTCTGCCTAGTAATTTTTTAATGGGTGTCAGACATTTTGAATGTTGCACTGTTGAGTGCTGAACTTTTGTTTTGCCATGCCGCGCAGCTTATGAGATATTAGTTCCCCGACCAGGGATTGAACCTGTACCCCTGGCAGTGAAATCTCGAAATCCTAACTACTGGACCATCAGGGAATTCCCCCTGAAGTTTTGTTTTGTTTTTTAATTCTTTTAAATACTTGGAGGTTTTGCTTTAGGATGTAGTTAAGTTAGTGGAAATGATCTGAACATTTTGAGGCCTGTTTTTAAGATTGCTTGGCAAGATCCAGAACAGCCTTACTCTGGGACTGATTTGGGCACGACCAAGGCAGTATCTTTCTCAGAATTCTGCTCTGTATTCCACACGTGAGGCATTCTTTTCTTTCTGGTTGTTGATGTCAAGGAGGGGGAAATTTCCCCCTCTATCCCTTTTGCGTTCTTATGCCTGGACATAATAAAGTAGATACAAGACAGATTAAGACAAAAGAAAGTTTTTTTTAATTCATGCCCACGGAAACCCTATAGAAACGGGACCTAAGAAGTGGCCAAAGTAAGTAAATTTTATACTTTTCAGACAAAGAAACAATACGTTTGTGAGGAATTGACAGAACAAAGAAACAGTATTTAATTAGCGAGGAATCTGAACGGAGTTTAGGCTTGGGTTAGGACAGTGAAGGAGTAAGAGGGTTTGTCTCTACAGGATTCTGGGCCTGGTAATTCCTGCCTCTGGAGGTACAGGTTGTCCTTCTGCCTCCGGGGACAGGGGAGGCAGCTTTCATGTGAGAGTTTTATTTCTCGCTTTCAGGCAGACCCAGAGGAAGGCCAGAAATGTTCCCCTTGCATCAGCTGTTTCTTATTTAATTCAAAAAATCAATATGCCACTGAGGCATATTTGGGGGGTAGCCTGCCCAGGGCCCCAACAGCGAGAACACAGATAGTTGCTGCCACATGTCAGCTCCACCCAAGCCTTCTCGGTGGCCTTTCCTGGCCTCAGGGAGCCTGATGTGCGCAGTTGAGGATCTGAGGGGGACCCTCTGCATGTCTCCGGTCCTCTTCTCTGCAGAGAGAATTTGCTCCCAATCCTCAGGCCCTTAACCAGGATTTCAAACTTAAGAAGTGTTCAGTAAATGTTCTCCGTGGGTCAAGCAAACTTGGGCCAGGGCTTAACATTTGCCTTCTAGAAAACATCCCACAATTGGTCTGCAATTTGTTTGCAAACCAAGGACAGAGTCTCCACTGAAAGAGAACAAAGCTCATTATTCCAGGAGGGAGAGACTTCAGAGCCACTGGTTGATATCAGTGACCAAGCTGCAGAACAGACAGATCTAGTGTTTAGAGCTACATTATCCCATACAGGAGCCATTTGGCACGTGTGACTATTGAGCACTTGAAATGTGACTGGTCTGCAGAAATAGACTCACAGACACAGAGAACAGACTTGTGGTTGCCAAGAGGGAGAAAGGACTGAAGAAGGAATGGGCTGGGAGTTTGAGGTTAGCAGGTGCAAACTATTATGTACAGGATAGGTGGACAATCAGGTCCTACCTTATAGCACAGGAAACTATATCCAACAACCTATGATAAACCATAATGGGAACGAATATAAAAACAAATATATATATTATAACTGACTCACTTTGTTGTACAGTGGTAATGAACACAACACTGTAAATCAATATACTTCCATCTTTCCAATTAATTTTTACAAAAGAAATGTAGCTGAAACCATTTGGTGGCATCTTGGGAAGCTCCGAAGAGCTCCAGTCCTTTATGTCTAAGACTTCAGTGAGAGGCCAAGTAATAGATAGAAGGGATTTGTTAGAATAAGATGTTTGTGAGGTTCACAAGCAGGTGGGTGAAGGGATGCCATGCCTCCAAGAACTTACTGAGCTGCTGCTGCTGCTGCAGCTAAGTCGCTTCAGTCGTGTCCAACTCTGTGCGACCCCATAGATGGCAGCCCACCAGGCTCCGCTGTCCCTAGGATTCTCCAGGCAAGAACACTGAAGTGGGTTGCCATTTCCTTCTCCAAAGTATGGAAGTGAAAAGTGAAAGTGAAGTCGCTCAGTCGTATCCGACTCTTAGCGACCCCGTGGACTGCAGCCTACCAGGCTCCTCTGCCCATGGGATTTGCTAGGCAAGAGTACTGGAGTGGGGTGTCATTGCCTTCTCCAACTTACTACTGGGCTACAGGTTCACAATCAAAGGAAAAGTGGGGAGGGGAAGAAGACCTTCTTTTCTTTCTTGAGTAGATGTCATATGCTTCCATCATCAGCTCCTGCTCCAGGTTGGGCAGGGGAGATTCCTTGTCCCTACATGGTCAAGGTGGGTCTATAAATGATCGTTTTTCGCGTGTGCAGAGCGCATGTCACAACTTACTGAGCTCACTGGGCAGGATGTGGGTCTCATGCCACCAGTGTTTTATTGTTTGGGGGAATGTCTCATGCTCTGACACATGGTTTTGTTGCTAAGCGAGCCTGGTTTTGTGGTTAAGCAAACCCGCTTTCTTGAGTGATCATTAATTTACAGGGGTCTGTCATATTCTTACAATCCTGTAGTGGGATTAACTGTTTAATCATCTACTTGGTTCCTTTACTCTTTCCCCATAATAACTAGCCTGAACTGAAATGTGATAAGTATAAAATACACCCTGGAATTTTCCAAGATTTAGTATGACAAAAAGAATGTAATGACTTTGTACTGTTAACACACCAAAGCAATGATAGTCTGGGTTAAAACAATATTAAAATTGGTGTCTTTTATACCCTTTTAAGAAGGCTACCAGGATGTTTAAAACCTTGTGTGGTGGCTTACACGATATGTCGCCCTGGGGGAGAGGGCATCCCAGGATGGCAGGCCTGGGCAGGCCTCAGAATCTTAGAACCATCCCCAAGCCTTGAGGCTGACAGGAAGTGGAATCTAGTGGAGGCAGAGCAGTGGGGCAACTGGATGCTAGAGGCACAAGTGGCAGGTTTCATCTTTTGTTGCTTGTGGTCCTCCCCACCCTAGCCCCCCAGGCAACGTAACATGAGCCACTCACCTACTGCCTTAAGGAAGAAAGCTGTTACTGTCAAAGCAGCGAACAATAGAAGCAGATTCTCAGTTGCTAAGGTCAAAAGCCAAAGAAAAAGTCAGTCTCCAGACTGGGAAAAGCCACCCCAGCTTTCATCTATTTACAGCATCTAGGCAGGACAATTGGACCACCTGGATTCAAATCCTGGCTCTGCCCCTTACAGCTGCATGATTTCCAATCAATGCTCCTTACAGCTGCATGATTTCCAATCAATGCTTCCCATCTGTGTTTGTCAGTTTCTTCTTCTGCAAAATGGAGCTGATAACAGTACCATCACCAACTCAATGCACATGACTTTGAGCAAGCTCTGGGAGATGGTGCAGGACAGGGAAGCCTGGCCTCCTCGTAGTCCATGGGGTCACAAAGAGTTGGACACGACTGAGCGACTGAACAACCAGAGTACCCAACTCACAAGTCTGCTGTGGGAGTTAATTTATACCAGGACTTAGAGAATAATGACTGATATCTAGGAAATACAGCCGAAATGTTTACTATGCCCCGTGAGTGAGTTCTGTTCAGCAGCAGGGCTGACAAGCCGTATAATGAGTCAAGTAAGGACAGCAGTAGCTGCCATGTGGCTGATCGATTATCCCAAGGAATGACATCCATGTGATGTGAGCCCCTGTCATTGTTTCGGGTCCATCTGGTCTACCCCGAGATGACAAACCTGCCCAGGAGCCAGGATCTTCCCAATCAGCTGAGGCCCCTAGGTCTTAAGACAAGCAGGTGTGACTGGGTTGTAATGTGTCCATTTGTATTTAGGATCCAAGACTGTGCACAACACATGACATGTCCAAGTGCGGCTGGCTGCTTAGGAGCATTAGCAGGTGGCTTGGGCTGGAGGGGGCTTCCCTGGTGGCTTAGATCGTAAAGAATCCACCTGCAAAGCAGGAGCCCCAGATTTGATCCCTGGGTCAGGAAGATTCCCTAGAGAATAAAATGGCTCCCCACTCCAGTATACTTGCCTAGAGAATCCCATGGACAGAGGAGCCTGGCAGGCTTCAGCCCATGGGGTCGCACAGCTGAGTAACTAATACTTTGACATTTTTGGACCAAAAGCATGACTGCTCCTTGCCTATCCATTCAGAGAAGAGCCCAGACTGGACCCAGCCTGCCCATGGCTCTCTCTCTAGTTCTTTTTTTTTTCTTTTAATTTCTTATTGAAGTACAGTTGATTGATAATGTTTCAGGTGTACAGAAAAGTGATTCAGCTACACAGATACATAGATATAGATATGTGTTCTTTTCCATTATAAGTTACTATGAGATACTGAACATAGTTCCCTGTGCTATACAGTAGGTCCTTGTTGGTTATCTATTTTTTTTTTAACGTCCTCTTTTATATTGGAATGTAGCCGATTAACAATGTCGTGACAGTTTCTGGTGCACAGCAGAGTGACTCAGCCATTCATATATATGTATCCACTCTCCCCCAGACTCCCCTCCCATCCAGGCTGCCACGTAACATTGAGAGATGCTCTGAGTTCTTGACATTGGGAGGCACCTGCCGAGACTGTCCAGCCCTAGAGCTACTCTTCTCTTAACTGAAGAGACCACTGTTGAGTTCTGCTTCTAAGCAGCCAAAAGTCAGATAAACGTATGGGAATGGCAGATCCAGCAGGGGATGGGACCAAGGAGACCTGGACTCACCATCACCAGCTTGTCTCATCTTGAACTTGAAGCTCTCAAGAGTAGGAAGCTTATGCCCCTTGGTAATCTCAGAAGTTGGTAGGAGAGGAGCACACATGTTTGAGAATGAGTGAATGAATGGCTTAACAGTCATTAGGAAATGATTGAGGTCATGTGCTCTCAGTGGGAATATAGACAAAGGGAGGGGGGGGGTGATTCCACTTCAAGGGGCATCCAGTGGAAAGAGTCAGACACCCATCAAATATTTCTTGAGCACCTACTAGGTGGCAGGCATTGTTCCAAGTGTTAGAAAGGATATGGCGAGCAATGGAGTCTTCCCTCCAGGAGCTCACACGCCAGTGGACACAGAAGACCAGTCAAAGAGGCTGGAGGATGACCTGCAGGAGGAAAGCTGAACCGCTTGACAGAGGGGAAAACTGAGGCCCAGCGAGGTTCTACTTGCCCAGGCCACAGAGCTGGCAATTGAGGGACAGGATTTGAACCTATGTCTGTGTGATCTCAGAAAAGCCACAAACAGCGAAAAAGTTGCAAGCCATCAAGGGCCCCATCTAGTTCAACACACCTGAAAGATTTGGCCCAAAGATGGGAAGGATCCATGTCTGGGAAGTGCTCAGAGCCTTTAGTGGTTCTTAGTTCCAGGCCTGAAATAAATTAACTGGCTTCTCATGGCATTCAGGGGCTTCCCAGGTGACGCTAGTGATAAAGAACCCTCCTGCCAGGGCAGGTAAACGTAAGACACGGCAGGTTCCATCCCTGGGGTGCAAAGATCCCCTGGAGGAGGAAATGGCAACCCACTCCAGTATTCATGTCTGGAGAATCCCATAGACAGAGGAGCCTGGTGGGCTACAGTCCATAGCGTTGAACCCGAATAAAGCGACTTAGCACACACACATAGTTGACTCAGAACTTTTTTTTCTTTTGGCTGCACATTGCGGCAGGTGGGATCTTATGAAAAGTCCCCCAAGCAGGGATGGAAACCGTGCCCCCTGCAGTGGAAGCGTAGAGTCTTAACCACTCCATCACCAGGGAAGTCTTTTTTTTTAAGACTCAAGAAATTATGATTTCCGGCTTTCTCCCTCTTTTGCCTCCTTTTGACGCTGACGATTTCTCGAAAGTCACTCCACATATTTGCCCTGTTTGGGTGTCTCCATCCTCTTAGCCTGGTGATGAAATCTGAGTGCTGTTTGGGAAGGACAGAGGCACACCTGGGAAGAGCAAATACACGCTACACGGGCTAAGTCCGCGTTTGCCTCTGCACGCGGTTTAGGTGCTTTGAACTTTGGGGTTAGCCTGACCTCTAGTGGTCAGACAGAGAACTAAGCCGAAAGCTCCTACATTGACATATATTGACATTGAAGTCGCTCAGTCGTCTCCGACTGTTTGCGACCCCATGGACTGTAGCGTACCAGGCCTCTCCGTCCATGGAATTTTCCAGGCAAGAGTACTGGAGTGGGTTGCCATTTCCTTCTCCAGGAGCTCCTCCCGACCCAGGGATCGAACCTGGGTCTCCCGCATTGTAGGCACACGCTTTACTGTCTGAGCCACCAGGAAGCCCCAAGGAAAGCTTCTAGGAGAGGTTCAAATGTTCCAATCCTAATAGGCCATTTCAGGCCTTCTCTGGTGGTTCAGATGGTAAAGAGTCCGCTTGCAACACAGGAGACCAGGGTTCAATCCCTGGGTCGGGGAGATCCTGCAGAGAAGGAAATGGCAATCCACTCCTGGGTTCTTGCTGAAGAATTCCTAAGGACAGAGAAGCCTGGTAGGCTATAATCCATGGGGTCAAAGAGTCCAAAGAGTCAACACAACTGAGCGACTAACACACACAGGCGCTTTTGGAGGCAGCTTTTACTGAGAGCTTACTAAACGCTGAGTTGTACTAATCCACAGAAGTTACTCCCCGTGGTGACGTCCGCAGAGTTCATAAGTGGAAGTGGCTGCTGCTGGTGCTGCCAAGTCGCTTCAGAAGTGTCCAACTCTGAGCGACCCTATAGAGGGCAGCCCCTCAGACTCCCCTGTCCCTGGGATTCTCCAGGCAAGAACACTGGAGTGGGTTGCCATTGCCTTCCCCAAGGCATGAAAGTGAAAAGTGAAAGTGAAGTCACTCAGTCGTAGAGAGAAGTTTAACCTAATCCCATCTGACTTGAGAACCCTCTTGTTTATCAAGGAGGCACAGCACCTGACTGGAGACGGCCATCATCTTGTATTCAGAGAGATAGTCTGGCTTACAAATCCCTTCCAGAACATCATGGAACAACACAAACGTCCTGTGACAGAAGCTGCAATCTACAGGGCCTGCCCTAAAGTTACGTGCGTAGCTATCCACCCACATGGGGCGTTATGCAAGACCCTCGCAATAAATGAAAGCAAAAGACACAGGATCCCTGCCTTCGGAACTTAAAGGCCACCATGTAGGTACCGGGACAGAGGTCCCCCGCTCACCAGCTGAATGTTCTTTCCTCGGGGACATAGACAGTGTCATGAAAAGCCATCTCATTTCAGGGCACCCAGACTAGAAACTCAGCAGAGTCAGGGATGCCTCAGTTTAATTTCCTTTTTCTCCATCCATGAAGCTCCAAGTGGGACCCTGCCTGCAGTCGGCCAGAGCTCAGGCTGCCCTCCAGTTATTGGGTTGAGGGGGACTCAGGTGTCATGAACGCCATCACTACTAGGACCAGCCACTGCTGGTTAAGTGTAGACCCTCAAAGCAGGCACTAAGCAAGCATGACTTGCCTCCTCTCAGTTCATTCTCCCAGCACCCCAGTGAGGCAGGTACTACAGAATCATCATTTTACCGAAGAGGAAACTGAGGCTTAGAGAGGCTAAGACACTGGTCCAAGAGACGGTAGAGCCAGGATCAGAGCCCAGTTCTGATCCCAAATCCCACACTTTGGGGAGGAGGGGGACTAGAGGGAGAGAGAGCTGGAGGAGAAATGGACTGGGAGCACCATGCAGCAGGCAGGATCTTATTTCCCCCAACCAGGAATTGAAGCTATGGCCCCCGCAGTGGAAGAGCAGGGTCATAATCACTGGACTGTCAGGGAAGTCCTAAGAAGTTATTCCCAGTTTTTAATTGAAGTATAGTTACAATTACAATATTGTAAATATTGTAAACATTGATTTACATCTTTTTATTTAATATTCTTTTCCATACAGTTTATCACAGGATATTGAATATAGCCCCCTATCTATATAGGGAATACAGAATATAGTATTCTATAGTTAAGAACCTTGCTGTTTATCCATTCTAAATGTAATCTTTTGCATCTACCAACACCAAACTCTCAGTCCATCCCTCTCCCTCTGCCCCGCCCCTCTGACAACCACAAGTCTGCTCTCTATGCCTCTGAGTCTGTGTCTGTTTTGTAAACAGGTTCACTTATGGATATTTTAGATTCCATATCCCTTTCTTAAAAAAAAAAAAGGCAAAAAATTGTTTTAGCTGAACCAAGTGGCATGCAGGATCTTAGTTCCTGGACCAGGGGTGGAACCCACGCCTTCTGCCATGAAAGGGCTGAGTCCTAACCATTGGGCCACCAAGGAATTCCCCTCCAAATCTCTTTTAAGCCCTGCACTCTATTGCTGAATCCCTGACTTCTGAGCATTACAGATTGATCTATAAAGCTCCTTGCACCCCAAGACCTTCTAATCACTGGTCTGAGGGTTGGGTTCCTGGGACAAAGATTTGAGTGCCAATTGTTTATTTGGGAAGTGGTCCCAGGAGGCACCGGGAGAGGACTAGGGAAGCGTCTGCTAGGGCTGGCATCACCACCTTCCACACACTGGGGGACTTAAACAACAGAGGAGGTTCTGGAGGCTGGAAGTCCAAGATCCAGGCGCCAGCAGTAGGACTTCCCTGGTGGTCCAGTGGCTAAAACTCGCCACTCCCAATGCAGGGAGCCTGGGTTCAATCCCTGGTCAGGGAACTGGATCCCGCACGCTGCAACTAAGACTCGATGCAGTCAAATAAAATAAATTAAAATAAATAAATAATAAAGATAAAATTACCGTTTGAAAAAGGTGCCAGCGGGGTTGGATTCCTCTGAGGGCTTCCTCCCTGGCTTGCAGATGGCCACTTTCTTGTTGCGTCTCCACATATTGTCCCCTGTGGCTCCCCTCAAGTCTCTCTGTGGCCTAAATCCAGTCAGGTTGAATTAGGGCCCACCCTAATGGCCTCATTTTTAATTTTTTTTGCTGCGTTTGCTACTCTGGGTCTTCGCTGTGGTGCGTGGGCCTCTCTAGTGGGGATGCGTGTGGATTCCAGAGCACAGGGGCTCCATAGTTGCAGCACAGGGGTCTTAGTTGCCCCAAGGCAGGTGGGATTTCAGTTCCCCAACCAGGGATCGAACCCACATCTCTTGCAAGGTGGATTCTTAATCACTGAGCCACCAGAGAAGTCCCGTTCTCATTTAGTTTTATTGAAATATAGTTGCTTACCATGTGGTGTTAGTTGCAGGTGTACAGCAAAGAGGTTCAGTTTTATGTATTTGTATATGTTCTTGGAAAAACCATAGCCTCGACTAGACAGACCTTAGTCGGCAAAGTAATGTCTCTGCTTTTGAATATGCTATCTAGGTTGGTCATAACTTTCCTTCCAAGGAGCAAGCGTCTTTTAATTTCATGGCTGCAATCACCATCTGCAATGATTTTGGAGCCCCCCAAAATAAAGTCTGACACTGTTTCCACTGTTTCTGCATCTAATTCACATGAAGTGATGGGACCAGATGCCATGATCTTCATTTTCTGAATGTTGAGCTTTAAGCCAACTTTTTCCACTCTCCTCTTTCACTTTCATCAAGAGGCTTTTTAGTTCCTGTTCACTTTTTGCCATAAGGGTGGTGTCATCTGCATATCTGAGGTTATTGATATTTCTCCTGGCAATCTTGATTCCAGCTTGTGCTTCCTCCAGCCCAGCGTTTCTCGGTCATGTATGGATGTGAGAGTTGGACTGTGAAAAAAGCTGAGCGCCGAAGAACAGATGCTTTTGAACTGTAGTGTTGGAGAAGACTCTTGAGAGTCCCTTGGACTACAAGGAGATCCAACCAGTCCATTCTTAAGGAGATCAGTCCTGGGTGTTCTTTGGAAGGAATAATGCTAAAGCTGAAACTCCAATACTTTGGCCACCTCATGCAAAGAGTTGACTCATTGGAAAAGACTCTGATGCTGGGAGGGATTGGGGGCAGGACGAGAAGGGGACAACAGAGGATGAGATGGCTGGATGGCACCACCAACTCAATGGACATGAGTTTGGGTGAACTCTGGGAGCTGGTGATGGACAGGGAGGCCTGGCATGCTGCAGTTCATGGGGTTGCAAAGAATCGGGCACGACTGAGCGACTGAACTGAACTCAACTGATAGATTCTTTTTCTGATTCTTTTTCCTTATAGGTTATTATAAGGTGTTGAATATAGTTCCACATGCTATACAGTAGGTTATTGCTGTTTACCTATTTTATGTATAGTGGCGTGTATCTGTTAATCCCAAATCCCTGATTTATCCCTCCCCCATTCACCCCTTTGGTAACCATAAATTTGGCTTCAGTGTCTATGAGTCTATTTGTTTCATAAATAAATTCACTTGTACCATTTTTTTTAGATTCCACATAAAAGAGATATCATGATATTTGTCTTTGTCTGACTTGCTTCACTTACTTAATATGATAATCCCTAGGTCCATCTGTGCACGTGTGCTAAGTCACTTTAGTCATGTCTGACTCTGTGCGACTCTATGGACTAGAGCCCACTGGGCTCCTCTGTCTGTGGGATTCTCCAGGAAAGAACACTGGAGTGGGTGCCCATGCCCTCCTCCAGGGGCTCTTCCTGACCCAGGGATCGAACCTGCATCTCTTATGCTCCTGCATTGGCAGGTGGGTTCCTTACCACTAGGCCACCTGGGAAACCCCAGGTCCTTCCATGTTACTGAAAATGGCCTAATTTCATTCTTTCTGTGGCTGAGTAATATTCCATTATAAATATATACCATATCTTCTTCATTCACCTGTTGATGAATATCTAGGTGGCTTCCATGTCTCGTGTAATTGAACATGCCAGCACTGAGGAATCTGGTGTTCAAAAAACAGAATTGGGAGCTTATCTTTCTGAACCTCTTGACTCCGTTTTCTGTGCTGGTTTCATTTGAAGGAAGGTTCTCTCTATGTCGCGAGCAGCTCCAGAGCTACATTCTACCAGTCCTTTATCTGTTAGGATGCTTTTGGTTACTAGTAAGAGAAAAACTGGCTTGACAATAAAGATAGTACAAAGGGTCCAAAGAGAGGTCATTCACTATCTCACATTTTGTTGTTAAGTTACTCAGTCGTGTCCGACTCTGCGACCCCATGGACTGCAGCATGACAGGCTTCCCTGTCCTTCCCCATCTCCTGGAGCTTGCTCAAACTCCTGTCCATTGAGTCGGTGAGGCAATCCAACCATCTTGTCCTCTGTTGTCCCCTTCTCCTCCTGCCTTCAATCTTTCCCAGCATCAGGGTCTTTCCTAATGAGTTAGCTCTTTGCATCAAGTAGCCAAAGTATTGGAGCTTCAGCTTGAGCATCAGTCCTTCCAAAGAAATTCAGGGTTGATATCCTTTAGGATTGACTGCTTTGATCTCCTGGCAGTCCAAGGGACACTCAAGAGTCTTCTCCAACACCACAGTTCAAAAGCATCAATTCTTCGGCGCTCAGCCTTCTTTATGGTCGAACTCTCACATCCATACATGACTACTGGAAAAACCACAGCTTTGACTATACAAACCTTGGTCAGCAAAGTAATGTCTCTGCTTTTTAATGTGTAGTTATTCAGAAAATACCACCAAACGCACCAGATGATGACTCCAAATATGCAAAATATGAGCTTGGACTGGATCTATTCCCACCCTCTCCTCCAATCTATTCCCTACATAGAATCCCAAGTGACCCTTTACAGTGCAAATATAACTATATGACTCCCCCAATCAACACCCTTCAGTGGCTGCCTCTTGCTCTTTGGAAATCTTTGCTGCAAAGATGAACACAGCCTCTGCACTGGGTGTATCTGTTGACCTGGCAGGTGAGTTCTTTTCAACCCCCATCAGAAAGGAGGACCTGGGGGATTCTCTGGTGGTAGAGTGGATAAGAGTCCACCTACCAATGCAGGGGACACGGGTCCGATCCCTGGGTCGGGAAGACTCCATATGCCATGGGGCAATTAAGCCCGTGTACCGCAACAACTGAAGTCCAAGCGCCCAGAGCCAGTACTCCACAAGAGAAGGTACCATAATGAAAAGCCAGAGCAAGCGTAGCCCCCACTTGCTGCAACTAGGAAAAAACGCCCATGCACAGCAATGAAGACCCAGTGCAGCCAAAAATAAATAAATGATAAAAAAGAAAGGAGGATCAAGAGGAGTTCCACTCATTTGCTCACATTTGTGGTCTTGTCCAGAGTGACACCAACTCCCCTGCTCTTTGTTGTAATGTTGTCCCAAGGGATCTTGATCTTCTGGATGTCCACTGGTCCACCATACATATCCCTCTGGTCCACTATACTGATGACGCCATGCCCATCAGAGCTGATGAACAGGAAGTGGAAGATGTCTGGACATTCTGGTGTACCACGGGAGAGGAGACAAACTCGACAGAGACTCCGGAGTCTGCCACACTGGTGAGGTTTTCCTTCCAGCCGGGTGGTCTAGGGCATAGCAAGTCATCCCCTCTGAAACAAAGGGAAGGATACTGTACCTCTCATTTCATAGTACCAAGAAGATACAGCAGAAGATGGGCCCTCAGGGTTTTAGAGACAAATTACACATACTGGGGGGGGGGGGTGCTGCTTCTTGCTACCTCAGTGAGCTATTGGTTTTGAATTAGACCCAGAGCAAAACAGGGCTGTGTAGTATGGTTTGCACCTTACAGAGAGTCCTGAAACTGGAGCTGTATAGATTCCATGGCAGAGAGGTATCCATGGTGGAAAATGATACTGGGTAAAATCTCTGCAAGCCCCAGTAGGAGAACTGCAACACAGACCCCTCAGGTTCTGGATAAAGGCCATGCCATCTGCTTCAGGGAACTCCTAAGAGTGAAAAACCAGCACCTGGCATGCTACTGTGCTTTAGGAGAGACTGACTACCTAACCATGGGATAACCATCATGAGCTGACTATTGTTAGACCCACCAAGTCATAAGATTGAGCGAATGCCTTCGAAACCCATAGTACAGTGGAAATGGCCCATTTGGGACCAGTCCTGAGCAGGTCCAGAGGTCTTGATTAAGTAATACAAATATGTGGCCCAGATCTCCCTGTTACCTACCTCTATTGCTCTGACCTTCATCCTTGGCTCCTAAGAGTTTCCTATAGGCCTGCTGAAGGAGAAAATTCAAGCCAAAATCCTAGATGAGTTGGCTCAATATATTAAAATACTTAATATACTTAAATAAATAAATAATATTTATTTCATCAGTATACTTAAAATATACACTGCTCCTGGCTTCACTGGTGGCTCAACGGTAAAGAATCCACCTATCAATGCAGAAGACATGGTTCAATCCCCAATCCAGAAAAATTCCACAAGCCCATGCACCACAACTATTGAACCTGTGCCCTAAAGTCCGGGAACCAGAACTACGGAAGCCCATGCACCCTAGAGCCTGTGCTCCGCAACGAAAGAAGCCACTGCAATGAGAAGCCCATGCACGGCAACTGCAGAGTAACCCCCACTTGCCTCAACAAGAGCAAAGCCCACACAGCAATGAAGATTCAGCACAACTGAAAATAAATCCATAAATAAATAAAAGAAATGCACTGCTCCTACACAACTTCTCCACTCAGGGGCCGCTTTGGAAAACTGGACAGAGCTTTGAGCAATATATCTGGTCATCAATTTTGTGAGAAGAGAGAATTGGCCTGAGTTAAGGATATATGCTAGCTTCTCAGCAGTAGTGAGTGGCTTCAGTGATTAGTCGGGAGCCTTGAAGAAGCAAGATTAGAGGATCAGAGATCTTAGAGCAGAAGTACGTGGGCAGATCTGTGGGAGAAGCACGAAGTGTGTGGGTCCTCGTGCCTTTTGTTAATAACCATTAGAGGGCAAAAGAGAGCAACTGAAAGCTGAGTGCAGAGGGTGACTTGTCCAGTGGAGAATGGCCAGCCTCTTCAATCCGCTGTAACCGTGCCATAGCTGTGGAATAACCACCTGGCAGAGTTGGAGACTCAGCAAGGACCCAGCAATGTGGACTCCCTCCCACCAAGGCTGGTCCAGCCACTGCTGCTGCTGGACACTTAGGCTGTCAGCATCATCCATTGACACTGAATCCTGTGTATGATCCCATCCCTGGAAGAACCCAACCAGCCCACTGGTGGCAAGGAGATTGCACTGGACCAGTTCTCCCCTGGATGAGGCAGTGGTTTATCCCTACTGGGATTCATCTGGATTTCAAGTATGGGTTTGTTTACCTTTCCTGTCCACGGTACTTTGGCCAGCACCACTATCTCAAGACGCACAAAGTGTCTGATTTTCCATCATGGGAGCCTGGGTGACAAAGTCTTAGGGGGACTCCCTAAGACACGGGACTCCCTTTATGGTGAAGGACTTGGGCGTAATATGCCGGATCACTCAGAAGCTGCCTGTCTGATAGAACGCGCCAATGGCCTCTTAAAAGCACGGCTAAGACACCAGCTCAAGGATGACACCTTGGAGGGTTAGGATGCTGTCTCTCAAGATACAATATATACTTTGAACCAGTGGCCATTATATGATGGTGTGTTCCTAAAAGTTGTAACGCATGCGTATGAGAACCATATTCCTCTCCACCATCTCTCCCAGCAACACACTTAGGGAATCTATACTGCCTCTCCCTGAAACTTGAAGCTCTGCTGAACTGAAGTCTCTGTTCCTAAGGGAAGGTTTAGGGATCATTCCACTAACCTAAAGCTAATTTGCTACCTGGTCACTTTAAATTCCTTATACAAGCAAAAAAAAAAAAAAAAAAACCAATTACTATATTGTGTTGTGTGTTCAGTCTCTCAATTGTGTCCGATGCTTTGGATGTCAGACAATACAGACCCCATGGACTGTAGCCCACCAGGCTCCTTGGTCCATGGAATTTTCCAGGCAAGAATACTGCAGTGGGTTCCCATTTGCTATTCCGGGGATCTTCCCAACCCAGAGATCAAACCCCAGTCACCTGCGTCTCCTGCATTGATAGGTGGATTTTTTACCACTGTGCTACCTGGGAAGACCAGTTACTATATTAGCAGAGCTAACTGACTCATTATTACAAGGACATAGGATTGCTGCTATCATATATAATGAGCAATATATAATGCTGCTATCATATATCGTATATATCAGAGAAGAGGATTCTGAAACTCAGAGGATTTCCTGGGGTGCCCCCTGGGGGCTCCCATGGCCAATTTTAACTGTGAAGAGGCAATTAGAGCAACCCCAGCCTCCTTCCAGCATGGAAACCTAGGACCCAGACCCTTCAGGGATGAAGATCTAGGCGAAACCACCACACAAGCAAAATTGGTGGCCAAAATAAGCCCAGGAAAAGATGCTCAGCATTATCAGTCATTAGGGAAATGCAAATATAAACCACAATGAAATATCACTTCCCACCCACTGGGATGTCCACACTCAAAAAGAAGAACAAGCGAGAATGTGAAAAAATTGGGGATGTAAAATAGTACAGTTGCTTTGGAAACAGTGTGGTGATTTCTCAAAATGTTAAGCTTTGAGTTACCATATGACCAAGTAATTCCATGCTGAGGTATCTACCCAAGAGAAATAAAAGCATATGTCCACACAAATACTTGTACACAGATGTTCATAGCAGCACTGTTCATCACAGTTAATAAGCAGAAGCAACCCAAATGTCCACTGAATGGATAAACAAAACAGCATATTCATACAGTAGAATATTATTCAGTCATAGGAGTGAAGTATGATACATAATACAGCGTGGACAAACGTTGAAAATACTGTGCTCTGTGGAGGCCGGCGTGGAGTTTCCTTAAAAAATTAAAAAGAGTCACATGGAATTACCATATATGAAAAAGATAGTCAATGAAAATTTGCCGTATGAATCAGGGAACTCAAACTGGGACTCTGTAGCAACCTAGAAGGGTGGGATGGGGAAGAACATGGGAGGGAGGTTCCAAAGTCAGGGGATATATGTATACCTACAGTTTATTCATGTTGATGCATGGCAGAAACCAACACAATATTGTAAGGCAATTATCCTTCAGTTAAAAATAAATTTAAGTATTAAAAAACATTGGAAAAAAAAGAAAAAACTAAAAATAGATTTGTCATATAATCCAGCAATCTGACTCCTGGACATATATCCAGAAAAGATGAAAATTCTAATTTGGAAAGATACATGTACCCCAATGTTCAGCACTATGTACCATAGCCAAGACACAAAAAGAAAGCTAAATGTCCATCGATAGATGAACGAATAAAGAAGATATGATTATATATATATGGTATATGTGTATACACACATATATATCATGAGACATAAAAAAAGAATGAAATAATGCCATTTGCAGCAACATGGGTGGACCTTGAGATTATCATAGTAAGTCAAATATGTTATCGCTTATATGTGTAATCTAAAATATGACACAAATGAACTTATTTGCAAAGCAGAGAGACTCACAGACATAGAAAACAAACTTAAGAGGAATTCCTTGGCGACCTTGTAGTTAGGACCACCCTCCACTTTCACAGCCAAGGGCCTGGGTTCAATCCATGGTTAGGGAACTATGATTCCGAAAGCTGTGCAGTGCAGTCGAATTTTTTTTTTTTAAGTTCCCCAGTGGGGTTTGTACTCCAGTTACCCACAGCAGTAACCTGTTCCATGAAACACTTTTAATTGGCTTCCTTGCTTTCCCTGTCTCATGACTCTAATTCCCTACTGACGCTTCTTGAGATCAACTGCCAAATAAACTATGCGCATTTACATCCTGTCTCCGGATGTGCTTCTGGAGGAACTCAGTTCCAGGCAGGGGTTCCCCAGTGGCCATCAGTACTTGCAAATTCAAATTTATATTTTATCCTTTCAGCAAACTAAACTGATGCAGAGGTGGGGGGCGGGGCGATAGATTGTTTCTCCTGAATTACTTTTTGGCCCTGGGAGGAGGCAAGAGAGAATCTCTGAGGACACTAGGCATTTTCAAGAGGGACAACTCTTTGAGATTCTTAGAATTCCATTGGCCCCAGCACATTTCCAACAGTTGCCAATGTTCCCTAGACTATTTCGTCATAGAAGAAGCTATCATTGTGGGGCTTCCCGGGTGGCTCAGTGGTAAAGAATCAGCCTGCTGATGCAGGAGACTTGGGTTTGATCCCTGATCTGGGAAGATCCCGCATGCCACGGAGCAATTAAGCCCGTGCCCCACAACTACTGAGCCTGTGCTTTAGAGCCTGGGAGCCAAAACTACTGAGCCCATGTTCTCAGCTACTGAAGCCTGCACACCTAGAGCCTATGCTCTGCAACAGGAGAAGCCACCACGCCGAGAAGCCCAGCGCACCGCACTGGAGAGTGGACCCCGCTCGCCACTTGGGAAAAGCCTGAGCGGCAATGAAAACCCAGCACAACCGAACAATTAGTTAATCAACTTTCTCAAAAGGAAGCTACCATTATGCATCAGCTGTACTTCAATTTAAAAAATAATTAAAATTTTAAACAGGAAGCTACCCCTGTCTTGAAAGAATCTTGTCCCGTAGGAGTGGACTCATGCCCTGTGAGATTTCCCCAGGCTTTTCTTTTAGGAGAACCTTTGAAGATGTCTCTGGCAGGCTGACTAGTGTTTCTAGATGTAGTCTATGTACCTTCGCTAGGACAATATACATGATCTGAAGCGGGTATTTTGGGACTTTCCTGAGGCCCAGTGGTTAGGACTCCATGCTTCCACTGCCAGGGGACCAGGTGTGATCTCTGGTGGGAGAAATAAGGTCCCTGCAAGTGTCGGGGCCAAAAGGGAGTTTATTTCAAGTAAAGGAGCAAGTAAGCCTTTATATGTCACCCCAGAAGCCTAGATTGTTTTTGTGTGTTTCCAGGAAGTTCATCTGAATGTGACTCTCAAGGGACCTAAAAACAGACAGATGCTGCTTTGAGGCCATAAGTGGCTCAGTGGTAAAGAATCTGCCTGCCAATGCAAGAAATGCAGGTTTAATGCCTGGGTCAGGAAGATTCCCTGGAGGAGGAAATAGCAATCCACTCCAGTACTCTTGCCTGGGAAATCCTACAGACAGAGAAGACTGGTGGGCTACAGTCCATGAGGTCGCAAAAGAGTCAGACACGACTTTGCAACTAAACAAATGGGGTCCTGGCAGACAGGGATCCCTGATAGTTTTCTTTCTTCTTTTCCTTTTTTAAGTGGGTGGGTAGGAGGGAGGTGCATGAACAATGTCTCTTTAGGGAGAGGATGCACTTAATAAACCAACTCTAATTTGCTGGGCAGGGTTTGGGGCAGTGTGACTAAGGGGTTAATCAGCTTCAGGTCTGGGCTGGGGCAGGCCTACCTGGGAATGACCTGAGATCTCTGAGTTCACACAGCAAAATAGAATAGCTGCTATAGTTTGTTGGTTCCCCATGAAAGTTAAACATAGGGGCTTCCCTGCTGGCTCAGTGGTAAGGAATCTGCCTGCCAGTGCAGGAGACATGGGTTCCATCCCTGACCCGGAAAGATCCCACGTGTGGTGGAGTAACTAAGCCCATACACCATAACTATCGAGTCTGTGCTCCAGAGCACAGAAGGCACAGCTACTGAAGCCCGGGCACCCCGGAGCCAGTGCTCCAGATGGGAGAAGCCATCGCAATGAGAAGCCTGCACACTGCAACTTGAGGCTAGTCCCCGTTCACCACAGCTAGAGAAAAGCCCGTACATTCACCAGTAAAGGAACGGATAAACAAAACTATACAACAGTATATCTTTCAGCCATATAAAAGGTGGACAATTAGTCAGCAAAAAGTACCAATACATGCTACAACATGATAAACCTTGAAAATATGGATGAATCTTCAAAACGTGGTGCTAGGTGAAAGATACCAGACAGCAAAGACTACATAGTGCGTCATTTCATCTGCATGAAGTGTCCAAATTAAGCAAATCCATGAAGACAGATTATGATTCGGGGCAGGACTGAAGGAGGCAAGGTGGTGTTAGCAGGCATGAGTGGGGAATGTCTGCTAATGGGTACAGGGTTTCTTGTGGGGTGATTAAAATGTTCTAAAATTAGTGATGATGGCTGCATGACTCTGTGAATGTACCTAAAGCCACTGAACTGTATATGTTTAAAAGGTAAATTTTATGGTATGTGAATTATATCTCAAGAATTCTGTTATAAAGATTGTTGTTGCTCAGTAGCTAAGTCATGCCCTACATTTTGCAACCCCATATGGTGACAAGTAAGCACTTGAAAAGATGCTTCTCATTATTAACTATTGGGACATATACATGAGATACTCCCACATATCTGTTAGAATGACTTTTTAAAAAACGAAAAAGACTGAAAATATCAAGAACTGACAAGGTCATGGACCCGTGGGGAGTCTCATACATTGCTGGTGGGAATGCAAGATGGAGTGACTTTGGAAAACAGTTTGGCAGGGGTTTTTTGTAAAGTTACATGTACGATGGCTCAATAACTTATTCTTGGGTATTTACCAAAGATAGATGAACACATGTTCTAACAAAAACCTAAACCTGAATTTTATAGCAGTGTCATGCATAATCGCCCAAACAAGAAACAACTTAAGGACTTCTCTGCAGTCCAGCAGGTAAGACGCCGAGATTCCATTGCAGAGAGCATGGGTTCAATCCCTGGTAAGAGAATTAAGATCCCATAAGCCGATCCCTGGGTCAGGAAGATCTCCTGGAGGAGGAAATGGCAACCCACTCCAGTATTCTTGCAAGCACAATCCCACAAACTGGGGAGCTTGGCAGGTACAGTCCCTGGGGTTGCAGAGTCTGATGCAACTAAATATGCTCGCATGTTCAACAGTATATAATAAGCTGCGTGCGGCCAAAATGAAAGCAACCCAAATATTTCAGCTGATGAGTAACCAACCACAATGGACCCACACAATGGAAGACGCGTCCGTGACAGAGAGGAAGGAAGTATGGCTTCAACAACATGGATGAATGTCAAATTAAATAGGTCAAGTGAAAAAAGCCAGCCTCAAAAGGCAACATACATACAGTATGGGGACATCCCCTGGCAGTCCAGTGGCTAGGACTCTGTGCCTCCAAAGCAGGAGGCATGATTTCCACCCCTGATCAGGGAACTAGGATCTCACATGCTGGTACAGTGGAGCCAAAAAAAAAAAAAAGGCCAAATACAGTATGAAGCCATTTATAGTATGAATGGTAAAATAGCAGGAAGAGAAGACAGGTCAATGGTTGTCTGGGACTGGCGGTAGAGCGAGGAGCTGACTTCACAGAGGAGCACATGGGAATTTTGGAGGCGATGGTGCTTGGCGATGTGACTGCATTCTGCCAAAAATCAGAAACCTGTAAGCTAAGATGAATGAATTGTTCTGTGTGAAAATTATACTTCAGTGAATCTGACTTCAAAAGAAAAAATACAAAAGCAAAGGGGGAAAGAAAGTAATCTTTCTGCTCATACGGCTGGACCAACCATCTAACTCCATCTTTCCTTCCCAGAAGGCAATCACTGTTACCAGCCTGTGTATCCTTTCAGCTTCTCAGAAATAGTCTAGATACATACAAGTGCATGGGTACATACGCATGTATGCATACACAATATGATGTGAAGTGAAGTGAAGTCGCTCAGTCGTGTCCGACTCTTTGCGACCTCATAGACTATAGCCTACCAGGCTCTTCTGTCCATGGGATTTTCCAGGCAAGAATACTGGAGTGGGTTGCCATTTCCTTCTCCAGGAGATCTTCCCGACCCTGGGATTGAACCCAGGTCTCCTGCATTGTAGGCAGACACTTTACCATCTGAGCCACCAGGGAAGTCCCATGCATGTCCCATATATGTATACATATAATTTTAGAAGCCTGTTATACACTGAGTTTTACTGTGCTTTGCACTTTATATATCTTGAACATCCTCCCATATCAATACATAGCAGGTTGTCGCATTCCTTTTTTCTTTTTTTTTGAAGCAGGCAGGTACCGTGGCTGAACTCAAGCTGCAGACCACCTCCCTTGGAAGGTAAGCAGCTGCTGAAGTGTAGCAATTCACTTTGTCTAACCACCACAGCTGGAGTTGCCCTGTTTACAAGTAGTCTGCTAGAGATTTCAGCAGGGGTCATATATATCTAGAATGTGAGGTTCCTTTTCTCTGGATCTCCCTTTCCAGGATTTCCCCCTCAATTTCCAGACGTGGTGTTCATGAAAGGGAAGCCTATGGCTCAATCGGGAAAGAATCTGCTGGCAATGAAGGAGACCCAAGTTTGATCCTGGGCCCCAAAGATCCCCGGGAAGGGGAAACAGCAACACACTCCAGTATTCTTGCCTGGAAAATCCCATCACTAGAGGAGCCTGGCGGGCTGCAGCCCATAGGGTTGCAAAGAGCCAGATACGAATGAAGCAACTTAGCACGTGTTCATGAACATTCGGCCCTCTGACTCTTCAGGGCAGTAAACCCAGGAATTCTGGCAGAGTTGTAGCCACCCCGCCTCCAGCGCCTCCACTTAGCACAGATGTGTGCTGCCTTTGAAAACAGGACATTCACCCGGTCCTGTCCTTTTCTTCTACCTAACGGCCACCACCTACACCCGCCTGTCTCTAGTCATTCTGCCGTGCCCTCATGCATGCTAAGTCACTTCAGTTATGACACTCCAGTAGTCTTGCCTGGAAAATCCCATGGATAGAGGAGCCTGGTAGGCTACAGTCCTCCGGGTCTCGACGAGTCGGACACAACTGAGCGACTTCACTTTCACTTTTCACTTTCATCCATTGGAGAAGGAAATGGCAACCCACTCCAGTATTCTTGCCTAGAGAATCCCAGGGATTGGGGAGCCTGGTGGGCTGCCGTCTAAGGGGTTGCACAGAGTCGGACACGACGGAAGTGACTTAGCAGCAGCAGCAGCAGACTTTCCTGTATGATTGTATTTGTTTGTGTATTTTGGGCCGTACTGGGTCTTTGTCGCTGCGAGGGCTTTTATCTCTAGTTGCAATTCGTGGGGGTTAGGCTCTAGTTACAGTGTGCGGGCTTCTCATTGCAGTGGCTTCTCTTGTTGCAGACCCCAGGCTCTAGGGCACACGGTCTTCAGTAGTTGCGGCATGTGGGCTCAGCAGTTGTGACTCCCGGGGTCTAGAGTTCAGGCTCAATAGTTGTGGCATGCAGGCTTAGTTGCTCCAAGGACTGTGGGATCTTTCCAGACCAGGGATCGAATCTGTGTCTCCTGCATTGACAGGCAGATTGTTTAAAACTGAGCCACTAGGGAAACTTGTGTTTACAGACTTCTTGATGATGACCATTCTGACTGTTGCAAGGTAATATCTCATTGTAATTTTGATTTGCATTTCTCTAAAAGAGTTGACTTATTGGAAAAGACTCTGATGCTGGGAGGGATTGAGGGCAGGAGGAGAAGGGAACGACAGAGGATGAGATGGCTGGATGGCATCACTGACTCGAAGATGTGAGTCTGAGTGAACTCCGGGAGTTGGTGATGGACAGGGAGGTCTGACATGCTGCGATTCACGAGGTCGCAAAGAGTCGGACACGACTGAACGACTGAACTGAATAATTAGTGATGTTGAGCATTTTTCACGTGCCTGTTGGCCATCTGTATGTCTTCTTTGGAGAAATGTCTATTTAGATGTTCTGCCCATTTTTTTTCTTGCCTTTTTAAAAAATTATTGGCATATAATTGCTTTACAATGTTGCATTAATTTCCGCTGTACAATTAAGTGAGTTGGCTATATGTAAACATATATTCCCTCCCTCTTGGACCTCTTTCCCACCCCACCCGCCATTTTTTGATTGGATTGTTGGGGTTTTTTTTGTTGTTGATGTTATTAAGCTGTATGAGATGTTTGCATAATTTAGAAATTAATCCCTTTCTATGAGCATCATTTGCAAATATTTTCTCCCAGTTGTAGTTTGTCGTTTCATTTTCCTTGTGGTTTCCTTTGCTGCACAAAAGCTTTTAAGTTTAATTAGGTCCCATTTATGTACTTCTGTTTTTATTTCTATTACTCAAAGAGGTGGCTTTAAAAGGATATTGCTGTTATTTATGTCAAACAGTGTTCTGCCTATGTTTTCCTCTAGAAGTTTTATTGTATCTGGTATAACATTTAGGTGTTCAACCCATTTTGGGTTGATTTTTGTATATGGTGTTAGAGAGTGTTCTAAACTGATTCTTTTACATGCAGCTGTCCAGTTTTCCCAGCAACACTTACTGAAGAGACTGTCTTTTCTCCATTGTATTGTCTTGACTCCTTTATCATAGATTAATTGGTCATAAGTGCACGGGTTTATTTCTGAGCTTTCTGTCCTGTTCCATTGATCTATGTGTCTGATTTTGTGCCTGTACCATACTGTTTTGAATACTATAGCTTTGTAGAATAGTCTGAAGTCAAGGAGTCAGCAGAGGAGTCTGAAGTCAATTCCTCCCACTCCATTCTCCTTTCTCAAGATTGCTTTGGCTATTGCTTTGGGGTCTTTTGTGTCTCTATACAATTTTTAAAGTGTGTTGTTTCAGATTATTGCAGAGATATATGCACTACCATGGCTACTGCAGCATTATCCACAACAGCCAAGATATGGAGACAACCTAAATGTCCATGATTAAAGAAGATGTGGCACACACACGCACAGACACACACACACACACACACACACACACACACACACACACCCCAACTAGAATACTATTCATCTACGAGAATAAAGGAAACCCTGCCACATGTGACAACTTGGATGGACCTTGAGGACATTAAGTGAGATAAGTCAGGCAGAGAAAGACACATACTATATAATAAGAAATAGATGCACAGATATCGAGAACAAACATAGGACACCAAGCGGGAAAGAGAGGAGTGGGATGCATTGGGTGATTGGGATTGACATGTATACACTATGGGGGTGTGTGTGTGTGTGTGTGTGTGTGTGCATGCATGCATGTGTGTGTGTGTTGTGTGTGTGTGTGTGTGTGCTTGGTCACTCAGTCGGGCTGACTCTTTGCAA
The DNA here is from genome assembly GCF_016772045.2 of Ovis aries. NCBI lineage: Eukaryota > Metazoa > Chordata > Mammalia > Artiodactyla > Bovidae > Ovis > Ovis aries. The sequence continues at coordinate 22,729,163 of NC_056077.1, forward strand.
CTCCGTGGACTATAGCCCATCAGACTCCTCTGTTCATGGGATTATACAAACAAGAATGCTGCAGTGGGTTGCCATTTCCTTCTCCAGGACAATTTGGACAGTATGTGTGAAATAGATAACTAGTGAGAACCTACTGTATAACATAGGGAACTCTACTCCATGCTTTGTGGTGACTTAAAAGGGAAGAAAATTTTAAAAAGAGGGGATATAGTATATGTAAAGCTAATTCGCTCTGCTGTACAATAGAAATTAACACATTGTAAAGCTATTATACTCCAATAAAAAATTTTTTAATAAAAAATAAAAATGTTCTAGTTCTGTGAAAGATGTCGTAGGTAATTGGATAGCGATTATGAGTGTGGGTGTTGTATTTTTGATGTGGAGGATTTTTTGAGAGGGATCTTTTTATTTTGGCAAATGAAATACTTTCAGTGTGACCTTGGAAAGGTCACTTAACTTCAGTTCTCGTTTATAAATCTGAATAATGATGATGTTTTCCTTACAGGGTGAACCTGATGGTCAATGCAATAATGCAACAATGTTTACATGGCACTTATTCTATGCAGGTATTGCTCTCCAGTGCTTTAGTTTTTCCAATAACCTGTGACTGAGGTACTATTATTATCAGCTGCATTGGACAATGATGAAAACCGGGGCACAGTGAGTTTACCTGGCTTATCCAGTGCCCCTCACGTAGTATGTGGCAGAGCTGGGATTTCCACCAAGACTATGCGCTGCCTGCATCTGTGCACTTAACCACGTGCAACCAGGAATGTGGAGGCTCTTTATCCTAGCTGTTCATCAGAAACACCTGCACATCCTGGCAAGTCCTGCTGAATCAGACCCTTCAGGCTCTGTTTTGGAAGCCAGGGCTGTGCCTAGTCACAGAGTCAGGGCTCAAACATGGGCATCCCTTTCTCTTCCCAGTCTCCCTCTCCCAGCCTCACTGGGGAGGATCTGTCCCACCAGCCCCTTCCTCTACCAAATCACAGACCTAGATGATTAGGGTTACCTTTGACTCATTCCTGCCGGATCTGTGTCACCAGCTTGCACAACAGGTGGAACAGGCTCCAGGAGCTACCGGAAGAAACGGCTCTCCTTTGGATCATCCTTCTCCACCTATCTGCACTGTAACCCTGGTCGCGTGACCACTGGGAATGATGCTATGAGCCATGGTGTATGTGCCACCCAAACTCTGCCTTAAACAGCCACACCTGACAGCTCCATGCTATCCCGGGCCCCTTCAAGTTCCTGGAACCTCCCAGAGGCTTCTGAGGATAATTATAGCTCAGCTGTGGTATCAGTCATACTCAAATTGCTCTGAATGTTAACACAAGAGGGTCCTGCCTGAGTTCTCATACTCTTTTAGAACATTCCTCTCTAGATCAAAATTTGTTTAAATGGCTTTTGTGGTCCTTTGTGATCGGGCCCCTGCAATGCTTGTGGCCTAAGCTCAGACACTGCCCATCATTATCCGTGCCTCAGCCATCCCAGCCTTTTGACTATCCCTTGATTACACCTTAGGACTCTTGCACAAGGCATTCATCCCACCTGGAATCTTCTTAGAACCTCACACTCAAATGTCACCTTCTCACAGAGACCTCTCCTGACCATCCAGTGTTAAATCACCCTCAGCCACCACTCCCATCACTCTCCATCTCCCTAACTTGCTTTAATTTTCTTCATAGCACTTATCACATTCTACAGTTATCTTCTCTCTACTTGTCTAGTTGCTTATTGTGACATTCCTCGACTAGAACAGAAACTCTAGGATAGCAAAAGCCTTGCCCGTCACGTTCACAGCCTTTTCCCACAGGCCTAGAACAATGCTAAGAACACGCTGTCACTCAATAAGCATCCATGAGATGAATGATGCCTTTGTCATCAGCAGCAAATTGAAACCTGGGTAGACACCAAGACAGGCACAGGGGATAGACACAGTGAGGAACCCCCAACAGAGAGACTCGGTGCACCCACTGGGTTTAAACCTGGCTCTATCACTCCTAACTGTGACCTTGGCCTCACCTCTGAGGGATGCGACCTCGGGCTTCCTTCTCTGGGCCTCGGTTTTCCTCCTGCATGAAATAAAAAAAAGAATCAGACCTACCTCACAGGGTCATGGTAAAGGTGAGATACGGTGCCTTCAGCAGGCAACACAGAACCCGACCCATCAGATCAGCAATCCTGGGTGCAGAGTTGGGGGGAGGGGCACACACAAAGCCTGAGAGATGGCCTGTGTACCTTAAGGCATCCCATTTGTACTTCCTTAAAGGGTAGATTCAAGGCCGCAGCCCCGCTTTAATCTACCAAGCTTGTTATTGCTAGAGAAGCCAGACAGAACCACTTATCAGGAGTCATTTTGTTGTTGTTCAGTTGCTCAGTAATGTCCAGCTCTTTGCGACTCCATGAACTGCAGCATGCCAGGCTTCCCTGTCCTTCACCATCTCCCAAGAGTCATTTTGGGACTCCACCAATAATTATCCAGCACATTCCAGGTGCCTGCCGGGAGACACAGCTGAAGCAGATGCAGTCTGTGCCCTCTGAAAACTTAATCCAGGAGCAGAGATAAGATAAAACACATGGCTGAAGATAACAGAAAAGAAGTGTGAGACAAAGAAGGTGGGAGACAGTCTCTTGGCAGTGGATCAGCTTTGCTCCTGGTACCCGAGGAGGGGGAACCTCTCCTCGTGGGCCCCTCCGTAGGACACCGCTGCTGTCACACAGAGTCACGGTTAGGAGACGGCCCTGCCCAGCCAGGCACACCCTGTTTTAAATGATGGATCCTATGTGGACATCAAGTACACAACTTAACCTCTCTGAACCTCATTGCCTCGTTTATAACATGGGAGTAATATTAGGACTTATTCGTAGGGTTCTTGGGAAAATTTAAGGAGGGTTGCATTGAAAATACTTGGCACAGGGCATGGTGAATAGGAAATGGGTGGCAAATGCCAGCCAGAGCTGTTGTGTTGTTGTTCTGTTTACCTGAATTGGAAGCCCTTCAAAGAAATATCTCTAGCATTTGCCACATGTATTTATGTGGTGCTTCTATGCCAAACATTGTCAGGGAATTATATTAACAACCTTATGAGGAAGATACTAGTTTTTGTCTTTTTTTACACATAACATAAAATGTAAAAATCATTTTGAAATGTACCGCTTAGTAGTGTTAAGTATATTTACTTTGTTGTGCAACAGATCTCTAGAGCTTTTTCGTCTAACGAAACTGAAACTCTTCCCATTTCCCCCTCTGCCAATCCCGACTTCCTGTTTCTGTGTGCGTATAGTCGCTCAGTAGTCTCCGACTCTTTTTGACCCCAGGAACTGTAGCCTGCCAGGCTCCTCTCTGGATGGATTTTCCAGGCAAGGATACTGGAGTAGGTTGCCATTTCTTACTCCAGGGGATCTCCCCGACCCAGGGATCAAGCTCATGTTTCCCGCATTGGCAGGCACTGGCAGGCATCGGCAGGCAGATTATTTTATTGCTGAGCCACCAGGGAAGCCCACTTTCTGTTTCTAGGAAAGCACTATTTTAACACTGTCTTACAAATCAAGAAAGTAAGACCAACGACTTCTTTTGTGGTCTGGTGGGTAAGAGTTCCTGCTTCCGATGCAAGAGGCTCTGGTCTATCTCTGGTTGGAGAGCTAGGATCCGGTGTGCTGCAGGGCACAGCACCCAGTCCCACCCCCAACGCCCGCCCAGAAAGAGAGGAAACCAAGACCAGCTACACACTTTGTGGGACTCAGGACAAAATGAAAATGAAACTTGTGAGGAATGTCTAGAGAGCAACGGCGGAGCATTAAACCAAGCACAGGATTCTGAGTGCAGTCACACGAGCCCATAAAACATCCCTGGAAGAAACCAAGGGCCAGAGAAGTTAAGGTACTTTCCTAAGGTCACACAGCAAGTTTGGGAGCCTCCAAAATTACACGACTTTCCTTCCTTATTGTAAATTTCCTATAGGCAGGGGCTTTGATAGGTTTACTGCAGATTGCCCAGCAGCCAGCTCAGTGCCTGGAACACACTGATGCTCATTACAAACATCATATCTGAAGGAGTGAATGAATAGGTCGGATTCACCCTAGACAGAAGAAGCTTCTCGGAGGTTCTGAGCTTTGCCTGGGCTCTGCCACAATAATATTTCCATTCCTATTCCTCTTCTGTGTTTATGCAGAACCCTTGCATTCCTCAAAGAAGCAAGCGTGGCATGTGTCTGTCTATACATAATGTTTCCTGATGCTTTTATGAGGCCTCACCTCTTCAAAACATTCCTGGTTTTGAGTTCCACTTTTATGCGGTGGAGTGAAGTTAGAAGACATAAGACAATGTGAGGTCACCGGTGCCATGTTTTAGCTCCAGGTCCCCCAGGTCAACCCGAGTCTGATGGTCAAGTAGACTCTGATCTGAACACAAGAAAACTAGAACCAAAATATACAAGTATAAGCAAAACATGAGGTTTGTTTGCTTGTTTTTACAGTTATGGCTTTAAGTGCTACAGGAATTTAGGGAGCTAAACTAACTTTGGTTTCTTTGAAAGAGGCTTCATTTTCCTGTCTGTGAGATTCTTTGCCAGCAGCAGGAAGAAGGGAGGGCTGAAACCTCAGGGGCACATCAATGAATTAATCATAACCCTGATCTCCTGACCACTTGTTATCATTGTTCTGTGCATGACTCCCTTTTAGTTTAATTGTTCTTTATTTTTAGTAAAATAATGGATACCTGCGAACCTATCAGCTTACCTGGTGGCTCAGATGGCAAAAAATCCTGTAATGTGGGAGACCTGGGTTTGATCCCTGGGTTGGGAAGATCCCTTGGCAAAGGGAACAGCAACCCACTCCAGTATTCTGGCCTGGAGAATTCCACAGACAGAGGATCCTGGTGGGCTACAGTCCATGTGATCACAAAGAGTGAACCTATCCAAGAACAAGATCATTACCAATAACTCTGATTTCCTCCTCTGTATTTTATCCTTCCTTCTCAGAGGGAATCACTCGCCAGTTGTCTTGTATAGATGTGTTATATCCAAATGCCTAACTAAATTATGCATTGTTTAGTTTGACTTGTTTTTGAAATTCAAAGAAAGGGTACTACATAATATCCTATCTTCTGAGACTTGCTTTTTTGATTCAAGAACAGCTAAAAAGATTCCTATCACCATATTATTGCACATTGCTATATTTTATTTATTTTTACTGCTGAAAAACATTCCAGTGTCTGGATAAATTTTAATGTATTTATCTATTCTCACAGAATGGGCGTTTGGGTTGTTTCAGCTTTTTGTTATTAAAAAGAGAGCTTCCATAAAAATTCTTGTCCAAATTCATGAACTAAATTTTGCCTTGTGTTTATAACCAATATGAGAGAGATACTATATACATATATATAAAGACATTATATATAGATACTATATACATAAAGATACTATATATATAAAAGTGACATATACATATATATATATATATATATACTAACTCTATACTCATTGAACATCTTCTCATTTCTTCTCCTATAACCCCTTACTCTGTTTCTAGGAAAGTACTATTTTAACTGTTTCACAAATCAAGGAGGGAAATTACTGATTCATGGGGTAAAGGAATGCTCAGTTTTGCAAGAGAATTCCAAACTTTTTCTCCAAATGACTGTTCCAGTGTATACCCCACAGTGATCACAAGGGATCTCACTGTTCCCTACACGTGTCTCCTATGCATGGTATTGTCATATATATATTTTTTTTTTTTTGGATCACACCGCATGGCTTGTGGTGATCTTAGTTGCCTGACCAGGGATTGAACCTGCAATGAAAGTGCTGAGTCCTAACTACTGGACCGCCAGGGAATTCCCATTTAAATGAGTGTTGCATGAATACATGAATTAATAGTGGGGAGGAAATAGGTTGCTCATATCAGTTTTCAAAAACTCAGTTCATATGAGGACTTAAATAATCAATGACCTTTAGCTGTCAACAAATTTACTGTGCCTTAAAATGCTGTTAAGAAGACAAAATAGAAGGGAGTCAAAAATAATGTAGCAAAAATCTTCTAAAAACTAAAATCATCTATGTATTATAGACATAAGATTAAAAAAAAACACAGTTAAAAAACAAAAGACAGAAAGTCCCTTGCACTGTTTTGAAAGGGATAAAATGATCTTTGCTCTGTGTAGAACCCTTCAAACAGATTACAGAATTAAACACAGGAAGTTCACACATAAACCAGAAGGAAACATAGCAAATAAATATCTAAGGTGGGTGCTGAATGGCCAGGAACTGTACAGAAGTAAACACCTTGAAAGAGGGAATTCCCTGGCAATCCAGGGGTTAGGACTTGACACTTTCATTGTCAAGGGCCCGAGTTTAGTCCCTAGTCCACTGGGCAACTGAGATCCTACAAACTGTGTGACGCAGCCAAAAACAACAACGACAACACACGCACACCACACACAAACACAAAACACATGAAGGGGAGAAGATGGATGTATTTTATTAAAAATGCAAAAATTTGTGTAGCCTTAATGCTAAATAAATAAATACAAAAGTAATATAAGGGCAATCAACCATCTGGGGAAGATATAGTGGTAGATCGACGGTGTGGGGGCATACATATCTACCTTTGATGAATTTGGTCTGAGAGCATGCAGACCAGACTAAGAATCCGATGATCTGGGGCATTTGGGAGATTAGATTATAACTGTAAATAAACTGCAGTCTCCGTGAGGGCAGTCTTCACCCTAACTTCTGGAGCCTGGGTAGCAGTCCATGTTCCCTGCAGGGGACAGGCAGAGCTTTGTGGGTCTCCCAAGTGACAAATTTTAGCCAAAGGAACTAAGGTAAGGAATCTACTAAATGCATGTGTTTGGTGGAGGGATGAGGTACGGTGGGCTTGAGAAGGACAAAGTTATAAAATCCTAGCTATGAGAGTCCCAAAATTGCTACAGAGGGGGCACTTGGAAGGGCTTCCCTGGTGGTTCAGATGGTAAGGAATCTGCCTGCAGTGCAGGAGACCTGGGTTTGATCACAGGGTGGGGAAAAGCCCCTGGAAAAGGAAATGGCTACCCACTCCAGTATTCTGGCCTGGAGAGTCCCATGGACAGAGGAGCCTGGTGGGCTACAGACCACAGGGTCACAAAGAGTTGGACACGACTGAGCCATAGGTATGGCACAAAAGGCTTCTCAAGGGCTTACAAAAATGTTGGAGAGGGCTTCCCTGGTGGCTCAGTGGTAAAGAATCCACCTGCATGTAGGCGACACAGGTTCCATCCCTGATCTGGGAAGATCCCACATGCTGTGGAGCAACTAAGGCCGCTCACCGCAACTGTTGAGCTTGTACTCCAGAGCCCAGGAGCCACAACTGCTGACACTAGAGAAAGTCCTCCAGCAACGAAGACCCAACGGAGCCAAATAAATAAACTATTTGAAAAAACTGGGGAGATGGGTACAGCAGTGGGAATGTAATTCTGTGCAACCAAAAGAAATTTACAAAATTGATATTAATAAAGGAATTTAATGACATTTTGTCATTAATCAAGCTACTTAATTAAATTTCATCAAAAGTGTATTTAATGTGGATACATTTGACCTGTTTGGTGTGATCTGGAGTGAGGTCTCCAAAAATAAGTGCCCAGAGTAAACAGAGTTTTATAAAGGGCTCTCGGTTCTTGGACCCAGTCACACCACAGATTGTGTATTCTTTCAAAGAACTCTTACTGCTCTTCTGACAGGATTCCGATCTACTCTACCCTAAGGGTGTGGCATCCTTTAAATCTCATCAAGTTGGCTGATTAAATTAGGGTTGGTAGGATTAGCTAAAGACTAGTGAAACGATACAGATTCACCACTTTGGTGAATGATTTGTCATTTTCTTTCATTAGATGTAATTTTCCCCTCATTCATTCACACAGAAATTTTTTTTTTCAAGAAGAGCAGCCCTTCTTAAGTGGACCCAAGAGCAAGAAAATTTTAGTGGGTTACTGAAGAAGACAAAAGTAAGAGAAATGTGTTATATGTGAAAAGCATTGATGATGATGTTGAATTAAATTGTATTTGTATCTCTCAGGCTGTCCTTAATTTGCCAAAATCTTAAAACCATGCTATTACTATAGATCACATTAAAAATGTGTTAGTTATTCAACACATTAAATGCCTACTAGTGTCCAAGCAGTGTTTTGAGGTGGAGATATAGCATAAGCAAAAGAGACAAAAGTCCCCTTTCTCAGTACAGACGATTTAAAAGTAGACATAAACTCTGTGAGTAATGATGAATGCTTGGAAGAAAATTTAAGTGTATAGGAATGGAGAGTGATGACGGTCCTATTTAAATAAGGTGGCCTCCAGAGACTTTTCCAATAAGATGACATTATGAGTTGTATGGATGTAATGATAACTTCCCCAAGCACCAAGGAGAAAAGATGCCAATCTAGTGAGGGGGTTCTTAGTTCTGCCGCTGCTGCTGCTAAGCCGCTTCAGTCGTGTCCGACTCTGTGCGACCCCAAGCAGCCCACCAGGCTCCCCTGTCCCTGGGATTCTCCGGGCAAGAACACTGGACTGGGTGGTGCTTAGTACAGTTACTGGCAATTAGCGAAGGAATTTCGGACCCCGCCACCGAAAAGACGTTCCTCTGATTCTGCAAATTCAGAAAGTGCACGATCCCTGGCTTCAGTTTTCTCATCTATAAATTGGAAAGAGTGGTAGAGCTGACCACCTCGGGGTTTTTTGTTGACGTTGTTAAACTGACATTTATTGAGCCACATCGAACCATGTGCTAGGCACGGTCCTCAACAATGAAAACGTATTCATTTAATCCATGACAATCCTGTAAAAAGCCAAGTACGATTTTTAGTTTTTTAAGAGCATTTTATAACCTAGGAAACGGGAAGCACAGAGGAGTAAAATCTAGGGTCCCACAGTTAGGGTTTCAAAGCAGGCAACTGCTCAGAATCTGGAAGTGTTGTAAAGCGCTTAGCCCCATGCTTAGCATGTAGTAAGATCTCAGTAAATCTTCACAGTAGTGGCTGTTATCTGTTCTAGCCCGGGGCTCCTCCAGAATTTCTCCTTAGGAAGAGCTTTAGACAGCCAGTCTGTTGTAAGGGGAAGCTAGGGGGTGCTTGCATGGCAACCATAGTTAACTGCATAGCAACCATAATGTTTACTTAAATTGGGGCGCTCGGGAGAATCGACGGGGGTTGTGTGGAAGGAGGAGTCAGCTAGGTGCCCCTCCCACACGCCACTTTTCAGTGGGAACTAGCCACGCACCAGCGGAAACCTGAGCTCCCCTCCGGAACCGCGCTGTGAGCCGGTCCTCTTTGCGGCCTGTCACCCCGCCCTTTGAGGCAGATGGTTTCTTCCGTTCACCCGGCTCGTTCAGGTTCCGCGCTCGGGAGTCACAAAGCGCGGGGTCACGTGGGCGGGCCGGTGCGCTTTGTGACGCCCAGGCCTCGCCCCTCGGCCCGCCTATCGGCGCACGCCAGCCCCGCCCCGCGCGCGCCGCCCGTGCAATCCCTGCTTAAGAGACCCCGGAGTGGGGCGCTCGCCCGAAGCCAGGCCGCGTCCGCCATAGTGCCTGGCTCAGAGGTGTCGCCGGCGCCTGGTGAGGGCCCGAGAGCGGCAGAGGGGCGAAACAAAACAGGGAGCCGGCGGAGCCCTCGCCGTTGCCCGACGGTTTCCGGGCTTAATCTCGCGGTACTGGGCCGAGAGGCGACGGAAGCGAAAGGCGGAGAAGCTCGGCGCACTCGGCGAGAGGAAGCGTCAGGGAGCCTTCGGCGGCGTCGCGAGGGTCCGCCGAAGCCCCCCGGCCGCTGGCTGGGGCCCGGGGTGGTGAGGAAGTGCTGCGAGGCCTAGCCGAGGCCTAGTACCGGCTTTGTGTCTGAGCGGCGTTGGCGTTGGCGGCGGCGGCGGCGGCGGGGGGGAGGCGGAGCCGGGGGCGGCCTGCGGGAAGGCCTCTCCTCCGCCGACCGCGCGTTTCGGCCTAGGCCGCGGGGCCGCCCGTGGCCCTGCGGGGAGCAGGCGAAAGGGGTCTGTTGCGTGGCGGGGGCCTGGGCCTGGGGCAGCCGACGCCGGTCGTCCGGAAGCCAGGAGGAGGCGAGAGGCCGCTCGTGGACTTCGGGCCTAGGCCCTCTCCCCTCTGCCTTCTCCCGGGGCCTGGGTCACCCCCATCCACGGAGAAAGAGACCATCCGGGAGGTGCGGCCGCGCTATGGACCCCTGACCCCACGGGGTCACTCGGACTCTTAACGTGTGGACTGACCGCTACTGACTGCACCGCTGCCCCCGTCTCCTGCCGGCCCTTAGCATGAGCGAGGGGGACCCAGCCGGGTGACATTGTGCCGGTTGGCGGATTCTCGCTTGCCCCCTTGCCCCGTCCTCGTCCGCCTCCTCCCACATGAAGCGATTCTGAATATCCGGGGGGAGGGGCGGGTTCTGAATTATTGTTTTTACGAACCCCTGCTTGTGGTTGGGGGAGTATTTAATCTGAGGCCTTTTAGGGTCCTTCGGTGTCTCTGAGTGTTTTGTGTGTGTACATATTTTGCTCTTAAGTTTATAAATATACATATATTGAGCGTGTCCACGTCTCCTCGCTGAACCTTAGGAATCCTTTGGCACCATGTCCTGTGTGCATTATAAATTTTCTTCTAAACTCAACTATGATACCGTCACCTTTGATGGGCTCCACATCTCCCTCTGCGACTTAAAGAAGCAGATTATGGGGAGAGAGAAGCTGAAAGCTGCCGACTGCGACCTGCAGATCACCAACGCACAGACGAAAGAAGGTAAGAGCCGCCCGGGCTTCGGATCCTGGCTGGTGGAAGAGATGCTGGTGGCGAGGTGCCTGGCAGGAGACTAACCGCCATTATGTCTTGTGGGACTGTTCGTTCTAACACTTTGGGGACGACTTTCATTGATAGCCAGGGGTTGCAGCAGTCAGCCCCCGAGTTTAACTGACTTTGATTTGTTTTCTGTATACTTGGATCATCTGCAACCGGCCGATCCCCAACTGTCTGTTGATTCCTCCCAAATGATTTTTTTAAATGAAGGTTTTGGTGGTAAGGGGTGGGGATGTCATCCAGGTTGCCTGAGTGCTTACCCTGGGGCATTTTCTAATCTGTTTTCCATCAGAAGGAGGAGAGGAGAGCGTAAGGAAGGCTTTTTTGTAAAGCAGCGCTGGAGAACCTTCTCTAACTTTCTAACTTAATCACCATAGGGGGTTTGATGGCAAATTTTATGTCCTCCTCTTCTCCCTTCCCCGATTTATTTAGTTAGTTTTAATTTTGGAGTTGCCTGTGTTTGGAGAAAGATCCTCCCTTTGATGTTTTTAATCCAGCCGGTTTTTAAAGTTGGAATTGCTTTTGGAACTTGGTATGTTCTGGTGTGACCACTTTTGTCTGGTGTGTTAAGTTCCAGAATTAAGTAGTTGAACTCAACGTTCTTCACATTACTCTCAAATTCTAGCAGTTTCATAAAGATCAAAAGTACATATTATTTTAAATAGTGGTTGCTTGATTTTATATGATTATATTGATACTAGGATACTGAAAAATAGTCTGCTGCGCTACCATATAAGTATACATAAGCCACTAATTGGAATCTTTAGATTTTTCTCTTTTATTGAAGCTTTTTATATGATACTGAGAATTTAACATAGATATGCAAATGAGGCAGAGTGGCCTCTTAGAGTTTCTATTTTCAGACTCTGGCTTTGAACTTAACTTCGGTTTCTTTTCTCAGGACTGCAACGCTGATGTGTCGTTTTGTGTCTTTTGAGGTTTTGTTTTTGATAAGATGAGAAGTAAAGTGAAGTTCTAGTTAGGGTAGTTCATTGATCACTAAATTTGGCTTAGTGGGACATGGATTCTTTTAGTTGAAATTGGGGGAGGTTCCCCCACTTGTCAAGTACAAGAGCTGTTTTTTACATTTACATCCAGACGTAAATATAATTGCATTAAGGAACAGCACTCAAAAACAGAAAGAACTTGTTTACTAACTTGATAACATGTGCAGGAATATTCTCCGCTTCCCCCCTTTCCGGTTTTTCAGTTATTAGATCTAAGAGATGCTTCATGTGAGGCTTTGGTAATTGTGATTGTGAGGAAAAATTGCTGGTGATCATGAATAGTTGATAAACAGCTTTTAAAAATATTATTCAAGAAAATACCTTTAAGGAAATATTTTTTAAGGCCACAAAAGCCTTCCTTAAGCATTAGTCACACTTAACAGAACAGATGGATTGATAATAATTTTAGGACATCTGGATATGTTAATGATACTTAATGAACGAGAGAAAATAAACTATTAAGTTAAATTAGAGAATATTAAGGCAGTTTTAATCATATACAGATTTCATATTTTGCTTGAGTATAACACAATTTATTCGTTTAAGACTAGACTCCGTCAATCTTTTCCATCTAATAACTGATTACATCGTTGTTAGACTGGAATAAATTATTGTTGATTGAATTTTTGTCCATGAATTTAAGAGTTTGTGATGTGTTATTTTTTTCTAAGCTAGGAAATTATTTAATACCTTATTTTTACAAATGCTGAAAGCAGGAAAGTGCTTTGCCCAGCCCTGTGTTTTCTGTTTATTTGTGAACTGTCATTATTGGAGAAAGCTTTGCTGTAGTAAGCTTTGCTATTGGCTTGGTTAAGAGAAGAGAAAGTATGCATCTTATGCTGTCCTCAAATTAGGAGAGAAAAAGATATTTAGGCACTTAATGAATTTTATGGCAAGTAGTATCAGTGTCACAAGGCAGCTGAGTAAGAATGCCACTTGCTTTTAGCACCATCCAGTGAATTAAAGAGGACAGAATAAATATTTATAGCTTCATAGTTAGGAGATTGCCTAGGAAAGAATGGCAAACTGGATCGCTTTAGTTTGTTTGAATTAATGTTTCTATCATGTTTCTATAAAAGATTCCAGACAGTTTTGGAAGTCTGTCCATGTTTAGGACTCTTAAATCTTAGACTGAAATGCTTGAATCAGAATTTCATGTTTCAGATTTAAGAGTTCTGCTTCTTTGTTTCTAGACTACATTTCAAAATGAATCTCAAATTATGTTTTTGTGTTTTTCCTATATAAACTTGTTTTTCTAAGTTTTCTGCTTATTTGCAATTATCCGCCCCCCACCCCCCAAAAAAAGCACACACACACAACAAAACAGCCTTTATTCTGAACTTAGGGTAAAAAAGATTTGGAAGCTGAGGAAAAAGGATTTTCAAAAGACTATTTCTCCATTTCTTAAATTCGTCTTTTCATTTCATCCGTATTCTTCATGTTTTTGGATCAAAAATGGAAGTGTCAAATAGAGAGGATCTTTTGAAGCTAACAGGTTACTTATTGAGGTATCTTAAAGGTAGGGAATCATCAGTGTAATTCAGATACTTTAAAAGGTCATTTAGCATGTGGCGTCAGAGCCAGACTTTAAGCTTGACAGCACTGTGTTGATGAGGTGAATAAAGTTGTCTTGGAAAGCTCCTGAACACAGTTGCTGTTTGTTCCTACAGTGAACTCTTTTGACAGTTGTTACATAGTCAGCAACTTAATTGTCTGGTATTTGACATAAAGTTTTAGAGTTGTTTTTTTTTTTTCTAAAGATTCCTCATCGCCCATGCTTCTGGGTTTTTCTTTCCTAGTGCTTGCTTGGAATTTGGAACTATCCTGAACTATGCAAAAGATAATGATGGTAGTCTTACACTAGAAAATTGTCTCACTCAAATTGGATGCTTACGAAGATAAAGCTTACTACTTGAAATACATATATCAAAAAGAACCCTTCCCTGAACAATTTATGTGTATGTGCACTCAATCATGTCCAGCTCTTTATGACCCTGTAGACTGTAGCCCTCCACCCCTCTGTCTGTGGAATTTTCTAGGCAAGAATACCGGTTAGGTTGCCATTTCGTCTTCGAGGGGATCTCCCCAATCCAGGTATTGAACTTGCGTCTCTTACTCATCTCTTACCACTGTGCCACCTGGGAAACCCAATTTATGATAATGTGATTAGAAAGGATACAGCCAGTATATCTATAAAAGCTTAAAATGCTTACTACATATTTGATTAACTTAAAATAATTAGAACAGAGGTTGATAAGCTTAATATTAATAATTAGAGCACTTGGTGCTAAGTAACTTAAGTGAGTCAGGTAAACTCAGTAATTTAAAAAGAGTGAACCCTAATACTTGATTGTGTGATTAAGAGAGATGGTTATATTTTTACATATATCCCCCTGTAGTGGATTATTTTTGGTAATTTTGCAAATTCCTCTCATAGCAAATTTATTTTTAAACCATCGTTGAATTCATTGATTGATTTTTTGTTTGCATTTCATTCTTAGAGAACTATTGCAAGTAATATTCCCAAGAATAGGATAATTCTTCCTGTCTGTCTGCTCAGAAAGTAGCATCTGTGTTCGTCCAGTTGCTTAAGCCAGGAACCCAGGAATTCATGCCTAATTTCTGTTGGAAAGCCTTAAAACATTCTCTTGATTTCTCTGTCACTTCCGGAGCAGATCATTATTCTCTCTTACCTGAGCCTACGCAGCAGTCTCCTCCTTAATCACCCTGTTTCTGTTCTTGTTCCTATACAGATTCATTCTTCACTTAGATACCAGAGTTTTTAATATGTTTTTAATATGAATCAAATTGTCATCATATTTATTTAAAATCCTTCATTGACTTCCTGTTGTACTTAGAAACAATATAAATATATGTAACCTGTGCCTGTGTTTCTAGTCATTCTGTCCTTCTCATCAGCTCTTCTGGCCTTGCGGTGTCATTTTTTCCACGTTTCTCTGTCTGAAACATTCTTTGTCGGTGTTTTTGCACATCTTGTCTTCTCAGTCTTCTCTAAGTCTCAGATGTCACTTCCTCCGAGGGGCTTTCCTTGAATCAGCTTTCTATCCAAAGTTGCATCCCACTTTGAATTCTTTATTACAAAGCCCTTTTTTCTTTGCTTACAAAGTATTCAAAATGTGTCATACTTTTTAGTCTGTCTTCCCCAGTAATACTGGTGTACAGCCCAGGAAAAGTGAAGGGAAGTCGCTCAGTCATGTCCAACTCTTTGCGACCCCATGGACTGTAGCCTACCAGGCTCCTCTATCTATGGAATTTTCCAGGCAAGAACACTGAAGTGGGTTGCCATTTCCTTCTCCAGATCATCTTCCCAACGCAGGGATTGAACCCAGGTCTCTCCCGCATTATAGGCAGACGCTTTACAGTCTGAGCCACCAGGAGAGAGAAAATATTTATTCTAAATGACAACTTTTTCCTCATATACTTCAGATGTTCAGCATTACTGGCTAAATAGAGAACAACTTAGTCTTCCTGAGACTTGGGGTTCAACCTCCATCTCTGGTAGAGGTGCCAGAGCCAAGAACCTGTTGACATATTTGGTGTTAACTCCTTATGGCTTTGGACATTTGTTCTGACAGTATCAGTAATCTCGATGCAAGGAACATGTGGTTATTAATGTTCTTTTATATTTAAGATGATTTCCCATAAAATTTATGTCTGGTTGAAGTTTTCTAATTCTTGAGGACTATGACTTACCCAAATCTCTAAATAGAAATTCAACTCTTTATCCTTTTATTTACAGAATATACTGATGATAATGCTCTAATTCCTAAAAATTCATCTGTAATTGTTAGAAGAATTCCTATTGGAGGTGTTAAATCTACAAGCAAGACATATGTTATGTAAGTATTTATTAAATCCCACATTTGCAAGTTCTCAAAATACTTTTTACTTTGTGAGAGGAAAAGATATACTTTAGAACTGAACTCATTACTTTGTGCTAGTGAGTATGTCTTCTTAATCCTTAAAATTATGAGAATGTTTGTTTTCCTGATTTCTTTCCCCAGTTAAACTGTAGTCAGAAGTAACAGTAGACTTTTTGATCTATGTAGGTAATATTAACAAAAAGCAAATGATCTTCAAATAAGTAAATCTTTGCCCTTTGTTGGTTTTTATTACCTGGGTACTTTCCCCTCCTACCATTTTTTCACTACAAGAATGTAAGTGTCTTGAAATCTGTCCTAAATATTTTGTCAGCATCAGGAGTATTCAGTAATGCTAGTATTTGCTTCTCATTAATAAGGGAGTTTGTTGGGAAGTGATAATGTTTATAGGATTCATGAGCACAGACAACTGGAATCAGGCTTAGATTTGACTCCCATTTACTGCTTCACACCAGTTGTGTGAAGTTGTATTTGGGTAAATTACCTAAAGTCTCTACCTCAGATTCCTCAAAATAAAATATATGTAACTCCAAGGAATTGGAATTCAGTAGTGCCTGGCACATGGCAAATGCCCTTTATTGGAGTAAGAATTATAGTGGTAATACTTAGGAATGGATTAGAGCTTAAGGTGAGGTGGCAAAAATACATAGAAGAAGTGTACAAAAAAGATCTTCACGCACGACCCAGATAATCACGATGGTGTGATTACTCATCTAGAGGCAGACATCCTGGAATGTGAAGTCAAGTGGGCCTTAGAAAGCATCACTACAAACAAAGCTAGTGGAGGTGGTGGAATCCACTGGAGCTCTTTCAAATCCTGAAAGATGATGCTGTGAAAGTGCTGCACTCAATATGCCAGCAAATTTGGAAAACTCAGCAGTGGCCACAGGACTGGAAAAGGTCCGTTTTCATTCCAATCCCAAAGAAAGGCAATGCCAAAGAATGCTCAAACTACCGCACAATTGCACTCATCTCACACGCTAGTAATGCTCAAAATTCTCCAAGCCAGGCTTCAGCAATACTTCCTGATGTTCAAGCTGGTTTTAGAAAAGGCAGAGGAACCAGAGATCAAATTGCCAACATCCTCTGGATCATGGAAAAAGCAAGAGAGTTCCAGAAAAACATCTATTTCTGCTTTATTGACTATGACAAAGCCTTTGACTCTGTGGATCACAATAAACTGTGGAAAATTCTGAAAGAAATGGCAATAGCAGACCACTTGACCTGCCTCTTGAGAAATCTGTATGCAGGTCAGGAAGCAACAGTTAGAACTGGACATGAAACAACAGACTGGTTCCAAATAGGAAAAGAAGTATGTCAAGGCTGTATATTGTCTTCCTGCTTATTTAACTTACATGCAAAGTACATCATGAGAAACACTGGGCCGGAAGAAGCACAAGCTGGCGTCAAGATTGCCGGGAGAAATGTCAGTAGCCTCAGATATGCGGATGACACCACCTTTATGGCAGAAAGTGAAGAGGAACTAAAAAGCCTCTTGATGAAAGTGAAAGGAGAGTGCAAAAGTTGGCTTAAAGCTCAACATTCAGAAAACGAAGATCATGGCATCTGGTCCCATCACTTCATGGGAAATAGATGGGAAACAGTGGAAACAATGTCAGACTTTATTTTGGGGGGCTCCAAAATCACTGCAGATGGTGACTGCAGCCATGAAATTAAAAGACGCTTGCTCCTTGGAAGAAAAGTTATGACCAACCTAGATAATATATTCAAAAGCAGAGACATTACTTTGCCGACTAAGGTCCATCTAGTCAAGGCTATGGTTTTTCCTGTGGTCATGTATGGATGTGAGAGTTGGACTGTGAAGAAGGCTGAGCGCTGAAGAATTGATGCTTTTGAAGTGTGGTGTTGTAGAAGACTCTTGAGAGTCCCTTGGACTGCAAAGAGATCAGTCCTGGGTGTTCTTTGGAAGGAATGATGCTAAAGCTGAAACTCTAGTACTTTGGCTACCTCATGCGAAGAGCTGACTCATTGGAAAAAACTCTGATGCTGGGAGGGATTGGGGGCAGGAGGAGAAGGGAACAACAGAGGATGAGATGGCTCGATGGCATCACTGACTCGATGGACGTGAGTCTGAGTGAACTCCGGGACTTGGTGATGGACAGGGAGGCCTGGCGTGCTGCAGTTCTTGGGGTCGCAAAGAGTCTGACATGACTGAGCAACTGAGCTGAACTGAGAGCTTAAGGAGTTCACTAAAAGGGCAGCATTATAACTTTTTATCTGACTTTCTCTGCTTTCTTGCAATTTTAATGCTGATAACAGTTATTGGGTTGGCCAAAAAGTTTCTTCAAGTTTTTCCACACAATGGAATGGAAAAACCAAAACGAACTTTTTGGCCAACTCAGTATAATCTGTGAAAAGGATAGCAACTTGGGCTATTTAAAAACTCAGAGGTAAGATACACTTACTTGAAATTCTGGCAAATTCTGCTTTTGTTCAATGGAATTCTGGCAAATTCTGCTTTTGGTCAATGAAACATTCTGAAATTTGCCAGTCCTAGGAAATGGAAAGTATTCTTGAAATTGAGGTAAAATAAAGTCATTTCTTGGAGCTTTGCTTCATGTGGGCAAGTTCTCTTTCTAAGATTGTTCTCATTTAGTTTAGTGTAAAGTTCTATTCCATATTTTAACATTTGGAGATTCTTAAATCTTCTGTATAGTAACTTTAAAAGCTGAAGACTTTTTTCCTTCTGTAAATACCAGGTGAGCTATGTACCTTTAACTTTATATAATTTTGAGACATTATAAGGGAAGAATTAATTCCTAGAATTTAGTGTGAAGTTATACCTTAACTTACTAAGTGCTTTGTAAAAATAGCAAACATTGAGTTTCAGGAGATTGTTTTGATATTCAGAAACTTTAGGGAGAGAATTGTTTAAAGTACGTGGGAAAATAGTTGCCTCTTACAGAATTGCATGTGTAATTCACTGTGTATTTGATTTCTTTTATATTATACTTGCTTCATGAAGTGTTTTTGAATTTGTTGAGCAAATACTAGTAAATGAAAATCTCATTTTTATCTCAGGACGTCCCAGTCATGTACAAACCAGAAATTCCTTTCATATGCTATCTAACATTTTTCTGTCAGGATAACATAAACTTAAAACTGAAACCAAGCCTTTAAAGGCTGTATTTTAGCAACTTGACCCTCATACTCTTTCCTGTGTGGACTTTTAAAGGAATTTCTTCTTGAGCTTACTTGTGAATATATTTTTAAAAATCAGTTCAATTCTCCATAACCAACTTATTATTCTTTCAATGAAGATATGCTGTCAAACTGTTGATTTTTCTGGAAGATAGAGTTTCTATTTTATCTTGGTCACTGTGTTGAGACTTTTAAAAAGATGAAACTGCCAACCTGTCTTTCTGGATTTGAAATTTAGTTTTTGGAGCACAACAGTTTTTCAGGGCTCCAAATTGTAAAATATTTACAGTAGTAGTCTTGCTGTAAGGTAATTCAGGGTATGGAAATTCTCATCTGTACCTATTAAAAAAGTGAGGATTAATATAATTGTTCAGTCTATTAAGAAATAGCCACAAAGTTTCTTGAATAACAAAATCCTCATACTACCTTTCAGAAAACATTTATTTTAGGTAGAAAGATACACATCTATTCTATAATTACCAAGTACGGATTTTTTTTAAACCAAAAATGCATCTTAAACTATTCAAAGGTAGGAAAAATTAAATAAGGTAGTATATTTATTACTTCTGAAATTGGTTGTTTTTAAATCTTTGTGCCAAGGAAAAGTTGTGTTCCTAAAACATGTATGATTGGAGAGATGTTTTTAGCACAAAAATTCATTAATAGCTACTCAGAGAGCTAATGTTGTTTTTCTTTTTGTCTTTTTAGAAGTCGAACTGAACCAGTGATGGGAACTTCAAAAGCAGTATGTAAAAACACAATCTCACACTTTTTCTACACGTTGCTTTTTCCTTTATAATGTAGCAGTGAAGTAAATCATTTTTAGAACGTAATATTCAATTGATCATAGTACATATTGTAAATAAAATGTATTTTGATGACAGCTCAGTTGAATATGGATATATGTGGCATAATTTGCACACTTTATTTTGTAGAAATGGGTAATTTGTGCCCCAAAAGCACTGTTTCATATTAAATATGATAGCATTCTCCCTGTATGACACTGTGTTGTACAGTTAATGTATGATCCTTTTCAGATCATGTAGGTTTTACACTAATGAACATGGTGCCATGTTCTGCATCTGTCTGTCTATAGTTAGTATTTTGTATGTATGTACAGGCTGTTGTGTGCTTTTTGTTTCCTGCAATAAAAAAAAATGTTTGGAATGTATATTTTGCCATTTTCACGTTGTATCACTTAGTTTTTTTTGGTTTTTGGGTTTTTTTTTTCTTTTTTTCTGCCTGATTGATGGCTTTGAAAAATGCATTAGCAACATCCAAAGCTTATATTTAAAGTTTGATGCTTTCTCCAAGTTCAGACACATCATAGAGCTTTCCAGAGACCATTGACGCAGCTTTTATTATTTAGTTTTGCTTTATTTGGCAGTTTTGAGCTCCTATTCTTTGTTTACATCTGTACTGTAAAGTGAAACCTGGAATTGGGCCCCCTACGAGTATACAATGTCTCGTCGATGATTTTGATGATTTTATACAGTTGAGTACTCAAGTTTTAATAGAGATCTTTTACTTCTAGTCTGCTCAGTTGTCCGAATTAAAATATTTCCCTCTTCCTCATAAGATATTAAAATGCTGCATTAATTGTAAGCTAACTGAAAGCTGTAGCTTATCAAAGGTAACTCCCCTTAACCAGGTTAACATCTTAATAACCTTAAGTATGACACCATTTTGACTTTGAGCTTTTAAGTAAAAGGTAGCAGCACTCCCAAGTTGTAGGGTGAAACACCCGGTTCAGAACAGAGATCTGTAGTAATTGAGTTCTGTAAAACTTGATGGTTCTCTAAACATTTGAGTGCTCAGGCTTGATTTGTACACAATATGAGATGTCTGAAATCCTCACTTAGAATTTAAGGGTATTGCTTGCTCTTTCAACTTTATCCTTTTAAAATACTAGTGATCTTTTAATTGTGTATCAGGTATTTTCACTAACCTTGGATCATTGAATCTTAAACACGATAACATAGAATATCTGAACTTTGGACTTGTTTTCTAAAGTATATGACCTTTAGTTCTCATGGAACTAAATATAGTGATTCAAAAATCAAAACTTAGTGTTTTGGGAGTTTTTTTCCCTCTTGGGGGTATATGGTTTTTTGGGGGTTTTGGGTTTTTTTTTTTTTTTTTTTTAAGCATAATGCTGTAAAAACTGTCCACAAGTTTCTGTTTTGCTGGTGATTGGTTTAAAACTGATTTTTATGTATCCAAATGCTAGCACAAATTAGATTGACTATACTGGTGACTGTAGTAGTTAATGTAACACATTTTGTATAAAGTACATTTTATACAGTATTTAAACTAATTCAGATGAAGTTTTATTTCTTGAAAACAATTATTTCCTTTTTGTTTATTAGCATGTGTATAAACACAGATCACATGTTCATAAATAAAGTTAACATTCTTTTAGCCTTGTGTGTTCCCTGGCATGTCTGTATTACACTTATAAGAAGCAGTTTATTTTATGCTTATTTAGGTTTCTCTTTTCTTTCTTCTTTTAAAAAAAAAATAACTAAAAGTGGCTTTAATTTTTAGGTAGAATTATTTGAAGTGGAGAAATTAGATAACATAATATCCCCATTATTTGCTTGGGGGTACATTTGCTGACATTTAAAATATGAGAAAATATATTCATAAAGCATAATTAGTGCCCATCTTAGACTTAGGTGTCCTATGCGCATTCACAATAAAGCCAAAATCACTAAAGCCAGATTTTTAAATTCTGATTAGTAAAAGTAAAGGTATGTACATTTTTTGTAACTTAAGCCAGCTCTAATCAAGGATGGCTGTTTCTATATTCCACAGCTTTGCTGTTTGTAGTTATCCTTCTGTGTTGCTATTCCAAAGCTGTGGGTCCTTCCTGCTAACATCAGAATTACATTTTGTAAGATCCTTTAATTTCAGGCAAGTATAGTTGACATGAAAGATTTCAGATTCTTGCTCCCAGAAGCAAGACCACAAACTAGATGCGAGAGAGGTAGGTTAATTTTAATCATGTCCACGGTGTGCATGTTAATCAGTTTCTAGAGACTACTTTTTTTAAGTTGGGTTTTTTTAATTGATGTTTAATACATATAAATTCCTACTCATTTTTAAATCATTCCTTATCAGCATTTTCACTTATTTCTTAATATCTTGCTATATGTAGAAAACGGTTGGATGCCTTTCTAAATTTGTGGTAAATTATACCTCCTTGTATTTTTATAGGATATTAAAGTGCTGTATATAGGGGCTTCCCTGATAGCTCAGTTGGTAAAGAATCCGCAGATTATTTGGTGGGGAAAAAGTGATTTAGATGCTGTTGAATATCTAAAAGCACTCATAACTAAATAAATATATGCTCCTAATAACAAGTTGGCCCAATGGAAGAATAGGAAAGCCTGGTATAATAACAAAAAGACAGCTGTACTTTAGGAGAAGAACAACAAAAAAAGTTAGATTTTTTTTATTTCAGCAGTAAAAAAGTGTAATATAACTGCTGCTTTCTTTCTAAGGAAGTGATCAGCATGCATATTCTATATAGTAAAAGACTATTTTAAAAGGCTATTAATTTGTTTCTTTAATTAGAAACATAGTATAGATGATGGTTGACAGCAGTCTGTTCAGCCCTTATTTCTTAAAATTCAGATAATTCATGGTTGGTATAAAATGTTAGGCTCTTCAAAATAGATTGAATAGGTCAGAATTTTTCTAGATAAAAATAGGCTGTGTTCTTTCCATTTTTCTTTCCTAAATTTACCTCCTGAGATATTCATTCTTTAAGGAAAGAATACTTCAACCCACTGATAGATTATATGGCTAGGAATGTATATGGGGTTAGTGCATTATGGACTCTCCAGTCCTTCAATGTGGAGCTGAGAACCTTTTGTTTAGATAAACATCCCAGCAGTAATATCCATCAAACTAGCTTTTAAAACTCTTTAAGACATATACATGTATAAGATGTATTTTAAATTTAGCCAACATTAGTTTTATTTCTATTTATTGCATTCCTGCTGTGGTGGCATTAAGCTAAGAACTACATATTGAAACTGGTTACATTTCTATTTGGGGCTCCAAGTCATGCTGCTTTTTTTTTTTTTTTTTCAAATACTCTTGAGTTCTTTGGAATCCTTGAAAAATGCATGATGAAGACTCACTTTTTTTTCTTTGATCCAGACATCTTGTTACATTCTCTCCATTGTAAAGAAGAATTCTGACCAGTAATGCATGAGAAATTTGTAACATGTTGAATAAGCAACCCACTTACTACATAGGAAGCTGATAATGTTTTCATTTTGGTACACTTGTAGGGAAATCAAGTCTTTAGAATTACATGCTAAAGATTGTGTGTGTGTATACATATACACACCCATGTATAAACACTTTTTAAAAACTGATATTAATATAGTTCAGGGGAACAAACAATGAAGCACTTTTAAATACATTTGAACATACATGTTTTAAAGCCCTCTTATATCCATGTTTAATACTTGCTCCCTTTGATTAAAGTAACTATTTCCCCTGCATATTGAAGGGGAAATAACTATAACTGCTCTGTTTGCCCTGCCCCAGGATGCCTTTTGTTTCCCTTTATATGGCTTAAAATTTTTGCCCTGTTAAAGCTGTGGTTTCTTTGGCAAGATTAGCTATTGATGCTTTGCATGGGAGAATAAACTTATTCAGACCGAGCAGTACATACTTAGGGGGAAAGTAGAAGTTATTTGGGAGCTGTTTTATTAAAGCAATTATCTGAGCCTTTAAAAGAGCTACTTGTTTTTACAGGGTTGTATACTGGCATTATAGGAAAGTTGAAAGATTTCTTATTCTCTCTTCTAGTGTACATTGCCTTGAGCATCATTAGTTTTAGAGACCACTGATAGACCTGGGACTCTTACTTAGTGTTTAATCACCACACTGAGCAGCTTTCCTATCCTTTTCTTTACTGTTTTCTCATTGTAATAGAATCCCCTTCAACCATTAGCCTTTATTTACTGTATGTGAGATGTGTGGAGAAGAATAAGTGGGGTGAGCTACATTTCAGCTTAAAACAAGATAACATTCTTTCGAAAACTTCTAATAAAAATACCCAATATGTGAACATTAAGTGGCAGTAGGGAGTAAATGATCACTTTCAGATGTTTTCAGTGTGGAACTTGAATGTGTGTTTAATTTTTTATGAACAGATTGATGACTCTTCTGCGTCTATTTCTCTGGCCCAGCTTACAAAGGTATATATATATTCTTGAAAATATAAATCTTTTTCTAACATCGTAATTTTTTTTAATGTGGAGCGATTGTTTTAAGCGGGGTTGGGGGAGGAAATACTTTGCAGAAACATTTGTACATATTATTACTATCCTGTAAAGAGTAGCTGCCGTTTTGAGAAGATAGGGGGAGTATTTTGCTTCACCATAATGTTGGAGTATTCATCTTCAAGACAGAAGAAACAAATGAAGCTACACTTGCTTGCTTTTTTTCTCATACATTTTGTTTAATTATACATTGGAAACTAACAGATTTCTGGAGGAATTCCCTGATTTTGGCTGTAAATTATGTGGACTTTACGCAGCCAAAATAGAAGCTTTCCTTTACATGGACAATTGCGTGGTTATTTCTTGAATATTTGAATTGATCCCTTGAAAGTTAACGTTTTAAATGTGATACAGTTGTTTCTCTATGCTATAGACTTGTAGTCTGTCTGCATTAGAAAAAGTTTTAAACAACCTAATTTGTTTGAACACAGACTACATGAATTGTGTAAATGTATAAAGTTGTTTGCAGGAATATACCACTGTGTATGTTTGGCAGAGGGGCAAATTGTTACCTCCTGAAGTCATTGTATATGCCATGTTTTGCGATAAGATTGCTTGCAGTTTTCTGCTCAACAGTGTGTACCTTTTGTTTGGGAAAGCACTAGTGATGGATTAATTTTTAAAACAAGAGACTTAGTTTGCAAATTATGCCTTTAGGGGAAAAAAGGCAGATAATAGAGAACAGGTAGTGTTTTGAGGGCCAAGAAGGAAGTTTTCCAAAAATCCTTTTTTCCCCTGCTATCAGAAATATAAAATTAAATTTAGCAACCAAAGTGAATGATAGACAAGTTTTCCATTAGTGCTGTCCCTCTCTTGTCCTTGGCTTTGTTGTAGGTTTTGTCCTTATCCCCTAGAATGTATCCCCAAAATGTCCTAGTAACAAATACACCTTTTTAAACTCCTGTTGTGGGAAAAGTATACATTAAAGTTGATAATTCTAAAAGCAACCTCAATAATTTTTTAATGCAAAGTGGTTTAGCATAGAGTTAACATCTACAGCAACTTATAGTTCACTGTTTAAAGTCTTCTGTACTGTAAGGACCATATTTGAGTTCTGATCTATTCCTCCATTGTTTCTTTGTGGGAAGCAGTTGGGGAGTTTTGGAGGTTTGGGGGACTTTTTTTTTTTAACTATTTGTAAGTTAATGTTTGGGTTCAAACAAATTAGTTGTTCAACATCTGTAATCCAGTTTTTTGTAAATGTTGCTGTTGTTCTAAGCTCTGTTAATGTTAAGCATTCTTTGTATATAAAATTACAATAAAGTGTTAAAACTGGTTGCTTGTTTTGTGGATGAATGTAAAGCTAAAACCTGATGAATGGCTGATAATGAGTGCTAGATGCTTGAAGATTCAAGTTATTAGGACTCACTCCCTTAGACCCTGCTTATTATCTAGACTACTGTATGTAATACCTCAGAGGTGAAGTTCATAATCTTTGGAGAGTTGGATTTATAATTTGAATGCTCAGTGCATGTGCTTTGCACTTAATTTTAAATTTGGTACCACTACTTAAAGAGCCTTCTGATACCTAGTATCTGCTGCATATGTTCAGTGTCCTATCCCCAACCCTACCTCTAAGTCCTGTGCTTGACACTTGATGCTTAATGCTATGACACTTGAATTATTTTTAATATTTGAAAATGTCAAGTGTTTCTCTAACATAATCTCAGTTTTTAACTTAGGAGAGTAGTATGTAAATCTTAATGTAAGGTACAAACAGGGTCTAAGGTTTGAGTGCCCCCAGAAGGACTTTCTTCAACCCCGTAGACACCCAAACATCATGTAATGACCTAAGGCACTCCCCATGCCTCTTCTAGGTTATACTTGTAAATAACTGTTTTTATGCAAGATTAGATATTGCTCTTTACAGGATGAGTGGTGTTGTCTTTGGCTGTGTGGTCTTAAATGTGTTTCTAATGTGTGTGTCAAATAATTACCTGTTAAACAGACTGCCAATCTGGCTGAAGCCAATGCTTCTGAAGAAGATAAAATTAAAGCAATGATGTCGCAATCTGGCCATGAATACGACCCAATCAAGTAAGTTTATAAGTACTTTATTCTAATATGTACTTTGGGGTGGTACTTAACAGCCCCCCATGTCCAAAGCTTTTTTTTTTTCTTGTTTTAAGTCTTTGTGTACATGTAATTTTTTTTTTTCCTTTCAGTTACATGAAGAAACCTTTAGGTCCACCACCTCCATCTTATACTTGTTTCCGTTGTGGTAAACCTGGCCATTATATTAAGAATTGCCCAACAAATGGGGTAAGTGCAAACTAAAATTTTTCCTTAGCCTTACTATTTCTCTTGGTAAATATTGGCGTCTATGTTATAGTGGCAAATGAGCACAGCTTTTGGAGCCAAACTGCCAGTATCAAATCTTGACACTGCCACCAAGTGAGCAAGTTACATGAATTTCTCCAAGCCTGTTGTTTCTTCTCTGTAAAATGAAGATAGTGATAGTCCTTAACTCACATGGCTGTTGTGAGGATTAAATGAGATACATGTAAAGCTCTACAAATAATACAAGCAGATAGTAAATACTGTGTGTTGGCTAATATTATTAAATAATGGTAACTACTTTTTCTCTTCCTCCTCTCTCCTTTCCCCTTCCCGTAGGATAAGAACTTTGAATCTGGTCCTAGGATTAAAAAGAGCACTGGAATTCCCAGAAGTTTTATGATGGAAGTGAAAGATCCTAACATGAAAGGTGCAATGCTTACCAACACTGGAAAATATGCAATACCAACTATAGATGCGTAAGTATTCAAATTAGGTGTGATCTGTGGCGATTACAGTCAATCCAGGCGATAGTGTTTTATTTAATCTTGGGCTTGTAATTTGGCTACTTGGATTCCTTATAAACATTGTATACCAAGTCTTAGTCTGTATGTTGCATTTCTGTGTTAAGAATGAGAGGCTGCAGTCTGCTCCGTTTAAAGCAAATTAAAAATGTATTTGGGGTTTTTGTTGCCAGTGAGTGCCACTTTCCTTGTGGTCTTCTAATTTTTCTTTTTTCTGTCATTCCCTGCTTTCTTCCTCATTCACATACATACTCCTACATAATCTTGTATGCTGTTTGCATCTTTTAAATGAACAAGATAAGTGTCAGACTTTTTAAGAAACAAGAGGCTTAAGAATAAAAGTTCTGCAAGATATCAAGGCAGATTTAAACGTGAAGATTAAAGGAAATACTAAAGTATCTTGACTAGTTTGGATATACTGTGTGAATCTTAAGATTCTAAAGTATGGTTTATTTTATAAACTGTTAGTTCAGATCTGTTGTATAACAGTTCAGAACTGTTTATCTGTTATAAACTGTTAGTAGCTCTGTAAGCCATACCTTAACACTTATTTTTCACATGTTTTCAGGTTTTATTTTAGGAGCCAATTTTTAATGAAATGAATAGACAGTAAACCCAGTGGCATAGTTCAGCTAGGTAACTTCCCATTTTATCTGCTTTTATTAATACATTTAATTACCTTTTGATTGTCCTCAACAGTTGCAAACTCACACAATATAAAACACATATTAAGTGTTCCTTAGGACTGTGACTCTGTAACTTTATTGTACGTAAGAATCTCTTGCAGAAGTGTGTTAAACCAGCCTAGGTGCCCTGTCCCGCTCCTCTCCCCCACCCTGAGGGATTATATTCTCAGTCTGCATCTTTAACGAGCCCTCCAGAATATGAGGTTCGAGGATGCTCAGGGCATGCTTTGAGAAACATCAGTTTAAAGAATAGATATCCATGCTCCCAGTGACAGAATGTTTATTAGGAACACTTTTTGTCAGCTTTGTGCTGTATTATCAAAATGTGATGAGCAGGTAAGGACAACGAAAATGCTATGCTTACAGAATGAGGCTGAAAAAAGATTGTTTTTGAGTAGGTAAATACATTGTTTTAGTTAACAGATAAGAATTAATGTTTTTCTAAACTTCCAACCCTGCTCACTTTCTCAACCTCACTCCCATCTATTTTTTATCAGTCTACCATTGTGTGTTTTTGTGGTTCATCTTAGAGCAGTTTGTTGTATGCTGTTTCTAATTCAGACATTTCATACATGCATCCAAACAGTTTTAGGTTGAAATTGGTGGCTTTTTACAAAGATTAAGAGCAGACCGCTTCATCTTAATACAATAAGATGTAAATGTAAAAGTATTTAAGTAGAAATTTGTGTTGGAAAAATTAACATCACCTATAAACTCATAACTAATAATTAACTTCATTGCTATTTGAATACTGGAATACAGAAGTGCATTTGTGCCAAACACACAGCAAATACTGGGGAAAATGGGAACCCAAATATTTTAAATGAAACTTTCACCCTCTCCACTAACACCACTGATAAGCAACTCAGACTCTTCTTCTGTTTCTTTTTCTATCCTCTGTTCTCCTCTTTTTTTTTTTTTTTTTTTCCTTTTCTCTCTTTTGGGCAGTGGGAGACTCCTCTTTCACAAATTGGGAACAATGGGGCATAAGCAAATTGATACTTATTTCTGGAATCGTGGTGATGTCTATGGAGCAACTGCAACACAAATAACACACCTAAGGTACCCTGCTCTGTCCAGATGAGATTCTTTCATTTTTAGCATTGAGTTGAACACACTCTGTTCCTGAATGAAAGGGAAGAGATTTCTCTAGGAATTCCTATGTTTTACAAATGTGCCTGATTACAGAGAAGATGGGGGTATTGGAAGCGGTGGTGATAAGTCTGAGAATGGCTTATTTTTTGTTTGTTTGTTTTTAATATATTTAATATCCAACATTGCCACAAAATTTCCACAAAAAAATGGACCCCCAAGTATCTAATGAGGTGTTACTTTTAAGTTTTTTACACATTTTTCTAATTAAGTCATTAATATTTCTTGTGCTCAGTCATGTCCCACTCTTTGTGACCCCATGGATTGTAGCCCACCAGGCTCCTCTGTCCATGGAATTTTCTAGACAGGAATGTTGGAGTGGATTGCCATTTCCTACTTCAACTGTCTGTACATAGATTAATCTCTCATAATATTAAGTATAAGACCACTGTTTTGAAGTCTAATTCTGTTTATTAATTATTGATGTGATTAGGGACATATTTCCTTTGAATTACCCACCTTAATCGTGTAATGTCAGTACCAATTTTAGCTTCCCGTATTGTGACATTCACACTAGCATTTTCACAGGTTTGGAGACTGTTAGACTCAGGAGGAAAAAAACTTTTTCCAGGAAACATGGTAGGCTAGAGGATAGTGATTAGGGTATTGTCATCACTTAAGCTCAAATCCTGTCTCTACCATTTAAATACAACTTTGTGGTACTTGATTGTGTCACTGTACCACTCTGACTCACAGTTCTTAGAAATACAGAATCTAAGATCCTTTTAGCCAATTTTGTGGCTTTTTTTTCTTTATGTTTTGTTATGTTCTCTTAGGATTTTGTTTTATATCTTTTTGTTTAGGGGAGGATATTCATAACTGCTCTCTTATTTTGGAAAGTACTACACTTGTATAAACTAATTTGGCATCATACTAGATTATAAGTTCCCACTATTGTATAATAGAATATATAAATATCTTCGAAATACTTTTCCATAACAGTGTTAAAACACTAAGACCTTCTTTTACAGAGAAGCATATGCAATTGGGAAGAAAGAAAAACCACCTTTTTTACCAGAGGAACCATCATCATCTTCAGAAGAAGATGATCCTATCCCAGATGAGTTGTTGTGTCTCATCTGCAAAGATATTATGACTGATGCTGTTGTCATTCCCTGCTGTGGAAACAGTTACTGTGATGAATGTAAGAACTGTTGAACCTTTGAAGATATGTATTTTAGAGTGTGTGTATTTCCTTGGAAAGGCTGTTAGCAACAGTATATATTTTAATGATAAAGTATGAATTATTGATACATTCATCAGTGAACATTTAATAACTTTTTATTGTTCCTTTTTTTAAAAAAAGTCTGTTTGTCCTTTAGAATTGACCACTTTCTTTACCTTCATCAAGGTGTCTTTACTGAAGTTTTATAAAATGTAGGATTTTTGTTTCAAGTGTGTTTTAAATGGTATAGAGAAATTTAAAAGCTTTTGGGGCCTTAGACATTTCCAAAGTATTTTTTTAAAATAAGTCCCTTTCTAGGAATGTGAAAAATAGTTTAAAATTCCAAAGGGTGATTGAGAACTACGGTCTGTAAACATATATTACCCAAACACTTGCCAGGGGATTGCTTGTGACTTTTTTCCTAGTCATTTATATTATATTAGCACTTGATTCTCTTCTGCCACTTTCCTTAAGTTTTTCCCTTCTTACCCAGATGAAAATAATGTCATCTAAAAATTTGATTGCTCAGTCCTGCTTTGGTCCTTTTCATTTCTAAAGATTGTTTTGGGGGACTTCCTTTGTGGTCCAGTAGTTAAGACTCCATGTGTTTCTGCTAGAGGGGATGGTGTTCAGTCCCTGGTCAGGGAACTAAGATCCACTAAGATGCTGTATGCCATGTGGTGCAGCCAAAAGAAAAACAAGAGTTTTGGAATGCAAATCTTTGTTATGGAGCCTCTTCAGTGAAGACAAAAGTCAAGAAGAGGTTACTTAAGGCTTGTTTCAGAGTGTGTCTTAAGTTTTACAAACCACTTATATAGCTGGGTTTTTTTGCTACACTGAAGCATAAGCAGTGCATCTGTAATTTTGTAATTTTGTTTTCCTTCTTAGCTGCTGTGCTATAGATGGTTCTGATTTCCTTGCCTGAATAATGCTTCTGCTATATTTAATGCCCTTTCCTAGTGATGCCTTTTTAAATTTTGTTTATGCCACAAAGCTTATAAGATCTAAACTCCCTAACTAGGTATTTAACCCTGCCCCTCAGCAGTGTGGAGTCCTAACCACTGGACCACTGGGGTATTCCTATGTGATTGCTTTTTTTAAAGCCCTGTATTTACAGCATAATGTTTCTGTCTTTTTCTAGGCTGTATTTCTATTTTTTTTCCTATAATACTCTAGATGTGAGCTAACCAAAGAGAATGGTATTTGACGAAGAGTGTCCTTTCTCTCAATTTAAATGTTTGTTTAACTTATATCCACTAATTCTGTGTTTAAGGTAGAGGTTAGAGCAAAGGAATGATACCAGGAGAGAAATTTTACCTTTAAATTTCTTAATCTAAGAATAGAAGTGATTAGTAATGTGTGCTTGGAAAATAGTAATGTAACTGAACACATATAAACCACTTTTCAATTCATTGCCAAAAACTGGGTTCCTAACTGTGCTTTTGTTAATATTTAAAATCTTACACATAGGTATAAGGACAGCACTCTTGGAATCAGATGAACATACATGTCCAACATGTCATCAGAATGACGTCTCTCCTGATGCTTTAATTGCCAATAAGTTCTTACGACAGGTAGCTATATTTATATCCCTTTTTATGAAAATTTTTAAAAAACCTTTTGATTTAACTGTACTTGAGTAAATACTACATTTTTTTCTGCATTTTTATGTTTGGTGTCTATAGGCTGTTAATAACTTCAAAAATGAAACTGGTTATACGAAAAGACTAAGAAAACAGTTACCCCCACCCCCTCCCCCAATACCACCTCCAAGACCACTCATCCAGCGGAACCTACAACCTCTGATGAGATCTCCAATATCAAGACAGCAAGATCCTCTGATGATTCCAGTGACGTCCTCATCAACTCACTCGGCTTCATCTATGTCTTCATTAACCTCCAATCAGTCGTCTTTGGCCCCTCCTGTCCCTGGAAATCCATCTTCTGCCCCAGCCCCCGTACCTGATATAACTGCAACAGTCTCCATATCAGTCCACTCAGAAAAATCAGATGGACCTTTTCGGTAAGTCTATATTTCTCACTGTTAGGAAACAACTGAGACCAGAGACATAGTTTGTGTTTATTGTATATTGCTTAAATTGTTGTTTTAGTGACTGCCAGAGAAGGCAATGGCACCCCACTCCAGTACTCTTGCCTGGAAAATCCCATGGACGGAGGAGCCTGGTAGGCTTCAGTCCATGGGGTTGCAGAGAGTCGGACACGACTGAGTGACTTCTTTCACTTTTCACTTTCCTGCACTGGAGAAGGAAATGGCAACCCACTCCAATGTTCTTGCCTGGAGAATCCCAGGGATGGGGGAGCCTGGTGGGCTGCCATCTCTGGGGTCGCACAGGGTCGGACACGACTGAAGTGACTTAGCAGCAGTGACTGGCAGTCTATAGCATCCTACTGTACTCAGTAAGGTGGGTGACTTGTAAGAAATGACTTAGTCTTTTGGAATTCCCTGGCAGTCCAGTGATTAGGACGTGGCTGTTGAATTGCTGGAGCATGGGTTTAATTCCTTTTGGGTATCTGAGATCCCGTAAGCCACACAGCATGGCCAAATGAAAAAAAAAAAAAGAAATGACTTAGTCTTACTGGAGGAATAGACAGATAAAAGAGATTCATTTGTAAATGATTAAATGTCCCAAAGTCAGAAACTATACAGATTGCCAGCAACCCCTCTTAAATGTTGAATAGTATCCCATAACAGCTTTGCAGTTCACAGGAGGGGAGAGTTCACTTATGGTCATGATGACGGTATTGAAAAACAGTAGATCTGAGTAGAACTAAGAACAGAGCGGAGGGGATGAAACACTGGTAGAAAGGTCAGAAATAATTGTTTTGGAGCATAATTATGTAGGAGAGTAGCAAAACCTCACTTAAATCCTACCGCTTCTGAAACGAAAGGGACCTATGACTGTATAGTCCAGAGGCTCTGTAAGTCCAAGTCTTAAAAAATGAACCAGCTTTGAAAAATTAAGATGCCAGGGGTATGTTCCCAGGAGCAAAATTTTTAGGAGTAGGACCTTTACAAGTATACTAAAGAGATCCCTGTAAACTACTGTATATAGAATGGATAAACAACAAGATCCTACTGTATAGCACGGGAAACTATTCAGTACCGTGTGACAAATCATAATGAAAAAGAATAAAATCCCGCTGATCTAGTTCAACCTTTTATTTGATTAATAGTGGGAATGGTCTACTATTCATTGACTTTACCTTAGAGTACCTTTTTGATTTAATAGAGCTGGAAGTAGAATTTAACTCTAAATCCTTTTCTTTTTTTGGTTTTGCAACTTTTTTTTTTCTAAGCTTTAGTAGTCTTAAAACTGCACCAGTTCTATCATTTCATAGATTGTACTTTTTAGGAGATTCCTTCATCATACATTTTACTTACATATGAAGAACTCTTCAAAAGTCCCATCTGGCTCATTTTCCCCAGAAGTTTTCTTCATCTTTGATTTAAACTCATCTTAATGCAAGTGTGATGGAGAACAGTGTTAGGAACAACAAGATGTAATTTTAATGTTTTTCCTTTAATAATTTTTATTAGTTATATGCAAAAGGAAACCTTATAATCCTATCACCACCACAGATAATACATTCCTGAAGTAAGAACATTTGTGTGCTGCAAACATCTTCTGCTGATCTGTTATTTTCCAAACTCTGCAAGTGTTTCAGTTCAGTTCAGTTCACTCTCAGTTGTGTCTCTTTGCAACCCTATGAATTGCAGCACACCAGGCCTCCCTGTCTATCACCAGCTCCTGGAGTTCACCCAAATTCATGTCCTTCAAGTTGGTGATGCCATCCAGCCATCTCATCCTCTGTCGTCCCCTTCTCCTCCTGCCCCCAATCCCTCCCAGTGTTAGGGTCTTTTCCAACGAGTCAACTCTTCACATGAGGTGGCCAAAGTATTGGAGTTTCAGTTTCAGCATCAGTCCCTCCAGTGAACACCCAGGACTGATCTCCTTTAGGATGGACTGGTTAGATCTCCTTTCAGTCTACGGGACTCTCGAGATCTCTTCTCCACAGTTCAAAAGTGTCAATTCTTCGGTGCTCAGCTTTCTGCACAGTCCCAACTCTCACATCCATACATGACCACTGGAAAACCATAGCCTTGACTAGACAGACCTTTGTTGGCAAAGTAATATCTCTGCTTTTGAATATGCTCTCTAGGTTGGTAATAACTTTTCCTTCCAAGGAGTAAGCGTCTTTTAATTTCATGGCTGCAGTCACCATCTGCAGTGATTTCGGAGCCCAAAAAATAAAGTCTGACACTGTTTCCACTGTTTTCCCACCTGTCTGTCATGAAGTGATGGGACCAAAAGCCACGATCTTAGTTTTCTGAATGTTGAGCTTTAAGTCAACTTTTGCACTCTCCTCTTTGACTTTCATCAAGAGGCTTTTTAGTTCTTCACTTTCTGCCATAAGGGTGGTGTCATCTGCATATCTGAGGTAATTGATATTTCTCCCGGCAATCTTGATTCCAGCTTGTGCTTCTTCCAGCCCAGTGTTTCTCATGATGTACTCTGCATATAAGTTAAATAAGCAGGATGACAATATACAGCCTTGACGTACTCCTTTTCCTATTTGGAACCAGTCTGTTGTTCCATGTCCAGTTCTAACTGTTGTTTCTTGACCTCCATACAGGGGTTTCTCAAGAGAGAGGTGAGGTGGTCTGGTATTCCCATCTCTTTCAGAATTTTCCACAGTTTATTGTGATCCACACAGTCAAAGGCTTTGTCAATAAAGCAGAAATAGATATTTTTCTGGAACTCTAGCTTTTCTTGCTTTCTCGATGATCCAGCGGGTGTTGGCAATTTGATCTCTATTCCTCTGCTTTTTGTAAAACCAGCTTGAACATCTGGAAGTTCACGGTTCATGAACTGGTGCACCCTGGCTTGGAGAATTTTGAGCATTACTTTACTAGCATGTGAGATGAGTGCAATTGTGCGGTAGTTTGAGCATTCTTTGGCATTGCCTTTCTTTGGAATTGGAATGAAAATGGGCCTTTTCCAGTCCTGTGGCCACTGCTGAGTGTTCCAAATTTGCTGGCATATTGAGTGCAGCACTTTCACAGCATCATCTTTCAGGATTTGAAAGAGCTCCACTGGAATTCCATCACCTCCACTAGCTTTGTTCATAATGATGCTTTCTAAGGCCCACTTGACTTCCCATTCCAGGATGTCTGGCTCTAGATGAGTGATCACACCATTATGATTATCCGGGTCGTGAAGATCTTTTTTGTACAATTCTCCTGTGTATCTTGCCACCTCTTCTTAATATCTTCTGCTTCTGTTAGGTCCATACCATTTCTATCCTTTATTGAGCCCATCTTTGCATGAAATGTTCCCTTGGTGTCTCTGATTTTCTTGAAGAGATCTCTAGTCTTTCCCATTCTGTTGTTTTCCTCTATTTCTTTGCATTGATCGCTGAGGAAGGCTTTCTCATCTCTTCTTGTTATTCTTTGGAACTCTGCATTCAGATGCTTATCTTTCCTTTTCTCCTTTGCTTTTTGCTTCCCTCCTTTTCACAGCTATTTGTAAGGCCTCCTCAGACAGCCATTTTGCTTTTTTGCATTTCTTTTCCATGGGGATGGTCTTGATCCCTGTCTCCTGTACAGTGTCACAAACCTCCGTCCATAGTTTTTCAGGCACTCTATCAGATCTAGTCCCTTAAATCTATTTCTCACTTCCACTGTATAATTGTAAGGGATTTGATTTAAGTCATACCTGAATGGTCTAGTGGTTTTCCCTACTTTCTTCAATATAAATCTGAATTTGGCAAGAGGGAGTTCATGATCTGAGCCACAGTTAGCTCCCAGTCTTGTATTTGCTGACTGTATAGAGCTTCTCCATCTTTGGCTGCAAAGAATATAATCAATCCAATTTCGGTGTTGACCATCTGGTGATGTCCGTGTGTAGAGTCTTCTCTTGTGTTGTTGGAAAAGGGCGTTTGCTATGACCAGTGCGTTCTCGGCAAAACTCTTAGCCTTTGCCCTGCTTCATCCCATACTCCAAGGCCAAATTTGCCTGTTACTCCAGGTGTTTCTTGACTTCCTACTTTTGCATTCCAGTCCCCTATAATGAAAAGAACATCTTTTTTGGGTGTTAGTTCTGAAAGATCTTGTAGGTCTTCATAGAACCATTCAACTTCAGCGTTACTGATTGGGGTATAGGCTTGGATTACTGTGATACTGAATGGTTTGCCTTGGAAACAAACAGAGATCATTCTGTCATTTTTGAGATTGCATCCAAGTACTGCATTTCGGACTCTCTTGTTGACTATAATGGCTATTCCATTTCTTCTAAGGGATTGCTGCCCACAGAAGTAGATACAATGGTCATCTGAGTTAAATTCACCCATTCCAGTCCATTTTAGTTCACTCATTCCTAGAATGTTGACGTTCACTCTTGCCGTCTCTTGTTTGACCACTTCCAATTTGCCTTGATTTATGGACCTGAAATTCCAGGTTCCTATGCAGTATTGCTCTTTACAGCATTGGACCTTTCTTCTATCACCAGTCACATCCACAACTGGGTATTGTTTTTGCTTTAGCTCCATCCCTTCATTCTTTGTGGAATTAATTCTCCACTGATCTTCAGTAGCATATTGGGCACCTACCGACCCAGGGAGTTCCCTGTTCAGTATCCTTTCATTTTGCCTTTTCATACTATTCATGGGGTTCTCAAGGCAAGAAAGTGACACGGTTTGCCATTCCCTTATCCAGTGGACCACATTCTGTCAGACCTCTCCACCATGACCCTCCCATCTTGGGTGGCCCCACACGGCATGGCTTAGTTTCATTGAGTTAAACAAGGCTCTGGTCTGTGTGATCAGATTGACTAGTCTTCTGTAATTATGGTTTCAGTGTGTCTGCCTTCTGATGCCCTCTCGCAACACCTACTGTTTTACTTGGGTTTCTCTTACCTTGGACGTGGGGTATCTCTTCATGGCTGCTCCAGCAAGGTGCAGCTGCTGCTCCTTACCTTGGACGAGGGGTATCTCCTGACTGCCCCACCCTCCTGACCTTGAACGTGGAGTAGCTCCTCTCGGCTCTCCTTTGCCTGCGCAGCCGCCGCTCCTTGGACATGAGGTTGCTCCTCTCTGCAAGTGTTTGAGGCCTTTAAATATGACTCAATGTTTGTAATAATGGAATTTTTCTTCAAAAATATTCTCATTGAACTTTAAGGCATACAGCATGCTGATTTGACTTACACATATTGTGAAATAAGAGTTCTCACCTCCTTGTGATGAGAACTCTTAGGATCTAATCTCTCTTAACAGCTTTCCAGTATACCATACAGCTGTGTTACCTACAGTCATCATGTTGTACATTATATCCTGAGTACTTACGTATCTTATATAACTGGAAGTTTGTACCTTTAATTCTCCGTTTCTAATGACCTTGTAATGTTGTAAATTATTTTCTAGGGATTCTGATAATAAAATACTGCCAGCTGCAGCACTTGCATCAGAGCATTCAAAGGGAGCTTCTTCAATTGCAATTACTGCTCTTATGGAAGAGAAGGTAAGTTTCATTGGCTTTTAAATTTGGAGACCTTTTTATATTATTACAGTAGAGTTTTTTGTTTTGTTTTTTTTTAACTATTTGTGTTTTTTTCCTAAAGGGTTACCAGGTGCCTGTACTTGGAACCCCCTCTTTGCTTGGACAGTCATTATTGCATGGACAATTGATCCCCACAACTGGTGAGTATAAAATCATTTTGGTTTGAACTATTTCCCTTAAAAAATAATTTTAGCTTTATTCAGCATGTAATTTTATATTTAGTTGTCCTTATTTTTTTGTCCAAGGTCCAGTAAGAATAAATGCTGCTCGTCCAGGTGGTGGTCGACCAGGTTGGGAACAGTAAGTATATGTTTCACATAATCTTCAGATGATTGCTTTCAAACCAGAAATAAAAATTACAATCTAAGTGGTATGTTGCTGAGTGTCTTTTATTATAAACTTTTATATGCCGTAGTTTACAGTTTTTATGTAAAATGTCACAAACTCAAGACTATATGAAGAAGTGTTTTCTAAAATAAATATAAACTTATACAAATTTTTTTAAAGTGTATCAATCACAAAATTTCTCATTTTGAGTAGTTCAGTTAAATTCTGTTGCATATTAAAATCTATAAGAACCAATATAGTACTGTAAAGTAAAATAAAAATTTTAAAAAAAGTTTTTTTTTTTAATAAAAAATAAAGTTATACCAAGTTATACACTCATTAAAGTTATAGAAAGTACTCATTCAAGTCAAAAAAATAAAATCTATAAGGTAAGAGAGACATGCGTTGTGAACGGTCCCTGTAATAAGTCCTTCCTCCTCTCAGAAGAAAAAGCAAAAAATTCAGATTTATATATTGTTTTATATAATTGTTTATATAGCTCATAAATTTATATAAACTGGCTTATATTCTAAAACTTTGATCTTTTTGTTTGAAAGATAAATCAGACTCATTATAGAAAAAGTATGTTAAGAATATATCAGTAGGAAAGGCTTCCCTGGTGGCTCAGATGGTGAAGAATCTGCCTGCAGTGTGGGAGACCCAGGTTCAGTCCCTGGATTGGGACGATTCCCCTGGAGAAGGGAATGGCTACCCACTCCAGTATTCTTGCCTGGACATAGAAGATCCTGGTGGGCTACAGAGTCAGCCACGATTGAGGGACTAATACACATACATACGAATATATCAGTAGAAAGAATATGGGATTTGAAGACAGATCTCGGTTTGAATCCCAGCTCCTGCATTTACTAGCTGTATGACAGTGAGTGTGCGATTGTGCTTCTCAGCTTCCATTGCCTCATCTGTAGAATTGGAATGGTGCTACTTACGTCACATGTCAGACACCTCCATATAGTTCCCAGCAGATAAAACAACTCTTTTCTGTAACAATTAAGTTCAAGGCCTCCCTGGTGGCTCACTGGTGAAGAACCCACCTGCCAACGCAGGGTTTTGATGCCTGGTCTGAGGACATCCCACATGCCTGAGATCAACCACGCCCATACACCACAACTGTTGAGCCTGTACTCTAGAGCCCAGGAACTGCAACTGTTGAGCCCAGGGTTTGTAACTGCTGAAGTGCATGCACCCTAGAGTCCATGCTGTGCAACAAGAGAAGCCACCCCAATGAGAAGCCTGCACACTGCAACAAAGAATAACCCCTGCTCACCACAAGCAGAGAAAAGCCTGAGCAGCAATCCAGCACAGCCAATAAATAAATGCATAATTTTTTTTAAGTACATGGGATCTTTTTAAAAACAAAACACAGGAAGTTCAGAGTAACTTATAAAATGCTAATTAAAATATACTGCATGAAGTTTATATTGAGGCTTCATTGTTTATAATGTTCATCAGAAAAAAATATTCAGGTACACGTAATGCTTGCTCATCTCTCTCTATCTGGAACAAGCAAGAATCAGGGTCAGGGAGTAAGAAAAGTTTCCAGAATAGTTAAAAAATAGTTATCTTAAAGTCTGTGCACAAAAAAATCATGTATTATACTCAAGCCTATTTTATCTTTCCACACAGCTCCAACAAACTTGGATACTTGGTTTCTCCACCACAGCAAATTAGAAGAGGAGAGAGAAGCTGCTACAGGTAGGCTTGCTAAAAATCTTGAATAACAGTAATCTGATGACAAACTGAAAAATATAACAAAAATTAAAGCATAGCAGTGGCAAGGGGAATGAGTTCATTTGGTTTTCAGATACCTCACTTAAATCTTTAGTTGTGCTTGAGAGGCCTGTGAAAGAATGTTACATTTAGTATTTTAAATGTTAGTTTTTTAAGGCTACATCTTTGCTACTCCTTCTTAGGACTACTTTCTCCTTGTCAGCACATAGCAGAATATTGGCTTATCTCTGTTGAGTGTAAAGGGAAGTCAGTAAAGCGTATACAATGTTTACGGTATTGTCATTAATCTAAAGTGAATGGTAACCAGTTCAACTCCTAAGTGTGAAGAATTGCGCATATTTCTCCCCTGGACTCAGTTGTCCCAGTCTTCTGCCATCTTTTCTTCCAAAAGAAGAGACAGGAAATTGTTAGGGACCCTTGCTCTGGAGATACACAAGCAGTGCCAATCTAAGAAGTAACCCATATAAGTTTTACTCTCTAGGTCATTCTTAAGGATATCTTCTAGTGCACCAAAGAGAATTACTAAGCTTATGAAAGATAACTACTGTTTTGCTGCTAAATCACATATTTAATAGGATATTTACTAAATCAGACTCTCTGAAAAGAGGCTTAAAATCCAAACCCCTACTGCTGCTGTTGTATACTAGTTACCTGTAATTTAAAGATCCTTTTAAAAAGCTTAACAGAAATAAACACACTTTTTTTTTAAGCCACTATTTCTTTGATGAGGCAGAATTTTAGCACTTATAACTGTCAGAATAAAACAGATTTTCAGTTACTGATTACAAATGTTAAACTAATATTTGTTCTAGTTTGAAGGGTCTTTACATATTTACTCAAAAAGATTATAGGAAGTGGGTTTTCTTCATTTAAACTTAATCTTAGTAGGCATTTTGGGGAGAACCAGATCACAGAGGCTTTAACCTATTAGCTCCTTTAAATGATGGATTAGGAAGTAACAAGAGATCATTGTGAAGTGATCATTGGAACTTCACAAGAGAACTTTTAAATACAGTGAAAGTGATGTCGCTCAGTCGTGTCCGACTCTTTGCGACCCGTGGACTCTAGCCCACCAAGCTCCTCCGTCCATGGGATTCTCCAGGCAAGAATACTGGAGTGAGTTGCCATTTCTTTCTCCATTTAAACACAGCGTCTCCATATAAAGAAGGCCTTGTAAATGTATATCCTCTCGGTCCCTAACTGGCCTGAAAAGTTGTTTTTAACATATGAATGATGTTACCTTTACATTCAAATTACATCAGTGTCCTGATGTTTATTTAAATAGTTTTGGGGTAGAAAAGATCAGCTTACTTATCTCAGATGCTTTAATATCTCGGAATTATTTTTCCAGAAGTATAAACCGTGGACGGCATCACAGCGAAAGATCACAGAGAACTCAAGGCCCGTCACTGCCAGCAACTCCAGTTTTTGTGCCTGTCCCACCCCCTCCCTTGTATCCTCCTCCTCCCCACACACTTCCTCTCCCAGGTGTTCCTCCTCCGCAGTTCTCTCCTCAGTTTCCTCCTGGCCAGCCACCACCTGCTGGGTATAGTGTTCCCCCTCCAGGATTTCCTCCAGCTCCAGCCAATTTATCAGCACCTTGGGTGTCATCTGGAGTACAGACTGCTCATTCTAATACCATCCCAACAACACAAGCTCCACCTTTGTCCAGGGAAGAATTCTATAGAGAGCAACGGCGACTAAAAGAAGAGTAAGTGTTCTAACTTGAAATTACTCTACACTTTCATTTTCTGATGTAACATTAAACAGGTATCTTTGGAAGCATTTTCCAGTGTTTCCAGTTAGTGTAAGAAAAATCACCTAAAAATTAAACCAAGTCATACAAGCAACTTCCTCAGGGATTCCTAGTTATTTGTAGTTTTAAAGTGGAAAACTAATGGCAATTTCATTCATTTCATTCATAATCTAATTACATTTGTCTTGTTAGTTTTCTTAAATGGTTTTTGTTAACTTTCACTCTTTAACTTTATTTTACTAGGGAAAAGAAAAAGTCCAAGCTAGATGAGTTTACAAATGATTTTGCTAAGGAATTGATGGAATACAAAAAGATTCAAAAGGAGCGTAGGCGCTCATTTTCCAGGTTAGTGTTTTGCAAGCCTTCACAACAGAATTGCAAATGGGACTTTGAATATCCAGGGATTAGCTATGGATATAAATAACATCACAGTTATGGAATTTTTCTGATTCGGTCTAGGTTTATAGAAATGGAAATGTAGCTTATTTCCCAGTATCTGTTTATTGAAATAATTTCTCACTGTAAATTCTATTGTGTAGAACTAGCAGTTATGGGGATTAAATTACCCTTGTCCCTTGAAGTTATTTATAGTATGCAAAAATTGGGAAATGTTTATAGAAGGAAAGAAATAGGGGAGTAGCCAAATAATACATTTCTGAGGACCCTCTTACTTAAGGCTACAGCTTTCTGCTGGAACATTAACCTGTGTAATTATGAAATAACAGTAGACTACAAATTGCTTTATTGATAGAAAAACTGAATTATAAAAATTCCCTAGAAGCTTGTTTAGAATACTTCTATTTTAAGCTTATGCTCGAAATATGGTTCCTTTTAAATCTAGACTGTTGGCCAATAAAGGACAAAAAGAAAAAAAATCACTGCTACTTAAAATAATCAGTTAGGAAGTAAAATTTAAATTGGCATTTTGTTTAGTGTTGATTAGCTCATATAATTCACGGTACATTAATGCACTTCACTCTAATTATTAAGACTTCACTTTTGTTTTGCAACAAGTGATTGCTCTGATCTTTGTGTACTTTGTTCCATTCCAGTAGAGGTCACTATGCCTCTTTAATCATCTAAGATGAAACTTTCTATAAAGAAATATGGAACCATGAGGAGAACATATCTGAATGCAAAAACCTGTATTTTATTTAGTATATATTTCTCAACTATCAATTATTGTTTTGTTTTTTTTAGGTCCAAGTCTCCCTATAGTGGTTCATCCTATTCAAGAAGTTCGTATACTTATTCTAAATCAAGATCTGGTTCAACGCGGTCACGTTCTTATTCTCGATCATTTAGCCGCTCACATTCTCGTTCCTATTCAC
This sequence comes from Ovis aries, assembly GCF_016772045.2. Taxonomy (NCBI): domain Eukaryota; kingdom Metazoa; phylum Chordata; class Mammalia; order Artiodactyla; family Bovidae; genus Ovis; species Ovis aries. Next base: position 22,771,898 of record NC_056077.1, read on the forward strand.
GATCACCTCCATACCCCAGAAGAGGCAGAGGAAAGAGTCGAAATTACCGTTCACGGTCTAGATCGCACGGGTATCATCGATCTAGGTCAAGGTCACCTCCATATAGACGGTATCATTCACGATCAAGATCTCCTCAAGCATTTAGGGGACAGTCTCCTAATAAACGTAATGTACCCCAAGGAGAAACAGAGCGTGAATATTTTAACAGATTCAGAGAAGTTCCACCACCTTATGACATGAAAGCTTATTACGGGAGGAGTGTTGACTTTAGAGACCCATTTGAGAAAGAACGTTATCGAGAATGGGAGAGAAAATATCGAGAGTGGTATGAAAAATATTACAAAGGCTATGCTACTGGAGCACAGCCTAGACCATCAGCAAATAGAGAGACCTTTTCTCCAGAAAGATTCTTACCGCTTAACCTTAGGAATTCTCCCTTCACAAGAGGCCGCAGAGAGGATTACTCTGGTGGGCAGAGTCATAGAAGTCGAAACGTAGCTGGCAACTATCCAGAAAAGCTTTCATCAAGAGACAGTCACAATCAGAAGGATAATACGAAGTCAAAAGACAAGGAAGGTGAAAGTGCTCCAGGAGATGGTAAAGGAAATAAACATAAGAAACATCGAAAAAGAAGAAAGGGGGAAGAAAGTGAAGGCTTTCTAAACCCAGAGTTACTAGACACTTCTAGGAAGTCAAGAGAGCCTACAAGTGGTGAGGAAAGTAAAACGGACTCCTTGTTTGTTCTCCCAAGTAGAGATGATGCTACACCTGTTAGAGACGAACCAATGGATGCCGAATCCATTACTTTTAAATCAGTGTCTGAGAAAGACAAGAGAGAAAAAGATAAACCTAAAGCAAAAGGTGACAAGACCAAACGGAAAAATGATGGGTCTACTGTATCCAAAAAAGAAACTGTTGTAAAACCTGCTAAAGGACCCCAAGAAAAACTAGATGGAGAGCGTGAAAAATCTCCTCGATCTGAACCTCCACTTAAAAAAGCCAAAGAGGAGACCCCGAAGACTGACAATGTGAAATCGTCATCTTCCTCTCAAAAAGATGAAAAGACGGTTGGTACCCCCAGAAAGGCTCACTCAAAGCCAGTAAAGGAGCACCAGGAGACAAAGCCAGTCAAAGAGGAAAAAGTGAAGAAGGACTACTCCAAAGACATCAAGTCAGAGAAGGGAACTAGTAAGGAAGAAAAGGCCAGGAAGCCTAATGAGAAAAGTAAGCCACTTGATAGCAAGGGAGAAAAAAGGAAGAGAAAAACTGAAGAAAAAAGTGTAGATAAAGATTTTGAGTCATCTTCAATGAAAATCTCTAAATTAGAAGTAACTGAAATAGTGAAACCATCACCCAAGCGCAAAATGGAGCTTGATATTGAAAAGATGGATAGGACACCTGAAAAAGACAAAATTTCATCATCAGCTGCTCCGGCCAAAAAAATCAAGCTTAACAGAGAAACTGGTAAAAAAATTGGAAGTACAGAAAATGTATGTAACACAAAAGAACCCTCTGAAAAGTTGGAATCAACATCCGGCAAAGTGAAACAAGAAAAAATCAAAGGAAAGGTCAGGCGAAAAGTGACTGGAACTGAAGGATCCAGCTCAACACTTGTGGATTATACCAGGTATCTGATAATTGGGGAGGGGGGTGGGGGGAGGGTTTCATTGTGGATTATACCAGGTATCTGATAATGGCGGGGGTGAGAAAAGGAGAATATGTTCCTTGAGAATGTATTGATGTTAGGGGTTAGCTGGTTACTCTTGTCTTTGAGGATAACAATTGTTAAAAGATAATAGATGCTAAGTAGATTTTGGGAGTGAGCCACACTTACTTTTATGTAATCGTATATACATATCTTAGAGCAGATAAGTGGGCTTTTGAAACTTGAAAGGGCATTTATCGTATTTAAGTCTTTTTATACTCATCAGTGTTTAACAGTTATGAGTTCTTCATTGAATAAAAAATATTTTAATTCTTTCTAGTACCAGTTCGACTGGAGGCAGTCCTGTGCGGAAATCTGAAGAAAAAACAGATACAAAGCGAACTGTCATTAAAACAATGGAAGAATATAATAATGACAACACAGCTCCTGCTGAAGATGTTATCATTATGATCCAGGTTCCCCAATCCAAATGGGATAAAGATGACTTTGAATCTGAAGAAGAAGATGTTAAATCCACCTCACAGCCTATATCAAGTGTAGGAAAACCTGCCAGTGTTATAAAAAATGTTAGCACTAAACCACCAAATGCAATCAAGTATACTGAAAAAGAGAGTGAATCATCAGAGAAAATTCAGAAACTCACCAAGGAGGTGAGCCATGAAATTGCACAGCATGAGGTCAAAAGTTCAAAAAACTCTGCATCTAGTGAAAAAGGGAAAACCAAAGATCGCGATCACTCAGTATTGGAAAAGGAAAACCCAGAAAAGAGAAAGAACAACAGCACTCAGCCAGAGAAAGATAGTAATCTGGAACGTCTGAACGAGCAAGGAAATTTCAAAAGTCTGTCTCAGTCTTCCAAAGAGACTAGAACTTCTGGAAAAGAAGATAAGCATGATTCCATTCGAGGGTCCTCAAATAAAGACTTTACTCCCAACAGAGACAAAAAAACAGATTATGACAACAGAGAGCATTCAAGTTCCAAACGTAGAGACGAGAGGAATGAATTAACAAGAAGAAAAGACTCTCCTCCTCGGAGTAAAGACTCTGCGTCTGGACAAAAAGCTAAGCCAAGGGAGGAGAGAGAGTTGCCTAAAAAAGGAACAGGAGAGTCCAAAAAAAGTAATTCTAGTCCCACGAGAGACAAAAAACCTCATGATCATAAAGCCACTTACGATCCTAAACGCTTAAGTGAAGAGACAAAATCTTTAGATAAAAATCCCTGTAAAGACCGTGAGAAACATATGTTAGAGGCAAAGAACAATAAAGAGTCAAGTGGCAATAAATCACTTAGTATACTTAACCCACCTGACCCACAGATTGAGAAAGAGCAAGTTACTGGGCAAATTGATAAGAACACCATCAAGCCTAAGCCCCAGGTAAGTCACTCCTTTCGACTGTCTTCTGACTTAACTAGAGAAACTGATGAAGCTGCTTTTGAACCAGACTATAATGAAAGTGACAGTGAAAGCAATGTGTCTATAAAAGAGGAAGAAGCTGCAGGGAAGGTTTCTAAGGAACTGAAAGATAAAGTAGTCGAGAAAGCAAAGGAGAGCCTGGACACGGCAGCAGTCAGCCAGGCAGGCGTCACCAGGAGCCAGAGTCAGAGCAGCCCGAGTGTCAGTCCAAGCAGAAGTCACAGCCCTTCTGGAAGCCAAACCCGGAGCCACAGCAGCAGTGCCAGCTCTGCAGAAAGTCAGGACAGCAAGAAGAAGAAGAAGAAGAAGGAAAAGAAAAAGCACAAGAAACATAAAAAGCATAAGAAGCATAAGAAGCATGCAGGCACTGAAGCAGAATTGGAAAAAAGCCAAAAACACAAACATAAGAAAAAGAAGTCAAAGAAGAGCAAAGATAAAGAAAAGGAGAAGGAGAAGGATGACCAAAAAGTGAAATCTGTCACTGTGTAGAAGGGCAGATTTTTAAAAATTGACTTAATTCCTAAGTCATCTGTATTAAATTTTGTTATAATGTAAAGAGATTCAAGCCTTGTAAATAATGATACGGAAGACCCTGTGCTGCACTTAAAATATTGCTGCTTGATTATTTGATTTTTACATCAGAGCTTTATAACACGAACTTTTGTACAGAATTGTGAGTTGTGACCATGTAACATGAGAGGTTTTGCTAGGGCCTATTATTTTTAACCACCATTAATTAGTTGGGGTGGAGTTTACTGTACTGTGAAATTTTCACATTTGAATTTTTTTAATTGCCTGGCAAAAGCTGATATCAGTTCTAAAATATCAGCAGAATGATTTGCTGAATTCATTACAACCCTGTTATGTCACTTTTTGATTACAATAAAAGTTTTCAGTAAACTTTTCAAATGTTGAGTGTTTGCCTTACATGGAGGAAAGTGTGTCCAGACTCTTCACTTCCCTCTTCCATTTCCCTATTTAAAGTATCCTTTGAGTCTTGAGTATAAACTGAACTGTATATATAAAATCCTGAAGTAAACATGGAAAGTAGACTTCATTTGTGGGCTGATAATAGGTGGCCAGAAATAAGGAATTGAGGTTAATTTGATTCCTGGTTGAATAAGTCTTAAAGTTCTAAATTGCACTTACCATACATGGCTTACGCAATCTGTGTCCAGCAGCGAGCAGTAATAGGTCCAGAAGCACTAGGTAGAGACTACAATGGGTTTCCTTAATGGCTCTGGTTCAGGAAGTTTATTGTAGGCAATAAAAAGTTACTGAAAGGATGTTGGGGAGCTAGGGTAAGATTGGTACTTTAGAAACAGCTGTGTAAATAGAGATTAGGAAGACAGTGGCTTAAGGAAGAAAAGAGACTAGTTCTAGTGTGAGGTCATGATCCTGAAATACTTTGGTCCAGGGCACTGGACTGGTAGAGAAGAACAGGTTTACATTAGCAACTCAATTCATTTCCTTGATATTATTTCCGAAGTGTACCTACAGTCCTGTATGCCATTGTTGGTACTCGGTTTAATGTTTTCTGATGCAACATTTAATACGTAAAGAAAAACATTAAGTGATTTAAGGAATGTAAGGGTAATAACGAAAATGCTATTCACATCAGGAAAGCCATTCAGGACTGAGTTTAGTTTGGGGAAATGTTGCCTTTAAATGAAACCAACTTGACTTTAAAAGAGCTCTTTTGCTGTGATTCTTAAGGCACTCTTTATTTCCAGACATCTCCGTCGCAGGGGAGTTCCACCCACTGCTCGCCTCACCCTTTTCCAGCCTCACAACACGTTCCACTTGAGCTTTCAGATACTCAAGCAAAACCACACTCAATGCTTACTAATCTCGGCCCCACGTCTAGACTATATCTCCCACATTCACTGTGGATTTTGGCATCTAGAACTCACTGTTTATCATACGTTCTGTGATCGGTTAGGTCGATTTCATCACCTGGATGCATTGTTAATCACTTTGAGCTCAGCTGGCCTTCACTTTAATTGCAGTCCACTCCTTTGACAATTCTCTTGAGTTAATCACCGCCTGTCATCATACCCATCTTAAAGTTTCAACTCCAGTGTGTCACCTGCCATCTACTTTTTCCTGTTCGCCTTATTTAGACCTGAGGTTTCAGCTCGTCCCTTGGTCACTTAACTGTCTTTCCTTCCATAGCTGCCTGTATCGCATCATTTCAACCACATGCTAACACTCTCAAAACCTGTTCACCCTTACCCACCTTGCTTATCTAAACAGCTCAGTCCCCCAAACTAGATACAGGTGCTGATAACTGCTGCTTAACAAAAGGCTTGAAAGAAAATGGAAGAAATAACTGCCAGGCACTGTGCTAGGCGCAGGCCTTACTTGACCCTTCAGAGTTCTAATGACTCATGTTTAGTGCTGCTTTGAGTAGGAAACTCCACTACCTGTGAGGTTCAGCCCAACCCGGAGTACTCCAGCTAGTGCCTAAGTAGTCCACCTAAATAACCCCTGCCATTTGGAGTTGCACATGTGAAACCCACCTACCTTTGCTGGTTTCCAAAAAGGTCATATTCTGTCTTAATTGACTGCTGTGGCTGGAATTTCTCCCAAGTTTCTACCCATTGTTTGAGTTAGCTTGATTGTTTTGAGTTCTCAGGGTTGCCTGCCTACCTCACAACACCCTCAGGACACAGTTGCATCACCGAATATGCTATAGTATTAACTCTCCAAAGTGCTTACTACGAACTGTCTGTCCTCCACTGCGTTATGGAAGCCAGCAATATGTCAACTTTTTTAAAGATAGGAATATAACTTTTGAGCTCCTATAGGTCTGGGAGGTAGTGTCCTTCCAATGACTAGGTGCTTTAGTGTGCCAAGGATAAACAAAGCCTTATAATTAAGGGTCGAAAAATAACTCCTTTGCTAGTCTCAGCATGCCAAATGAAAGCTAATCCCTCCAAGATGTTTAAAGCAGGGATTCGGAGAAGGTAGGCAACTAGTTTTAATGGTTTGTTTATTCTGATTTATGCAAGTGTCCCAGTCTATGTCTTGTCCACATTTTCCTGTCTTTAATTCTTTCAATGAGCTCTGTTCTTACTGTACAAAACTATATAGAACAGAACCTCTTGATTCGGAACCTTCATTAAAGTCCTTTTACACTACTGCCATTAAGCCAGCTTCAGTGGGTTTCTTAGCAACAATGAAAACCTCACTAGCACACATATACACATACAATGTATCCTGCTTTGTTTTATATACCATGTGTCTAAGTCGCTCAGTCATGTCTGACACTGCAACCCCATGGACTGTAACCCACCAGGCTCTGTCCTTGGGATTTTATAAGCAAGAACACTGGAGTGGGTTGCCATTTCCTCCTCCAGGGGATCTTCCTGACCCAGGATTCAAACCTGCATCTCCTGTGTCGCCTGCATTGCAGATGGATTCTTTACCTGCTGAGCCATCGAGGAATCACGTCCTTTTGATTTTTAAGAACTGAGAATGATTTTGAAATGGAACTGAATAAGCCATATAAATTCTAGATAAAGGATAATGTGATAATGTGGTTATTAATACTATAGCATATTTGGTGATGCAGTTGTGTCCTATAGGTGAGTAACAGGTATACAATGTGAAAGAAATGGGGTTAACAGGAATATTCAAAGATTTCATGTGTGGACTTCCCTGGTCATCCACTGGTTAAGAATCCACCTGTCCATGCAGGGGACCTGAGTTTGATCCCTGGTCAAGGAAGATCTTGCATGCTGTGAAACAGTTAAGCCCTCTGGCCACAACTAGTGAGCCCACATGCTGCAACTACTGAAACCCATGCTCCGCAACAAGAGAATGCACCGCCGTGAGAAGCACAAGCACGGCAATGAAGAGTAGCCCCTGCTTGCCACGGGCAGCAACAAAGACCAGGTGCAGCCAAAATAATGACCGCATGAATTTTTTCAGTAACTTCAAGTATAAACAGTTTATTTACCAAGGCTTTCTTTGTTGACTTTGAAATTATTTTTAATGTCATGTTAAAAGGATTTTAAAATAGTTATTGATCATTTCATTATGCACTTGGGCAGTGATTTTTTTTTTTTTTTAAACCAACACCAACATGAATCTTTTCCACTCTGCAATGTGGCTGTTTAGTAATTTGCTATGAAGTTGGCTTGGCCAGTATAAATCTTTCTCAATTTAGTTTTCTATTTTTAAAGTTTTTAGTGGTACAGCAGCCAAAATGGCTATCATCAAAAAGTGCATAATAAATGCTAGAGAGGGTGTGGAGAGAAGGGAACCCTCCTACACTGTTGGAAATTAAATTGGTACAGCCGCTATGGAGAACAGTGTGGAGTTTCCTTAAAAAACAAAGTAGAGCTGCCATATGACCCTGCAAACCTGTGCATATATCTGGAGAAAAATATCTGAAAGGATTCATGCACCCCCAGTGTTCATTACAGCACTGTTTCCAATAGCCAAAACATGGAAGAAACCTAAATGCCCATCCATAGAGGAATGGATAAAGGAGATGTGGTACACAATGGAATATTACTCAGCCATTAAAAATAATGAAATGATGCCATCTGCAGCAACATTGGAGAAGGCAATGGCACCCCACTCCAGTACTCTTGCCTGGAAAATCCCATGGACAGAGGAGCCTGGTGGGCTGCAGCCCATGGGGTCGCGAAGAGTCGGACACGACTGAGCGACTTCACTTTCACTTTTGACTTTCACGCATTGGAGAAGGAAATGGCAACCCACTCCAGTGTTCTTGCCTGGAGAATCCCAGGGACGGCAGAACCTGGTGGGCTGCTGTCTCTGGGGTCACACAGAGTTGGTCACAACTGAAGCAACTTAGCAGCAGCAGCAGCAGCAGCAGCAACATTGATGGACCTAAGAGTATCATACTGAGTGAAGTAAGTCAGAGAAGGAGATATATGGTATGACATCCTTTATATGTGGAATCTTAAATGATACAAATCAACAGAAACAGACTCACAGAATGAACTTGTTTGCCTTGGGGTGTGGGGAGGGGAAGGATGTAGGGAACAGATAGTTAGGGAGTTTGGGATGGACATGTACACACTGCTATATTTAAAATGGATAGCCAACAAGGACCTACTTACAGCACATGGAACTCTGCTCAATATTATGTGGCAGCCTGGATGGGAGGGGAGTTTGGGGGAGAATGGATACATGGATATGTATGGATGAGTCCCTTCACTCTTCACCTGAAACTATCACAACATTGTTTGTTAATTAGCTATACCCCAATACAGAATAAAAAGCTTAAAAGACAATTGTGTTGCAAGCTGAGAGAAAAAGTCTTTTAGTGGTAAAAGATACTGATACAAGGACTTCCCTGTTGGTCCAGTGGTGACGAGTCTGTCCGCCAGTGCGAGGACACAGGTTTGATCACTGGTCTAGGGAGATTCCACATACAGAGCAACTAAGCCTCTGCGCCACAACTGCTGAACCCACACTCTAGAGCCCAGAAGCTGCAGCTAATGAAGCCCAAGCACCCTAGAGTCAGTCCTCTGCAGTAAGAGAAGTAACCTCGGTGAGAAGCCCTCGCATTGCAACTCGAGAGTAGTCCCCGTTCACAACTAGAGAACGCCCGCATGCAGCAACAAAGACCCAGCACAGTAAAAAAAAAAAAAAAAAAAAAAAAATTTAAGATACTAATACAAGAGTGGACATACATTTAAGATTTAAAATATTCTTTTGCTCTTCCGGGGACGGCATCTAGAGCCATTCAGGATGGTGCAGCATCTGACGTACCGTCGTAGGCTGTCCTACAATACAGCCTCTAACAAAACCAGGCTGTCCCGAACCCCTGGTAATAGAATTGTTTACCTTTATACCAAGAAGGTTGGGAAAGCACCAAAATCTGCATGTGGTGTGTGCCCAGGCCGACTTAGAGGCGTTCGTGCTGTGAGACCAAAAGTTCTCATGAGGTTGTCTAAGACAAAGAAACGTGTCAGCCGAGCACATGGTGGTTCCATGTATGTTAATGTGTCCGCGACAGGATCAAGCACGCTTTCCTCATTGAAGAGCAGAAGACCATTATGAAAGTATTGAAAACACAAGCACAGAGTCAGAAAGCCAAATAAAAAATGAGCCATTTATGAGTAAAATATATATATTCTTTTGTGGAGACACACCTCAAAATTTTGATAATTGCTTATAAATATGTTTTTACCTAGGCTTAATGATATTTGATTAAAGCTGGTAGACTGACTCTTTTTCATCTCCTAAAAATTAACAAATTTAATGAAACATGAATATAGGGCAACCTATACCAGTGTTAGGAACCAGGTAAAATATAAAAGGGGCAGACATAGTCACAAATGTGTGATTTCTACCACAATACCACACTTTTAAAGTTTGGGTTTTTTCTATTTTTGTTTTTGTGAGAGTGTGTGTGTGTATATGGTTTTATTTGCTTTTGTCACTCAGTGGTGGGTGGTCATCCTGGTGATTATTACTGTTGGAAACATACTAAGAATAAAAACAAAATAGCAGTTCATCAATTAGTAGCAATTTTTCTGTTAAGAAAAGGTTGAAACTGACAGTTAATTCCTGAAATTTTGAATCCCTTGAATAGAATTGTTATTTAGGAGGGATTTCAACTTGACTTTATCAAGTTAATTTGGATTCAAAAATAACCCAATCCAAGAATCCAGAGATTCTTGACTTTACTCAGAATTTCAAGTCAGAATCTCAGGCTAAAGAACAGCCTTCGAGTCATGCAATCAATTTTTACCTCATGTAGTTACTCTAGGAAATATTATTTTTCTGCATTTAATGTGTCTTTGTTTCTTAGTTTAATAGTTTAATAATATATTCTTAAATATTAATTAGCTTGGGAAATAAAATATAATATCAATTTACAAAGTCACATTGAAATCATTTTAAATGTTTCCTATATCAAAAGAACTCATTAGCACAATTCATTAATACTTTATATATAACTGACATAACTTTGTATTAGTTTAAGTTGTATAATCTGTTGATTTGATAGACATATATTGCAGTATGATTGCCAACAGTGTGTTAGCTAACCTCTCTATCATGTCACAGAGTTATCACTTGTTTTTGTGGTGAGAACGAAGGAGATAGTCTGTTAGCAACTTTGAAGTTTATAATAAATTTTGTTGGCTATTAAAAAAAGAATAAGAAATGCCTGTAATCCTCCTTCTTGAGAAAGCAGATGGCCTTTTGGGAAGTACAAATAGATCATCGCTAAGTTGGAGGTGGGGCTTCCCAGGTGGCCCAGTGGTAAAGAATCCGCCTGCTAGTGCAGGAGACGCAAGAGATGCAGGTTCGATCCCTGGGTCAGGAAACTCCCCTGGAATAGAAAATGGCAACCCACTCCAGTATTCTTGCCTGGAAAATTCCACGGAGAGAGGCACTTGGTGGACGACAGTCCATGGGGTCACAAAGAGTTCGTCACAACTGAGCGACTGACCAAAGTTGTAGAGACAGGGTGAGGCTGTGGAGCGCACGAGGACTATTCCCTTTGAGTTCACTTTTGAAATGGAAGTTGCACTTCAGGTTTCCTTGACTTCAATCTTAGGCTACAATGTTGATTCATAAAGGTGAAGATTCTATCCAAAAATAAATGGCTATACCTGGTCTCATTGCCAGGAAGCAGGTGAGGCCACACAGGCCTCGTTTGCCTGGCTGTTACAGGAAAGGGGAAAAAACACCTAAACATACATAATTTTCAAATCATTATGGTATTGGTACTAGCAAGGGCAGACAATTAAGTGGAATTGAATACCATTCCAGAAATTGATCCAAATATAAAAGTAGTAACAGTTTCAGCATAAATAGATGTGAAAAGAATAGAATTTTCAGTAAATACTTTGAGAGAACTGGACAGCCATTTAAAGTAGATTTTTTTAAAAACCTTAAAATTCTAGATAGGTTAAATTTTTATCCAGGGTTTTATTTTATTGTATAACCCAAGTGTTGATCAATTTTACTCCAGCCTTCTAGAATCATCTTTTCTTAAATAGTTTGGTCTTTATTTTCCAAATCAACCCGTCTATTGGAAACCCCAGGTTCTTCCTCAGTATTTCTGATCGTAGTTGTGAGAGCTGGTTTACCTTGGTTTCCCCCTTTTTGAATTCCTGATGTCTATTCCTTGTGCTGAGTTTTCTCTTCTAATCTCACTAGAATCTCAGTCTTCATAGATTTTCTGACATTTCTCCCAGAGCAAATCACATCCTCATTTTCCTGTATACAGCAGCACCCTTCTTTTTTGTCTTATACCATAGGATTTTCATCTTTTAAACTGAAATCAGTCATTAAGGTATTTTTCTGAACCAAGAAACAATTCCCCTGTGATGAATTATACCATTAGAGGGCAGAAGACGCTGCAGTTAGTTCTTTAAAAATAGCAACTCTTTTTTTTCCCCCTCTACAACTTTTTATTTTCTTTCCTGCGGTCTTGGTTGCAGCATACGGTATTTTTTAGTTGCAGCATGTGGGATCTAGTTCCCTGACCAGGGATTGAACCCAGGCCCCCTGCATTGGGAACATAAAGTATCAGCCACTGGACCACCAGGGAAGTCCCCTCTACAACTTTTAAAAATTACAGACTCAACTATTACTCAGTATACAATGGCCAGTTACCATTTGAAAAAGATATCCCTGGTAAAAAGAACGCCAGTGAAATAGAGTTCCGTTGCCCTCAGTTGTTTAGAATTATCCACAAGTCCAAAGTCTACTTGATTCTCCATCCCCCGTTCTCTGATGATTAGTGTTTTTTTATGATGTTCACCCAGATCATCATATGCATTCTCAATTTGCAAGTTTTAAATTTTGTTTCTTAACAAAGTTGTACATAGTTTTAAAAGTCACAAATTTCTTCAACACATTTCAGTCTCTTGCCATAAGCTGATGCACCCCAACTCCAATTCTCCAGAGGCAATTTCAACTCTGCTAATTGTTTCTTTAACATACAAAAGTAGGGACTTCTTCAGTGATCCAGTGATTAAGACTCTGCTTTCCAGTGCAAGGGACACGAATTCAGTCCCTGGTTAGGGAATTCAGATCCCACATGCTGAGTGGTGTGGCCAAAAACAAAAAACTACCCAAAAGCAAAACCCAAAAACCTAAAAAAATAAAACCCCAAACCTTTTTATAATAAAAATAGAGCATGCTCCTCTTATTTCCTGATTTTCCAGTTTCAAGTTTTAACAATTACTTTAGTTCTTCCTTGCCTCCACCTGCCCCCACCCCACCACATAGACATCCTCTCCCATCCTCCAAATAAAAGTTTAATAATTTAGGCTAAATCAAATTGTATGTACATTACGATATGTTATTCAGAATCAAGTCATTTCTTTCTTGTAAAATTTTATTTTTCCTGGAATTAATAACTGGTTCATTTTAAAAAAATGTTTAGGACTTCCCTGGTGGTCCAGTGGTTAGAAATCCACCAGCCAGTGTAGGTTCGATCCCTGGTCAGGAAGGATCCCACATGCCGCAGAGCAACTAAGCCCAAAAGCCATGACTACTGAGCCCACGTGCTGCAACTATTGACACCCACGAACCATAAAGCCCATGCTCTGAAACAAGAGAAGCCAGCGCAATGAAAATCCTGAGCACTCACTACAATGAAGAAAGTAACCTCTGCTTGTTGCAACTAGAGAGAGCTTTCACACAGCAATGCAAACCCAGCACCGACAAGAATAAAATTTTTAAACTAATTTAGAAGTGTTCTGTTTCCTGTAGATTATTAGAAATGTAAACAACCTCTTGGAATATTTAAATAAATCTTACTCCTTCGGTTTTATCTTTTTTGTGTGTGATAATTCTAGAACCTTCTTTGTATTTATTCCTTTTTGGCCTGTTGCACAGCTATGACCCCAGAGTTCATTTTATTATCCTGGAAATTTTCCTCACCTTCTCAGCTGCACTGGATCTTTACATTTTCCATCCTGTGTCTCTCTTTTAGGTTTGTTTCCTCATTTGGGGTAGAGGACACATGCTCTAGTAAATTCCTGAGAAAGGATGCATGAGAGGTAAACTTTTTGAGCCCCTGTAATATTTCAAGTGTTCTTACTTCACCCTTACCCTTGATTTATGGCTTGACAAGGAACAGAATTCTAGGTTGGAAATTGTTTTCACTTATACTTGGAGGCCTTTCTCATGTTGCAGCTTGGCTCTGCTGATAAGGAGTTCAAATCCATTCTGATTTCTAAGCCATTTATATATGATTTTTTTTTTCCTCTCCCAGGAAACTTTTGGGAACTTTTTCATCCTGGGTGCATTAAAAAGCCCAGTAATATACACTGATGTGAGTCTTAAAATTTATTTCACTGAGTATTCTATGAGCCCTTTCAATCTAGAAACTCCTATCTTTCAGTTCTAGAAGACATTATTTTATTGCTTGTGGAACAATATCCTCCCATTTCATTTTTCTCCTCGGACTTATATTTAGAAGTTAAGATTTCCTGGGGTGATTGTCCAATTTTCTTACCACTTTCCTCCTATTTTCCATCTATGTTTTTTGCGGTGAAGACTTCAACATTTCCCAGTTTTAATTTTTGCTAGTATATTTACAATTTCTCATAATTCTTTTTTTGTTTTATTGTTCCCTTTTAATAACATTCTGTTCTTTATTCATGGATATAATAGGACTGGTGGAGAGATGATAGGCTTTGTTTTATTTTTCTTTTCGTTCTTGCCCCTTGCATGAAAAACTGTGTGTGAGGTTTGTCTAGTGGGTTCTATTGTTCTTGTTACATCATTTCATTAGGGGAGACCCAGCTGCTAGTATCTCCCAGGCACTTTTCTTGGTCTAGTTTCCCAAAGAGGGATTTTCCACTCTTCACATTGGGATAGAGGAGGTGCAATATAATTACAAAGCTGGCCACCAGAAACTTTTTTGGAAGCCAGATAGACTTCACTCTGTATACAGACTTTAAGTCAATCTTTCTGTTCTTGTTGAAGCGTCCCTGCTACAGCTATGCCTGATGTCCTCAAATCCCAAGCCTTTCTGTTCAGTGGTTCTCACTGGGCTGCATATTGAAATTACCTGTGGAACTTTAAAAATACTGAAGACTGAGGCATTTAAAAACACTGAAGATGCTACCCTCCAGAGTTTCTGATTTAATACATCTCCCCAGGACTTCCTTGATGGTCCAGCAGTTAAGAATCCACCTCTCAATGCAGGGGACACAGTCTCGATCCCTGATCCAGGAAGATACCACACGATGAGGAGCAACTAAGCCGGTGCACCACAACTACTGAAGTGTGGACCTAGAGCTTGTGCTGAGCAACAAGAGAAGCCACTACAATCAGAAGCTTGTACGACTGCACTGAGGAATAGCCCCCATTTGTTCCAACTACAATCAGAAGCTTGTACAACTGCACTGAAGAATAGCCCCGACTTGTTCCAACTAGAGAGAGCCCATGGGCAGCAATGAAGACCCAGCATAGCCAAAAAAAGTTAAAACAAAAAATAAATCTAAAAAAGATTTACACAATTTCCTTCATGTGCAAAAGCATAATAAAATTTTTAAAAAGTACATTTCCCCAGGTGGTTTCAATGTGCAGCCAGGGGTGGGAAGCACTGCTCTCTAGAGCGCTAATCTGCATTCTGCAGGGTAAACTGCTATGCATTCACTCTTCTGGCCCAAACTGCATTCCGGCTTTCAGCAGCATCACCTGTGTGTTCTGATTCTGTCTGGACTTCTGTGTTGTGAATAGTTTGACTTTGGGCTACTGAGTTAGAACTCTGATTCTCTGATTGTTCATTTGAATGTCATCTTCCAGCAATGTGTTGATACTGTTTCCTTTTCTATTCTTTTTCATTTGTGCCCCGTTTCTCCTTTTATTATCGTTAGAGTGAATTTTCAGGAAGAATCAGAAGGAAATAGATTCAATCCACTATGTTTAGCTGGAATCCCTCAAGCCTACTCTCTATCATCAATAATATTGTTAGATAATGTCTAGCTGGGGACTTGGCCAAGTCCTCTAGATTAGCAAAACTTGGCCTGTAATATGTCTAAGTTTCCCCCAAAGATTCCATAAATTTCTGGACTGCTCAGGTTTTCAAGGCCATTGTAAATTCATGACTAGGATCCTTGGCCAACCTAAGTTGACCTATATCAGTCTACGTTCTTCCTTTAGATCAGTAACTTTTTCTTCTGGTAGTTCCCTTATTTCATCTTCTCTTCCTCCACCCTCTTTTATTTATTTATTGGTTAACTCTGATTGTTTGTAGTGTATAACTAAGGGATTTGTTTTCCATGTACCTTTCCATGAGCTTTTTTTAAATTAAAGTTTTTTGAGTTATAAGAAGCCAAAATTAATGTTTCAGGTGTTTGACCTACTGATTCAGTATTTTTATACATTATAAAATAAGGTCTACAATAAGACAAGTTATCCTCTGTCATTACACAGGTTGTTACAATATCATTGACTATATTTCCTATGTGTACATTACATCCCCATGATTTATCTATCTTATAGCTGAGAGTTTGTACCTCTTAATCCCCTTCATCCGTTTCTTCCATTCTACCCTCCCCCCCATCCCCTGCCTGGGAACCATCATTTTTGTCTCTGTATCTATGAGTCTGTTTCTGGTATTTTGTTTGTTTCTTTTCTTTTTTGGTTTTTAGATTCCACATGTAAGCAAAATCATAAGGCATTTGTTTTTCTATCTGACTTATTCCACCTAGCATAATAACTTTCTATGCATCCATCCACGTTGTCACAAATGGAAAGATTTCATTCTTTTTTTATGATGAATAGTCCATTGTGTTTATATACCACATCTTTATTCATTCATCTGTTTGTGGGTATATAGGTTGCTAGCATATCTTTGCTATTGAAAATAATGCTGCAGTGAACAAAGAGGTATGTATATCTTTTCGAAATAGTGTTTTTGCCTTCTTTGGATAAACACCCAGCCAGTTCATATGGTAGTTCAATTTTTTAAATTTTTTGCAGAACTTCCATATTGTTTTCCATAGTGGATATACCAATTTACATTTCCACCAACAGTGCATGAGTGTTCTCTTTTCTCTACATCCTTACCAATACTTGTTATTCTTGTCTTTTTGATAGTGTGAGATATTATCTCATTGTGGTTTTGATTTACATTTCCCTGATGACTAGATGAGCACATTTTGATTTGCCTGTTGACCACCTGTATGTCTTCTTTGGGAAAACATCTATCCTCTGTCCAATTTTTGAATAAATAAATAAATAAATAAATAAAAATAAAAGATAATAATAAAATAAAATCAGGGTTTTTTTGATATTGAGTTATATGAGCTGTTTGTCATTTTGGATATTAGCCCCTCGTTGGTCCCATTGTTAGAAAATAATTTATTCCAGTCTGTAGGCTGTATTTTCATTTTGTTAATGATTTCATTTGTTATGTAAAAACCTTTAAGTTTAATTAAGTCCCATTTGTTGTTGTTGTTGTTGTTTGCTTTTACTTCCATTACTTTAGGAGATGGATACAAAAAAATACTGCTACAAATTATGTCAAACATTATTCTGCCTAAGTTTTCCTCTAGGAGTTCTATTAGTATCTGGTCTAAAATTTAGGTCTCTAATCCATTTTACTTTTATATTAATATTAGAGAATGCTCTATTTTCATTCTTTCTTTCATTTAATTGTTTTCGCATACCTTCATTCATGTACACAACATTCATTTTTCATGTAACTATTCCATTTTCCCAGCACCACTTATTGAAGAGACTGTTTTTTCTCCATTTTATATTCTTGCCTACTTTGTCATGGATTAACTGACCATCAGCCCATGGGTTTATTTCTGGGCTCACTATCCTGTTTTGTTGATCTATGTATCTGATTTTGTGCCAGTACCATATTGTTTTGGTTACTGTAACTTTGTAGTATAGTCTGAAGTCAAGAAGTGTGATTCCTCCAGCTCTGTTTTTCTTTCTCAAAATTGTTTTGGGTATTCGGGGCCTTTTATGTTTCCATAGAAAAATTTAAATCACTTGTTTTAGTTTTGAGGAAAATGTCATTGGTAATTGATAGGGATTTCATTGACTCTGTAGATTGCCTTGAGTGATATAGTCATTTTAACAATATTGATTCTTCCAATCCGAGAACACAGCATATCTTTCTATCTCTATTATCTTCAATTTCGTTCACCAGTGTCTTGTACTTTTAAGAGTATACGTCTTTTGCCTCCTTGCTGCTGCTGCTGCTAAGTCGCTTCAGTCATGTCCGACTCTGTGCGACCCCAGAGACGGCAGCCCACCAGGCCCCCCAGTCCCTGGGATTCTCCAGGCAAGAACACTGGAGTGGGTTGCCATTTCCTTCTCCTTAGGTAGGTTTATTCCTAGATACTTTATTCCCTTTGATGTAAGGGTAAATGGGCTTGTTTCCTTAACTTCTTCTCTTTGTTATTTTGTTGTTAGTGTATAGAAATGCAACAGATTTCTGTATATTAATTTTGTATCCAGCAACTTTACTGAATTCACTGATGGGCTCTAGTAATTTTCTGGCAGCATCTTTAGGATTTACCATGTATAGAATGTCATCTGTGAGATATAGTTTATTTATAATAGCAATCCTAACAAATGTGAAGTGACTCCTGACTGCTATTAATATCTTTCTCTATCATTGGTTTTTAAATATTAGATTGTGATATTCTTTGGTGTAGTTTTATTTTTGTGTTTGGTATTTGATTAGCTTTTTAGATCTGTGTGTTTACAGTTTTTATCCACTTAGAAAAATTTCAACTGTGATTTATTAAAATATTTTTTCTATCCCACTCCTTTCAGGGTCTCCAAGTACATGTATATTAGGCTGTTTGAAGTTTTTCCAAAGCTCACAATAGTCAGCTAATTTCTTTCAATCTTTTTTTTCTACATGCTTCACTTGGGATTATTTCTATTGTTATGTCTTTGTGTGAATACATGCTAAGTTGCTTCAGTCATGTCTGACTCTTTGTAAACCTATGAACTGTAGCCCACCAGGTTCCTCTGTCCATAGGACTCTCCAAGCAAGAATAGTAGAGTGGGTTGCCATGCCCTCCTCCAGGGGATCTTCCCACCCCAGGGATCCAACCTGTGTCTCTTTTGTCTCTTGCACTGGCAGGCAGGTTCTTTACCACTAGCACCACCTGGGAAGCACTTTTATGTCTTCAGATTCACTAATGTTCTATTTTACAAGTATAGTCTGCTTCTAAGCTTATACATTATAATTTTTATATCAGTCATTACAGTTTTCATATCTAGAGGCTTGATTTTTGTCATTTTTATATCTTCCATGTTTCCACTTAATATATTTCATCTTTCCTCTAGACTTTTACACATACGGAACGTAATTATTATAACTGCTTGGATTTTCTTATGTACTAATTCCATTTTGTGTCATTTTTATTTATTTTTTCCCACTGTGTGATATTTTTCTGTTTCTTTGCACGTTTGATAATATTCAAGATTGGATGGTAGAACTGTGGAATTTTATTTTATGTGTGCTTGGATGTTTTCATATTTCTTTAAATATTATTGAACTTTGATATGGGAATCAGTTAAGCTATTCAGAAATATATCAATTCTTTTAAGGCTTGCTTTTAAAGTTTATTTGACTGAACTAGAGTTGTGTTTAATTTGGGGATTATTTGGGCCTAACACTGCAGCAAGACACTTCTTAGTATTCTACCCAATGATCACAAAGTGTTGCAATTTAGGGTGGTGAGCAGGAATTATTCCTGGCCCTTGTATGTGCCCCAGGAATTGGTTCCTCTTAGGGTAGTTCTTTCAATTGTCTTTGGCAGTTTCATCACATGTATGATCACATGTGATATCACGTTATGATCTGTACTCAGCTGGAGACTTGAAGGGCACCCCTGAAGGTCTCTGGAGCTCATTCCCTGCGAGGCTCTCTCCTCTCCAGTACCCTGCCTGGAAAACTTAAACTGCCTTGGCTTCTGTGATCTCCCTGCTCTGTCTCCTCAATTCACGGAGACTGCCAGCCTCAGTCTGAGTCCCACCTCTCTTACTATAACCTGGAGAGAGTCTCCAGGAGTAACATGGGGCAATAATAGGGCTAATAACATTTGTTTCATCTGTCCTTTTGTTGTCTGATGTTCAATGTCTTGAAAACTGTTGTTTTATTTAATCTTTTAAGTTGTTTCATGCAGAAGGATACATCCAATTCCTGTTATTCCATCTTCTTTGTAATTAAGAGCCAATAATCTCTTTTTAAAAAGTTAAGCATAACGTTTTCTAAAATAGTCTTCATTTAACTGTATTATTGCATGAAATTTATAAGGATCAAATACTGCTCTTTTTTCTGTCTACCAGTGCTTTGTATATTATAACTGATGCTTTATAACTTTGGATTATGAACTCATCTGCAGTGGGAACTTAATCTGTGGGAATTCTGTGGAGCCTGAGTCTTGGGATCAGTTTTATGTTTGCCTCTCTAGGGCTTCTCTCTTTATGTGTTATTTTCCCTTTGGGGTATTCCTGGGTCATACAAATAGTGTATATTCAAACATCAAAGACACATGAGGACAGGCCTTGGTTATTAATCATCAGAGATTTTGCCCAGATTTCAGGTCCAATCACATAAACTTGCATGTTTTCTTGAACGTAAATGTGGAGCTTTTTCTGTTGCACATTTTCAGTGAAAATACAGCCCTTTAAGGGCCCTAAGTTGTTGTGGAAATTTCTGTTGCATCTCAGACACAAGACTTTGTCTCTACACTGCTCAAGGTTGCCGCCCAGTCCCCTAAGGTTGCCATGTCCCCATTAAACACCAGCTCTCAAGGTCGACACAGTGTTAACTCAGGTGCTTAGCTCTCTGCTTTTCTGTTTCTTCTTCCCTTCTAGAGCACTCAGCTGTGCACTTAAAAGAAAGGTGTTATACTTCGTCTAGAACTTCCCTGTGGTTATTTGGTCCTCCATATTGTTGGGAACAGAATTTTCCAATTTACATCTCAACTCACTATCATCAAACATCCACCTCCACAACTTCACTGATGCTATTCTTCCAAGGCCATTGATGACCATGAGGCAACTGACAAATTCAAAGGAAGCTGTATCAGTTAGGATACGTTCCAACCACAGGTGATAAAAATATGTGGCCAAAAGTGTTTTTTCCTGTCCTTCTTCATAACATCCTAGTGTCATGCCAATGATATTTTTTACGTCACTGACACATGAAGGCCGTCTCCCATGACCGTATCCAATGAACAAAAAGTAGCACAGAAGGAAAGAGCTTTTTCCTTGTGAGTCTGTCTCTTATTAAGCAGGATAAGGAGGGTCCAGCAGCACCAGAAGCTTCTGGCAAGAATGGTCACATGTCTATCCCTGGAGCAATCTCTGGTGAAGAGGAATGGAGTCATCCCTGGGGCTGGAAATATTGATGTTGGAACCATAATCAGGATGTGTTAACAAAGAATACGAATTGTAGAATGCATATGGCAGTACCTCTGTCCTTAAGGTGCACATTGTCTAGAGAAGGCATCAGAAACTCAGATAGAGCAAACTCAAATTTCACGGCCACACAAACTTAGGTGTGCAAAATTATCATTGCTCTAATTGTCTACACCCTGTGGAAAATTCTGAAAGAGATGGGAATACCAGACCACCTGACCTGCCTCTTGAGAAATCTGTGTGCAGGTCAGGAAGCAACAGTTAGAACTGGACATGGCACAACAGACTGGTTCCAAATAGGAAAAGAAGTACATCAAGGCTGTATACTGTCACCCTGCTTATTTAACTTATATGCAGAGTACATCATGAGAAACGCTGGGCTGGACGAAGCATAAGCTGGAATCAAGATTGCCAGGAGAAATATCAATAACCTCAGATATGCAGATGACACCACCCTTGTGGCAGAAAGTGAAGAGGAATTAAAGAGCCTCTTGAAAATGAAAGAGGAGAGTGAAAAAGTTGGCTTAAAACTAAACATTCAGAAAACTAAGATCATGGCATCCGGTCCCATTACTTCATGGCAAATAGATGGGGAAACAGTGGCAGACTATTTTTTGGCCTTCAAAATCACTGCAAATGATGACTGCAGCCGTTAAATTAAAAGATGCTCCTCCTTGGAAGAAAAGCTATGACCAACCTAGACAGCATATTGAAAAGCAGAGACATTACTTTGCCAAACAAGGTCCATCTAGTCAAGGCTATGGTTTTTCCAGTAATCATTCTGGATGTGATAGTTGGACTTTAAAGAAAGCTGAGTGCTAAAGAATTGATGCTTTTGAACTGTGGTGTTGGAGAAGACTCTTGAGAGTCCCTTGGACTGCAAGGAGATCCAATCAGTCCATTCTGAAGGAGATCAGTCCTGGGTGTTCACTGGAAAGACTGATGTTGAAGCTGAAACTCCAATACTTTGGACACCTGATGCAAAGAGCCAATTCATTTGAAAAGACCCTGATGCTGAGAAAGATTGAAGGCAGGAGGAGAAGAGGACGACAGAGGATGAGATGGTTGGATAGCATCACTGAGTCCATGGAGTGGACATGAGTTTGGGTAAACTCTGGGAGTTGGTGACAGGGAGGCCTGGTGTGCTGCAGTCCACGGGGTCACAAAAGTCAGACACGACTGAGCGACTGAACTGAAAACTTAATTTTACCCTACGTAGTCATTCTGCCCCACAAGGAAGCTTAATGTATCACATCATGTAAACTCAGCCACCTGTGCCTACCACAGACACCTCTGGTCTTATTATATAGGACTTAGAACAAAATTTCTGATTAGGAAAAACTTCTGATTTCCTCCTACGGGCATTTTACACTGCTGCTCATCTGAACTTAAATTGTAATCTTCCTTGCTCAAACAGGCCCCCAAATTCTAAGGTGACAGTGATACTGTTTTCTTCTAAGGAAAGAGGTCCATATAGTTTGTTTACCTGTTTATTTATTTGAGTCAGTGTCAGAGCTGAGTAGCAACCCTAGTATGGAGAGTGACAAGAGAACAAACATTTAATTTGATTTTAAATCTGAGGCAGAAAAAAGTCACCCAGACGAGTTTATTCGGAAATGGTTAGATTAAATTTACTACACTGGGTAGGATGGGGGCGGGGGGCGGGGAGGCTGGAGGGAGAGGTGAGGTTGGGGAGCAGACAAATAAAAGATTCACATTTCTCATGGCTCAGTTTGTGTGACTCTGAAATTTGCATCTGCTACATCTGTTGCTGTTTCTGTTGCCTCTAACAAACAATGTGCGCCTCCGGGATGGAGAGCTCACTTTGTGCATTTTCTGTGACATCGCTTCTCTTCCCTTGCGCAGGATCCACAATGTAGTAGGTACGCCACATACACACACAAAAATGAGTTTGTTTAATAAAAGATCGTTTGGGGGTAGGAACAAGCGAGAAAAGGAGGTTACTGCAATGGGAGGAAAGAAGCCTAACAGATTTTCCAGCCAGATCTATTTCACTGAATCCTGATTAAGGAGGGAAACGAAGGAATGCGTAAGTGCAGAGAGGGCTACAGACAGAACAGAGCTAGATCGCTAAGAGGAAGACAGCCTAATCAGAGCCAGACGGGCCCCACCTGACTCCTACTGCAGCTAGTGGGGAAAAAGGGGGGGGGGGGGTACTAGAAGGTTCAGCAGGAGCGTCTCCGCTTCTGCAGCTCCATTGCCGCTCACCTCCGCCCCACTCCCACTGCTCTGTAAGGAGGCATGGAGGCTGTGGGGAGGGGAGGCAGCCCAGTCGGGTATTCCAGAACGAGGCAGGATGGTGTGAGCTCGAAAGCCCTGCAATTGCTGGAGCAACGGTGGCGACACTTGAGTTATTCACAAAGGCTGGAATTCAAATGAGGCTGGCGCTGCTCCAAGTCGCAGTAGCTTAGGAGGAGGGAGAAAGGCATATTAACTATTCATCAAGATCCGAGCGTTGCTGGGGCTCTGAGGTTCTCCATCTGCATCCCTCCTTCTATCATTGATTTCTAGAGGGGGAGGGGGCTCCTCCAGAAGCACTTTATCTGCCAGTCTCTGAGCTGAAGGTGGGGGCAGGGGGGCTGAAGTTAGGCAGATTTGTCTCGTCACATGATGGAGGACCTGTATCATGTGATGACTCCGGTGATGTTGGAGGCAGCATGTGACTCCCAGGGCTACGTGGGCTCAAAAACAATTTAAATACAAAAACACAAGCAGGTTCCCCTCCTCTCCTTTGCCTTTTGGTCTGGCTCTCCCTTCCCTTTGGGTTGGCGCCGGCCTAAATGGAAAACCCGTCGTCTTGCCTCCACTAACCTGTGAGCACCGGGTACCTGGAGGCCAAGGCCCCTCTGCTGGGGTGGGGGGCGGTCCCCCGGGAGCTGTACCCCATCATTCCGCAGCCCGGTAAGTTCCTGAACACTTGGAGCGATCGTGTGTGAAGCCGATCTAGACCGCCTCATTAGCGTGCACGGGCACCCTGGTTGGGCGCGTTGGCCGGGAAGTGTCGGCGGGCTCTGGGGACCCGCGGCTCCCGCCCCGCCAAACAGACGCAGGCTTCCTGGGGCAGCGCTGCGCGGCTGTGCCGGCTGGCATGTGCGCCCCATCTCTGCACCCTGCCTTGCCTGTCTTCCTCCTCTCTCTCCTCAGCCTCTCTTACTTCTCACCTCTTCCCTTTCCGTGCCCCCTCCTTTTCTCTCTTCATCACCCCCACCCTCTGTCTCTCTCTCTCTCTCCTGGCTTTTCTTAGGAGTCCCTCTCCGCTGGACTGTAAACATTTGGGAGAAGTACCTAGATTTTACGATCTTTCTGTCCAGAGTCTGAAGGACTAGCTTCTGGGAACCTGATGGTTGGCAATGTACCCAACACCCCCTCCTGAGACGGTTTGCTCACTAAGACAATGCAGAAGGCCCAGCCCTGTCCTGCATGTGTGCGTGCCTGTATGTGTTAAGGGCGACTGATGGATTTCCTGGGGCCATCAGAACTGTTTCTTGGGTGGATGTTTGCTGGCTCCAGATCCTGGCTCACCCAAGGGGATCATCAGGTGATAGGAACGGCAGTTACAGCAGTTAGGAGACCATGTCCTTTGACCCTAAACGACTGGCTCCCCTTGGGAGAAGTCGGGTGTGGAAGCAGAAGTCGAGATCCAGCGCTCAGTGCTTGGGGGCTCATTCACATGTCACGAGGCACCTCTCAGAGGTGGCTTAGAGTTTGAGACCACACCTTGGCAGAATGAGACAGAGCGCTGGCTGAGAAACTAGCCACAGGGAAGACACATGTAAATTTAATCATGGCAGTGTCTGTATCCACAGGGGAAGGACACGTTGGCTGTGTCAGAAGCTCGTGGTTCACCGTTCCCTAGGTGTGCTGGCATCTGTTCAGCAAGAAGTAATTAACGTTTTAAAAATACTTATTTGTTTGGCTGCGTTGGGTCTTAGTTGCAGTGCATGGGATGTTTGTTTTGGCAAGCGGGCTTCTCTCTAGTGGCAGTGTGTGGTCTTAGTTGCTCCAAGGCCTGTGCGGTCTTAGTTCCCAACCAGGGATCAAACCCGAGTCTCCTGCATTGGAATGGAGATCCTTAACCACTGGACCACCAGGAAAGTCCCCAAAATGAACTATTCCTGAGCATAATCCACCCAACAATTCAATGTGGAGATGCTATTTGTATCTCCATTTTAGAGATGGGAAAACTGAGGCACAAAGGAGTTAGTTAGATCACTCCGTTTGTAAGTGATGGAGCTCAGATTTGAGTCCAGGCAGCTTTTCTCCAGAGCCTGCACTGATAACCTCTGTGATACACTCCCTTCCCCCAAATACCTATCCCCAATCCTATGTGCCTGGTGGTGTGCAAGGCTTGGGGCCACATCTGTGAACAAATAGAGACTTCCTGTTCTCATGGAGTTTACAATCCAGTGGAAAAGGCAGCTAATAAACATATCGTCACACAAGACTATGTATTGTTTCAAATTAGAGTATTTGCTAAGAAGGAGAATAATAGGGTAGCATGAGAGTATATAACTGGAGATAAATATGTTGAGGGGCATAGGGGAAGATTTGCTCAAAGGAGTCCCCTTTGATGCTGTAGTATTTAAGTTATGACTTGAAAGGAGAACAGGAGTCAACCAGGTGAAGAGCCAGGAAGAGCATTCCAGGGAGAGGGAATGGGGTGTCTGAGAACCGGGACCACTTCAAGAGGAAAAACAGGGAGACCTCAGGAGGTGAGGCCATCCAGATAGTGTGGGTCGCAGCTGGTGTGGTTCAGCCACTCAGTCATGTCCAACCCTTTCCGACCCTGTGGACTGCAGCACGCTAGGCTTCCCTGCCCTTCACTGTCTCCCAGAATTTGCTCAAATTCGTGTCCATTGAGTCAGTGGGTCATAGTAGGCCTTGCTAAAATGACTTGGCTTTTATCTCAAGGTCAATGAAAAACCTTTTAAACATTTTACAAAGGGAAGTAGCATAATTGTATTTGCAATATGAAAAGACTCCTTCCAGAGGTGTATCGGTTAGTTTTTGCTGCATTACAAAGCACCCCAAATCTTAACGGCTTCAAGCAAGTACCATTTATAGCTCAATATTCTGCAAGTTGACAACTGCAGCTGGGATCATCTGGACAGAATTGCTTGCCTAGTTCACTCATACAGCTAGTCAGCTGGCAGGCTGGCTGGCGGTGGTTGATCTTAGATGGTCTCACTCATAAGTCTACTAATTGGCAAAGGCAATTGAAACTGGCTGGACCTTGTGTCTCTGTGCCTAACAAGCTAGCTCAGTCCTCTTCAAAGGATGGCTGGTTTCCAAATTCAACAAGAGAACAAGAGAAGGGAAGCCCTGGTGCACAGGCACTTCCAAATGTCTGCTTGCGTTGTGTTAGTGCTCCATTGGCCTAGACAAGTTACATGGTCAAGCTCAGATTGAAGGGATGAAGAGATATACCTCTTGACAAGAGGAGTTATAAAATACCATGTCTATTCATTTCCAGGCTGCTATGTGAATTCGAAATGGTAAGCCTGATGCTGTCTTCATTTGCTATGGGAAGAACTGAAAGCCAAGAGGAAGTTTAAAGCCAGTTTTGCTATGATTAGAGATGAACTTAGATCTGGTCATATATCAAGCTTTATTTTCTACTTAGAATAACCAACTGTCTGAGCATCTCTTTTGGATGTGCATCAGAAGAGTGTCTAAAAAGTGATGTAGAAATATCTCCTCTTCTCATGGGGTTATCTGGGAATGACTTGGAATTCAAGAAGACTTTGAGATTGTTACCCTAGAGTGAAATTTGGGCCATTTAGGACTTGAAGTGTGTTTCAGTGTTTTAGGCAAGACAGCAGTGTGTACAGAGGCCCTGAGGCAAAGTAGGTGGCTTATTTGGGGAAATAGGAGGCATTAGTTTAATGTAATTGCAGTGGAGATAGCATGGGAGTAGACAGATTAGAAAAATATTTAGGAGGCAGAAAGAACAAGCCTTGCTGATGAACTTGATTGGAGTTTAAGAAAAGGGACATAGTCATGAGGACCTGCAGGTTGGTGATATCATTTCCTAAGGTAGAAAGATTAGGAGAGGATCAGAATATTTTGGTAGGGAAAAAGATAATGGGCAGGCGAAAAAAAGCATTCTATCAACTTGGTCAAATGTTGCTGAGATGTTGAGTAAACGGAGGACAGGAAATTGTCTATTCGAGTTGGTAACATGGAGGTAGCTGAAGATTTTGATGAGAACAATTTTGGTGGAGCAGTGATGATGGAAAGCAGACTGGAGTGTGTTAAGGAGTGAATCCCTAGGGGCTCAGTGGTAAAGAATCTGCTTGCAATGCATGAGACCTGGGTTTGATCCCTGGGTTGAGAAGATTCCCCAGGGAAGGGAATGGCAATCCACCCACAATTCTTGCCTGGGAAATCCCACAGAGCCTGGTGGGCTACAGTCCAAGGAGTCGAAGAGAGTCGGACACAACTGAGCTACTAACACTTTCACTCTCAAGGAATGAATAAAGGTGAATAAACTTCAAAAAGGAGCACAGAAATCCAGCATTATTTAGATATGGGTCAAGGTTGGGGATCTATCTTGCTTTTATCTTTGCTTAAAAAAAAATACAACCAGCAGCCTGCAGTTTATGTAAACTGTTGGAGTGGTCCAGTTAAAAGGGAGAGAGGGAATTGGGATCTAAAGTGTGTGTGAATCAAGAGGCGATGATAAGGGTCTTTTATTTTATTTGTTTATTTGGCTGCACCAGGTCTTAGTTGCAGCACTCAAGACCTTCTGTCCTCATTGCAGCATGCGGGATCCTTAGTTGTGGCGTGCAAACTATTAGTTGTGGCGTGCAAACTATTAGTTGTGGCATGGGGGATCCAGTTCCCTGCCCAGGGATCAGACATGGGCCCACGGAGTTGGGAGCACAGAGTCTTAGCCACTGGACCACCAGCAAAAGCCCAGATTTTTATTTTATTTTTTTTTTTAAAGGAGGGAATAATGAGAAAAAAGATGGAGGTGATACATGACGATTTGGTGCTCAGAGGATAAAGAATTTCCCATCAGCCAACTTTTATTTTCCCAGTGAAATAAATACAAGACAAAGTCTTTAGCAGAGAGAAAGGAGATAAGAAGAGGAAGAAGGTGAACATATAAAATGGAGAGGGTGAGATAAGCATCCTAAAGAGAGAAACAGGGCTGCTGGGCCCAGCAGAGAGCCTACTGAAAACAGAAAGCATGGATTTAAAAGCATCTCCTTTTTTCCAGTAACATTTAAGTGCTGGCTTCAAAAACCTGGAGAAGTTGGAGTGCAAGTTGGGTTGAAGTTTTGCTGGATGAATTCCACAGGAAAGAAAAGGGCCAGATGTTGAAGGGGTTTTCAGAGGAATGGATTGTCCAGGTGAGCCACAGAATCCAAGCTGGGCCAGAGTGGGAATGGAACCAGGAAGGGATGATGGAGGATGAGTTAGCGGTAGGCTTAGCGGAATAGAGGTTTGATGAGGTGAAAGGCTGCATTCTTGGAGGTAGTCTAGCATCGTCATCACGTGGGAGCTTGTTAGAAATGCAGACTGTCAGGCCTCAACCTAGATTTTCTGAATCCAAGTCTGCATGTTAACAATCCTCAGGTGACTTATAGGTACACTGAAGATTTAGTAGCAATGATCTAGATTGTCTTGTGAAAAATAAATGGTGCTATTCTGGGCAGAGTGAGAACCCCAAGATGTCTTACTCCTTTATTTTTTCCCCTTCAAAACAGATCTTGATTTAGCAAAAGTTCCCTTTTTAAAATTTGGCCCTGGTTTTTATTTTAATTTTATTATGCATAATCCCAAATGTATTTAGAGATGTAGTGAAAATCAGTCTACCAACGTTAGTTTCACTAATTTTCAACTCGTAACCAATCTTGTTTTCTCTAGCATCCCTTCCTGCACCCCAGCAAGACCCTCACCACCATCAAACAAGTTTATCTTGAATTAAATCTTGGACATGATATAATTTCTCCTGTAAATATTTCATCAACTACCTCTAAACCACAAGGACCCCCTTTTAAAACATAGCTACTGTATCATCACCACATCCCAATAAGAATAAATTCTTCTTTTCAGATATCCAGTTAGTGTTCACATATCTGCAGTTCTCATGTTTGTGATAATTTGTTTGTGTGACCATCCATCCAAATTACGATCTATACCAGGCAATTGGTTAATATGGCTCTTAGGTCTTTTATAATTTATAGATTCTTTCTTTATCTCTTCTTTTTTTCCTTGAAATTTTATACTGAAGAAACAAAATGATTAGTCCTCTAGATTTTGCCAGAGTCTAGACTTTGCTGATTGTTTGCCCAAGGTATGATTGAATATGTTCCACTAGGTAATTAGATCTAAAGAGAACTGCTTTTGAACATACTTTTATAGTAACATAAAATGTTTATGTGTTAATACATACATATATACAGATAGCCTGGGCTTCCCAGGTGGCACTAGTGATAAGAACCTGCCTGTCCATGTAAGAGCTGCAAGAGGTGTGGGTTCAATCCCTGGGTTGGGAAGGTCCCCTGGAGGAGGGCATGGCAACCCACTTCAGTATTCTTGCCTCAAGAATCCCATGGATAGAGGAGTCTAGCAGGCTACAATCCATAGGGTCGTGCAGAGTCAGACACAACTGAAATGACTTAGCCCACATGCACATATGCATATAGCCTGAAGAATAAAAATATCCTTGTAACACATCCCTGGTGCCCTGTCTATATTGTTTCGTTTGACTGTGCTGAGTCTCAGTTGTGGCACGTGGTGATCGTCAACATTCGTTGCAGCGTGTGGTCTCTTAGTTGCTTCATGCGAATTCTTCGTTGTGGCACGTGGGATCTAGCTCCCTGATCAGAGGTGGGACCCAGTCCCTCTGCGCTGGGAGGGTGTAGTCTTAGCCGCGGGACCACCGGGGAAGTCCCTACCTAGTGCCTTGTGGGCGTATGCGTGCGTTTTAATTGCTCAGTCGTGTCTGACTCTTTGCAACCACATGGACTGTAGCCTGCCACGCTCCTCTGTCCATGGAATTCTCCTGGCAAGAATACTGGGGTGGGTTGCCATTCCCTTCTCCACGGGATTTTTCTGACCCAAGAATTGAACCCAGGTCTCTTGCATTGCAAGCATATTCTTTACCATCTGAGCCACCGGGAAGCCCCACCTAGTGCCTTAGAAGCCCTTCAATAACATCCGTCTTCATCTTCCCTAGAGGTAATCTCTATCTTGACTTCTGTAGCAACGATTTTTCTTCTAGTTATACATATATATATATATATATATATATATATACACACATTCCTAACCAATATATTAGGTTTTCTCTCAGCTTTTTGAATTGTATATAAATGTAATCAGACCATACATATTTTCCCGTGACATTTATTTTGCTAAGCCTTTTATTTTTGAGATTCAGCCCTGTTTATGTATGCAACTATAGTTCATTTGTTTTTGCTGATGTATAGTAATCTACCATGTGGATGTGCTACAATTTATTTATCCATTCTACTTTGATGGACATTTGGTTTTCCCCCTCAGTTTGGGGGTATCATGAATAACACTGCTCTGAATAGTCTTGTACATGCCTTATGGACTTGGGCAAGAATTTCTCTAAGCTATATACCTAGGAGTGAAAGTGCTGAGTCGTAGAGTATACATAAGTTCAACTTTACAAGAAAATGCCAAATTGTTTTCTGCAAGTTGATTTTGTTCCCTTCCAAATCCTTACACCTTTTCATTTTTGTTGTCATGGCCTTATTATACCAGCTAAGTTTTCCAATACAATAGGATGGCAATTATCCTTTTCTCATTCTGATCACCAAGGGAAAACTTTCAACATTAAATTAATTTTTTTTGATTGAATGGGATTTTTTAGAGTTTTCTCTCTTATCAGATTAAGAAAATTCCTATTTCTTCTTTGCTTGGAGTTTTTTAAAATTATGATTTATTTTTGAATTTTATTGAGTACTTTTTCTGTGTCTTTTCTGATGATAAAATGATTTTCCTATTTTATTCTTTTAGTATAGTGAATTATACTGATTAATTCTCCCTTTTTTCTAGCTTTATTGACATATTGACATATATATGTGTTTGTTTAAGGTAAACAATGTAATGATTTGATACATGTATATATAGTGAAATGATTGCTACAATAAGGTTAGTTAACACCTTCATCCTCACATAATCGCCTTTTTGTGTTTGTGATGATAACATTTAAGATCTACTCTCTTAACAACTTTCAAGAATATGAAAGTGAAAGTGTTAGTTGCTCAGTCGTGTCTGTCTCTTTGTGACCCCAGGGACTGTAGCCCAACGGGCTCCTCTGTCCATGAGATTTCCCAGGTTAGAATACTGGAGTGGGTTGTCGTTTTTTTCTCCAGGGAATCTTCCCCACCCAGGGATTGAGCTCGGGTCTCCTGCATTGCAGGCAGACTCTTTACCATCTGAGCCACTAGGGAAGCGCTTAAGAATATAGCACAGTATTATTGAGTCTGGTTAGCAAAACTTTTTCATTTTATAGCTGAAAGTTTGCACCCTTTAACCAACATCTCACCGATTTTCCCCATGCCCCAGCCCCTGGCAACTACCATTCTACTATTTTTGTGAGTTTGAATTTTATAGATTCCACATATAAGTGAGAACGTGTAGTATTTGTCTTTCTCTGACTTAAAAAAAAATTATTTGGCTGCTTTGGGTCTTAACTGCAGCATGCAGGATCTTCATTTGCCTCCTGCAAGATCTTTTGTTGTGGCTCATGGACTCTGTGATTGCAACTCTCGGGCTTAGTTGCCCCAGGCATGTGGGATCTTAGTTCCTTGGTCAGGGATCAAACCCACATCCCCTGCATTGCAAGGCGGATTCAATGCGAGGATCCAGCGCAAGGCCACTGGAACACCAGGGAAGTCCCCCTGTCTGACTTAGCTCACTTAGTGTAATGCCCTTAGGATCCATCTATGTGTCACAAAAGGCAGGGTTTCCTTCTTTTTTCTCTGGCTGAATAATGTGTGTGTGTGTGTGTGTGTGTGTGTGTGTGTGTGTGTGTGTGTGTGTGCGTGTGCGCCATGTTTTCTTTTTCCATTTTCTTTCATCCATTGATGAACACTTAGGTTGTCTTGGCTATTGGGAACAATGCTGCAAAGGACACGAGGGTGTAGATATCTCTTTGAGACAGTGATTTCATTTCTATTGGGTATATATCCAGAAGTGGGATTGCTGATGGTATGATAGTTCTATTTTCAAGTTTTTGAAGGATCTCAATACTATTTTCCACAGTGCTAAGTCGCTTTAGTAGTGTTCGACTCTTTGAGACCTCATGGACCTGTAGCCCACCAGGCTCCTCTGTCCATGGGATACTCCAGGCAAGAATGCTGAAATGGGCTGCCATTTCCTTCTCTAAGGGATCTTCCTGACCCAGGGATCAAACCCACATCTTTAGGTCTCCTGCGTTGGCAGGCAGATTCTTTACCACTAGCGCCACCTGGGAAGCCTGTTTTCCGTAGTCACTCCAGCAGTTTACATTTCCACCAACAGTGATCCAGGGTTCCCGTTTCTCCACAGCCTCACCGACATTTGCTGTTACTTGTCTCTTTGATAACTCATTCTAATAGGTGTGAAGTGATATCTCAGTGTAGTTTTTATGTGCATTCCCTTCATGATTAGCGGTGCTGAGCATCCTTTTATGTACCTGTTGGTCGTTTGTGTGTTCTTTGGAAAAATGTCTATTACGTTCTTAGCCCATTTTGAAATCAGATTATCACTAAATCTGACATGGAGTTATACCAGTTTGTTATATTTTGGATATTAACTTCTTTCCAGATAGATGATCAGCTTAAATGGGAAAAATTTTTGAAAAAAGAATAGGTCCATGTATGTGTATGACTGAGTTGCTCTACTGTGCATCTGAAGCTAACCCAACATTGTTAACTATACTCCAAAATAAAACAAAAAATTTAAAAAGACAGATGGTTAGCAAGTATTCCCCCCATTCGGTAGGTTGCCTTTTTATTTTGCTGACTGGGGGTTTTGCTGTGCCAGAGGTTTTAGTCTGATGTAGCCCTGCTTGTTGGTTTTTGCTTTGGTTGCCTGTGCTTCCGTTGTCATATACCAAAAATTGTTGCCAAGACCGACGTCGACGAGCTCTTTTCCCATGCTTTCTTCTGGTAGTTTTACCATTTTGGATCTATTTAAATCTTTAATCCATTTCCAGATAATTTTTGTGGGTGGTGTAAGATAGGAGTTCAATTTTATTATTTTGCATGTGAATGTCCAGTTTTCCCACCATTTATGGAAGAGATTATCCTTTCCCTATTGACTATCCTTGGCTCCCTTATAAAATGTTAGTTGACTTTACATGTGTGGGTTTATTATGTAGGCTCTTGATTCTTTTTCCCTTGATCTGTGTGTCTGTTATTATGCCAGTACCATACTGTTTTATTATTATAGCTTTGAAATAAATCAGTAAGTATGATGCCTCCAGCTTTATTCTTCCTTCTCAGAATTGCTTTAGTTCTTCAGGGTCTTTGTGGTTCCATACAGATTTTAGGGTCGCTTTTTCTATTTTTCTGGAAAATGCATTGGGATTTTTAAAGAGATTGCTTTGAATCTATAAATGCTTTTAGGTAGAATGAACATTTTAGCAATATTAATTCTTCTCATCCACAAACACAGGATATTTTTCCACATTTGTGTCTTCAATTTCTTTCATCAATACTTTATAACCTACCATATACTTTCATGCTGCTAAGCTGCTAAGTCAATTCAGTCGTGTCCAACTCTGTTCGACACCATAGGTGGCAGCCCGCCAGGCTCCCCCATCCCTGGGATTCTTCAGGCAAGAACACTGGAGTGGGTTGCCATTTCCTTCTCCAATGTATAAAAGTGAAAAGTGAAAGTGAAGTCACTCAGTCTTGTCCAACCCTCAGCAACCGCATGGACTGCAGCCTACCAGGCTCCTCCGTCCATGGGATTTTCCAGGCAAGAGTACTGGAGTGGGGTGCCATTGCCTTCTCCGTTAAATTTACTTGTAAGTATTTTATTTTTTAAATGCTGTTATAAACAGCATTATTTACTTCTTTTTCATGTATTTCATTGTTGGTGTATAGAAATGCATCTTTTATAGGTTTATTTTTGTATCTACAACTTTACTGAACTCATTTACTAGTTTTAACTTTTTTTTTTTTCTTTTTGGTGGAGTCTTTAGGATTTTCTATGTATAAGATTATGTCATCTGCAAAAAAGACACTTTTACTTCTTTCTTTATGACCTGGATGCGTTATATTTCTTTTCCTTGCCTAATTGTTCTGGCGAGGACTTCTAGGACTACAATGAATAGAAATGTTGAGACGGAGCACCTTTGTTTTATTCTTAGTCTAAGTGGGAAAGCTTTCAGCCTTTCACCACTGAGTAGGATATAAGCCGTGGGTTTGTCATATATGGCCTTTATCACGTTGTTCTTGTTCAGTCGCTCAGTCGTGTCCGACTCTTTGCGACCCTATGCACTGCAGCACATCAGGCCTCCCTGTCCTTCACCATCTCCCGGAGATTGCTCAAACTCATGTCCATCAAGTCAGTGATGCCATCCAACCATTTCATCCTCTGTCGTCCCCTTCTTCTCCTGCCTTCAGTCTTTCCCAACATCAGGGTCTTTTCCAGTGAGTCAGTTCTTTGCATCAGGTGGCCAAAGTATTGGAGCTTCAGCGTCAGCATCAGTCCTTCCAATGAATATTCTGGACTGATTTCCTTTAGGATTGACTGGTTTGATCTCCTTGCAGTCCAAGGGACTCCCAAGAGTCTTTTCCAATACCACAGCTAAAAAGCATCAATTCTTCAGCACTCAGCCCTCTTTATGCTCCAGCTCTCACATCCTTATATGACTACTGGAAAAACCATAGCTTGGACTAGATGGACCTTTGTTGGCAAAGTAATGTCTCTGTTTTTTAATGCACTGTCTAGGTTTGTCATAGCTTTTCTTCCAAGGAGCAAGCATCTTTTAATTTCATGGCTGCAGTCACCATCTGCAGTGATTTTGGAGCCCAAGAAAATAAAGTCTGTCACTGTTTCCATTGTTTCCCCATCTATTTGCCATGAAGTGATGGAACTGGATGCCATGATCTTGGTTTTTTGAATGTTGAGTTTCAAGCCAGCTTTTTCACTTTCTTTTCACCTTAATCAAGAGGCTCTTTAGTTCCTCTTTGCTTTCTGCCATAGGATGGTTTCATCTGCATATCTGAGGTTATTGTGTTAAGGTATACCCAATTTTTTGAGAGTGTTTTTTTAATCATAAAAGGATGTTGAATCATGCCAGGTACTTTTCTGCATCTGTTTTTAAAATTTTTATTTATTATTTTTTATTGCACTGGGTCTTCATTGCTTTGTGCAGGCTTCCTCTCTAGTTGTGATGAATGGGGCTACTCTTCGTTGCAGATAGTGGGTTTCTCATTGCAGTGGCTTCTCATTGCAGGGCATAGGTTCTAGGTGCTTGGACTTCAGTAGTTCTGACACTCAAGCTCAGTAGTAGTGGTTCACAGGATGTTACTCCACAGCAGGTGGAATCTTCCTGGATCAGGGATCGAACCTATGTCCCTTGCATTGACAGGAGGATTCTTATCCACTGCACCACCACGCGGGTCCTTTTTCTGCATCTATTGAGATGATCGTATGATTGTTATCTTTCATCCTATTAATGTGGTGTGTCATGTTTATTGATTTGCATATGTTGAACCATGTCTGCATCCCAGACATAACCTCACTTGAGGATGGTGTATGATCCTTTTAATGTGCTGTTGAATTCAGTTTGTATTTTGTTGAGAATTTTTGTATCTATACTCATTAGTGAAATTGGCCTATAGTTTTCTTTTCTTGTAGTGTCCTTATCTGGCTTTGACGTAATGGTCATCCTAGTTTGTGAAATGAGTTTAAGAATTCGGTACTCTTCAATATTTTGAAAGTGTTTAAGAAAGACTGCTGTTAATTCTTCTTTAAATGTTTGTTAGAATTCATCAGGGAAACCATCTGGTCCTGGAGTTTTCTGTGTTAAGAGGTTTTTGATTACTGATACAATTTCCTTACTTATTATTGGTCTGTTCATATTTTCTATTTCTTAATGATTCAGTCTTAGGAGGTGTAATGTTTCTAGGAATTTATCCATCTTTTCTTAGATTATTCAATTGGTTGGCATATAATTGCTCACAGCAGTCTCTTATGATCCTTTGAATTATTGTTGTAATGTCTCTTCTTTCATTCTTTATTTCAGCTATTTGGGTTCTCTCTCTCTATTTTTTTTTTTCTTAATTAGTCAAGCTAATTCCTGATGGCTTCCTGACGTCCCTGATGGCTCAGATGGTAAAGCATCTGCCTACAATGTGGGAGACCCAGGTTCAATCCCTGGGTTGGGAAGATCCCCTGGAGAAGGAAATGGCAACCCACTCCAGTATTCTTGCCTGGACAACCTCATGGATTTTCCTCCTATGGAGGAGCCTGGTAGGCTATAGTCCATCGACTTCACTTTCACTTTTCACTTTCAGTCAAGCTAAAGCATGGTCAATTTTATCTTTTTAAAAAAAACTATTAGTTTTGTTGATCCTTTTTATTGTTCTTTCTAGTCTTCATTTCATTTCTTTATGCTCCAATCTTTTTTTATTTCTTTCTGCTAATCTTGGGCTTGATTTGTTCTTCTAGTCCGTGAGGTGTACAATTTTCTGGCGGGGCACAGAGCTCATGGGTTGCCCAGAAAGGGGAATATGAATAAAAGGACAGGAGCTAGTCTGAGCTAGGCTAAAAGGTTTTCTGAGTATTGTGAGGATAAGGACACCTAGAATTTTATTCTCCTTCCTTTCCCCGTGCCTTCTCAGCTTCTGGGCAGGAGGGTAGGGGCCTCCTGAGCAAGAACTGCCACCAGGTTTTTTCTGTGGTTCCCAGAGCTCGGGGCAGGCAGTGAGTGGGGCACCTCCGCTGGTGCCACCTGACCTCGTCCCCCAGCTTAGGGCCGCTTCTCGCTGCCTGTGAGCACCAGGGTCTGCAGGATGACAGATGGTGATACAGTTCCCTTGCTCACGTCATTCTCATCCACCACCACAAGTCGGCGACTCCTTGCTTCCACTAGCCTGCTGAGAAAGGTCTCCAGAGTCTCATCCAGGTAGCACTTGAAGCCAGATTTAAAGTAATGTGATCAATTTTTCAGGGCTTTGACTATAGGCACATCTAGGTTGTGGTAGGTCTTTTATGCTGCCTGATGGATAACATCAGTGAAGAAGGAAATGGTAACCCACTCTAGTGTTCTTACCTGGGAAGTCCCATGGACAGAGAAGCCTCATGGGCTACAGTCCAGAGGATCCCAAAGAGTCGAACATGACTGAAGTGACTTAGCACGGATAACATCAAACGTGGAATAGATGTTCACCACCTGACCTTCCTCATTCACTGGCAGATCCTGTACAAAGACGCCCAGAGCCATGTCAATGGGGTCATAGTACAGAACATAGCAATGCTGGCATAGAAGCTAATCTTCTATTAGACTTAGACATGAACTCTGGCTTAAGAACTCAGTGATAAACACTTTGAGGAACTTGAGAATGCACTTGTGGGTGAGGATGTACAAGATGTTGCTTGATTCTGGGTCAACAACCGGCAACCTGTGGATCTTGTTTGGAATTAATGAAAAGACAGCATTAAACAAGTTGGCATTAGGAGAAATGCAGACAAGTGGTTAACGAAGTCCTGTATATACACCTCCTTTCAAGTTTCTATTTTGTATTCTTCCAGCTCATAGCTCTGGAACCAAGGCTGATTTATAGTAATAGTGCAGGGTATTGATGAAATTGGTGATAATCCACATGCCCACAAGTCCTTGCTTTTTAGTATCCAGAAAGGGGCAGCTTGTATACCTGCAGGAAAGTAGCAAATACAACCAAATTGGAGCTTGTGAGAATCAGGTCATAGCAGCCAGAAACTTTATAAAGGATGGATATATGTTATTGTTGGATTCTGGGGTCTCTCTCTTTTTTAGTTAATTAATTTTATTTATTTTTGGCATGCAGGACCTTTGTTGTGGCATATGGGATTTTTCGTTTGGTGTGAGGGCTCTTCCTTGTGGTATGTGGGCTTCTCTCTAGTTGTGGGGCATGGGCTCCAGAACACCTGGGCTCAGCAGCTGCCACGTGTGAGCTCTGTAGTTCTGGCATCTGGGCTTAGTTGCCTCCTGACCAGAGATCGAACCTGCATCCCCTATGTTGGAAGATGGACTCTTAACTGCTGGACCCCCAGGGAAGTCCTGATTCTGGAGTCTCTTGAGGATGTTTATTTTTCCAGAGTTGGAAACTCTCAAGAAGTGACCATATCCATTGCAAAAGGCCCTGGCTGGGTTCATTTGCTCTAGGAACCTCACTTTCTTTATCATTATTATTATTATTATTATTATAGAGGTATTTATTGCTTTGGTGCTTCCTTCATGGCTCAGACAGCAAAGAATCTGCCTGCAATGTGAGAGACCTAGGTTCGATCCCTTGGTTGGGAAGATCCCCTGGAAAAGGGAATGGCTACCCCCTCCAGTGTTCTTGCCTGGAGAATTCCATGGACAAAGGAGCCTGGCAGGCTACAGTTCATGGGATCACAAAGACCCAGACACAACTTAGCGACTAAACAACTACAACAACAACAAAATAGATCATGTATTTCCTGTGTTTCATGAAGTTAACTAGTTGCTATTATAGGTACAATAAGAATTAGTTCTGTTTTCTGACCTCCTGAGAATAATATTTTAAGGTAAGTGTTAGTCGTGTCCAACTCTTTCTGGAACCCATGGACTGTAGCCCACCAGACTCCTCTGTCCAGGTAAGGAATTGCCTATTCATTGAACACAACTCAATAACTGGAGTTGACTAATGATAGACCAGGGAACAGTCAGGCACAGTGTAGTAAATTATGTTCTGTCATCTTATAATTCTTAATAATTCAGCTGTCACTCTAGACATTTTAGAGTCTTTGTCTGGAGAATGGAGAGAAATAAAATTTAGGCTGCTAGTACAGACAAGGTAAAAATCTGGGGTGTCAGAGGAAGGAAAGGCATCACAGAGAAGACTCTAAAATTGGGTGCCGGATGGTGAGTGAAAGTTCACAAAGGTGACACGGGGAGAAAGAGAGGGCATTCTAGACAGAAGGAGCAAGATGGACACAGATCACAGATGGAAGACATCTTCGCTGGGAATAGAGAGGCTGCGTGCATTTGTGAGAAAGAGTTCAGGAAGGCAGATTGAAGGGGCAGGGTGGGGGCCAGGTAATATGGTGTTCTTAAGAGTTAGACAAGCCTGGGACCAGACTCCTGCTCGGCTTCTAATTAGCTCTGCAATCTTGAGCAAGTACCTTTGTAATATTCATAATTCCCTATCTGTAAATTCATAAGAACAAACCAGTACCTACCTCCGAGGATTACTGTGAGTTTGAAATAAGAGAGACCATTTAAAGTGCTTAAAATGACAGTTGATCACGAGGTATCATTTACAGGCTCAGTCAATAGACGTGTGTGGTTGCTATTGGTACTGTCATGCTAGTAACAATGTGTGTATGGGTATACACACTAATAACAATAGTTCTTCTATGTGAATAAAGGGACTAGATTATGAAATGGTTTAGAGACCATGTTTAAGAGTACAGGCTTTTTCTTTTAGGCCAATGTTTCTAAAATGTGGTCAGTTAGGCTATGAAAGTAACAGTCCTCAAGCAGCTTCTGTGGCAAAAGCAATGCAAAGATACCTGTTTGAAAATTTTATGAATATGAAATGGAAGAAAAATGATCAAATACCGTTATGCTCTTAATAAGGGTTCACACATAGAGATGGCTCAAATTGGACAGACTCTTAAGGTATAGTTAAAATGATCAGGATATAGTTTATTTTAGTTATATCATTGGAATATTATTGTTTATGTGTGTAAAGTTTGCATTTTTTCTTGTTACTATTGTGTTGTGTTATGACTCTGATTAACAAAAATAGATTAATGACTGAAAAAGTGATTCATTGACGTGTAAAAGCAATGATAAAAATAGTACAAAAACTACAATTCAGAAGTGCAATTAGTGAACAGGATTTCAGGATCTGTTGGAACAAGAGCATCTGTGAACATGATGAATTCACCCAAGCAGCTGAAAGGGAAAGTGTGACTGGGAAGGGTGGCTATGAATATCTAAAAATAGGATTTTATTGAACCAGAGGTTTATTCCCCTCTTGCTTCCAGTGTGCACTGTGTGAAAACTCTGTCAGAATGCTTTGTGATGCTCTCAGTGGTTTTACATCATTCCCGAAACAGAATAACCTGGAGACTTCCCTGGTGACCCAGTGGTTAAGATTCCTTTTTTTTAATGCAGGGGGCACAGGTTCAGGGAACGAAGATCACACATGCTATGCAGCGCAACCAAAAAATAAGCAAATGAAAAAACAAAATAGAATAACCTTATAGGTCAACCTGGAGAAGGAAACGGCACCCCACTCCAGTATTCTTGCCTGGAAAATTCCGTGGACAGAGGAGCCTGGCAGGGCTACAGTCCATGGGGTCACAAAGAGTCGGACACAACTGAGCATGCTTGCCTATGGGTCAACCAGTAGTTTTTACTGAAGCAGGCACAAAATAATATTTTCTGGTACGAAACTGATTTATTTTATTTCTAAATGCAAAGAGGCCAAAACAGTAGCATCCGCAGATGCAAGCCATGCTAGGGCCAACATGTTTATAAAACTGGCCTCAAACTCAGGACAAATGAAATGCTGGGAGAGGAAGCCACAGCAGTCATGGGCAAACGTAAAGTCAGGGCAGGATGCTGCATAGCACAAATGACACACAAAGATGTGGAGCTCTTCTTCTTGTGATGATGACAGCCAGGTTTTGTTTTCAGTTCAGTTCAGCCCCTCAGTTGCGTCTGACTCTTTGCGACCCCGTGGACTGCAGCATGCCAGGCTTCCCCGTCCATCGCCAACTCCTGCAGCTTACTCAAACTCATGTCCGTTAACTCGGTGATGCCATCCAACTGTCTCATCCTCTGTCGTCCCCTTCTCCTCCTGCCCTCAATCTTTCCCAGCATCAGGGTCTTTAAAAAAATTTTTTTAATAGTTGAATAATTTATTTTGTTTTATAGTTAAGTAAAACTATAAAACAAAACTATATTTTGTTTCATAGTTGAGTAAAACTATAAAACAAGACTATATTTTTGTTTTATAGTTGAGTCGAACCACAGAAAGGGAAAGATATACTCAACTGAATGCAGAGTTCCAGAGAATAGCAAGGAGAGATAAGAAGGCCTTCTTAAATGAACAACGCAAAGAAATACAGGGAAGCAATAGAATGGGAAAGACTAGAGATCTCTTCAAGAAAATTAGAGATATCAAGGGAACGTTTCATGCAAGAATGGGCACAATAAAGGACAGAAATGGTGAGGACCTAACAGAAGCAGAAGAGATTAAGAAGAGGTGGCAAGAAGAACTATACAGAAAAGATCTTAAGGACCCAAACAATCATGATGATGTGGTCACTTACCTAGAGCTGGACATCCTGAAGTGTAAGTGGGTCTTAGGAAGCATCACTATGAACAAAGCTAGTGGGGGTGATGGAATTCCAGCTGAGCTACTTTAAATACTAAAAGATGATGCTGTTAAAATGCTTCACTCAATGTCTGCAAACTTGAAAACTCAGCAGTGGCCACAGGACTGGAAAATGTCAGTTTTCATTCCAATTCCAAAGAAGAGCAGTGCCAAAGAATGTTGAAACTAACATACAATTTTACTCATTTCACATGATAGCAAAGTTATGCTCAAAATCCTTCAAGCCAGGCTTCAGCAGTACTTGAATCAAGAACTTCCAGTTGTACAAGCTAAGTTTAGAAAAGGCAGAGGAACCAGAGATCAAATTGCCAACATTTGTTGGATCATGGAGAAAGCAAGGGAATTCCAGAAAAACATCTACTTCTGCTTCATTGACTATGCTAAAGCCTTTGACTGTGGATCAGAACAAACCATGGAAAATTCTGAAAGAGATTGGAATATCAGACCACTTTACTTGTCTCCTGAAAAACCTATATGTAGGTCAAGAAGTGACAGTTAGAACCAGACATGAAACAACTGATTGGTTCAAAATTGGGATGGGGTACAACATGGCTGTATATTGTCACCCTGCTTATTAAACTTCTATGCAGAGTGTGTGTGTGTATGTTAGTCAGTCAGTCATGCAGAAATGCTGGGTTGGATGAATCACAAGCTGGAATCAAGACTGCTGGGAGAAATATCAGTGTCTCAAATGATGCAGATGATACCACTCTAATCACAGAAAGTGAAGAGAAACTAAAGAGTCTCCTGATGAGGGCGAAAGAGAAGAGTGAAAAAGGTGGCTCAAGACTCAACATTACAAAAATTAAGATCATGCCATCCAATCCTATCACTTCATGGAAAGTAGAAGGGAAAAAAATGGAAGCAGTGGCAGATTTTCTTTTCTTGGGCTCTAAAATCACTGAGGATGGTGACTGCAGCCTTGAAATTAAAAGATGCTTGCTCCTTGAAAGGAAGACTATGACAAACCTAGACGATGTCTTAAAAAGCCCAGACATCACTTTGCCTACAAAGGGCCATATAATCAGTGTTAGTCGTTAGTTGCTCAGTCGTGCCCGACTCTTTGTGACCCCATGGACTGCAGTCCACCAGGCTTCTCTGTCCATGAGATTTTCCAGGCAAGGATACTGGAGTGGGTTGCCATTTCTTTCTCCAGGGGATCTTCCCAACCCAGGGATTGAACCTGGGTCTCCTGCACTGCAGGCAGATTC
The DNA here is from genome assembly GCF_016772045.2 of Ovis aries. Classification (NCBI taxonomy): domain Eukaryota; kingdom Metazoa; phylum Chordata; class Mammalia; order Artiodactyla; family Bovidae; genus Ovis; species Ovis aries. The sequence goes on from NC_056077.1 coordinate 22,814,136, forward strand.
TTTACTGACTGAGCTACAAGGGAAGCCCCATATGAGCTATGGTTTTTCCGGTAATCACATATGGTTGTGAGAGTTGGACCATAAAGAAGGCTGAGCACCCAAGAATTGATGCTTTTGAACTGTGGTGCTGGAGACTCTTAAGAGTCCCCTGGACTGTAAGGAGATCAAACAGGTCAATCCTAAAGGAAATCAACCCTGAATATTCATTGGAAGGACTGATGCTGAGGCTGAAGCTCCAATACTTTGGTCACCTGATGCAAAGAACTGACTCACTGGAAAAGACCTTGATGCTGGGAAAGACTGAAGGTGAAAGGAAAAGGGATGAGGATGAGATGTTGGGATAGCATCACCAACTCAATGGACATGAGTCTGAGCAAACTCCAGGAGACAGTGGAGGACTGAGGAGCCTCGCGTGCTGCAGTCCATGGAGTTGGAAAGCGTCAGACATGACTTACTGACTGAACAACAACAACAAAGCCATTAGTGGGGGATAGAATAAACCAGCTCTTTGCATCTCTGTGGTACCCATATGAAAGAGAAAGACATACCTTATAGTTTTGAACTCTCATTATCATTTGATCTAATATTTTTGTGAGAGAGGATGCAGATTAGAAGTGTATTTGAGGGCATGCTGATGGAGGACCAGGCATGCATCCAGCAAAGAAAGGTTTTGACTTTCGAAAAGTATCGACTCTTTTTTTTTTTAATATTTATTTGTTGTTTTTTTTTTTTTTGGCTGCCTAGGGTCTTGGCTGCCTCTCGTCTCAGAGGATGAGATGGTTGGATGGCATCACCAACGTGATGGACATGAATTTGAGCAAACTTCGGGAGTTGGTGATGGACAGGGAAGCCTGGCATGCTGCAGTCCATGGGGTCGCAAGGAGTTGGACACGACTGAGCGACTGAATTGAACTGAACTAAATGGGTCTTAGTTGTGGCAGGCAGACTCAGTAGTTGTGACTTACAGGTTTAACTGACCATAGGGCATGTTGGATCCTACTTCCCCAACCATGTTGGGACCCACGCCCCCTGCATTGGAAAGCAGATTCTTAACACTGGAGCACCAAGGAAGTTCCCCTATCTATTGCTACAAAAATGTATAGTCGCTTCAAAACCTCATCACTTAAATAATAGGAATTTATTAATCTCACGAGTCTGTCGGCCAGTGGAGTGGTTCTTCTCCTCTCAGCTAGGCTTACCCTGGTGTCGGTGACAAGATGTGAGCAGGACCAGTTGTGTCTTTTGTGGAGCTCAGGGCCCCTTATTTAGACATTATGAAGAATTTTAAAGTAATGACAACAGAACATTAAACCAAGCATGGGATCTTTCTTACATAGGACCCTGTGTGACTGCAAAGGCCAAGAGCCATGAAGCCAGTCCTAGATGTGGGTCATCGTGTAGGCAGCTCTGCTGCCCTCAGCTGGGTTCTTCCATGTGTCTGAGTAGCAGTGTGGCTAGTCTGGGTTAGACTTGGCTGGGACAACAGGGGTAGCTCTGCTCTGTCCATCTCATCCTTTAGCAGGCTGGCCCAAGCATGTGCCTGTGGCAAAGAGACAGGAGGAAGGACAAGCAAGCCCAAACATGCAGGCGCTTCTCAGGTCTCTGCTTTGTCACACGTGCTGCCGTCCACTGGATCACGAGTGGGCTTCCCAGGGGGCACTAGTGGTTAAGAGACCACCTGTCCATGCAGGTGGACAGAAAAGACTCAGATACGATCCCTGGGTCGGGAAGATCCCCTGGAGGAGGGCACAGTAACCCACTCCAGTATTCTTGTCTGGGGAATCCCAGGGACAGAGGAGCCTGGTAGGCTGCAGTCCATAGGGTTGCACAGAGTCGACGTGACTGAAGCAACTTAGCAAGCACGCATGCACGCACACTGGGTCCCAGCAACTGCTATGGCGAACCCAGAAGTAGAGCGGGAGGGTGCTACCACACCATGACAAAGGGATGAAGAATTAGGGCTGCTTTTGCCTTGCACCTCCCTCAACTACTCAAAACTAGCTGTATCCAAGTGCTAAAATTCCACACTGTCTTATTTACTAAGAACAGTTAAGAATGGTGATCTTCACTAAGTGGTGAAGAAGGAACAAAAATTGTTAGCACCATCAAATCTCCATGACAGAGCATATGTCTTTTCCATGTGTCTTGCGAATAAATGGGTGGCTTGGACTAAAACTGTTTTTCTACCCTGAAGTGTGCTGGCTATCCAGGAGGAATGTACTCATGTGAAAAACTGAAATGAGAGAGGAGATAAAATTTCTTTATAACACTAATAATGCCAGGAAAAACCAGAAACCAGAAATCATCCTTGTCATTACCAGTGTTGTGAGGAAATGTTATCTCAAAGGTTTCCAGTGAGTGTCAACATGCCATGGGCAGTAGGTTGAAAATCTCAAACCTCTCATTTCAACCTCATCGGATATTAAGTGCAGAAGATAACATATCAGGAAATTGAACTGTGATGCAGGAGGCTTTGTCAGCCAGCATTGAGTCTTCCCTAACACTTGATTTTTTTCCATTTTCTGGAGAAAGACATCTGTGACATTGGGCATATTTAAAACCCATTTAGTGTGCCAGAAAACGTGGAGAAATTCTTTCCTGTGCTGAACCCAAACAGGAAACTTTAGAAATTCATTTGCAACTGTCATCCAAGTTAAAACATCCAAAGACTTCCCTGGTGGTCCACTGCTTGAGAATCTGGTTGAGAACCCCTGCCAATGCAGGGGACATGAGTTTGATCCCAGGGCAGAGAAGATCCCACATGCCAACTAGGGCAACTAGGGGCATGTGGGGCAACTAGGCTGGTGCCCCACAATGAATGAGCTCGAGTTCTGGAGCCCACATGCTGCAACTACTAAAACCTGCACACCTAGAGTCCATGCTCCCAAACAGGAAAAGCCATGGCAATGAGAAGGCCATGCATGGCATCTAGAGAGTAGCCGCTCCTCCCCACAACGAGAGAAAGCCCATGTGCAGCAGAGAAGACCCAGCACAGTGAAAAATAATAAATAATTTTAGAAATCCAACCATACAGCCTTTGACTTAATTGCTTGTAAAATTGGCGTTCAGTGAGAGACTTCACCACTGTTTCTAGGTATATGTCCCCATCCAAATACACACAACATAGTATGTAGGGCCACCAAGCATTTGCTGCCCATCATTCTTAGTTATGGGCTTCCCAGGTGGCACTAGTGGTAAAGAATCTGCCTGTCAATGCAGGAGATGCAGGTTCCATCCCTGGGTCAGGGAGATCCCCTGCAGTAGGAAAAGGCAATCCACTCCGGTATTCTTGCCTGGGAAATCCCATGGACAGAGGAGCCTGCCAGGCTACAGCGCATGGGTTCTCAAAGAGTTGAGTATGACTGAGCGACTGAGCGTGCATGCATTTGTAATTTTGCTTTCTAATTTAGTAGAGCAAGATAGATGGAATCTGTCATTAATGCAGATACACATATACATGTGTTTATTATGTCTAGACCATTCAGGTATGACTTAAATCAAATCCCTTATGATTATACAGTGGAAGTGAGAAATAGATTTAATGGACTAGATCTGATAGACAGAGTGCCTGAAAGACTATGGATGGAGGTTCGTGATATTGTACAGGAGACAGGGATCAAGACCATCCCCATGGAAAAGAAATGCAGAAAAGCAAAATGGCTGTCTGGGGAGGCCTTACAAATAGCTGTGAAAAGAAGAGAAGTGAAAAGCAAAGGAGAAAAGGAAAGATATAAGCATCTGAATGCAGAGTTCCAAAGAATAGCAAGAAGAGATAAGAAAGCCTTCCTCAGCGATCAATGCAAAGAAATAGAGGAAAACAACAGAATGGGAAAGACTAGAGATCTCTTCAAGAAAATTAGAGACACCAAGGGAACATTTTATGCAAAGATGGGCTTGATAAAGGACAGAAATGGTATGGACCTAACAGAAGCAGAAGATATTAAGAAGAGGTGGCAAGAAAACACAGGAGAGCTGTACAAAAAGAGCTTCACGATCCGGATAATCACAATGGTGTGATCACTTACCTAGAGCCAGACATCCTGGAATGTGAAGTCAAGTGGGCCATAGGAAGCATCACTATGAACAAAGCTAGTGGAGGTGATGGAATTCCAGTGGAGCTATTTCAAATCCTGAAAGATGATGCTGTGAAAGTTCTGCACTCAGTATGCCAGCAAATTTGGAAAACTCAGCAGTGGCCACAGGACTGGAAAAGGTCAGTTTTCATTCCAATCCCAAAGAAAGGCAATGCCAAAGAATGCTCAAACTACTGCACAATTGCACTCATCTCACATGCTAGTAAAGTAATGCTCAAAATTCTCCAAGCCAGGCTTCAGCAATATGTGAACCATGAACTTCCAGATGTTCAAGCTGCTTTTAGAAAAGGCAGAGTAATCAGAGATCAAATTGCCAACATCTGCTGGATCATGTAAAAAACAAGAGAGTTCCAGAAAACATCTATTTCTGCTTTATTGACTATGCTAAAGCCTTTGACTGTGTGGATCACAATAAACTGGAAAATTCTGAAAGAGATGGGAATACCAGACCACCTGACCTGTCTGTTGATAAACCTATATGCAGGGCAGGAAGCAACAGTTAGAACTGGACATGGAACAACAGACTGGTTCCAAATAGGAAAAGGAGTACGTCAAGCCTGTATATTGTCAGCCTGCTTATTTAACTTATATGCAGAATACATCATAAGGAACGCTGGGCTGGAAGAAGCACAAGCTGGAATCAAGATTGCCAGGAGAAATATCAATAACCTCAGATATGCAGATGACACCACCCTTATGGCAGAAAGTGAAGAGGAACTAAAAGCCCCTTGAGGAAAGTGAAAGAGGAGAGCGAAAAAGTTGACTTAAAGCTCAACATTCAGAAAGCTAAGATTGTGGCATCTAGTCCCATCGCTTCATGGGAAATAGATGGGGAAACAGTGGAAACAGTGTCAGACTTTATTTTTTGGGGCTCCAAAATCACGGCAGATGGTAATTGCAACCATGAAATTAAAAGACGATTACTCTTTGGAAGGAAAGTTATGACCAACCTAGATGGCATGTTTAAAAGCAGAAACATTACTTTGCGAACAAAAGTCCATTTAGTCAAGGTTATGGTTTTCCAGTGGTCATGTATGGATGTGAGAGCTGGACTGTGAAGAAAGCTGAGCACCGAAGAATTGATGCTTTTGAATTGTGGTGTTGGAGAAGAGATCTTGAGAGTCCCTTAGACTGCAAGGAGATCCAACCAGTCCATCCTAAAGGAGATCAGTCCTGGGTGTTCTTTGGAAGGACTGATGCTGAAGCTGAAACTCCAATACTTTGGCCACCTGATGCGAAGAGTTGACTCATTGGAAAAGACTCTGATGCTGGGAGGGATTGGGGGCAGGAGGAGAAGGGGACGACAGAGGATGAGATGGCTGGATGGCATTACCAACTCGATGGACATGAGTTTGGTTCTACTCCAGGAGTTGCTGATGGACAAGGAGGCCTGGCATGCTGGGATTCATGGGGTCTCAAAGAGTCGGACCCCACTGAGTGACTGAACTGAACTGAAGGATTGATTGCAAATAATAGTATCCTTTTTGCTGATTTGTTATTCCTCACCATTCTACCTTTGCTATTTCAGCTTTCTATCGAAACTCTGGATCTGAGTATATTTGAATAGTTCTTTTTAGTAAGCCTGGTATATGGCACTATCTAAACTCTTGCTACCTGTTATCTAAAATTCAGGTACTAAGTGTATGTATCCCTTGCTATATGAACTTGATTTCCAAACTCAAGGTCAGGAGATAAATAGGTTTGATAACAGGGGATACTTGAATACTATTAATTTTAAATAATATATTAATTTTATTATTTAAAATTTTTGTGAATGTTTACCTAAAATTGGAGGTTTTCATATGTTCCAGGCAGCTAATAAGTGGTTATTAAACACTGAAAATTTAAGGAACACTCCTTTCCTTTAGGGATCATTGAAAGAGATTTTAAATAGAGGGGAAAATATAATCAGATCTGCATTTTCATATTATTCAGGAAAATAGTGTTGAGTTTGGAAGATGGCACATAAAATTCCATACTGGGGACTTCCCTGATGGTCCAGTGGTTAGGAATCCACCTGCCAATGCAGGGGGCACGGTTTGATCCCTGGTCCAGGAAGATCCAACATGCTGCGGAGAACCTAAGCTTGGGCGCCACAGTTGCTAAGCTCGCATGCCACAACTACCAAAGCCTGCATGCATACAGCCTGTGCTCCACAACAAGAGAAGCCACTGCAATGAGAAGCCTAGTTTCTGTAACTAGAGAGTAGCCCCTGCTCACTGCAACTAGAGAAAGCCCGCATGCAGCAACAAAGACCTAGCACAGCCATAAATCAATTGATCAAACTAAGTAAACAAATGAAGGTACCTGTGTTCCCCCCAAAAAGCTTGATACTGGCAGACTTTATTCTTTCTACAAACATTCAGGAACCTACTGAACAGAGCTTGTATTGGAGGATACAAGAATGGAAGGATTGCAATGGGGGTCTATTGTCCCGAGTCCAGCCTCATGGAAGTAACCACTATTCAAATTACCCAATGATTAAATCACAATTGTGTTAAGTCCTGATGAAGAATCAGGAGTGGCTCTGAGAGATGGCGTGGAGATAGAAACCATTCTTAGAGAAAGATGAGACATGAAGGTGAAAGAGGAAGGAGATGAAAGATGATTCCAGTTTTCTGGTTTAGAGCCTGAGGTTATTGACAGAAAAAGGAGGGCGGATTTAAGAGGAAGTGATTTGCCATCTTTTGATAATTAAGTGATGTGCTGTGCTGTGCTTAGTCACTCAGTCGTGTCCTTCTTTTTGTGACCTATAGCCCTCCAGGCTCCTCTGTCCATGGGGATTTTCCAGGCAAGAATACTGTATTGGATTGTCCTCCTCCAGGGGATCTTCCCAACCCAGGGATCAAACTCAGGTCTCCCACATTGCAGAAGAATTCTTGACCATCTGTGCCACTAAGTGATGGACGTGATGACTTTGAACTGCCTGTGAGATATGCAGGATAGTTGTGCAGAAGGCAGGTGTGTATTTAAATGTGGAGTGAGAAATCTGAGCTGCAGGTACATATTTGGGGATACAGGATGGACTGGTAGCTACGGAGACTGACTCAGCTTGTCCACTATCCTTAATAGCTTCTCCTCTGGCCTCAGTCAAGGCTATAGACAACTGTTTCTGCAGGGCAAGATATTTTTTTCAACCAGCTTCCATCTCTTAACTTCCACTTTGAACCTCCCTACTTTGGTTTAGTCTTTATTCTTTTCTCTTGCCTCGAATCTATATATTTCCCTTATGGAATTTTTTTTTTTCTTTTTGCTTGCTCAACTTCCATTCACTCTACTTCTGCTAACAGCTTCTGGGTTTTGCTTGAGGCTTCACCTTCCCCCACCACTCTAATCCTATGTAGTTCTGGTAATACTGATTCCACCCTGAATTTGGGGCAAGAGAGTCTATACCTGTGACAGAGGCCTGGCTAACCAAAGTCTCCTGGTGATAGAGATTACCTCAGGGTTGATTGCATGATCAGAGTAAGAAAATAAAAAAGAGATGCCCTGAAAGCTTTGCTGAGACTTCTGGCAGAAAGTCAGGGGTTCTTTCCCTCTTAATGTAAACCTAAAAGGATGTAACGGTAACGTTTCTACGATAGTCTTATAGCCACAAGGATTTTGAGGACAGAGCAAATACAGTGAGAGGAGCATGACAATGAAGAAAGTGAATTTTGGTGATCTTGCTGAATTCCGTCTTTACTTAGGAAATTTAACCCATTGACACTGATTGTGATTACTGCTTCCTCCTGTTGAATTTCTTTATTTGTATTCTTTTAATACAGTGGTTCTCAGATACTTAAGTCTGACCCCATCCTACAGGTTCTGATTCATTTGGTCTGGGGTGCGCTCCGGCCATTAGCATTGTTTAAATTAATTTGTATTGGAGTATAGTTGCTTTACAGTGCTGTGCTAGTGTCTGCTGTATAGCAAAGGGTATCAGCTGTACATGTACCTCTCTCTCTCTCTTTTAATTTCTTTCCCATTTAGGTCACTACAGAGCACTGAGTAGAGTTCCCTGTGCTATATAGTAGGTTATCTCTTTTATACACAGTATCAATAGTGTATATACATCAATCCCAGTCTCCCAATTCATCTCATGGCCCCTTCCCCCTTGGTATCCATAGGTTTGTTCTCTATGTCTGTGTCCCTATTTCTACTTTGCAAATAAGATCATCTATACCATTTTTCTAGATTCCACATATATGTATTAATATGCAATACATTTTTCTCTGACTTATTTCATTCTGTATGACAGTCTCTAGGTCCATCCACGTCTCTACAAATGACCCAATTTCATTCCTTTTTATGGCTGAGTAAAGAGCCTCTTGATGAAAGTGAAAGAGGAGAGTGAAAAGGTTGGCTTAAAGCTCAACATTCAGAAAACTAAGCTCATGGCATCTGGTCCCATCACTTCATGGGAAGTAGATGGGGAAACAGTGGAAACAGTGTCAGACTTTATTTTTTTGGGCTCCAAAATCACGGCAGATGGTGATTGCAACCATGAAATTAAAAGACACTTACTCCTTGGAAGGAAAGTTATAACCAACCTAGATAGCATATTCAAAAGCAGAGACATTACTTTGCCAACAAAGGTCCATCTAGTCAAGGCTATGGTTTTTCCAGTGGTCATGTATGGATGTGAGAGTTGGACTGTGAAGAAAGCTGAGCGCCAAAGAATTGATGCTTTTGAACTGTGGTGTTGGAGAAGAGATCTTGAGAGTCCCTTGGACTGCAAGGAGATCCAACCAGTCCATTCTAAAGGAGATCAGCCCTGGGTGTTCATTGGAAGGACTGATGCTAAAGCTGAAACTCCAATACTTTGGCCACCTGATGCGAAGAGTTGACTCATTGGAAAAGACTCTGATGCTGGGAGGGACTGGGGGCAGGAGGAGAAGGGGACGACAAAGGATGAGATGGCTGGATGGCATGATCGACTCGATGGATATGAGTTTGAGTGAACTCTGGGGGTTGCTGATGGACAGGGAGGCCTGGCGTGCTGCAATTCATGGGGTCACAAAGAGTCGGAAACGACTGAGCGACTGAACTGGACTGAACTGAATATTCTACTGTGTACGTGTCCCACATCTTCTTTATCCATTCCTCTGCTGATGGCCATTTAGTGGCCTTTGGTATTTTTAAAATTTCCCCATGTTGTATATGCAGCCAGGTTTGAGAATGCCACATCTAGCAGTCACTCTTGATTTTTTTAATGTTTTATTAAAAAATACTACATGTACAGAAATATAAGACACACAGGAAAAAAACATAAAGCAAGCAAAACACAATTTTACTTTGAGAAATGAAATATTACTGGTACCCTAGAGCCTCCTGCATGCCCCGTTTCAGTTCATCTTAAATCTCCTGCCAGATATCTTCTATCAATACCTAGGCTAACTCTGTGTCTTCAGCATCCCTGGGGCAATTGAATCCATAAGCTGCTTTCAAACCCCTTCCTGCCCTCACTCCAATGTTGAAGTCTTAAGAAATTCTAGTTCCAGGTCTTAATTTTTCTCACAGTATACATGTCTACATTTGTTTAGATATAGACATAAGTTTTCCTAGTGTTTTTATTTATTAATTTTTAAAATTTGGCTGTACCCCTTGGCATGTGGGACCTAGTTCGTTGACCAGGGATCAAACCCATGCCGTCTGCCTTAGAAGGTGAAGTCTTAACCATTGAGCCGCCAGGGAAGTCCTCAGTGTTTTTAGACAGCATATTTCTTGTATCCACCACTCCTTTCCCTAGAATTTGCAATGTTGGAAGCTAGAGCATTGTTAGTCCAAAAGAGAACCTCTGTTCTCATTGCAGGAGCCGATTTCTGAGATCTTAAGGGATGGGGTAACCGTACTGCCTGACTAGGTAGTACATTTATATTCAAAGAGGACAGGTATTCTCTCCTTCTTAGTAGGTACTGTGTATTCTTGGGGGCACTGCTCGCCTTCTGCGGCTCCTGGAATTATTCAGAAGTGTTCTACCTTGGAGAGCTAGCTAGGTAGCTGTGACAGGGCCAGGCACCAGAAACAGCCTTTCCTCTTCCTCCCCGACCTCGGTCCCTTAATGGGTTTTGGAAACCCGTTAAGAAGGGCTCTGCTTCCCCATCCAGGCCAGCCCTCAAGTTCAGAGCTTTCTCTAGGAAAGTTATTTATTCTTTGCTCAGAGAGTAGTCCTGGGGTCTTTATCCTGGGAACTTTCTCTGCCTGGAGCTGTCAACTAGAGGGCAGTGTCTGATCCAGCCAGGCCAAATGCAGCCTGGTACTTAATTACTTTAACAACCGTAGAGGGGCCTCTCTCTCTCTTCATATTTGCTTATTCTAATCTTGGATTTCCCCCTGGCTTCCTTGGGAAGAGCTGCTTTTCCTCAGCAGTGTTTAGTGTCAAGTTTTCTCTACCCTAGTCATGCCCTTGACTGCAAACTTTATAGAGTCTATCTTACAGGAATTGTTCATCATTTCTTTCTTTCTTTGTAAAAAATATTCATTTGCCTGCTCCAGGTCATATTTGCAGCATAGGGGATCTTTAGCTGTGGCATGCAAACTCTTGACTACAGCATGTGGGCTCTAGTTCCCAGACCCGGGATCAAACCCCAGCTCCTGCATTAGGAATGTGGCGTCTTAGCCACTGGACCACCAGGGAAGTCCCTTCTTCATCATTTTTGATTTAATAATAGGACTCTTTCTTGTTTTTTTGGCAATTATATGTGCAAAATTTTCCAGACTATATAAATATTTTGTACATAAATAATACATATTAAGTATACATAATTTTGTATATATGAATAATTCTGTATATGTCAATAATATTTTTCTGTCGTTTTAGTGGAATTTGGGAGCACGGGAAGTAGATATCCGAGCCGAGAAAATAAAATAGTGCGACTGGCATCAGATGGCATCTTTTAGAGAGTAGCTGTATTTTTAGCATCTGCATTTGGCCCTTAATGCATACAGGAGTATGCTACAGTTGCTCATATATATATATATTTTTGGCTATGCTAGATCTTCCTGCCACGTGCAGGCTTTCTCTAGTTGCAGTGAGTAGGGGCTACTCTTTGTCGGGGTGCTCGGGCTTCTCATTGCAGTGACTTCTCTTGTTGAAGAGCGTAGGCTCTAGTCACACAGGCTCAGTGATTGTGGCATCAGGCTTAGTTGCTCCACGGCATGTGGAATCTTCTTGGAGCAGAGATGAAACCCATGTCCGCTGTAGTGGCAGACAGCTTCTGAACCACTGCACCGCCAGGGAAGTCCAGTTACTTCTATATTAACTCATGCTCAGTTTGCTAAGGGGTTCCCTCATGGCTCAGTTTGGTGAAGAATCCGCCTGCAATGTGGAAGACCTGGGTTCGATCCCTGGGTTGGGAAGATCCCCTGGAGAAAAGAATGACTACCCAGTCCAGTGTTCTGGCCTGGAGAATTCCGTGGACTGTATAGTACATGGGGTTGCAAAGAGTTGGACATGACTAAGTGACTTCCACTTTTACAACTTGCTAAATTTATAAATCTAAAAACCCAATTTTCCCTAAGCCTTTAACATATGACTCACAGATAATATTGTTGTAAGTCTAGCTTTATCTAATCTAAAGTTAATGACTAATTTTCATTTGTTCTTATATCAATGCTAAATTAGCATGTAAATTTGACATAGTAAATTTTCCTAAATATTTAACATCGTTTACAAACTTGATTAATAACATTTCCATAGCTTTGGCATTTTAACCACAATTACAGATTTGATTCTCTTCAGTGCTTCAAACGTCTGACAAGGCAGACTTATAAATGGAATAAATAAAATTGCTAAGCGCTGAAACACTGTTTACAGACCTAATAAATCTGAAGTTATTTACTAATCCAGAAGTTTTTTAACATTCAGTTTTAGTCTGAGTCAATCAAATTCTCTTAAATATTTTTAATTAAAGTCACAAATCTTCTTAAATCAATCAAATTCTCTTAAGCCAACGTTCTGCCTACTTCACCTGTTTGTAGCCTGGCAACTGAAGGCAGCAGAGGAAAAACATGCGCGATTAAGCTTATTGGTTTTGCTTTAAATTTATGTCCACAAATCTCCAGTAAGTCCCTGGTACTGCTTCTAATATTAAATTTCCCCAATATATTTACTGTCCTGTATTCCCAAGTAGCTTTTTTTTTTAAGGGCAGGGTGGTTATTTATTAGCCTTTATTCACCATTTAAAAATTATTTCTTTATTATTTATTTTTTTGGCTGCACCGTGGGGCTTGTGGGATCTCAGTTCCCCAACCAGGGTCTGAACTCCAGCAGTGAAAGCGCAGAATCCTAACCGCTAGGCTACTAGGGAATTCCCTCAAACTATTATTATTTTTAATTAGGGCAAAGTCATCTAACATAAAATTGACCGTCTTAACCACTTTTTCACGTGTCTCAGATAACTTTTCACAGTTTGTCTCTGCCTACTCTCCATGGATGATCTCATTCACTCTGTAACTGTAAATATTGGGAGCAATTAGAAAAGAATGATTTTGTTTTCTTCCCACGGCCAGATTTGCCAGCTTGCCTACATCTGTGCCCTTTTAAGCTGCTCTCCCTCGTCCAATAGTGGGAGAACTGCTTGTGCCAGTCTCTCCACCAAGCCTTGGATCCCGTCCCCCTCACCTGCTCAAGGACTCCGCACCCAACATTATTCCCATCCTCTTCCTCGTCAGCTTTTCCTTCTGCTCATCATTTGCATCAGCATGCCAGAGTGCTGTCTTTAGAAATACAGAGATTGAGTTTTCCTGGGCTTTTCCTTTCCTTCCAGCTGCTACCCCATGATGGGAAAAGTTCCTTCAAAGGCCCGTCCACACTGTTTTCTCCCCACTTTACTCCATATTCTCCGTCCTCTCTGTGCTCAGTCACGTCTGATTCTTTGCAACCCTGTGGACTGTAGCCTGCCAGGCTCCTCTGTCCATGGGATTCTCCAGGCAAGAATACCAGAGTGAGATGCCATTCCCTTCTCCAGGACATCTGCCTGACCCCGGAACTGAATCCTCATCTCTCACATCTCTTGTAATGACAAGCAGGGTTCTTTACCACTGGTGCCACCTGGAAAGCCCCCATTCTCTTTTTAACCTACTCCAATACTGCCCCCAAGCCGCATGCTTTATAGCGGTGGTCCCCAACTCTTTTGGCACCAGAGACTGGTTTTGTGGAAGATAGTTTTTTCACAGATGGAGGTAGGGGATGGTTTCAGGATGATTCAAGTGCATTACATTTATTGTGCACTTTATTTTTATTATTATTACATTGTGATATGTAATGAGATAATTATACACCTCACCATAATGCAGAATCCATGGGATCCCTGAGCTTGTTTTCCTGCAACTAGGCAGTCCCTTCTGGGGGTGATGGGAGACAGTGACACCCAAAGTGTGTTGCTTATGTCCAGTCTACTTTATAATTTTGGTTTGGTTTTCGTCACTGCGGAAAACCCTGCTTCACCAAGATAGGATGTCGAAAACAGAAGCAGGTTTTCCAGTGCTTTTATGGCGTCTCAGGATATTCCGCCTTGACTTTAATCCAGAATGTGTGGAGATTTGAAGTTGTCTCAGACACGCTTTCAGGCCACCATCATTTGCCGTCTCAAGTAGCTGGTCCTCTTCTAGCATGGACAAAGGTGATTCACCTGGCTTGTTCACAAATGGGTCCCGATCCATTCCTTCTCACTGCAGGGATCTTATGTGGTTCTCTTGAAAGCTGAGATAGGTGATCCGACAGGAGGTGAGCTCAGGCAGTGATACGAGTAATGGGGAGCAGCTGTAAATACAGATGAAACCTGGCTCTCTTGCCTGCCACTCACCTCCTGCTGTGCAGCCTGGTTCCTAACAGTCCACGGACTGGTACCTGGTGGGGACCCCTGCTTTAGAGGACCCTGCTCAGATCCCCCTTTGGCTTTGCCCCTCCCCATGAGGGGAACACAATTCCCTGGATTTGCCCCCTTCCTAGACCTCACTCAGGATGCCTAGGACCCTGTCTCAGTGGTCCCACACCAGTTCCCAGGGCCTGTGAGCGGCTGTTCCCTAAATCAAAGGGGTGCGGTGTGTGTTTCTCCATGCCTCAGAGATGGCTGTTGGCTGGGGAGGAGGGTTGGGGAAGCAAGTGTAGGTAAAGTTGGATATTCGGTCTGAAAGGAGGGAAGAAAAAGGGGAAGGGGAGCAGGTCAGGGGCCAAGATCTCTTTATGCCAGTTCATCCTGATAAGGAACTCAAGGAAGTAGAGAATTCTAAGTCTGAACCTTGCCTGCCAATATATAATGAATACAATAATATTTAGTTAGCAGTTTGTTCCATTGATATTATTTAAATATTTAGATCTGTGATGTGTAGAACTCCACTTGTACTTTTGGCCCCACGAATGCCCACTCCGGTCAGCCCCATGGACGCTCTCTAGTGAAGGTCACTGATGACCTGCAGTTTGCCAACCCAGTGGCCACGTCTTCCTCAACCTCTCTGCAGCTTCTGACACAGTGATTCACTTTCTCCTTGGTCTGCCTCCTGTTCCCTCTCCATCGGTTCATTTCTTCCTCCTCCTCTTCCCACTTACCCTAAATATGCCCCACAGTTCAACATCACTCCACTTAAATCCTTTCCTTTGTTACCTGAGGTCTCGTGTCTGTAAATACCAGCTGCTGCTGCTATGTCACTTCAGTCATGTCCGACTCTGTGTGACCCCATAGTCAGCAGCCCACCAGGCTCCTCTGTCCACGGAATTCTCCAGGCAAGAATACTGGAGTGGGTTGCCATTTCCCTCTCTGGTAAATACCAGCTACGGGCTTATAACGCACTCTTCATCTCTCTGCTCATCATCTCCACTTGGGTATCTAAGAGGGACCCCACAGTTTACGTATCCAAATTAGAATTCTTGATTTCCCTTACTAAACCTGTCCCCCCTCACCCCAATCCCTCTGACATCTTTCCATCATCCACCCAGATATTTAATCCAAAGTGCTAGATGTTTTTCCTAATTTCTCATTACCTGACATCCCACACCAGTCAACCCATAGGGAAGATATTTGGCTCTGTCATCATAACCTATCTTCAAACTTCACTTCTCTTCAATTATACTGCTACCACCCTCTTCTGAGACGGTATCATCTTTCACCTTTAAAGGGCCTCTCATCTGGCTGGCCTGCCCCATGTGTGCCCCTCCTCATTACAGACTATGACTTCTTTTCGTTTTGTTTGTTTGCTTGCTTTTGGCCAAACCTCATGGGCTTGTGGGATCTTAGTTTCCTGACCAGGAATTGAACTTGGACCCCTGGCAGTGAAAGCACTGAGTCCTAACCACTGGACCACCAGGGAATTCCCAACAGACTATGAATTCTTAGAGTAGCCCCAATGGGCTTTTAAAGATCATAAGCCAGACCACATGATTCCCTTGTTCAAAACCTCCCAAAAAATTCCTTTCACATTAAAAATAAAACCCAAGGACTTCACTGGTGGTCCAGTGGTTAAGAATCCTCCTTCCAGTGCAGGGAAAATGGGTTTGATCCCTGGTCAGGGAAGCTCAGTTGGTAAAGAATCCACATGCAATGCAGGAGACCCCTGTTCAATTCCTGGGTCAGGAAGATCCACTGGAGAAGGGATAGGCTACCTACTCCAGTATTCCTGGGCTTCTCTTGTGCCTCAGCTGGTAAAGAATCCCCCTGCAATGTGGGAGACCTGGCTTCGATCCCTGGGTTGGGAAGATCCCCTGGAGAAGGGAAAGGCTACCCACTCCAGTATTCTGGCCAGGAGAATTCCATGGACTATATAGTCCATGGGGTTACAAGGAGTTGGACACGACTGAGCAACTTTCACTTTTGGGGAACTAAGATTCCCCATGCCACGGAGTAATTAAGCCTGCATGCTTTGGAGACCATCCACCACAGCTAGAGTCCATATGCCTCAATGAAAGGCGCTGCTTGCTGCAACTAAGACCCATTGCAGTCAAGTAAATTAAGAAAAAAAAAGAAAGAAAATCCAGACTCCTTCCCCATGGTCTTCAAGACCCTACATGACCTGGCATCCACTTTGCTTTCAGTCTCCTCTCTCCGTCGCTCACTCTGTTCCACCCGCCGTGCTGCCTTGCAGAGTCTGGAACACACCAAGCTCATTTCTGTTTCGGAAACTATGCTCTGTTTGCTGGGCATGGATGCCTTGCTTCTGCGTGTTTTGCTCCTTCATACATTTTGGATCTCAGTTCAAATACCTCCTCAGAGAAGTCTTCTCCCTTTCATGTCTATCACCTTAACCGTGTTTATTTTCTGCAGAGTATTATCAATTACTTTTTAAAAATTGAAGTATAGTTGATTTACAACATTATACTAGTTTTGGGTTTACCGCATAGTGATTTGGTATTTTTGTAGATTATACGCTATTAAAAGCTGTTACGGGATAATGACTATAATTCCCTGTAGTATACCATATATCCTTGTTGCTTATCTATTTCATACATAGTAATTTGTGTCTGTTAATCCCATACCCCTAATTTGTCCCTCCTCCGCTTCCCTCTTCCGTTTGGTAGCCACTAGTTTGTTTTCTGTATTTGTGGGTCTGTTTGTGTTTTGCATATGCATGCATTTGTATTATTTTATAGATTTCATATACACGTGACATGCTTTGTCCTTCTCTATCTGACTTATTTCACTACGCATAATATTCTCTAAGTCCATCCACGTTGCTTGCTGCGAATGGCAGGATTTCATTCTTTTTATGGCTGAATAATATTCCATTGTCTGTGTGTGTGACATCTTTATTTATTCATCTGCTGTGGGCACTTGAATTGCTTCCCCGTCTTGGCTATTATAAGTAGTGCTGCTGCTACATTGGAGTGCATGTATCTTTTTGAATTAGAGTTTTGTCTTTTTCTGGATATATACCCAGGAATGAAATTGCTGAGTCACATGGTGGTTCCAAGTTTTGAGAAAATATCCATACTGTTTTCCATAGTAATTGCACCAATTTACATTCCCACCAACAGTGTACCAGGGCATCCTTTTCTCTATATCCTCTCCAACATTTAGTATGTGTAGACTTTTTTTTAATTTGTAGACTTTTTGATGACAAGCCATTCTGACAGCTGTGAGGTGATATCTCATTATTGTTTCGATTGGCATTTTTCTAACAATTAGTGATGTTGAGCATCTTTTCATGTGCTCATTAGCCATCTGTATGTCTTCTTTGGAAAAATATCTATTCAGGTCTTTTGCCCAATTTTTGATTGCTTTTTTTTTAAATGTTGAGTTATATGAGCTGTTTATATGTTATGGATATTAACTCTTTGTTGGTCACGTCATTTACAAATAATTTCTCCTGTGGATTGTTTTTTTCATTTTGTTGATGATTTTTTTTGCTGTGCAAAAGATTTTAAGTTTAATTATGTGCCATTTGTTTAATTTTGCTTTTGTTTTGCCCAAGGAGACAGATCCAAAAAAATATTGCTATGATTTATGTCAAAGACTGTTCTGCCTGTGTTCTCTTCTAGAAGGTTTATGGTTTCAGGTCTTACATTTAGGCCTTTTTTTTTTTAGTTATTGTTGTTTTAATTTTTTTTTTTTAATTATGAAAGTATAATGGTAAAGAATCTGCCTGCAATGCAGGAGACCCAGGTTTGATCCTTGGGTCGGGAAGATCCCCTGGAGAAAGGAATGGAGAATTCTTACCCGGAGAATTCCATGGACACAGGAGCCTGGCAGGCTACAGTCCATGGGGTTGCAAAAAGTCAGGCACAACTGAACAACTAACACTTTCAATAACACATTTGCAGAAGCCTTGGAAAATATCGAACAAGGTTACATATAGTTCCACTATATATTACAAATATTTTTAAGTAGATAAATTAAGATTTCTAGTTGGCGTTTCAATATCAAACACTCAAAAGTTAATAGAATGAATATACAGAGAAGTAGGGCTTCTCTGGTGGCTCAGATGGTAAAGAATCTGCCCACAAAGCGGGAGAACCCTGCAATGCACAAGACACAAGTTCGATCCCTGGGCCAGGAAAATCCCCAGGAGAAGGAAGTGGCAATGCACCCCAGTACTCTTGCCTGGAGAATTCTGTAGACAGAAGAGCCTGGTGGACTACAGTCCATGGGGTTACAAAGATTAGGACAACTGAGTGACTAACAGGAAGGACAGAGAAGTAGAAGGATATGTAGACCTGAAAAGCACTATGAACCAGTTCAGCATAATTAAGATTTATGCAATTTTCACACAATTGCTGCTGCTAAGTCACTTCAGTCATGTCCGACACTGTGCGACCCCATAGACGGCAGCCCACCAGGCTCCCCCATCCCTGGGATTCTCCAGCCAAGAACACTGGAGTGGGTTGCCATTTCCTTCTCCAATGCACGAAAGTGAAAAGTGAAAGTGAAGTCGCTCAGTCGTGTCCGACCCTCAGCGACCCGATGGACTGCAGCCTACCAGGCTCCTCCATCCATGGGATTTTCCAGGCAAGAGTACTGGAGTGGGGTGCCATTGCCTTCTCCTTTCACACAACAGTAGCATACAAATTCTATTCACATTCCCATAAACTGTAAACTAGGAGACAATGGAACATATCCAGGGACATAAAACAAGGTGCAAAAATTTCATGGTCTAGAGGTATTGAAATCATACAGAGTCTATTCTCCTATCACTGTGTAGGTCTTTTCTTGGCAAAATTGAAGTATAATTGCTTTCCCTGGAGGAGGAAATGGCAAATCACTAATATTCTTGCCTGGGAAATCCCACGGACAGAGGAGCCTGGCAGGCTACAGTCCATGGGGTCGTAAGAGTCGGACATGACTGAGCATGCACACGTAATTGCTTTACAGTGTTGCGTCCGTTTCTGCTATACAGCATCATGGATTCATTATATGAAATGGCAACCCACTCCAGTACTCTTGCCTGGAGAATCCCACGGACAGAGGAGCCTGGTAGGCTACAGTCCATGGGGTCGCAAAGAGTCGGACACGACTGAGCGACTTCACTTCACTTCACTCCACACATATATCCTCTCCTTCTTAAGCCTCCTTCCCATCCGGCTGGGCTTCCCCAATGTCTCAGCAGGTAGAGAATCCGCCTGCAATGCAGGAGACACAGGAGACGTGGGTTCCATCTCTAGGTTGGGAAGATCCCCTGGAGATGGAAATGGCAACCCGCTCCAGTATTCTTGCTTTGAAACCTCATGGACAGAGAAACCTGGAGGGCTACAGCCCATGGGATCGCAAAGAGTGGGACACGACTAAGCACGCGGACACAGCCCATCCGGCTAAGACATCACAGGGCACCGAGCTCTGCACCCTGTTCTACAGGAGCTTCGCATTGGCTGTCTATTTTACAGATGGTGGTGATGTATTGACATATATATCAATGCTACTCTCTCAGTTCGTCCCACCCTCTCATTCCCCACTGTGTCCACAGTCCATTCTCTATGTCTGCATCTCTATTCCTGCCCCTCAAATAGGTTAATCTGTACCATTCTTCTAGATTCCATATAGAGGCGTAAATACACAATATTTGTTTTTCTCTTTCTGACTTACTTCACTCCATATGACAGACTCTGGGTTCATCCACATCACTAAAAATGACCCACATTAAGGTCTTTAAACCATTTTGAGTTTATTTTTGTGTACGGTGTGAGGAAATGCTCTTATCTCATTGTTTTACACGTGGCTAACCTGTTTTTCCAGCACTGCTTATTGAAGAGATGGATTTTTTTTTCTGTCTTGTGTTTTCTTGCCTCTTTTGCCATAGATTAATTGACTATAAGTGCATCAATCACTTTTGAAGTAATATTAATTGTGTATTTGTTTATTCCCTGTGCCCCTCTGCCATCATTAAGGCATAGACTTCATCTGTCTTTTTTATCACCATATGCCTAGTGCTTCCTGTGATAATTCAATCAATTAAATTTCAAAATAAATGTACATTAGATATTAAAATTCTTGTAAGTGTTCCACACACATTAAATAGCATGCAAAAATTACAAATTATCACAAGGACCATAGAAACTCTCTGCTGAACCTAAAGGGCTCAAGCTGGACCTATCTGTCCATCCCCGCTATTCTTGTTTCTACACTTTCCCATGTTTGTGAAGTCGCTTGTCTAAGAGAGCAGATTATCATCTTAGGGAAACTGAGCTTACAAGTTCAGGGACTTCAGACAGTAATTACAAACAGCAACAGAGGAAGTGAGATATGCTTTCTAGGGTGGGACAATATCAGCCCCATTTTAATGACCTTGACCCTCTCTCATAATTACACTGTAAGTGATCTGTTTATGGCAGATATCCAGTTTGTCTCTTTCACCTAGAATTTAATATTGAATTCACAACCTAATCGTCATTTATTTTTCACATTCAGCTATTTTTAAAAAAAGAAGTCTTATTCTCTACACAACTTTTTTAATTTGTAAAGCTAGAATTCTCTTTCACCTAAATTGCTTCACTTTTTATTCATGAGAATCTGTGCCTTTTTTTTTTTTGCCCATTCCACTTGACTTGTGGGATCTTAGTTCCTCAAGCAGGGATTGAACCTGGGTCCTAGCAGTAAAAGCACCAAGTCTTAACCACTGGACCACCAGGAAATGCCCCCTGCCTTCTTTATATCGTACTTGTCAGCTGTTTCATCATATCAGTGCATGGACATTCCATTTGCTGGTTTTGGGGGAAAATTGTTGCTCTCTGAGTATTTATTTTGTAAATTTCCAGGACTCTTTTCTTAGTGCTGATCGTTTTTTAATGATTCTCCTAGGTTTCATGCAAGGAAAGATCGTTTTTGTCTCGCTGCCAAGAGCTATACCTTGTTTTGTCTCCATGGTTTTTTGTTTGTTTTTGCTTGAGCTTCCAGAAAAACAGCAAATGACAGTGGTTGCTCATATCCTGGTTTAGCTTCTGACTTGAAAGAGACAAGGTCTGATGTTTTATTGTTAAGTACGATGTTGACTGTTGATCTGAGATTCTTTGATCATCCATTCCTTAGTTCATTACATATTTATTGGTCCCCATCCAAGTGCATTGGGTTTGGCAATATATAGGGCACTGAGCGCCCTGGGGAATGCAGTTTCCATGGCATGGTGCCAGCAGAAGCCAGATTGCAGTGGTTTGCAGAGAGGCATACGATGGAAACCTTCTTTAACACACGCCAAGAGTTTTCATCAGACATGGATGCTGAATTATTTTTTATTATTTTATTTTTATTAAAGTACAGTTGTTTACAATGTTGTGTTAATTGCTGCTGTACAACAAAGTGATTCATTTATACGTATATACTTTTTTAATATGAATTCTTTTTTAATGCTCTTTCAGCATTTATTAAATGATTTTTTTCTCATTTGACCTAGAGGGATGACTGAACATATTAATATGTTTTCATTCATTTATTCAAGAAATATTTGAGTGCTTACTATAAGCCAGGCACTATTCTATTATTGTGATAAGTTGTGATTTTTACAAAATGTAAGCTGTTGTGATATCTTTGCTATCAGTTTGTAAATATTCAGTGGTTTTTTTTTTTACAATAGTAGGATAATTTCTACTTAACTGTGGTGTGTTATTCTTTACATTTTAATCACTAAGTCAAAGACCTTATTATTAATAATTCAAAGGATGCAAAAATAATACAAAGATAGAAAGTTCTCATCCAATTTTCCAGGATCCCAAAGGATATTCCCTATTGATAGATATTTCTGGACCTTTTTCTTTTTCCGTTTTAGTAAATTTTGAAAAAAAAAATCATTTGCAAGCATTTTATGGAGGAGTTTCACATTGGTATTCATGGCTGTGGCGCAGATGTCACAGTGGGAGAGCCACACCTGGCTCCACATCAGGCTGGCATCTCCTGCTAAATGGCACTTTGCTGCAGACCTGCCCCATCTGTTCTGTCTGGGCAGCACGGCATTCCCCACCCGCCCTCCACCCCATCCCCTGCTCTGGGCAAGCTGGGAGCCTTGCAGCAGTAGCCGAGATTCATTTGTTCAAAAGGTATTTACTGAGCACTTATCTAGCTCCATGGAACTCACATTCCAGGCATGGCAAATAATAAACAAAATATATCAAATGTACAGGATGTTAGATGGTGATAATAAGTTGGAGAGAAAGCGCAGAAAGGGGATGGGAAATGTTATTGGGAGAGTTTTGTTTGTTGTTCGGTTGCTCAATCAAGTCCAAGTCTTTGTGACCCTGTGGAGTGTAGCCCCCCAGGCTTCTCTGTCCATGGGGATTCTCCAGGCAAGAATACTGGAGTGGGTTGAAATTTCCTTCTCCAGGAGATCTCCCCGGCCAGGGATCAAACCCGGGTCTCCTGTGTTGGCAGACAGATTCCTTACCACTGAGCCACCTGGGAAGCCCTATCGGGAGAGAGGGAAGCATAATATTGTGGGAGGCTGAGAGTCTTTGCTGAGAGTTCAGACAGCAGTGGAGAATGGATGATCCACAGCTACTCACCACAATATCCATGAATCCCCAAAACACCGTGCTGAGCAAGAGAAGCAAGGCAATGAGAGGCGTATCCTATAGGATTTCGCTTATACAGAGCACAAAATCAGGAAGAGTGGCCTGTGACATCAAAGTCAGGTTAGCAGTTATTGCAGAGGTGAAGGGTGTCTAGCAGGAGACACAGTGGGGATTCTGTTAATGGTCTATTTCTTAATCCAGGTGCTCTTAACACTCACGTGTTCAGTCTCTCAAAATTCATCAGACTGAACATTTGTAATTGTGTGCCTTCTCTATACAAATATTACATGTTAACAGTTTCTTTTTTTTTTTTTTAATTCAAAGTTAGCTGTCTCATTGGTGGATGGTACAACCAATAGAAGACCCCTCCATGAAACCTGTTGCCTTGTCTGTTTCCCCCAATACCTGGCACGTAAAGGGATTCACCACATGTGTATGTTTGAATGGATAAGTGAATCAGTAAACAAACGCATCTCTATAACCTCTAACTGGTTTTGTACTTGGCTTCCCTTAAGCTAATCATTAGGGAAAACTGAAGCAATAGTTATTTTTGTCGTCATTGTTGTGTTTCATTATTATTTTTATTTTTTAGGTTATATTTATTTATTGAGTATAGGTGGTTTACCATCTTGTATTGGTTTCAACAAAGCAATTCAGTTATATATACGTATGTATCTATTTTTTCAGATTCTTTTCCCTTGTAGGTTATTATAAAATGTTAATATTAAATTTAGTTCTCTGTGCTATAGAGTAGGCCTTTGTTTATCTAATATATGATAGTGTGTATATGCTAATCCCAAACTCTTGATTTATCCCTGCCCACCTTTCCCCTTTGGTAACCATATTTTGTGTTCTACGTCTGTAGGTCTATTTCTGTTTTGTGAATAAGGCGATTTGTGTCATATTTGAGATTCCACATATAAATGATATCGTGATATTTATCTTTTTCTTTCTGACTTACTTCACTTCGTGTGGTAATCTTTAAGTCCATCCGTGTTGCTGCGGATGGCATCATTTCATTCTTTTACGTGGCTATATTCCGTTGTATATATGCACTGCTGCTGCTGCTGCTAAGTCGCTTCAGTTGTGTCCGACTCTGTGTGACCGCACAGATGGCAGCCTACCAGGCTCCCCAAATCCCTGGGATTCTCCAGGCAAGAACACTGGAGTGGGTTGCCATTTCCTTCTCCAATTCAAGAAAATGGAAAGTCAAAGTGAAGTCGCTCAGTCGTGTCTGACTCTTAAGCGACCCCATGGACTGCAGCCTACCAGGCTTCTCTGCCCATGGGATTTTCCAGGCAAGAGTACTGGAGTGGGTTGCCATTGCCTTCTTCATATATACACTATATCACCCTTTATTCATTCATCTGTCAATGGACATTTAGGTTGTTTCCATGTCCTGGCTATTGTAAAGCAGTACTGCAATGAACAGTGGGGTTCAGTTCAGTTTAGTCGCTCAGTCGTGTCCGACTCTTTGCAACCCCATGAATCGCAGCACGCCAGGCCTCCCTGTCCATCACCAACTCCCGGAGTTCACTCAGACTCACGTCCATCGAGTCAGTGATGCCATCCAGCCATCTCATCCTCTGTCGTCCCCTTTTCCTCCTGCCCCCAATCCCTCCCAGCATCATCTTTTCCAATGAGTCAACTCTCCGCATGAGGTGGCCAAAGTACTGGAGTTTCAGCTTTAGCATCATTCCCTCCAAAGAAATCCCAGGGCTGATCTCCTTCAGAATGGACTGGTTGGCTCTCCTTGCAGTCCAAGGGACTCTCAAGAGTCTTCTCCAACACCACAGGACAAAAGCATCAATTCTTCGGCGCTCAGCCTTCTTCACAGTCCAACTCTCACATCCATACATGGCCACTGGAAAAACCATAGCCTTGACTAGACAGACCTTTGTTGGCAAAGTAATATCTCTGCTTTTGAATATGCTATCTAGGTTGGTCATAACTTTTCTTCCAAGGAGTAAGCGTCTCTTAATTTCATGGCTGCAGTCACCATCTGCACTGATTTTGGAGCCCAGAAAAATAAAGTCTGACCCTGTTTCCACTGTTTCCCCATCTATTTGCCATGAAGTGATGGGACCAGATGCCATGATCTTCGTTTTCTGAATGTTGAGCTTTAAGCCAACTTTTGCACTCTCCTCTTTCACTTTCATCAAGAGGCTTTTTAGTTCCTCTTCACTTTCTGCCATGAGGGTGGTGTCATCTGCGTATCTGAGGTTATTGATATTTCTCCCGGCAATCTTGATTCCAGCTTGTGTTTCTTCCAGTCCAGCGTTTCTCATGATGTACTCTGCATAGAAATTAAATAAGCAGGGTGACAATATACAGCCTTGATGTACTCCTTTTTCTATTTGGAACCAGTCTGTGGTTCCATGTCCAGTTCTAACTGTTGCTTCCTGACCTGCATATAGGTTTCTCAAGAGGCAGGTCAGGTGGTCTGTATTCCCATCTCTTTCAGAATTTTCCACAGTTTATTGTGATCCACACAGTCAAAGGCTTTGGCATAGTCAGTAAAGCAGAAATAGATGTTTTTCTGGAACTGTGTTGCTTTTTCAATGATCCAGTGGATGTTGGCAATTTGATCTCTGATTCCTCTACCTTTTCTAAAACCAGCTTGAACATCTGGAACAATGGGGTACATGTATCTTTTTGAACTATGGTTTTCTCCAGATATATACCCAGGAGTGGGCATGTATTTTTAAAATTATTTATATGAGACTATAAATAATTTTCGTCTGCTTATATGAGAATAACAAATTCATTCAGCAGACATTCAAATGCTTTTAGGATTTAGAGTCAGGAGATCAAGTAAAATGAGGACAAAAAGTTGTATTGAGTCTGGCAACATGTAGGTTCTTGATGGTGTTGGTGGAAGCAGCTTCACTCTTGTGCATGTAACAGATACCAGACTGCAGAGGTCTGAGGGGAAATGGGATCTGAGGAGCTGGGAACAGCAAATGCTGACACATACTTCAAGTCATTTAACTCGAAATGTTAGGAGTGAATTGTGTGTGGTTGACAGTTTTCTTTTTCAATGTTTGTGTGAGTGTTTATCATGAAAAATGAGCAAAACCAGAGCTCATTTACATGCTAACACAGGAAAGAAATCAACAGCCAGGAGTTGTGCAGTTGCTCAGTCGTGTCTGACTCTTCGCAACCCCACGGACTGCAGCATGTCAGGCTTCCCTGTCCTTGACCATCTCCCAGAGTTTGTTCAAAGTCATGTTCATTGAGTCGGTCATACCATCCAACCATCTCGTTCTCTGTCATCCCCTTCTCCTGTCCCCGATCTTTCCCAGCATGAGGGTCTTTGTCTAGCCGGGAGTATTTCATCCGTTTACTGTATTCAATCTGTCAGTCACCCATGTGGCCCACGACTACTTACTGGTACCTTCTGTATCAGTTCTTGATAGTAGTAAAGAGCAGTGAATAACCTGGACACAATCTCTGCCCTCCTACAGCTTACAGTCTATTAAAGAAGAGGCACTGAAGACATAGCTGACAGAAAGAATGATGCTGGCAGGGTGTTGAATCCAAATACAGTAGGAAGAATTAGCATAGGCAAGAGACAGCCTTACAATGAGACAGCGGTGATATATCTTTTTTTTTTAACAAAGGGATAAGGCTGAAAAATGGATACAAATGTTGCTAAGAAAAATTACTGGTGCAGCAGCATGGTGCATTCCTTTTAGGCAAGAGTGTGGAAAAGTACACAAGATCAGGTGAGACCAGGCAGAGGACAGTAGGCTTAAGCCAGGCTGTTTGCAGGACCTGGATGCTGGATGAAAACCTTAGAGGTACCTAATTCAGCAGCTGCCCACCTTGGTTCACAAATCAAACAGTTGTCAAGGGTGACTCATAAGGCCTGTAAATAAGACTGCGTAGATGTCTGCAGAGTCACATCTGACACCAGGATCAGTAAGGCAGCAGAGAAGTTAAAAACCGAATGAAGCTTCCAATGAAAAAATCTCAGAGGAAAACGCCATACTGGAGAGGAGATGCTTTTTTGACAAGTTTTCTCCCAGAAAAGCCTAAGTATCGATTTTTGTTTTAGCTGAACACGAGCTGACGTCATTGGCCTCCCTGTAGGGCTTTGTATTAAAAAATGATTGTGTAACTCTCAGCTTAATGAGAACCTCACAGGATGGGAGGTGTGGAGAGACCAAGAACAACCAGAGAGCCAGTAGGTCCCTGTTATCCATCTTTCATGCGATTCCTCACTATTAGAGTGATGAGTTTTTCTTCCTTATGCTCTTTTTCTCTCTCCCCTTCTCTCTCTTTTTATTTTCAAGGTGGGTAATTAAATCCTCAATAAGTGTAACTCTATTACTGTCAAAATATCAAGTTTGCAGATTATTATTTTTTTAAATATTAATAAAAACAAACTTTCTCTGTCGTTCCCTTGCATTTGGATAGGCTTTCTTGAGTGGGGGAAGAAAGGGATGAAATTAGTTAGCACCCAAAATTGGCCTATGGATGTGTGTCTCATAGGTAAATCTGTATCACTGGCTGTATTTGGGAGGGAGAAAAAAAAATTCAAAGCAGAGAATCACTAATACGATGCAACCCCTTCATTTCTCAGGTGTGAACACTGAGGCCCAGAGAGGTGATGTGATTTGCCCTAAGCCATGCAGCTAGTGGCAGAGCCAGGCCTAGAAGCCAGGTGTCCTGGCTCCCAAGACATTCCGCTGCCCGAGGAATGGAACAGGTAGTATCGCTCGCACTGGGGGCCAAGGGTCAGTCTTTTCAGCCCAGAGCTGCCTGGGGTTCCAACCAAAGAAACCAGAGGAAGCATCAGCTCAAATTGCTGACCACTGAATGACTCAGGGATGAAATCGAAACAGGGTAAAAGACAGAAGGAAGTTTGACATGTAACCCTCATGACTCTGAGACAGAGTCCAATGGACTGTGCTCCCAAGGCGGCAGTCATCTTCTCAAGGTGTATCTAGCTAACCGTATCATGTCCTTCTTCAAACAGTGAGGTGGTGAGTCACCTTCTGGCCATTCTGACACCTACGCTGTCTCCAGTGTAATTCACAGTGTTAGCATAATCAGTAGCCACTTGCAGAGGACAGTTGAGGAGTTGGGGAAAAAGAAAGTGAGGAATACCAGTTAGGAGGCTTTCCCAGGGATCCAGGAAGGAGATAATAAGGAAAGACTGGCTGGTGGGATCTGCTGGATCAGGGTGACATCACCTGGGTTAGTGGCTGGGAAAACTGGCCAGCAGTGATAGTGGAAAGGTGGATAAAAACTGAAATGTACGTCAAAATGGGGAGGAAGGGAGTTCCTGCTTTCATATGTCATCGGATGTTCTTAAGACTGCTGCTGCTGCTACTGCTACTGCTAAGTCACTTCAGTCATGTCCGACTCTGTGCAACCCCATAGATGGCAGCCTACCAGGCTCCCCCGTCCCTGGGATTCTCCAGGCAAGAATACTGGAGTGGGTTGCCATTTCCTTCTCCAAAGAATCAAAGTGAAAAGGGAAAGTGAAGTCTCTCAGTTGAGCCCAACTCTCAGCGACCCCATGGACTGCAGCCTGCCAGGCTCCTCCGTCCATGGGATTTTCCAGGCAAGAGTACTGGAGTGGGGTGCCATTGCCTTGTCTGTCTTAAGACTAGCGTGGATAAAACCAGAACTACCTATGATGCTATAAGTAAGATTTATTCTGTGTACTATATATAAACGTGGGTACTGGTCACTGTTAATGTGTATTGACTCCTCTGAGGAGTCTAAAGTCATAGTTTCCTTTTCCTTTGTAGTGGTTATTTATGGAGCACCCAGTATGTGCCAGGTCCTTTGCTGAGTACATGGGACACATCAAGTCTGATAAATGTTGAATACTCTTGTCCTCATGGAGCTCATTCAGAGAAAAGTGGCCACAGAAGTCAGCCTCTTGGGAAAAACAACAGGCGAAGACAGCTGAGAGAGAAGTAGCTCATTGAGATGGTATTGATCCAAGTAATAGCCAGAAAGAATAGGGTGAGTTTTACTTGATCCCTCAGAGAAAGATTTTCTTTTTTTTTTTTTTTTTTTTAGTTTTACTATTTCCTCTCTGATTTGGATACCTTTTATATCCTTATCTTGCCTAACTGCTCTGGCTCTGCTGGCTCAGATGGTAAAGAGTATACCTGGAGTGCAGGAGACCCGGGTTCGAGAAGATCCCCTGGAGAAGAGAATGGTCACCCACTCCAGTATTCTTGCCTGGAGAACATCATGGATGGAGAAGTCATGTCACAAAGAGTCAGACATGACTGAGATACTTTCACTATGACATTAGTCCTACGTTGAATAGGACTGGTAAACTGGGCGTCCTTATCTTGTTTTTCGCTCTTAGAACAAAAGCTTTCAACTTTTCACTCTCTCTCTTTTTTTTTAAATTTTTATCAGAGTGTAGTTGCTTTATAATGTTGTTTTAGTTTCTACTGTACAGCAAAGTGAATCAGCTATCCATGTACATATATCCCCTCTTTTTTGAATTTCCTTCCCATTTAGGTCTCCGCAGATCACTGAGTAGAGCTCTCTGTGCAATACAATAGCTTCTCATTAGTTATCTGAAAAATTTTCTTCTAGGCAGAGAGAACTGAGATAGCAGAGTTGTCTGGATCTGCCCAGATCAGTGACTGTGGTCTTGCAACTCCTGACAGGACCCGACACCCAGGAATAAGCTGTGACACAGCAGACACGTGGGGAAGGGCTCTGAGCCAAGGCCAAGTGAGGAGGTTCAGACGTGCAGACAGAACAGAGTGTCTGTAGGAATGATCCGTTCACGTGGGCAGCCAGACTTCAAGAGACCAGGGAGTTTTTTCACTGATGATTTCAACACAGGAGCGTGGGGAGCAAGCCATGGGAATTCTGGGAGCATCTCAGATCCGGCTAAGTCAGATAAAGGGTGAGCATCAGTCATGGAACTGAAAGCAGGGCTGTGGTCACTGAGCTGAGATTTGAGGAACATTTCCCACCTCTGGGAGGAGCAAACAACATCCCAGCCAAAGCCCTGCCACAGGGACTCAGGCCCAGGAATGGGGAATGGAAATGCCATCGGAACCAGAGCATAAAGCAGGGGCTTGGTCACAGGAGCCCAGTTATTAGCTGGACCCTTCATCAAACCTGGCGTGATAGCCAATGAACCTTTAAATCTCCGGGAATTAAGCCTCCATCCCACTGATGCACAGGACCTAGCCTTTAAAGAATGTGCTGTATGTAATATATTATCAGTAGGGTATCTTATATGCAAGATGAGAGAACAGGAAATGGGCACCATCTCCCTTCCCCCACCTCCACCGGGAGGGAGGGAGAAGGTCGTGTCTGTTGCTTCTTTAGTGCCTTCTTGGTTGCCATGGCATTGTATGGTTCCAGAGAGCCCTTTTTCTTGAATTAACCCAAGTGCTCACTCCAAGACTCCAAGGATGGGTTTCTTAGCAAGACTGCTGGTTAGGGCAGG
This sequence comes from Ovis aries, assembly GCF_016772045.2. Taxonomy (NCBI): domain Eukaryota; kingdom Metazoa; phylum Chordata; class Mammalia; order Artiodactyla; family Bovidae; genus Ovis; species Ovis aries. The sequence continues at coordinate 22,844,080 of NC_056077.1, forward strand.
CACAGAGTCCTTATCTGCATCTTACTTAATCTTGTCATGTTTCTTTCAACTCCCACCCCACCCACCCTCGTACTTAGTCTCAGCTATTCTCCAATCCACATTCCTTCCATTTCCATCTCCCTGGCTTCCACCTTTCTTGCTTATTCCCTATTTGGAGATTTAGCTCTCTCTTCACACGGCTTGGTGCCATCTTTGCCTGATTCTACACATTCCTCCGGCTATGCTTCTATAGTGGACATTATGTTTGATTCTCCAACCCACCCTCATTAGTAGTGGCAATGCAGTTTGGTCCACACACTGCCACAGATACCATGTTAAGGCTGGCTTCCAAACAATCCTTCTGTCTCTGCACCACTCAGCCCAGAATCAAAGTCCCAGGAGTAAGCATCTGACAGTCCAGGTTCATGGCTCCTTGGATCAGGTTCCATGGGTTTCCATGGTGTGGGAGCTGAGAGAGGAGGCAGCTGCCTTCAACTGCCCTCTTGTCAGACCTAATCACAATGGATAATTCTCTCGGGGGGAATCTGGTGGTAATCAGAAGGGAGGAATTCTAATCAGTGCTGTCCAATACATAATAATGCAAGCCACATATGTAATTTAAAAATCTTCAAGTACCATACTGAAAAAGGCAGAAACAGGTGAAATCAATTTTAATATTTTATTTAACCAGTATTTCCAAAATATCATTGTGTTGACGTGTAATCAAAATATAAAAAATTATTGGTAAGATATATTCCTCTTTAAAAGCTTTGTTTCATTGAAGTGTAGTTAATTTACAATGTTGTGTTAGTTTCTGATATGAAACAAAGTGATTCAGTTGTACATATATACATTCTTTTTCATTATGGCTTATCATAGGGTACTGAATATAGTTCCCTGTGCTATACAGTAGGGCTTTGTTGTTTATCCAGAAATGTTCCTTTCTATGGTTGTTTTAAGTCTTTGGAATTCAGGGTGTATTTTACTCTCAGAGCACAGCTCATCCAGATGCTGCATTTTTATTGGAAATATTTGATCTATGTTTATATTTGGGGCTTTCCTGGTGGCTCAGCTAGTAAAGAATCCGCCTGTTAATGCAGGAGTGAAAGTGAAGTCGCTCAGTCGTGCCCGACTCTTTGCGACCCCATGGATAGTAGCCTGCACCAAGCTCCTACATCCATGGGATTTTCAAGGCAAGAGTACTGGAGTGGGTTGCCATTTCCTTCTCCAGGGGATCTTCCTGACCCAGGGATTGAACCCGGGTCTCCCGCATCATAGACAGATGCTTAACCCTCTGAGCCACCAGCTCAGAGGAGGAGACATGGGTTCAATCCCTGGGTTGGAAGATCCCCTGGAGAAGGAAATGGCAACCCACACCAGTATTCTTGCCTGGAAAATCCCATGGACAGAAGATCCTAGCGAAAAAAAAAAAAAAAAAAAAACTAGGAACACATTCCCAAGTTCTTACAGACCTGCTTAAAAGTTATCCAATTACTGAATCAAGTTTCAAAGCTATGTTTGTCCGAGTTATGTTAATACATTGTCTCTTATGTCAACTCAGTAACATTAAGATGGAATGTGAAGGAGCATTGCACAAGTTGAAAAGTAAATCTAAATTTATTCTTCCAATTTTTGGTGGGTTCTGCAGATAATTTACATAATGCTGCTTATCATCTAAAATATTTTATATGTTGATTCATATCATTAAAAGGTATAAAATTATTGTCAATTTACATTATTAAAAGTTTCCATTTTAGTGTAAACCCTTGTACTTTTCTAACTGGGTCACAAGGTAGCTTTTTCTCTTTCCTTAGAGCTTCAGTGCCTCTCATTCATACCCGCTGTGATATCAGTAAGAAAACTTAAATCTCACTGCCATTTTTTATCTTTGATTCCTAAGTACTTGGTAAGAGTTTCTTCTGTTTCAAGAAAATTTTGAGTTGGAATTGACAGTACAGTAAATCTCTGCAAAATTCTCCTGTGACTCAACCCACGAACATAGATTAGGATACAAGATCACCACATTTATTGCTTTTTATTTCTTTCCATAAACTGGTGATGAGTCACAGCGTTTGAATGCATACACTGAAAATTTTTAACAACTGTATCCATAACACTTTCCATAGAATGTGCTTCTGAAAGTGAACACAAATATTTTCAATATGTATCATACGGTGGGATAAAGCAATAAGGAAAATATCATTCTCTTATGAAATTCCAATAAATCCAGATTTTTAACATAGCTGGAGTACCAACTGTTATGATAGGAACTATTTTTTTTTCATATCTAACTGAAATTCTTCTTTATCGGATGTCAAAGATTCAAAAATTCTAATCGGCAGTTTTTTAAGCCATGAATTTACAATGTTTCTGTACAAATTTGGAAGACCTTTAAGGCTCATTATACCCAAAGTAGTCACTGGGCAGTGTCTCATGGCATGACTCAGCTAAAATTTGCTATTTTTCAAAATCTGAATCAATTTCTCTTTGATAAGTTCTTTTATTCTATGGGCATTTGATAGCTTAATTGAAAGTTGCTCACATGTTATGAAATATCCTTTTAGTTTCCCCTTCATAATTTTCTAATAAAATTTTCGTAATTGAAAAAATAATTTCTTCTACCATCTTTACATTAAAAATTGCATGTACGTATATGTGTGCAATCTTTTTTAAGTTTTTATTTATTATTTATGGCTGTGCTGGCTCTTTGTTGCGGTGACAACCTTTTCTCTAGTTGTGATGTGCAGGCTTCTCTCTGTGGTGGCTTCTCTTGCTGCAGAGAAGGGCTTCAGTAGTTGGAGTACATGGGCTCAGTAGCTGTGGTGCACAGGTCAGCTGCCCCATGGCATGTGGAATCCTCTTGAAGCAGGGGTCAAACCAGTGTCCCCTGCATTGGCAGGAGGATTCTCCACCACTGGATCACCGGGGAAGTCCTGCTTCACTGATTCTTTTCTAAATGTTGAGAGAAAACTTCTTATCAAAAGCGACTCTGTATGTGCAGAAAATGCCTCAATATTTTCTACTTGATTATTTTTAAAAATGTTTGTTTCACAATAACACAGCATCTTCATTTTGCTCTGCCATAGCAAATGGCAATTGACCTTCATCATGAAATTTGTGGCGCTATCCTCTTCCAGTCCCTTTTTTCATTCCTATTTTGTCTGCTAGCTTCTGCAACTCCATTGGATCATCAGTGTATGCCTTCATTTTATACATTTGAAAATTGATTTGTATGTAGAAAAATAATTGACTTATATTATACTGAAAATAATACATGTCGGTGTTCAGTTGCCCAGGAGTGTCCGACTCTTTGCGACCCCATGGACTGCAGCACACCAGGCTTCTCTGTCCATCACCAACTCCCAGAGCTTGCTCAAATTCATGTCCATCGAGTCAGTGATGCCATCCTACCATCTTCTCCTCCTGCCTTCAGTCTCAGAGTCTTTTCTAATGAGTCAGCCTTTCAAATCGGGTGGCCAAAATACTGGAGTTTCAGTTTCAGCATCAGTCCTTCCAATGAATATTCAGGGTTGATTTCCTTTAGGACTGACTGGTTTGATCTCCTTGCAGTCCAAGGGACTCTTAAGAGTCTTCTCCAACACCACAGTTCGAAACCAATTACAATTTAAAAGGTATCCTATCCATACAAAATATTCCAGTAAATGCATTACAGTGATTTACTTCAGTGCACAGAAAAAAAAAAAAAATCATTCAAACTGAAGCAGTCCCCCAGAATCCACAAACAACAAATGTTGAAAAGGGTATGGCGGGAAGGGAGCCCTCCTATACTGTTGGTGGGAATGTAAATTGGTACAGCCACTATGGAGAACATTATGGAGGTTCCTTAACAATCTAAAATTAGAAAAAAAAAATCTAAAATTAGAACTACCATGTAAGCCTGAAATCCCAATCCTGGGCATATATCTGGAGAAAAGCATGATTGGAAAGGATCCATGCACCCCAGTGTTCATTGCAGCACTGTTTACAATAGCCAAGACATGGGACCATCCTAAACGTCCATTAACAGAGGAATGGATAAAGATGTGGTACATATATGCAATGGAATATTACTCAGCCGTTAAAAAGAATGAAATAATGCATTTGCAGCAACATGAATGGACCTAGAGATTGTCCTACTAAGTGAAGTAAGTCAGACAGAGAAGGAGAAATATTGTATGACATCCCTTATATGTGGAATCTTAAAAGAAATGGTACAAATGAACTTACTTAGAAAACAAACATGATTGCCAGGGGGTAGGGATAGTTAAGGAATTTGGGAAGGTCATGTATACATTGCTGTATTCAAATGGATAACCAACAAGGACTTACTGTATAGCACATGGAACTCTACTCAATGTTATGTGCCAGCCTGAATAGGGGGAGGTTTGGGGGGAGAATGGATACAAGTATATGTATGATTGAGTCCCTTTGCTGTTCACTCAAAACTATCACAACATTGTTAATCAGCTATACCCCAATACCAAATTAAAAGGTTTAAGTTTGAAAAAAAAAAAACGGAATCAATCCATATATACCAATTAAATAGTGATATGTTTATATGTTAGCCAAGGAATGTGCATAAGTGGCCTACCTATAACAGCATACTGCTGCTAACTGCTAAGTCACTTCAGTCGTGTCCGACTCTGTGCGACCCCTTAGATGGCAGCCCACCAGGTTCCCCCATCCCTGGGATTCTCCAGGCAAGAACACTGGAGTGGGTTGCCATTGCCTTCTCCAATGCATGAAAGTGAAAATTGAAAGTGAAGTCGCTCAGTCGTGTCCGACCCTCAGTGACCCCATGGACTGCAGCCTACCAGGCTCCCCCATCCATGGGATTTTCCAGGCAAGAGTACTAGAGTGGGGTGCCATTGCCTTCTCCGATAACAGCATACACGTGCCCTATATTATAAAAATAATATATTATGCAATGCAGTTATTTGTTTGCCCTACTGAAATTCAATGTAACCAAAAAAAAATCTGGTTTTCTGATTTAGTTTTGAAATTTTAAATATTAGGTAAAGCTAAAAATTTATTTCAAGTGCTCAATGCCTATATGTGGCTAGTGGCTACTGTGTTGGATAACACAGCTCCAGAAATACAAAACAACAACAATAAACTGAATGAGTCCATTGTTCAGTTTCTCCCCAAAAGAAATGCTGTACATGTGCACAGGAGGGCAGGTAGAAGGGCGTTCTGGCAACACTGTAAACATTGTTTATAGTGGCCACCAACCAGAAAAACCTTATATCCATCAATTGGGTTATGGCCAAAAAAATTGTGATGTATCCATTCTAAGGAATTTTGTGTCACAGTTTAAAATAGATCTCTGATTAGGCTTTAAAAACATCACTGGGTGGGGAAGCAGAAAAAGCAAGCGGTTCAATGTGATGTCATTAAAAAAAATACCACATTTAAAAATTGATTAGAGTTAAAAAGAATACATTTGAATCAGTTCTGATGAGATGGATGAAACTGGAGCCGATTATACAGAGTGAAGTAAGCCAGAAAGAAAAACACCAATACAGTTTACTAACACATATATATGGAATTTAGAAAGATGGCAATGATGACCCTGTATGCAAGACAGCAAAAAAGACACAGATGTGTATAGCGGACTTTTGGACTCAGAGGGAGAGGGAGAGGGTGGGATGATTTGGGAGAATGGCATTGAAACATGTATACTATCATGTAAGAATCGAATCACCAGTCTATGTCCGATGCAGGATACAGCATGCTTGGGGCTGGTGCATGGGGATGACCCAGAGGGATGTTGTGGGGAGGAGGTGGGAGGGGGGTTCATGTTTGGGATCGCATGTACACCCGTGGTGGATTCATATCAATGTATGGCAAAACCAATACAGTATTGTAAAGTAAAATAAAATAAAAATAAATTTAAAAAATTGATTAGATAGATAGATCAAGATAGATTCACACCAAGTGGTTACTTCTGTATTTCTGTGGAGGGAAAGAGGAAACTTAAGCTAACTTGGGTTTAGTAAGAAGAATGCATTCATGTCTTACTCATCTAACTAAAACTAATTTCGAGAAAAGATCTTAAGAAAGGGGAAGTCTTGACAGAAGTGGAAAGATGAACAAAGATACCAATTAAATAGAATTAACAGCAATATAGATTATATGGTGTCTAAATAAGTGTAATCACATGATTATAACATTTAATGTAGAAATCAAAAGTAGTGCTTCAAAAAGAAGATATACAAATTATATAGTGGCCCTCCTGAAAACTGAAAATGGAAAATGCCAAACAGTGATTAAGACTAATTTACATGGCTTGCCTCCACCAGCATTTTGGCAAATATCCAGGTTAACCTATCACGTGCTGCTATTGCATTAAAGCCCCCAGACCATAGTCCCAAACTGGCATCCAGCCCCTTGACCTCACCAACATTTTCCAACCCACCAATTGTTTTTCTAGTTCCTATTTTCATAGCTACTGTTCTTTTTCTCCTGCTTCCTTTGTTTCTTAAATATAGATGTTGATTCAGTGGCAGTTAGGATCCAGACAAGTGGTGATGAGATCAAACAACATAACCTTTCTCAGGAAAGAGAGAGGGGAAAAAATCAAAGTGTTTAAGACCCTCAATTTGCCCTTCTTTACCATAGAGAACCCCAATTTCTCATTAATAAATACCCCTGTGCTAGTTTTTTGCCTCTCCATAGATCATCTTTACCCCCAGGACCTAGAGGACATGGATTGATTAATTTAATCCTGATCCCAAATTTCCCCTTGACCTACCTGACATTGATTGAGTAAATAGATTAGTCAAGAAAGACAATAAAATCAGCAGAGAGGCTTGGGAATCTTCCTGAACTTTGTGTAAAAATGTCCTGAAATTGGAGCTTCTTGGGAGCATTAGCTTCAAACCATGTCTTAAATTTAAATCACATTCCACTTCCCTAAGATCACAGCCTTTCAGTAAGACAGGATTATGGAAAGTCTGAACCATCCAAGCAGAGGATATGTGTCTGGGAGTAAAACTGAAATGAATAAATCTATAAAAAGTCGAACAATAACACCAACAAAGGCAGCATGATTCATCTTGCAAATGACGAGAAGAAAAAATAAACAAGGGAGCATTAACTTTAGAAAGTATAAAACATGATGACAATGATAAGACCTAATAGAACAGTAATGAAAAGACTTAACCAATCCCATTAAAAAACAAAGCCCTTTGAGATGAGATTTTCAAAATCTAGCTATGTCTCGTTTCCAAGAGACAAATCTATGGCAAGTGAATCGAAAGTGTTAAGCAAAAAAAGGGATGGGGTGATCTAAAAATACATCCGAAATACAAAAACAAAGGACACAGAACAGTAATAATTTTACAGGAAGGAGGACAAAAAACCATTTTGGACCAAGTATTATTTTATGGCAGAAGGTACAATCCTCCTAAAAGATAATATTTGTTAACATTTATAACATAAAAGGCAAAGCACTGTAGAAAAAAAATGATAGGAATTGTCAAAGAAAATGAGACTGCTTTGCAGTTTTAAATAGCTTCCACTATAATTGCCATTTATTTCTATAATATAACTTCACTAAGAGTCCCTTGGACAGCAAGGAGATCCAACCAGTCCATCCTAAAGGAAATCAGTCCTGAATATTCATTGGAAGGACTGATGCTGAAGCTGAAACTCCAATACTTTGGTCACCTGATTTGAAGAACAGACTCATTGGAAAAGACACTGATGCTGGGAAAGATTGAAGGTGGGAGGAGAAGGGGATGACAGAGGATGAGATGGCTGGATGGCATCACTGACTCGATGGACGTGAGTCTGAGTGAACTCTGGGAGTTGGTGATGGACAGGGAGGCCTGGTGTGCTGCGATTCACGGGGTCGCAAAGAGTCGGACACGACTGAGCGACTGAACTGAGCTGAACTGAAGAAGAAGAGTCTTACAAGAACTTTTCTTGACTCCAAGAGAACACAGAGTTTATATGCTGTCTGGATTCATTATAATTACATCAGTAAGAAAAATTAACTTCCTGTGATAAATGTAGGTTACAACATTGAGGAAACAAGCAAAATTATTTACAACAAACACTCCAGCAAATGCCATTTCCTGTATCAACTGTTTAATTTTTTAAGATTTTAAATTAATGGTCCTTGGGACTATTAAAGTGAACCTCCAAATTTAAGAAAATTCTTTGCCTTTTTAAGTTATCAAACAGACAAAAACTTACTTTTATAATGACAGAAATTCATAAAGTTACATATTTAACTTAATGTTAACACTAGCATGTAAATATCTCTTTAACATGTTTTTTAAAAAGCCAGTGTTTGCATTCTCAAAAGAACTGGAGTCAACATTTTTTCTATCTTAGAGCTTTTTGTCAAGTGTGATTGAATTTATTACCTCACGTTTAAAACAAAGGCTGAGGCAAAGAATGTGGGAATAAAAAGTAATCATTTCTATGGAATTATAAGAAATACTAACAAAAATAAAATTAAGCAAGAAATTAACAAGATATTCTCGTTCTGAAGAACAAAATTTAAGAAAATCAGGATTTGACTAAAAAATGATAATATATCAGGCCAAGTGAAAACTTAAATTCCAAAGGCAGAAACTGTACAAGTCAAATTGTGTATTTGATAAAAAACAAACTATAAATGAATAATGCATTTTGGGGTTAATGAAAAAATCCAAATACCTAGAATTTTTACAACTTCCCTATAAAATTACTTTGGGGAAAAGAGGGAATTAAAACTTCAGTTGCTGTTTGTGTACAAAAGAGCACAAAAATAACTATCTTTCAAAATTGATGAGATGAGGCAACCCAGTAATCAGAGACAAAATCATGATTTTAAATGCTTTTATTAAGAAAGCATAGAAAGAAATCAGTTTCTGATAAAAAGATGTTATGGGAAAGGACTAAATGAACCAAATTAGCAGGTAGATTGAATCAATCATGACAAGACAACTACTATTACATTAACAAAGAGAAACAATTGTTAAATAAATCCTCGAACCAGATCTTTGATAAGATCAATAAAACTCTAGAAAGATTTATGAAGGAAAACAGAAGGCATATTTCAAAATTTGGAAATAAAAAAGAAAGTTCAACCAAATATACTGTCAAGATTTAGAAAGATATGAAAATATTTTCTCAAGTCTATACAAATAACATTTAAAGTTTTATTTTATGGTGCTTTTTTTTTTTAATGAAGATATATGGGCAACAGTATTCTTAAGAGAGTTCTTCAGAGTTCCCTGGTGGTTAGAACTCCAGGCTTTCACTGCCATGATCTGGGTTCAATCCTTGGTATGGGAACTGGGATCCCACAAGCCATGCAGCACAGAAAAATAAAAAAAAGAGAAAGATTTCTTAACACTGAGCATTAACTACATTCCTGAAATATGTTTGGTTTTCTTTAGCAATATCTTATTTAAGATATAATATTTATGAATGAGCTTCGTATATAGATTTGGGGATATGATTTTCAGGTTTTGATGTGACTTTCACAGAAAATGTGAATGTCTTTTACTTCTATGTGCTCTAATACAACTTATATAGAAGCTGAATTGTTTATTTCTTGACTATTTAGAAGAAACTCACTAAGAAACCCTCTGGGTCTGGAGGACTTTTGGTAGGGAGCTGGTTGACAGCTTCTGTTTTGTTCTTGCTACTGTTTTAAGATTTACAACAGTGTGTCCATTTGTTGTTATTGCTCAGTCGCTACACTGTGTCTGACTCTTTAAGATCCCATGGACTGCAGCATACCAGGAGTTTGCTCAGACTCATGTCCATTGAGTCGGTGATGCCATCCAACCAGCTCATCCTCTGTCATCCCGTTCTCCTTTTGCCTTCAATCTTTCCTAGCATCAGGGTCTTTTCCAATGAGTCGGCTCTTCACATCAGGTGGCCAAAGTATTGGAGTTTCGGTTTCAATATCTGTCCTTCCAGTGAATATTCATGGTTGATTTCCTTTAGGATTGACTGGTTTGATTTCTTTGCAGTCCAAGCTCAAGAGTCTTCTCCAGCACCACAATTCGAAAGCATCAATTCCTCAGCACTCAGCTTTCTTTATGGTCCAACTCTCAACGTCTGTACATGACTACTAGAAAAACCATAGGTTTGACTATATGGACTTTTGTCAACAAAGTGATGTCTCTGCTTTTTAATACGCTATCTTGATTTGTCATAGGTTTCCTTCCAAGGAGCAAGCATCTTTTAATTTTATGGCTGTAGTCCCCGTCCTCAGTGATTTTGGGGCCCCCCAAAATAAAATCAGCCAGTTTCCACTGTTTCCCCATCTACTTGCCCTGACGTGGTGGGACTGGATGCCATGACCTTAGTTTTTTGAATACTGAGTTTTAAGCCAGCTTTTTTTTTCTTTTTAACTCTCCTCTTTCACCCTCATCATCTGTTTCAGATTTTCAAATTTAATTGCATGAAGTTTTGCTAGGTACTAAATCTTTTCATTTCCTCTGTATGATGTTATTTTCCTCTCCATATTTCTAATGTTGTGTTATTGCTGCTTTCCTCTGTGGGTTTTTCTTCTTCTAATTAGTTTACTCAATAGTTTCTCTATTTTTCTTTAACCAACCTCATCCCAAAGAGTCAGTTCTTGGATTAACCAGTTCTACTTTTTAAATTAGTTTGCGTCCTAGTTGATTCATTTCTTTATGATTTTCTTCCTTCTGACTTTTGTTTTTCTTTTCTCTAACTTGTTTGAATACTAAATTTGTTTGTTTTCCTTGCCTTTCCCCCCCCCCCCAATGTATTTATTTAAGGCTCTGTATATTCCTCTATTTTTTTTTAATTTTTGGATGCACTGGGTCTGTTGCAGCGCACGGACGTCTCCAGTTGCGGTGCATAAGTTCAGTAGTTGCAGCGTGTGCTTAGTTGCCCTGAGGAATGTGGGATCTTAGTTCCCTGACCCAGGATTGAAGCCACAATCCCTGCGTTGGAAGTTGGATTCTTAACCACTAAACCACCAAGGAAGTCCCTGTATTTTTCTCTTAACCCATATTAACCCTGTGACACAGGTTTTGGCACGTATTGACTTTCATGTCATTATTTGAGATGTTATGAAATTTGAGTTTAAATTTTTTCTTTGATTTTTCTTTCTCTTCCCACACTTCCCCAACCACATGGGGTAGGTTTTTTTTCTTCTAACTTTGTAGCTAATTCCTAGTTTTCTTGTTCTGTTATTTGTAAATGGTCTGTCATATTTCTACTTTTTAAATTTTGTTAAGATTTTCTTTGTGGCCTGGTATTTTTTAATTATTTTAAATTTAAATTTAAAAATTTCCCCAAACCATGAAAAGATGTATCCTCTATTATCGGTGTACAGCATTCGATACAAAACAACAAAGTCAGCATAGTTAAATATGCATTCAGGTCCTCTAAATCTTTATTTTTAATTTCCTGTCTTGTAGACTGAGAGAGGTGAGCTACATAAGTCTGTTGTTAGTCCTTGGTGTCTGTTGAAAGTTGACACTCTGATTATTTTGATACTGGCTTCAATTGTGTCCTCATATTGAAGTTTTAGCCTAATTGTGGAGTGTACACACTCTTTGTTATTATCAAATGCCCTGTTAGTCTCCATTTCTTCATTTAATTATAGATTCAACCTTGTCTGGTATTAGTATCATGAACCCAGCTTCATTTTTGTTATCTTTACCTGATATGTCCTTGTTCACACCCTTCAAACTTCCTGAGAAATTTCATTTGACATACTCTTTTGTTTTTAACCAAAAGTTTTGTTTCTTTTTTTTTGACCCAAGAGGTCTTTCTCTTTAAATTGTTTAAAAACTCCACATTCATTTATGGAAATAACAGATGTGGCTTGTTTTCATTCTCTCACGTTATACTTTCTGTTTTTAATATTTCCTTTATTTTCTACCATTTTGATACAAGGTTTATGTTTGCTTTGCTTCTCTTTGTTCTTAGTCATTTTTAGCTTTATCATTTTAGGTTGCCTTTTGTACTTTCAGATGATATTTCAAGCCTCCGTTTCCTGATGGTAAATGTCTATTTCCTTTAGTAAATGTCTATTGAGATCCCGAAAGGAAAGGAAATGGATGAGACTGCTGGGCTTCTGTTCTATCAGTTTCTGCACTGGGGATGGCATGGGGCAGGCAGCAGAGGGAAGCAGAGATAGACTGAGTGGCTTGCGTCTTCGTGGCTTGTGGAGGCTGGCTCCTGTTTTCCACCGTTGTGCTAACAGCTTCATCCCAGGACTGACTACCTCAGTCAGACATTCCTCCTGTTGCAGGAAGGGGGACCCCTTCTAGGGCCCGAGAGTGGACTCTTGTCTAAGGCTCAGAAGTGAATTGTCCGAGGAGACACACGTGCTGACCAAGCAGGAGATGTTACTGGGAAGGGGCGCCCAGGAGGAGAGCAGGAGGGTAAGGGAACCCAGGAGCACTGCTCGGCCACGGGGCTCACGGTCTCAGGTTTTATGGTGAGGGAGTTAGTTTCCAGGGTGTCTCTGGCCAAACATTCTGACTCAGGGTCCTTCCTGGTGTCACCAAGGTGGATTCCAGCGAGGAAGATTCTAGAAGTTTGACAGGACCCAGGGGCTGGCATCTCCTTGCTTTTGACCCTTCTTGAATTCTCCCGGTTGGTGATAGCTTGTTAGTTCCACGTTCCTTACCAGGACCTCCTGTTCTAAGATAGCTCATGCAAGTGGCTTCTGTCTTGCCTGGCCAGGATGTTCGATTTCAGTCAGTGTTTTCCCTGATACTCCCATGTCCCCCTCAGCCAGAAGCGGGGCAGGGGAACAGGCAGCAGGTACTTCCGCCTGCCACACACACCACTGAGAGATTTACCTGATTTATTTTTTTATTGTCTGCTCTTCTGTCCAGTTCTTTCATGGCAGGAGATAGTGAAGCAGGTGGCTGAGCCCAATCTACATCTCCTTTCCGCTTTCCTGTTACCTGAAATACACCATGCCAGCCCCTACCTGTTTTTCAGCTCTCTTGTAGGACTCCGAGATGGAAGCAAGGAGCTTCTCCTCCAGTGGGTGTGGGAAGGGAAATATTACTAAGATTTTTCGGGACTTTCATCTTTATCTTCTACCTATTCCTTACCCTGCTTCACGCTCCCTGGGCTATAGGGCAGAATGCTGCCTATTGAGTGCATGAAGCTTCTGAATGTTTTTCCATTTACATTTTAAAGCCAAAACATGAGGTCATAAACCTTCCTCTAAATGATCCTGGTGGGTTTTTTTTAATTAATTAATTTAATTCTTATTTATTTTTGGCTGTGCTGGGTCTTTGTTGCTGTGTGTGGCCTTTCTTTAGTTGTGGCAAGCAACAGCTACTTTTTAATTGCAATTTGCAGTGGCTTCTTTTGTTAGAGAGCATGGGTACTAGGGCATGAAGTTTCTGGTAATTGCAGTGTGTGGGTTTAATTGCCCCACAGCATGTGGAATCTTCCCAGGCCAGGGATCAAACCCTTGTCCCTGCATTGGCAAATTGATTCTTAACCACTGGACCACCAGGGAAGTTCCATGGTGGTTTTTAAAATCTAGATTGTTGTCAATTTTTGTCCATTTCATTATATTGATAGAAAAACCTATCTCTTTGCTTATCTTCACCTTTATATTCCAGAAGCTTCCTTTATTCTTCGCACCATTATATTGTGTAGTATGAGTGTACCATAGTTTAATTAACTATCCTCTTATTGGTAGAGCAATTTATTAATTAATGGAGCAAGTAATTAATGCACAGTGTGATAAGGAAGCAGGGAAACAATCCTGCTTGCATAAAACTGGTGAGTTTTAATTGATATAGTCCTTAGCAGGTATACTCTATCAAAGATCTTAAAAACATCTGTAGTCTTTAATTCAGAAATTCCATGTGTAGAAACTTAAGATCATTATAGAAGAGCCTAATGATTAATGTACACAAATCATTATTGGTGCCTTATATGGAAGCACAAAATTGTTAGAAACAATCCAAGTATCTAACAATGCAGAACTGGTTGAGAAAATCATGGTACAGCCATACTGTGGAATCTACACAATCATTGACTGTTGGGAGGGAGTGGTGAAGAGACTTTCAGCTTATTTGCAGAGAGGTACACTACCAATTGTGTTTCTCATTCTACTTTCACTGGCCTTATGGTGAATCTAGGAAATAACTCCTAGATTCTAGCCCTGGTTTTGGTAAAGGTAGGACAGCTCTGAGTATGAGTGTGTGTGTGTGTGTGTGTGTGTGTGTGTGTGTGTGTGTGTGTGTGAGACAGAGAGAGAGAGAGAGTTTGCACAAATGCAAGGAGATCCAAAATGCTTTGCCCATGGTCACCATTGCCTTGCAAGAGACTAGTTGAGGAATCTTTCAGTTTATTCCAGAAGAAGTAGGAGAGAGGAGAGTGGGAAGATGTGTCAGGGGTCCTTAAGACCACCCTCAGTTTTGAAGATTTGATGAGAGGACTTAGAGAACTCAGAAAAAGTGTTATGATCACAAAGTGTATTACAGTTCAGTTCAGTTCAGTTCACTTATTCAATCGTGTCCAACTCTTTGCCACCCCATGCACTGCTGTACACCAGGCCTCCCTGTCCATCACCAACTCCCGGAGTTTACTCAAGCTCATGTCCATCGAGTCATTGATGCCATCCAACCATCTCATCCTCTGTCATCCCTTTCTCTTCCTGCCTTCAATCTTTCCCAGCATCAGAGTCTTTCCCAATGAGTCAGTTCTTCACATCAGGTAGCCAAAGTATTGGAGTTTCAGCTTCAGCATCAGTCCTTCCAATGAATATTCAGGACTGATTTCTTTTAGGATTGACTGGTTTGATCTCCTTGCCATCCAAGGGACTCTCAAGAGTCTTTTCCAACACCACAGTTCAAAAGCATCAATTCTTTGGTGCTCAGCTTTCTTTATAGTCCAGCTCTCACATCCATGCATGACTACTGGAAAAACCATAGGTTTGACTAGATGGACCTTTGTTGCCAAAGTAATGTTTCTGCTTTTTAACATGCTGTCTAGGTTGGTCATAGCTTTTCTTCCAAGGAGCAAGCGTCTTTTCAATTGAACTCTACTGGAACCATCATTTGGTGTCCCTTGTGACTCAGTGGTATTACAGTGAAAGGATACCGATTAAAGGAGAAAGGTACACAGGACAGTCCCAGCACTAGCCTCCAGCTGTGTCTTCTCAGTGGGATGACAGGGATATTGCTTAATTCTCCCAATAATAATATGTGACAACACACAAAGTATTGTCAGCCAGGGAAGCTCACCTAAGCTTTGATGTCTGTGGTTTTTGTTGGGGGTAAGTCATGAAGACACAGAATGCCTGTGTGACTGATCTTAGTTACTCGGTCTCCAGCCTCTCCAGAAACTGAACTAATACAGAATGACCCAAAGCATCCACCATAAATCACGCATTAGCATAAACCATCTGGCATGGCCCAAGATCCCAGGTATATGAAGCCACTCTCATCAGGCAAGATAGTCAAGGGCTTAGAGGTCATCTCCCAGAAGCAGATCAAAGGCCAGTCCTTTTCTCTGGAATGTGTATGGTTTGGCCATCCCAAGCCTGCTGAGTTAACCTGTTAGTGCACAGAAGAGACGAGAGAATAAAAGCAGAGTGATATTAGGAGCCTCTCCTGGACAGAGTGTCCTGACTAATCCCCAAATATCCAGGAAAGTCTATAATAAATCGTGAAATCTTCCTGCATATGACGTTCTTATGAAAATCCATGAGCTGGGAGAGTTTTGCATCAGAGAAAAAAGTGTTTGTTTAGGACAGCAGTTGTGGAAACAGAAGCCAGGGGAAGTAAGCCATGGGACTAAAGGACTTAGAGGTTTGCGTTCAGATTCTAACATCAGAAGAGCAAGAATCTGGTTGGAGAGTCTCCTCTGACAAAGAGAAGAGGCAAACGTATTTTTTAAAATATCATCTCACTATATTCTTTGTATGACTCATTGTCTACTACTTTTCCTAAAATAGTGGTTTTCAGCCCCAGCTGTACATTACAATCACCTGGAGAGAATTTTTTAAATGACCCCACCCAACTGATCAGAATCTTTGGGGATGGGGGCTGGGCATTAGTATTTCAAGAAAATTTCCTGGATGAATCTAATGCATAGCTAGGGTCGAGATCCACTACTCAAAAGTATTTTTGTTATAGTCATAGTGATGGTCTTATTTTTTTCTTTAATGTGGACCATTTTTTTGCATAATTTTTTTTTAACTTTTTATTTCCTATTGGGGTATAGATGGTTAACAATGCTGTGATAGTTTCAGGTGAACAGTGTAGGGACTCAGCCATACATATACATGTATCCATTCTCCCCCAAACTCTCCTCCCATCCAGGTTGCCACATGACATTGACCAGAGTTCCATGTGCTATACAATAGGCCCTGTTGATTATTCATTTTAAATATAGCAGTGTATGCGTGTAGATCCCTAACTATCCCTTCCCCACCTTCTTCACCTCCCCCCCACCCCACAGCCATCAATTCATTCTCTAAATCTGTGAATCTCTATTTTGTAAGTAAGTTCATTTGTATCATTTCATTTTAGATTCCGCATGTAAGGGATGTCATACAATATTTCTCCTTCTCTGTCTGACTTACTTCTGATGTGGACCATTTTTAAAGTCTTTATTGAATTTGTTACAATATTGCTTTTGTTTTGGTTTTGTTTTTTCGGCCAAGAGACATGTACAGTCTTAGCTCCCTAACCAGGGATCAAGCCCACACCCCTTGCATTGGAAGGTCAAGTGTTAACTGCTGGACCACCAGAGAAGTCCCTTGTTTACATATTATCTTAAAACAGGGTGTCTCAACCTCCCCATTATTGACATTTTGGCCAGACAGTTCTTTGTTGTGGAACATTGCCTTGTGCACCGTAGGATGTATATTTAGTACCACCCCAGTCTCCATCCATGACATACCAGTAGCACCCCACTTCCCAGTTGGGACAATAAAAAAAATTGTCTCCAGATACCACCAGTGTCCCCTAGAGGGTCAAAATCACTTCTCGTTGAGAATCACTGCCGTATATGAATTTTTGAAGGTGCCATTTATAGAAAAGTTTCTGGGGACCCAGTCTTTCCCTGCTCCTCCTATATCTATGCTCAGCTAGTATATCACTCAAATCTTTGTGAGGTGGGCATGCAGGGCAGCTGTAATCCATGTCCAGTGGAAAGTTGTGAGCAGTTGTATTGAAAAAATGTGACATACCAATGTAAGTTGGAAATCTCAGTGTTCTTGAGAAACTGTTTAAAAAGACAGCCTGTGATGTTTAGTAGAAACCGACACAATACTCTCAAGCAATTGTCCTTCAATTAAAAATTTAAAAAAATTTTTAAAGCAAAACCTGAGGGGGGAAAAAACAAACATAGGCTAGGAACAAGCCTTGACTCCAACATTTACTCACTAGATTAGCCAGATTTTTCAGTTTTTTACCAGCGAAAGCAGCTCTAAAACTAATGAACCCCATTCTTTATTGCTCATGAATCTATGGTCGATGGCTGGTTGTTCTGGCCTCTCCCAGTCTCACTCCTGTGTCTGGGCTCAGCTGCAGGTTGGAGAAGTGGCTTTGCTGATCTTGGCTGGGCTCTGCCCTGTGGCTGGGCCACAGCTGGAACAGCAGGACTCTGGTCTACCCCACCTCTCACTCTGCAGTAGGCCAGCGAGGCCTTGTGCAGGCAGTCATGTCAGGGTTCCAGAAGAACGAGCAGAAACATGGCTGGCCTCTTGGGGCCTATGCTCGGAACTGGCCCATCATTCCTCCCCCACATTCTTCTGGTTCAAGTTGACCACGAGGCCAGTGGGTGGGAGAACAAATTTCACTCTTGGTGGGAAGAGCTGCAGAGTCCCTTCACCAAGTGACAGCAATGTGACAAACACGGTGGTGGGATGGAGAGTTGTGTTTGTTTTTGCAATCCTCCACATTTGGGCAAGTGACTTAGCCTTGTTAAGCCTCAGTTTTCTCATCTGTGAAACAGGGATAATATTGCTCCCCTCAGAATTACTGTGAAGATTCAATGCCTAGTGCATAGGTGGTGCTTGTGAACAATAGCTGTTTTCACTCTTGTTATTCTACTCTTTAATATATCTCAGTGGTTGCACTTTTTTCAGCGAATAAATTCAGAATTCCTTAGTGCAAAGAACAAAGCCTTTGTGATTTGGACATTGTCCGTCAGCCCCTCCATCTTCAGTATTTCCAAGCTACTTGAAGCTGCTCAATGAAGCAGCTACATGACAGGTGCCCCCGTGTTTCACCAGTACCATGCCTTCCGCTGGGTTGTCCACTTATGCCCTTGGTGCCCTGAACAATTAGAAGGGCACCTGAAATTCAGTCTACTCTAGGGCCTATCACTTGCCCACCTCCTCTGCCTTGAAGATGAGGTAATTATTTATTCTTCATTATGGTCAGCAGCGGTTTTGGCGGGACACATGTGGAACGAGAGAGATTCCTGGACTGTGTAGTGAGAAAGTCATTCCCCTCCAGTGGTTTTCAGTACTTTACACAAGGCAGTTTCACTCTGGTGCTCATGTGTCTGTAACACCTAATACCTGCCAACCTGAACAGATGGTGAGCCCCAGTCTGAAAACTTTCAATAGGAAGAGGTTAGAATTCAACAGCCCTGAATTGTTTCCATCACTTTTACTTTTATAGTTTCTTTCATGACAAGTGATGCTAGTTTTACATTTTCATAGTGCTATAAAGTTTCCTTCAAAACCACATTCATTTGGCCAATAAAAAGGGGTCAAGTTCAAGGGAAAAACCTGAAATAAAGAACAACATGGGTGGTACTCAGGACAAAAATAGAGAGGGGGTACTTAAGTGACAAGTTTGGAAAAATCCTGAAATACATCAGCTGTACCATCTCTTCTAATAAAGATCCTATAGCTCTTCCAGGATTCCCTAGTTGTCTGTGAAGTCATACCTTTGTCTGACCCTAGATTCACAGCCAGTGAGGGCAACAATGAGATGCCAGCAAATTCAGGCAGGCTGGTATCATTCAAGGAGGAAGAGTTGCCAGTGAGTCAATCCTGTACTCAGCTGATCTGTGTTATCTCCATGGTGATAAGAGGAGGACGAGTCAGAGGAGGGTAATAGCAGTCATTGTTATAGTGATAGTAAGCATAGTAACAGTAATGGTACCAGGAGTAGTTAGAGTAATAGGCAGAGTCATAGAGATAACTGTAGTAGTAGCAGAAATGTTCACAGTAGGAAGAGTAGCAACCATTTATTGAGCACCTAATGTGGGGTAAGAATTGGGCTTTACTCTGTATGCGTCAGCTCCCTTATTTCTCATCACAACCCTATCAGGCAGTTCTTCTTACCTCTGTTTCATAGATGAGGACATTGATCTTAATGAGGGAAAGTAATTAGCCCAAAGCTAGTCAGCAGGGAAGTAACGGGGCTAGAAGTCTAAGGTCGGTCTGACTGCCAGGTTGGTGCCACTCCTGACCAGAAACATTCCCTTCCGCTAAGGTTTCGAGAGTGCAATCCTTTGCACCTTTCCAAGGCAACAGGAATGCTCCTTCAGCAATTCATGTATAATTTAAGGAAATTCTGAAGCAGTTTGAATATTTAAATGATGTCTTATCAAGGCAATGTTAAAAAAATCTGCTTCTCTTCAATCTATAGTACAATCCTCAGAAATTCAGTAGAATATCTGAGAACTCTCCTGTCTCCATCTCCAAACACCCCCAGCCCCACCCATGCCATTCCCAGCCTCCAGCCTCTCATTTTACTGAAGAAATAAGATTCAGATGGAAAAATACTGGCACAAGCTTGACCGAGGTTCTCTAATAAAGACACCGTGCATCACGCATCAGCTGCTGCTGTTGCTATGGTGACAGCCACGATTTCTCCCAGACAGCTTGGGTCTGAAGGGAGGGTGGACCCTAGGGGAACAAGTGGATTTCTCCAACCTGTCAGTGCCTCTCACCTTTCCTGTTTCTCTCACCTCCCCCAAGCCTACCAGGTGCCCCCCCTTCTTAGATGACGCTGACAGTGGGTACTAGCACCCCCAGGCCATCGTAATTAGCATCTGGCTCTGAGCCCAGTCTTCTGGCAGCACATTCCTCTCCTCCCTCGCCAGCCAATCTCCTTCCCCCAGCATCCCTCCATCAGCACTGCAGCAGCTGCGGCACCAACAGCCTCCGCACCAAGGTCACCACCAGAACCAACAATGACAAAGCACTCACTTCCTTCTTGGGTGGGCACCACACCGGTCAATGCCTCACGATCGTCTGAGCCCTTCTGGGGTAATGCAACTGTGATTCTGAACAAAGAGCGTGTCCTTACGAGGATGGGTAAAGGTTAGCCACCCGTTCTCGGAGGGGCTGGTGAGACATGCATTTAATCAATTAAGCTCTCCAGGACAGAAGGAACAGAGCAAATGAGCCTGAGATCCCAGAAGGGTGAGGAAAGGATCAGGCGAGTTCGCGTGTCACTGCAGCTTGGAACCTGGGGTGCTGAGCATGGTGGTGGTTATGAAGAGGATGCTGATCGTGATGTCAATAGCACCATTTTCTGTGTTCCAAATACCAGACTAAGCATTTGCCAACCATTTCTGCATTTAATCCTCGTGTCTACCGTGTGGAGTAACCAGCGGCAGCTACTGTTAGGATACCCATTTCACAGATGGGGATATAAGCCTAGAAAAGTTAAATAACACACCCCTGCCTGAGGAAACAATCACAGAAATCCAGAATATGGGACATTCTACAAGATAATTGGCCTGGACGCTTCCCAGTGTCATTGATGAAAGGGTAGGGATCTTTTCTAGAAAAGAGGAAAGTAAAGAGACATCAAAACCAGATGGAATTTGTGACCCTACTTGAATCTTGATATGGAAAATAGAAACAGCCATAAAAGACATTTAAGGGACATTTGGAAAAATCTGAATATGGACTGCGTGTTAGATGACATTAGGAAATTGTTGATTTTTGCTAAGTGTGAAAATGTTACATAGGGCAATTCTGTTGGTGCGTGTTATTTTTAGGTGAGACAGGCCAATATTTAGGGGAGAATTGTAATGATGCTTGTAATCCACCTGTACATATGCTTACTCTGTGATGTTTTCTAACACCAGCAACCAGTTCTCTAATTCTCTGGACACAAGTGGAGGGTCCTACAGTCCAGTTCAGTCTAACACTAACTACCCAGAGTTGGGTTTCCCGGGTGGTGCAGTGGTAAAGAATCTGTTTTTCAGTGCAGGAGATGCAAGAGACAGGGGTTCGATTCCTGGGTCCGGATGATCCCCTGGAGGAGGGAATGGCAACCCACTCCAGTTTTCTTGCCTGGAGAATCCCATGGACAGAGGCACCTGGTGGGCTACAGTCCACAGAGTTACAAAGAGTTGGACATGACAGCAGCTGAGCCCACACACACCTAGAGTTAGCAAAGATTCCACAGGGTAAGAGCTCAGACTAAGACGAAGGCTAAGACTGCCCTACTTCAAGTATCAGTCACGAGCCCCAGGTGTCACCTGTACTTCTGACTGATGGGCTATAAATTCAGGGAATTCCTACAACCCCCTCCCCAGGTTTGATAATTTCCTAGAATGACTCATAGAACTTCAGGAAAGCAATTTACTTAAATTTTTGGACTTATTAAACAGGACGGGCTTCCCTGGTGGCTCAGCGGTAGAGAATCCACCTGGCAATGCAGAAGACGTGGATTCAGTCCCTGGGTTGGGACGATCCCCTGGAGAAGGAAATGCAACCTACTCCTGGGAAATACAGTGGACAGAAGAGCCTGGCGGGCTATAGTACATGGGGTTGCAAAAGAGCTTAGCAGCTAAAAAGCATGTGGTAAACTCCATCTAAGGCTAAATACTGGCCCGAGACAGATAGTCAACAAGTACCGTAAAGGAAAGTTGAAAATAATTTTCAAAAAACAACATTATACAACTCAGGAACAGCCAAATGGAAGAGATGTATAGGGCAGGGTGGATGCCTTCTCCGTATATTGAGGAGATATATGCTCTCTCCATATATTGGGTGCCCTCTCCTAGAATTGAGATGTTCACCAACATTGATGTGATTGTTGATGTGTTCATCAACTCAGAAGCTCTCTGAATGCCATCATCCAGAGGTTTCTATGGAGGGTTCCTTACACAGGCAGAAATTATTAAATCATTGGTCATTGGTGATTAACTCATATCTCTAGCATCTCTCTTTTCCCAGGAGAAAGGTGAAGCTGATGTTTCCAACCCTGTCCTCAAGACTAGGTCCAGTCCTCTGAGGACCAGTACCCACCCTGAAGCTATATAATGGCCCCTATGCACCAGTCATCTCATTAGCATACAAAAGACATGCATCACTCCAGAGTTCCAAGGGTGTTAGGAGTTGTGTGCCATGAACCTAGGACAAAGATCTTTTTAAAAAAATTATTAATATATAATCCTTGTACATATGCATATATGGCAAACCTAGAAAATATAGCAAAACATTAATAAATGTTGAATCTAAGTGGTTCATTATTGGGTTATCAATAATACAAGGACTTCCTTAACTGTCCAGTGGTTAAAACGTCAACTTCCAGTGCAGGGGGGTGTGGGTTTGATCCCTGATCCCAAGTTAAGATCCCACGTGCCTTGCAGTCAAAAAAACCAAAGCATACAACAGAGAAAATATTGTAACAAATTCAATAAAGGATTTTAAAATTGTTTTTGTTCAGTCAGTAAGTCATGTCCAATTTTTTGTGACCCCATAGACTGCAGCATGACATGCTTTAAAAATGGTCCACCTCAAAAAAAAAAATCTTAAAAAATAGCACATCATATATTACTATTATGTTTATCATATGTCATATATTAGTATATAATTGTACTATTCTTCCAACTTTTCTGTATCTGTGAAAATTTGTATAGTAAGACTGTGAGAGAGTATAGAAAAGAAAGCTTAAGTAACTTGCCCAAGTCCAAAGGTTATACAGCTATTAGGTGTCAGAAGCAAACTCAGATCTGAGCCACCAGGCTTCACAGTTCACGTCCTGGGATCATGGCTCCACTGCCTTCCCAGAGAAAGAGGACAGAGCCTTGCTCACCTAGGGATGTCAGAGGGTTCCCTTTGCAAGGGCCATGTCTCAGGCAAAGGTAAGGAAAACAGGTGGTGGCAGGGGGAGAATTCCACTAACCCAAGCAGTGAAACAACCTTTCAACAACTCACTCAAGAAATATTTTTGCAAGAGCACTATGTGACGTTCACCAAGTAAAAAATGCAGTTGTGAGTTAAAACAGACCAAAGTCCCCGCTTATGTGCTACTTACATTGCAACCCACTTTAGACTACATTATTCTTAGCAGCAAAGCCTGGCATCAGATACCATCAAAATATAAAACAACCTCAGAAAGGGAGTCAGGAATATGCACTATAATTTTTGTAGCCTTTAAAAAACATCTGTGATATCAAAACAACATCAACATGAGCAATAATCTCAAAAGTATTTCTTTTAAAAGCACTGTGTCCAAAATTTACTTTCAACACTAGCCTTAGCAATAAGCCTAAGGGCTCCTGCTGAGATTTGTCACTTTCTCATTTTAAGAAAATAAAGTTATAATGGACTCGAATTTCATAAGCATCTTCATTGCTTTATCTGTGCATGCGTGCATGCTGTCACTCAGTTCAGTTCAGTTCAGTTACTCAGTCGTGTCCGACTCTTTGTGACCCCATGAATTGCAGCACGCCAGGCCTCCCTGTCCATCACACTTCAGTTGTGTCCAGCTCTGTGACCCTATGAATTGTAGCCCATCAGACTCCTCTGTCCATGGGATTCTCTATGCAAGAACACTGGAGTGGACTGCTCTCCTCCAGGGGATCTTCCTGAGTCAGGGATCGAACCTGAGTCTTTTTTATCTCCTGCATTAGCAGTCTGCTTCTTTAACACTAGTGCCACCTGCTTTGGTCAAAATTCAGTGCTGTGTTGCTAGCTTTGCTGGATGTCTTTAGCTTCTACTGATCCTTAATAAGCCACTTATCCTTAATAAGCAGTGGTTCTCACCTTAGTTGTACAACAGAATCATCCAGCAAGGTTTGACAACTACTGACAGCCAAGCACTAAGTTTCAGGGATTCTGAATAAAGTAAGGTAGGGTCTAGTCTTGAATATCCTACAGAAACAGAGTTAGTGACCTTCTGCCCTCCTGCTCCAAATGTTGGTTGAAACATCTATTCAATCTAAAGGCATTCCAGCAACACATATATAGATCAAATTAAGCTAATTAGTACATTATTAATGAATAAAAATAAAATCTTGGGACTTATGAAAATATTTAATAGCATGAGATAAATTACCTAAATGAAAGAGCTCAGAAGAAAATGTTTCTCCTGATACAAAGATTTACTGCAAAGAAGGCAGCATGTTTGAAAAGTGGTCTACACTCAATGAGATAATAGGCCAAGACTGAAAAAAAGAGGCAGATACAAAGGAAAATTTAACAAAACATCCACTTAACAAAAACCTTATTGGAAGCAGGAAAAGCAGAGATGACACAGGAGAAGGTTGTCTCAATGCAACTAAAGAGGAACTTGGGAAAGGTAGAGGAAATAGGTCAAGAAGTGAAAAAATAACAGTGGAGCTTCAGAATTCAGTGCAGCAGAAAAGAACTGGCTGGGAATCTTAACACTAAGAGTAATGATATAACACAGCAGTGGTTCAGTCCCCAGAAGCATTATCACAGGGCGGAGGAGAAAACGGAAGGAGCTACACAAATTGCCTCGAAGGTGCACCTTATAGATGCTGAAAATCTGGCTGAGGACCATCACATCAGACCTGAATGAGTCTCTCCCAAGGAGTAAATTCTACAGATTACAAATCGTCATTATTGACAGTCACATTTTGCAAAACTTACCTGTTTTCTAAATGCAAGTAGCGCTTGAACATGTATTAATAAAATGAAATGGGAGGTCACACATGATAAAAACAAAACAGCTGTTTAGGTATGATTGTTTGGAAAGCAAGTGGACAAGAAAAATCCCAGTGGCAAGTTAGTTCTCAGATTTCCCAGCCCTGGGCATCTCTTGTCAATAGAAGGTTGATTCAGGTCAAATGTTAATGTTCTTAAATGGTCTACCTTTTCTTTCTAACTTGTGATTCAAAAGTGAAATAGTATCAGATGATTCGACGGGTCCACAAACAGCAGGGTGCCAGTTTTCTTGGGTGGGATTAGTAATTTGGGACTAGTTAGAAAAGTAAACGTCATCATGTTAGTCGCTCAGTCATGTCTGACTCTTTGCAACCCCACGGACTGTACCCCGCCAGGCTCCTCTGTCCTTGGAATTCTCCAGGCAAGAATACTCGAGTGGGTAGCCATTCCTTTTTCCAGGGGATCTTCCCCACCCAGGGATCAAACCCAGGTCTCCTGCATTGCAGGCAGATTCTTTACCATGTGAGCCAGCAGGAGCCCAGTTAGAAAGGGACTTTGCAAGCAGCAGAGCCTGGATTGCAGGTGGCGGCAGGGACACCCTTTCTTCTCCATTGCAACAGAGTGACACATAAAAGCAGACAGATTGTTCAGGATCATGACAGAAGGATACACGTGCAAAGGAAGCTTTTTACCCACTGTTTGTCTTAAGACACCTCTCATGCCACCCAACACACATACACACACATATACAGTTTGGTGTAAATCTGAACAGTTATGTGAAGTAAACATTTTTCAGAAGAGTTGCAGGAAAGATGATGAAAAGACTGCCAAAGGAGCCATGTCCCTCAATTCACTCCAACTCTCCAGCCAACACCACCAATGTTAGGCAATTTTCTGATCCCAAGGGGAAGAAGAAAAGGTAAAGAAACAGGGCCTTTTCTGGACAGAAAGAACAAACTGACACAGCAGACATCCAGAAAGATACTTTGCCTGAGAAAAGCTGAGATTCTTCCTACTTCGTAAATGCCTGAATTTCCTAAGATTCCATCTTTCGGGGAATCCCGTGGAGGTCCAAGGGGTATGACTCCACAGTTTCACTGTGGGGACCTGGGTTCGATCCCTAGTTGGAGAACTAAGATCCCACCTGCTGTGCAATGCAACCAAAAAAAAAAAAAAAAACCCATCTTGCTAAACGATATGGACACACTTTGGCTTTGGAAGGAGATTCTGTTTAGATAGGAGACATTGAGTACCGTGAGACACTTTGGCTTTGGAAGGAGATTCTGTTTAGATAGGAGACATTGAGTACCGTGAGGAATCTAGGACTTCCCAGCACCTCAGCTTTTTCACTCCTGGAAGCCTCTGCTTCTCTGTTGACTGGAGGTTAGACAACTTCACAGTCCAGACAGGTGTGCCCCTCCTCTCTGACTTTCCTTTCTACTCCTTCCCCTACTAGTCCAAAGCAGTTCTATCCTTCTTGCCTAATGGAGCTATTTACAACCAAAGTATTGGGCGTGAATGAGACAAGAAGAGCTGACAGCCTCCCAGAGACTTAATGTCAAGGGTGGACGTTTAATTCAGATAATGCCTCAGTAGTCATCTATGTGCCAATGGGATTAAAAAAACAACTCAAGAATGGTTTTCTTGCACTGTCTCTACTTCTCCATCCTTCAGTCACTTCTCAACCTTCTTGCCTTCCCACTCCACACTTCTGAAGCGCTTCTCATCGTGGTCACTGATGACCTTCTCTTTGCCCCAAGGGAGACATCTTGACTGGCTTAGACAAAGCTGTTCACTCCTCTTTCTTCCAATTCTCTTCTGCAGAATCCGTGACGCTTCCTCGTGCCTCTCTGTTTCTTAATCTTCTCTCTCTTTTTGGCTTCCCTTTCCTTTTACCCACCCTAGAGATGTTCCTATTTCTCAGGGCTCCACTAGCCTCCTTTCCTTTCTCCATTTATTAATGTGGCTTAAATATCACCTTTGGGAACTTCCCACATGGTGCTAGTGGTAAAGAACCCTCCTGCCAATTCAGGAGACAGAGGAGGTGAGGGTTTGATCCCCAGGTCAGGAAGATCCCCTGGAGGAGGGCCTGGCAACCCACTCCAGCATTCTTGCCTGGAGAATCCCATGGACAGAGGAGCCTGGTGGACTACAGACCATAGGGTCACAAGGAGTCAGATGCCATTGAAATGAATTAGCACACATGCAAATATCACCACTACACCGCTGATCTGGTTTTTTTTGGTGTGTGTCTTTTTTAAGCACTTCTTTTATCTTAGACATTGTATGCGTACTAAGCTGCTTCAGTCATTTTTGACTCTTTTCAACCCTATGGACCATAGCCTGCCAGGCTCCTCTGTCCATGGGATTCTCCAGGCAAGAATACTGGAGTGGGTTGCCATGCCCTCCTCCAGGGGATCTTCCCAACCCAGGGATCAAACTCGTGTCTCTTATGTCTCTTGCATTGGCTAGTGGGTTCTTTACCACTAGTGCCACCTGGGAAACCCCTTTTTATCTTTTCTAAAACTTTTTTCAAGACAACTTTCGATTATTATTTTTTTAATATGTATTTGTTTCTTTGGCTGCATCCGATCTTAGTTGTAGCCCTCAGGATCTTCATTGTGGTGCGTGGGCTCAGTAGCTGTAGCGTGTGGGCTCCAGAGTGTGCAGTCTCTCTAGTTGTAGCTTGCAGGCTTAGTTGCCCCGTGCCATGTGGAATCTTAATTCCTGATTGGGGATCAAACTGTCATCCCCTGCATTGGAAGGTGGATCCTTAATCAATGGACCACTAGGGAAATTTCCCTTGATGCCTTATTTTCTGTCTGGAGTCCAGCCATCCCTGTTGAGCTGCTAATGTGTGTGTGTGTGTGTGTGTATGTGTGTTTGTTAGTTGCTCAGTCGTGTCTGATTCTTTGTGACCCCATAGACTGTAGCTCTCCAGGCTTCTCTATCCATGGAATTCTCCAGACAAGAATACTGGAGTTGGTTGCCATTCCCTTCTGCAGAGGATGTTCCCAACCCAGGGACTGAACCTGGGTCTCCCACGCTGCAGGCAGATTCTTGACCATCTGGGCCACCAGGGAAGCCCATTGAGCTGCTAGATTGGTGTCCAATTGCCTCCTGAGTATCACCTGGTTGTCCCAGAGATTCCTTAACCTCATCACATCCAACACTGAGCTTATTGTCCTTCCCTAAGTCTATTTGCCCTCCAGTTTTCTTCCCCCTGGACAAGGTACCAGGGTCTATCAACTGAAACATGGTCCCTTGAAACATGGGAATCATCTTCAACTCTTCCCTCCCCCTCCCTCATCACATCCAGTTCCCCAGCAGACTGTGGTGAGTCTTCCTATTAAACCGCTCATGAATTACATGACCACTGTCTTATTTCCTATGCTTGCTATCTCTCTAGTTGCCTTGCTTGCCTCTGCTATACTATAATCTCCATGAGAGCCTGAGCTTGGTCTGTCTTGTTTACCATTTTATCCTCAGAACCTAGAGTAGTGTCTGGGCTTGAAACACGTTGGTTGGGCTCAGTACATACTTGTGGAATGAATGGATAAGTCCTTAAGAAGCTCCTGCCTTGAATTACTTGTGCTTGTGGAATGAGTGGATAAGTCCTTAAGAAGCTCCTGCCTTGAATTACTTATGCTTCATCTATTATCTTTCATCATATCCATGGTTCTTGTGGTTGCTTATTTTCCCAGAGTAGATAATGGCCAGGATAACCCACATTGATTCTTGTCCTCTGATATCCCTGCCCTTGTGTAATCTCCTTATCCTTGCATGTGGACTGGATCTAGTGAATTATTTCAAATAAATATAATATAGCAAAAGTGATAGGATGTCACTTCTAAGAAAGAAAGTGAAGTCACTCAGTTGTGTCCGACTCTTTGCAACCCCCATGGACTATAGCCTACCAGGCTCCTCAGTCCATGAAAACTTTCCAGGCAAGAGTACTGGAGTGGATTGGCATTTCCTCCTCCAGGGGATCTTCCTGATCCAGGGATGGAACCCAGGTCTCCCGCATTGCAGGCAGACGCTTTATCATCTGAGCCACCAGGGAAGCCCACTTCTAAGATTTGGTGACAGAGAGACTCTGGCTTCCATTTCTTGTGCCTTCTCTTGCTTGCTGTCTCTGAGGGAAGACAGCTGCTATGTTGTGAGCTGGATTCTGGGAAGATCCACTTGACAAGGAACTGAGGAAGACCTTCTAGCCGACAGGCAGCAAAGAGGCTTGCCAACAAGCATGTGTGTGAGCTCAGAAGTGGATTTTCTCTCACTTGAGCCATCGGATGAGACCACAGTCCTGGCTAACACATTGAGTGCAGACTTGTGAAAGATTCTTATTCACAGATTCTGTGAGATAGTAAATATTGGTTGTCTTAAGCTGCTAAATTCTGGGGTAATTTATTGTGTAAAAATAGATAAGTCATATATGACCTAGGGCTCAGTCTTAAACTGCACGCTGTAAAACCTTTTAAGGTCCTAAATTAACTTGGTTTAACCATGCTATGAATACTATGGAATGGTTAAGAGAAATGAAGTCAATCTATTGGTTATAATGTAAGGCATTTATAACATTGAATTTTAGAAAGCAGGTTGAAGAACAAGACCTATTGTAGGGCTTCCCTGGTGGTCCAATGGATAGGCATACACCTGCCCAATGCAGAGGTCACACGTTCGACCCCTGGCCTGTGAAAATCCCACATGCCGAGAATCAGCTTAGTCCATGAGCTGCAACTACTGACCCCATGTGCCACAGCTACTAAAGCCTGTGAGCCTGGAGCCCATACTCTGCAACAAGAGAAGCCACTGCCATGAGAAGCCCAAGTACCCCAATGAAGAGTAGCCCCCACTTGCCACAGCTAGGGAAAGCTTGCACACAGCAGTGAAGACCCATCACAGCCATAAATAAATAAATCTTAGAAAACAAAAGAAGGCTTATTGTAGGATATCATTCATGTAAAAGAAAAAAAACCTCAATACATAATATATTTCTACAGCCACAAGTAAATGTAGGTAAATATCTGGAAATAAGTCTGGAGGTAAACATACCAAGTCATAGCATGCTTCCCTGGGTGTGGTTAAGAAGAACTTAAACTTTGCCTGCATTTCTAGAAATTTTAACACCAAGAATGTATTTAGGTGTAACTTTTGCTATTTAAAAAGTAAACGCTACTGTATTTTTAGATTTATTTAGCTGGTTTTTATTTTGGCTCTGCAGGCTCCTCGTTGCCGCATGGGCTTTCTCTGGTTGTGGTTGTGCAGCGGCTTCTCTCTCGCTCAGCTTTCTGGCTTCTCTCGTTGCAGCACAGAGGCTCTCTAGTTGCCCCATGGCATGTGGGATCCTAGCCCCCCAACCAGGGATCAAGCCCACGTCCCCTGCATTAGAAGCTGGATTCTTAACCACTAGACCACCAGGGAAGTCCCTAAAAAAAAATAAATACTGCTTTGAAAGGAAGGAAGCCGGCTTAGAGATTTTATTGTTCCAAGTGAAAATAGCTTTTTTTTAATTGGTAAAGCTTATTCCAATAAAACTCAAATAATATATACACACGAAATAGAAAATGAAAGGTCCTGATTACCTCATTGTCTCAATCAACAATGATTAACAATTTGTTTCATATTCTTCTACATTTTCTTTTAAATCAATTAAATAAAAATGGGATCCTCTTTTACTTCCTGTTCTGTAGCCAGAGTTTCTGTTAATCATACATCATGAACATCTTTCTAAACTCATACATTTGGGGCTGCTAATTTTGCTGTCATGTTGCATGTCATTCATTATACACATGTGCTGTGATTAATTCAGCTGCTAATATGTAACCTCCACGAGCACAAGACTTCAACAGATTTGCCTACCACTAGATCCTTAGGGGCTAGAACAGTGCTTGAAGCTTGGTAGGCATTCAAAAAATACCCACTGAGTAAACTAATTTATCTCATCAGCTACCAATAGATGATTGGTTTGACTATTGATACAATAGAACATCGCTTCACGCTTGTATGATTATTTTCTTGAGATAAATTCCTGAAGATGAAGTTACTAGGTCAAAGGGATATTTTAAAATTAGAGACTCCCAGGTGGCACTGTGGTAAAGAATCTCCTGCCAATGCAGGAAATACAAGAGACATGGGTACGATCCCTGGATCGGGAGGATCCCCTGGAGTAGGAAATGGCAACCCACTCCAGTATTCTTGCCTGGAAAATCCCATGGACAGAGGAGCCTGGTGGGCTACAGTCCAAAGGGTCAAAAAATTTTGCCAAAATTACCTGTATTTAGTCTCTACCACATTACATTCCTACCCATCAGTGCATAAAAGTCTCTATTCCCCTACACCCTCACCAGTATGGGATATAATTCATCTCTGACATAACGTTGTGATGGGGTTTTCAACTACAAATATTGTGTTGGGGAACTGGAGAGATTCCCCACAGATGTTTTGTGAGACTGGGCAGGATATAATGAGCCCACCATGCTTGGAAAATTAATTTAAATGAAGAGTGTGCCAGTCAGGGTCCCAGCAGGAAAGGGTAGGCACACTCAAATCGGGTAATTTAAGGGGCATTTAATAAAGGAACTCTCTCCAAGGGAGGACAGTGTGTCAGAAAAACCATAAGTATCCCCAGGGACTAATTACATTGGGTTGTTTTATCACCTCTAGACCTGAAAGGCAAGAGTGGCTACTGTAACCTGGAGACTGAGAAGCCCATGGGGTGAAGACCGCCATGAGCTATGACCCTCAGTTACCACCACCCAGCAGGGTACAAGCTGGAGATTAAATCCTTCCAGCTTCCTTACCTTCTGGGGCTCCCTAGTGGTCAAAACCAAGGGGAAGCCACTGAGTAAGGGAGCCCTTTGAATAGTCCTTTTTTTTTTTTTTTTTTTTTGCCTCCCAAAAGCACAAGGTATACAGCAAACAGTAAGTGCTCAATAAATGTGTTCCTGAATTTAACCCTCACAACAATTTCCTTCAAGGTAGTCATTTATATCCCAAGGGGAAACTAAAGCTCAGAGAAATAATTAACTTGCCCAAGGTCATGCAGCTAGTTCTGGAGGGGTCTCAAGCCCTCTGCTGTGAAGTGCTAAGGAACCTGCTTCTGAGGGCAAGCAGACAGTAGTCACCACAAAGACTTTGTCAAATAGTGAAGTCCAGAGACTTCCCTATGGTGGTCCAGTGGTTAAGAGTCCACCTGCCAATGCAGGGGACACGGGTTCCATCCTTGGTCAGGGAGGATCCCAGATGCTTCGCAACCACTAAGCCCATGCGCCACAACTACTGAGCCTGCGCTCTGGAACCTGTGCTCCTCAGTGAGAAAAGCCTGTGCAGCCCAATGAAGAGCAGTCCCTGCTTGCAGAAAGTCCACGGGCAGCAACAAAGACCCAGTGCAGCCAGAAAAAGAAGAAGAAGGTCCCTGAATACAAAGCAGGACCACAGGTGCTGGGGTCGCCACAGAAGACTCTCCTGCAGCTGCTGGGACAGGCAAGCTGGTAGCCCAGGTCAGCTGCAAGTCTAGCATGGCATCCCCAGGGAAACCTGTCTCATCACTGAAGCCACCTGGGAGAGGTGGCAGGGTACAGACTGCCCGTGTTCAAATCCTGACCCTGTCCCTACAGCTGCATAACCCTGGGCAGGTCCCGAAGACATCGGTCCTTTTCTTCGTGTGTGAAGCAAGAACCATCATCTTAACCTACCATGGTGAGGACGTCAGGTGTGAACACCTGTGGTACCCAGCACCTTGTTACCCGCATCACCTCTAACTCACAGGGAACTGCTGCTTCCTGGCCTTGCTGCCCTTCAAAGGTCCTGATGCACAATCTCTCCCTAATTACACTCTGCTACCCAAAGCCAGGGACTTCCCAGGTGGCTTAGTTGGTAAAGAATTCTCCTGCAATGCAGGAGACCCAGATTCAATCCCTGGGTCAGGAAGATCCCCTGAAGAAGGAAATGGCATCGCACTCCCATATTTTTGGAGAATCCCATGGACAGAGGAGCTTGGTGGGCTACAATCCATGGGGTCTCAAGAGTCAGACCCAACTTAGCGACTACACCACCACCACCACCCAAAGCCAGAGGCATCTGGTCCAGGGCTCGGAATCTTCCTTCCATCAGGAGTCAAGCATTCAGTGTTTTCCGTTCCATAGGCCATACATCTCTGTCCCAACTACTCAACCCGCTGGCTTGGCGCCTGAGTGGCCAGAGCCCCTCCATCAATGTGAGCATGGCTGCATTCCAATAAAACTTTATTTATGGACACGGAAATTTGAATTTCACATTATTTTCACATGTCACAGAGTAATATTTTTTCAAATTCTTCTTCAATGACTTAAAAATGTAAATGCCATATTTAGTTGGCTGGCCCATACAAAAACAAGCAGACTGGCCAAACTTAGTTCTTCATCTGGAATTGGATAGCGAACCACTAGTCTAGACCCCTTTAGGCAGGACTGACCCCTGACAGTGCCCTTGAAACCTGACTTTCTTCTGTAATCTCACAGCATCAGGCCTCGGCTCAAACCCCACCTCTTTCAATTAGAGGGAAAACTACGGTCGAACTGCAGCCCTTCTGGCTTTCTTCCAGTTTTTCCAAGGGGCCAACTCCTTCCTGCCTCAGAGCTCCAGGGAGGGTGTGGGAGGTGGGGGGGGGGGGGGGGGGAAGGGAGGAGGGGGCGGGGCACTTCCCTCTGTCCGTCTACAAGCTGCTTGATCCTAGGATCGTGTTTGTCTTCCATCCCTCTGTACTTTCAAGGCCCATAGTGCCTAGTATGCAGTACATGCTCAGTAAATGTGCATTGAATGTAATCCTAAAACAGTGCTTCAAGTAGGTGGGGAAACTGAGGCTCAGAGACACTAATTAACTTGCTCAAGGTCACACAGCTAATTTTGGAGGTTCCAAAGTCCTGTTCTCTCTCTCTCTTTTTTTTTTCGGCTGCACCATGTGGGTTGTAGAATCTTAGTTCCCCGACCAGGAATTGAACCCAGGCCCTCAGCAGTGAGAATAGCGTCCTAACTGCTGGACCGCCAAGGAATTCCCAAAGTGCTGTCTTCTTAAGTGCTATACCCTGTTGCCAAGGAACTCTCCAAGTCCATCAAATTCTGGTGCCAACATCAACCATCTGATGACCTTGGGTGAGTCACAGTGCCTCTGTGCTTCAGTTCTCTCATCAGTAAAATGGATATGAGAGTAACACGAGGCCTCCTTCAGCGGTTGTCATGGGGATTGGGGGAGTTAATAGATCTTGCCTGGCACCCAGCAAGCACCATATGCAATGTCAGTCCTTGTCAGCAGGGAGCCCTGAGTTGTGAAGGAGATGGAGGTCTTAGATCAGGGCAGAAAAATGGCTTCCTCCTTCAGCCCTGGGGTGACCCTGGCCCAGGGACCCCGAGTGGGCTGGAATTGCCGCTCAGTCCTTGGAGGACAGGCCACTGGCCATTTCTGAGGAAAACCAGGACCTCTCAGACTAGGTGGTGAGACCACCCTGGCTTCGTGGGGGTTAAGTCCAACCAGAACGTGTTTATTTTCCCCTGTGTCTGGAAGGGCCTCTCTGGTCTCCATGGCAACGTGATTTCCTGTCCTGGTTTTCCCTTGGACGAGATACCTGCTGAATGCAGAGGCGCCTGGGCTAAAGCTGGGGTGGAGGCCAGCATTGAGGCAGGCCGCTTTCCCTGCCTCCCCAGCGCAGCCGAGTGGCCAGCCAGGGCTCCCGTCACAGGAGCCTTTGTTTACCAGTCCAGACATCCAACTTAAGGGTGACGTCATGGAATCCAGCCCGGAATCCTTGTTACGCCCCATTTTCTTTCTTCCTTTTCAAGGGTTTTGTTTCTTCCTAAGGCTAAGGAAACAGGCTCACACACATCGCCAGTTTGCTGAGAATATTTCCAAACCCTCCCGATCACAGGCCCTACCCTGGGTCTGGGAACTTCGCTAACGATTATTCATTCATTCATCGTTTCATTCATTCAGCACACATTTGCATATTGGATTAAATGCCCAAACTGTGCTGGAGTTTAAGAAACGGAGGGGACGGGATTAAGTCTTTCTTTAGTCTGGAGGAGTCTCTCTCTGGAGAACAGAGAGAGACGTGGAAGTAACTAAACACTATACAACATGATGCCTCCGCAGAGGCATCTTCAGGGCTGGTGTGGAGGCATGAGGGGAAGAAGCTCAGTCTCTGCCACCTGTCTGCTTTCAGGTTCAGCTCCTAAACTCTGTGGCGTTAGGCACATCCTAGCCTGAGCCTCAGTCTTCTCATCTATAAAATGGGGATGATGCTGACACCCAGTCAAGGGCAATACCTAGCGTGATGTGGAGGAGCCTGCTCTTTGGAGTGGGACTGGTGGGTTCATGCCTCAGCTCTACCACTTACTGGCTCTGTGTTTCCAGGAAAGTTACTTATGTTGTTGTCATTGTTTAGTCACTAAGTCATGTCTGTCTCTTTTGTGACCCTATAGACTGTAGTCCTCCAGGCTCCTCTGTCCATGGGATTTCCCAGGCAAGAACATGGGAGTGGGTTGCCATTTCCTTCTCCAGGGGATCTTCCTGACGCAGAGATTGAATCTGTGTCTCCTGGATTGGCAGATGGATTTTTTTTTTTTTTTTTTTACCACTGAGACACCAGGGAGACCCCAAGTTACTTATATTCTCTGTTAAGAGGGAACAGACGATCCTGGTGTCCATCACATAGAGCTGTTTGAGGTCTACCCAAGTGAACGCGTGCACTTAGGACAGCGCGCTTAGACCTGTTGTGTTATTACCTACTTCAGGGGATCCTGCGCTCCCAGAGGAGGGAGAGACTGGCTCCCCCTGGAGAATGGGTGAGCAGTGAGAGAGGCCTCTCAGAGGAGGTGACATCTAGATAATTAGCTATCCAGTGTCTCTACAGTCAGCCCTCTGTATCTGGGTTCCACACGTGTGGATTCAACCAACTTCAGATCGAAAGTATTTGAAAAAAAATTATTCCAGAAAGTTCCAAAAAGCAACACTTGAATTTGCTGCACACGGAGCACTACTCTGAATCCACACGAATGCAGTGATGTGTAGCTGTGCCCTGTTACCGCCTCAGGGCCCCTTGCAGGTCCTCAGAGTCTCTCCAGCACTCCTTGTTTGAGCATCCTTCATCTCACCGTTCATTCCCTCTCTCCTTGTGTTAGGTGAACTCTTTGTTTTTGTGAAGAAAAAAATAGCTTCTAAAGAGCAATTAAGTGGTCAAAGCAATCCCTCAAAGGCTAAGAGGGAGCATAAAGTGCCATCTCTCGACAAGAAAACAGAAATCTTAATCTTTTGAAAAGCGGCATGAGGCTTGCCGAAGTGGGAGTCAGGTTGCTAAGAACGAACCGAGCGTTTATACAGAGATGCGGAAAAAAGCTGAAATTTGTGGAAGAGTCAGTGCTGGCCCTACAATGGCAAAAACAGTCTCTGCTCCATAACAAGGTACTTGCAAAGACTGAGCAAGCATTAAGTGTGTGGTCAGAAGACATGTCATAGAAACGTCTTCCCAACGGTGGCAAACTTATGCATGAAAAAGCATCCAGCCTCCGTGAGCATAGAGGTTATGGGAGGGGGTCAAGGAAAGTGAGAGGAAGATGCAGGATGGTAGGGTTTGGCTGGCTGGCTTTGTAAAGCACTACAGACTCAAGAACTTAAAGATGGGGGCAGGGGGAATCCCCATTGACTAATGCTGAAGCAGCATCAGTGTTCCCAGAAAAGTGCAAGAAGCTCATAGATAAGAAAGGCTCCTTTCAATTTGCTCTGCAAGAAGGTACCCAATGGTACCTGCATCCATAAGAGTGCCAAGCATCTAGGGCTAATTTAAAGTATATGGGAGGATGTATGTAGGCTATATGCAACACTAAGGCATTTTATAAGAGACTTGAGCATCCATGAATTTTGGTGTCTGCAAGGGGTCCTGAAACAAATTCCCTGCAGATACTGGGGCAGGGGCTGGGGGGCGGGGTCGGGGGGTGGCTGTGCGACTGTTTCTCCCGATTCTTCCTTAAGGTCACAGCTCATATCTGCATTATTTCATCATCTTATCCCCACCTCCTTGCACAGTTCATGGAGCAGGAGATCAAAGACTGTGTGAACGGTCAAATGACTAAAGGATAAACCCAGCCTTTTTATTATGGCTTGGAAGACCTTTTGCAATTTGACTGTGGCCCACTGTGATGGTTCATTTTATGTGTCAAATTGACTGGGGCTAAGAGTGCCCAGATATTTTATTAAATGTTATTTTTGGATGAGGTGTGTCTGTGAGAGTGTTCCCAGATGAGATTAACATTTGAATCGGTATAATGAGTCAAGCAGATTGCCCTCCCCAAGGTGGGTGGGCCTCATCTAATCTGTTGAAGGCCTGAAGAGAATGAAAGGCTGAGTGAGAAAGAATTCTTTCTCTCTGCTTGATGGTTTTTGAGGTGGGACATCAGTCTTCTGCCTTTGGACTCAGACTTAGGCTGAAACTTACACCGTTAGCTCTCCTGGTTCTCAGGCTTTGGACTCAGACTGAAACAACACTAGGCTCTCCTAGGTCTGGACTTCTCAGCTTCCATAATCATGTGAGCCAATTTCTTATAATAAATCTCTTTCTATATACATTCTATTATTGCTGTTTCTCTGGAGAATACTGATATACTCACTGGGTCTAATTTCTGGAAATTCTTCCCAGTCCTATGTCCCTAGGCTCTGTGTGTGAAATTGTTAGTTGCTCAGTCATGTCCAACTCTTTGGGACCCCATGGATGGTAGCCCACCAGGTTCCTTTGTCCATAGAATTCTCCTGCCAAGAATACTGGAGTGAGTAGCCATGCCCTCCTCCAGGGGATCTTCCTGACCCAGGGATCAAAACCAGGTCTCCTGCACTACAGGCAGATTGTTTACAACTGAGCCACAAGAGAAGCTCCAGGCTCTAGTTATAATAAACCTTAAGAAGTCTTAGCTCTTCCAGTTTTCTTGGATATCTTTCTTTTCATCTGTAGCAGGTGAAACTCAACTCATTTCTTTATTCATTGACTAATATTTATTCAAAACAAGTGTGTAATGGAAGGAAAAGTATAGAGGTTGCCATGAGATGTATTGCAAAGCAGATTCTGTTATTCCTTCAATACCCTTCCCACCTCCTCTCAACTATTCAGAAGCCAGTAGAGGCATTGATGCTCCATGGAAGCAGGAAAAGGGAGGAGCCTGATTGGGAAAAACCAACTATATTACATCCTACACATCAGTGATTGATTCGGAAATCCAGACCTAGGTCAGCCAGAGTGTGGTCTTCTCTTAGAGGCAGGGACTGATTTAAAAAGGGGCAATGACCCAACTTAGCCCAGAGGGTAGTTAGGCAAGGACTCATGACGTTTGAGAGAGGGACTCAAATTACCTTTGTCTCTCCATGAAACAACATAGATGTCCATTGACAGATAAATGGATAAACAAGATGTGGCAGGGGCTTCCCTGGTCGTAAAGAGTCCAGCTGCTAATGCGGGAGGCGCAGGTTTGATCCCTGGCCCAGGAAGATCCTACACGCCATGGAGCAACTAAGACTGTGCGCCGCAACAATTGAGCCTGTGCTCCAGCCCAGAGGCCACAACTGCGGAGCCCATGTGCCCCGGAACCCGTGTTCCACAACAAGAGAAGCCACCCCAATGAGAAGTCCGAGCACCTAGAGAACAGCCCTGGCTCACCGCACCTAGAGAAGAGCCCGAGCAGCAGTGAAGACCCAGCATAACCAAAAAAAGAAAAAAAGGTGCAATATATATATATATATATATATATACAATAAACTATTACTCTTCCATAAAAAAGAAACAATGAAATAATGCCATTTGCAGTAACATGGATGCACCTAGAAATTATTGTACTAAGTGAAGTAAGTCATAAAGAGAAAGACAAATACTATATGGTATCACTTACATATGGAATTCAAAATATAACACAAATGAGCCTCTCTATGAAACAGAGACAGACACACACTTGTAGAGAATAGATGTGTGGTTGCCAAGGCGGAGGAGAGGTAGGGGAAGGAAAGATTGGGAGTTTGGGATTGGCAGATGAAAACTATTCTACATAGGATGGATAAACAACAAGGTCCTGCTGTGTGGCACCAGGAACTATATTCAGTATCCTATAATAAACCATAAAGGACAAGAATATTTGAAAGTAGGTATGTATAACTGAACCATTTGCTGTGCATCATAAATTCACACAACATTGTAAATCAACTATGTGCGTGCTAAGTTGCTTCAGTTGTGTCCAACTCTTTGCGACCCTAAGACCATAACCCACCAGGCGCCTCTGTCTATGGGATTCTCCAGGCAAGAGTGGGTTGCCATTTCCTACTCCAGGGGGTCTTTCCAACTCAGGGATCGAACCCATGTCTCCTGCATTGGCAGGTGGGTTCTTACCACTAGTGCCACCTGGGAAACACATAAAATCAACTATACGTCAATAAATTTTTAGAAGGGTACATTGGTCTCTCCTCTTTTACATGTTATTGAGTAAGGAAGTAAGGCCATCACTGAAGCTACTTTCTCTCTACAAGCCTGTGAATAAAACCTATGTAGGACTTAGCCAAGGTCAATGGAGCAGGAGCCACAGGATCCAATCAGATTCTGTCTACTCCATATCTGGGCTCTTTATTGGATTTGATTCATGTCCACATTGTTTAAACCAGTTGGAGGTATGCTTTTTGGTTTTAAAAACATCTAGGAGCATCTTAACTGGTATAAAAAAATCACATGGAGACCTAACCATCAAGAAGTAATGTTAGATTCTTCCAGAAAAGAGTGGCATGACCAGATCCAACACTTCAAAAGAACCTTCTTGGCAGTGATGAAAGTGAGCTGTATTTGAGACTGTGTTGCTAGATGCCTGGTGTGGATATGGGTCAAGAACAAATTGAAGAAGACACCTAAGACTGGAGGCTAAACTATATTATCTTGATTAGAATCATTCCTCAGACTCCAAATGTTCTGACATGGTTGGGACCATATACAGACCTGGAGAAAATTTAGGAATATTTGTTCATGGATCCAACACATTTTCTGGAGCTCTTTTTTTTTTTTTTTTTTTCCTTTCCTTTTTTTTATTTTTTTTTTTTTTTTCCTTTTATTTATTTATTTTTTTTCTTTCCTTTTATTTATTTACTTTTTTTTTCTGAAGCTCTTATGTGCCAGCACTGGGCTAGCTGCTGGAGATGCAGCAGAAAATAAGGACACAAGTCACTGCCCTTATCCAACTGATATCTTAGTGGAGGGACAGGCAGTAAACAAAACTAATTAAGTACACATATAGTATTGGTTAGATGGTGATACATGCTACCGAAAAAGTGTTTTAAGGAAAAGAAATATGGACTGTCAGAAAGAGAAATTATTCAGCCAGAAGTTGCCACTCCATGGTCATAAAAAGTGAGCTTTTTCTCAGCAAAAAGCTTCAAGGAATGGTAACTTTCTGTATTATTTTGTGACTGATAAGGGCCAGAAACATCTTTTCTAGATAACGTAACCCTAACATAGATTGGGTGCCTGCTATATGAAAGCCAAAAGCATTGTTTCAATCTGTTCACAGATACTAGTTTACTTAATCTCCGTTTTATAGATAAAAGAACAAAAAGTGAGTGATGTCAAGTACGTCACCCGAGATGACACGGTGGCAGCGGCTCTGAACCTGGGTTCGTTCAGCACTGAGTTTCATGTTCTGCTTTTGGACTGTATGATGCTATCTCAGTGCAGCAGCTCCATGAGAAAACTCATGGTCCTGAGCAGATGCGATCATTAGATAAGACAACCAAAAAGAAAACGAATTTGTTATGAAGGCTATGTTTGAGTAGATAAATGCAATCTATCAAATGTGTTACAGAAGAGGAAATGCAGAAGTCTCTAGAGGGACCTCCCTGGTGGTCCAGTGTTGAAGAGTCTGCCTTGCGAGGCAGGGGATGTGAATTCGATCTCTGGTCAGGAAACTAAGATCCCACGTGCCGCAGAGAAACTAAGCCCGAGCGGTTGTGTGCCATAAGGAAAGATGGCCCAACAAAGATCTGTGTGCTGCAATCAAGACCCAACGGTGCCAAAGAAATAAAAAAATATTTTTTTAAGACTCTAGGGGGTAAAGATAGTTAAGCCTGACCTCCAGACCCGACTAGCCTTTTTGCCAATATTTTGGAGTTCCTCACTCCGTTGACCACATATCTCTCTCTTTTTGCTTCCCAAGTTATCATCACAAGGGGTTGCCAGGAGTTTGTTGGAGGTCTGGAACAGACCCAGAAAGGTGAAGATCTTTGGTATTTGGAGCAGTGAGTCACCCGGATTTCGGAAAATAGGCTCCTTGTCCCTTTTTCAAACAAACAAACATAACTTCATGTAGTTATGGAAACCCCATATTAGAGACCCAAGGGCCAAGAAGGAAAGCAAAGCGTGCCCTGTGCATACCCTTCCTTAGGGCTACTTGGCTTCTCTCCCAACCACTTGTGTTTCAATCATAAGTGAACTTGTCAGAAAATGATTTTAATTGTACACATGATATATGAATATCTTCTCCTTACAATGAAAATGTAACAGGTAAGGATAAGTCCCGTTTAGCTGCCATCGCCAATCCTAGGCTTCCTTTCCCTGCCTGTTCAGTGTGCTTAGCGTCTATCCTTACAGAAGTTTATCTAAATGTTTCTTTTTTCCTGTAGAATGCACATACTGTTGCTTTGTGCTTTTGAAAAAAAATAGTGTCATATTATACATGCAATTCTGGAATTTTCACTCTTTATTTAAAAGATAGTCAGCCCTAAAGATACATGCACTTCAGTGTTCATAGCAGCACTATTTATTATAGCCAAGACATGGAAACGACATAAATGTCCATCAACAGATAAATGGATAAAGAAGATGTGGTGTTAGTCATATAAAACAATGAAACAATGCTATCTGCAACAACATGGATGGAGCTAGACATTATCATATTAAGTGAAGTAGGTCAAAGAAATCTTGTAAGGTATCACTTATGTGTGGAATCTAAAAAAATAATACAAACGAATGTACTTACAAAACAGATAGACTCACAGACATAGAGAACAATCCATGGTTACCACAGGAGAAAGGGAAAAAGATGATAAATTAAGAGTTTGGGATTAATATATGCATAGTACTACAAGGATAATTGGAGAAGGCAATGGCAACCCACTCCAGTACTCTTGCCTGGAAAATCCCATGGGAGGAGCCTGGTGGGCTGCAGTCCATGGGGTCGCGAAGAGTCGGACACGACTGAGCGACTTCACTTTCACTCTTCACTTTCATGCATTAGAGAAGGAAATGGCAACCCACTCCAGTGCTCTTGCCTGGAGAATCCCAGAGATAGGGGAGCCTGGTGGGCTGCCATCTATGGGGTCGCACAGAGTCAGACACGACTGAAGTGACTTAGCAGAGCAGAGCAGACAAGGATAATAGATAAACAGCAAGGTTCTACTCTATAGCACAGGAAACTATACTTAATTTTTAATGTAACACAGGGACCTTATACTCAATATCTTGTGATTACCTATAATGAAAAATAATCTGAAAATTATATATATATATAACTGGATCACTTTTCTGTATACCAGAATCCAATACAACATGTAAACTAACTATACGTCAATTGAAAAAAAAAGAAATAGTATATTGCTGGTCATCATCTTAAAAAAATAAAAAATAGTCATCCCTTCATATCCAATACCTCACCAGGAACTGTTCTTAGTGAACATCCTGGAAGGAAAATTAATATTTCTCATGGTTTCAGTAGGTGCCAGACTCTGTATTGAATGACACATTTCTGAGGTCTCAGATTTGAATCAAAGCTCTATTTACCCTAAGGTCAACTGGCAAATGGTGCTTTCCATGTGGCTCAGTGCTAAAGAATCCACCTGCCAATGTAGAAGGCACAAGAAACACAGGTTCAATCCCTGGGTTGGGAGGATCCCCTGGAGAAGGAAATGGCAACCCACTCCAGTATTCTTGCCTGGGAAATCCCATGGACAGAGGAGCCTGGAGGCCTACACAATCCAGGGGGTCGCAAAAGAGTTGAACACAACTTAGCAACTAAACAACAACAAACTGGCAAATATTTTCCCAACTATTACTTAAAATAATAGTTTAAAAATAATAGTAGTGTGAAAAATAATCATAATAAGCATACTCATACTATGGCAAGATGGTTTAGTGAGCAATTAATTCATAATGTGCTCCCAGTAGACTTTTCCCTTATGGGCTGTAAGAAGGAAACCAGATTTTGTGTGTTCTCTCACCTGAAAGGGATTAGTTGATATGGAGGAAAGCAGAAGGAACCTCAGCCCGCATCTTTGACTCTATTCTTTCAAATATTATTTGTTGCAGGACTTTGTTGGGTCATCTTTGAGGATGAGGGGGGAAAGGCAAGTATCTTAGATGGAGGGAAGACAGAGCAATGACTACCAAGAAGAGGGGAATTGTCCCCAGGCCTAGGCATGGGACAGAGACTGGCATGTCCCCACCCATGTCCCACCTCTTACAACACCCTGGGGAGGTAACAAACCTTGTGCATGCTAAGTCGCTTCAGTCATGTCGAACTCTTTGTGACCCCAAGGACTGTAGCCTACCAGGCTCCTCTGTCCATGGGATTCTGCAGGCAAGAATACTGGAGTGGGTTGTCATGCCCTCTTCCAGGGTATCTTCCTGACTCAGGGATTGAACCCGTGTCTCCTGTAGCTCCTGCATTGCAGGCAGACTTTTGTACCACTGAGCCACCAGGGACGCCTACAACAGTACCTCAAAGGGACATAATTTCATGTGGCCATTTGTTCTGTGGGCTGAGGCTCCCAATTAGCCAAGTCCCCGTGGTCCAAGCTCCACACAATAGCAACCAAACCACTTATCTTTAAAAGCCCAACACCTGGACTCAGACAACGGTGCTAAATGCATTGATCCAAGAGCAAGGCCAGAGAGTGCTCCCAGGACCAGCGTCCACCTGCACGGACAACTGCGCAGGTCCGTTGAGTTGTTGAAGAAGTTCCCATGGCTTTAATTTTATTTATTCATTTATTTAAAATGTTCATTTTATATTGGGGTGTTGTTGATTAGCGGTGTTGTTCAGGTGCACAGCAAAGTGATTCAGTTACACGTACACATGTACCAATTCTTCTTCAAATTCCTCTCCCACTTAGTATTGTATTATTGTGTATTATGTATTGTATTATTACACAGTATTATATATCTTTGTGTGTGCAAGGGAATCTTACTCAGCCATAAAAAAGAATGAGCTCTTGCCACTTGTGACAACATAGATGCACGCAGAGGACATTGTGCTCA
Organism: Ovis aries; assembly: GCF_016772045.2. Lineage (NCBI taxonomy): Eukaryota > Metazoa > Chordata > Mammalia > Artiodactyla > Bovidae > Ovis > Ovis aries. The sequence goes on from NC_056077.1 coordinate 22,888,165, forward strand.
GTGAAATGTCACACATTGTGTAATCCCGTTTATGTGAAATACTCAGAGTGGGCAAACCCATAGAAATAAAAAAACAGGTTAGTGGTTGCCAGAGGCTGGAGGAACAGGGAGTGAGGAGTGTCTGCTAAATGGATATGGAGTTTCTTTTGGGGATGATGAAATTTTTTTTTAATTGATAGAGGTGATAGTTATATAAGTCTGTCGCCATAGTGAAAACCATTGAATTATAGATTTTAAAAGGATGAACTTTATAGTATGTAAATTTATCTCAATGGAGTTATTATTTAAAAAAAAAATAATAGAAGAAGGGAAACAGCTGATGGGAGGGGTGGGCAGATTTTCACTATTCCACTGAACTGCTAATGTATATGACTGAGAAACTTCCTAAGGAAGATTTCATGCTAATGATGCTGATTCGGCACAAAGACAATGGGTTATCCCTGAGCCCTCAGTCAGTCATTTCAGTCAGTTCAGTCTCTCAGTCGTGTCCGACTCTTTGCGACCCCATGAATCATAGCACGCCAGGCCTCCCTGTCCGTCACTAACTCCTGGAGTTCACTCAAACTTACATCCATCGAGTCGGTGATGCCATCCAGCCATCTCATCCTCTGTCGTCCCCTTCTCCTCCTGCCCCCAGTCCCTCCTAGCATCGGAGTCTTTTCCAATGAGTCAACTCTTCCCATCAGGTGGCCAAAGTACTGGAGTTTCAGCCTCATCATCAGTCCCTTCAATGAAAACCCAGGACTGACCTCCTTTAGAATGGATTGGTTGGTTCTCCTTGCAGTCCAAGGGACTCTCAAGAGTCTCCTCCAACACCACAGTTCAAAAGCATCAGTTCTTCAGTGCTCAGCTTTCTTCACCATCCAGCTCTCACATCCATACATGACCACAGGAAAAACCATAGCCTTGACTAGACGGACCTTTGCTGGCAAAGTAATGTCTCTGCTTTTGAATATACTATCTAGGTTGGTCATAACTTTTCTTCCAAGGAGTAAGCGTCTTTTAATTTCATGGCTGCAATCACCATCTGCAGTGATTTTGGAGCCCCTCAAAATAAAGTCTGACACCGTTTCCACTGTTTCCCCATCTATTTCCCATGAAGTGATGGGACCGGATGCCATGATCTTTGTTTTCTGAGTGTTGAGCTTTAAGCCAACTTTTTCACTCTCCTCTTTCACTTTCATCAAGAAGCGTTTGAATTCCTCTTCACTTTTTGCCATAAGGGTGTTGTCATCTGCATATCTGAGGTTATTGATATTTCTCCCAGCAATCTTGATTCCAGCTTGTGCTTCTTCCCAGCCCAGCATGTCTCATGATGTACTCTGCATATAAGTTAAATAAGTAGGGTGACAATATACAGCCTTGACATACTCCTTTTCCTATTTGGAACAAGTCTATTGTTCCATGTCCAGTTCTAACTGTTGCCTCCTGACCTGTATATAGGTTTCTCAAGAGGCAGGTCAGCTGGTCTGGTATTCCCATCTCTTTCAGAATTTTCCACAATTTATTGTGATCCACACAGTCAAAGGCTTTGGCATAGATGTACTCTGCATATAAGTTAAATAAGCAGGGTGACAATACACAGCCTTGACGTACTCCTTTCCCGATTTGGAACCAATCCGTTGTTCCGTGTTCAGTTCTAATTGTTGCTTCTTGACCTGCATACAGATTTCTCAGCAGGCTGGTCGGGTGATCTGATATTCTCATCTCTTTCAGAATTTTCCACAATTTATTGTGATCCACACAGTCAAAGGCTTTGGCATAGTCAATAAAGCAGAAATAGATATTTTTGTGGAACTCCCTTGCTTTTTTGATGATCCAACAGATGTTGGCAATTTGATCTCTGGTTCCTTTTCTAAATCCAGCTTGAACATCTGGAAGTTAACGGTTCACGTATTATTGAAGCCTGGCTTGGAGAATTTTGAGCATTACTTTACTAGAGTGTGACATGAGTGCAATTGTGTGATAGTTTGAGCATTCTTTGGTATTGCCTTTCTTTGGGATTGGAATGAAAACTGACCTTTTCCAGTCCTTTGGCCACTGCTGAGTTTTCCAAATTTCCTGGTATATTGAGTGCAGCACTTTCACAGCATCATCTTTTAGGATTTGAAATAGCTCAACTGGAATTTCATCACCTCCATTAGCTTTGTTCATAGTGATGCTTCCTAAGGCCCACTTGACTTCGCATTCCAAGATGTCTGGTTCTAGGTGAGTGATCACACCATCGTGATTATCTGGGTCGTGAAGCTCTTTTTGTACAGTTCTCCTGTGTTTTCTTGCCACCTCTTCTTAATATCTTCTGCTTCTGTTAGGTCTCTACCATTTCTGTCCTTTATTGAGCCCATCTTTGCATGAAATATTCCCTTGGTATCTCTAATTTTCTTGAAGAGATCTCTAGTCTTTCCCATTCTATTGTTTTCCTCTATTTCTTTGCATTGATCACTAAGGAAGGCTTTCTTATCTCTTGCTATTCTTTGGAACTCTGCATTCAGATGCTTATATATTTCCTTTTCTCCTTTGTCTTTCACTTCTCTTCTTTTCAGAGCTGTTTGTAAGGCCTCCTCAGACAACCATTTTGCCTTTTTGTATTTCTTTTTCTTGCGGATGGTCTAGATCACTGCCTCCTATACAATGTCACGAACCTCTGTCCATAGTTCTTCAGGCACTCTGTCTATCAGATCTAATCCCTTGAATTATTTGTCACTTTCACAATAGTCCTAAGAGATTTGATTTAGATGATACCTGAATGGTCTAGTGGTTTTCCCTACTTTCTTCCATTTAAGTCTGAATTACGCAATAAAGAGTTCATGATCTGAGGCACAGTCAGCTTCTGGTCTTGTTTTTGCTGACTGTATAGAGCTTCTCCATCTTTGGCTGCAAAGAATATAATCAGTCTGATTTTGGTGTTGACCATTGGTGATGTCCATGTGTAGAGTCTTCTCTTGTGTTGCTGGAAGAGGGTGTTTGCTATGAGCAGTGCATTCTCTTGGCAAAACTCTATTAGTCTTTGCCCTGCTTCATTCTGTACTCCAAGGCCAAATTTGCCTGTTACTCCAGGTGTTTCTTGACTTCCTACTTTTGCATTCTAGTCCCCTATAATGAAAAGGACATCTTTTTTGGATGTTAGTTCTAGAAGGCTTTGTAGGTCTTCATAGAACCATTCAACTTCAGCTTCTTCAGCATTACTGGTCAAGGCATAGACTTGGATTTTGTGATATTGAATGGTTTGCCTTGGAACCGAAGAGAGATCATTCTGTCGTTTTTTTTTTTGATTGTATCCAAGTACTGCATTTCGGACTCTTTTGTTGACCATGATGGCTACTCCATTTCTTCTGAGGGATTCCTGCCCACAGTAGTAGGTATAATGGTCATCTGAGTTAAATTCACCCATTCCAGTCCATTTTAGTTTGCTGATCCCTAAAATGTCAGTGTTCACTCCTGCCGTCTCCTGTTTGACCACTTCCAATTTGCCTTGATTCATGGACCTGACGTTCCAGGTTCCTATGCAGTATTGCTCTTTACAGCATCAGGCTTTACATCATCAGTCACATCCACAACGGGTGTTGTTTTTGCTTTGGCTCCATCTCTTCATTCTTTCTGCAATTGGTTCTCCACTGATCTCCGGGAGCATATTGGGCACCTACCAATCTGAGTTCATCTTTCAATGTTCTATCTTCTTGCCTTTTCATACTGTTCATGGGGTTCTCAAGGCAAGAATACTGAAGTGGTTTGCCATTCCCTTCTCCGGTGGACCACGTTTTGTCAGAACTCTCCACCATGACCCATCTGTCTTGGGTGGGCCTACACGGCATGGCTTATAGTTTTAGAGTTAGACAAGGCTGTGGTCCATGTGATCAGATTCGTTAGTTTTCTGTGATTGTGGTTTTCAGTCTGTCTGCCCTCTGATGGAGGCTTATGGAGGCTTCCTGATGGGAGAGACTGACTGAAGGGGAAACTGGGTCTTGTTCTGATGGGCAGGGCCATGCTCAGTAAATCTTTAATCCAATTTTCTGCTGAAGGGCAGGACTGTGTTCCCTCCCTGTTATTTAACCTGAGGCCAAACTATCGTGGAGATATTGCAGATAATGGTGACCTCCTTCAAAAGGTCCCAAGCACGCACTGCTGCACTCGGTGCCCCACCATGCCTCTGCCAGAGGAGGGAGAGACTGTTTTACTAATCCCATAATTTTCTGAGTGAAAAGAAGTGTGTACGTGAATCTGGGCATATGCACAGACTGGCTGATATTGCCCGTTGCGTATCCCTTTTCCATTCTTCTCTTTCTTTTCCATTTTGTTTTGGGCAGTTCAGTTCAGTTCAGTTGCTCAGTTGTGTCTGACTCTTTGCCACCCCGTGGACTGCTTCATGCCAGGCCTCTCTGCCATAACCAGCTCTCGGAGCCTGCTCAAACTCATGTCCATCGAGTCGGTTATGCCATCCAACCATCTCATCCTCTGTCATCCCTTTCTCCTGCTGCCCCCAATCCCTCCCAGCATCAGGGTCTTTTCCAATGAGTCTGGTGTTCATATCTATGGACAAAGTATTGGATCTTCAGCTTCAGCATCAGTCCTTCCAATGAATATTCAGGACTGATTTCCTTTAAGATTGACTGGTTTGATTTCCTTGCAGTCCAAGGGACTCTCAAGAGTCTTCTCCAACACCACAGCTCAAAAGCATCAATTCTTCAGTGCTCAGCCTTCTTTATGGTCCAATTCTCACATCCATATATGACTACTGGAAAAACCATACCTTTGACTAGACGGACTTTTGTTGGCAGAGTAATGCCTCTGCTTTTTAATATACTGTCTAGGTTAGTCCTAGCTTTTCTTCTAAGGAACAAGCATCTTTTAATTTCATGGCTGCAGTCACCATCTGCGGTGATTTTGGAGTCCAAGAAAATAAAGTCATTTGGGGGCAGGACTGTACTCAAACACCTTCCCTGGCTTCCTTGAAGCTAGCGGTGGCCATGTGAAAGCACTCTTGCCGATGAGATATAAGCAGAGTTCTGTCAGAGCTTTGTGGGATAGCTTGCTTTTGTGTTAAAGAGGCAGGCTCAGAAATGGCCCTCTGAGACTTCCCTGGTGGTCTAGTGGTTAAGACTCTGAGCTCCCAGTGCAGGGGATCTTGTTTCAATTCTTGGTCAGGGAACTAGATCCCGTGTGCTGCCGAAAGGAACAGTGCAGCCAAAAAAAAAAAAAAAAAAATCTGGTCTTCCTCTTGACCCACTCCATCTTCTTTCTGCCTGGGTCTGGGACTTGATGGCTAGAGCCAAAGCAACGATTTTGTGGCCAAGAGAGTCACAGACACTGACAACATTAAAATGCAGAAACAATGGTAGAAACTACCTGTGTTTGGGTATCTTTTGATTTCTTTCATTCTAATCTTCTTTCTCACTTTTGTCTATATGCTAGTCTTTCACTTACCTGTGAGGAAAAGGAATCCTAGTGTTCACTGTGGTCCGTGAACTTACAACATAGGCATCACCTGAGAGCTTGTTAGAAATGGAGCATTTTCAGGCCTGCCCCAGCTTCCAAATCAGAATTCATAAGATCCTCAGTTGATTGAGAGACACATTAAAGCGTAAGAAGCTGTGGTTTCAGTAATCACACGAGTGTGGCTGATTGCAATCTAACTGAGATGGAGGTTGCTTAGACTCCGCAAGACATGACTAGGTGCTGTTTTGTTATCAACAGGAGTGGGAGATCATCACAGGCAGCTGACGTGGGAGAGAAGGAGCATGGCAGGACCACCAGGAGTACTGGTGTGGGGCATTTTCTGGATGTTTGTTAAATATTTTATGGTATTTACTCCATTCCAGGCATTATTACAAGCATTATGGCAAGAATAGCTTATTTAATCTCCGTGGCAACCTATGACTCATTTCACAGATGAGTAAACTGAGGCACAGATAGGGTAGGTCATATAGCTGGTGAGTGACAGAGGCAGGAGAGGAACTCACGCATTGTTTCCAGGGGTTGTGCTCTCTTCCCTGGATTCCCCCCACAGGCTTTGGGAGAATGCTTTAACTTAATTAATTAACTTAGCTGTGGCATGTAGCCTCTTTAGTTTTGGCGTGTTGACTCTTAGTTGTAACATGTGGGATCTAGTTCCCTGACCAGGGAATGGACCTGGGCCTCCTGCATTGGGAATGTGGAGTCTTAATGGCAACCCACTCCAGTGTTCTTGCCTGGAGAATCCCAGGGATGGGGGAGCCTGGTGGCTGTGGTCTATGGGGTCACACAGAGTCGGACACGACTGAAGTGACTTAGCAGCAGCAGCAGCTTCTGGACCATGGGAATCCCTTGGGGAGAATTTTAAGGAAGCCAAAGCACCTGTAGAGAGGTTAGAAAGTGGATAAGTGTTCCTTTGTCTTCCTAGTGCATTCTGGGAGGCATGGGCTAAACATGCAGTATTCTCACTTCATCTTCGAAACTTCATCTCTTCAACACTTATCTGCTGAATGCCCGGTATGTGCCTTGAACTGGGGGTACGTTGGTAGCAAGATGCTGTTCCTGCCTCCACAGACCTGGGAAGAGACAGGTAATGAGTTCTGATGTGGTGCAGTCAGTCCTGAGAAGGGAGTGAGCAAAGCAAGCCGAGAGAAGGACGTCTAATCCAAGAGGGTTTGCAGGGGGCAGAAGAGAGCCAGCTGAGGCGTGAAGGCTGACCAGGAACTATTCAGGCAAATCCAGGCTGTGTCACATGTACTTCTGAGGGAATTGCCAAAATAAAGACCCAGAAGTGAACAGGAGAGTGGCACTGAATGGCCACTGGTACCATTTTCTCAACCACCAGCCCTGAGGGTAGATGTGATTAATTTCCATTCTACAGATGTGGAAACTGAGGCTCTGAGTGGCTAAGCAGCATGCCAAATTCTAGAGTTTCATAGCAGATAAGTAGCAGAGATGGGCTTGATATCTGCTTGTAGTTCAGTCACTAAGTCATGTCTGACTCTGCCACCTCATGGACTGCAGCACACCAGGCTTCCCTGTCCTTCACTGTCTCCCAGAGTTTGCTCAAACTCATGCCCATTGAGTCTGTGATGTCATCCAACTGTCTTATCCTCTGTCGTCCCCCTCTCCTCCTGCCTTCAATCTTTCCCAGCATCAGGGTCTTATCTGACACCAAAGGCAGTGTTCCTTATACAATGCTTATCCTACCCCTTCTAGAATCAGGGACTCTATGCCTTCTGGTGCTGAGAGACTTAGGCCAGCAGTAACACCTGTGTACACCACCAGCTGAGGTTGAAAAATATTTCCTAGGGTTCCCTTGCACCTCTCCCTTTATCTTGTGACACTCCTGAACCCCAATGGGCTGTGGATCTCCAGGGTAATGTGCTTGACTGGCTGTGTTCAGTAACTAGGTTCAAGGTGACGGGTGACGTGCCAGTCTGGCTGGCCTTACGCACCCTGGGGGAATGGCCCACATATGTGTTTTCACCCTGATCCCTGATCCTACACCTTTAGACGTTCACCACTCACCTTGTTAAACATCTTTCTAACTTCTTTGACAAACTGCTGGTTTCCACCTGCCCCACTTTCTCCCCTGCCTAACAAGGCGGGAGGCTAATATATTATCAGGTAGATTTCTGTCTGCTCCTTGTATTTATTTGGCACTGACCCAATGCCATGAGGCTGCCAAGTGGAATCTGGTCATCTTAGGTTGAATTAATGAAAGCATAGGGCTCAGAATCAGGGAGGTGGACTTGGATCAGCACTCACCAACAAAGAACATTCTGTTCTGGGAGAAAGGTTGCCAAAGGCAGCCAGTTCAGAGGAGGCTGTCCAGAGAGTAAGAGGCTCAAAGCCAAAATGTATGAGTAATATTGAAAGAATTGGGGTTGTCTGGCCTGAAGCAGGAATGACTCAGGAGGAGATGGCTCCCAAATGAACGAGACTCCAGGGATCTGCAGGGGTCATGTCTCAGCATCACTTCAGAGTCCATTGCTCTGCTGGCAGCCGGATCTTCAAACCTTCAAGCCCTCCCAAGCCCCTGTGCTTCCTCATTCACTCCCCTTACCAAGCCCTAACGTTTTCCTCTCTTCAAACTCACGACCTTGCTCTCTCTTCTTATATTTTTACAAACGATTTTGCCTTCTTTCCAGAAAAAATTAAGGCCAGTAAGAAGAAAAAAAAAATTCCCTGCACCACCAACTAATTAGTATCTGAATTCATCCTCTCCCTCTTCCTTCCTGTCTTACGGGAGAGAGGCTGGACTCCTTCCCAGGTGATTGCTTCCGCCATGACTCTGGAGGTCATCTGTCAACCTTGTTCCTGCTTCTTCAACATCTTCCACTCCGCTGCTTCTTTCTCCTCTTCCTATGCAGGAAGTCTAAGTCCTCTCCTCAAAAAGCAAACCAGCCCCCTGCTGCTCCCACTGGTTGCCTCCTTTTCTACCTTCTTATGCAGGTAATCTTTACATTCCCTCTTCTCTTCCTCGATTCAGTTCTTCAAGTCATACCATATAAGCTGAGGCTATTTAAGATATTGGGGGACATCCCTGGTGGTCCAGTGGCTAAGACTCTGTGTTCCCATTTCAGGGGACCCTGGGTTCGATGCCTGGTCAGGGCACTAGATCCCACACGCCACAACTAAGAGTTCTTATGCCACAACTAAAGAACCTGCACACAGCAAGGAAGACCCCACGTGCCACATCTAAGACCTGATGCAGTTGAATAAATAAATATTTTTTAAAGAAACTTTAGAAAAAAAACATTGGACAATATTGGGTTGAACCATATGAAATGACATGTTTCCGGTAACAGCTTTCTTGTGATATAATTCACATACCCTACAATTCATGCATTCAAAGTATACAATACAATAGTTTTTAGTATATTCACAGACTTGTGCAGCTATTACCATAATCAATTTTAGAACATTTTTACTACCCCACGAAGAAACCCCAATATCCATTATCCCCCCAGTTCACCAACTTTCTCCATCCCAGCCCTAAGCAACTGCTAATCTATTTTGTGACGCTATGGATTTGCCTATTCTAGATATTTCATATAAATGGAATCATATATTAATAATATGGGGTCTTTCCCGTATGACTTCTTTCAATTACAATAATGTGTTCAAGACTCATTCATGTCTGGGTGGTATCAGTAATCCGTTCATGTCGTGGGTGGTATCAGTAATCCGTCCCTTTTTATAGCCAGATCATCTTCCATTGAATGGATCTACCACATTTCTTTACACATTGAGCAGTCAATAGACATTTGAGTTACTTCTACATTTTGACTATTATAAATAGAACTGTTAAAAATATTTGTGAACAAATTTTCATATGGACATATGTTTTTACTTCTCTTGGGTGTATACTTAGAAGTGAAGTTCATGGGTCATGTGGTAACTCTATGTTACATTTTATGAGAAACTGCTAGACTGTTTTCAAAGTGGCTATCCTCTTTTATATTCTCACCAGCAGTGCGTGAGGGTGTCAGTTTTTCCACATTTTTGTCAGCACTCGTTATTATCCTTCTTTTTTTGTTATAGCAATTCCAGTACATGTAAAGTGATATCTCATTGATTTTTTGTTCATTTCCCTCATGACTATTGATGTTGAGCATATTTTCACGTGTTTATTGGCCGTTTGTCCGGAAGAAATGTCTTACAGATCCTTTTCACGTTTCTTATTTGAGTTATGTTTCTCTTCTAATTTCAAGCATAATCCATTTACAAAGCTGTGTTAGTTTCAGGTGTATAGCATAGTGATTCAGTTACACACATACATATATATTCTGTTTTAGATTCTTTTCTATTATAGGTTATTACAAGATATCGAATATAGTTCTCTGTACTATACAGTAAGGCTTTGTTGTTTATCCATTTTAAAATATAGTAGTTTGTATCTGTTAATCCCACATTTCTAATTTATCCCTCTCCTCCTTCCCCTTTATTAACCATAGTTTGTTTTCTCTGTCTTTGAGTCTATTTCTGTTTTGTAAATAAGTTCATTTGTATTATCTTGTAGATTCCACAAATAAATGACATAATAATATTTTTGTCTACTTCATTTAGTGTAATAATCTCTAAGTTCATTCATGTTGCGGCAAACTGCATTATCTCATTCTTTCATTCTTTTTAGGGCTGAGTAATATTCCAGTGTGTGTGTGTGTGTGTGTGTGTGTGTGTGTGTGTGTGTGTGTGTGTACATCTTCTTTATCCATTCATCTGTCAATGGACACTTAGGTTGCTTCCATGTCTTGGCTACTGTAAATAGTGCCGCTATGAACATTAGGGTGCATGTATCTTTTCAAATTAGAGGGTTTCTTTTTCTGCATATGTGGCCAAGATTAGGATTGCTAGTTGTTCAGTCACTCAGTCGTGTCTGACTCTTTGCGACCCCATGGACTGCAGCATGCCAGGCTTCCCTGTCCTCCACCATCTCCCAGAGCTTGCTCAAACTCATGTCCGTTGTGTTGGAGATGCCATCCAACCATCTTGTCCTCTGTCATCTGCTTCTCCTCCTGTCTTCAATCTTTCCCAGCATCAGGGTCTTTTCTAATGAGTCAGTTCTTCGCATCAGGTGGCCAAAGTGTAGGAGCTTCAGCTTCAGCATCAATCCCTTCCAATGAATATTCAGGATTGATTTCCTTTAGGATTGACTGGTTTGATCTCCTTGCAGTCCAAGGGACTCTCAAGAGTCTTCTCCAACACCGCAGTTCAAAAGAATCAATTCTTCAACGCTCAGCCTTCTTTATGGTCCAACTCTCTCTTTAATGAACCATCTTTATGGTCCAATAGATGGGGAAACAATGGAAACAGTGACAGACATTATTTTCTTGGGCTCCAAAAATCACTGCAGATGGTGACTACAGCCATGAAGTTAAAAGACGCTTGCTTCTTGGAAGAACAGCTCTGACCAACCTAGATGGCATATTAAAAAGCAGAGACATTAGTTTGTCAACAAAAGCCTGTATAGTCAAAGCTACGGTTTTTCCAGTAATCACATGTGGATGTGAGAATTGGGATTGCTAGATCATATGGTAATTCTGAGTTTTTCATCAATACTCCATGCTATTCTCCGTAGTAGCTGCACCAATTTACATTCTTACCAACAGTGTGGGAAGGTTCCCATTTCTCCATACCTCCTCCAACATTTAGTATCTGTACACTTTTTGAGGGTGGCCATTCTGACCCGGGTGAGGTGATAACCTCACTGTAGTTTAGATTTGTATTTCTGTAGTAATTAGCACAGAGAAGGCAATGGCACCTCACTCCAGTACTCTTGCCTGGAAAATCCCATGGGGCGGAGGAGCCTGGTAGGCTGAAGTCCATGGGGTCACTAAGAGTCGGACATGACTGAGTGACTTCACTTTCACTTTTCACTTTCATGCACTGGAGAAGGAAATGGCAACCCACTCCAGTGTTCTTGCCTGGAGAATCCCAGGGGCAGGGGAGCCTGGTGGGCTGACGTCTCTGGGGCCGCAGAGTCGGACACAACTGAAGTGACTTAGTAGCAGCAGCAGCAGCAGTAATTAATGATGTTGAATATATTTTCATGTGCTGAAAATTTTCATGTGTTGAGTATATTTTCATTGGCCATCTGTATGTCTTCTTTGGAGAAATATCTATTTAGGTCTTCTGCCAGTTTTCTTTTTCATTTGATTGGATTTTTTTGGTTTTTTTTTCTTTTAATTGGAGGTTAATTACTTTACAATATTGTATTGGTTTTGCCATACATCAACATGAATCCACCACAGGTATACATGTGTTCCCCATCCTGAACCCCCCTCCTTCATCCCTCTCCGTACCATCCCTTTTGGTTTCTTGATATTGAGTTTTGTGAGCCGTTTGTATATTTTGGAAATGAAGCCCTTGTCAGTTGCATTGTTTGCAAATATTTCCTTCCATTCCATAGGCTGTCTTTTTGTTTTGTTTATGGTTTCCTTTTTCTTTGCACAGTTATGTATCTTTTTATTATTGAGTTCTAACAGTTCCTTACATTCATTTTCTAGATACAAGTCCTTCATCAAATACATGATTTGAAAATATTTTTCCATTAAATTGGTTTTCTTTTCCATTTTATTGGTAATGTCCTTTGATGCACCGAAGTTTCTAATTTTCGTGAAGTCCACTTTACTGAATCTGTCTATTTTGTTGTTTTGTTTGTGATTTTAGTTTTGTGTCTAAGACACCATTGCCAAATCCAAGATCATAAAGATTTTCTCTTATGCTTTATTCTAAGAGTGTTACAGGTTTAGTTCTTACATTTAGGTCTTTGATTCATCTTGAGTTAATCTTTGTATGTGTGAAAGTTAGGAGTCAAATTTCATTCTTTTGCATTTGACCATCCTGTTTTCCCAGCACCATTCATTGAAAAGACTACTGTTTCACTCATTTAATTGTTTTAATATCCTTGTTGAAAAATCAAGTGATTGCAAATAGGACTTATTTCCCAATTCTTTTCCATCGATCTTTATGTTGGTATCTATGTCTATCAAAGTGTTAATTACTGTTTTGTAGTAACTTTTGAAATCAAGAAATATGAGCCATCCAAATTTGTTCCTTTTCTAGGTGGCTTTGGCTATTCTGGTGGCTCAGACGGTAATGCATCTGCCTGCATTGCGGGAGACCCAGGTTCAATCCCTGGGTCGGGAAGATCCCCTGGAGAAGGAAATGGCAACCCACTCCAGTACTCTTACCTGGAAAATTCCTTGGACTGAGGAGCCTGGTAGGCTACAGTCCATGGGGTCACAAAGAGTTGGACATGACTGAGTGACTTATACTTTCACTTTGGCTATTCTATGTCCCTTTTATTTCCACATCAATTTTAGGATCAGCTTGTCAATTTCTATAAAGAGTCCAGCTGGTATTCCAATACAGTTGTGTTAAATCTCTCAACCAACTTGAGGAGTGTTGCCATCTTAATAATGTTAGGTATTCTGAATGTCCTTCCATCTATTTAAATTTTTTCAATGCAATTGCTATCTTTGAAGTTCCAAAACAGTTGAATATTGGCAATTTAGTTATTTTAAACCAAATACACAGGGAAAAGAAAGTCAGATTTTCCCACAAAGCCAGTGTAATCTTCACACACAATCCAGAATCCAGTAGCATCTTAAAACCATAATGCACACAACCTGTTCTCAACAGGGCAGTGGTTTCCTGTGGGGAGGGGTGTAAGAATGGAAACTGGGAGTGGGGTGTGTGGAGCTGCACGTGTGTGTTCACTTTGTCATTCATTCAGCTTTTTTCCATTTATTGACATTTCTATTTTATCAATTATAAAGACACCTCAATAAATTTTTTAAAAATTTCTTGGCGTATAGTTGATTTACAATGTTGTGCTCGTTTCAGGAGTAAAGTCAATCAGTTGTACATGTACACATGTCCACTCTTTTTTATTTATGTATTTTTGGCTATGCTGAGTCTTCATTGCTGTGTGTGGGCTTTCTCTAGTTGTGGAGAGTGGGGGCCACTCTCTGGTTGTGGTATCCACTCTCTTAGGTTCTTTTCCCCTATAGGTCATTACAGAGTACCAAGTATCATTCAGTGTCTTTGCTCTTAGAGACGGATTGGTTGATATCTGGCTGTGCTATGCGTGGGCTCTCTCCAGTGAAGGTGAGTAGGGACTGCTCTCAGTGCAGTGCTCAGGCGTCTCGCTGCGGGAGCTTCTCTCGTTGCAGAGCACGGATCCTAGGGTGCTAGGTCTTCAGCAGTTGCGGCTCCTGGGCTCTAGAGTACAGGCTCAGTAGTTGTGGCCCACGGGCTTAATTGCTCCCTGGCGCGTGGAATCGTCCCAGACCAAGGATGGAACCCATGTCCCTTGCATTGGCAGGTGGATCCTTAGCCACTAGATCACCAGGGAAGCCCTTACCTTCTTTAACAGTTATTTTTAAACATTGTTCCAGATGAACCCAAGATTTAAAAATAAGTTTAAAAATTCCAGCGTGAAGACAATATGATGATATTCACAGGTAAAATAATTACATATCTAGACAGCCCAATGGCACCCCACTCCAGTACTCTTGCCTGGAAAATCCCATAGACAGAGGAGCCTGGTGGGCTGCAGTCCATGGGGTCGATAGCAGTAGGACATGACTGAGCGACTTCACTTTCACTTTTCACTTTCATGCATTGGAGAAGGAAATGGCAACCCACTCCTGTGTTCTTGCCTGGAGAATCCCAGGGATGGGGGAGCCTGGTGGGCTGCCGTCTATGGGGTTGCACAGAGTCAGACACGACTGAAGCGACTTAGCAGCAGCAGACACCCCAAGAGTACTATTGGAAAAACTCTTTCAAAAAAATCTCTAAAACAGACTGAATTAAGCCAGGAAGGTGGTTGGTTGCAAGACAAATATCGAAAATCAACAGCCTTTTTATGTTTCAGAAAAAGAAAGCTAGAAAAAAAGGAAGAAAAATACTGTACTCAAAAGAGCGCCAATACCCGCTTTTATAATGTCAGCAGCAACAAAGATGAAAGAAGGTGGAAGAAGAAGCAAATGAAAATACATACCATGTTCATCAATAAGAAGATTTAATGGTGTGAAAATACATATTCTCCCTAAATTAACCTTGATTTTTAACTTTATGTCAATAAAAATACATTATAGGTTTTTGTGGAAGTAGATAAGAGTCTAAAGTTCAAATGGAAAAATAAACAAGTGAGGCCAGCCAGGAAAATTCTGAAAAAGAAAAGTAATAAAGAGGGATTAACCCTAGTATGGTGATGGCTTAGTCGCTAAGTTGTGCCCGACTCTTCGTGACCCTAGTATGCACTGAAGCATGTTATAAAGCTGCATTTGTGAAAAATGTTCGGTACTGGTACATGAAAAGAAAGACAGATTAATGAAACAGGTTAGAATTCAGAAACTGATTAAGTACACTTGAGAAGCTAGTGTATGGTAAAGCTGTATTTCAAATCAGGGAGGAAAGAAATAAAATCATACAGTGTAGTCATTGGTTCTCAGGTAATTGCCCAGCCATTTAAGAAAACATAAAGCTGGGTGCTTATCTGATTCCTTACACCAGATAAATCCCAGACAAATAAACAATTTAAATATAAATAAGTGAGACAAAGAATAAGAAAACATGGGCATGTGTACACCCACACATATAATTTTGAATTGAAGAAAATCTTTCTAAGCAAGCCACAAAACTCAGAAGCTGAATAGGAAAAAAATGGCTACATAAAAATGAAAATAGCTGCATAGTATAAAAACAGCATAGACTAAGTTAAAAGATAGATAACGTACTAGAAAAAAGTGAAAAAAATTCAGACTACAAAAAAACCCCACTTTCTTTAATATCAAAGAGTTCATAAATAAAAGGGAAAATATGAACGGCGTGAAACTGGACAAAGGACGTGAACATGAAGTTCACAAAAAAGAAATCCAAATTGCTTATAAACACATAAAAAGTCTCTCAACCTCACTAGTGACTAAAGAAATAGAAATTAAAATGAGATAACACGTTGACAAAGATCAAAAGTGTTGATATGGTTAATTCATGTTGATGTATGACAGAAATCAAATCAATATTGTAAAACAATCATCAATCAATTAAAAATAAATATTTTTAAAAGTGTTGATACCATTACACCAGTAACATGGCTAAAAGGTGCTTCAGTTGAGTTCAGTTCAGTTCAGTTGCTCAGTCGTGTCCGACTCTTTGCGACCCCATGAACTGCAGCACGCCAGGCCTCCCTGTCCATCACCAACTCCCGGAGTTCACTCAAACTCACATCCATAGAGTCAGTGATGCCATCCAACTATCTCATCCTCTGTCATCCCCTTCTCCTCCTGCCCCCAATCCCTCCCAGCATCAGAGTCTTTTACAATGAGTCAACTCTTCGCATGAGGTGGCCAAAGTACTGGAGTTTCAGCTTTAGCATCATTCCTTCCAAAGAACACCCAGGACTGACCTCCTTTAGAATGGACTGGTTGGATCTCCTTGCAGTCCATGAGACTCTCAAAGAGTCTTCTCCAACACCACAGTTCAAAAGCATCAATTCTTCAGCGCTCAGCTTTCTTCACAGTCCAACTTTCACATCCATACATGACTACTGGAAAAACCAAAAGTGCTTAATAGTGCCCAAAACAAATAAAAGGAAATAGATGCCTTCATAAATCGTTGGCCAGGGCATAAATTGGCAGTCTCTTTGAAAGATCATTTGGTGATACTTATCACCATGGACAGAGGAGGTTGGTGGACTATAGTCCATGGGGTTGCAAAGAGTCGGACACGACTAAGCAACTAAGGACACACATCGCATTTAAGGATGTTAAAATCCTTTGACCCAGCTAGTTCACTTCTGTGAATCTACTCCACAGATAGCTCAAATACATTAATAAAGGAGTAAGTAGAGCTTTTTTTTTTAAGCAATCACAAAGTAACCGAAAAGTTGGAAATACAGAATAAGAACTCCCACCCCTGCACCGAACCATTTGAGAGTAAATTGCTAACACAACCTGAAAATAGAACCAAATCCATGCCACATCACCCTAAAGTAAATGAGAGTTTATTTCCCGTTAGCTCAGAAACTCTCATGTGTAACCTAATACAATGATTGAAATCAGATATTAACATCGTTATCATCTAATCCTCGAACTCTTCAGGTCCATAATTATCTGAATGGTGTCTTTGTAGGGAAAGGATCCAGTTCAGAATCAAGCATTGTTTTTGGTGGCTGTATCTTTTTAGTCTCCTTCCGTCAGTCTTTCCTTGATTTTTATAAGCTTGACACATAAAAAAAATTACAAGCCAGTTCTTTTGAAGAATGCCCCACAATTTAGTTGATCTGGGGTTTCCTCATGATCAGGTTCAAATTACTCATCTTCGATAGGAACCCCAAAAAATGATGCTGTGTTCTTATTGCATCCTTCCAGGTGGTGCTAGATTCAGATATTACCATCTCTGGGTGATGTTCACTTTGATCACTAACGGGGAAGTTACTCATTTTCCTTTTACATTTTGAAGCCAAAAAGTTCTTTGCCAAACCTTTTAAAAAAGATACAGCTTTATTGACTCACATATTTAAAGTGTCTAATTTGAGAAGCTTTAACATATGTATACAGCTGTGAAACCGTCACCACAATCAAAATAATAAACATACCCATCATCCCCAAAAGTTTTCTCTTGTCTTTTTGTAATCTTGCCCTCTTGTATTTCCCTGAATCTTTCCTATTCCTTGGCAAGCACTGATCTATTCTATTCTATTACTATAAAATAAGTTGCATTTTCTAGTATAAATCGTATAAATCATACAATTTATACTATTTTGGATCTGAGTTCATCCACGTTGTGTATATCAGTAGTTCATTCCTTGTAAGTGCTGAAGAATATTGTACTATATATATATTAATCAGTCTGTTTAAGCCTTTTTTTGTTGATGGACAATTGGGTTGTTTCTAGTTTTGAAGTGTTACAAAGAAAATGTCTCTGAACATTCATGTACAAGTCTTTGTATGAACAAATGCATTTATATCTTTTGGGTAAGTACCTATTAAAAAACTATCAAAATGGTTTTTCAAAATAATTGAATAATTTATGTCCGACCAGCAGTGTGTATAAGAGCTACAGTTGCTTCACTTCCTTACTGACAATAGTATTATGAGCCTTGTTTTTGGACGTTTTTAATAGGTGTGTAGTGGTATCCTATGGTGGTTTTAGTTTTGATTTCTCTAAGTACTAAATCTTTTGAGCGTGTGTGTATCTTATTTACTGAAGGTCTGTTCACATTTTTGGCCTATTTTAAAAAATGGGTTATTTTCTCTTTATTGAATTTTGTGACTCTGTTATGTATTCTGGACATAAATTCTTTATGTGGTTTGCACATATTTTCTCCCTGTCTGTGCCTTTTCATTCTCTCTCTGAACAGCATCTTTTAAAGAGCTGATATGTTTTAATTTTGATGTCTTATGGATTATGTTTTTGGTGACTGTGAAATCATTGCCTAACCCAAGGGCACAAAGATTTCTCATATGTTTACTCCCAAAGTTCTATAGTTTTTATTTTGATATTTAGGTATATGATCCATTTTGAGTTAATTTGTATGTATGATATAAGGAATGGATTGAAGTACTATTTTTTTTTTTTGCAAATTTATTGAAAAAATTATCTTGGCACCCTTTGCTGAAAATAGATTGATCAGATGGGTATAGATTTGTTTTGGGATTTTCTGTTCTGGTACATTTATCTATGTATCTATTTTGGAGTCAATGCCACACTATTCCTGTTGCTTTCTAATAAGTCTTTGAAGTTGGGTTGCTTGGTCTTTCTCAAGGTTATTTTCGTTATTATATGTCCTCTATAGTTCTAGATGAGATTTAGAATCAACTTGTCAATTTTTTCCAAATCCACCCCCCCAAAAAAAATCTTGCTGGGATTTTGATTATCATTCCAGTAAATACATACATCAAATTAGAAATCCTTGGTGGCTTATCGGTAAAGAATCTGCCTGTGTGGCAGGAGAACGCTTACCAGTGCAGGAGACTTGGGTTTGCTCCCTGGGTCAGGAAAATCCCCTGGAGAGGGAAATGGCAACCCACTCCAGTATTCTTGCCTGAGAAATCCCATGGACAGAGGAGCCTGGTGGGCTACATCCGTGGGGTCACCAGAGTAGGACATGACTTAGCAACTAAACCATTACCAGACATCAAATTAGAGTAACTGACATCGTAATAATACCAAGTCTTCCAATTTGTAAGCGCCACTTATCTCTCTGTTTATTTAAGTACTCTTTACTTTCTCTCTACAATATTTTGTTATCAGCGTATAGATTTTGCACATTTAGTCAGATTTATCTCTAAGCATTTCATATTTTTTGATGCCATTGAAAATAATTGCAATTTTTAATTCCAAATTCCTATTAATCATTGCTATTGTATAGAAATAGAACTGATTTTTGTCTGCTGCCTTTAAACCCATTTACTAAAGCTAGGAGCATTTTTGTAGATTCTATAGAACTTTCTGCATCGAAAGTGAATAAAGATAGTTGTACTTCATTTCTACTCTTTTGTATAGACACCCCCAGAACAATGTTGAATAGAAGAGGTTCAAGTAAGAATCTTTGTCTTATTCCTAATATTAGAGAAAAATATTCAGTATTCCATTATGAACTATCATGTTAGTTGTAGAATTTAAGTGCCCTGTATCATGTTGAGGAAAATTCCTTCTATTCATAGTTTGCTGTGAGATTTTTTCTTTAATCAGAAACAAATACTGGATTTTTTTTCCAAAACTTTCTCTGCCTCTACTGAGATGAATACATGGTTTTTCTTATATGCCGTACTGTGTTTGAGTGCTGTGCTTAGTCGCTCAGTCGTGTCCAGCCCTTTGTGACCCCATGGACTGCAGCCCACCAGGCTCCTCTGTCCATGGGGGTTCTGCAGACAAAAATACTGGAATGGGTTGCCATGCCCTCCTCCAGGGGATCTTCTCAACCCAGGGATCCAACCCAGGTCTCCCACATTGCAGGTGGATTCTGTATAGTTTTATAATGCGATGATTGATTCCATTCCTGGAATAAACATCACTTGGTTGTGGAATGTTGTCTTTCATATACAGTTGGGTTTGTTTTGCAAAAACACTTTAAATTCCATATTCATGTTCATCGGAAATGTTGGTCTGTAGTTTTCTCTTCTTGTAATATCTTGGCCTTTGCTACTGGAGTAATTTTGACTTCTTATAAGGAATTGAGAAATAGTTCCTCCTCTTTAATTTTCTGGAAGAGTTTGGTAGACTTTGATGTTATTCATTCCTTAAATATTTACTAGAATAAATGAAGCAATCTTGACCTGGACTTTTCTTCATGGGACGGTTTTTAACTACAAAGTCAAATTTGTAAACGGATAGAAGACTATGCAGGTCATCCTTTCTTCTTGAGTGAGTTTTTGTAGCTTATCTTTCAAGGAATTTGTCCATTTTAATTAAGTTGCTGAATTTTTGGCATAAACTGGCTTATACTCTTATTGTCATTTTGATGTCTTTTTAACTTGTAGCATTATCATCTCATTCATTTCTGTTATTATTACTTTGTGTTTTCTTTTTTCCTGGCTAAAAAATTATGAATTTTGCTGATAAAACTAGTTTCGCAAAGAACTAGCTTTTGGTTTCATTGATTTCCCCATTGTTTACTGTTTTCTGTTTCACTTATTACCACCCTGATCTTCAGTGTTTCCTCCCTTTTAAAAAATGTATTTATTTATTTACTTTTGGCTGTGCTGGGTCTTTGCTGCCGTGAAAGCTTTTCTCCAGTTGCAGGGAGCGGGGGCTACTCTCTAGCGTGCTCCGACTTCACTGCGGCGGCTTCTCTCGTTGCAGAACACAGGCTTTAGGACGTGCAGGCATCAATAGTTGCGGCACGTGGGCTGAGTAGCTGCAGCTCTTGGGCTCCAGAGAAGAGTCTCAGTGGTTGTGGCACATGGGTTTAGCTGCTCCGTGGCATTATGGGATTGACCCAGACCAGGTATTGAACCCGTGTCTCCTGCACTGGCAGGCAGATTCTTTACCACTGAGCCACCTGGGATGCCCTCTTGCTGAACTGGCCCATTATTGTTAAAAAAAGGATTATCATTTTCCCTGGTCATAGTCTTTGCTCTAAAGTCTTTGCTGATATTAATATAAACACTTCAGCTTTCTTTGGATTGGTGTTAGCCTAGTTTATTTTTTCCTTCTCTTTGCCTCTAACCTGTCTGTGTCTTAGTATTTAAAGGGGGTTTCTTGTAGGCAGCATACAGCTGGATCCCTCTTTTGTATCCATTCTATTTCTGCCTTTAATTAGGATGCTTGGACTACTTACATCTGATGTGGTCTAGTAAATTTAAATTTCACAATTTGGCCATTTGTTTTCTGTGTGTCCCATTTGTTCTTTGTTTCCATTTTCCTTTTTTTTTTTTTTTTTCTGTATACTTTTAGTTGTATAATTATTGTGACTTCATTTTACTCCTTGGTCGGATGCCAAGAACTTTTAACGTTTAGAGGACAGACTTTTAACAAATGGTGAGAGACAGAAAAATCAAGGGTTTGATCCCTGGGTCAGGAAGATCCCTTGGAGAAGGACATGGCAACCCATTCCAGTACTCTTGCCTAGAGAATCCATTAGACAGAGGAACCTGACGGGCTTCAGTCGATGGGGTCACAGAGTTGGACACAACTGAAGTGACTTAGCATGCATGCGTGATGGGAAAACTGCATAGCCACCTGTAAAAGAATAAAACTGAACCCTTACCTTACTCCATTTTACTCTTTTGTTAGCTTAATAGCCAGAGAAGGCAGTGGCACCCCACTCTAGTACTCTCGCCTGGGGAATCCCATGGATGGAGGAGCCTGGTAGGCTTCAGTTCATGGGGTTGCTAAGAATCGGACACAACTGAGCGACTTCATTTTCACTTTTCACTTTCTTACATTGGAGAAGGAAATGGTAACCCACTCCAGTGTTCTTGCCTGGAGAATCCCAGGGACAGGGGGAGCCTGGTGGGTTGCCTTCTATGGGGTCGCACAGAGTCGGACACGACTGAAGTGACTTAGCAGCAGCAGCAGCAGCAGCTTAATAGCCGTTAACTATTGTGTTATTTGGAGAAGGCAATGGCACCCCACTCCAGTACTCTTGCCTGGAAAATCCCATGGATGGGGGAGCCTGGTGGGCTGCCATCTATGGGGTCGCACAGAGTCGGACATGACTGAGCGCCTTCACTTTCACTTTACACTTTCATGCATTGGAGAAGGAGATGGCAACCCACTCCAGTGTTCTTGCCTGGAGAATCCCGGGGATGGGGGAGCCTGGTGGGCTGCCGTCTATGGAGTTGCACAGAGTTGGACACGACTGAGGCGACTTAGCAGCAGCAGCAGCATTGTGGTATTTTAGCGGTTGCTGTAGTGTTTACATTTACTTTCTTCATCATATTCTACCTTTAAGCAATAGTTTACATCTTGGTAAACAGATATTACAACAGTACATCTATTTCTCCTCTTCCAGATTTTGAGTTATTGTTGTCTTACGTTTTATTTCTACTTATGTTGTTAACCCCACAATACATTTATCTCATTTTTGTTTTAAACAATTATCTTTTAATGATATCCGATGATGCTGTGTGATGAAGTCAAAGTGAAAGTCGCTCAGTCATGTCCAACTTTTTGCCACCCCATGGACTACACAGTCCATGGAATTCTCCAGGCCAAAATACTGGAGTGAGTAGCCTTTCCCTTCTCCAGGGGATCTTCCCAACCCAGGGATCAAGCCCAGGTCTCCTGCATTGCAGGCAGATTCTTTGCCAGCTGAGCCACAAGGGAAGCCCAAGAATACTGGAGTGGGTAGCTCATCCCTTCTCCAGCAGATCTTTGCAACCCAGGAATCCAACTGGGGTCTCCACATAACAAGAAAAAATGTGTTCATATTTATCTATGACTTACGTGTGTAGGTACCATTTCCAGTGCTCTTTATTCATTTATATACTCTAGATTTCTATCTTGCTCATTTTCCTTCTGTCTGAAAACTTCATTTTACCACTTTTTTTTTTCTGATAGGACAGATCTGCTGGTGACAATTATTTCAGATTTTCGAAGCCTGAAAAGCCTTTATTTACTGTTTACTTTTGAAAGTATTTTTGCAGATAATAGGATTCTAGGTTGATCAATTTTTTTCTTTTAATGCTTGAAATATGTTGTCTTTTTGGTTGCACTGTTTCAAAAAAAAATCTACTGTCTTCTGACTCCATTCCTTGGTTATAATGTCTTTTTCTTTGGCCGCTTTTAAGATTCTTCTGTTGATGATTGTTTTTAAATGATTTGATTATACTGTACTGGTGTTATTTTCATCATAGTGTGTGTATATGCGAGGGGTGTGTATATGTATGTGAGGGGTGGGTTTTATGTTTGTTAATATTCTTGAATTTGTGGTTTATAGTTTTCATCCAATTTGGAAAAAATTTACTATTATTTCTTCAACTATTTTTTCTATTCCCCATTTCTCTCCTTCAGAAGCTCCAATAACATACATATTAGGCGCTTTTTGTTTCACAGTTCATTGATTTCTTCATTTAATTTTTAGTCTTTTTTCCAATCATCTGTTTTATTTTAGAGAGTTTCTGTTGCCTTGTGTTCAAGTTCAGCAATCTTTTCTTTTCCAGGGTCTAATCTGCTGTTAACCCCACCCAGTCTATTTTCTTCTTAGACATTGTAGTTTTAATTTCCAGAAATTTACTTTAGATATTAAAAAAAATATCTTCCACATCTCAACTTTTAGAGCATTTGGAATACAGTTATAAAGATTGTTTTAATGTCCTTTCCTCTTAATTTTAACATCTATGCCACTTCTGGGTCAATTTCAACTGATTAATTTTTCTCCTTACAATCATATTTTCCTATTTTTCACGTATCTGGCAATATTCTATTTGATGCCATACACTGCAAATTTTACTTTGTTTCATGTTGAATACTTTTGCATTCATATAAGTGGTCCTAAATTTTCTTCTGGGATGTAGTTAGCTAAAAACTCTTTGAACCTTTTAGAGAGTTCTTTTAAACTTCATTGTGTAGCACCAGAGCTGTGGGATGTTTTTAGAAACTTTGTTGGGTAGCACTAAAGTAGTGTTTGTTTAGACCTAAGTTTGTCCCAATATTAATGCAAAACCCTCCTGAGTACACCTGATGCCCGAGGTTTTCTGCACTAATAGGAACAGGAACTCTGTGAGTCTATATATTTTCCTTCCAATTCTTCCAATATTTCCCAATCTTGAGTCATTCCATGACATGAAGGCACTGTTCGGTTCTCAGCTCCAGCGGCAAGTGTGACCCTCTGCAGATCTCTAGAGCACTCCGCCTGTGTGATTCCCTCCTCTCTGGCACTCTGACCTGTCAATCTAGCCACTTTGATTGCACTTTACTGCTCCAGACTCTCAGCTTCATTGCCTCAATTCAGGGAGTCCACTCTGCTTGGGCTGCCCCTCCCTGTTCCACTGTGTTATTGCCAAGAAACTATCCTCACGCGGTAATCTTGGGCAATCATAGGGCTCACCTCCTTTGTTTCCATCTCCCAGGGCTCACTTTCTCAGTTACTTGGCTGCCCTGGGTGTGTGTTGTGGCTCGAGGGCTTTCTCGGTTGAGGCTCCCAGACTTCTCTTGCTGTGAAGCACAGCTCTAGAGCACGCGGGCTCAGCAGCTGCGGCACATCAGCGCTCTAGCTGTGGCTTGTGGGCTTAGTAGCCCTGCAGCATGTGGAATCTTGGTTCCCCAACCAGGGATTGAACCCGAGTCACTTACATTGAAAGATAGGTTCTTAACCACTGAGCCACCAGAGGAGTCCCGGGGGTCGCTGTCTTTCACTCCTTGGTGCTCAGTGTTTTGAAAACTCTTGTTTCATGAATTTTATTTGTATTTTTAGTTTTTTTTCAGAAGGGAGGGTAAATAACGCTTTATCTGCTTCACCTTGGTTGAAGTCCCTATTCCTCACCTAATGTTTAATGAATGATGAACAATATACATTTGTGTCTATGCAGACCTATGCGTTAGTTGCTCAGTCGGGTCCGACTCTTTGCGACCCCATGGACTGTAACCCGCCAGCTTCCTCATCCATGGGATTCTCCAGGCAAGAATACTGGAGTGGGTTGCCATTTCCTTCTCCAGACATAGACTTTCCTATTTTTTTGAGAGGGTTATATCCCTTACTATATTTATTTAATACTGTGTATGTCCTCAGTCACTCAGTTGTGTCTGACTCTTTGCAGCCCCAGGACTATAGCCCACCAGGCTCCTCTGCTCATGGAATTTTCCTGATGAGAATACTAGAGTGGGGTACCATTTCCCACTCCAGGGGATCTTCCCAACCCAGGGATTGAACCCGTGTATCTTATGTCTCCTGCATTAACAGGTGGATTCTTTACCACTAGCACCACCTGGGAAGCCCCTATATTTGGTCAGTGTGTATAAGAAAATTTTACATTCAAAAGTGTTCGTGCAGCATTTCCTCACTAACATTCATGAACTGAGAGTAAAGGAGGTTTGCTCTCAGGGCAAAGCAGGTGCTATTGTCATTTCTTCAATTCAGAGAAAAAGGGAAACAGTAGCTGATTACTTTAGTAGTGAATGTTGAGAGACCTAGTAAGGGGTAGAAGTACCCACTTTATCCTCAACAAAACAATCAAGGTGCCTGGTGGATCAAACAAAAGCGTTATGAAAGAATGTTGCTTGTATCTGGAAGATAAAGCAAAACCCAGCAGATCCAAGAAAGTAAGATGTCTAGAAGAATCCAGTTCTTTCTGGTAGTCAAGATGGTAACAAGCTGGTGCCTGGGAGAACAATGATGCTCCTTGACTCACCTTGTGGAACTGCTTGGAATAAAGACGACATTCATTCTTCATCACTCAACAAATATTAAAGCAATGCTTAATACCTCCCAGGCACCACTCTAGGTATTGTGAATACAACTCTGAAACCTACTGACAAGTCCCCATTCTTGTGGGCCTTACATGCCAGCAGTGCCTGGATAAAATGAGTTATCTCATGAGAACATGTAAGATTCCAGTCCTAAATGCTAAAGAGGTCCTTTCTAGGAGAGCTGAGTTTCTACCTGAATAAGAGGGGGAAATAGTCAATGAGGTCTAAGTTAATTTTGACACATGAATTGCATCTATATTAGTAAGAGGTCCAGAGAATCTCTAGGAAGGCTTATGAAAGGCTATTTGAACTGACATTTAAAGTAGAAGTTTGTTAGGTGGATGTGATAGGAGGTAAACAACATGTTCAAGTCAGAGTCTTTGAAAAACATATGAAAGTAGCAATAACTCAGTGACACTGGAACACAGAGCAGGAATCCTAAGAAACAGGGCAGGTTACACACTAAGAGTTCTTAAAGAGCCTTTTTTTTTTTTTTTTCCGCTAGGCAAGGGGTTTTAGATAGTATTCTATTAAGAACAGAGATTTGTTTAAGAATTTTTTAGCGGCAGCAGCAGCACTTGATCAGACTTATTTGTTAGGAAATCACTTTGGTGGCAATGTGAATATTTGGATAGAGGGAGGTAGGCAAGCATGGAAAAATCATTCCTTTATCCAGTAAGTATTATTAAGGGCTTGATATATACTAGGCAACTTGCTTAGATACAAAAGATAGAGTGAGAACAAGGCAGATGTGGACCTTGCTCTCCTGGAGCTTACAAGGAATCTGGAGAATCAAAAATCAAACCACCCTTCCCCCAAATTAAGCAAATAATGATGGAAGGACTACATTACAAATGCGATCATGTCATGAAGAGGAAGTAGAGGATGTCTTTAGAATATGTGATTGGGAGACCTAATAAAGTCAACGCGGGTGGTGGTCAGAAAAGTCTATCCTGAGGAAGTGACATAGGGTGGAGAGCTGAAGAATGGCAAGGAGCAAGCTGGGTCAAGACCTGGACACCTTTTAGAAAACAAAAGAAAAGCCCTTGGATTGAATTGTCTGGAAAAAGGCAGGTGACTGCAGATAGCACTGGGAGACCTTGCCAACCACATTAAAGATATTAGGCTTTGAGTCAAGAGCCCTGGAAAGCCTTTGAATTAATATTTTAAACTGGAGAGTAAGATCATCAAGTTGTCAATTGAAGAAAAATCACTGGGGCTGCTAAATGGAGAATGATTTCAAGTGAACCTGTGTAAAGCTGGTGAGAATGTAAAATAACCTGAGCTCTTTCTGGGACTGGAAATGTAACCTGTTGTAACCATTTCAGAAACATTGTATAGCTTCTTCTGTAGTTATGAATGCCCTTATCCTGTGATTCAGTATTTCTATTCCTAGCTATTTATCCAAGAGAGAGAGAAACATATGTCCCATGTCCAAAAAAAAAAAAAAAATTCATACAAGAATGTTCAGAGCAGCTTTATTCACAATAACCCTAAACTGGAAGCAACCCAAGTATCAGTCAGCAGGAGGATGATAAACAAACCGTGGTACATTCATTTAATGGGATAACTCTCAATAAAAAAAAAGGAATGAACCAACACATGCAACAATGTGAATAACTCTCAGATACTTCAGCAAGAGTAACTAAGCACTGAAGGATATACGCATACCATGTGACTCTGTTTATTTGAGGCTCCAGCATAGACAGTACTAATCCATAGCAATGTAAGTCAGAGCTGTGGTTTCTGGGTGTCAGGTGTGCGTGTGGGGTGAAGGGAAAACAGGTGAGTGATGAAAAGGGACACAAGGGAATTTCCAGGGCATATTTATTTGTCAAGACTCGTCTTTTTTTTTTTTTTTTTACCTCGAATGTGTGCATTTTATTGTATTTAAACTATTCCTCAACAAAGAGAAAGAGGAAGGAAAGAGAACCTGTGGCATTTTCAGGGTTATGGGCGGGGGTGGCAGAAGGGGAAAATAAGAAGTTTGGAAACAAAATAACAAGGATGCATTGGATGGGAGGGAAGGAAGAATCAAAATTAATTCAGGTTTCTGGCTGGGATGGTTTACTGTTAGGTATTATTACTATCTGAGGGAAATTGTCTTTTGGGAACAGGTTTGTGTGTGGTGGGGGGAGTGGGACAGAGAAGGAATAAGGCTGAATTTTGACACGTCCGTCTGAGACGCATCATTTGTCCCCATTACATGACGCTTAATCCTGTTAGTCCTGCCTTGCGAGGTTGCCACTGGGGTAGCTTTCCTCCACTCTTTCCTCACTTCACAGCGATAGTTCTCCATAATGTAATCCGTCGTCTCCACTCCCCAGAGGAGTTGGGGAAAGCACTGAAAAGTTTTGGCTCATCACAAAGAGGGAGAGGGGCTGAACAGGCTGAGCGGGCTGAACGGGGATGTGTGTGTGTGTGTGTGTGTGTGTGTACGCGCACACATGCATGTGCTCACTCAGTCATATCTGGCTCTCTGCGACCCCATGGACTGTGGCCCACCAGGCTCCTCTGTCCATGGGATTTCCCAGTCAAGAATACTGGAGTGGGTTGCCATTTCCTCCTCCAGGGGATCTTCCTGACCCAGGGATCAAACCCACATCTCCTCCATTGGCAGAGGGATTCTTTACCACTGAGCCGCCTGGGATAGTCACACAAAACGTAGGATTCCCCCCCACTCCCCACCCCCCATCCATTCTCATGAGTAAAAGGCACATTTGTAGTTATGCAAGGACCTAACTCTTGTTTTCCCCAGTGTTAATATACCCTTAAAATTTCAGTAATGCAATGTTCCCCTAAATTGAAAGAGACTTGTTTCCTAGTTGTTGAGAACTTTGACTGAGAGTTGTTCTCCCTTCCAGAGAAATGGCATCTCCAGCATCACTACACTTCTTGGTGTATGAGTAGTTATTTCAACACTGCTGTGTCAGCCTGCACTGGTAGGAGTGATTCAACACATAGGTGCCAGCATCCGCCAACTTTACTGAGTCTTCCAGTGTAGACAACTACCCAATATTTACATAGTGAAAGACTTTTTATTATATTTTGTTTTATTTTATTTATACTTCTTTGACTCTTTATTTCAGATGTCATTTTATGTGATTTTAAAATTATATGTTAAGTAACTTCTACTAACTATGATGATCATTTACGGATGGTAGGGGTGGTGTTACAAAATATTTCTTATCAAAGGGAGCTACAAAGGTTGATTCAGTTGAGGAAAACAGATTTACAAAGTAGTGTTTAGTGATCTAGGCTCTGAAAACAAATTGCTTGATTTTACCACCTATTATTTAGGTGGCTTTGTATAAGTTAATTATCCTCATCTGTAAAATGGGGATAACATACCTACCTTATTGGGCTGTGTGAGGACAACAATAATGATTAATTTTTTAAAAGCACTTCAAACGCTGCATAATTGGCCCATCCATTGCCACATATTAAGTACCAAATATATTTTGGTTAAATAAAACAAATACACTCTCTCCAGGAAATCTCATTTATGTTCATGTCTTCAATAACCATTTATACATTATTATGGACATTTTTCTAAATTTAAAAATCTTTTGAGTGAGCTTCATCTAAAAAGTACATATACATTTCATGATGATATCTGGTAGAGACTTGGGAGAAAAACAAAAGACTTTCAAGTACATAATATTCCAAGGATTAGGCTAGCCAATTACCCTTCTTAGATAAGAAAAAGAGGGCTGAAGGACATTTATGCTCTGGTAACCTCAGAAACTAAAGGAACAAAAATCCCAAGGAAGAAAGACAAATGGAGAAAAGACATTTACATTTAATTTCAAACAGCCACTGTCTCTTACTATGCTCACTAAGAAGAAGCAAGAATTTCCTGACGTAGTTACCGATTTTTCCAGAAATAGAAAAACATTATGGTAGGAAAGGCATATTTAATGTTATATACAAATTGTCAAACTGTAAACGTCAGTCATGAGGCATGTAACAATATTCACTTAATCTAGAGAACACGCTACCTTGTAGGAAATGGCATTGGCTTACTTCAGTGAGTTGTGTTAGTGAGTCATCCGTGATTGAGCACGGCAACAGGAACACACTCTGCCCCTTATCTCTCCGTTCTCAGGTGAAGCCTGACATTTTCAAAGAAACCTTCTTCGACTACACACTCTATGTAACGTTCCTTTGTTTCTCTCTCAGCACAACATACATTTCCTTCTGCGCACTTGTTGTAGTTTGTAATTCTACACTTCAGTTCAGTTCAGTCACTCAGTTGCGTCCGACTCTTTGCAACCCCGTGGACTGCAGCACACCAGACTTCTCTGTCCATCACCAACTCCCAGAGCTTCTGAGTTTGCTTAAAAAAAAAAAAACAGTCTGCCTCATTAGACTTTACACATGGGAGTAGTTGCTCTTATAGTGTTCAGAGTTGTCCCCTGGCACAGCACCTAGAACATACATAGCTTGACAAATACTTGTTGCGTAAACAGACTGGCATTTTAGCTTCTGGGGTGTACATGTGAGATATGGGCTACAAATATGAATTTGAAAGTTATCTGCATTTAAATAGTATTTTAAAATAAGAGAAAGGATCAAATTACCCATCTCAGGAGAGATAGGGGTGGGGGGAGCTTTGGAGATCAACATTTTTTTGTTGAAGAAATAAAGATGATGACAAAGGATACCTCAAAAATGAATGGCTAGAGAGGTAAAAAGAAACCCAGAATGTCCTGCCAAGACAATCAGGAAAAGAAGCTCTCTTAAGACAGTGGGACTGATCAGTTGTGACAAATACAGCTAAGAAGTAAATTAAGATCAGAATAAAAATGTTACCATTGAATTGGGGAGCTTCAAGGTCATTTTGGACTTCCCTGTCAGTCCAGGGGCTAGGACTCTGAGCCTGCAATGCAGGGGGCCTGGGTTCGATCCCTGGTCAAGGAACTAGATTGCATATGCCACAAGGAAAAGCTGGCTTAAAATTCAGCATTCAAAAAGCTAAGATCATGGCATCCGGTCCCATCACTTCATGGCAAATAGATGGGGAAAAAGTGGAAAACAGTGGTAGATTTTATTTTCTTGAGCTCCAAAACCATTGCAGATGGTGACTGCAGCTGCGAAATTAAAAGATGCTTGCTCCTTGGGAGAAAAGCTATTAATACAACCTAGACAGTGTACTAAAAAGCAGAGACATCACTTTGCTGACAAAGGTCGGTATAGTCAAGGCTACAGTTTTTCCAGTACTCCCTTATGGATGTAAGAGTTGAACCATAAAGAAAGCTGAGTGCTGAATAATTGATGTTTTCAAACTGCGATGCTGGAGAAGACTCTTGAGAGTCCCTTGGACAGCAAGGAGATGAAACCAGTCAATCCTAAAGGAAACCAACCCTGAATATTCACTGGAAAGACTGATGCTGAAACTGAAGCTCCAATACGCCACCTGATGCGAAAAGACCCTGATGTTAGGCAAGAATGAGGGCAGGAGGAGAAGGGGGCGACAGAGGATGAGCTGGTTGGATGGCATCAACAACTCAGTAGATATGAGTCTGAGCAAACTTCAGGAGATGGTGAAGGACAGGGAAGCCTGGTGCGTGGGGTCACAAAGAGTCAGACACAACTTAGTGACAATCAAGGTTATTTCTGATGTTGATAAGGGTGATTTGGGGTGGGGAGTGGGGATGACAGGTTAGACTGGGCTGGGAAAGGAGGTGAGCAACTGGAATAAGTTGGTGTAGAACACCCTTTGAAGCAGTTTTGCTCATAAGAGAGAATACAACAAACAAAAAAAGTTGGAGAGGAATGAGGCATCCGTGGAGCTTTTTTGTTTTGTGTGCATTTTTTTCTTTCTGTGGAACTTAATAGAATATGTTTGTATGGTGATGGGACATTCAATAGACAGAGTAATTATTAATAAAGGGAAAGAATATTAAGGAAGATCCCTTAGTAGTTTCTTTTTCTTTTTTTGACTGCACGGGAATTTCCCCAACCAAGGACTCAACTCTCGCCCTCTGCACGGGAAACACAGAGCCCTAACCACTGGACCACCAAGGAAGTCACAGTAGGTTTCTGCTAAGGAATCAGTGCTTGTTTGCTGTAGCCTTCTTTGACCTACCTCTATGAGCCAAGTTTAAGAGATAAGCAAAAAGTGGTTATCAGGACTTCATAATAGAGCCCTGGAGGGTTGTCAAACCACTCTGAAAAGATCTTCAAGAAATTGCATCTTCTCAGCTTCCCTGACGCTGGGAATTAGTTCCAGGGTTTCTCAAACTTGGGTGCTATTGGTATTTTGGTTCAGATACTCTCCTGTTAGGGGCAGCTGCTGCTGCTGCTGCTGCTAAGTCGCTTCAGTCGTGTCTGGCTCTATGCGACCCCAGAGATGGCAGCCCACCAGGCTCCCCCATCCCTGGGGTTCTCCAGCCAAGAACACTGGAGTGGGTTGCCATTTCCTTCTCCAATGCATGAAAGTGAAAAGTGAAAGTGAAGTCGCTCAGTCGTGTCCGACTCTTAGCGACCCCAAGGACTGCAGCCTACCAGGCTCCTCCATCCATGGGATTTTCCAGGCAAGAGTACTGGAGCGGGATGCCATTGCCTTCTTCGCCTGTTAGGGGCAGGGGTTTGAATCTCCTGTGCAGTGTTGAATGTTTCACCAAAACCCTGGTCTCTACCCACATGGATACCAGTAGTGTCTAGTTGTGATACTCAGAAACCAGAAATTGCTAAATCTTTGTGTGAGGGTTGGAGAGCAGATTGCCCCAGCTGAGAATCAATGATTCATTCAAACCTGAAAGTGAAAATCATCTCAGTCGTGTCTGACTCTTTTCGGCTCCATGGACTCTACAGTCCATGGAATTCTCCAGATCAGAATACTGATCCTTCTCCAGGGGATCTTCCCAACCCGGGGAATCGAACCCAGGTCTTCTACACGGCAGGAGGATTCTTTACCAACTGAGCTATCAGAGAAATCCTATTCAAACCTGCTGCTGCTAAGTCGCTTCAGTCGTGTCTGGCTCTATGCGACCCCAGAGATGGCAGCCCACCAGGCTCCCCCATCCCTGGGGTTCTCCAGGCAAGAACACTGGAGTGGGTTGCCATTTCCTTCTCCAATGCATGAAAATAAAAAGTGAAAGTGAAGTCACTCAGTCATGTCTGACTCTTAGCAACCCCGTGGACTGCAGCCCACCAGGCTCCTCCATCCATGGGATTTTCCAGGCAAGAGTACTGGAGTG
Organism: Ovis aries; assembly: GCF_016772045.2. Taxonomy (NCBI): domain Eukaryota; kingdom Metazoa; phylum Chordata; class Mammalia; order Artiodactyla; family Bovidae; genus Ovis; species Ovis aries. Next base: position 22,920,690 of record NC_056077.1, read on the forward strand.
GGGTGCCATCATCTTCTCCGATTCAAACCTAAGAAAGTCTAATTTAAAAAAAAATCAGCTAATCCTAATAGCTGTTTTCATTGCCTTATGCTCTTATGGAAAATTATCATAAACTTGGTATGAAAGCATACTGTTCTATATATACATGTTCTAATTTTTTAATTCCTAAAATATACTGTAATATAATTTTTAATACTTTCAGTAGAAAGAACAATAAAAGAAAACCAAACAAAATATTCACATGGATGAATCAAACTTAAGGATGATGGCAAGAAAAGGAGTCACAAGATTTATTCGGTGCCCCCTACATTTTACATTGAGATTCCCCAGTGGCTCAGTGGTAAAGAATCCACTTGCAGTGCAGGCGACTTGGGAGATTTGGGTTCAATCCCTGAATGGAGAAGATCCCTTGGAAGAGAAAATGGCAACCCACTCCAGTATTCTTGCCTGGGAAATACCACGGACAGAGGAGTCTAGAGGGCTACAATCCAAGGGGTCGCACAACAGTCAGATATGACTTAGCATCTAAACAACATTTTACATTCTGTAAGAGATTAAAAAAAATTTTTTTACAAGCATTGTATAAAATGATAAAAAGATATATTGACAAGAAAATGTAAAACTTCATATCGTCAGTTAACATGTTGGTGCATATGCTTAAGGACTTTCTGTGCATTCATTCATTCTCTTATTCATTAACTTATTTACACATCAGGGGCTTCCAGGTGCCGCTGGTGGTAAAGAATCCCTGTGTCAATGCAGGGTAGAAAAGAGGCATGGTTCCATCCCTGGGTTGGGAAGATCCCCTGGAGAAGGAAATGGTAATCTGCTCCAGTATTCTTGCCTGGAGAATCCCATGGACAGAGGAACCTGGCAGGCTACAGTGCATGGGGTCGCAGAGACAGGACTGAAGCTATTTAGCACACATTACACATCTCCCTGAGAGAGGACAAGAACTGGAAAGTCAAGGGAGCTTTGTTTTTTGTCTTTTTGTTTTTTTTTTTTAATGGAAGACATTTAGGCATGTTTTAAAGACAATGAAAGGATCAAAGTCAGTTGAAAGAGGAAAATGGGATGACACGTATAGTGAGGTTTCTGAGAAGGAATGGATTTCAAGCACAGAGTTGGAGTCACCTTTAGATTAGGGGAGGGGGAAAAAAAACATTGCGAGAGGATTGAAAGAATACACACACATGCACACGAATGTATGTATCAGGTATCTATATTCCTACATACCTGTATATACAGGTAGTCCTGTATCTACCTGTATCTTGTATCTACAAGTAGGTATATATTTTTTATTTTATCTATATGTATGTATCTTTATCTACATGTTTTCACCATGTGAGCTACTGAGGAACTTGCTTTTTCACTTATTCTACTGTAACCATTTTCCCCTCCTGCTGTTACTCTTCCTTACCATCATTTTTAACAGTATCCTAACACATGAAGTAGTTCAGTCTTTAAAGCCACCTCGTAATGTTGGACATTTTCGCCGTCACAATTTTTCACTACCATCAACGCAGGACTTAATATCACGATGGTGACATATTTGTAGCTACCCAGGATTATTTTTTGAACAGAAATTCATGGAAGAGGAATTGCTGAGTCAAATGGTCAGCCTAACTCGAAGGATAAAAGTCGCTTTTAAACGTCACAGTCATCCTCAGGTATGCATTCTTTACCTGAGGAGGAAACAGAGAAGCAGAGAGGTTAAACAATTGGCCCAAGGTCAAAAGTAATCGCAAGTGGCGGATTTCAAAAGCCGCGCGGGCTCATCATGCTGCGGCAGGGATAGAATTTGCGGTTTAGGCGATTCTTTTTTTTTTTTTTTTTTGGTGTGTTTCTGTGGGGGAGGGGCCGGGCAGCAGGGAAGGAAACTTGTGTCGCAGCAAAGAAGGAGGAGAAGGGGAGGGAACTCATGTCAGAATCAGAGCCGACTGCACCGAGAAAGGGTATGCTCAGGATTCGGTGGGCCCCCAAGCCGCTGTGCGGGGCAGCTCCGAGGCTGTGACAAGCTCCAGGGAGGTCCGGCCCGCGGCCGAGCCGCGCCGCGGCAGGGCGGTTGCCAAGGGTCTGCCCAGTTTGCTGGTCTAGTTGCTAGGGCCTCCATCTTGAGGCCGGTGGCTGCGACACTCCCGGAAGGGGTTGCCGAGTGGAGCATTCACTTCCGGTCTGGGGCCTGCGGCGGCGGCGGCGGCGGTGGCGGCGGCGGCGGCGGCGGCGGTAGCGGGTCGGTGTAGAAAATGGCGCTGGTGCAGCGGCTCGGGCCTCTCCCCGCGGCGCTACGGAGGGCTTGAGGCTCGCGAGCCTCACTCGCCGCGCCCCACTTGCTCGTGCACTTTACACACATGAGGTGAGCGGGGCGGGGGCCTCCCTCCGGGCGGGAGGAGCCTCGGGCGCTGCCGCAGGGCCCGCGATCACGGGCGGCGGCGGCGGCGGCGGCGGCGGCGGCGGCGCCGGGCGTCCCCGAGACCTCGGGCCTCGGCGAAGGGGGCGCCGGCTGCGCTGCTGCGGAGGCCGAACGGGAGGCCCGGAGGGGCCGCGCTGCGCCGCTGGGGCCGGGCCGGGGGCTGCGGCTAGCCCGCGCCGCCTGACCGCAGTCGGGGCTGCAGCCCCGCAGCTTTGTGAGCCCCCCCGGGCTCCCTTCCCCCCGCCCCATCCGGCTCCGGCGCGAGCCTCTGCAGCAGCAGCTCCGTTTTCACGCGCATCTCTCTCTCTCTCTCTCTCCCCCCCTTTTTCTTTTCCGTTTCAGAGAATTGGAAGCTAAAGCTACCAAAGACGTAGAAAGGAATCTTAGCAGGTAAGATGGGCGCGCTTTCCGCCTCTCATCCCCTTTCATTAATCGTGCATTTCCACCCTGGCTCGCCCTTGCTGGGTTTAGAAGTTCTCCCGTGTCATTTTCTGTCGCACGCAGGGAACAGACCCGGAGAAGAGGCTGGAGGGAATACTGGATGGAGGAATTGCGGGGAGATGCGTAATTACGCGTGTGTTCCTTTCTTGGGCGGGGGGAGGGGGTGGCAAAAAACAGCGAAAAGCAATTCTTGTAAACTTAGTTAAAGCATTCTCACCCTTTTAGAATTTAATTAGGGGACTTGTGCATTAATTACTATTGTAAATGGTTGCAGGCATTGTGTGACTCATGATTGAGGCGGCCCTTATGGCGGGCTGTCAAACTGTTTTGGCTTCCCCGTTATTACTTTGTAACTCAAATTGTTGCCTTTATAAAAAGATACTATGTCTTCGCTCCCCCACCCCACCCCCAACACATTGTAGTCAGGCGGATTCTGTTGCAGTGAAAACAGTTTTGCCCTTGAACTTTACCGAGCATAGACTGCGTTTTGTTTTCTTTTGAAAATACATTTATATCTACGTTCGGTGTGTGCTCCTTTTATCAGGTGGTAAAATAATTAAAAATCTGTTCCCAGTAAGTGGTTCTCACTCCCCTTGGACCTGAGTGCTTTTGCACTGGTAACTTAAATCATCACCACAATGGGTTTTTTTTTGTTGTTGTTTTTTAAACGATGCCCCTATGAAAATGTTGAGCTTTATTGATTGAGCTGTAATTGCTTAAGCATCAAGGCATTTAACTCTTTTTCACATTCATTTTCTGGTCTTACAGTCTTTTCCTTTCTTTTTCGCCATTTTCTTTTGCATCATATTGGGACACTGAGAGAAACTTCTAGATTAATCAGTGAGCAGCTTTTACTTGAACGAAATAAAATAAAAATTGTCTATCTCAGGTCTTAATGTAGTTTGTGCTTGGTAATTGTAAGTTTTGTGTTTGTATTGAGGTCTTAACATTCACAATTCAAATCATCTGGATGTTTTTTCAGCATATAGAATCATTTCAAATTGCTGGTCTTGGGTTATATAGATATTAACTTGTTAAACTGGTCATTAAAGAATCTGTTCAGTCAGTGAAGGATGGTCGTCATTGGTTTAGCAAATAAGAGATATTCTGTTGTTCAAAATAATTACACAGTCATTTAAAGGAAATTAAGCCTGACGTTGCTGACTAAATAACTGGATATTTAAGTCTTGTTCGAAGCTATTAACGTTAAGATATGAAATGATTAAATAAACAGGTTGAGTTTTTAAGATACACTTTCAGAAAGGAGCTTGGGGTGTCAGTCTATTTCTATCTTTGCTTTGTCAGGTAACTATCAGTACAGTTTCTGTGGAGGTTTTCTGGGACGTAATTAAAAATTGTCTCTACAACAGGTATAATTTCTATATGCTATTAACAGTTGGATAGAACTTGGAGTCTGTATCAGCTATGTATCAGAGTTTGAATCCCAGCTTTGTCACTTAACAATATGACCTTGACTCTAGGCAAATCACTTAGCCTCTCTCTTCCTAATCTGTGAAGGGAGAGGTTTGGGCCTGCCAGTTGCCAAGGTCTGTGAGGCCCCTTGGGTTTTATAAAAAGGAGTCAAGTGTTGTCCCTGGCCACAGACTCCATGTGCATTATAGGAGGAAGGCTGTAATGGGCACATGAATAACTAACTCCGGGTAAATGATGCCAGGGTCAAAAGACGATGCCATTCCATTCATAAATTCACAGATCTTCAGTTGGTTAGAAAGAATGAAAAGGAAAAACGAATATGAAGGGTGTTACAGGCCAGTGTATATCAAGGTCCCTGGGCGAGGGGAACATTTCCTAAAGGTTAAAAGTTTTCTGAGAGAAGATTAGGTGGGCAAATGCTTCCTTCCAACTCCATCCTTAGCTCTGTGCTTCCTTTTTTCCAAATAAGGAGAGTATATTTGTCTTTACCAATTTGTGTCTCCCCAGGAAGGCATTATCCTAGATTCAGTGAGTAAACATTTCTTGCCCATCTTAGATGTTCCAAATGCAAGCCTAAGCACTAGGGAAGAGCAAAATGGCAGTAGCTGGGTTTAGTGGGTGTTTTCTGTCTGCCTGGCACACTTTGAAGATCTTACATCAACTCATCTGATCCTGGAATTCTCTGAGGTAGGTGCTTTCAGGATCCCGGTCTCTGTTTTACAGGTGAAGACTTTGATGCACAAAGAGGTTAAGTAACTTCCAGGAGGCCACACCACTGGCAACTGCAGGAGATGTTACGCTTTGGACTGTATTTGCCTCAGAAAAGGCATGGTTCTTCACTTCCAAAAAACGTGGAAGTATCTTTGGAGAGGCAGAACCCACATACACAGGCAGCACTCCTAGATAAGAATTTCTCATCCTGGGCACTGTTGACCTCTTTTTTGGCTGTGCCATGAGGCACGTGGGATCTTAGTCCCCTGACCAGGGATCAGACCCGTGCCCCCTGCCCCGGAAGCTCGGAGTCTTAACCAGTAGACCTACTGTTGACATTTTGACCAGATAATTTGTTGCTGTGAAGTCTGCCCTGTGTACTATGGGCTGTGTGGCAGCATCGGCTAGAAGTACTCACTCAGGTGTGACGGTCAGAAAACGTCTTAAGATACCACCAGAGGTCCCCTCAGGGGTGGAAGCACCCCCACTGTTCTAGATCTTCACGTTTCCTGAATACAACCAAACATTTGGATTTTTAACAGTAAATCTGTAAGCATTAAATATCTTTCGTAATACCATGGGACTTCAGATTCCCACTGTGTAGACCCCCTGTTTAGAAACTCCTCCAGTCTCTGAATGAATGACGGAAGTTTTATTGCCATTCTCCTTTTCCTCTGCTAAGCTGCAAACCCTGAAGACAGTGTGCCAGGTAGCCAGAGCTGGTTAAATAAAATTGGCACAGTTGATAAGTTTGGTTGCCCGCATGAGGTCAACTCTCCTTCTTAATTTACTGTCGGCCATTAAAGTTGTCACTTTTTGTCAGTATCCTGGCATTCAAAAACAGAACTGTAATGTCTAGATACAGGAGATCACCACTGAAACTAAATTTTAAAAGAATGGAATCCATTTTAAAAGGCAGAGGAAAAGGCAGTGTAGGAACAACAGCAGAAATAAAGGTGCGACATCCAGAAAGTATAGGGGATTGTGAAATAGCAGTAAGTAGTTCAGTTGCATTGGCGTGTAAGGGTGGGGGCAGGGGTAGAGTTTGTTGAATATCCAGTGGAAGATATTTTGCATAAATCTTACACTGTGGGAAGCTACTACGAAGCTTTAAGATAGGGTGGTGATAGGATAGAAAAATGATAACTAGTTTTCTAGGCAAGAGGTGAGGATGACCCAAATTAAAGTGGTAGTAGAAAAGCAAGAGTGTGATTACTCAAGATGTTGAGTCTGGTGTTTGGCACCTACTTACTGGGGTTAGTTGTGAGAGAAGTCTTGGAGCTGCAGGAGTCTTGGGGCTTGCCTGGCCATCCAGTGGTTAGGAATCTGCCATCAGGTCCAGGAGACGTGGGATCGATCCCTGGTTGGGGAGCTAAGAGCCTGCGTGCTTTGGGACAGCTAAACCCATGGGCAGCCGCTGTTGAGCCTTCGAGCTCTAGAACCTGTGCACCACAACGAAGACCTGATTCGGCCACATGTTTTTTTAAATTAAAATCCACTAAATATACAGGGATCTCTGTCTTGGGCAAAGGGGAGATTGACCCAGCCTCTGAACAAAATTAATGTGAGTGAGAACAGACATTGAGGTTTGGGGAAAAAAGATGATAAATTACAGTTTATGGTTTAAAAAAAAAAAACCTAATTCAATGTATCTAACTTAAAAAAGTAAGTATATATGTGTGTATACATACAGTAGATTATATATAAAGTACATGTATAAATTTTGTAAATTATATATATATATATATAGGAAGCCAAAATGATAAAATCATTGCATATTTAGATCTAGACCATAACACCAGCCAATATTTGGATCCTTCATTTTACAAGTGAGAAAACAGTGGTCAAGGTTATGGTCTCTAAAGTGACAAATCCGGGATTCAAACAGACCTTTTGACTCTTAGGGTACTTCAGGCTAGGCAGTATTTTATACTGTACAATAGGAAAAAAGGTAACTTTGGTTTCTTTCTTTCTGAAAATAGAATAATTACCTCAATAGATTGTTTTGTGACCATCTTACTAATTTAATGTAGTGTGTGTTGTCTGAAGTAGAAGTTACATGCTTTACGTTATGCGGATTTTTTTCCCCCCTAAAACCAACCATTAAATGCTATCACATGAGAGAAGTTGTTAAAGATACTGCATACTATATAATGTAGCATCTAACCTGGAGTGTTTTTATCTGAGACACCTTTTCCTGGGATGTGCTAACTAAGAAAAGACTAGAGAAAGCAGGTGTGAACTTCCTAGATAGGGTGCTCTTGGAATTCACCCAACTTTATTCGGGGGGAAGAAGCTTCTGATTTTGTTCAATTTTTGTGTTGCTTTCCTGTGATGTGCTTTGTAGGCCAACAATTTCATACTGATAGGTTTCTTTCTGGCGTTATTCGGAAGCTATGTGGTACATCAGTTGGTAGAATAAATGAATCATAAAAGGTAAGCTTAATTTTAAAGTGTGTAAAAACCCTCTATGGAAATTTTAAATATAAACATTAAAAAATCTGAGTACCGTTCTGTAACCTCTTGTGACTTTTGGTGTCTGAAATCAATCTGTGAGTATAAATTACTGTCCTTTACAGCTCCGTTTCATGACAATCTCAAAAGTATTGCCCACAATTGGGAAGACTTAAATATGGCTGTATATGTTCTGCTTAGGTTAACTTATGATGTCTCTCACTCAAAATCAAGAAAATGTCCTCCCATTTAAAAAATTTAAAAATCATCCTAACCTTAATTAAAGTAGCAAGAAGAGTGCAGTGAACGCTTGTATCTCCACCTAGGTTTACCAGTTACTAATATTTTGCCACATTGGTTTTTTCATGCCCTGTCACCCCTAAAGAAAGAACGGGCATTCTGTGTAACAGCAATCAAACAGATCATAGTTGAAGAAGTTTGGCTTTGTTACAGCACTATTTGGTTCATATTCAGATTTTCCCAGTTGTGCTAATAATGTCTTTTCGTCTTTTTTCTCAGTTCCTTAATCCAGGGTTGCATTTGGTTTGTCTTCATTTCCTTCCATCAGGAGCAGTTCCTTATCCCTTTCTTCCTGTTCATGACATTGACATCTTGGGATAGTCCAGACTAGTTGTTTTTCGGACTTGAGTTTGGATTTGTCCTGTGGTTTCTGTGTGATTAGGTTCAGGTTAACCCTTTCTGGCAGCGGTGTCACATAGATGACGTGTTTGTTGCCAGTACATCACATCAGATGCCCTCCCCCACCACTCAGAAGGAAATTTTTTTACCCAGTACTTTTACCTTTACACTAACTCAGCGTTTTGTTTTTTGCATTTTAGGATGTGCCAAACAATTAGTTGAAGCTGAGGTATAATTTTAAATAGTTGAGGTTACAATAATTCAGTTAAGTTCAATTTAGTTCAGTCGCTCAGTTGTGTCCGACTCTTTGCGACCCCATGAATCTCAGCACGCCAGGCCTCCCCGTCTTCACTCCCTGAGTTCACTCAGACTTGCGTCCATCGAGTCAGTGATGCCATCCAGCCATCTCATCCTCTGTCGTCCCCTTCTCCTGCCCCCAATTTCTCCCAGCATCAGAGTCTTTTCCAATGAGTCAACTCTTCGCATGAGGTGGCCAAAGTACTGGAGTTTAAGCTTGAGCATCATTCCTTCCAAAGAAATCCCAGGGTTGATCTCCTTCAGAATGGACTGGTTGGATCTCCTTGCAGTCCAAGGGACTCTCAAGAGTCTTCTCCAACACCACAGTTCAAAAGCATCAATTCTTCGGTGCTCAGCCTTCTTCACAGTCCAACTCTGACATCCATACATGACTACTGGAAAAACCATAGCCTTGACTAGACGGACCTTTGTTGGCAAAGTAACGTTTCTGCTTTTGAATATGCTGTTTAAGTTGGTTATAACTTTTTTTCCAAGGAGTAAGCGTCTTTTAATTTCATGGCTGCAGTCACCTCTGCAGTGATTTTGGAGCCCCCCAAAATAAAGTCTGACAGTGTTTCCATTGTTTCCCCATCTATTTGCCATGAAGTGATGGGACTAGATGCCATGATCTTCGTTTTCTGAATGTTGAGCTTTAAGCCAACTTTTTCGCTCTCCTCTTTCACTTTCATCAAGAGGCTTTTTAGTTCCTCCTCACTTTCTGCCATAAGGGTGGTGTCATCTGCATATCTGAGGCTATTGATATTTCTCCCAGCAATCTTGATTCCAGCTTGTGCTTCTTCCAGCCCAGCGTTTCTCATGATGTACTCTGCATATTAGTTAAATAAGCAGGGTGACAATATACAGCCTTGATATACTCCTTTTCCTATTTGGAACCAGTCTGTTGTTCCATGTCCAGTTTTAACTGTTGCTTCCTGACCTGCATATAGGTTTCTCAAGAGGCAGGTCAAGTGGTCTGGTATTCCCATCTCTTTCAGAATTTTCCACAGTTTATTGTGATCCATACAGTCAAAGGCTTTGGCATAGTCAGTAAAGCAGAAATAGATGTTTTTCTGGAACTCTGTTGCTTTTCCGATGATCCAGTGGATGTTGGCAATTAGATCTCTGGTTCCTCTGCCTTTTCTAAAACCAGCTTGAACATCTGGAAGTTCACGGTTCACGTCTTGCTGAAGCCTGGCTTGGAGAATTTTGAGCATTACTTTACTAGCATGTGAGATGAGTGCAATTGTGCAGTAGTTTGAGCGTTCTTTGGCACTGCCTTTCTTTGGGATTGGAATGAAAACTGACCTTTTCCAGTCCTGTGGCCACTTTTGAGTTTTCCAAATTTGCTGGCATATTGAGTGCAGCACTTTCACAGCATCATCTTTCAGGATTTGAAATAGCTCAACTGGAATTTCATCACCTCCACTAGCTTTGTTCGCAGTGATGCTTTCTAAGGCCCACTTGACTTCACATTCCAGGATGTCTGGCTGTAGGTGAGTCATCACACCTTTTTTAAATTGGCCAAGTGTAATGATTGCAGCTTTTTGAAAGGTTATGCTGAAGATAACTCTTTTACTGTTAGACATAAAAGTTGTGTGTTTTTGGCTTTTCGCCTGTAATAGACTGATAACCCTAGTAAGAAAATGAAACATCGGGCTGGGCTTGTGATAGGCTTTCTTCAAAAGAACGCCCCCGTTGAAATTACAGTGGTATTGTGCCACTGGAACACTCTCTCATCTTGAATTCCTCAGGGACCACAGATGGTATGAAATAGTTCAAAAAACTGAATGTATGCTTTAAAAAAATCCTTAGAGTACTTCAAAGGCTTGTGGCTCCCCAAATATTAAGAAATATTGTATCATAGGGAGGATGATAGAGGAGCTGAATAATGTGAATAAAGATATTTTTAAGATTGAAAAAAGAGAAAGTAACATTTGACTAAGGCATAGTTTCTCTTTTAAAAAAACCAAAAAACAAAACCTCAAACAGCAACAATGTGAAAATAAGAGTTGACCCTCAGGGAGTTGGTTCCAAATCCCCCAGCCCAGCCCATTCCAAAATCCAAAGATGCTCAGATTCCTCCTATAAAATAGCATGGTGTTTGCATATAACTTACACACTTTCTCCCTTATATTTAAATCATCTTTTAGGTTACTTATAATACTTTATTCAATGTAAATACTATGTAAATAGTTGTAAATACAGTGTAAATGCTATGTGAACATTTGCCCGTATATAGCAATTCAGGTTTTGCTTTTTAGAACTTTCTGGAATTTTTTTTGATCCTTGGTTGATTGAATCTGAATTTGGAACTTGGGCTTTGGAGGCCCAACTATACAGTTTAAATGTCCTATCAAGGTGGTCTTATTTTTAAAAGGAATTGCAGACTCTGTGTGCGCTGGTTATGAAGCAGAAATCTAGCGTTTCTACTCTTTCAACGGGGAAAAAGCATTTTGAATTTTAGTGTGTTGTGTGACCGTGACTCAGCTGACTTCCCGTTTCAAACGGAATGTTCAAAACAGATTGAAGCTTGGTTAAGGAATTTTATACTTTGAACCTTACAAGATATTTTCTGCAAACATCAATTGATTAGGTTTTGTATAATAACAAACACGATGAAACCAAGTCACTTGTTTTGCTGTTCTTACTAGTAAAATTTTGAGTCAGCCAGCATTGATTGAACGGCTTGCTGCAGTGATACTGAATATTCTTCACAATTTTGACATCTGTGTTTTGTTGACTTTGGTCTCTTTTCTCTTACTCTTTTGGAGTATCCCCAGAAAACACGAGGACATGGTGCTGTGGGGTGTGAAGTATGCACTAGTTTTAAATGTATTTTAAGCATTGCTTCACCGTGTTAGGGGCTTCCCTGGTGGCTCAGACAGTAAAGAATCTGCCTGCAGTGAGGGAGACCCAGGTTTGATCCCTGGGTCGGGACGATCCCCTGGAGAAGGGAATGGCAACCCACTCCAGTATTCTTGTCTGGAGAATCCCGTGAACAGAGGACCCTGTTGGGCTACAATCTATGGGGTCACAAAGAGTCGGACACAACTGAGCAAATCTCTGTTTGTTGCTGTTAATTGACAGTACAAGGATGTCAGAGAAATATGTTTCACTTAAGATTGTACTTGTGAGTCCCTAAATGATGTGCGGCACATAAGTGAGAATTGCACTGTGAAAAGCTAGAAGGGGATGTAAAATGTGCCTTCTTTACGTCGCTGCAAGTCAATCATGCTCAAGCTGCAGTTCTCAGCCTGTCGCTTACTGTTTCTTAGAAACTCCCACCGCCTCCCTAGTGACTCTGGAATTGAAGCCCAAACTCTTGTCTGTGCTAAGCTTATCTGTTTAGCTTTATCCCTTCTACCTCCTGCTCTGTCCTCAGTTCCTCCTTCTCTGAATGTCTTCAATTTCTCCCTCAAAAAAATTTTTTTCTAGCACTTTCACATAGCATAAAGTTCACCCTTTTAAAGTGTATGATTCATTGGTTTAGTTTATTTGCAGAATTGTGCGATCATCACAGCTCCCTAATTCCAGAACATTTTTATACCCCCCTCCCCCCGCCCCCTCAAAAAATGACCCATACTTACTATTGATCGCTCCCCCTTCACCCCGCCTCCAGCCTCTGGCAAACCACTAGTCTATACTTGTCTGTATGGTTTTGCCTATTCTGGAGATTTTGTATAAATGGAATCATAATATGTGACCCTTTGTCTTGCTTGTTTCACTAAGCATGTTTTTACAGTTCATACATGTTGTGGCATGTATCAGTACTCCATTCTTTTTTATGGGCAAAAAATAATCCATTTCACTTTTTGGCTATTATGAATAATGATGCTGTGACCATGCATTTACAAGTGTTTGTGTGGACGTATGTTTTCAGTTCTCTTGGGTATGCACCTTGGGGTGGAATTTTGAGGCATATGGTAATTCTCTGTTTTAACTTTCTGAGGAACCACCAAGCTTTTCCAAAGCAGCTGCACCCATTTTCCATTTCTACCAGCAGGGTATTTCATTTTCTGCATGTCCTCACCACTGTGAGTGGTATCTCATTGTGATTTTGATTTGCATTTCTGTAATGACTGATAACGCTGCACATCTTTTCATATACTTACTGACCATTTGTGTATTTGATTTGGAGAAATGTCTATTCAAATCCTGTGCCCATTAAATTTGCTTATATTTTATTGTTGAGTTGTCAAGAGTTCTTTATATGTTCTAGATGCAAGTCCTTTGTTGGGTGTATGATTTACAAATATTTTCTCCCATTCTGTGGGTTGCCTTTTCACATTCTTGATGTCCTCTGAAGCACAGAAATTTAAAATTTTGGTATGGCCAATTTGCTGTCTTAAAACTTTTTTAAAAAAATTTACTTATCTCTAATTGGAGGATAATTGCTTTATAATATTGTGTTACTTTCTGCCATACATCACCATGAGCCACAGCCATAGGTGTACATATGCCCCCTCCCTCTTGAACCGCCCACCCCATCCCACCCCTTTAGGTTGTCACAGAGCATTGCTTCAAGCTCCCTATGGCATAGCAAATTCCTGCTGGCTATCTGGTTCACATATAGGAATAGATATGTTTCCATGCCACTCTCAGATTATCCCACCCTCTCCTTCCCCCCACTGTATCCACAAGCCTGTTCTCTATGTCTGTATCTCCATTGCCACCCTGCAGATAGCTTCATCAGTATCATCTTTCTAGATTTCCATATCTATGCATTAATATATGATATGTCTTTCTCTTTCTGACTTCACTCTTTTTAAATAGGCTTTAGGTTCGTCCACCTCATTAGAACTGACTCAGATGCCTTCCTTTTTATGGCTAAGTAGTGTTCCGTTGCATATATGTACCATAGCTGCTTTATCCATTCACCTGTCGATGGACATCTAGGTTGCTCCCATGTCCTAGCTGTTGTAAATAGTGCTGCAGTGAACATTGAGGTACATGTGTCTTCTTCAGTTGTAGTTTTCTCAGGGTTTATGGTGGAAAAGGAAATGGCGACTCACTGCAGTATTCTTGCCTGGCAATTTCCATGGACAGAGGAGCCCGGCAGGCTGCAGTTCATGGTGTCGCAAAGAGTCGGACATGACTGAGCAACAAACACACACACAGGGTAAATGTCCAGTAGTGGGATTGGTGAGTCATAGGGTAGTTTTAATCCTAGGTGTTTTTTTTTAAAGAATTTCCATACTGTTCTTCATAGTTGCTGTGTCAATTTACCTTCTACCAACTGTGTGAAAGGGTTCCATTTTCTCTACACCCTCTGCAGCATTTATTGTTTGTAGACTTTTTGATGTTGGCCGTTCTGGCAGGTGTGAGGTGATACCTCATTGTGGTTTTGATTAGCATTTCTCTAGTAATGAGCAATATCGAGCATTTTTTTCGTGTGTTTGTCAGCCATCTGTATGTCTTGGGAAAGATGTCTGTTGAGGTTTTCTCCCTTTTTGATTGGGTTGTTTTTCTAGTATTGAGCTAATGAGCTGCTTGCATATTTTGGAGATTAATCCTTTGTAAGTTGTTTCATTTGCTATTATTTCTTAAACATTTTTGAGTGTACGTTTCAGTGAAATTAAGCACATTCATAATGTTGCTGCACTACCATTCACCTCCATAACTTCATCTTTGCAGAACAGACTCTGTACCTATTAAGCAATAACACCCTGTTCTGTCCTCCCCTCCACCCTTGGGATCCACCATTCTACTTTTTGTCTCAATGAATTTGACTGTTCTAGGTAACTCATGTGCGTGGAGTCATAGGGTTTGTCCTTTTGTGACTGACTGACTTCACTTAGCACAATATTCTCAAGGTTCAGACGTGCTGTAGCATGTCATGCAGTTGATTTTTGTATGTTGATTCTATATCCTGCAGCTCTGTTGAGCTCATTTATATAATTTCCTTTCTAATCTTTATGCCTTTTATTTCTTTTTCTTTTCTTTTTTTTATTGGAGGATAATTGTTTTACAATGTTGTGGTGGTCTCTGCCATACAGCAACTCAAATTAGTCATAATTTTATATATATACATATATATATATATATACCCTTCCTCTTGAGCCTCCTCCCCCACTTATTTTTCTTGCCTCATTTTCCTGACTAGAACCTACAGGAAAATGTTGACTAGGAATGGTAAAAGTCAACATCGTTGTCTTAGCTCATCTTAGAGAAAAAGCATTCAGTCTTAACCATTAAGAACCGTGTGAACTGTGGGCTTTGTCAGGTTAATGAAGTTCCGTCCTGTTCCTGGTGTGAACAGTTTTGTCTTGTCTGGAAAGGGTGTTGGATTTTGTCGATGCTTTTACTGTATCTGTTGAGACCATGTTGTCTTATCCTTTGTTCTGTCAGTGTTATATTACATTGATTTTCATACGTTAAACCAGCTTTGCATCCCCGGGATAAATCTCACTTGGGCGTAGCATATAGTTCCCATTATATGTTGCTAGATTCGATTTATTAGTCTTCTGTTGAGGATTTTTGGGTTTGTGGTCACAAGGGTTATCGATCTGTAGTTTTCTTGTGACATCTTATGTCTTTTGGTACCTGGTGTGGTCTGGTCTGAAATCTGGAGTCTTGAACTGTTTGCTTTGGCATCTGCCTCATTCTGAATGGTGCATTAATAATTGTTTCTCTATATCCAGTTCCATTTTCCTTTTTTTAATTTTTTTCCAGTTTTTAAAAACATTTAATTACTTTTGATTGTGCAGGCCTTGGTTGCTATGCTCAGGCTTTCTCTAGTTGCAGTGAGGAGGCTGCTGTCTAATTGCGCTGTGTCAGCTTCTCTGCAGAGCATGGGCTCTGGAGCACAGGCTCAGTAGTTGTAGCCCATGGGCTTATTTGCTTCAAGGCATGTGGGATCGTCACACACCAGGGCTTTAACCTGTGTCCCCTGCATTAGCAGGCGGATTCTTAACTTTGGGACCACCAGGGAAGTTATACTTTTCTAGTTTTATTGAGGTATGATTAACAAAGTCAATTCCATTTTCTTTTCTCAGTACATACCTCTGTGTGTGTGTGTGTTATTGAGGTATAATTGACATCTGACTGTGCAAGTTTAATATGTACAGCTTGCTGGTTTGAAATATTTATATACATGTTGACCTTCGAGAATATGAGTTTGAACTGTATGGTCCCGCTTATCTGTGAATTTTTTTCTTCACTAAATACATACTAGTGTATGATCTGCGGTTGGTTGAATCTGTTGATGTGGAACTGTGGGTTTGAAGGGCCAACTGTAAAGTTACATGCAGCTTTTCAACTGCATAGGGTCTGTGCCTGTAATCCCTGCCTTGTTCAGGGGTCTGCTGTGTTCCAGCAGGATGACCACAAAAGTATTAGCTGATACCTCTCTCAGGTCACGTAATTATTGTTTGTTTTTTGTGATGAGAACATCTAAAACCCAGTCTCTTGGCAACTTTGAAACATAAAACACAGTATCATTGGCAGTAATCGCTATTCTGTGCATTAGATTTCCAGAACTTATTCCCCTTGGTTGCAAATTTATTATTCCCTTTAGTTGGAAGTCCTGTTTAACAAGATCTCAATTTTCCTATCCCCTGGTCGCTAGTAACCACAAGTTTGGTTTTTTAGCGTCCACATGTAAGTGATAGTCATAGAGTATTTATCTTTCTCTAACTAATTTTACTTAGCATGATGCCTTTAGGCTTCATATCCATGTTGCTGCAAGTGGCAGAATTCTTCCTCAAGGCTGAATGATGTTCTTTGTATGTATATACAGCATCTTCATTCATTGATGGATGGACTTAGGTGGTTTCTCTGTCTTGGTTATTGTGAATAACGCAGCAGTAATCATAGGAATGCAGGTATTTTTTTGATACCGTGTTTTCATTTCTCTTGAATATGTAGCCAGAAGTGAGATTGCTGGATCATTAGTAGTTGTCTTTTTAATATTTTGAGGAACCTCCATACTGTTTTCCATAGTAGCTGCACCAATTTACATTCCCACCAACAGTGTTCAGGGGTTCCCCGTTTCTCCATGTCTTGCCAACACGTGTTACTGCTTATCTTCTTGAAGCTAACCATTCTGGGAGGTGTGCCATTTCTGTTTTCTACTCTCTTTTCTTTGGTCACCAGCTTCCTTGCATACTAACATTAAGTTAGTGCAGTGTTTTGTACCTAGTCTCTTGGGGCCAGTGTTTACTGTACACTGACGTGCATCTCTTAAGCACTTCCTCGGCATTACTTAATCTTCACAAGACACCTCTGAGGGAGGGAGGTAGCATTTAAGACCTCTTATAAAGATGGAGGCTTTAGAGAAATTAAATAAGTTGCTTATACAGGTCGGTAGTGGAGTTGACATTTAAACCCGCTTCTCTTTTAGGTTCAGAGCCAGAGCTCTTAACCACATGCTGAGCTGCCCAGGAAACGCTTGCTTGAATAGATTGGATTTAAACTGGTCCTTAAAGAAGTAGAATGTGGGTAGAAGAAAGAGTGGGAAGAGTGCATGTGTGGTGGTGGGTGGGTTTATAGTGTTGGTAAAAGCAGGAATTGGTATTTAATTGGAGTACCTGGTGCTGGGGGAGTACAGTGCGAGCAGAACTGGTTTTTGTTCCCAGAGCAGTAATTAGTTCTATTTGGAAGAGTGAGATTAACATCTGAAATAATTAGGAAAAGAGCATTGTTTAATTAGAGGTCAAGAGTGAGTTTTGTATGAGTTGGAAGGAATTATGAAGGAACTAGTAATTAAGTCTCAAAAGAGGAGTGGATTTAGAAGAGTTGTTCAGCAAACCAGATTTTGGATTGGGCTTTCCCATTGTCTTGTGCTGTAATCCTTGTAATCCTTTCCTAGCATTTTATTGCTCAGACTATGAGGCCAATAGAAACCCCCTTTCAAGCTCAGCTTCCTACTTTTTTAGGAGTTCCAAACTACGTATCATCTGGATATTCATGGCTACCTCATCATATCCTATTTTACTCTTCATTCTTAAAAGGAAGATATGCTGACTTTGAACTGTGTTTTATAGTTCAAAATCAAATGCAATATGGAAATATACAGTATCGCTGCCACCCTGACTTTTGTCCTCTTTTTCTCCACATATTTCTGTCACAAATATGTATTTTTATTAGTTTCTCTGTGTGTGTGCTTCTAGAATTCCTTTATGCAAATACAAGCACATGGGGAAATGTATCTCTTCCCCACTTTCAACATGGAAGGTAATATACTGAGCCCTTTTTTTCCCAGTTAACTATATACCTTTCAGAGCCTTTCATGTCACAGCATGGAGACCTTCTTATCTGCTTTATGGCAGCATAGTGTTCCATTTTGTGGATGTACCAATATTATTTAATGACTTGAGCATCGGCAGGTGTGAGCTACCTGTGACTGTAAGCAGGCTGCTCTCGCGTTGCCTCGTTGATTGTTACCTTCTCTGATACTTTTGCTCCCTGACCCCTTTTCTGTTTCCAAATAAGCACTAGCCTTCCTTATGCTGGGCTTCCCTGGTGGCTCAGATGGTGAAAAATCTGCCTGTAACGTAGGAGACCTGGGTTCCCTGGGTTAGGAAGATCCCCTAGAGAAGGGAGTGGCTGTCCACTCCAGTATTACTGCCTGGAGAATTTCATGGACAGAGGAGCCCGGTGGGCTGCAGTCAGTGGGATCACAAGAGTCGAACACGCCTGGGTGACTAACACTTTCCTTATTTTTAAAAACAAAATAATTTCACTTTTGTCTTGTATTTTTCATATCAAGGCTGAATTTTTAAAAATCTGATCACTCTTAATCTCTTTGCAACATTGAGTTTCTGTCTCTACTATCTGGTGAAATTATACCTTTGTAGGTTACCAGCAACTTCCTGTTGTGTGGTACTAGACTGGCTTTGGTGATTAATTTAGATGTAGGAGGACAGAAGGAGGGAAAAAGGAAAGGCTGATGAGCAGATAGGGAAAGGCTGGGAGAAAACAGAGTAAGGGAAAAAGGTAAACAACATTTTTTGGCAGAAGATGTGAAATTATTTTCATAACTAATTGGTGAGCATACAATTGGCTTCTGTGTGAAGATGACCTGCCTTACAGTGATTTGTGACTGATAGGCTAGTTGGGTGCAATGGAAAGTTGCCCTCTATTTTCTCTATTTCCCTTATGACTCAGCTGGTAATGCACTGTGGGAGCCCTGGGTTTGAGCCCTGGGTTGGGGAGATCCCCTGAAAAGGGGAAAGGCTACCCACTTCAGTATTCTGACCTGGAGAATTCCATGGACTGTATATCCGTGGGGTCGCAGAGTCGGACCCGACTGAGTGATTTTCACTTTTTATCACTTCTGTGTTATCATTTCTAATAGCAGAGCTTCTGTTGAGAAATTTTTGCTTTCTACAGTCTGGAGTTGCCATTAGCCTATCTCTCTTTTGTCAGTCGTATTGATATTGTCAGCTGTTTCAATTTCTTGCGATTGCCTTGGATTTCTTCGCATTTCATTTCCACTTGCCGCCCTCGTGGTTCAGGACATTGCACTTCTACTTGGATTACTGCAACAGTCTTGTCATTCGGTTGCAGGTTTGTTCCTGCTTCTACCCAGTGCTCTTCCTCCCTTTTTCCACCCGGTCAGTCCTGGCTCTGGATATTGCCATGCTAATAGATCTCCGTGCTTTGCTGCGTCCATCCCCTTTTGTGCTCCCTTGCCTGAAACAGCCCCCCTCTGGCTCTGCAGAAATCCTGACTTTTCTTTAAGACCCAGATCACCTTCTTAATTCTCCCTGAAGCTTTCCTTAGCTGTAACAATTCATACGCATGCCTTGTTTTTCTGAACTTGCTTTTATAGCCTCTACCAGATGATTTCTTGTTTCCATATTTCAGGCGTGTTCAGTTGTTGTTCCTACAAAATTATAGTTTAAAAATGATGAATTTTACTTGAGTTCTCCTAGTACACAGCAGACTGCTTGACTTACAGAAATCCCTGAGCACATCCTTACTGATTTATTGATTAAACATTGTGTGGGTTGTTATTAAATAATTTTGGATGCAGAGAGTCAGATCATCTAGGTACCTTGAGGGTCTGCTTCTTTGCTATGCTGTGGATATGCACTTTTTAAAATGGGATTTTCTTTTTGATTTTATAACAAATGATATACACTAAACTGGACCTTGACCTTTTTTTTTCCAACTCAGTGGTGTGTCTTAGAGATCTTTCTGTAGAGCCATGTTTGTTGGGGGATCCCAGTGCCATCTTCAGTTTTAACAATTCACTAGGAAGGCTCGCAGGACTCAGCATATAGTCATTCTCATGGCTGTGAATCATAAGAATGAAAGTATACAAAACAAAATCTGTAAGGGGAAAAGGCACGATGGTCAAAATCCAGAGGAAACTAGGAGCAAGCTTCCAAGATTTTTGTCCCTGTGATGTCACCACATAGAGTGTGCTTAATTTCTCTAGCATCAAATTATGACATTTGTTAAGTGTCTACCAGGAAAGCTCATTAGAAATTCAGTGCGTAGGGTTTTTTGTTTTTTTTGGGGGGGGGCGCTGATTGTGTAGGTACCATCTGCAGCCAGCCCCTAAAAAAAAGTTCATGGGGTTGCAAAGAGTCAGACACGACTGACGGTTGAGCAACAATATTGAACAACAGTTGTAGGTACCTTCTGCCTAATATGTACCAAAATTCCCAACCACCAAAAACAAAGTAGGCTTTTAGCAAAACTGTTGCTCATATGTTGATTTGGGATTGGTGGGAACCTCCCTGAAATCCAAGTACCTTGACCCCAGTCAGGAGCCAGTCTTGCAGTCCTTTCTCAGGATAGTAGTCTCAACCTGCTGTGCTAATAATAACTCTTTCCTGCACACCATGGAAATCTGTAACTCCCCTCCTTTAAAAAAAAAAAAAACACTAATTAATGTGTAATGTTTGATGATCTGAGTACATTATGGTTTAACTTTCCCCTGTTGATTGATTTTTCATCTATTATTTTGCAGTATCTATTTTTGTACATTTTCTTTTGTAGAGCCTTCGACTGAAATTGATCAGTGATGTTTAAAAATTTACTATTAACAGATCCTTCCAAGTTGTTCATCAGAGGTCCTTTCTAGTTCATGTCCAACAGCAGTTTACAGGAATATCCTTTGGAAGTGATTGCTTTGAATGATATTCATGTTGGGAATGAAGGGAAAGCTGACAATCAACAATCAGGTCCAGGAAGGGCCTTCTGGATCCCAGACTTGTTGCCATTAGAGACACTTGTCTTGCCCTTTGTCTTCCCAAGATTCTTGGTTCACAGGCTCATCTCCTTCTATCTATCTCTTGCTGCCTTTCTCATTTGAGTGGAGGCTTGTTGTCAATCTTGTTTCATTTTTTCTTTTTTCCTATTTTTGGGAGGATGGAGTGCAGCCTAGAGTAGTGAAAGCAAACCCTAGACATGGTGTTTTTAAAAGCATTCATTTTTGGTACTAATTTACAAAAATAGGGCATGTTTACCATAATATTTTAAATAGAGGTTTTCTTTTTAAAAAACTTAACAATTCCTATAAATAGGTTCAGTTGTGAGGTTCCTCTGATGTTCCCAGTTCAGGAGGGTGTACAAAACAGACAACTTTTAAAAAATATGAGCTAACACTGTTCACAGTTTTACAGATTGCTTTTTTTCATTTAACAATGTTAGGGACATTCCTTCAAATCAACAAACAGGACAACTTATTTTCAGTGCAATATGCTATGCTATTATAGAGCCATCTCTTTACTGATGGACATTTCAGTTTTCCGCTTATATGCATATGGCCTTGAGTACTAGTGGCTTATTACTGTAAGATACATTCTGAAGCATGGGATGGCTGGTTAGATTATGTGTAACTTTATTTATTTATTGGCTGCACCCCATGGCATGGAGGATCATACTTCCCCTCAACTGGGGATTGAACCGTGACTCCTGCAGTAAAAGCTCGAATTCTTAACCACTGGAAGGACCACTGGGGAAGTCTCAGATTATGTATAACTTTAATTATTAAAACTGTTACCACAATATTCTGCAAAAGGTTATAGTAATTTCTGCATTAATGTAAGAGAGAACCTCTTAATTTCTCATTTTTGCCAGCACTGGATATTATTATCCCTGATCATTTTTACCAGTGGAATTAGTATAGTGGTTTTTTTTTTTGCCTTTTATTAGAAAGAAAACCCAGCAATTTATTTTGGGAAAAAACGTATTGAGTTGGCTTTATACTAGGAAACGCAAAGCTTGGTTCAATACTAGAAGATCCATCTACAGAGTTAATCATATCAGTGATCAAAAGTCAGAAATTCTATAACCATTTCAGTAGAGACAGAAAAGAATTTTAACAGAATATACCATGCACTCATGACTGGATCTCCCAGCAAACCAGAAACAGAGAACAGCCTTTTACTGTTTAAATATTGAAATTTAATATTCATACTGGAAAACTTTTAATATTTAAGTTTTTGAATACTTACTCACATGGCTGAGAAACTTAAAATATTGAATGAAAAGGTTTATATGTTGAGGTCTCCCTTCCCCCATATGCTGAGTTTCTTCTGCCCCCTCCCCCCAGTTACCGTTGGTTCCTTAGGTGTTCTTTTAGAGTCATTTTATACACATACAGGCGAATATGAATACACAGCCTCTCTTGTACTGTCAGACACCTTGAATTTTTCATGAGTGTTTTTTTTTTTTAAGGCCAAGCATTATTGCTCACTTCTGAAAGCTTTTTAGCTACCTTCATGTTTCTCTGTCTAAAAAAAGAAAAAAACTTGAACTCCTCAAACATGGACCTTTTAGCTTTTCACTAGTTGTTTGTCCCACATTGCCCTCCCACAGACTTTCACAAAATAAAAAATACTAAAATTGCTGTCTTAAATAGCACCTGTGCTTGGTCCCCTCTTGTTAAAACCAGTGGCTGTTCAGTCTTTGTCATTGAATCTTTTCCTGTTCTTACTCCTGATTATACTTGCATAGTGTTTGGAACTCCAGTACTTTGAGTTTCCTGTAGGATGGGGTTGGCCAAAAAGTTCATTCGGTTTCCTATACAGTGGTTCTAATAGCTCTTAATTGTCTTTAACGTCATTGGAAACAGTTTTGTAAGAGTCTGTTGTGACAGCTGTCCTATCAATGTGCATTTGAAAAAGAAAAAAGACATCACCATTGGTGAGTTTTGTGTAGCCATTTTAATATTGAAGATGGAAGGAAATGCAATGCTTTTAGCATATTATAGTTTATTATTTCAAGAAAGGTAAAAAAACTGAAATGCAAAAAAGATTTGTGCGGTGCATGGAGAAGGTGCTGTGATTGATCTAATGTATCAAGAATGGTTTGTAGAGTTTCTCATGCTGGAAATTTGTCACTGGATGATGCTACACACTCCAGTACTGGTTGAAGTTGATAGTAATCAAATCAAGACATTGAGAACAATCAATGCTGTACCATGTGGGAGATAACCAATATACTCAAAATATCCAAATCAAGCATTGAAAATCATTCACACCCCCTTGACTGTGTTAATCACTTTGATGTTTGGATTCTACACAAGTTAAGTGAAAAAAACCTTGACCATATTTCTGCGTGCAGTTCTCTACTTAGATGTAATGAAAATGTCCCATTTTTAAAAGAAATTGTGGTGGGCGATGAAAAGTGGATACTGTACAATAATGTGGAATAGAAGAGATCATTGGGTAAGCAAAATGAACCACCCCCAGCCACACCAAAGGCTGGTCTTCATCCAGAGAAGGCAATTTGTTTATAGTGGGATTGGAAAGGAGTCCTCTATTATGAGCTCCTTTCGGAAAACCAAGCAATTAATTCCAACAAGTGCTGCTCCCAGTTGTTGTTTTAGTCATTAAGTCATGTCTCTCTTGAAATTTTGTGAAAGGTTGCCCACCAGGGTCCTCTGTCGTGTCCATGGGATTTTCCAGGCAAGAATACTGGAGCAGGTTGTCCTTTCCTTCAGGGAATCTTTCCAACCCAGTGATCGAACCTACGTCTCCTGCATTGGCAGGCAGATTTTTTATCTCTGAGCCACCAGGGAAGCCTAACTTCTCCCAGTTAGACTAATTGAAAGGAGCTTTTGACAAAAAGTGTGCAGAATTAGTCAACAGAAAACTCAGAATCTTCCATTAGGGTAACACAAGACCACATGTTTCTTTGATAACCATGTGCAACTTGTCTGGAAAGTTCTGACTCATCTGCCATATTCACCAGACACTGCACCTTCAAGTTCCTTTTATTTTGGTCTTTAAAAAATTCTCTTTATGAAAAAAATTTCACTTCCCTGGAAGACTGTAAAAGGCACCTGGAACAGTTCTTTGCTCAAAAAGAAGAAAAGTTTTGGGAAGATGGGATTATGAAGTTGCCTTGAAAAATGGCAGAAGGTAGTGGAATAAAATAGTAAATATACTGGTCAGTAAAATTCTTGGTGAAATGAAAAATGTGTCTTTTACTTAAAATCTGAAGGAACTTTTTGGCCAACCCAATACATTCTTTTTGAAGTGTTCTTACAAAAGGTGGAAGGAAATAAAAGAATTGTGTATGCACACAGTCTGAAGAAAAAAGTGAGATGTCGTCTCACTTAATCCATTTAAAGGAAACTCTGTTGCTTCTGAAAAGAGTACTGGTACTTGACTTTGAGAAGTATTAGGGTGTAGGGGCGGAGAAGGCAATGGGACCCCACTCCAGTACTCTTGCCTGGAAAATCCCATGGACAGAAGAGCCTGGTGGGCTGCAGTCCATGGGGTCGCTAAGAGTTGGGCATGACTGAGCGACTTCCCTTTCGCTTTTCGCTTTTCATGCATTGGAGAAGGAAATGGCAGCCCACTCCAGTATTCTTGCCTGGAGAATCTCAGGGACAGAGAAGCCTAGTGGGCTGCTGTCTATGGGGTCACACAGAGTTGGACACAACTGAAGTGACTTAGCAGCAGCAGCAGCAGGGTGTAGGGAAAAGGGAAGACCATGGCTTTGAGAACCTAATTGGAGTCCTGACCCCAGTCCATTCTAGTTGTATGACCTTGGACAAGTTCCTTAACCTTTCTGAGCTACAGTTTCTTCATCTATAGAAGGGAAATCTGTCCCTAACATTTTAAAAAAGTGACAAATGGGAAAATATCCATAAAATGCCCAGCGTAGTCACTGTAACGTTCTAATCACTCAGGTTTGTTCTCATTTCTAGACCCAGAACTTGCATTTTGAGATGTCCTGCTGCTAACTTTTAAGGGGAGAATGATTTTGCTGACTGGACTGTTCTCTTTGTGGAGCGCATATCAAATATGATGGACGATGTAGACCTATCAAATCCATCAACTCTTATTCCTTTTGATAAATAAGGCGAACGATAAACTCATATTTTGAATGAATTTCTGTTAGCATTTAAATTCTGGAAGTCAGTCTTTGGGCACAGGTGGTTGTGGGCCTGTGTGTGTGTGTGTGTGTGTGTGTGTGTGTGTGTGTATTTTTTCCAGTTGGCTTTCTGAAGGAGATGTAGGAAAAGTAGGGTTAGTTGGTTGTAATGACGATTTTGAAGAGAACTTTTGTTTCTCTTAATGCTTCTGGTGTCTACCGATACTGTAATATTTTCATGAGGAAAAATGGTTCATCTTTTAAGTACTAAAGAGGTCTTTTTGGTCTGCAAAACACTAATGTCATCAAAAGGTCTTCAAAATGAAGTTTGAAAAGGATGAAAAAAATTCCAGGTAAATAGTAAAGAAACATCCTATAGAGTAAAATTACAGAACAAGGACTTGTCTGCAATTCACAGGCAAACACAAAGAGCAAATGCTAATGATTCCTGATGTTTCTGCATGTGAAGTGAAGTGAAGTCACTCAGTCGTGTCCAACTCTTCGCGACCCCGTGGACTATAGCCTACCAAGCTCCTCCATCCATGGGATTTTCCAGGCAAGAATACTGGAATGGGCTGCCATTTCCTTCTCCAGGGGATCTTCCCAACCCAGGGATGGAACCCGGGTCTCCCCATTGCAGGCAGACACTTTAACCTCTGAGCCACCAGGGAAGCGACCCTAAATATCTTAAAAGTTGAATGAATACAGTCTTTGAGATACCACTGAGAACGAGTGAGAAGGGTTCCTAACTAGCCATTTGAGTACTTACTCAAATGTGTTAATAAAGCATTCTTCATTGAAACCTGATAAAAAGGTGATGAAACTGATGCACATGGTAATTTATCCCCAGTTTCTTCTTAGTGCTGAAAGAGTTTTAAGTCTGTAGAGCTAGTAAACAGCTTTGGTTGAGTAAGAAGACAGTGATGTAATTTATTTGCCTTTGTTTACTAAAATGCTTGTTTTTCTCTTATGCTGTAGCTATCTCAGGCCTTGACTTCTAGGATTATAATGTGCAAGCTTGCTCATTTTTATTGCCTCCCTGACACAGAATGCTAGAGAGTGAATCATGGTTACACTTGGCTTGATCAGCCACTAGACAGTGCTTACTTTGAACAAAATGAAATGAAAGACAGCAACAGTTATCATCCTCTTCTTCCAGCTTCCGATTTTAGCAGTTGTAAACTTAGCTTTACTAAATTATCATCAGTTTTACATAATGTCACTCTTTGTTTTTCACCGTCTCCCTACAGCTCCTCTCAATTTCTTCTGTCAACAGAGCCAGCTTAAGTTTTGGGTAATCTCAGTGTGAGTGTACCTGTAGCGCCCCTTCTAGTTTCTTACGTATTTGTCTCTGTTTTCTCATTTTATCTTCTATTGCATCCCCACTGCCATATGCATTCCAGCCTTAATGAATTATTTTACAGTTTTCCAAGTGTCTAGTTCCTGTTCCTTGAACCATCTCTGCCTGGTATTGATAACGACCCCTCTGAAAATCTTCCTCAAGGGCAGAATTAGGTACTTTTCCTTTGTGTGTTGATTTTCTTTAGGTGTCTTGTGATTTTGGGTTGTCTGTTGATATTATGAATGAAGATTTAGGTTCTAGACACTAGAGTAATTAATGTAGGTAACGAGTATGTTTCCTCCAATTTTGTGTAGAATTCATTACCCAGTAGCCCTCTACATTGAAAGGGCTGGAGGAGTGTTGATGGGGAGCCCTGTATGTATGAAGGGTGTTGACTTTACTTCAGTGCTTTTTTTTTTTTTTTTTTTTTTGGTTATAGGCTGAATTTGAATGCATTTGGTACCTGTGGCCGTGTAGCCATCCAGGAATGCAGACTGGATGGGAGTTGTTGAATGGTTGGGGCCTTTCTATTCCTTATGCAGTCTTGACTCCATGCCTGTTTGTGCTCAACCAGCTCTAATCTTGGCGCCTCTCTGGAGCTGCACCAGAGGATGGGACATAAAGCCATTTAAGACTTCTCTGTGTTTATTCTTAGAGTGTAGCTTCCTTTGCGCTTGTTTATTCATCAGCTGTGAATAGATTTAGTACCTTTCCCCCTATCATTTTGGTGAGAGAGCAGAAAGGAGGAGACAAACACATTTGCCCATTCATCTTGAAAACCTGAGCCAAAAGTTCTATTTCCAAATTTGAACATTTCTGATTTTAAGAACTGAAAAAAAATTATATTAGTGCACTATGGATTGTTTCCCAAGTGTTGATAGAATAGTTTTGAGTGTTTATAGGGTATGAAGTTAGTATAATGCTAAAATACAAGTCATCTTTTTATGAATAAGTTGTGTTCTAAAAATAGGTATGAAAACAGAGACTCACAGACTTAGAACTTATGGTTGCCAGAGGGGAAGGGATAGTTAGACGTTTGGGAAGGTCATGCACACATTTCTGTATTCAAAATAGATAATGAACAAGGACCTACTGTATAGCACATGGAACTCTGCTCAATGTTATGTGGCAGCCTGGATGGTGGAGGGGAGTTTGGGGGAGAGTGGATAAGTGTACATGTGTGGCTGAGTTCCTTCACTGTTCACCTGAAACTACCACAACATTGTTAATTGGCTCTACCCCAGTACAAAATAAAAAGTTTTAAGTATGGCGGAAAAATAAGTATAAAGCTTTTTAGAGCAAGGAAAGCTGAAACTATGCCAGATACTGGTCTGGAGAGGGTTGGGTGGAGGGGTGGTTCCAGGCATTGCCATTAGCTACTGAAACAAGATAACTCTGCTCATGAGATGTTGTTTACATTCTAGAATTGGAGGGAGTTGTTGTTTGCCAATGTAAAATTTGCTAACTTTAAGTTATTTTCCTTACTATAACATTAAAGCTCTACTACTTGTGACTTACTAAAGAAAAGTACTGTTCAGTGGCTGTATACTTAGATTGAGGTTTAAAGTTGTGTTTTATATTAATGAATGGTAAATGAATAATTTGCCATATCTTCTAATAAGACTGAAAATGAATCTATATGCAACATTACTGTTATTCATTCATTTTGGGAAAGTTAATTGCAACTGTGTGGTTCAGGGATTTAGTGCAAGAAGAAGAACAGTTGATGGAAGAAAAGAAAAAGAAAAAAGACGACAAGAAAAAGAAGGAAGCTGCTCAAAAGAAGGTAGTATATGTATAAACTAATTACTTATATTAAGCAAACATAGATTTAAAAAGAAATTACTCTTATTGGATTACTTAAAGCATTTGATTTAATGTTTTAACTTCAGTAGTGTTTCATTTTAATATTTAATGTCTTTGAATATGCATAAATAGTAATGTGTGTATAATTTAATGCATAGTTATTTGATTTTGCCAATAAGTTTTTTCTAAGGTAAGTCCTTTCATAGGTCTTTACTTTTGAATTAGGTGTTCCTAGGTTTTCATAATACTTAACATCATTTTATAGTGAGAAGAGCATGGAATTTGTAGCTTTCTAGAGAGGAGTTGAAGTCTGGCTCTTCCACATAGCAAACAGAAGGTTGTGGCCTTCAACTTTATTTAGCCTCTCTGGGCCTTAGTTTCATTATGTTTTGTAAAATGAGAGTTGAATTAAATAAGATAATGTAATACATATACATAATAGGAAATAATAATGGAAGTAGTAATAAATATAATAGGAGATAATGTCAGTTTTCTTTTCCCTGTTTATTTAGTACCTAGGCTCATTTTTTGTTTTTAATTTGTAGGTTTTGTTAGGGTATATATGTATTTTCTTTCCTTTAAAATTTATTTTTAGTATAATATATTGATTTTACATACAGTAAAATTTTCACTTCTTGGTGTACAGTTCTATGTGTTGTGAAGCATGCTTAGAGTCATATCATCACCACTGTCATAATCAAGAAACATGTTTCATTACCTAAAAAAAAAGTTTCTCATGGTATCCTTCTGTAATCAGAGGATATTTAAAAATAAGCCCAAGACATAATTGCTGCAAAAAATCTTTAGCCAGTACATTAATTAAAAACTATAATAAAAAAATAAAATAAAAAATAAAAACTATAATCAAAGCAACACAAATGGCAGAAAAATAAAAGATGGCTGTAAAGATTTTTACAGATTAATAGTGGAGGCTGATGATAGTTAACTGAGCTGGACACTCATCTCCTACTATATTGTTTCAGGGACCTTAAAAATGTTCTTAAAGACCCAATGAAGATACTATTCCATTTCTATATTCTAGTGAAAAGTTATGACTTTAATTTTTAAATATATACCCTTTTTGTAGTAGCAACTGGATTTAGACTATAGTAACAGAATTATCTTCCCATTATTTAGTAGGGAAAAACTCAGGTACCAAACTATGGCAGGTAGGGAGCTACTGAAGCACAGAGAGAAGAGTTTAACTCAGCCTGAAATGGGGTAGAGAGACAGGGGAATTTTCTTAGAATAGAAATGAACCAAATGAATGAGGAGCAGAATGGAAAATGGTTCCTGCAGTAACTGAGAATTAAGTGTCCATAGCTTGTATGGGTTAAAGGGTGGGTTTTGATTGAAAGGGGTGGTAGGAAAGGAGCCAAGTGTAAAAATGAAGCCAAGTGTAGAAATGTCAGGGGACAAGACTGGAGAGGCTGGTCATAGCTGTTGGCACTTCTTTCATTTTGACCATTGGGTGACCAAGACGTTTTAGTAGAGTGACATAAAATTTTCAATTTTAGAACTGTATTTAGAACCTTGACGGAGTGTAGAATTGGGTTGGGTAGAAGCTAGAGACTGTGATAATAGTGAAGGGACTATTAAAAGCATCCATAAAATTTGTTTAAAGGATATGAAGGAGGAGTAATTTAGATTGACCCTTAGGTTCTAGATTGAGTGGCTAAATACATCTTGAAAGTGAAAATGAAGTTGCTCAGTCGTGTCTGACTCTTTGCAACCCCATGGACTGCAGCCTACCACGCTCATCTGTCCGTGGGATTTTCCAGGCAAGAGTACTGGAGTGGGTTGCCATTTTCTTCTCCAGAGGATCTTCCCAACCCATGGATTGAACCTGCTTTCCCATATGGTAGGCAGATGCTTTACCGTCTGAGCCACCAGGGAATCTTAGGAGAAGTTTAACCAGGTTGGGGGATACACAGAAGGGGGAAAAGAAATATAGTTCAGTTGTGGACTACAGAGTTTGGGTTATGGTGAAGCCAGTAAACTGGAGAAGGACAGGGTACAGAGCACTGAGGATGAGTAAGTGATGAGATGAGTTGGTTTAATAACCCTTATTATTGGCCTTTGGTTACCCAGGAGTGAGGGGTAAAGATGCATTGGTAGTTGCTAGGTAAGGTTTGGGATGGTTTCTCGTATACAGAGTTTTGGCATTGGTGATGCCTTAGGCCTCTGTCAGAGGCCTGTTGGTATAGGACAGTTTTTGCAGTTGATCAGTCTTTGCTCAGGATTTGTTATGAAAAAAGTTGTATCTCTAAGTCTAAAGTTGGGAGGAAGGCTTATCATACTCTTGTTTGAAGGCCAATTACTTAACAAAAAGAGAGTCTTAAGAAACTTGAGATTTATTGAGAAAGATGCTAGGGTGCACTTTGTGTAGATCATTAGTTTGTCAAGCAACTGAGTGATGGCATTAGGCCATATTGATCCCTGCTTCTAGAGTTCAGTATTTAGCTGGTAAGTTTAGGATGTATGTGAAATGACAAGAGAAGAGGCCTTATTGTATAATGAAACAGGTTAATTTGGAATTTACTGTGATTACCGAGGAAATTCTAAGAAAGGGAGGAGTTACTCAAATGACTTATTTAAATATTCTGTTTTTTTGAAATTAAGGACTAGTTGATATACAGCATTTTAGTGTGTGCTAAGTCACTCAGTCATGTTAGACTCTTGTGACCCCATGGGCTGTATCCCACCAAATTCTCCTGTCCATGGAATTCTCCAGGCCTGAATGCTGGGAGTAGGTTGCCCTTTCCTCCTCTAGGGGACCTTTCTGAGCCAGGGGTCGAGCCCGAGTCTCTTAGGTCCCCCGCATTGGCAGGTGGGTTCTTTACCACTAGCGCCACTTGGTAACTATTTTAGTAGTTTCATGCATACAGCATAATAATTCAGTATTTGTGTCCATTCTGCAATGATCACCATAAGAAGTCTAGCTAGTCGTATTTTTTTTTCCTGTAATGAGAACTTTTAAGATTTTAGATACTATATTTTAAAAATATGTAATGTAAGTATAATTTTAAAGTTGCCGCATATTTAAATAATGACTCTAGTCGTTGAAGCTTACCTCTACATTCTTCATCCCCCAATCTGGATCACAAAGTCAGTGTCTTTAACGCACGAATGATGATTTTTGTGACATTTGGCCCCTCACAAAATCTGAAGCGACAGTTCTTCATGCTCTTCACTGCCGCATCTCTGCCTTGCAGTATGGTTCATGGCTCACCCCAGCTGTGTCCCACTGAAAACACCATCAGAGGCTTAGAGATGTGAGGAGGGTTTTTTTCCCTTTCATCAGATCTTCAGCTTTGATAGGGTATTGCTATGTATTCTGTATGCACAGTAGTACCTGGGGATTGAACATAATATAAAGAATATTTAATACTGCTAGTAAGTGTTAAGCTTAGTAGACTAAACTGGCACTGTAAATAAGACTGTTCTCTGAATTACACATAACTGGCTTACAACTGAATTTGAATACAACCCATTGGTGAAATGAGGACAGCTGGTGTTTCTGTAGGCTGTTACCAAATAGCTCTTTAAAAACAAAACAAAAGGAAAAATCTCCCAAGCTGGCACACTTACAGCCCATATGAAAGATCGTGAGTCACAGGAATTCTGCGTTTCCTTAAGCTTGTCTTTGGCTGTAGTAGGAGCCAGCAGGTGTATCCAGGTAGATGACAGACATCTCCATAAGTCAGGGAGATGAGCCCATTTATATAAATGTTGAAAACATGAATTCACTATGGTAAAAACAATCTGTCTGTTTTACGTAATCTGTGTACACTTTTTAAAAGACTATGTATTTTTGTTTCTGAAAAAGATTTCAGATACTATCTGTTTTAATTCAGTGAGTTTATGTGTAAGGAACCACAAGCATTAAAATGAGTTAAGTATCACAATCAGTGATGGAATAGGAATAGAATGGAGATCTTCTATTTCCCCCAGCTGGTGGTTTTCCAGAACTTGGTGCCACGGCTTTATCCTTTTGGTACAGAACATTATCTTGTACTTTTATTTTTTACCAACCAAAGGTGAACTTTAAAGCTGGAAATAATATGATAGTTTTTATATAGTATTTAATAAATCTTTATCCCGTGAATACAGAAAACAGATTTAACAGTTCCTAATTGCCACTGTGGCAATTTAAATTTAAAAGAATTTCAAATTCAGACCTCGAGTTAGTTTCTATTTTAGTTTCTATGTATGAGAAGCTAGATAACATAATTCCTTACATAAACAATCAGATAAAGCTCACTATACTGTTTATACTATGATAGTTTTTCTGATTTTGTCTATTAGTTAAGTATCAATTTAAATATTTTAAATTCCTCTATAAAATTTGTTTATACACAATTGCATGGTTTTTATTATATTTCAGTCCCAGTACATCTCTAGTTAATAACAGAAATCAATGACCAGATGATTTTTTTTAAGCCTTCTATTTCACATCAAAGAATTATGGCTATTTGCTTATCTTCTGATTCTAGGCTCAGAAAATAATTTGCTACAGCACAGGAATGTAGTTTCTGTGCTTAAGGGCAACAATAGTAGCAGTAGGTAGCTAGGATGAATTTCTCTCGTTTCTGGTTTTAGAAGAAATTTCTAGCAGGAATCTTGAGGGAAATGTAGTGAGAAGGAAAAAGGAGGATGAGAAACAGGTTAATTATAGAGGGATAATTTAGTATCAACTTTACTTTAAACATGTAATTATAGTTCCTAGAGAGCATATCATGGTTGAGGGTTGGAGGAGAGACGCACCAAAACAAATCGGGATGTTTTGGTTGAGAATGTGTAAAAGTCAGTGTTCATGAGTATTTTTGTTACTGTGTTAAAAGCTTGAAGGGATTTTTATAAAAGGCTTTGTGGATTTAATATACTCATTTTGAGTTTAAATGAGACATAAAGTGTAGAAAACTTCCAATTTCATTCCTCCTCTCTGGAAATTTTAGTATATACTAGTCATGTCTCCCAAAGGTCATTTTGTTCTGAGACTGGGAATCTATTTTAGGTGATTTGAAAGAGAGGGAAAAAAGCAAGACCTGGGAGCTGGGAGTGAGTTTGAGTCAGATCCCTTCCAAATGTGAGAGCACGGAGCCAGAGCATGGGCGAGTAGGGCCCGACGGCAGCCACGCTCGGTCCTATTTATTGCATGCTTTCTGTGTGCTTGGCACTGCCCCACGTGAGCTCTTCATATGAGTTCAGTCCTTTTAGACTAACAAGTCTGAGGTAGGTGTTTTTGTTCCTGTCTTATAGATGAGGAAACCAAGCTTTAGAGAAGTCAACTAATTTTGACCAGGGTTACCCTGTTCATGGTGAAGCCAGGAGTGGAAACAAGGCAGCTGGGCTTCAGACCCTGAGTTCTTAACCACTGAGGCGCACGTAAGGGTCGAGGAGCTGGGGCAAGTGGTGCAGAGCCTGACAGAAACAAAACAGCTGGCACGGCCCTGGCGTGTCTGCCACTGTCTTCCCTGAGACAGTGGTGCTAATTGCGGGATCGCAGCTCAGGTTTTTTTGTTTGTTTTTTAAGAAAACAATATTCAAAATAGAAATACTTTCGCTTCTCAGTTTGCTGAATCATTTAGTTCTGTTGTACAAGATCCACAATGATACCTCACATTTGAATAGTATTATTTATCCAGAAAAGATTTATGTTTCACTTGAGCCTCATGAGAGCCCTGGAAAGGTAAGCAGTACAGATTTTTTTTTTTTTCCCTCCTCATCCATTTGAGGGATTAGGAAACTTAGACCTAGATAGTTTAAATGACAAGGTCATTTCAAAATAAAAACAGATTGTTGAAGTTAATTTTAATATATATTATGTAACCCAATATATCCAAAATATTGCTATTTTAACTTGTAATCAGTATAAAATATTATCAACAGGATAATTTACCTTTTTAAAAAATGCTCACACTAACTCTATCTCAGTGGTCAGTAACCACCTAGGGATAGTCACCTCATTTTGAGCACTGCAGACAAACACTCTTAAAATCACTGACCCCCACTTGGAAAATTCTCTCTTTAATAGTTTGTGTAATATACAGGGTCTCTGGACCAACTCAGCACAAAAACCTGTTTGAATCATTCCATCTGCTCTTCATCAGGAGCTCTTGGGTTCTGGTAACTAACATTCTTTCACTGTATTAGCTGGTGTTCGATGGGCAGACTCCTTTGAGGGTCTCCTTGGTGCTGTTGTCTGTAGATGACACAATACTTGAATGAGGTTACCCACTGTTTGCAAGCAACGTGGAGGATTTTTTCCCCAAAGGAGCTGGCATAGTAGATAGCCTTTACATTGTAAGGCCTGGAAGAGCAATCCTGTATGTCTTGAGATTTAGTAATATGGTCATGGTTTCTATGTACTGTAGCCTAGTTTCCTTTGGAAATAAACCGTGGAAGAAACCAGGAGAGTTAAACAAAAAGACAGAAGTCCTCACAAAACGGCATACGAAGTCTGTTTTCAGTGCAGAATAATTTCTGTGTAATTTAGAAAATTATGTTTCAGAAAATTATGTTATCTTATTGTTTGGCATGATATTTATAATACTTGAAAGGATTCAGGTATTGAGTTCTATTTTTCCACTGCCAGATTTTAAAAAGAATTTCTCCCAGAAATAAATTAAGTGTTCAAGCTAGTTGACTGGTCTTTTGCCATTGTCCTTCCATCAATTTTTTTTTCTTTTAAATTTTAAATCCATATAAAGTAAAGATGGGCCTCCATTATTTTACTTGTTACTAGTGCTCTAAACTTGGTAAAGCATTTAAGTGCTTGGATTTACTCTCTGCCTTTCTGGCAAAGGTTCATGTCTGGTCTGGCTTCAGTATTGTAGTAATTGCCATACAGTGTTTCACCATGTAGTTCCATAATGATATAATTTTTAAAATGGTGTTTTGGCAACAGTTTACTATGATTAAGCAAAATGATTTATCCTGTCCTATGACAGTTTAATAAAA
This sequence comes from Ovis aries, assembly GCF_016772045.2. Classification (NCBI taxonomy): domain Eukaryota; kingdom Metazoa; phylum Chordata; class Mammalia; order Artiodactyla; family Bovidae; genus Ovis; species Ovis aries. The sequence continues at coordinate 22,955,474 of NC_056077.1, forward strand.
AGGCTTATTATCTTCATTTAGAAACAATTCCTGATTATTCAGTAACTAATTATTCAGTCTTCCCTCACCTCCCTGCCTATCTGCCTATCCTTGTATCTTTTTTTTTTTTTTTTTTTAGGATTCCCACGCAGTTGGACATAATCAAAAAGTCGATTTTCACTTGTGGCCTTTGTAATCAGTTCTTATCGAGGCCCTTGAAGTTTGAGCCAGGCACCTTCAGGCAGTCCTGCTGTGCTCAAGCCCCTCTCCTTGTTGTATCAGACACACTGCAAGTAAGGGCAGGCATGGGAAGCAGGGCCCATAGCCGTTTAGCTTCAGAACACAGTCATTTGAATTGAATCGTCAGATGTGTCAGAAGAGACAAATATGTTTCAAAATTTTCCCACCCCAAAATACCTAAAAGTTAGCTATGTTTAACTGCAGCAGCCTAAATTTGTTACTGGTTTGGCCAAAGAAGTTATATGCAGCTTTTCTTCCAGAAAACATGATTTATCTTTTATCATTTGAAATAAGAAAATTTGAAGCCTTTTAAACATATGCAGAATTCAGTAGATCCATTAAAGGTAAAGGTGACAGTTATATAAAAATAATTTTAAAACTAAATGATGAGAGAAGTGCAGTTCCATTTTTTATTATATACTGTCATAGAATGGTGTCTTCTCCACTTTGTGCCTAAAACATTTCAAGAATTTTTTTAAAATTAATAAACATTGTGTCAGGGACAATGGGGCACATCTATGGGAAAAGTATGCTTTCTTTGCATATCTTTTCCTATGCCATTCATCAAAATGATGGATTCCTTAGTTAATAAGAGTGTATATGTCTTATGTAATAGTAATGTATGAACATTTGATCATAACAATCCATTTCTTTCAGTTTCATATTTACATTGTTTTTTGTTTGTTTGTTTTTATTTTAGGCCACTGAACAAAAAATCAAAGGTACGTTGTTTAAAGCTATTTTTTATTATTTTTTTCATTAAAGCAAGGTTGTTGATATGCATTTTTATTCCTCTCCAGGATGGGAGAGAGAAGAGCGTGAAAGGAACAGAGGGGTGGGGGCAGACTTCTGCAGTGACATCACCTTGGAGTCACCTTTGGGGATTTATGGTTTATTGTAGTATATATTACCACTTTAAAAATACCCTGTCTCAAGACCTACCTTACAGCTATCTCCTTAATCACCACTTCCTAACATACTCCCTGGATTTGAGTGTTGAACATACGTACCTTTCCTTTAGTCTTCCGTCTGAAAGTTGTCTTGTCTGGAGCTCCCTCTAGGACTTTATTCCTTGTTCCGTGTGTACTGTTGTCTCCGACTCCTTCCTGTAGGCAGACAGTGACGTCCATTCTGTGTTATCACTGAGAATATTAGATGGCTAGCCTTATGGTCAGATTGAACAGCCCCCAGTACATGCCAAGCGAAAGACTTCAGGGTGGTGAGGAAACAGGAACCTGATTCCTCTCAGATCCTGAATCAGAATTTCTTCACCCTCCCAGAAGTTAGTGAAAGGTGTACAGCTGTCTGATGCTGGACTTAAGATTGTGAATTTTTACTTAAGCTATACCAAAAGTATAATCTCTGCATTTGACTGATATCTGCAGTCAGAACTGCCTGTTTCTGTTAGAGGTAAGGTGTTGGTTAAGGTCACATTTTCAGATGCAGTTGTTTGAGAGGGAACAGGAACAGTTAAGGAAGACCTTTTTTGAGGTTGTGAGTCTTAAAAGATGAGATAGCCAGTCAAGGAAAATAATGAAATGGCAGAGGGATCAGCGTGATTGAAGACACAGAGACAAGAAATAATGTGATGTTAATGTGTACTAGTGGTATTCCAAGAGCATTAAGTACCCAGTGATAAGTGGGCAAGGTTAAAGGATTTTTTTGAAGGAGGTTGGTAGGGGCCAAAGAGGGCCTTATGTGCTGAATGTACTAAAGGAGCTCCTGGAGGAAGAGCTTAAGAAGAGGGTGACATCATCATTTGTTTTTTCATTCTTCTTGTAAATCTATCAGTCACTTACATGGAAAGTTTGGTTGAAATATGGGCAGGAATTTGAAAGATGGTGCCAACAGAAGACACTGGGCAGAGGAGGCAGGTGAGCAAGAAGAGGGAACATTCAGAGAATGAGTGTAGGAATGTTAAAGTGAGACGGCAGAATATAGGCACGGAGGTGGGGGGAACGGGAAGCCTTGGTGCTTGATATTTACATGTAAAGGTCATGGTCACACGGTATGCTTTAGGAATATTTCTTTGTCAGTTGTGTCTAGTGTCACCAAAGAGGGAAGAGAAGGCATAGAGATAGTAATGGGGATTTGAACTGAGGTCTTGACAGTAGAGCTAGGGGATGGATGACAGATGTGTGAGATATAACTGATAGCATTGGCAGCTGGTGAGAGCAGAAGAGAACCCCAAGGTTATATTGTGGCCTTGAACCTGATGCCTAAGAAAGTTCCAGGGATGTGGGATGATGTAGGGAGTAGCATTGCCAAATTAATTAATTAACATGGGGAATTCCCTGGCTGCCCAGTGGATAGGACTCTATGCTTCCACTGCAGGGGCCACAGGTTCCATCCTTGGTCAGGGAACCAAGATCTCACAAGCCTCACAGTGTGGCCACAAGAAAAAAAAAAAAAATTTTTTTTTTTTAGTAGGAACATGACCAAATTAGTTTTCTTAAAACACTTTTCTTGCACCACTCCCTTGGATAGGAATGTTGAGTTGTGTTTGTTACTTTGCTTCAAAACCAAACTCCTGATTGACTTACAGGGCCCTCTTTAATCCGACCTCCCACAATCTAACCAGCTTGTTTCCCATCACTCCTTCATGTTTTTCAGATCCTTCTTATCTTTTTCTGTTCATTCCTGTTTCTGTTTCTTTTTGATCCCATTTCTCAGCCAAGGATGCCTTTCAGCTTTTCTAAACCTCTCAGAACTTATTTTCTGATGGATCCTTCCAACTGCCATTGATCCTTCCCTTTCTGATTTCTTAAGATGTTGTGACATGTATTAAACTCGGGGCACAAAGTTATATTCTGACCTTAGGTTTTTGACTGGTCCAGGGATATTTTTGTTTCTTTAAGCATGATCTTTGAGTGGCTGCTGTTCCAAACAGAAGTCATTTCTTTTACATGTACTACCATACATGAAACATGAACATATTTGAATCTTTTTAAAAAGAATTTTTTCCCACAATTCTGAAAATGTTAGGCTGAGTGTATGAAGGTCACTTCAAAATACTTTGTTGTTTTGCCAGCTGTTTTACTCACTTTATCCTTCTTTGGATGGCAGCTCCTTTCATACTTGGTCACACTTGCTCTGATTCATGAAAGTGTATCCATTTTCGTGGTATGTATAATATCTGTATGGTGTTTATGGTTTGGGGTTTTCAGTGATTAGATTACAAATTGAAGTCTTGTAATATGGGTTTGGCTCATACAGTTGATTTTTGCTAAGCTTAATTTTGGAATAATTTATGATTTACTGAAAAGTTGAAAAATAGTACAGAGAGTTCTCATATAGACCTCACCCAGTTCCCCATTATTAGCATCTTACATTTCTGTGGTACTTTTGTCAAAACTAAGAAACTGACATACGTTGATTGGCATTACTGAACTCCAGACTGTATTTCGATTTTACCATTTCTTATATTAACTTTTCTGTTCTACGACCCAGTGCAAAATAATTTGTTTAGCTGTCAGATCTCCCTGATCTCCTGTGGTCTCCACACAGTTGTTTTTATTGATATCCTTTAAATTTTTAATTGATTGCCAACATTTAAACCTCAGGAGAATTCACCTTAATTCAAGATTATAGTTTATACTGTCAGCATCATTTTTGTCTTTTTGTATAATAGAGTCTGTATAAAGCCCAAGTTTAGTTACATGTGGCTTTTAAGTACTTGAAATGTGGCTAATGCTTCTGGGGAACTGAATTTAAAATTTTATTGGACCACATAGCTCTAGAGCCTCCTTGTTTGTTGTTAGAGTCAAGATTTTAGTGCTCAGACTGAGCATAACTGATTAGGCCCGGCACTTCCTTTAGAAGTCTGCCTTAATGAGCTATTTCTTTTTCTAAGGCTACTGCCATTCCCAATTAAACAACACCTACCAGTGTTGCTATCATTCAGTGGTGAAACTGTATAAAAGCTGGATTTTTGTAAGGTGTCACGAATTCAGTTCTTGACCAGCTTTGTTATATGAAAACAATATGGTGTTTATTTCTTGGTGCAGTGAACTCATGGTTCATCTCATAGAAGTGTGGACTGTTATGAGTGACATAATGAAATTTTTGAAAATTTTATTCTTGTGACTTGAACTTTGAAAAACTACAAGGAGCATAAGTATTGGAATGTTTGAATATTTGAAGTTCCTTTTTAAAGTATGTATTTGAGTATCTCTTTGAAACAGCAGGGAAGTGAAGGGCTGAAAAAATTATGGTGCGATATAGGAATGGATGAATATCTTGTGGCCCTATACACTGTAAAGGCAAGGAAGAAGTGATTGGGAACTCTCTGAAGAATAAAAGTCATTTAAAAAAAAACTTTCCAGCTCTGACACTGGCTTGTTTTGGAAGCATACGAAGGATTGTACATTCCTTGCAAAAGAATAAGCACTGTTAATTTTTGTCAGCTGATAGTTATTTTTCTGTCTGTATATTATCATGCCTGGGCTTTCTTCAGGTGGTTTCATAAGCAAGCTAATTATAGAGAATGGTAATCCCTAGTGCTCCTAAAGGAGATCAGGGGAGCTTTCAGATGGAAGCAGGAACAGAGTCAAAGTTGGTACAGATTTTTTGTTTTCTGATGACCACATAGGGAAGCATAGTTTATTACTGCTGTTCTCTTTCTGGATTAATTTAAAACTGATGAGAAGTAAATCAACATTTAAAACATTTTTGTTTCTGCCACAATTAGAAACCATTATTTGTATTCAGTTCTAGTCTTTTCTGTTTTTCTGTCAAACACAATTTCATTACTTAAATCCATTGATCTAGGGTGTGATCGAAATGCTCAAGAGCTGTTAAATCAGCTGCCTGTCACCTCATATTGGAGACATCAAGATAGTTAACTCTGAGCACTTACTGTGGAGCATGCACCGTGCTTTACATTTACTTCATTTTATCAAGGTGAGCGTCCAAGTATTTAATCACTAATAGTGAATGGGCAGTGATTCAGAGCACTGTACTGCAGCAGGCCTAAAAGCTTGAGGTTGCTAAGAGTAAAACCAGCTCTTAGCTATTGAATTTTGGGAAATATGTGGGACCCAGGGAAGGGACCAGAGCAGCAGGCTGGGAACCATGAGACTTCACGCACTGGATATTTAAAAACTAATATGGGAAGAGGGTTTCCTCAGTGTGTACTAGTGCAGTGTAAGCCTGCATGTAATAATTTCAGTAGCCTTAGGAGAGTGGATAGCATCATCACTATTTGCAGATAAAATCGAGACTAAGGAAGTTTAAATCACTTGCCTGTTGGTTATGCAGCTGATTAACATCTGAGTAAGGATTGGACTACTAACCCTACTGGTGTCTGTGGCTTTGTTTTCTTTGAAAACTTCCCTGTGGTTGGTTACATGGAAGACAAAACAGGAGAGCTACACCATTGCCCATGCTTTAATAATATGCAACAAATGAGCTAAAGCAATGCGTCTTTTAAAAATATTACAGAAAGGTCTTTTAATAGTATACGAAAGTGTATATATATATATATATATATACATATTCCCATGTGTATATGGTATTTCCCATTTGAGCACAAAGAAGGAAATAAAAACTGTGTCACCAGCATATTTTTTTTGATTAGAAGGGTTTTGACAGCTTTGTGCTCTGTGAGGTAGTTGGCTTCCAAGAATTGTCAGCGTCTGTGAAATGTTTATCGTGGGCCACCCTGCTTCATGCACTGTTGTGGTCACTGCTGTGCATGAATAAAACAAACTCCCAAGTCCCTGTGCCCACTGTGTTGCCATGCTCATCCTTGTTTTGCTTTCAGTTCAGTTCAGTCGCTCAGTCGTGTCCAACTCTTTGCGACCCATGTTTTACTCTAGTAAAGGTAAATGTATTTACCTGTGATCTCAGCTTAGCACTCCATTTTCCCCGTAAAGTCCTAAGTTTCTTAATCGCAAAGCTTCCTACGATGATGAAATTCAGGAACTTTGGTGGCTTGATAAAAGGTCACTGTACTGCATAGATTTTCAGAGGAGAAAACTGAGGCCCAAAGAGTTTATGACTCGAAGCGCGTTGCCTGACCTTGTTCACATAATGGCACATGTAGAAAAGGACGCTTGTGGAGCTTTTATAGACAGAAGAGGCTGCTCTCGGCCCCAGATGACGGCCCCAGAGAGTCTGACCAGCCAGACTCTGAAGGGCTGCCCCCGCAGCGTCTGGGTCACCTGTTTCTGCCCCACAGGTTGTGAGGTCTCCTTTTAGAATCGGGGCTCAGTTCCGTGTGTTTCTCCACAGTGTGCATAGTACAGATACGACTTTTGTACTCCAGGTAGGCGTTAGGTAATATTTGGAAGACCAAGTTCTAATTCCAGATGTGCCGTGATAGTACTTTGGCTTTATGAGAAATTTTGAAGGCAAATGGGTGCTGACCTCTTTGAGGAAGCAGAGGTTCTTACTGATTAAGAATTTACTAATGGTGAATGTGTTTCTATGAAAATGTGTTTGAGCGGTATAACAGATAAGGTTTGTTAGCTGTGCGCTAACAGGAGGTGGGAAAAATGGCCTTTTACTTCATGGGAGCCAATAAAAACGATTAATTTAGGGGTCTATCAGTCACAATTTTTCCTTTTCTCCTATTAAGAAAGAAAAATGATTTATATAGATTTTTATACATGTAAATCTAAATTTATGTACTCAAGAGGTTATAAAGAATGCTAAGAACCTCCCCCCACACACTTTTTTTTTTCTAGGAAAGAACTATTTTATTTCTAGCGAATGTAGATGTGTTTGCTTATAAATAATAAATTATTAAAATATAAGTAGGAGTGATTTTGTGTATTTGGATGTCTGATGAGACTGGAGCAGGACAAAGGAGACGAAATGAATATGAGAAAAGTGGAGATTAATGTAGTTAACAAAGTAAACTATTGTTAGAAATGAGATTCAGAGACTGTTGAGCCTATAGTTGTTGGTGGCTGGTGGGAGCATCCTGGGTTTGTATCCTGAGCCCTGAGATATTATGCCTGGGCAACAATTAGATCTTCAGTTTCAAAGAAAACGAATTAGAAATCTTGTTTAAATTTTGGAGTAGAAATTGGGATGGATTAGCAAGAGTAGCTTAATCAGTTTATACTAAGTTTATAAGGGAAAACTCCAGACTAGGAAGAAACACATTGTATATGATAATTTCACTGTATATGGTAGTTCAGTGGTAAAGAATCCACTTGCCAGTGCAGGAGACACAGGTCCGATCCCTGGATAGGGAAAATTCCCTGGAGGAGGAAATGGCAACCCACTCCAGTATTCTGGGAAATCCCATCAGAGGAGCCTTGCTGGCTACAGTCTGTGGGGTTGCAAAGAGCTGAACACGACTTAGCGACAGAGCACCTTTAATAAGAATAGTAGCTGAGCTTCTGAATGCACACTAAGAGCTCGCTCTCAGTGCCAGTAGCCTTAGTGAGCGTGCACCTGATGAAACAATCCTTGAAGGGAGCATTTTGCAGGAAGCAAATAAGATAGTCTAATAAGGCAAACCTGGGATTTTTGCATAGACCAAGCATAGTGGTTAAAAGTCCATTCTTCTGAGTCAGATAAACTTTGATTTGAATCCTGCCTTTGTAGTTCTTATCTCTGTGACCTTGAGCCAAGTACTGTAACCTCTAAACTTGGGTTTGACTCTGTTAAAAGGAGATTATCTAAGCTACTTAATGTGGGAATGAAATGATATATAGAACATAAATCACAGGACCTGGAGGGTAGTTTATGCTGAGTATGTAATAGATAACTTATTATTAATATAAACACTGGTTAGAAATTTTTGATCTGTAGCTTTTAAGATGAAAATGTATACCACAAGGAACATTGGTTTGGAGGTCAGATTTGGTTTTAAATTTTAGCTCCACCATTTACTAGATGTTTAATCATGGGCAGCCTTCTTCTGAGCCTTAGTTGCCTTACTGGTAAAATTGAGGTAATAATTCAAATGCGTAGAATCATGTGAGGATGAAGGGATATTAAATTGCATGGTTCCAGCTGATACTTGGTAAGTTTTAACTTCACAGCTATGGTTTTGCAGTATCTTAGCAACCTTTGAGTCCCTTGAAACATCATACTAGTAGTTTCCCCAGTCGTTTCAGAGTTCCTCCTCACCCAGACGATGACTTGCTTTTTCCTCTCATTAAAGGAGAACCCAGCCCAACATGGGTGAATCACAGTAGTGTTTCTGCAATAGTGCAAGGAATATGAGGGTGGGATACTATGATCTTTATAAGTTTGTCAGGCTAAAATTGATATTTTATTGCTTTGGTTTAAATATAAATCAGTTTGTTTATTGGTAAAATGGAGTGTTATATGTTAGTATTTGTACTTTTTTGCTCTAAAAAATTATCCATTCTTCTCTACCCATTTACTTTTTGAGCTAAGAGCTTTTGTTTTCTATTTATGTGAGCTCTCTGTATAATAAGCTCATTAACATTCCATTTGATGTATTTGATGAAAAAAATTCTAAAATTATGGACTGTATCATATGTTTTAGGTTGTTCTGAGGATGAGATTCCAGGGAGAAATATCTAAACATCATAAGCCCCTGAGGGCTTATGTGTGTTTAAAAACAACAGCATTGTATAGTATTAACTGCTTAATTTTTCTGAACTTCATTTTTATATATGTGGGAGTGTTTTTTCTAATTAAAAAATCATTTCTTCATCCTGTATTTCTTAAATAGTTTGTATCTTCAGTGATTATGACAGTTCCACTGCTATACAAATTTTGTGAACTTTTTTTTTTCAGTATGTTTGGGACTTCTGTTATTCCTATTACTGACTTCTAATTGAGTTTTTAGGTATTACCCTTTTTTTTCCCCTTTGGAGGCACAAACGGAAGTCAAAAGTTCTGTAAATGTTGCTACAGTATCTAGTAGAACGGTTTTCCAAGTTTACTCAGATATGAGAACCAGGTGGTACATTTTTTTTAATGCAGGTTCTGATTTAGTGAATCTCTGAGGCTCGAAGAACCTGGTTTTGGTTTGATTTGGTTTGTGTGGGTTTTGTTTTTAAACACATTTCCCCATTCCCCATAGCACTTTTAATTAAATTTGGGGGTCACTTCTAGAATTGTTAGTTATGAAGAAGAGACTCGAGGGCAGTAAATCTTTTTTAAATTTTTATTTTGTATTGGAGTATGGTTGATTTACAGTGTTGTGGTAGTTTTAGGTGTACAGCAAAGTGAATCAGTTGCATGTATATTTATATCCATTCTTTCATATTCTTTTCTCATTTACGTTATTATTGAATATTGAGTAGAGTTCCCTTTGTAAAAAAATACTGTAGGCAATTTTTTTTCTTTTTTTAAGCATGAGCCTCTGCCTGAAAAATAAATCTTTTATCTTCCCACTTCTCTGCATCTCACACATTCGGGCAAGATTTGATGGAGAGATTAATCACAGATCTTGGGACTACCATATTGTGAATGTTGTGTGGGTATTCTCTAGCTCTTAAAGATCTGTGCTTTAGAACAGCTGTACCTTCCTTTGGTGTTTTGCTGAAGAACAGAATTTGTTAATAGGGTGATTTCATCCAGAAATTCATTAATGACGCTTGGCAGAGTAATTTATTCAGTCATCAAAACCTGGAGGATTGCAGAAGGACAAATCAGTTCCGTTTCTCTTTGTGTCGGTGATTTAAGGTGGGAGATTTGGGGTAGGAAGATGAGAGCTCTTTGAAGCAGCAGGGCTAAGACCAGGAAAATTTCTGATTGCTCTGGGATGTTGAAATGAATGAAGACTAAGGGAATTCAGGCATTCCCTGGTGATCCGGTGGTTAGGACTCAATTTGCACTTCGGGGGCATGGGTTTGAACCCTGTTTGAGGAGCTAAGACACCACACGCCCCTTGGCATGGCCAAAAAAAGAAAAAAACACCTCAGTGAGTTCAATTTCATGTTTGTTTTAAATTTGGGATCTAATTTGAAGCGATTGTTTATATCTTGCTGTTTGGTATTTTTTTCTGAGGAACCTTTAAACAAATGCTGAGATTTGGGACCTCTCTTGTGGTCCAGCAGTTAAGGCTCCACACTCCCGATGTAGGGGACAAGGGTTCGACCTCTGGTCGAGGAACTAAGATCCCACGTGGCAAAAAAAGAACAATAAATTAAGATTTGCTTGTACCTGTATAAAACATAAATACAGTTTATTATGTTTAACGTTAGTTTTTAAGTCTTATTTTTCAAGTTCTCAAATGGCCATCCAGCTCAACTTGTTAAGGATTAGCAGAAGTTAATGGATTGACAGGCATTTAGCTATTTTGCAGATTGGCTGAACGTGAACGTGAAGTCGCTCAGTCGTGTCCGACTCTGTGACCCCATGGACTGCCAGGCTCCTCTGTCCATGGGATTTTCCAGGCAGTATTACTGGAGTGGGTTGCCATTTCCTTCTCCAAGGGATCTTCCAACCCAGGAATCGAACCCGGGTCTCCCGCATTGTAGACAGATGCTTTACCGTCTGAGCCACCTGGCACTTAAAACTGCAGCCATTTATCCACAATGAAGATTTTAGCAGTGCATCTTTGTGTATCAACTGAAAAGCCAGAGTTCCCCCTCTGTGCCTTTCAGCGTTCTAAAACTGACAGGTTAGTAAAGGACAAAGAACATATATTATACAGGGGAAGTATAATCAGTATTGTTAAATCATCCAGTATGCTTATTAATGATAGCAGAAATGATTTTTATAGTAGTACAGTGTTTGGCTATGTTTTTAATAAATTTGATTTATAAGCTCATTATAATTGAATAGAATTGCTCTTCACATTTTCAGCTAGCTGCTTCTTTCCCTTCCCCCCTCACACTTAAAATATAAGAAGATGGAATTCAAGTTATTGGGCCGCATATATAGGGAGAGTTGGCAAGCATTATTTCTGTAGCAGTAAAGTGACATTATGCCTTTCCTCCATTTTCTTCTGAACGCTGCAGAGTGGGGAAGCAACAAAAGTTGGAAACACCTATCTTTGGAATTTCTTGATATACAGAATTTTCTAATCTGCTGTGAAGTTTTTATCAGGTTTGTGCTTTGTGAAACTCTTGACTGCAAATGGATAATGTTGCTGTTTTCATCAGGAAAGCTGAAATAATTGATTTTTTATTTTATTGCCCATACTTGTTTTCACTTCCTTTGAATGTGAGGCAGATTCTTTAAAGTGAATGTTATTGGAAGCTACCTTATTGTTTTAGTACAACAACTAGAATAATTAATTTGAAAATTTAGGCTTAAAGAGATTATAGTTATATATTAGAAACATTAATAATAAGGGAGAAAGATAAATACTGTACATGGTATTGCCTGATAACCAGTAAAGTTTAAATATACTAGTTTGTTACACGTTAACTATTCTTCCCAAAGTTATTTTATTTTGTGACTCTTAAGAGCATAAAATAATTCCCTGTAATAAAGGTTTTAAGGACTGTTAATTAATCTATAGATGACACAAACTTTTTTAAAATACTTGAACAATTTTGTTTTCTAACTGACCAGCTTTCATTGGTAAATGCCATCTTGCCTTCAAAGAGGTTGACTTATGTTTTTCCCATATAATGATACATACTAAGATTGGAAATAGTAATTCTAGGTTAATGTAAGTTTGCCCAAGCACTCTATATTTTATAGATGCTTAGTAATTTTAACTATTTTAGTCCTTTAAATAATTCAAATGCAAATCTGTATGTGGTTTTTTATTTTCCAGACATCCATTTAATACTTTTTTCTGTTAAAGTGAAACCATGTCTTAAAATGGCAGTTTGTATACTATGGTTATTATTTATGCTTGTACTTTTAGAAAATTTGCATTGTAGCCAATAGGAAAACTATTATGCAAAGCTGATTTGTAAACTTCAAAAGGATAATAAAGGAAGATCTTGAGGCATTAAGATGTATTAATTGATGTTTTGGGGAGTTCAGTAGTAATACAAGATGATTGATGGCTGGTTTATATTTAAACTGTTCTTAAATTTGTAGATAGCTGAAGAAAAGTTCATTTTAATTTTTTTCTGAAATGTATTAAAATGTTAGCAAATTTTTTAAATGTTATTTTAAAGAAGCAAATATTCATATAAGATCATTTCAATCATTAAGGAATAAGAGAACATAACAACTTGTTTTTACAAATTTAGAGCTTGGTATATTTAGAACTTTGGATATTAAATTGTTTATTTATTGGTTTTTTATTTGAATGTAAGACTAATGCTGTGGGTTTTTCTTTTTTTCCAATTAGTAGATTTTTTTTTAAGCAACAGTTTAAGGTTTACAGAATGAAACGATGTTTTTACATTAAGAAATGCCAGAAAATTAGGGAAAAAGTAGAAAAAAGCAAAAGTTAATAATTTAATTGTGATATTGTTTCACAGAGTCTTGATTTGGAATACAGTGCAGGAAGATGTGGATTTAAATTCTTTCTTGAGTAATTTTTCCATTTTCAAAAATTAACATGCTTGCTTATTTCTGGGCCAATTCAAATTTTGCTTATCTCCTTTAAACTACAGAAGACAAATTGGGTCATGGTATGGCCGAAAAAGAAGTAAAAGTGAAAAATGGCAGTGAATATGTTGTATACTAGCTGAATGAAATTTCTTCAGAATACTTTTCTGATATTATGGATAATATAATGTTAGGGCTAATTAGAATGTCTTTTCCACATTAACAAGCATATTGACTAAACTTGTCTTGTTTTCTGGATGCCCGTTTGTGACCAGTGAGTTACTCAGCAGTGTACTTAGGCAGTGACCGTCATGGTCCTTACTCTTTCTGCTTCTCTTGATCGTTCTTTGTCCTTCTTCATTGGTTCCCGATTATCCCACCTCTTGAACATTGGTGTTGTTTCATCCTTAGTATCATTCTGCATTGTTTTTCTGGATTCAGTCATCTTGTATACGCTGACGGTTCATAAGTTGTTATTCAACCAGTAGTTCTTGACCATTCGCTATGTTTGGTTCTGGGAACACCAGTGGAGAAAGGAAGAAAAGATAAGAAACCTGCACTTAAAGAGCACATTGCAGTGTAAGAGATGCCCCAGAGTTTTGTGGGAGTGGGGGAGGGGCGTTGTCATAATAGACTGCTAATGTTAGCTGAGTCTGGGAGAGGGAGAAGTCGGGGGGGTGATTGGTTGTTTCCTTGGAAAGGTGGTGGACAGAAATACTTTGAAGAAAGGAATGCCATAAAAGCGCATGATACCTTTTGAAAAACCGTTGACATTTGATGCAGAAGAGGAGATGTATGTGGATATAGCAGGGTTATGAATCTGGACAAGTGGTAAACAGGGGCTGTGTTAAAGACTTTGCATTAATTCTGAGAGCACTTTAAAAATATGGATAATATAGGGCAGAGGTTTGGGAAAAGAGGGTAGGGTGGGATCAACACTTAAGGAGACTAGTTGGGTTTTTGCATGATTGAATTGATGAGTCTAACCTATTCTTTCTAAGTCTTGCCATTTCTTATTTTACAGCTTCATAGCTTCCTTTTCTACCTGTATGTTGAATGCTAAACCCATATTTTTAGAAAGTTCAAACTTTTACTGAATTCTAGAACCATCTTGCTCCCAATCACTCAGCATTCCTATAGCAGTGGTTTTCATAGTTTACCTGAGGCCACATGAGAGGCTCCCTGAAGTTCTCTTGAGACCCACAAGATTAAAACTGTTTCCATTATAATAGCAAGAATTTATTTGTCTAGTTCACTTATCTCTCATGAGTGTATAGTGAAGTTTTCTAGAGGGCACACAGTGTGCAAATCAGAACCAATTGGATGCAGAAGTGGTTGTGAGAATCCACCTGCCTTCTGTTAAGCCAGATGTTAAAGGGATTTGCAAAAATATAAAACAATGCATGCTTTTTTCTTCTTCTTTTTTTGGGAAATAGTTTTTTTTTTTTTGAAAAAAGAACTTTTAATATATAAAGGATTTTCCTAATGATTTAATAAATATTTTAAAAGTTTCTTTAATTTTCTAGCATGGTATATATCTGTAGGTGTAACCCACATAAATGAAAGATTTTTGGTGTTCCATATTTTTAAAATTGTAAAGGGGTCTTGAACCAAAAAGTTTAAGAATGGCTGTCCTATAGTAATAAACCTAACAACAACAACAAAAACTGATTGAATGCGTTCTCTCACACATACTTCCCAGATTTAATTTTTTCTCTATTTCATATCTTTGTGAATGGTACCACTCTCTACTCAAATTTCAAGCCAGAGACTTGGGGTTCATCTACCTTTTTAACCTAAATGGTAATAGTAATCACTAATATTTGTTGAATACTAATCATGTGCCGCATACAGTTTTTATTAATAATTCTTTACATCCATTATTGTGTTAAAGCCTCACAAAACCCTATAGGTATTGGTATTAATATTTAACTTTATTTTACAGATGAAGAAAGATACAGAGGGAATAGATACCTTGCCCATGGTCATGTAGCTACCAAGTTTCAGAGCCAACCCAGCCAGTCTTTTGAACCTGTACTTCTTTGTTCTGTAACAGTTTATGCAGGATAGATACATGTTTCTTGAGGACTTTATTTACACACACACACTCCCTGTGAAGTCATCTGGACCAAGTGCTTTTTAGAGAGGTAGATCTTGCAGGACCTTTTAATGTCCTCTACCGTTACTATACCATAGGATCTTCTACTCCTCTGTGAGCTCATTTTGGGAAACTATATTTTGTAGAGCAGAGACTGGAAAACTATATCCTGCAGGCCAAATCTGGCCCACTGCCTGCTTCTTTATGTGAAGTTTTGTTGGCACACAATCATATCCATTCATTTACGTGCTGTCTGTAGCTGTTTTTTGTGCTACAGCAGCGAGTTGAGTAGTTGTAACAGAGACTGTATGGCCTGGAAAGCCTAAAATGTTTACTGTCTGGCCCTCTACAGAAAAGGTTTGCCAAGCCATTAGCTGGGTTTTCTGTTTTATTGGTATATATTACACATAGTATCTTGTCTTTACAGACTCTCTATATATGAAGTTATGTGTTTTTCCCCCAGTACTATTTATATTTCTTCTTCTATTTCCCCCATTGTTTGGGATTACTAAAATTTTGTCTGATGTATTAGTAATAGTGTTAATGTTGGTATTCGGTCTTATGCTGTGCCCTACAACAATTTGAATAGCATTTGATTTAGAGATATGTTCTGTAACAGTGTGCTAGCTTTTTAAAAGTGAAGTATGCATGGTAGTTTTGATCAAACTAGCTGATCCTCATGGATGATTTAATAATTTCTTCATTTCTTTTGTGTTAATTAGACTATCTTTTCTGCCTCTTCTGGAATCTTGTGGTAAATAATTACCTCCTCCAGTTTTTCTAATTATCTATAAGTTGAGCCTAAAGAAATATCTTAATTTTAGAAATCATCTCATTTTTTACATTTTTAAAAAGTTAGGTTAACTGGTTGTTGACTTCTCTCTTAGAATCATGCCTTGGATTTATTGGTTCACTGTTTTGCATTTCAAAAAAATTGAATCAACAGTATAAAATATTTCAGATCAAAATATAAAACTATAGCATATATTGTTTATAGTCTTTTAAAAATATTTGTCTCATATATTTAAATCTTTATTTGCTTATCGATTCATGTTTGAAGCCACTGGTTTCTGTTTTTATCTTTACCAATGTCTTACCTCTTCTTTTCTGTTGGATTTTTAACTTGAGTTGGTTTCTTCACATTCCCATTCCCTGGTTTAGTCATGTCTTAAAATTTATTGTGTGTATTGTTTTCATGATTTTTTTTTTTTTGATAGCTCTAAAGTCCTGGTATTTATTTCCTCTTCAACTCAAGATTTATTTGAATAAGGCAATTTTAGTTGCTAGTTTTTCTAGTGTGATTACATTGTAGTCCAGGAATATCCTCTGTATTACTCCTACTTTTTGTAATTCATTGATATTTTCTTCAGTGCTGAATGGTTTGTGTATGCACTTCCTGACTATTTCATGAGTAATTGTCAAAAAGGTTTTGCCTTTTTTTTTTTTTTTTCAGTTTTTCTTTTCTGTCTCTACTTGGTTTGCGTGTTTTGATATTAAGATTTGGTATATAAAGGTTCTTAGCTGGTTGTTTCTTTTTAGTTGGTTTCTTTATCATTATGCAAAATCTTTTTAATGCTTTCTCTTTGAATTTTAAACGTGTGCTTTCGTCTAAATTTTGTTAGCATCTCTTGTTAGTGTATCTGTCTCTGTACTTTTTCCCACCAGTTTTCCTGAATTGTTTTGTTTCAGGAGTGTTTTTTGCAAAGTGTATCCCTTAAGTTTGTTTTTTCTTTTCTTAACCCTTTTTATGGTCTTTAGTAACTAGTTAATCTAACCATTCACATTTTTATTGTGATTACAGATATTCTGAAGCTTATGCTTGGCATTTCATTTTGTATTTCATGTTAAGCACAATTTTAAAATAATTCTCTTTATTGCATTTTCTGTGTCTGTTGAATGGTCTTGTCATTTTCCCCTCTTCTAGTGGTTCAGATATTTACTGACATAATTAATCTAAGCTTTACACGTAGACAGTAGCCAAAATTGCTCATGTTTATTTCTGTTACCCCACAGCCCCACCCGTACCCTGGCACACCCCCATGCACTGTTAGCTCCTTTATTCTTTACTACGACATCCCAAGTTTCCATCTGAGACTTGACTTCAGATTATTTAGTTTTATAATCAGTAGTTACGTCTCAGTGTTTTTTGCTGGCATCACTGAAGTTTTCTGGCCCTAGAGACTAGTATCTATCAATATTTCAGCCTCTTTTTCTCTATGGCACTTTATTGATGAAAAATACAGGAGTTCTTTGAAGTTTTGAGGTAAGTGTGGGGTTGCTGGGTGATCAGTGTAATACTGCTTCTGAATTCCTACTTGCTTCTACAGTAGCATTAGGGTTCTTGTACGTGTCTTTATGTAAGTTATCTTCCTACTTTCTTGAATGTATTAAAGAACACTTTCCTATTGCTATCTGACATATAAAACATCTTGTTTGGGTATTAAATTGCTGTCACAGTCTTTTCCCTTTAGGAATAAAGTGGTGGACAAACTTACTTTTTAGCAGTAGGTAACTATAAAACTTTAAGGTTACATTCAATTGCCAGATACCATACTGAGCTCAATATTAGGCATGTAAAAATGGAGTTAAGAGTTTTTATCTGCCTTATAATATCATAGTTAACATATATTTGATCCTTTTGGTTTCAGATATATATTAGAATATTCTAGTTTGGAGAAGGCAACAGCACCCCACTCCAGTACTCTTGCCTGGGAAATCCCATGGATGGAGGAGCCTGGTAGGCTGCAGTCCATGGGGTCGCTAGGAGTTGGACACGACTGAGGCGACTTAGCAGCAGCAGTAGCAGTAGCACTTCCTTATTTTCCTCACGACCAAGGAATATACATTATTGTTACATTCTAAGAGTATTAACTTGTCTAGGAGGCAAAATTTTCATACATAAAGTAATTAGACCTATAATACACTGGGCCCAAATTGTTAATAAGAGGCTTTCCAGTCGTCAAGAATAGAAGGACTTTGAAGCAATAGTTGGAATATTTGTAATCTAAGGAATTCTTCCTGAACTACAATTTTTTTGTATTACTTTAGAAAAGTCAAAGTCAGATTTTTTAAAAAACAAGAGGTCAAGATCATATATTAGTATCAGTAATATAAACTAAATCCTCCAGCTGTTCAGAGAAAAGACAATAATAAGGCTAGACCATTGAATGAGAGGCGGCTGTAGATCTGAGCGCTTGTAAGAGGAAGTTGAGTGACTTGGAAACAATCTAGGTAACCAGTACTTTATCACAGAATCATATACATTGTAGGTATTTGATGACTATTTCTTGTTGGAGGCTGCAGTAATGGCTTCTGTTATACTGAGTCTTTACATTATGCTGGGTATTAGACCAACACTGTATCATATAGACAAGGAAGAAGATGCAGAAATAACCTAGCTCATGAGTGGCAGGGCTGTTTTAGTCTCAGGCCTGGTGCTCTTAACTCTTGAAGAGTTTTCTCAGTGTCCTCACCAATCACGTGGAGATGAATCACTGTTTATTTGACAGTGGCATCTGCAAAGCTGATTAAATTGCTACAAAAGAATAAAGTGATATTGTGCCAATCATTTAAAAGTAGACACTATGTATAAGCATTTTGCTGCAGATTTGGTTCCAGGCCACTGTGATAAAGTAAATATTGCCATAAAGCAAGTCACGAATTTTTTGGTTTCCCAGTGCATATAAAGCTATGCTTACTCTGTCCTGTAGTCTAAGATATTTAATAGTATTATGTCTTTAAACAGTGTACATACCTTAATTTTAAAATGATTTATTGCTTTAAAAATGCTAATCATTAGCTGAGCCATTGTGGGTCCCAAGCTTTTTGCAGCAGTAACATCAAAGATCACTGATCATAGTTCACCATAATAAATACAATGAAAAGGTTGGAAATACCGTGAGAATGACCAAAAGGTGAGACAGACTGACAAAGTGAGCAGATGCTGTTGGGAAAAAAAATGCCGCCAATAGACTTGCTCGATGCAGGGTTGCCACACACTTTCCATACAAACATGCAGTATCTTCGAAGTGTGATCAAGCAAAGCACAGTAAACCAGAGTATGCTGCCTAGCCTTATGTTTGGTGCTCTGTAAACATTATTAACATACTCAACCGTAGGATAGCTCTGTGAGGAATAGGTGTTACCCTGTTTCACAGAGGAGACCACAGGCTCAGGTTTATACAGCTTGTCCGGGCTTTTTAAGGCATCGCTGGGATTGAAACCTGGGTCTATCTGGCACCAAAAGTTCATAGACCATGCTGCCTCTCTGTAGTTTTAGAGATTGGGTATGGTTTCCCTGGTTTAGAGTATTTCCACCAGTTAACTTATTTAATCTCTTTTAGGAGTCCAGAAATTCACTGTAGTTTCCAACTGTTTGTACCATAGGCAGATTGTGTTTCTCCGATTTGCTTAAGCCAGCATATTCAAATTATTACTCTAGTTTAGGTTAGTCTCGCAGATCTCATTGTATGATCTTTGTATTTTGTCCCTCTTCTGAATTTTTCTTGTTTGATTCAGATTTTACATTTTAATAACAAAAAACAATGTTAACCTTGTCTAGCAGGATTATTTTCTGCCCTTACCCTTGTGTTGTCTTTCAAAGATGAAAACTAGGGATCAAATGCATCAAGAATGAGGCAAATTCAGAACAGTCACCCAGGACTTGAAGATTCTTTAGGGATTACCAAAACTTTGTCAACTTTGTTCTTTTAGTCACTGTGAGTTACAGAGTTGTACGATCAGTGCTTGTTCTCTAATCAGAGAGAACGAGGGAAAGAGGTGGTGAGCTGAGCTGTCACCCAGGACAGGGAATGCTGATAGCTGTCCATTCCTGTATCAGATAGGTAGGTAGCTGAAGTAAAAATCTGATGCTTGGCAGTGATCCTTCCCAAGAAAACTGAGCCTGGGAATGAGGATACCCCTGCACACATAAGGAGTCTATTCCTTTAGGATTGTTTTCCTTGGGGCCTTTTTGCTTGGATGGCTTGCAATGGAGGTACACTTTACTGGCTAATCTTTTCCACCCCTTTTCTTTTGTTGGGATTAGTGCCAGAACAGATAAAGCCCAGTGTAAGCCAGCCTCAGCCTGCCAACTCTAATAACGGCACTTCCACAGCAACCAGCACTAATAATAATGCCAAGCGAGCCACAGCCAGCAATCAGCAGCAGCAGCAGCAGCAGCCGCAACCGCAGCAGCAGCAACCGCAGCAGCCACAGCAGCCGCAGCCGCCACCACAGGCCTTGCCTCGGTATCCCCGGGAAGTACCACCTCGATTTCGCCACCAGGAACATAAGCAGCTTCTAAAGAGGGGTCAGCATTTTCCCGTCATAGCAGCAAACCTGGGATCTGCTGTTAAAGTGTTAAGCAGCCAGTCAGAAAGCAGTGCTTTAACAAATCAACAGCCACAAAATAACGGAGAGGTGCAGATCAGCAAAAACCAGTCAGGTGAGAGAAGGCATTTCTTACGAGACTCCAACTATCATCGTTAGCAGTGTAGCAGGTTTATAAATTCATGCCTATTTGGTGATGTATTTGTATTCATCAGTATCTGGGTTGTAAAGTAAGAATTCTATGCAGGAACTTGTGAATGGGGAATCTTAAAATGTTTCCTGTAAGTTAACTGTCACTCTCCCTTCAGATCTTAACTCATTTTAGTAAACAGCTTATAGAGCTGAAGTTATATGCTAACCAGTTGTGTATATTAACTGCATTTAATCCTCAACAACCCTGTGAGGTATCAGCTGTTCTTATCTCTGCTTTTCAGTAGAGGAAACTGAGGCACCAAGACAAAAATGGCTTGAGATCGGTTACCACGTGCCGTAAAAAAAGACCACCACCCATGAAAGTTCTGTTCAGAGCACGTGCATT
Source organism: Ovis aries (assembly GCF_016772045.2). NCBI lineage: Eukaryota > Metazoa > Chordata > Mammalia > Artiodactyla > Bovidae > Ovis > Ovis aries. The sequence goes on from NC_056077.1 coordinate 22,976,059, forward strand.
TGGTTATTATCCCAGAGTGGCTTTTCTTAGCTCATTAATGATTGTGAGGCAGAAAATAAGTTTAGCATGTGATTAGTTTTCTCAGAGTCCAGATTATTTCCCTGTATTCTGACGATTGGTTTGTCCATTCATTTATTGAACTATTTTGATGCTTTTATCCCAAGCCATGTAGAGAATTGAGGATAGTCAAGATTCCCACACATGAAAGCAGTAGCAGACCAGTAACCAGCCCGAGTCTCTGGAGCCAAATGGACCTGGTTTTTTTAAGTCCTGGCTCCACAGTATACCAGCGTGTGACCTTGGCAGGTCACTAAATTGCTCCGTGTGTCCAAGTCTCATCTGAGAAGCCTTTCCTAACTGTCCCAGGCAGAGTTACTCACTTTCTGCCTCTGTGCTCTCTTCCATACCAGGAACTGCTCTGTACTTTATCATCCAGTATTTCACAGCTAATAAGTAGCAGAGCCTGCACTCACACTGAGATCTGTCTGACTCCGAAGCTGTGCACGTAGCAACCATGCCATGCTTTGGCAGCCTACTGGTTATGATAGGTGAGGAAGCAGAGGGCACACATGTGATTTTCTGGCATAGGTAATTAGAGAAGCAAGTTATTGGAAAGGGTGCAAACTTAAATCATCAGCCTGAGTTAATACTTACCCCTACACACTTATCACTGAGTAAGCTTGGCCAAATGACTTATCAGACCGTCTTTGCTAATCTGTGAAGTGTAATGCCCAGTCCATAAGGTTGCCTTGACAATTATGCTATGCGACATGTCAAAGCAGCTAGTTTAGGGTCAGATATTTGTGCACTGAATGAATTATTTTCCCTGAGACTTTTCTAGAAGGACCTGTGCTTTTCAGGAGGAAGAGTCTGGTTGAGACATGTTACATCTAATGCCAAGCAATTAATAATTCAGTTTGAAGTTCCTCTAGGAAGTCAGCTTGGAAGCAGTTGTATTGCGTCATCAACATCATTGTAGTTAAGACTTCAGAGAGGTTATATATGCAGCAAATTCTTGAGTACCTACTGCAAGCTAAGCAATGGTGGCATATTTAACAAACAGGAAAGTGGGATAGTAACTTTAGGAAATACATGTTGAATATGCTTTTTCAATTGGGGACATGAAAGAGCGAAGCTGTTTTTGAAATGGAAACAATGGGAGTACAAGAATTTTCTCAAAGATCAGTATGGGTCAGGAAACCCAAAAGTGTCACGCGTATACATTCAGGTGAAAAGAAGCCTAAGATGTGGACATAGGAAGAAGCCTTCAAAAAACAAAGGGCTGAGGAGGAAAGATATCCCGCCTGTTTCTAAAACAGGTTCACAAAGGTGGACAGTGTTAATGTGGAGGCTAAGATGGGAACAAGATGGGTACAGCAGTCTGACTAAAATTTAGGATTAAATCCCAAAACAGAGAATGCAGAAGATGCAAGCAAAGCATTCTTCAAGAGAACCAGACTTGTGCTTTTGTCTCTTTTTAAACATTTGTGAGTCCCCTTTTACCAGCGTAGTTTCATGTTTATGTTAAAATATTTTTGTAGGTGCTACTAGGAATGATAATAGAAACATAATGGAGCCTTGGGTATCTGTTTATTAGAGAGGACTTCTTAGATCAGTCCTGGCTCCTGAAGGGCTAATAATAAATAATAGTGACAGTAATAATATAGTGACTGACTAACCCTTATGGGGTGCTTATGACCCACACACTGTTTTAACATGTTAAATTTTCATTTTACAGATTAGAAAATAGCCTAGTGATCAATGAAGAGCAGTGTACTAGACAGTATAAATAACATGAACGATAGCCCAGAAATCTGATAATCGGCGTGTTGTGAAACTATATGTAGTTCAGAAATGTGGGAACACATCCTTGACTGCCTTTGTCTGTCTGTATTTGACTTTTTTAGTTTTCTGACCAGAGAGAGGTGATGGAGTAGATTTGACATTTAAATTGATACATACAGTAGCACACAGAAATTTACTTAAGTTTTCATAGTAAAGATGAGGAGTGCTGGTTTTACTTGCCTTGGCTTCACAGAATGCATTTCTCACTTATTCACTGCACTGAAGAGGAGGGCTAGTGCCTAGTCTAAATTAGAGGTCACACAACTAAATCCTTCATAGGCTAGCAGGTAAGTAGAGTGAAGGATGAAAAGAAGTCATGGGAACTGTGGTAAATGTATGCATTTAAGTTTCTTTGAACCGCACAGCTCTGCAGGTGGAGTTGCCAGCTTGTGGCTGTGCCGCACGCGCATAGTGATGGTTGCAGTAGCCACTCTCTCGCAGTTGATTTCTTAAAGCCTTAAGGTGTAAGACCCTCCTACTCCCCAAATAACCCTTGAGTCTGGGGGGACTAATGTGCTTTACCAGGGCTGGCGGCAGTGTTGTTCTTGTGAGCCAGAGCGTTCCAGGTCACATTTTACCGTCAGCTGACATGGCACATTCAGAAAACTTAAGTTGATGGGCAAACACCCATATGCCCTCGCCTCAAATCCAGCTGCTGTTGGTAGACCATATACATGCACACGCACCCATGTGCCTCACCGTTCACTGCGCCTCACCTTTATTACTCCTCCAGGTAATTTTTTAAAGAATAGTCTTCTATACAGCGAGGACACCACTATCACCCTTAAGCAAAAGAGGGAGATTTTCAGCAGTATCCTGTGATACGTAGTTTGTATTCAGAATTTTGCAGATGGTACCAAGAATGTGTTTTGGTTTATAGTGAGATGCAGCTTAGCACACATACACACCATTTATATAAAATAAGAAGCTTGCAAAATAGCATTATGCCTTGCATATGAATGAATTCAAATACAGCATTTTGTGTGGTTATTACTCAGTTACCTACTGTGGGAGAAATGAGATATAATCAAGAGAAAGTACACAGGAGTTTTCTGTTAGTAGTATATTTCCTAAGGTGAGCGGTGTGTGAATGTTTTTGTATTAATGCTATAGATTTTCCTGTGTTTCTTTCTTTTTTTTAAAGAAACTTAAGTGTGAAGTATAAATTACTAAAAATTAGGGCTGTTCTAATGAAAAAACTGTTACCAGAAATGTTTCAAGGTTAGAATACTGTCCACCGACCTGTGCTCAACTGTCTTTTTAGTGCAGTAAATGTACATCCTTGCTGTCCTGTGACTTCTTGCTCTAAGCGTGTCCCATGGTCTGTAAACATATTTTAAGTCTTTATAATCTTTAAAAGAAATTGCTTTAATCTCCCATTCTCTTGGGATTATTGTAGACTTTCTCTTTACTTTCTTTTAGAGTTCTTAAAAAAATAATCTATACTTAGACTCTCTAATACATTGCTTCAGTCCTGTGTCATCTGGCTTCTGCTCACTTGATTAAAATAGTTCTTGCTAAGGTCACTGATCTGAATGCCAAATCCAGACTTTTTTATTTTTAATTGTGGTTTAAAAAGCAGACTTACCAAAAAACTTCCAAAAAAACAGACTTACCCATTTTTATCTTAATAGATATCTACAATTTTTTTTGATCATTGACCATGTTCTCCTTTTTAAAGCCCTTTCATTCTCTGATTTTCCTTTGACCAGTTTTCAGCCTTTTTCCCTCCTATGGCTTTGTTTCATCTCTCTCCCCAGTTTTAGGTTTCATGTCTTCTGGATGTCCTCAGCCACTGTTGGGCCCTTCAAACTCAACATGTCCGAAATTGAACTCAGTTATCTTGCCGCATACTGGTTTCTCATTCTGGATCCCATTGCTTGAAAGGTTGGCACCCCCATTCATCCGCTCACCCGTCTAGAAATCTTAAGCTCATGCTTCACACTCCCTCTTCTTCGCGTCTCACAGGCTGCTGGTTTGCCATGCCCAGCTGGCTTTAAGTCCAGAACAGCTCTTGGCTCTGCTCCCTCCTCTGCGCTGCTGCCGCCATTGACTCAGTTCAGACACGCAGCAGCTCTTCTGTAGCTCTGTCAGACTCCATCTCTCAGACCAGAAGCCAGTCAGAATCCATGTATTGCTTCTGGTTGTGGTACTGCTTCTGTCTATAACCATCTTTAACCTAGGCTCTCAGCCTGTTTCTCTGGATGGCTGCTACACCTATTCGTTAACATGTTATCTGTGGCTGCTTTCCAGCTACTGTGGTAGAGTAGTCACCACAGAGACTGTTTGGCTGGCAGAACCTAAAATATTTGTTAATTGGACCTTCACAGAAAACCTTTGCCAGCCCCTGAACTAGAGATTAGAATAACTAAGGAAAACATTTTTCACTTTCTTGCTCAAGTGCTATTTGAAATTGTGCCCCTGAAGTTCTCTCGTATTCCAAATGATAACATCTCGTACTTCCTGGAAATGCTGTAAGGCCTTGCTTTCTGGTGAGATTGGAAGTCTTTAAGGCAGAAAGCATATATTTGGCTATTTTGTTTGTTACATGATACATATTTAACTTAGAAAAATGTATGAATTTTCCTGGATCTAAATTCTTCATGACTGAATTATGCAGTCCCCTGAATTCTCACCAGTCTTTGCTCTACCCCATGTATCTTCTTTGTGAATAGGTGCTGTGTAATACACTGCTATATTCTTCTTTTATTTTTTTTTCCTTTTGGCCATGCCTCCTGGCTTATGGGATCTCAGTTCCCCATCCAGGGATTGAACTCGGACCCTTGGTAATGAGAATGCAGAGTCCTAACCACTGGACTGCCTGGAATTCCCTCCCAGCCCACCCACTTTTAAAAAAATTGGAATATAGTTGGTTTGCAATGTTGTGTTCGTTTCTGCTGTACAGCAGAGTGAGTCAGCCACGAGTATACATATGCCCTCTTCCTTGGATTTCCTTCCCGTTTAGGTCACCACAGAGCACTGAGTAGAGTTCCCTGCACTAAACAGTCAGTTCTCATTGGGTGTCTATTTTATACATAGTAATATACATATGCCAATCCCAGACACCCCCCCCCCCATTGTGTCCATACGTTTGTTCCCTCCATCTGTGTCTCTATTTCTGTTTTGCAAGTAAGCGTCTATACCATTTTTCTAGGTTCTGCATGTCCTTTTATTTTTTAATACTCTTTTCGGGGTATAGTACCAGAGCTGCCCTCAGTCTTCCTATCGTAATTTTGTTTGAGAGTGGGGTGCTGATTTTAGATTTCACATGTTTTTTTCTCAGTTAAATGCAGCCTTCCAAATCTTGGTTTAAATTTTGTGTTTTGCGTTACACTGTGGAACTGAACTGTCCACTTTCCTCCCACCAGCGCAGGGCTTTACAGTCTCCCTGTTCCTCAGTTTCCTGGGAAAGCGTGACTGCCATCTTCTACTTACTAATGTTGCTGTATGTTTATCTTCCAGATCATTTGTAATGGTGGATTCTGGCTTCCTTGTGTGTTAAGGGAAGTGCATTATTTGACTTCTTTCAATTCTGAGGTAGTCTCCAACTGTGAAATGTTTTAGTTATGATCGCTGAGGAGTCCTGCACTTCTCACCCCACTCCCCCTGCCCCGCCCCGCCCTCCCCTGCCCCACACACACAGATTTTTCTGTCTAAGCTGAAGTGTTTTTCATAACAAAAAGTGGTCTTTGTGACCTATCGTTGGTAAATGCAGTTTTTTGAGGTAGCCTCTTAATTTATGTTTTTGGGAAAGTATCAAGTATGTTCCAGATTAAAAATAGAGTTTTAGCTAATAATTACTGATGGCATCTCTTATTTTCCTAAAATACATGGGCATACACAGCAAAAGGCAGGTATGGACCATAATCTCCTCCAAAACTAGGTCATGGCCAGCCAGATTGTGAGAAAGTTTCACTACCATTAAAGATTGGTTTGCAAAGTGTATTCTGCTGTTTTCTGGGGCATTTTGCTTTTGATGTATTCAGACATTAAAAAAAAAAGAAAAAAAACCTTACCTTTCTTGTAAATAGCCAAGTTTTTTTTTTTTTTTAATGGTTTCTTTGCTTTTATGTATACGAAATTCTCATCACAAATTCATGGTTTCATCTTTAACACTTGAATCATTTGGATTTACTTTTGATAGATCATCTCATTTAGGAAATCTTTAAAAGTATTGAATATTCCTTTTCTTTGGGTGATTTAAAATACTAACATTTGGCATATAACCTTAGATAATATACGTGGGTCCATTTCTGGATTAATTTTTCTGTTCTTACATACTCTGATAGGACGGTGCTGTTTAACTAGTGCATGATAAAAGTGGATTATGGATTTTATTTATATGTCTTATGTGAATTTTTATATCTCTTTAATCAAATTACTGACTCTTGTTAGTAAATTTTTATAATTAAACTCAGAAGGAATGTTGTTATATCTTCCTGTTGAGGAGCAAGTTTATATTTAATCAGGTTATCTGCTATGACCTACAATAAAATTTAATCGAATATTTTTGTTAACTTTATTTCAAAGGTTCCTTAATACTTTTTGTGGTTCCTATAATTTGGATCCTTTTCCATCCCATTTTCTTGTTGGTTATTTTTGGTGCATAGGAAAACTGGCTTTTTACATGTTAACCCTTTTTGTTCCTTTTCTACTATCTTGACCTCGTTTGGGGGGTCATATTTCATCAGTTTGTGCTTCTAGCACAAAGTTGAGTAGTTGTGCTGATAACAGATTCCTGTCTTTTCCCTGTTGTTAGGGGAATGCTGATTATGTTTCACTGTTAAATCCCAGGTCCACTCCTTTGTTTTCAATTTGGGTAGTTTTGTCTGTCTTTCTCAGTCTTGTTTTCTTATTCCTGCTGGGAAGTGGCAAGACACACGCACGCAAATAATAGATCAGAAGTACTTTTGCTACAGACCATGGCTTGACTGTTTTAGATTTGGAGAAAAGTGGAAGGTTTGGGACTTGCTGATGTTCTGGATTTGCTATTCACAGGAAAGAATCAAGGGTGAATCTTAGGTTTTAGAAAACTTACCAAGATGAAGAAAACTGGAAAAGAAGCAGGCTTGCTTTTTCCTTGGAGAGGAGGTGCCTGTGGAGGTATAATCTAGGAGTTAACAACCTTTTTGAGATATCTAAGTAGAGATTTAAAGTAAGCACGTTGGTGTATGGTTTCTAACTTTGCTCTTTATGAGAGAGGTATGGTAGAATGAATAACTTTGCAGATAGGACTGAAAATGATAATCATTGATACACATTAATTAGTGAAAAACTAATGGCCCTCATTTGTATCTGAATCAGATACAGTTCAAAGCAATTTTAGTTAGCAATCATTTAATCCTTGCAACTCTGTGAGGTAACTACTATTACTATTCCCACTTTATAGATGAAGAGTCCAAGGCACAGGAAGATTTGAGGGTCTTACCTGTAGTCACACAGATGGTAGATAACAGAGTGACTTTTAAACCCAAGCAGGCTGGCTTCGAGAGTTTTACTCTGCATCACTGCACCAAACTGCCCTTCATAGAGCACTTATTTGAAGCCAGCAGTGAGCTGCATACTTTACGTATGAAACTAGGTTAACTAACAACCAGGTAAAGAAGTCCGTATGTGCTGTGTATATTCCCATCTTACTAGTTTGGTCATACAGCTGCTACACAGACCTCAGTCTGGGTATCTCTAGAGTCCCAGCTATGTTCTGAGCCACCTTGCTTTTTTACTTTAGGATGAATTCTGATTTTCTCACCTTATTTTCTACAGCCCTTGAGCCTCCATTTCTTCATCTGTAAAGGGAAGGTAATGCCTACTCTAGGGCTGTTTCAAGGATTCAGTGACAGTATTCCACATAGAGCTTGTGCTCCAGCATGCTGAATGATATTGCCAGCAGTGCAGGCACTGTTTGTTAGTGAGACTGATGTTTTTGTGTCCTTTATTTCCTGAGAAAAATCCTCCTCGTGGGCACTGAAAGATGAAAGGCTTTCCTTGGAAGCTTCGAACTGCCAAGTAATTTTTAGTTAGAGAGTGGAAGTCAGAAGCACTTAGAGAACTTCTAAGAAAATATATATATTTAATGAGTTATGTATACGTTTTTGGTCTCTGTTTAATCCCCCCCCCCCTTGTTTTTTGCTACTTGTTCTAGCTCTTCACCTTTTGCTGCTTAGCAATTATGCTTTGAGAAATAATGATGCATGTTGAATCTGATTTTCCATATCAGCAATACCCTCGTGGGCTTTTCTGGTTCCTCAGACAGTAAAGAATCCCCCTGCAATGCAAAAGGCCTGGATTCGTCCCGTGGGTTGGAAAGATCCCCTGGAGAAGGGAACGACTACCCACTCCAGTATTTTGGCCTGGAGAAGTCCATGACAAAGGAATCTGGCAAGGTTACAGTCCATGGGGTTGCAAAGAGTCGGAGACAACTGAGTGACTTTCATTTCACTATACCCTCACAATGAGTGATATTTTACTTTCTGGGCTTATAGCACCTAGTGTTTGGTTCATTATATCTAGGACATGACTTAAGCATATGTATTACTTACAAACACTAAATATGATGCTGATGACTACTGTAGTAAAGAACTACAATATGAACAACCCCCTGAGGACAGTCTAAATGCCCACATCTTATCTCTGAAGATTCCTAACTTAACCAGATTTTTAAACTGAATGAGAGTGATGCATTTGGGACAATTTTATAAGCAATAAAATAACTAGATGATAATACATACCAATAAGTCTGAAGTTTATAGGATTATATGACTAGTCATTAATGTCTTCAATGTCAGCAGTTGAATTTTTAATCATAACTTTGATCTTTAGCATATCAACTGTTTTTTGTTGTCTTCTAATAAACATGACTCTTAACACATTTTTATGAAGGCAGTATTTCTACTTGTGTGCTGTATTTTTCAGATTGAATTTGAACACTAATGAAATGCAAATATAATGGAAAAGGCTTTATAATTCTTACAAACTTGTTATAATACCCAAAACAGTTGTGTGAAATAGCTATTCTAAAAACATGTGGATAAAAAAGGATTCCTAATATATTTCTAGTACATTTCACCAAGTTTGGCCTGTCCACTTGTCATTTCCCATTTGCATCCCAGCCCCTTTCTTTCTGAGGTTGGGCCTCCAAGCCTAGGTTGCTCCATCGTCCTAATAAATCATTTCTACCTTGTTCTTCCTGACTCCAAATTCTTTATTTGCTGATATGTTCATTCATTCATTCACATATATATTGAGGAGCTATTATGTTCCAGGTACTACTCTGTGCTCTTGGAATAACATAATGAACCAAGCAACAAATTTCCTGCCTATGTGGAATTAATTATTGAATACGGAAAGTTCGTGGCTGGGATATAACCAGTGCCCTTGTAATTATATTGCCAAGCGTTATATTTTGTTGAGGAGCCATACACATTTATAATATATTCATCATTTTTCCAAACACTTGATTTTTTTTGTGTTTCTTCTTTATTCTAGATATAAACCACAATACTCCAGGATCCCATTATGAAAATTCAGAGCGGGGACCTGTGTCGTCTACAAGTGACTCTAGTACAAACTGTAAGAATGCTGTTGTGAACGACTCCCCTGAGAAAGAAGCATGGCCCTCAGCCCCTGGCAGTGATCCGGAGTTGGTTTCAGAATGTATGGATGCTGATTCTGCCTCCAGTTCTGAATCAGAGCGACCCATCACTATCATGGCTTCAGGGAGCACAGGTGGTGAAAATGATGGCCTTCGGAATAGCGCTGGACTTGGATCCCAGAACAAGTTTGTGGTTGGTAGCAGCAGCAATAATGTGGGCCACGGAAATAGCACTGGGCCGTGGGGCTTTTCCCATGGAGCCATAATAAGCACATGTCAGGCCTCTGTGGATGCTCCTGAAAGCAAATCGGAAAGTAGCAACAATAGGATGAATGCTTGGGGCACTGTAAGTTCTTCATCAAATGGAGGGTTAAATCCAAGCACTTTGAATTCAGCTAGCAACCATGGTGCCTGGCCAGTATTAGAGAACAACGGACTTGCCCTAAAAGGGCCTGTAGGGAGTGGTAGTTCTGGCATCAATATTCAGTGCAGTCCCTTAGGCCAGATGCCTAACAATCAGAGTATTAACTCTAAAGTGGGTGGTGCTTCCACCCATGGTACCTGGGGAAGCCTTCAGGAAACTTGTGAATCTGAAGTAAGTGGTACACAGAAGGTTTCATTCAGTGGTCAACCTCAAAATATTGCCGCTGAAATGACTGGACCAAATAACACTACTAACTTTATGACCTCTAGTTTACCAAACTCCGGTTCAGTACAGAATAATGAACTGCCTAGTAATACAGGGGCCTGGCGTGTGAGCACAATGAATCATCCTCAGATACAGGCTCCCTCGGTTGTAAACGGCACTTCCCTTTCTCACCTTAGCAATGGAGAGTCAAAAAGTGGAGGCTCTTACGGTACTACATGGGGTGCCTATGGTTCTAATTACTCTGGAGACAAATGTTCAAGCCCTAATGGCCAAGCTAATGGTGACACTGTGAATGCAACTCTAATGCAGCCTGGCATAAACGGGCCTGTGGGCACTAACTTTCAAGTTAACACAAATAAAGGAGGCGGCGTGTGGGAGTCCGGAGCAGTGAATTCCCAGAGTGCATCCTGGGGAAATGGTGCAAATTCTGGAGGAAGTCGAAGAGGATGGGGAGCTCCTGCACAGAACACTGGCACTAATATACCCAGCGTGGAATGGAACAAACTGCCTAGCAATCAGCATTCCAGTGACAGTGCGGATGGCAACGGTAAGAAGTTTACAAACGGATGGAAGTCTACTGAGGAAGAGGATCAGGGTTCTGCCGCATCTCAGACGAATGAGCAAAACAGCGTGTGGGCCAAAACGGGAGGTACAGTGGAGAGTGAAGGTAGTACAGAAAGCACTGGACGCCTCGAGGAGAAGGTGACTGGGGAAAATCAGAGCAGAGAGAGAAGAAAAGTGGACCAGCACACGTTACTCCAAAGCATTGTGAACAGAACTGACTTAGACCCCCGTGTCCTGTCCAACTCTGGCTGGGGACAGACTCCTATTAAGCAGAATACTGCCTGGGATACTGAAACATCACCTAGAGGGGAGAGAAAGACTGACAATGGGACAGAGGCCTGGGGAAGCTCTGCAACACAGACTTTTAACTCAGGGGCATGTGTAGATAAGACTAGCCCTAGTAGTAATGATACCTCATCTGTATCGGGGTGGGGAGATCCCAAACCTGCTCTGAGGTGGGGAGATTCCAAAGGCTCAAGCTGCCAGGGGGGATGGGAAGATGACTCTGCTGCTACAGGAATGGTCAAGAGCAATCAGTGGGGGAACTGCAAAGAAGAGAAGTCCGCATGGAATGATTCGCAAAAGAACAAACAGGGATGGGGTGATGGACAAAAGTCAAACCAAGGGTGGTCCGTCTCTGCCAGTGATAACTGGGGAGAAACTTCAAGGAGTAACCATTGGGGAGAGGCTAACAAGAAGTCTAGCTCAGGAGGTAGTGACAGTGATAGGTCTGTTTCTGGTTGGAATGAACTCGGTAAAACCAGTTCTTTTACATGGGGAAATAACATTAATCCAAATAATTCATCAGGCTGGGACGAATCTTCTAAACCGAATCCTTCCCAGGGATGGGGAGACCCTCCAAAGTCTAATCAGTCTCTAGGTTGGGGAGATTCATCAAAGCCGGTCAGTTCTCCAGACTGGAACAAGCAACAAGACATTGTCGGATCTTGGGGCATCCCGCCGGCGACAGGCAAACCTCCTGGTACAGGCTGGCTGGGAGGACCTATGCCAGCCCCAGCGAAAGAGGAAGAACCCACGGGCTGGGAGGAGCCATCCCCAGAATCCATACGTCGCAAAATGGAGATTGACGATGGGACTTCAGCTTGGGGAGATCCCAGCAAATACAACTACAAAAATGTGAACATGTGGAACAAAAACGTCCCAAATGGCAGCAGCCGCTCAGACCAGCAAGCACAGGTACACCAGTTGCTACCGTCTGCAGGTACCATCTCAAACAAAGAGGCAAGCGGTGGCTCCGGTAAGTTCTCGTTTTCTGCAGTCTTGATTATTTCTCATAGTGCTTCATAGTCGCAGGAGCCTTGTTTCAATTTACTGATTTTGGATGTGCACACAAACCAATTTTTTTTTTAAACTCTAATCCAGGAGAAGTTTGTAGGGAAGAAGATTATGGGGAAGGTGTTACTGTCAGGAAACGGCTCTGCCTTTGGTAGTATTGGCTGTGAATCCCACGTACTCCATTCTCTATCCAGAAAGTTATAGACGGCAGGATTGGAAAAGGGACGTCAAGTGGGAATACTGTGCACTTTCCTCATCTCACTTTTTCTGACTTGAGCCGTTAACATTTTGGTTTTATTGTTTGACTATCCCCAGAAATAAAACAAGTACCTAAAAGTACAGTCCTCTAAAAATCTAGATACTGTAATTGGCCATAGAAGGGATTTATTTAAGTAGGCATGTTGAATACAGCGTGTATGCGTGTGACAGTGACATTTTCACTAGTTGTCATTGAGATGTGCTGTCTTTTTAATGGAGGTTTCGTTGAATAATAATCCTGTTGGATGTAGAGACAGAAGTGTTTTCATGAACTAACATTTCAGTGCCTAATTCTTTTTTCTGAGTATTATTAATTTAGATTTAATTCTAAGAAGAAATGTGTGTGTATCTAAGGGGAAGGCTGTTGTGGTTCTTTTAAAACAATGTATTTATGGCTTAGCTTAGCCTTAGTTGATTACGGTTGGCTTTGGACAGCCTAATAAATTTTAAGAAGCGTTGTCCAGCATATACAAGTAGGATGCCTACCTATCATTAGTCTTATATTAAACTACATTTTCCAGAACAGTGATGTTGAAAGGTTGTAGTTATAATAAAAGTTTTATGCACATTCTGTTAGCCAGCTTGATCACCTGCTTGACTAGGTTTGACTCAGAATGACTTGGCTTTTATAGGAATTAAATTCATCCTCAAAGGAGGATGACTTACCATAATTAAGGTTATTCAAAAGAATCTGCTGTGCACCTTGAGGGCAATTCTGAAAGAAGAGGTGAAAAAAAATTATAGTTGGATTATAATAATGGAAAATTATTTGTCGTCTTTACCTAAAACAGAGGCCATCCTTTTTGCCCATCACAGCATCATTATTTAATACACAAATGTGAAGGTCTTCTTTTGTTCCCTAAGTATTCCTTATTACCCCTTCAACCTGCTGATGACTTCTTTTCCCACACTTTCTAAAGGCTGGGGTGAGCCCTGGGGGGAGACTTCAACTCCAGCCACAACTGTGGATAATGGTACTTCAGCCTGGGGTAAACCCGTAGACAGTGGGCCTAGCTGGGGCGAACCCATTGCTGCGGCATCCAGCACATCCACGTGGGGCTCCAGCTCTGTTGGTCCACAAACATTAAGCAAATCTGGTAAGTTACTGATAATTCCTGGTTTCCGTTGGATAGCAGTGGTGATCTCATTGACTGTAATTAAGTAATTGGATAACGTTTATGACGTTGATAATGTATCCACATATTATTGTAATTGTCAAGCAACTTTCATGCTATCCAACACAAGAGACTGAGTATAATAGTCTTGGGGACACATATCCAAGTGGTCTGGCTCAGGTACCAGACAGGTCCCTAAATACTGTACAGATAATGAGCAGAGTTCAGGAAGGACCCTCAATATTCAGACAGACATTGTTACTATTCTTGTAGGGATTCCAAAGACCAAGTATAGTGATGAGATACTTTTTGCTTCTGACCTGCATGCTGCACTTTTGGGCCATTCTCTTTAAAAATATGTATTAAGATGAATTTTTAAAAATTCCATTCATCCTCGTGGCCCTAAGCAAATAAACGAACATGAATGCCACCAATGTCCCATGTTTAGGAACCCTCTGATTTGTAAAAGCATGAGAAGTGTTCTATTGAAAATGTTACTAAAAATAAATTCTTGTTTAGCTTTTAGCTCAGTATTTAACATACATTTTTGCCATGCAAACCTGGGAAGGGAAATGAAAGAGGGTCTCTAGGTTGTCCCCCGCTCTGCCCCGTTAATGAGTGCTCATCCTCCGGAAAGAATTGTTTGACTGTAGCATGTTTCTTTTTGTCACAAATCCACAATCAGGGCCAAAATCTATGCAAGACGGCTGGTGTGGTGATGATATGCCCTTGCCTGGAAATCGCCCCACTGGCTGGGAAGAGGAAGAAGATGTAGAGATTGGAATGTGGAATAGTAATTCATCTCAAGAGCTTAATTCATCTTTAAATTGGCCACCATATACAAAGAAAATGTCTTCGAAGGTAAACATTTCAAGGGCAAAGCCCTTGAAACTTTAAATTCCAAAGGTAGTTGCCCCACAGAAGATTACGTGCTTGCCTGCCCACTTATGGCAGTCAGTATAGTCCAGGCAGTCCCCAGCTTAGGTAGAGCTTCCTGTGTGGGCGGCCACCTAGAGAGACCTAGGACCACGGGAAGGTCCTTTCTCCCCACGGCTACAGCTTGGCATCTCTCGCCTCCTCCCCCTCCACCAGTGCTACCTGGGACAACCTCACCCCAGGATGGTGCCTGCAGTGGGGAGGATGAAGAGAAGGGCAGACCTCCATGCTGACGCCTCCTGTCCCACTGCCAGTCCATCTCCCATTCCACCGCCTCACCTGGAGCCCCGAGCCTCCGCGTTACCCAGAGTTTCCGTGCTCGTTATTCATCCCCCATCTTCGTCCCTTCTCTACTCAGTAAGGTCCTGGGACTGAAATCTCTAGGAATGAGTAGAGCACTTGGTTTTGCTTTTATATGTAGACAAACCTTATTCCAGACCTGGCTCTGCATCAGAATTGTAAGGCCTTTGTTAAAAGTGTAATTTCCTATACCCTAGGCCTACTGTTGATTTGGAAATTGAGCCAAGTTTCTTGTTCTCAACAAGCTCGCCAAGTGTTTCTGATACAGAGCCAAGTTTGAGAAGACTAGTGTCAGATTTTCTTGGGGCTCATTTTCAAAATATGTGCTTAGTCCCCCCAGGTGATTCTGATACATCCTTTCCAACCTGTTTGAGAATGAATTCTTTTTGAGGGACCTCAGAAGTCAGATACCAGTAGCCCATGGCCAGGGTCCCTCCCTTTTGAGCCTGGGGCTCTAAGTCTAGGACCTGTCATTTTCATTTTGAAGACTTTTCATTGGGCTGCAATTGCCTGTTGCCTCACCGTATAGCGTATGAATCATTTTCCCGTATTTTACATAAATCATTTGATCCTCATAACCTTCTGAGATAGAATACTGATAAGGAGTTTGAAACTGGAAAAGGTGGTGGCTTGCCCCAAGTTGCATAACTAGTGACAGAGCAAGGATTTAAGTGTAGGTCTTCCAGTTCCAAACCCTGTGTTCTTCCCACTGGACCATGCTGTTTTATGACTTTGTCTTTCCTTACAGGGTCTGAGTGGCAAAAAAAGGAGAAGGGAAAGGGTGTGTAGCCTTTTTACTCTTTCTCCTTTGTTTCTACTAGTAAAAATCTTTTAGAAAGCAACTGCAAATATTTATTTAGCCTCTGCTGTGTGCCAGGTACTGTGCTTAGTGCTGGGGGTTCAAAAACACTAGGATAAGTGCATACTTCCGGGAGCTCAGGGTTTCGTATGGGGGTGTGAGGAGTGCTCTAAGGAGTGTTAGCTTGAGTTTCGAAGATGCCTGGGAGTGGGATGTGTTAGGAAAAGTGGTAGCCTGAAATACAGACTGTTGGGGGGAAGAGGTGACAGTCTACTCCACAGTTAGATTAGGGGCAGATACTAAAGTGTTTTCAGTAGCATGCCAGATAATTTGAACTTTATTTAGCATAATGTATGGAGCCAATCAAACTGAATAAAAGGCAGCATCAGTTTGGTTTTTAAAATTGGAAGAAAGACCAAAGTTAATGATCTCATTTAGGAAACTTCTGCATTCATTCAGGTTAGAAAGGACGGCCTGAATTGGGAAGCAGAAATAAATATTTAGTAGAAGGGACTGATTTGAGAGACATTTGGGATTAAAGAGACAGATTTTAGCAACCAGTTAAGTATGGGGTGGGAGTAAAAGAGGAAAAGGAATCAAAGTCAACTTCAGAAACCTTGGAAAGGGTTAGATGCTTGCTTCAGAGACCTGCTTTCAAGGGGAAATTACGAAGCTGTGTTCTGTTCCACAGTCAGAAGGAACAGGTAGTAGCAACGGGCTAGGGAAATTATGGCAGCAAACTGAGAATGGTTCTGTGATCGTTTATGGGCGGCCTTGGTCTCTGTGGCTTCCAGCCTCCCTGTCTACCAGGCTGCTAATCGTGGGCCGTTTGTTCTCTCGGCTCATGTTTCCAAGTGGTTTCCGTACCTTATACCCCAACCAGCCACGGAAAGCCAACACCAAGTAGGAAGGATCCCAGCTTTAGTTGCTGCTGGGGATATTGTGTTCTTGGCAACAGAAATTGGAATTTTAAAATACTCTTTCTTATGGAAACATATGGTGTTTTTTCAGTACAGTGCACATAGCATAATTAAATTATGGTTTTAATTGGTTTCTTTGGACTAACCTGAGAGCCTAGTGACTATTTTTACTTTGCTTTGGTGTGAGAATTCTACAAATCCAAATTATAATTAATTTTTTAGAACACAGTCCACTTGTGTATTGGAAACTGTCTGATGAACAGTTCTCCATTATCCAGAGGACCTGTTTACTTTCTGTGGGTCATCAAGGCCCTTTGCTTCTGTCTTTTCCTTCTGACTGCTTGCCCTTAGAGATTTCTCTGTGCATTACAGCTATACCAGAGGACTGGAGCAAAGGAAGTTGAAAATCAAATAAGTTGATTTTTAATTATTAACAACTCTGTGAGAAGAGTTGGTTGGAGGAGAAATTATTGGCTAAAAATGAGAGTTGGGAGTTGTCTTGAAATTTAATTAATCCATCACTATACCCAGATAAATAGAGATGGCCATGGCATCTTTCTGCTCTTTTATTTTACAAAGGGAATGATGAAAGGTGGAAACAAACAAGAAGAAGCATGGATAAATCCATTTGTTAAACAGTTTTCAAATATCAGTTTTTCGGTAAGTATGTTTTCTTAGCAACCTCCTCCCCTTTTAATGGTGGTTCATAAACTTACCCTAATTTCATTTTTTTGTTTTCTTTAATTGTTCTCTGAGTCGCTATGAATATGCTGAGGTTAGAATAAAATTTTCCATGAATTATTTATTTTTATAGTTACAGCTAAAAATACTGATCACATATTTTCTTTTATTATTTTTTATCATGTGTGGCAATGAAAAATGAGGTTTTATGATCCACTTAAATTTCACAAATAATTAAATAAAGTAAAATGCTTCACTTTTATTTTCCTTTGCAAGTTAAGGTCAACTGACAAGCTACTTTTTTCTTTTTCAGAGAGACTCGCCAGAAGAAAATGTACAGAGCAATAAGATGGACCTTTCTGGAGGTGAGAAAAAATTAAATCAGCTTGAGTTTCATATTCATCATTGATAGGGAGACTCACCTGTGACATAATCCAACTGAAAGAGCATTGACCTCAACCAGGAGAGGGAGCTCTGGGTTTCTGCTTCAGTGTTCTGTTCTCTTTGGCGTACATTAGAATGTGGGGATTATGCGATTTGGTGTGCCTTTTAAAGTGTAAATCACTGTGCAAATCTAAGCTAATGGTACTGCTGGTCTTTGGTTACTGCAGATTTAGTCCTGTCAAGAATAAGTTATCCAGGTTGGGTGAGACAGTCTTTCTTAATTTAGGGAACACTTTTTACAGAGGCCCAGATACAGTGACAGAAGCATCTGAAGCCATATTGGAGAAACGGCAAGTAGTTCCCTGTAGTTGAAGAATAGATAGAAACTGACTGTGGTGGTGGGAATGTGCTGTCAGTAAAAGCTGTTCCTAGGTGGATTTGCTAGAAAACGAGGTGAGGGCTAAATCATATGGCACTTGGGTGTCTGAGCTTTATTCTGAAAATAAGAGATTAAAGAATTGTAAGCAGGAGAATGGAATGATTTGGATTTATGTTTTAGAAAAATAATCATGGCTGTAGATTGAAAATCTTGGGACAGAAAACATTGGCAGCGAAGGAAGACTAAAAGTTACTAAGCATAGCAAACCAGTTAGAGATTTTGTTGCTGTAGCTGGTGAGAATTTTCATAGCTCTTCGCTAAGACAGTTGGTGGGGACAATCTTAATTCAGTGGAGAGATAGGGATCAGAATCAGTACAAGTTGATAATTTGTTTGAACCAGTTTGTTAGAGAGGATGAGCACAAGGGTATGGTAAAAGATAATTCCCAGCCTTTTGTCTGGACAGTTTTGTAGGTGGTAGTGTTACTGGTTTAGTCTAAGTTCAGATGGAGGCGAGGGACCATGTAGTAATTTGAACAGGCGAAGTTTAATACAGATGTAAAGAATTACTGTTAGATTGATGAGGGATTGGCTAGGAAGAGATAATAACAGGACCGCCTAAGAATATATGAATAGCTGATACAAGAAGTAACCTAGAGACTAAATTGTAAAAGTCAACTGTCAGCAGCTTAAAAATGGAAAAAGCGAAGAGAAAGAAGAAAGTGGCCTGTACAGCTAACATAGATGAGCAGTAGGTAACACGCAGAATTGTTGCTAATTAGGTGAATGGTGAGAGAAGCCACTTCTGCTTTCACCTTTGGGTTCTTGCTGCGTCCTTTTAGGGTGTTGTCTCTCAGTTTGCTTTGTACCTGAGTCTTCAGTAACCACTTCTACCTTTCAGTTTGGCTAGCTACTTTTGGATATCTGTGGTAAGACCAGTTAAGCGCATTATTACTCTTTTCTTTGCTATGAAATGAGTTCTTGACCAGACAGTGCTGTGAGGAGTGATGGATAAGGCCTCTGTGAGACCATGGATGGTAAGGGGGTGGGGGGGGGGGGCGGAATCCATATCCAGAATATGTGTCTGTTCCTATGAGGACAAGGCCCTCCCTCCCACATGACTCACTGAATGGCAAGAGAAGTTGCTGGGATGCTATGTTGTTGGGACTTGCTGGCAATTACCCTTCTAGGGCACTGGGACAAGCTTCTCATGGAGGGCTGTGTCACCATAGACACTGCTACAGAGCTGCTTGGAGGTATTTGGGAATGGTGGTAGAAGCTGGCCTCGGGTGAGGCTCACCACCCTGAACTGCGAGGGTAGGGCACAGGAGAAGCTGGAAGCACTGCCAAAGCCTCCAAGAGCAAGTAGGCAAAACTTCTGCCTGCAGCGTCTCTCCAGTGCCCCTTGCTGATAAAACCTCAGTGCCAGTTGGCGAAGGAAGAAAATGTAGAGCCCAGATACAGTTTCAGAGAGCAGTCAACAAGGGTGAATTTGGAGCTGAGAGACAAGAAACCAGTAACTGCCATTATTTGAGATAGGAAATACGTAATAGGTTGGATAGACAAGATTGCTGAGTTCAAAGTTGCTATGAAAATCATGTGGTGATATCCAGTAACTAGTAAAAAAAGAAATCTGGGTGTGGAGCTTATAAAAGGTAGGGCTGGAGATAATAAGTATAATTAAATTAGACATTAATGGTAGTACAGCTTCAAAAATAGGTTATGGAGGGAATTCCCTGCCGGTCCAGCAGTTAGGACTCTGTGCTTTCACGGCCATGGGCCTCGGTTCTCTGGTTGGGGAACTAAGGTCCTGCAAGCTGCGTGATGTGGCCAAAAAATTTAAAAAGTTAAAAAAAAGGAGGGGTTTTAGAGTGATAGACCAAAGACAAAGTCCAGGGGCAAAAAATGGCATTTAAGGAAAGATATCACGAGAAATGGAACAAGTGATTGTCCTGGTATGGATTTGACCCTGGAGGTTAGGAGGAGTGTCACTGGTAACTTAGCCAAGCGCTAAGGGCCTTCTTAAACGATTGGTCAAGGGAAGGCTGCCACATTTGGAGCTCAGATGGTTTCTGAAGTGATGCCGAATGGAGGAATGGTTTGGGGAGAGGATGTATCACACTACCTTTTTAAAAAAAGATTTTATTAGGTAGGCAAAAATAATGTGGATTTTTAGGAAAGAACAACTTAGAGATTTGAGAGAAAAGTTGCCTAGGTTAGATGTCAAAAGTGAGGAAAAGAGTTGAAAATGGCTATCTTGGATGTTTCAGTGAATTAACAGAGGGAAAGGGAACAGGAAAGAATTTGTTGCAAATGCTTATTGAAGAATACTTTCCTTTTGGTGGCTCAGACAGTAAAGAATTTGCTTGCAGTGCAGCAGCCCCGGGTTCAGTCCCTGGGTCGAGAAGATCCCCTGGAGAAGGGAATGGCAACTCACTCCAGTATTCTTGACTGGAGAATCCCATGGACAGAGGAACCTGGTGGGCTATAATTCATGGAGTCACAAGAGTCAGACATGACTGCGCGACTCTACTTCCTTTTGTTAAAAATTTTTCCTTTCCACTCGCCTAAAATGAGGGTGGTAAAGGTGGGTGTGTCATGGTGGCAACAGCAGCAGCTCTCTCAAAGGAGGACAGCAGTTGCAAAGAAATTGTGGGTGAGATCTGAGGATGGAGCCTAACGAACAAGGGAATGGACTGCAGTTTTAACAAGTTGAAAACCAAGGTCTCAAGTTTGTGTGACTAGGAGAGCAAAGACACTGCCTCTGAGCCCCATGAGATCGAAGGGCAATATCGTGCTTGGTTTTTCCGGTTAGAAGTGACGAAGGGGCATTCAAGTGACGGTGCCCAGCAGGCGGTTGAAGATGTGCCACTGAGCACAGGCGTCAGGTCAGAGTAGACGTTGGTATTTGAGGATCACCTTGATGGTGAATAAGCCTAAGGGAGGCCAGTTTGAAGAGAGTTGAAAGACTGAGACCTTGAACATACTGAGTACATCCCAACATAAAAGAAACAAAGAAGTGGGCTCAGCTTGGAGAGAGGAGGACTCCGGACAGGCATAATGTGGTAAGGATGTGAAGTTAGAGCTTTGTTTAGGATGGTAGCCTGGGAGCTGGCTGTTCCAAGCACAGATTGTTGCTAGACACAGGGATACCATGAGAGGAGAGGAGGTCATATTTATTGCAGAAAAGTCAGTGAGGAGAGCAGAGCAAGCCCTTAGGGAGAGGAAGATCTTTCCCATCTGCTGAATGGGGTGATGATAGTAGAGTTCACAGCAGTGCCTGGCACATTGTAAGCATCTGCTGGGTGATGGTTAGTCACGGTGCTGTTCCTGTTGTTTGTTACTGGAAACTGTGTTGTTATAAAACTAAGCAGATTTGAGATGACCAGCGATATCTTACCTTTCTCTTTACTAGTCTGTTGTCAAGTTATTTGGTTCAGTAAAATAATAGTGTCTGCTAAACCTAACGTGTGAGGAATATAAGGTTTATTAAATGCTATGCATTTTTCACATGTCAAGGCGGAAGTCATTTTGGTTTGGAAGTATTTCTCTTTCTATTGTAAATTCATCTGAAACTAAATAGGTTAATTCTCTGCCTACTTGATGACATAATTTCCTGCATTTGTTAGGAATGTTACAAGACAAACGAATGGAGATAGAGAAACATAGCCTAAATATTGGTGATTACAATCGAACGGTCGGGAAAGGCCCTGGTTCTCGGCCTCAGATTTCCAAAGAGTCTTCCATGGAGCGCAGTCCTTATTTTGATAAGGTAAGTTGTCTGTCTGTTTTCTGTCTTGTTTTACCCCTGTGGCCAAGAAAGCAATACATTTCATAGCATAATTTCTCATTAATAGTTTAGAACATTTAATATAATATGAAGTGCTCTGACCCAGTTCCAAATATTACTGGGCTTGTAGTTCACTGTCCTTTTATGTCGCAGTTGATTACAGGGATTGTATTCATATTTTCCTCTTAACCCTGTAAAATATGTTTGGTTCTTTTTGTGTGCTCTAGAATTAACACTAATCTGATCTCTTCTGTTCTCTACCTGTTTCCTGTTGATGCTGGAATGTCATGTGACTTCTCTCCTGTTGCTGCAATGATTTCTCCCTTCCACTTGTTTGCTTGGCTGGTGTTGCACGTCTTTCTGTCTGTCCAATCAGGATGGCATTGTAGCAGATGAATCCCAAAACATGCAGTTTATGTCCAGTCAAAGCATGAAGCTTCCCCCTTCAAATAGTGCACTACCTAACCAGGCCCTGGGCTCCATAGCAGGGCTGGGTATGCAAAACTTGAATTCTGTTAGACAGGTAAGTCCACACGTGTATTTCAGGCTCTCTGTTGATTTGTATAAGTAATAAGAGCTCTCTTACATGTAGTTGCTGTGTTTAAATCAGAATTACAGTGTGTGGTAATGGGATGTTAGTCCCTAAAGGATCCCAGTGTTATTTGGTGGTGGCGGTTTGTTTTCGTAGAATGGCAATCCCAGTATGTTCGGTGTTGGAAACACAGCAGCACAACCCCGGGGCATGCAGCAGCCTCCAGCACAACCTCTCAGTTCATCTCAGCCTAGTCTCCGTGCTCAAGTGCCTCCTCCATTACTCTCCCCTCAGGTGAATAAGCTTCTCCACTAGACTCTCTACTGTGTTTTGTGTATTGCGAGCTTGAGTTTCTTTTATCAACATAGTTAACTCACCATTGTGATCCTCAGGTTCCAGTTTCATTGCTGAAGTATGCACCAAACAACGGTGGCCTGAATCCGCTCTTTGGCCCTCAGCAGGTAGCCATGCTGAACCAGCTATCCCAACTAAACCAGCTTTCTCAGATCTCCCAGTTACAGGTAAGTGGAATAGAATCACAGCCTTACTCAGCGTACGCTCATTGTCTACTGTGAACTCCACACTAGAGTCTGCGCAGAAAGTGTTTTTCAGTAGGCAGAGTGGGCAGAGTCGTGGCCCTCAGGGAGCTTCTAGTCTCTTAAGTGAAGGCAGATGGTAAACTGGAAGGGCAGGATGTGGTGTGAGCAAGCCCAGCCAAGTCTGGAGTGGCCGTGAGAGTAGGATGATTGGGAAACGTTTACCTGATGAAGTGGAAGTTTGGATTGAGCCAAGGACTGAATTCACCAGAATGGCTGGAGGCCAGCGAGTCCAAACAAGAGATGGCACTGGATGAGGCAGGGCGTGATGCATCAACTCGATGGAGCCATGCCTTTGTAGGTCCCTCTGCCGCAGTCACTCTGCAGCACGCTTGTCTGTGATGATGTGATGCTGACGACCTGTTTGCACTTTTCCTTCCAGCGATTGTTAGCGCAGCAGCAAAGGGCGCAGAGTCAGAGAAGCGTGCCTTCTGGGAACCGGCAGCAGCAAGACCAGCAGGTAGATGTGGTCCTTCCCCTTGCTTTGCTCACACTCAACTTAGATCAATTCCATTGTGACAAGGCAGTTGAAATGCCTTTATTAAAATGTAATGGAAAACACTATTAAGTCTTCTGTCTGCCTGGAAGTCTTATTAACTGGTGGACAGTGATTCTTCACCTTCCTGATGAGGAGGAACTGAATTCAAAAATGAAGGGGGGCTCGAAGATATCCGTAAAGACTTATCTCCCCAATTTTCCCCAATCGTTTTGTCTTTTTAAGGGTCGACCTCTTAGTGTGCAGCAGCAGATGATGCAACAGTCTCGTCAGCTTGATCCAAACCTGTTGGTGAAGCAGCAAACTCCGCCATCTCAGCAGCAGTCACTCCATCAGCCAGCCATGAAGTCTTTCCTCGAAAATGTCATGCCCCACACTACACCTGAGCTGCAAAAAGGGCCGTCACCAATAAATGCTTTCAGCAACTTCCCTATAGGTGGGTTTCTCCTTGGCCAAAGCATTGGGCTGGTGCTTGGTGATCACAAGTTGAGCTCTTGCTTTCTGACCTGTCCAGTTTTTCTCTCGTGAGCGCCACGTGGTTCTTTAGCTGCTCCATCTCTGAGTGGCCACACTTCTTCTAGCATTAGCCTCTCTCCTTACTTCAGGAACGTCTCTCTCTGTTCAAGAAAATTACACATTCCACGAAGCCCATGCCCCGTTGGTGCAGTGGTAAGAATCCACCTGCCAGTGCAGGAGATGCAAGAGACGTGGTTCGATCCCTGGGTCAGGAAGATCCCCTGGAGAAGGAAATGGCAGCCCACTTCGGTATTCTTGCCTGGGGAATCCCACGGACAGAGGAGCCTGGTGGGCTGCAGTCCATGGGGTCAGAGAGAGTCAGATGCTCGTTTGAAATGAGTTAACATTACGTATATTTCTTTTTAAGACTCAGATATCTTCATTATAGGGTATGAAGGGGAGGGGAGGACTGAAATTATTATAGCACACCCGAGAAATTTTGAGCTTTGCTGCTTTGTAGAAATAACTTGGAACAGTCACCTCTGAGATTTTAACTATTGTGTAAACGTTTACAGTAAATTACTGGCATAAATGTAACAGGGATGAGAGAAGAAATTGCTTTTATTGCATTTACATTTGCTTCCCCCCAACCCCTCTCTTATGTCTCCAGGTTTTTCGTTCCCTCTGGGAATTTCAGGTTTATTTGTCTTCTTCCTTAGGTCCCTTTTCTTCTTGTGCCTTTGAATATCTTTTGACCTTTGATCATTCGCACCCTGTTTGTTTTCCTATTTCTTTCTCTTTTGTAAACCAGCTTCTTTGGTTACTAGCCCAACTTTGTTGAAGATGTTCAGTTAACTAGCATGTTCTGGGCTGTGGGCGGAGGTTGGGCCTGCTGTTATCCCTGCTCCCATTTCATGTTGGCTGGACCTGATACATAACTCAGCTCTCCCTGGTTTCGTTATGGACTCAGCTAGGACATCGATGGAACTAATGGCACCCCACTCCAGTACTCTTGCCTGGAAAATCCCATGGACGGAGGAGCCTGGTAGGCTGCTGTCCATGGGGTCGCTGAGTCAGACATGACTGACCGACTTCACTTTCCCTTTTCACTTTCATGCATTGGAGAAGGAAATGGCAACCCACTCCAGTGTTCTTACCTGGCAATCCCTGGTGGGCTGCCGTCTATGGCGTTGCACAGAGTCGGACACCACTGAAGTGATTTAGCAGCAGCAGCAGCAATCTTTTTACATTCCTTTGTCTGTTTGGCGAATACCATAGAGGCCATGTCCTCCCAGAGACAGCAGTATGGTGATGAAAGAATACTCGGGTGTACATTGAGAGGTTTTGGTCTCACTAGTGAAAGGAAGTGACTCTCACTGTGTGATTACATACTGAGCATATAGATTGGGCCACTGAGGAGATAAGTTTCTAAATAAGCACTTTCTATCCTGGCCAGCCTCAGAGCAAGAGACTTTCCCCTGATTAGGAAGCCTGCTTTAACTCAGGCAAGCACCAGTGTGGTTGTCTAACTCAGGCACTGGCAAACTACAGTCCATCAGTCAAATTTGTCTAGCTGCCTGATTTTGTAAATAAAATTTTATTGGAACACAGCCATGCCCTTTTGTTAATGTATTTCTTAGCTGCTTTTGTGCTACAACAGAGTTGCATAAAGACACTCAGACCGTGTGACCCACTGAGTCTAAGAGATTTACTGTCTAAACCTTCACCTGAAAAGCTTTCCGCCTACTGAGTCCAGAGGGCAGTAAATTTAATTACTTTTTCCAAATAGGGGTGATATTAGCGAATTTATATTATTAAAGTTTTAAGTTTGACCTAGTATCACATGGACTCTCCACCAGACCCAGTATCTAAAAACCATTTATTTTGAAACTTTAAAGAACCATTTGGATATATTAAACAAAGATTCTGGCTCTTGCTGAAAAGTTTTCTTTCTTTTTTAAAATTTATTTCCTTTTTTTTTTTTTTTGATGGCATATGGAATGTTAGTGTGGATTTCAGCACTGGAAAGATTTAAGCAGAGAAGTAATAGAACCTCACATACTTTTTAAGAACTCATCTTGACTTACTTTTCATTGTATGCCCATTTATATGCTTTTAATTTCTTACCCTGTGCATATTTCAGCTAAAGAAAACATCTGTCATCAATTCTTTTTTTTTTTTTTTTGACTCACTGCATGACTTGTGGTATCTTAGTTCCCAAACTAGGGATTAAACCTGTGCCCTCTGCAGTAGAAGCAGGGAATTGGAAAGTTTTCATTTTTAACGAGCATCTCAGATATTCTGTAGATGATGGTCCCCAGGATCACACTTCAAGAAACACTGGCTTAATGGTCAGTGACTAAGATAGAAATTTCCGTCTTTGTTCCAAGAGAATATCTAAGGCCGATATGTGTGACAAGCAAATCAAGTTGCGCCTTGCGATATAAGCGTCTTGCCCTTAGGTACAGTCCTGCCCTTACAGCAGGACAGTTTTACTTTTAAATAACAGTATCCTTTGGTGGGTAAGGCAGTTGAAAATTGTTGTTTATAAGCAAAAGTTAGCAAATGAACATGATCATTTGTAATTCTTCATGCATGGTACTGTTGGGAAATTTCTAAAGAGATATATTTTAGTAGCTAAACAATTACTTGGCTGCCTGAGAATTTAGTTTTCCACAGTTAATGCAAGTATAGTACTGACAGTTTTGTGGTTTAAAAATGTATATTATGGAGTATTACCTAGCTCTTCAGAATTTCTTTAGGTTTAAAATTTTATATTATTGAGTGTTAGCTAGCTCTTTAGAATTTCTGTGTATTACTTTCTCTGGTACCCTAGCTAGGCTTTTTCTTCTGACGACGTTTCTGCGTGACCTTGGCCAGGAGCCCAGAGTATCTGTCCTGCCTGCCTTGCCTTTGTCTATAATCATTTGGCTGTGCCACATTTGCAGGATATTTATTAAGGAACATTAGACAGGATTGAAAACACTAGATTAACTGCATATGTTTTTCTAGAAAATGAAAGTTGTGGTACCAGAAGGAGGATGCGCTATATTTTTATAAAGTGGTTTTTAAAAATTTTCATCTATTTTTAGGCTTGAACTCAAACTTGAATGTAAATATGGATATGAACAGTATTAAAGAGCCACAGTCAAGACTGAGGAAGTGGACTACAGTGGACAGCATTTCTGTGAACACATCTTTGGATCAAAACTCCAGCAAACATGGTATAAGATACATTCTTATATTCTGACTTTCTAAAACCTGTCAAATACTAAACTTAGGCCTTATTTTTAAATATATATTTTCATAACTAAATTCTCTTAAGAACCTTTCCTCATTATTAAAAAGTGCTTTATTTATTGAATCTTAGTTAAAATAAAAGACCTTTATTTTGCTATTGTGAGAAACAGAGGTCAGAGTACACATTTATTTTTTCACGTATTCCCTCTTTAGATGGTCGTTTAATTTTTTGCTTTTTTACTGTTTTAATGTTCTACTTACCATTTATTCAGTTCAGTCTGATGTAAGGGATTAAAGATTTGCACCATTAAAAGAAAACAAAACTTGATTTCTGATAGTTTCTTATCCATTCATTTAGTAAATGTTAAGGAAATCTTTTCTGCTTTCCAAGAGCTGTGCTCAGCCACCTGGAATAAATAGATTCGGGTGTACATATGTGCATAGAGTTGAGTGTGCAGGTGAAAAGTACTTGCCCTGAAGGAGCTCATTGTTTGGTAGCAAAAATAAACGTATAAACAACTTGAGTTCGCTGTGACAGGTGCTCTGAGAATTAATACATATAAAAGGATAAACAGTATAAGATTGTAACTCCACTGGAAAAGTGAGTAAGGAGTAACAAACCATGGGTGTGGCAGGTCTACAAAGGCTTTAAACAGGGGCTCCTCTGAACCGAGTCTTCAAGAGTTTGCCAAAGGACTGGAGAAACATGGAAAGGGTAGCGTGAGAAAAGTTCAGAGACAGGATAGCCTGGTGAGTTCTGCCACGCGGGCATGTGTGGGGGCTGACAGCCCAAGCGAGAGAGGGGGAGCAGGGTACAGCCGCAGTAGTAGGCATGGGGCAGTCAAGGAACGCTTCTGTGCCTGAAAATCACTCTAAAGCTGAAACACGTGGCCATCTAAAGGTGCCAAGGCTTAAAGGAGCCAGAGTGAGAAGGAGGGAAACAGACATGAGAAGAGGGAGTGCCTTGAGGGGAGCATTAGAATTAAGGACAGAGGGACTGGGTAACTAACTTCGCTCATTCTGCGCCTCCTGTGTTTATCTCCTTCCTCAGTCCAATCTTATACCTCACCCTGGGCTCAAAGGTCATTTTCAAGAAGCCTCCTCCAGGCTTTGTGCTGGAATAGCACCTCCTATGCATATCTTTCTTATGTTAGTATCCATCTAGGCCTGTCTCCGTCACAGGGAGGAGTGAGGCTGTGCTTTG
This sequence comes from Ovis aries, assembly GCF_016772045.2. Classification (NCBI taxonomy): domain Eukaryota; kingdom Metazoa; phylum Chordata; class Mammalia; order Artiodactyla; family Bovidae; genus Ovis; species Ovis aries. Next base: position 23,004,089 of record NC_056077.1, read on the forward strand.
CTTATCTAGTCCCATTGAGCGCACTGCAGCACTCGGGGAACCTTTCCTAGGTGAAAGGATGAGTGGACGATAATGCATTTATTGGTAGAGGAAATGAAGGAAGTGAAACAGGCCTGCTGGGACAGATAATGGCTTGATTTTAGAGTGTGATGTTAATATTTTGGAAATAGCTCAACATGGACAAGCCTAGTAGAGGCTTAGTATTCGGAAGAAAAATCTGGGCTGGGGTAAGATTTGGTATTCATCAGAATGTTGATGTCATGGACATGGACGAGGTTGCCCAGACTGATGGAGCATAGAAGGGAATACAGACAGAATCTTGGAGCCACCAGGAATAAAGAAACCTGGAGGAGAATGAGTGGAGAGACAGGATGCAGAGACCCAGAGAAGTGTTTCTACCTTATGATTGTCTGTCTTCTCGTTAAAATAAATTTTTCCATGTCTGAGCCTCAGTTTCTTTGTAAAAATGAAATATTTCCTTCCTTGCACTGCTGTTATAATATGTATCATATTCTCAAGTGCTTGGTATGCTTACCCAGGGCTTACCGGGATATAACGTGCATTGTGTAAATGGCGTGTCGTCACGCAGCGTAGGTTTTGAAGTCAGACTTGGGATTTGATCGTAGTTCTTGCATAGTGTTTGCGTCTGTGAAGTGGAAAGGAAACAGCGTAAACTATTGAGGATGCAATGAGATAGCATAAAGCTCCTATCTTCTCTTCTCTTTCTTTAAACTTACCTGCTTTTTATCATTTTTTTTTTTTACCATGCATTTTAGTGTTTAATTCTGCATAAACCTGGAATGTGAGCAGTGAATTTTTAAGTTTTTTAGTAAATAGCTTAGACAGTAAATACTTTAATACCTGTATACATAGCAGTCTAGTGAACATGTTCTAGTAACATTCTCTTCAGAATAAAGAGGAAGTTGATGCTTTTCCTTTGCTTCGGTGTAAGTTCCTATTCTTGTTTCTTAATATAGAGTTGAGTATTACATAAGTTACAAGCGTCCAGTATAGTGATTACCAGTTTTTGGAGGTTATACTCCATTTATAGTTATTAAAAAATGCTGGCTAAATTCCCTCTAAATTTCAGGTTTCAAAAGGTTGTGCTTTTGTTTTTTAAGCTTTTCAGTCTGTTGAGTGAAGGCGCTTTTCCGTGTCGTAGTCACTCTGGTTGATGATACTATCGTTTTCTCCCTGAACTCCTCCTGTTTGCTCCGTGGTTCTTTTCCTTCTCTTGCTATATCTTTTCATCCTGGTGGAGATTTGGCGTCTTCTTCTCAGGCACATTCTTTTTGTTTGCTTTGTTTTCTGTTTTCTTTACAAAGGGAAACGTTAATCATTTTATTTCTGTTATTAATATTTTGGTGCAGTTTGGTTTTTTTCCCCTTATAAAAATAAAATCGGGATCTAACTTCATGTATTTTGGGAGTGATCCCCAAATGGCGGGTCTGTGTGTTACGTGCTGTTAGACCCTCACTATTTTGAAAATAATTTTCTTGGGACCAGCATCCGTTTAAACATTCACAGAGTTTCGTGTTCAGATTTCTGGCATCTCCGCTGAATGGAAAGCTCTGCCGGCACCGAGCTCCAGCGCCGTCTCCGTCCCGAGCTGAGTGGCTGCTGCCCTGTGCTCACTCGCTCATTCCTCCCACTCCCCTCCCACTTGGACTTTCCCTCCCACTGGTGGAGAAATATTTTTCTATACTCCCTAACCAGAGGAATATTTCCCTGGAATGTGTTTTTACTTCAGGAAGGACCATGGGATTTTTTTTTTTTTTTTCAAAAGGCAGCTTGCTTCACTTGTTAATAAAACCTGGTTGGCCCTACTGCATTTGTAGTTCTATGCCTAGAGAGTGGGGCTGTTTTTCTAATAGTAGCAGAGGGGTGTAGAGATCACTTTTTAAGGGGGAGTGATCTGGCCGCAGTATTCAGGCTCACGTCAGACATGGGCTGGAGACGGGAGAGGCCTGTGGGAAAGGTTTGGCTGGCTGTGGTAACTTGCATCGCAGTCTTACACAGGTTCTATTTTTATCTCCATCTAGTGAAGCTTAGCGGGCTGGTAAGATAGTTGTGGAGCTGAGAAGAAAGGGCAAAGTCAAGAGAACTGTCTGTGTCAGAGATCCCCAGGTACACTAGTTTCCCTAAAGAACTCACAGAACTCAGAAAAGCTGTAATACTCATGGTTATGGTTTGTTACAGCACAAGAACACAGCCTAAAATCAGCAAAGGCAAAAGGTGCATAGAAGAGAGTCCAGGAGAAACTAAGAGAAGCTTTCTGTTGTCGTCCCCTCTCAGGGCAATCTCTTGGACTTGATTCTCCCAGCAACAGCGTGTGAGAACGTGTACAAAGTATTGCCAAGCAGAGAAGCTCACTGAAGCCTTGGTGTCCTCAGTTTCTATCGGGAGTCAGTTGTATAGTCGTTAACACATCTGCGTGTCAATCTCCAGCACCCTGCAGACCCTACATACATAACTCTTTTTTTCTGTGATTGCCAAGATTTCCAAATCATTTTGTTTTGGGTTCCCTGTGTGTTGAGACAAAAAGAGCATGACCCAGGCCCCATGCACAGAACAGATGTTCCCCACAAGTCCCGTTGTTATCATAAACGCTGGCTTGGCCATGGTTATGCAAAGGATCTCTTATCTGGCAGGCTCCTCTGAACTACAGGAGCCCAGCAACCATCAAGGGCTCGTCTTGGAGCTCTTTGCCATGTGCAGCCTAGCCCTGCTGTGCTAAGCCTTTTGTGTGCACCTTCCACAGTCAAAACACCAGGCGAATAGAGTGGAGACAAGGACATTTAACCCCGGAGTTGTGGAGCAGTGAGGGTTGGACTGGGCTCTGGGGTATTTGTAATACTTTACGGTCCTATGATTCTGTTTTCTTCACCAGTTTATATAACCCCTTGCCCCTCGTCACCCAGGGAAAAGTACCATGTTCAGGAGCAGGAATACGTTTATTTTAGAGTTGAGGGCTGTTGCTTATAAAGAAGTAAAAGGCATCATATAAAGTTATATGAAAGAACTAAAACCAAATATATATCGATTTGATTAATGTAAGTGGGTCAAACTAATTTATTAAAAGAAATTCATATTGAATCCTAAAGTAAAACCTGACTGTATGCTATGTACAGGGAACCCAAAACAAAATGATTCTGAAATCTTTGCAATCACAGAAAAAAAGAGTTATGTAGGAAGCAAAACTGACAGGGTTTAGTGATTTTAGACAAGGAAGAGCTAGGAGAGACTTGTTTTCTAACTTAAGTAACATCAGATCTATGTTCCCCTGCTTAGTATTAAAAGGATATTTTGTGACATCGATTCCTTTCCTTTTCATTGGATTTTCTCTTAAAACTTGGACTAACCTTGGCTTAAAGGTCAGTTTGCAGCTTTGTACACACTGGACTGATGATTACCCGAAATTGAAGGTGAAATTGCCATGTAATTGAAGGAACCTTGGAACATGAATCAAGCAGCCCCGAATTCTAAGCTAACTTGCCTCTCAGTGGTGTACTACATCTGGAATTTCCCTTAAAAGTGGCAGCTGAGACAGTGGTAAAAATGTCAAAAGAAATGCGGATCCTAGAATCAATATATAACTGCTGCGTATTAGCTAGTGGCAAGTAACTTAACCTTTCTGAACTTCAATCCCTCATCTGCCCAATGGGAGTAATAACAGAACCCCTTGTGGTGTTTTGAGGATGAGTAAGGCAATATCTCTGAAGCACGTAAGCACTAACCAGGGTGAGACACATAAGTGACCAGTGGGTCTCACCCTTCTTCGTTATTCCCATGGCCATCATTGTTATGTGATGAGTGCCCTCCCTCTAAGACAGGGCCATTTCTCAGTGTAAATCCAGCTCTATTTGCTTAAACTAAAATCTCCCACAGAACTTTTATGTTTCGTTTTTTTGATGTTCTCCCATGTAGTGACTGATAGAATGTAATTGGACCATGGCTAACACTTAACTCACATCTATTTTACTTTTTAACAAAATGAAGTTTTAATAAGTAGAAATTGTTTCTTTTTAAAAAGCAGAGGACAGGGAGTGCTTTTATCATTGCTGGTTCTTGCATAAGAATTAGTCACTTGAAATTTGATAATCATGCTTACTTACTGTGTTACTTAAAACTACTACTTTATATATCCTACTTTATTTCCAAGTGGCTTTAATTCAGCTAAGATACATAGTTCACTCAGATAAAAGTAATAGCTAGATGAGGAAGCCAGAGAAGAGACGGCAGTGAAATTGGTGGGATAACTGATTCAAGTCAGGGTTGGGTTAGTGCCCACCAGTGAGTGGCATGAGGTCCTGTATTTTACCAGAAGCTCATAGCTGGAGCAGCCTTAAGTCCATGAACCAAAACTTTCCTCACATCTGTTTCAAAATCTACAGTGGACAAGACACTTTGGTTTTGTTGCTAATCCAGTTTTGTGTGTCTGACGCACAGTGAGGCCAAACAAATGGAAATGTCAGAGTTTGGAATAGTGCACTGCAAGGCCAAGTGAGGAGAATGTTAGCTGGTTCTCAGAAAGCCCAACTCGCCATGGTTTTCAGGGGAAGAGGCTTTTTATGGGCAAAATTGAAGGGCGTGGGGGGGGGGGGCCTGCGGGGGTGTTACCTTCCTCTGGTGGGTGGTGGTTCAGGAATCTCAGCCACTAGCCTTCTGGTCCCATCCTCTTGGGTCCCGAGCTGGTGCTCAGCCTGCAGTCAACGTCCTCCACCCGGCTGAGGGTTGTTAACGCATATCCTGGGAGGAGGATGCAGAACCTGGCCCAGAGCCATGCTGTTGTTTCTTGACTGCCTTTCCTTTGTTTCTGCGTTCCTTCCCTGCCCTAATTGATTCAGCTGTTTGGAACTCAGGGAAGGTCTAGGAGGCCAAAATCTTTTTTCTACAAACAAGAAATGGGAGACATGGAAAAGCTTTTGTACGCAGGAGAACCCCAGAGGGATCTGATAGGTTTCACTTTCTTCACCCTTGCTCCTCCCCTTTCCAGAAACTGAATCTAGAAACTTAAGAGGCAGTCTCTTTTTAAAAAAGTTGACTGAGATAATTTCCATGGACAGGTCTCCTTTTGAAGCGTACGCTTCTGTGGCTTTTAGTACGTTCTCAGAGTTGTGTACGCATCACACAATCAGTTGTTGAACATTTCCCCAGAGGAACCCCTTTGGTGTCATTCCTCCCACCTCCATTAGCCATAAGTGTTTGCTGTAGCTTTGTCTGTATTGGACATTCCGTGTAAGTGGAAGCATGTAATATCTGGTCTCTTAAGGCCGGCACTTCTGGCTTAGCATAACGTTTTCAAGGTTCATCCATGTTGCAGCATGCTGCAGTTCATTACTTTTTATAGTTGAATTGGATCACACGTACCACGTTTCGTTTACGTACTCATCAGTTGGTGGGTGTTTGAGCCTAAGAGCTATTCTCGATCTCTTCCTTCCTCCAGTCTCCCCATCCAGTCCATCTCCGAGTAGTGCCCGTTTTGAGCCTAAGAGCTGTTCTCGATCTCTTCCCTCCTCCAGTCTCCCCATCCAGTCCATCTCTGAATAGGGCCTATTTCTGCTTTTCAGCTTATGCATCTGTTGTGTCTCCTAATGGTCTCCCTGCTTCCGAGCTAGCCTGCCTTCTCTTTTCCACACTACAGCAAATGTGACTTCAAAATAAATGGAACTGTATTCGTATGAGTTCCCTTCCTAAAACCCTTCGATACAATGAACTCATTGCCAAGTCCTAGAAAGCCCTGTCTGAGGGTGTTGCCGATTCTGAAGGCTTGAGGGAACAGACGGCATCGGTCAGTCTGCAGCGGTGGGGCCGGGCAGCTAGAATACGCAACACCCCACCTCAGGATCTTTGAATTCCAAGCATTTACGACGAAATGTCCCTGGTCGTCCCTGCCCTTCAAGATCAGGGCCCAGCTCCTTCATGTTGTTTACTCTCCCGTTTACTATTTTTCGGACCAAATGATCTTTCAGTTTCTGAGAAGTGGCAAACAGTTTCTCTCCTCTAGTCTTTGTGCAGGCCTCGCCCACTGGCTAGAACTTTTTCCCCGAAACTCTTGCCATGCTGGCCTTGGCCCTCCTCACCGCGCATTCTCTCCTTCCATCCTCTGTCCTTCAGCTCTTCTGTCAATGCATATACCGTCACTAGGGCCAGGACCCCATAGGAGAGAGGTGATTGAGGTCTTGGAGGCGCAAGGCTTTTTTCCTCCTGACACCTTCACCTAATCTACAGAACACAGTTTGGAACCCACAGATCTAATAAAAAGTTTTCTTACAGTATTTGACAAACTACAAGAAATAGATGTGATGGTATATTTTGCTCACACTTCCCTTCCATTTTCTCTTTTTAGGTGCTATTTCAAGTGGTTTCAGGCTGGAAGAGTCTCCATTTGTTCCCTATGACTTTATGAACAGCAGTACTTCACCAGCCAGTCCTCCAGGTTCAATAGGAGATGGCTGGCCACGTGCCAAATCGCCTAACGGCTCTAGCAGTGTTAATTGGCCACCAGGTAAAATGCTGGCATCTTCTTTTGTGAGAGTTTGTTTCCATTAAGATTTCAGTACCTCTGGACATGAAAATGATTTGGCCCCAGTTCTGTTTGATCGGACTGACCTGCACAGAGGGTGGGGGCGAGCACAGAAATGGCGAGTGAGAAGCCGAGCGTCGGGTTTGGGCTGCTGAGTGACCTGGCCTGCTACCGGTGCCTGTATGCTGTGAAGGTGGGGTTAATTAGTCCAGCACGAAGCATGATGGAAACCTGGGTTCACTGTTCTTCTCCAGCTGCCTGGGGACTGGCACGACAGCATTTCCATCTATTGAGGAATCACCAGAAATGCACTTACAGCCTGCTTTGTCCAATCCAAGTTGCTATAGCCTTGTGATTGTAATAAAGCACTTTAAAATACACTTTAAAAAATATATAAACCCTGAGAAATTACTTCATGCAAAAATTTGCAAGTTACTCATTAATAACAGCTTATATTAGTTGTGATATTAAATCAGCCTGTTAGGGTGTTGGGAAATAATTTGAGAATATTGGGAAATATTTGAGAATTGCATGGACTTTAGGAATAAAACTTTGGGATAGTTATAGTGGATTTTTAGATGACGATTAAGCCTGAACTAATTTTAAGTTTTTATTTCCAGAATTTCGCCCTGGTGAACCATGGAAAGGTTATCCAAACATTGACCCTGAAACTGACCCTTACGTCACTCCTGGCAGTGTCATAAACAATCTTTCAATTAATACTGTGCGGGAAGTTGACCACCTCAGGGACAGGAACAGTGGTATGTAGACGGGCACAACTTAGGGTTTCTGAATGGTTCAGGGCTCAAGGTAGACGTGAAACTCTGAGGAGCAAGAGTCACTCCAGCATAACACAGCCCCTGACATCCAGGGGGCTTCTGACAGTGATAACAGAATTCTTGGCGATAGGTAACTCTTAACCACTTTTTAACTGATGAGGATTTATTATCACTTGACAGGGTGAACATCTATATTAACTTAAAGAACCAACAGACATTTGCTTTCTAATAACTATATTAATATATAACTATTTTATAACAAGTTGCCATATTGTGGTTATTAAGAAATGGTTCTTTGTTATGAAAGATGTTATATTAAAGAACTTTCCTCTGGAGAAGCATTTGGCTTTCTTGGTCTCTCAGAGTGAAAATAAGAGCAGTTTAAGGGTCCATGCATCCAGATGCGCTTTGCAATGGATTATCACATAAAACCCTCCTCCTCGTTACTACGGGGTTGTCTCTCACCATGTACAGGAATGCCACGCATACACGCAATGGAGGAAAGGTGAGCACAGTGAAGGAGGCTAGGTCTTTGTCTGTAACATACATCCTCACCGCTGTCCCGTTACACAGTTTGTAATAAAATGTCAAACAGTCAGCGCTTTCTAATAAATACATAGTTTGTTGACAGATGTTTGCCACGTCACGGTGGTGAGATAAGAATCCTCGTCAGTCTAAAATGGCTGAATTAGCCGACAGTGGTGTGTGGAACCACCTGGACTGTGGTTTCACAGGAGAGCGTGGGCAGTGAGCGCTCGTGGCCTGTAGTTAATGCAAGGATCCAGCAGCAGGAACTGTCGCAGAGATTCACAGAATGGTCGGGTCTGGAGCTAAACCAGAGTAGCCATCAGGGATTTGCAGGAAGAGAGGCTAGGTTCTGGAGAGCGTGGGGCACAGTGGGGAGGAACAAAGGCCTGGCCCACTGGTGGAGCCAGTGCCAGGGCGCCTGAGCTGCCCAGCAAGCAGGCACAAGCTCAGAGACAGGCCAGGGACTCAGATGGAGCCTGGTACTGAGAAGCAAGGCTGGTGTTGCCTCTTGCCAGTCGCATTGTTGGGGTGTAGTCTCACAGACACGTACGAGGAGATGGGTGGGAGAGGGACCTCTTCTGAGCCAAGGTGGAGGCAAGAAGGAAACTGCCATCGTGGGCACCGTGCCCGGGCCCTGAGCACGCCTGTGTCTGTCCTGTGGCATGCTCTTAAGTTGCAGGTTCTCTGAAGGCTTTTGCGTCTCAGAACGCCTGGTCTTCTGCTCGAATGAATGACTCGTGGGCTCTTCCCTCGTGTAGGGTCATCCTCATCCTTGAACACCACGCTGCCTTCAACTAGTGCCTGGTCATCCATTCGTGCCTCCAACTACAACGTTCCCCTCAGCAGTACAGCACAAAGCACTTCAGGTGGGCCTTGTCCCCGCGCCTGGGCTCTCCCCGTCGGAGCCCGGGGCCGGGCTCTTGTGTTCACCTCTTATTTTAATCCAGAGTCGTCTTTTCAGGGAGCCAGGAGAGTGTGTTTCTGAGCTTGGGATGATACTTTTAACACTACCTGCCCCCTTTTAAAATTTGTCGCACCTAGTCGTCATTTATTAAAACAATCAGGTTTCACTGAATAGCCACTCTCGTCTGAGATTAAATGTAATTTAGTTCAAAGCAGTAGTTCTCAACTGTCTGTAGTGAAGGACCTTTTATTTTTTCTAATGCCCACTTCTTTGCAGACTGATCACTTTTGTAAAATACAGTAAACCTGAACTTGAAATTGCTAGAAAAATGATTACAGCCTTGGGAGTAGGGTCAGAGTGCTCTCGAAGTTTACAAACGCTCGCTCTGAATTTCTCATACTGTCACAAGCCATTAATAAACTGGGTTGTGAGCAGTCTTCCCATCATACTTTGAGATCTGTTGGCTTAAAGACAAGCTCCTTATGATCAGGTAGAAAAAGTTGACAGTAAAAGTAGAAAAAGATCATAGTTGACGGTGACAGAAGTTAAAAAATTTCTCTGTTGGCTTCTGCTCCTCCGCTTTTTTAGCATTCATTTTATTGAGTTTCCTGTATCCCTGGCTGTGCACTGGACCCATAGGCAAATTGCGTACCCTCTCTGAACCTCAGTAGAGAGTATGTGAGGATCGGAAGGAGAAGTACACCCGGCAGACCAGCACTCAGTACAGCATGTCCCCCATGAATGTCTGCTGTGAGGACTCCCTAAGTCGGGTCTACTTTTTTCATGAGTGAGCAACAAAACGCTAAAATCCAGTGGTCTGAGTATCGGTCCTGAGGGACTCCTTAGGATTGTTAAGGTGTGGAGTTCCCACTCGCTCTTTGGAGCAGTTAAAGCAGTGTTCGGTGTGTTGTTGTGTTAGCTGGACTAAGGGTCTTCACAGATCTTAAAACTATTAATGAGACAGTCTGTTTTGAGGCAAGGGAGCGGGTTCCTTTTTAAAGTTTATTTTTGTCTGATCTCCTTTTGGTGGGGGAATAGGTACTGCCATTGCTTAAATTTTCTCTTTTCTGAAAGCATTTATCTCCCTTCTCCCCCTCTTTGTTTTTCTCCTTCGAGTAGCCAGAAATAGTGATTCCAAATTGACATGGTCCCCTGGTTCAGTTACAAACACCTCTCTGGCTCATGAGCTGTGGAAGGTCCCTCTGCCACCTAAAAACATCACTGCTCCGTCCCGCCCACCTCCGGGACTGACTGGTCAGAAGCCACCCTTGTCTTCGTGGGATAATTCTCCCCTTCGAGTAGGTGGAGGATGGGGAAATTCTGACGCCAGGTATACCCCAGGTAAGACGACATGCAAGAAGGTGGTTTCTTGTGGTTCATTCACTGAACACCAGCCAGTACCACCAGTCTAGAGACCTGAGAAGAAGACTATTGCATTATCCTCTATAAAGTAGGATTCGAATGTAACACAGCATAAGATTCCTAGTTCATTGCTGTCTTCTGCCGTGCTTTTGAGAGGGTTAAATTTTACTTTAAATTTTGCCCACGTTATTTAGGTTTCCCCAGAAACACACACCAGTCAGCAATGAAGTTAATAGAATGGGACCCCTCCTTTCAGAAGCTGCTCAAGAGCTTATCTCATTCTGTGTAGTAACTTCCTACACGTGGCAGACTTGTGGTGACACTATATCACATGAAGTATCATCTGATAAACCTGGGGTCAGTGAGGACAGCCCATGTGGGCCTTTAAGAGTGGGCCCTGTTTTGGGGTGAAAGCTTGGCCTGTACTTAGGATCATCAGAAAATTCGTTGATTAAACAGGGACATTTCAGAGTGAAAGGGGGTGCCGTTAATTAACCATGCAGGCCTAAACCGGACTGTCCCAGGAAACCTGGGACAAATGGGTCCCACCTTCCTGCTCCTTCTCTAAACGACTAACTTGGGACTTGTACTGGATCCCGTCCCCGCCTCCTCCCCCAGCATACACTGCACACACAGCCACAAACACAACTCAGGGCTCATCTGCTCCCCTGTCCCCAAGTACACAAAGTTTTCTCAACTCCAGGCTGAAAATTGTAGTGAAACCTCATTAATAACAATTTCCGATCTTCAGAGCAGTGATTGGTTGAAATAAAACAAAATGTTTCCTTAGAGGGAAGGTTTTAATTATATGAAAAGAACACTTGAGTCTGTTCCAAGTTACTAAATCCAAGTTAGCTTGGTGTGATGTGTGAGCGATTCTTTCAGGCCACAGGCATCTTCTGGGTGCCAGCTCACCGCCTGGCAGTGCATGATGAGGGGGCATCATAAACGTGGCTGAGGACCCTTGACCCTCAGGAGGGTCGATGGGAGTCGGGTGGGATCAGGAAGCCTGTGTGAGTCAGCCACGTCAGCAGAGGGGGCGGGGTAGGCCAAGGCACAGAGAGCTGGGAAAACACAGAGCTTCCTGTGAAGTCGGAGCTTGGCAAGGATTGGGGGGCGGTGTTCAGGGAGTGCTGAGTGCCTTGAGCCGTGACATTTAGCCATCTTCTAAAGGGTTTCTGAGGCTCTTTTGAACAGTTTTAGACAGGAGTGACTGGATCATGTCTTCAAGCTCGGTTGTTGGGAGAGGGAGACGATGCCTTGGGGCCGGACAGGAAAGCCAGATGCAGAGCCCCTGTGGTAGCCCAGGCTAAACAAGGAATGTCTGGACGATTGCAGGCTCTTAAATCCCCTCTAACTTAGCACCCTGTGGGACGTGCATGCAAAGTCATCCAGTACCTGAGATGATCATGAAGTTAGGCTATTCCCCAAATAGGGAATGGGTTTAGCTTTATAAATGGGAAGAGCCCAGAGGCATCTGGCCTGTGGTTCACTCGCCCACTGTAATGAGCTGGCAGCCCTCTGAGCCCCTCACCCCCAGAGGCCAAGCCATGTGCCCCAGGAATTAGCTGCTGGTCAGAGCTGGAGTGAGGTGGCATCCTGGCCTGTGGGGAAGATACCCCAGGTAGAACCACAGGTGAGTAAGAAAGAAGGAAACAGATCCTCTGAGCTCAGGTGATCCTTCTGAATCCCTCCAGTGTAACTGGGCTGTGTTGTCCTGCACAGTCATTCAGGCCACAGTCTTGGAAGGCTGACTTGTCCTTTTTCTTCCTTGTTTAGGTTCCAGCTGGGGTGAGAGCAGCTCAGGGAGAATAACAAATTGGCTTGTTCTAAAAAACCTTACACCTCAGGTAAGAACATCAGGTATCCTGGTTGGTGGTGTCCTGGTTCCAGGTCACATGGAAGCAAAGGCTTCCATGCTGGTGTAAGTCTGAGATGAGGACTGCCCAGGCCTGCTCAGTGGACTAAATAGATGTTAAGGCCTGACAGAGAATGGTCTTCGGATACCTCAGGCAGGCTGGTGGTCTGATCCTGTGGTTCTTATGCTATGAAATGCACGGGAGCCGATCAAAACCAGAGTCCTAGATCTCACCCCGCAGACCCTCATGTAGCAGACCCGGGCTAGGACCAGAGGTCTCCATTCCAGTAAGGGCGTTCAGATGAGTTTAATGCAGGTGGTCCTTGTACCGCGTTTTGAGAAACCATGTCTGCCCATTTAGATGAGAACATTTTCTTAGTCCCTGGACGACCCCCTCCTCTGGAGGCTGGGTGTTAAGAGCCCACCCCCCTCCTCCCCAGGGAGCAGTGCCTTGATGAATCCTGTCCTCAGGGCAGGGAAGAGAGAAGACGTGAAGCCACAGCAGGGGCAATGGCTAACTAAGGAATTGGGGATCTGGGGAATATCCAGGAGTCTAGAGGCCACAGAGGTATGGCTCTGGGACCAGTGGAGGTGGGGAGGGAGGCGCTGTGCCCCATGACAGCAGTGAGTCCCAGTGCAGAGTGGCACCAGGAGCGAAGGACCTTGGGCAAGAGAGAGAACCAGAGTCCCAGCCCGGGACCACCTCCCTGGACGGGCCTCGTGGCGGCGCGTCTAACTGGCAGCTCCCTGGCTTGTTTCCTAGATTGATGGCTCAACTCTGCGTACTCTGTGCATGCAGCATGGCCCACTGATAACATTCCACCTGAACCTCCCACATGGAAACGCTTTGGTCCGTTACAGTTCAAAAGAAGAGGTAGTGAAGGCACAAAAGTCTCTGCACATGTAAGTTGCCCATTCTACGCAGGCGCCTGGAAAACGCCCCTGGGGGTGCAGGTTCGGAATCCTCTTGTTAGGGCCCCCTCGGGTGGCTGGAAGCACCTCCGGTGACCCCGCACACCACCCCTGGACCGGCACGTGTGGCCCCGCAGTGAGCATCTCAGAGCAGCTGCAGCCTCCTGTGTTTTGGCTCCAAGGGCAACGTTCAGAAGGGAGCACATCACCCCAGATCAAAGTGGCCCTAGAAAAAAAAAAAAGTGGCCCTAGAAAGTCCCTTAAATTTCCCGTTAGGAGACAGGATGTGATCTGACGCCTCAGCAGAGCTGGGCGGCACGTCTGGGTCTGGAGAGCCCTGGGCGCTGTGCCCTACCACATGTGGCCTCCGGGGCGCGCTCGGGCTGGCGGGAGGGCCCTCGGCGTCCTTGCATGCCCGCCCTCTTCTTTTCCCCCTCCGAGGCGACAATATGCCCCCCTGACTTTGGCTCAGACCCCTCAGCTGGCCCCCATCTTCACCAGGCCTGCTTGTGTCTCTCTCCTCCAGGTGTGTACTGGGGAACACTACTATTCTTGCTGAGTTTGCCAGTGAAGAGGAGATCAGTCGTTTCTTTGCACAAAGTCAGTCTCTGACCCCTTCTCCCAGCTGGCAGTCTCTCGGGTCCAGCCAGAGCCGGCTGGGCTCCCTCGACTGTTCCCACTCATTCTCCAGCCGGACCGATCTCAATCACTGGAATGGTGCTGGGCTGTCGGGAACTAACTGTGGAGACCTTCATGGCACTTCCCTCTGGGGGACCCCACATTATTCCACAAGCCTGTGGGGTCCTCCCAGCAGCAGCGACCCCCGGGGAATTAGCAGCCCATCCCCCATTAATGCTTTTCTTTCTGTTGACCACCTGGGTGGGGGTGGAGAGTCCATGTAACAGTGTAGACTAGACTCACGAACTTCGACCTCAAGCCTCGAGAGAAAGGAGCACTAAGTTGGGCTCGCCGCCTGCAGCCAGGGGCCACCTGTGGGAACAGCTATTCTCTGCACATTCTCCACTTTGTTTTCCCTGAAACATATCAGTTTGAATACTTGAATCATGCAGGCCAATATTATAATGTGAAAAGGTATCTATCTATTTACACTCCCAAATAGCGCCATACATGCTAAACCGTATAGAATGAGCTCACTTGTGTATACTCATCATGTTTAGCCTTTGAGTTCTCTTTTTTCCCCCGTTCCTACCCCTCCCCCCATTCATTCTTTTTCTCTTCTTTTTGCAAACAAGTTTTTTGGGCTGATAATGTATGAGCTTTTAACTTTGCACTGAAGGGTGTTCTCTCCGTCTACTCGGCAATATGGGGAGGGCAGCTGTTCCAGTGTAAATGTTTACTCAAGGATGTTCTTAAGGTGTGCGCTCTCTACTATGCCTTGATGTTTGCCTACCTTATTGTGGTATCGTGGAGTTTAAGAGATCAAGTTATGATACTGACCTAGGACTATAAATGAAAGTATTGCACCAGTTTTTCATGTTATAAAACTAAAGAATTTCACTCTGCAGTTTGAAAAACTGTGGCCACAGCTGTGACTTGCAGCCCACCTGCCACCCAGGACGGGCCCTGCACTTTGAATAGGCTTTCCATTTTGTTTTGAAGGTTCCCACGTTGAGCCTTCTTGTTTACAGATTTTTTTGTTTGTTTTTTGAGAAAAAAAAAAAATGTTTACTCTTCCATCATTTAAAAAAAAATTAAAAGACAAAAAAAAAAAAATGGAGGATGATTTAAAAGATGCTTTCTATCTCTGGGAAAAAGGAGCAGCATTTGGCCATGTTCTTTTGTTTTTCTATTCTGTCCTAAATCAAAGAGCATGGTTCTCAGGAAAACCAGTTCCCCAGTTTAAAAAAACAAAAAAAAAAAAAAAAAAACTCCTTGTAGTTTCTTATAGGAAAAAAGAAAAACCCCAACTTTTAGCACTGATACTACATATTGCTCTGTTTAAGAATTTTCTCTGCCAAAAAAAAAAAAGAAAAAAACAAAAAAATGCTTAAAGCTGGAGTTTGAGATTCTGCTTTCAGATGCTGTCTTTTTATTAGTGAGTGATGATGGTTTGCTAATAATCAATAGGTAATAATTTTTTGTAATCCCATCAAGTGGCTCTCTGTTTCCGCTCTCTCGTGACTGTGTTAATGTTTAACTGTTGTACCTTAAAGCCGAAATCAGTAACTATGCATACTGTAACCAAGATATTGGGCTTACAGAATTGTTCGTTGTATAAAGAAAATTTTAAATGTTGTTGCAAACTAACGAGTTATACACCATTTTTAAAATTTCTTTCTCCCCACCCCCCCTTTTTTTGCCCACAAATGGTATTATAATGCTTGCTTAGTCAAAGAAGAGAGACTAAACAAGGGTAAAAATTTTAACAGTACAGAATTTGCCATCATTTCATTGCCTTGATTCTAACTGTTTGTGTCCTAAGATGCAAAAGAAGTCAGTGGCTTTTAACTGTTTACAAATAGAATGTGATTGTAAAATGTACAGTCTGGTTGTGTTTGAATTATGAACTTTCTTCAGATATAATAAACCATGACTTTTTGGCTGCTCAGCATTAACTGTCTCTTTTTTGTGAATTTATTTGTACGCTCTTTTTTATAACGAAAGTTTCAAAGTTGCTATGTATGAGGGTTCTCATAGAGCAACCAAGTAAAAAAAAAAAATCTAAGCAAATATTTGAACATTTTATCCGAACTTATTCACACTTTCACCCTGAAATAATGTGAGAACAATGGGAAACTGTTGCTTGCTCCTTCCTACCCTCTCTGAGCATCTTTGGGATCTTGTTGCTCAAACTCTCCTGTGACTTCATCTTCCCCACCATTTGTGCCCATCTCAAGCCTCAGCAAGAGACCATTTGGAACATGAAGCTTAATGACTTGACATTGTTCTTAGTGTTAACTCTCATACCTCTGTTACAAAATGAGAAATGCCACAGCCTGGACTGGCCTTTTTCTTCCCCCTTCACGGCCCTCGCTCCTCACCGCAGGAGCTTCGGGGACAGAACCTGTGTATGTATTTCAGCGTATGACTTCAGATCATGCTCCAACTTGCCAGGTGTAAGCTAATGTTGTTGGACACCTTAATATAAGCAAATGTTGTTCAATGCATTCAATGTATATTGACTTCCATACTGGTTTTTCCAAAAACCAAAGGTAGCTTTGAAAAACCACGTCTGGAAATGTTTGGAACGTTAAGCTGATTGACCTTTTGGGGCTTTGAGTAGTATATAATTGACTTCATAACTGCGTTAATTGTATTGTTAAAGTGTTTGGGAGTTTTTTGCGCTTGTTATGTGGAAATAAAGTGTTTGATTTAAAAAATTAAGAAGTGGTTTGGTGTTTGCCTGGTCCTTAAACAGTTCTAGTCCCTGAACGACTGTGTTCCTCCTAAACCTTCCTTAATCTCTCTCAACTGCCCATGCCTTAGTCTAGATGATTAGTCTGACCGTGACATTGCCCTGACTCAGTGACCTTGAGTCACTAACAGCCTCTTAGAGTTGATCTAAATATTTTAACACATCTACCCATGTGTTTCCAAATATAGATCCCAGGAGCTACACAGCTCCTCTTCCCCAGGACGCATCCTGGGCTCTAGACATCCTGAGCTGCTCCCTGAGGGCCTGCCCAACGCTGCCTTCTCCTCAAAGACAGTAATCCGCTGGGGTCAGCTTGCCTGGACTGGCAGCCAAAATCCAGACTCTGTCCTGTACCAAACTGTATTTGTTTTGGGTGCAACAGAAAAGGATAACTTGATTGCTTTGCCAGGCAAAGGGGGACAGAGAGGGCTGAAAACCCTCAAGACTGTGTGTCCCAACCCAGAGCAGGTAGTGAGGAGTTTATTGTAGAAGATTCATAGAGGGTGTGATCAGCTCGTGAACATTCTTCTGAGGTTGGTGATGGGACAGTTGGGAGTCAGCACCATCAGCTTTCTGATTCCAACCAATCTGGGGTCTGTCTACCTGTTTGGGGGAAGCATACTGTTAACTTTTCCCACCTGAGCTGCCAAACAGCTCAAAAGTCATCTATGTATCCTTTGAGAGGGAACCAGGACCCTGTCCCTAAGGCTGCAGTATTGTCTCTTGACTACTCCATTATCTCTGCATCCTGTACCTTCCCTGATTATCAACCGTGTGGAACCCAGGGAAGGTTGTGGAGGCTGAACGAAGCCTATTTCCTGCAAACAAGAAATAGGAGATACAGAAAGGCTTTTGTACCCAGGAGCCCCACCAGGTTTTCCTTCTCAATTTCACCATATCACGAACCACCTGAATTTTCATAGATTTCATAGTTTTAAAAATCAACTCCTCATGTCAGTTTTTTGACAAAAGATGGTGATGTCATGACTATGAAAAATCAGTGCCACTGGCCGTAAATAAGCTATCCAAAAAACAAACCGAAAAATAGATTGAGTTCTGGGTGAGACAACCTGTCAAAGTTCAGGGGGAGGTGTGAAGTCTTTGCGGAGGAGTTAAAGGCAGCATCACGGAGGACCCACACTTTATAAATGTTTGTTTATATTTTTAAATTTATTTGGCTGCATGGGCCTTAGTTGCCGCTCACAGGATGTTTAAATGCCACATATGAACTTTCAGTTGAGGCATGTGGGATCTAGTTCTCTGACCAGGGTTTGAACTGGGGCCCCCTGCTTTGGGAGCTCGGAGTATTAGCCACTTGACCATCAGGGAAGTCCCTATTTCTCTTTAAATTTTATGTTATTTATTTTTGACTGCACTGGATCTTTGTGGCTGTGCAGGGGCTTTCTCTAGCTGCAACGAGGGGGACTTACTGCTGCACCTTTTGTTTAGGGCGTCGACTCTAGAGCATAAAGTGGTCAACTCGTAGGCTTAGTTGCCGGCAGCATGTGGAATCTCCCAGGCCCCCTGCATTGGCAGGCTGATTCTTATCCAGTGGACCACCAGGGAAAGTCCTGTTTATTTTTGTTGTTTATTTTTTGGCTGTGCCACACAGCAGGCAGGATCTTAGTAGCCGGAATTGAACACACGCTCCCCTTCAGTGGAAGCAGCCTCATAACCACTGGACAGCCAGGGAAATCCCTTTTTTAAAAAATGTTTTTGCTTTTTTATTTCTTGGAATACCCACACTTTAGAAATTGCTCCTCGGGGACATCTGCGGTGTGTACAGGCGGTCACGGATAACTCCCAGCCTCATCCACTGGGTCCCGCCCTGAGCCCTTGACCCAGCGTTCCCTTTCTCCACTGAAAAGTGCTACCATGACCACAGACAGCCTAGGCAGCTGGAATAAAACCCATGTCCTTGAGGTGGAATTTGAGGAGAGCCCTGAGGGCAGTAAAGCAACAGCCAGGCCTGGGGCAAGATCAGTCCTGCAGGCCGGGAGGGCCTCAGTGTGAGCCAGGGGACAACACAGGAGACCAGCAGGAAGGAAGGTGGGGACAGCGCTTGCTCCACGGTGGCTGCCTGCTAGTATCACCCGGAGCTAGAAGGAAGTCCCCAAGCTCCAGCCCCACTGCAGACATGTTTTGAACCCTTGATGGAACCCTGGCCCTCGGCAGTAGAAGTGCAGAGTCCTAACCACTGGACCTGGACCACCAGGGAATTCCCTTCTGTGGTATTTATTTTATAACTGTATGTGAATCTACAACTATCCCAAGAAAAATTTCCATCTGAAATGTAAATTAAGCTCTTACTAAAGGAGTGATCGTCAAATCATTCTCTTGATGGAGCAGATATTTTTTAACACTGCTTTGGACGAATGCCCCAGAGTTTCTGATTTCTGTCCTTCAGAAAAGTGATAGAGGTAAAGCTGATCCTTCGGCCGTAAAGGATCTTTTTAAAAACTCTGTACCTTTTCTTTTTTCTGGCCTCACTGTGCAGCTTGCAGGATCTCTGTTCCCCAGTCAGGGTCTGAACCTGGGCCTCCGTAGTGACAGCGTGGACTCCTAACCACTAGGCCTCCGGAGAGCTCCCCCAAATCTTTATGAATGCCTGCCTCGTAGGATTTTGGCAAAGGGGTAGATAATAAATTGACAACAAAAAGTTAAAAAATAATAATGTTAACTCTATAGCCATCCTGGGACTTCCTGGGATTTCCTGGCTGTGCTGGGTGTGCTGGGTCAGGATCCCAGGCCGGTCCCAGCACCCAGCAAAGGCCCCAGGGTGCCCCCAGGGCTAAGATGCATACCACGCTCTCAGTCATTTCAGTAATGTCCGACTCTTTTTGACCATAACCCGCCAGGCTCCCCTGTCCATGGGATTCTCCAGGCAAGAATACTGGAGTGGGTTGCTCTCCAAGGGATCCAAGGGGCCCCTCCCAAATGTGCACCAGAGACTTCAAGCCCTGGTTTGCACTTCCTAGAGTGACTATTTTAGTTTTGTTTCTGTTTTAATATTTTTCCTATAGAAACACAGATACGTGATTACAAAGAGATTTTTAAGGAATACAGTTAAGGCCTAGCAATGACTATAGGCCCTCATTACATAAGCATCAGAAGTTCCATTCTTGGAGGGGGCAGGGCTAACCCTGTGGCTGATTCATGTTGCTATTTGGTAGAGACCAACACAATACTGTAAAGCAATTATCCTTCAATTAAAAATAAATTAGAAAAATATCCCATTCTTCAGGAATTTAGTTTCCAAGTATTTCATTATTTTGAATTTTTCGTTCAATAACATTGTCTGGTTTTATTGGGCAGTTATTTTCATCCCCCTATAACAAGTAACCCTGGTTTGCTAAGGTTGCCTTGTAAATACACACATTCGGGTTTTACTTTTTTTTTTTTTTTTTTTGGATCAGTCCATTTTTACTGAGGGGCTTTCAGGGAGGGTCAAAAGGCCGGGAGCACAGTGAGATTCAAGTTCTTCTCCCAGCCAGGATCTCTCCAGATTTGCAGTCCCTGAAAAGCAAGATTTACTTTTTAAATGACTCACATTTAAAGACAACCTTAGGGACTTCCCTGGTGGTCTGGTGGTTACGAATCTGCCTTCTAATGCAGGAGACAAGTTATTCAACCCCTAGTCAGGGAATAAAGATCCCACATGCTGTGGGGCAACTAAGCCTGAGAGACAGAACCGCTGAGCTTACCCACGCTGGAGCCTGTGCTCCGCAACGGCGAAGACCCAATGCAGCTAAGTTTCTAAAAAAATTTAATAATTTAAAAAAGAATAAATATGATTAAAGTGAAAATGTTAGTCTCTCAGTCCTGTCTGACCCTTTGCGACCCCACAAACAGTAGCTCCTCTGTCTACGGAATTCTCCAGGCCAGAGTACTGGAGTGGGTAGCCAGTCCCTTCTCCAGGGAATCTTCCTGACCCAGGGATCAAACCCAGGTCTCGCGCATTGCAGGCAGATTCTTTACCATTTGAGCCACCACGGAAGTCCCAGAAATATGAGGCACTCCCCTTACTAAAACAATAAAGACAATCTTAGGTATATACATAGCAGTTCAGGTCATGGGCGAAAATGGGACATCCTGAGTGCCTAAGGACGAGGCAACATGGCCAAGGGAAAGCTCTTCCCACCGGCACACCTGTGCCCTTGGGAGTAACAATTTGGACTTCCTTGGCTGATGAGTGGTTAATACTCTGAACTCCACTTGCAGGGGGCGCGGATTCCATCCCTGGTGGGAAACTTAAGATCCTACATGCCTGGAGGTGTGGCAAAAAAACAGAGAGAGTAGATAAGTAACTGTTTATTGGTCTTTTACGGCCTTTGAAATTATACCACTCCAGACTGAAGTCCTCATCAGACCATCTGCTAGCTCAGTCCCTGACCCCCAATATCCAAAATCCTGCTTGGCCTTCAAAAGAGATCTTTAATCAGACCATCTCTCCACCCTCAGCACCATGACCTCAGCCAGGACGTCTCCCGCTTTCCACCCGCTCTGTCCACCCGCCTCACGATAGCTAGGGTGAGCTTTGCCCTGGTGGTCCAGTGGCAAGGACTCCGCGCTCCCAATGCAGGGGGCCTGAGTTCGAGATCCCTGGCCAGGGAACTAGACCCCGCATGCCAAAAGTAAAAGGTACTGTGCATGCTGCAGCAAAGACTGGCGATCCCGAGTGCCGCAAGTAAGTCCTGGTGCAGCCAAATATATATATATTTTTTAAACTGACATAATTTTCATACACTACAGGAGCCCAGTTCTAAAGCGTACCACTCAGTGGGTTCATGAGTGCCTGCCCTCATGTAGCCCTCATCCCGCCAAGAGAGAAGCCGTGTCCATCACCCCAGAAAGTCCCTCTGTGCCCCTGAACTCTGGGGCTTCAGCTCCGTCACATCACCAGCATGTTTATGATCCTCTGGTGACTTTCTGCAGTGCTTAGGAGAAAACCCAGACCGCTTACCACGGCCTGCAAGCTGGCGTGCCTAACACAATCAGCCCCTGTCCTCACCTGCTCTCCTCAGCCCTCCGCAGACCCCCTTGCTCTCTCCCACCCTGGGGAATCACCTCTTCCTCTGAATCAGTCTTGCCCCAGGTGTTCAGCTGGCCACTCCTGATCCCACTCCAAGCAAAGATGCCTGTGCACGGAATGCCGTCCCATCCGTCTCTCGAATAGTCCCCTCCCACTCCCGGCCGTTCTCCTGTCCAGAACAGTGGTTCTCAACTGGAGCTGATGTTGGCCCCAACCCAGGGGATGGTCAGGATGTCTGGAGACCTTTATGGCTCTTACAACAAGGGGGCGAGGGGAGAGCCTGCTCCTGGCATCCAGCAGTTAGAGACCAGAGATGCTGCTCCTTGTCCTTGAAACATACAAGATGCCCCCAGCCGGCACCACCCCCTTTACCCCCGCCCTCCCCCCGCCACAGGAAGGGATTAGCCAGCAGCAGAGGATGAGAAGCCCAGGTCTAGCACGTGCCCTGTTTTATTCCCTTCATAGCATCTCTCAATATCTCCAAGGAGTCCCTGCGCGTTACCTCCTTCCAGAACGCATGCATTGTCATCCTCCCATCCGACTGCAGGGTGAGATCAGAGCCAGTCACTCCCCAGCCTCCAACCCTTCATAGTTCCCGCTGCACTTGGCAAAACTACAAGCTCCTTCCCATGGTCTTTGAGGCCCTGCTGGACCTGCCCTGTTGGCCTTGACCTTACCTGTTGGCGTTGACCTCGCCTGTTGCCTCCTTCACCAGCTCACTGTCCACCCGCTGGCTTCTCGCCAGCCTTTGGGTCCCTGTGGGTGATGGCTGGATGCTCTCCACCCCCCAGCCCTGCCAGCTCCTCAGGCACCTCACATGGGACTGGGGACACCCTTCTCCTCCAGTCACAGCATGGGGAGCAGCCCTTCCCTGCAAGACATCCTGAGGAAACTGAATGAGTCCGTGTTCAGGGATGGGGAGATAGAGTCACCCTTTGGGGAGTGGGGATGCAGTGTCCCTGGAGAGGTGGGACCAGGGTGATGGAGAGGAGACTAAGGTACCTGGGGTGTGAGACAGAAGGAGGCACTCACTTCTGAGGGCACTTGCACAGCCCTGACAGGCTGAGATCCTGGGGGTGGGCGCAAGCTAAGGAAGGGGGGCTCCATCCTGGGGGTGGGGACAGGCTACGGAAGGGGGGCTCCATCCTGGGGAGGGGACAGGCTAAGGAAGAGGGGCTCCAGCCTGGGAAGGACAGGCTAAACAATGGGAGATCCATCCTGGGGCAGACAGGCTAAGGAAGGGAGCAGGGTAAGGAAAAGGCTTTCCATGAAAATGACCATTAAACTGGCGGGGGATGGGGGAGGTGGAGGGTGGAGGAGGCGGCGGGGGGTGGTGGCGGGGTGGTGGGAACATCCCTGGTGGTCCAGTGGCTAAGACTCCAAGCTTTCAATGCAAGAGGCCCAGGTTCAATCCCCAGTCAGGGAACTAGATCCTGCAAGCGGTAACTAAGAGTTCACATGTTGCAACTAAAGATCTCACAGGCTGCAGCTATTACCTGGTGCAGCCAATAAATACACATTTTTAAAATTTTATTTTAAAGAAAAGAAGGGTGACTCATTCTGCAGTGACCTGGCCCTCAGCCATCTGACCCTGCCCCTGCAGCAAGCAGGAAAAGAGAATTTCGAGAGACTGGAGGCTTAGCCAGATGGTGCCAGGGACAGCTGGGCTTCTGCTCGTGACCTCCAAAGGATGGCATTTCAGAGGAGTTGAGGGAGTCCAAATACAGGAGCTGGGCCACCTAGCTTCCCCAGGTGGGCAGTTGGCTGGGCCGTGGGTGTGCCTGGTGCTGGGGAGAGAGCTTGAGGGGGCTGTACAGGGGACGAGGTGCCCTGCAGGCTCCAAGAAAGACCCACCTAGACCAGGGTGGTACACAGGGGAGAGAGCACCTTCTTAGAAGAGTCAAGGAACGGGGTTCTGAAAATCAGAAGGGAGGGAGGGGAGCAGAAACTTTCAACTGCAGAATGAGATTGGAGTTTCAAACTAGACAGGGTAGAATCTGGGATGGTTAATTCTATGTGCCAGCTTAGCTGGGCCATGGTCAAATATTATTCTGGATATTTCTGTGAGAGTATTTTTAAATATATAGACTTTTAAAAAATAGAAAGAAAATTAAAGGGACTTCCTTGGTGGTCCAGTGGTTAAGACATTGCCCTTCCACTGCAGAAGGCACAGGTTTGATCCCTGATCCCACATGCCCTGTGGCACAGCCAAAAATTAATTAAATAAATAAATAAGAATGCATTCTGACAGCAGTAGGCCTTTGGACTTGAAATTCATTGTTGATTCTTCCCGAGTGTCTGGCCAGCTAGACTATGCTATAAATTTTGGATTTGTTGACCTCTATAATTGCATAAGCCAATTGCTTAAATGTCCTATTGTTTCTGTTTTTCTAGAGAGCCCTAACATAGAATCTTAAATTCCAGAGTGAGACTGTGTTCTCATGACAGAAAGCAGTTGAGCTATTAGACGTAGAACAGTTAGGAGCAGTGACCAGACAAGTTAAAACTGGTTTAAGTGTATGCCTCCAGTGGGTTGCAACTTCTAGAAAAAATTGGTTGTATTTTTGTCTTAATTGATCTACTTTCATTCTAAGAGCATTTGCTTCTTTTTTTTTTAATAACAACTTTATTGAGAGATAATTCACATGCCATAAAATCCAATGGTTTCTAGTATAGTCACAATTGTACAGTCAGGTTTAAAACATTTTATCATTGGCAGTCACCCTCCATCTCCTCTCCATCTGCCAGGCCTGGAAAATCAAAACCACTAACCTTTCTGCCACTATAAATTTGCCTGTTTTGGCCCTTTCATATAAATGATCTTTATCATCCAATATGTGGCCTTCCATGTCTAGCTTAATGTAAATCTCAAGTAGCATACTATTTTCAACATTCATCCATGTTGTTCCATGTGTCAAAATTTCCTTCCTTTTATTTATTTATCTATTCATATTTAATCATGCTACGTGGCATGCAGGATTCCCTGATTGAGGATTGAAACTGTGTCCCCTGCAGAGGAAGCTCTGAGTCCTAACCACTGGACCACTACGAAATCCCCTCCTTCCTTTTTAAAATGGAATAATATACTGACAGTGTGACCCAGACATTTCCCACCTAAGCGTTTACTCAAGAGAAGGGAAGAAGTGTATCTATTCAAAGACTTATGCTGTTGCTCATACCACTTTATTCACAGTTATCCCAAACTGGAAATAAGCTAAATATCCACCAACAGATGAACAGATAAACAAACTGTGATACATCCATACAATGAAATTATCATGAAAAGAATATGTATATGTGTATATATATATGTATAACTGAGTCATTTTGCTGTATAGCAGAAATTAACAAAACATTGTAAATCAACTATACTTCCGTTTAAAATTTTTAAATTAAAAATCAAAGCAATGAAGCTATCCTAATCACAGTTAAATCCAATAACATGGATGAATCTCAAAATATGATGCTGAGTGAAAACATGCAAAAGAGTGCATGCAACCTAATTCTGTGTATATAAAATTCTAGAACATGTAAACTAGGCCATAGTGACAAAAACCGTATCAGCATTGTCTAGAGATGGGGTGGGTGCCAGGAACCACTGGGGGTGGTGGATATCAGCCTGTGTCACTGGTTTCATACATGCACACCACATGTCAGAACTCATCCCCTGTCTTTAACATAAACGAGAGCAACATATTTTTTTGGATCTGTCTCTCCTAAGACAAAGGAAATAAAAGCAAAAATAAACAAATAGGACTTGGCTTTTGCACAACAAAAGAAATAGTCAACAAAATGAAAAGACAACCTAGTAAATGGGAGAAAATATCTGCAAACGATATGACTGACAAGGGGTTGACATCCGAAATACATAAACATCTCATGCCACTCAACATGAGAAGGCAACCTAATCTTAAAAATGGGCGGAAGACATGAATAGACATTTTTGCAAAGAAGACATGCAGATGGCCAGCAAGCACATGAGAAGATGTGCTCACAAGGTCACCAGCAATGAGAGAAATGCAAATAATCACAATCACAGAGAGAAAAATTTGTTTATTTTTTTCTTGCCTTGCCTTAAAATGCAAATTTTATTTCATCCCTTATGCTAGCTAAGATATGAAAGCAATCTAAGTGTCCACCAAAAAACTGAGGGAATGGATAAAGATGTGGTGTATACGCAACAGAATACGGTATCCTGTGCTGTGCTGAGGCTCTCAGCTGTGTCGGACCAGGCTTCTCTGCCAACGGGATTTTCCAGGCAAGAAAACTGGAGTGGGTGGCCATGCCCTCCTCCAGGGGATTTTCCCAACCCGGGGATCAAACCCAGGTCTCCCACTTGCAGATGGCTTCTTTACCAGCTGAGCCACCAGGGAAGCCTGCAGTAGAATACTACTCAGCCATAAAAAGAATAGAGTGTTGCCATTTGTAACAACATGGATGAACTCGAGGGCTACTGTTCTTAGTGAAGTCAGTCAGATAGGGAAAGGTAAATGCTGTATGATATCTCTTACGAGTGGAATATAAGAAATAAAGCTGGTGAACACAATAAAAAAGAAACAGACTCATAGATCTAGAGAACAAACCAGTGGTTACCAGTGGGGAGAAGGAAGGGGCAAGACAAGGGTAGGGGATTAAGAGATACAGACTACTGATGTGCAAAATAAATAAGCTACAAGGATGTATTACACAGCTCAGGAAACATAGCTAAATTCTCTAACTACAAATGAAGTGTACCCTTTAAAATGGTGAATCACTGTGTTGTACAACTGAAATTTATATAACATTGTACATTAACTGTACCTCAATTTTAAAAAAAGAAAAAAAGCACCTGGTCCTGAGACTTTCCTGGCGGTCCAGTGGTTATGACTCTGTGGTTCCAGTGCAAGAGGGTGTGGGTCCAATCCCTGGTTGGGCAACTAAGATCCCACATGTCACATGGCTAAAAAAAGAAAAACTTCATCCATTGGACATTTTTTATAAGTGTGGTTTGTTGTGCCTCAATTATCTAGCCATTTTTTAGGACTCCTTTTGCTAAGTCCTGCATTAGAATGTCAATACTCTTGCAAACAGCCCTTTGCTTGCATGACCATTACAGCAGTTCTAGTGAAGAGTAGCCTTGAAGCCACACAGCCAGACCTCTGGAGAGCACAATCCTTGTTTGCTGTGGGTTTCATAACCCTTTGTTTGAGGTTGCAAGGTCTTTTAGCCACTCGTCTGTAAATACAGAAAATAGCCACCAGGGGGCGTATGGTGATTTCCCTTTTTTCTAGAAGAAGCTTTGCAACATTAAGGTTTTCTGGGATTAGCAGGCCTTCCCACCAGAACACTCTTAAAATCTTAAAAAAAAAAAAAAAAGGAATCAAAACCAGCCAAATGAAAAACCCTCAGAAACTCTTGTAAAGATCAGTCTTCCATGGACCGGCAATCCCATGCCTAGGATCTGACCTAGAGGGATTCCAGTCTAAGAGAAGACGTTGACCACAATCATCACAGCAGCCTTGCTTGTGATAAAAACTGCAGACGGTGGGACCACCCTTCATTAAGGGTATCAGATCAGTCCTTCTAAAACAATAATGTGTGAGGACTCCCCCGGAGATTTTGTTAAAAGACATCAGGGTCCCTAGGTCTGGGGTGTGGCCAGGTGATGCCCCTGCTTTTGGTTAGAGGACCTCATGTTAGGAGTATTGGCTGGACTAGAGAGACCCCAAAGAGCACCGGCTTCAACCACAGAACCGAGTGGCTGGCTGCTCCGTCGCTGGCTGTCAGGTGTCAGGGCTGCTTGCCCGAGTTTCTCCATCTGCTCAGTGTTTCTCTCATCTGTATGGCCTGAGACAACTCCTTCCCACAGTGAGAACAGGTACAGCGGTGTGCAGAGGACACACCCCTTTTCTTTAAAGGCAGGACCCTCATGTCAGTGCCTCAACCACGCTCACTTCCCATGAGTCAGAGCTTGAGCACACTAATCTGGAGGCTGTGACTTGTACTCTTTATTTGGAATGTCATGACCTCATCTGCAGCGTGAGCATTCTGTGATTAGTGAAGAAGAGGAAACTGGTTATTGGGCAGAATCAGCAGTATTTGCTCCAAGAAGTGACTGGTTAAATAAACTGTAATTTATCCAGAAGCTGGAATATTCAGCTACTAAGATAATGTGAAATATATGGATAAACCACTACAGAAAGGCATCTCTAACATGGCTAAGAGGTGAAAAAAAAGTACAGTTGCAGAAGATCCTATTAGTATAATCTCATTTTTATTTGAGAGAAAATAAATTCAATGGGTCATGCATGCATTCTGTCTCTACACTGGTTAACTTTAGAAAGAGTCTGGAATGGTTCACAGGCGGATATGTTTCCTCAGGAGATTATGTGATGGAAAGGAGTTACAGAAAGAGGACAAAGGACTGTCGCGATTCTCGGGCCACCTGCCCTCTCGTGGAAGGGATCTGGGGCATTTGGTTTCTGAGAGGGGAAGGGTATAGCCACGTGTTTATGAGAGAACCCATCATAAACTATGCCCCAGCCAAGCTTTTTTCACCCAATTTTCATAATGAATCAATGAGCAAGGGGAGTGGATTTGCACTGACTTTCTGTCCAGCACACCCTCCACCTTCTGGAAATATCAATGTTTATTTTCTTTGGGAACCACTCAAGGACAACAGAGACATCACTTTGCCAACAAAGTGACTATGTCAATATAATCAAAGTTGTGATTTTTCCTGTAGTCACGTTTGGATGTGAGAGTTGGACCATAACGAAGGCTGAACACTGAAGAATTGATGCATTCAACTGTGATGCTTGAGAAGACTCTTGAGAGTCTCTTGGACAGCAAGGAGATCAAACCAGTCAATCCTAAAGGAAATTAACCCTGAATATTCCTTGGAAGGACTGATGTGGAAGCTGAAGCTCCAATACTTTTTCCACCTGATGCAAAGAGCTGACTCATTTGAAAAGACCCTGATGCTGGGAAAGATTGAGGGCAAGAGGAGAAGGGGACAGAGGATGAGATGGTTGAATGGTGTCACTGACTCGATGGACATGAGTTTGAGCACACCCTGGGAGATAGTGAAGGACAGGGAAGCCTGGTGTGCCGCAGTTCATGGGGTAGCAAAGAGTTGGACACGACTTAGTGACTTAGCAAGTGAACGCCAAGGACAACAGGGACAAAGCCCTCGCACTCCGTGGCCCAGGGGATTTGTTCAGATACTGGCATATGAACCAATAAGATTCAGGCCAGAGACTTGGTACTGTTGTCAGATTTGCTCGGGAGTCCTTGTCTCCTACTGGACTTGAACCTGAATGGATGGCAGCTGGAGCCTTTTAGGACCATGGTGAAGAAGAACGCTGCTCAAGAGCAAAGACAAAACCAGAAATCACAGCCAGTGAAATAAAGGTCTGATGGCATGATCTGAGACATTGGGTCCTGCCAGACCGGAAGCTTGGTACATTTCATTGTGTGAGCCAATGTTTTTTCTTAAGCTAGTTTGAGTTGAGTTTCTGTTGCTCACACCCAAGAGAGCATTTAACGATACCACTCCCCATTGCCTGCAGAAAGAAAAGAAATGCAAAAAACTGTTTTTATTTATTTATTTTATCAGATTGCAGCAGGTTTAATACTGGCCCAAGGTAAGCCCAAGTTGAAACCCCCAGAACCTGCAAAGGTGACCTTGTTTGGAAAATGATCTTTGCACATATATTTTGAAATGAGATCACCCTGGATTTAAAGTGGGGCCTTGTTTGTTTGTTTGTGCTCAGTTATGTCCTACTCTCTGCAACTCCATGGACTGTAGCCCTCCAGGCTTCTCTGTCCGTAGAATTTTCCATGCCAGAATACTGGAGTGGGTTGCCATTTTCTTTTCCCAGGGATCTTCCTTATTCAGGGATCAAACCCACATCTCCTGCCCTGGCAGGCTGATCCTTTACCACTGAGCCACCAGGGAAACCCCAAAGTCCCAGCAGAGAGTGTCATAGGGAATTTGCCCTACAGACAGTTGAAAGCTTTGTGAGTCAGGGTTCCAGCATGAATTAGATATCACAGTCCAAAGAATTTAACCAAAGATAGTTTCATAAAGGGACAGTTTATTGAGATGTAAGTATGATCAGTGGCACCAACAAGGGTCAGTAAAACACCTGTCATAGAGTCACTGTGGGGAACTGTGATTCCTAGGCTGCAAAGAAGGGGGGAATAATGTTACAGAGCTTCTGCAGAACAGCGGCCGTGGAGGAAAAAAGACACTGCCAGGACCACAGGGAGGCGGCAGGAGAGCTGGGGTCGTGGGGGAGGAGAACTGAAAGGAGAGTCTCTCTGCTTCCCTTTCATGTTGAGATGGTCTGTGGTTCCCCATAAGAACCCATTTATAAAAAGACTCTTTGTTTTGCTCTGTTTAAGACTTTTTTTTTCCCATATGAGTTTGTTGTTTTTTTATTTTATTTTTTTAATTTAAATTTATTTATTTTAATTGGAGGCTAATTACTTTACAATATTGTGTTTGTTTTGCCATACATCAGCATGAATCCGCCACGGGTGTACACATGTTCCCAATCCTGAAACCCCCTCCCACCTCCCTCCCTGTACCATCCCTCTGGGTCATCCCAGTGCACCAGCCCCAAGCATCCTGTATCCTGCATCGAACCTACACTGGCGATTCATTTCTTACGTGATATTATACATGTTTCAATGCCATTCTCCCAAATCATCCCACCCTCTCCCTCTCCCACAGAGTCCAAAAGACTGTTCTATACATCTGTGTCTCTTTTCCTGTCTTGCATACAGGGTTATCATTATTATCTTTCTAAAGTCCATACATATGCATTAGTATACTTTACTGATGTTGTTTTTTTAAATTGAAGTATAGTTGAGTTTGAGCAAGCTCCAGGAGATGGTGAAGGACAGGGAAGCCTGGTCTGCTGCAGTCCATGGGGTTGCAAAGAGTTGGACACGACTGAGAGGCTGAACAATACTATAGGTGATTTGGGCTTCCCCAGTGGCTCAGTGGTAAAGAATCCGCCTGCCAACGCAGGAGACTTGGGTTAGATCCCTGGGATCCCCTGGAGAAGGAAATGGCACCCCGCTCCAGTATTCTTGCCTGCAGAATCCCATGGACAGAGGAACCTGGTGGGCTACAGTCCAGGGGGTCCCAAAGAGTCATACATGACTAGCGACTGAGTGCATGCGTGTGCACACACGCACACACACACACACACACTGCTGTGTTACTTTCAGGTCTACAGCAAAGTGATTCAGTTACATATATATACATACACTTTTTCATATTCTTTTCCATTATGGTTTATCGCAGGGTATTGAATACAGTTTCCTGTGCTATACAGTAGGACCTTGCTGTATAAGGACCTATAATCCAGCTAATAAACAGACCCTTCACCTCCGAAAGTTAGCTTGTGCCCCTTTGTAATATCCATCTGTCCTGCCATCCCCTCACCCAGTCAAATGTCCACCTGCTGCCACAGCAGGTCCAGTTACATTTTTAGAATGTTGCGTAAATGGAATCATCCCATACGTACTCTCTTTCATCTAGCTTCTTCTCCGCAGCATACTATTTTGAGATTTTAAGCATGAAAACATGTACTAAAGAGAAGAATTGAGAGATTGCTTTGTTCACAATCCTATCCTGTTCGTTTCTTCTCTCAATGGCTTTGACAAAGATATAGAAAGATTATATATTTTATTAAAAGTCTCAAAATAACTTTTCTGGGGAAAGGGGACACACCATTCGGCATTCAGGATCTTAGTTCCCTGACCAGGGGTCAAACCCAAGACCCCTGCATTGGGAGCTCAGAGTTTTAACCACTGGGCAACCAGGGGAGTCTCCAAAGTAACCATATTGATGGTCAGATTGGAGGGCTTTTTTGTTTTGTTTTTGCCACACCACATAGCTTGAGGGATTAAAGGATCTTCCCCCAACCAGGGATAGAACCAGTGTCCCCTGCAGTGGAAATGTGTCTGCATGCTAAGTCGCCTCCGTCGTGTCCCGCTCTTTGCAACCCCATGGACTGTAGCCCATCAGATTCCTCTGTCCATGGAATTCTCCAGGCAAGAATACTGGAGTGGGTTGCCATGCCTTCCTTCAGGGGATCTTCCTTACCCTGGGATTGAACCTGCTTATGTCTCCTGCTTTAGCAGGTAATTCTTTGCCACTAGCACCATCTGGGAAGCCCCAGAATGGTGGAAAGGTAGAGTCCTAACCACTGGCCTGTCAGGGAATTCCCTTGGAAGGTTTCTCGGAATGACATATCTTTGTTACCAGAGAGTTACCAGACTGCATTCTTTCCACTGACATTTCCCTAACCAGTTGGCTGTATTGTCTTCTGAAAGGGAAAAGTAGGGATGAAAATCTTTCCTCTTGGTGCCCCAAACTCTGGGGATGGGATGCGAACTCATTGAGTGGTGCTGTAGGTTAAGGGGCAGCCAAAGTTTTCTGTAAGAGCCAGATGGTAAATATTTTAGGCTTCGCAGCCCATATGGTCTCTGTCACAAGTACTCAAATCTACCACTGTAGCACAAAAGCAGTCAGAAACAAAATGCAAATAAATGGCATGACTGTGTTCCAATAAAACTTTATTTATAACAACAAGGAGGGGGCCATATTTGGCGGGTGAAACTGAGTAGGCCCCTGTAAAGTTCCTGGATACAAATCCTTTTTATGTCCCCCTTTCTTGTTTGTAGGAAATAGGCTTTATTCAGCCTCCTTGACCATCCCTAAGTTCCTGAGGGCAGGTTCAAACAGCTGCTAATCAGAAAAGGGAGGGAATGCAGAAACAAAGGAGGAGCTGTCATGAGACAATAGCCCAGTGTTAAGGCAGGATCTTGGTTCCTCCTTGAGGAACATACAAAACCATGTCTTTGAACTAAGGCTCCCACCCAGGTGGAGGATGGTAACTTTCTACTGAGCACAAGGTCCCTGGAGCACCACCCTGTTACCTCACCACCAACCAATCAGAGCAAAGTCACACACCTCCAACCCAAATTTTGTCTATGGAAACTTTTTGCCCAAACGACTGGGGAGTTCAGATTTTTTGAAACTTGAGCCACTTGTTCTTGGTTGACCCTGCAATAAAGTTTCTCTGCTCCAAACTCCAGCCTTTTGGTTTGCTTGATCTGTGTGTTGAGTTCATAAACTTTTGCTCCTGTAATAACTATTGCTGTGATATCAACAGAAAACTAGTCAATCTGATCACACGGATCACAGCCTTGTCTAACTCAATGAAACTAAGCCATGCCCTGTGGGGCCACCCAAGACGGGTGGGTCATGGTGCAGAGGTCTGACAGAATGTGGTCCACTGGAGAAGGGAATGGCAAACCACTTCAGTATTCTTGCCTTGAGAACCCCATGAACAGTATGAAAAGGCAAAATGATAGGATATTGAAAGAAGAACTCCCCAGGTCAGTAGGTACCCAGTATGCTACTGGAGATGAGAGGAGAAATAACTCCAGAAAGAATGAAGGGATGGAGCCAAAGAAAAACAACACCCAGTTGCGGATGGGACTGGTGATAGAAGCAAGGTCCAATGCTGTAAAGAGCAATATTGCATAGGAACCTGGAATGTCAGGTCCATGAATCAAGGCAAATTAGAAGTGGTCAAACAGGAGATGGCAAGAGTGAATGTCGACATTCTAGGAATCAGCGAACTAAAATGGACTGGAATGGGTGAATTTAACTCAGATGACCATTATATCTACTACCGCGGGCAGGAATCCCTTAGAAAAAATGGAGTAGCCATCATGGTCAACAATAGAGTCCGAAATGCGGTGCTTGGATGCAATCTCAAAAACGACAGAATGATCTCTATTCGTTTCCAAGGCAAACCATTCGATATCACAGTAATCCAAGCCTATGCCCCAACCAGTGGTGCTGAAGAAGCTGAAGTTGAATGGTTCCAATGAATATTCAGGGTTAATTTTCTTTAGGATTGACTGGTTTGATCTCCTGCTGTCCAGAGGACTCTCAACAGTCTTCTCCTGTGATGCCACAGTTGAAGGCATCAATTCTTTGGTGCTCAGCCTTTTTTTCTGTCCAGCTCTCACATCCATACATGACTACTGGAAAAACCATAGCTTTGACTAGCTGGACCTTTGTCAGCAAAGTATGTCTCTGCTTTTTAATATGCTGTCTAGGTCTGTCATAGCTTTTCTTCTAAGGAGTAAGTATCTTTTAATTTCATGGCTGCAGTCACCATCTGCAGTGATTTTGGAGCCCAAGAAAATAATATGTATCACTGTTTCCATTGTTTCCCCTTCTATTTGCCATGAAGTAATGGGACTGGATGCCATGATCTTAGTTTTTTGAATGTTGAATTTTAAGCCACCTTTTTCACTCTCCTCTTTAATTTTCATCAAGAGGCTCTTTAATTCCTCTTTGCTTTCTGCCATAGGGGTGGTGTCATCTGCATATCTGAGGCTATTGATATTTCTACTGGCAGTCTTGATTCTGGCTTGTGCTTCATCCAGCCCAGCATTTTACATGATGTACTCTGCATATAAATTAAATAAGCAGAGTGACAAAATACAGGTTTGACACACTCCTTTCCTAATTTTGAAACAGTCTGTCATTCCATGTCCGGTACTAACAGTGGCTTCTTGACCTGCATACCTGTTTCTCAGGAGGCAGGTAAGGTGGTCTGGTATTCCTATCTCTTTAAGAATTTCCCCTGATAGCTCAGTTGGTAAAGAATCCACCTGCAATGCAGGAGATCCCAGTTCGATTCCTGGGTTGGGAAGATCCCCTAGAGAAGGGATAGTCTACTCTAGTATTCTTGGGCTTCCCTTGTGATTCAACTGGTAAAGAATCTGCCTGTAATGTGGGAGACCTGGGTTTGATCCCTGGGTTGGGAAGATGCCCTGGAGAAGGGAAAGGCTACCCACTCCAATATTCTGGCTTAGAGAATTCCATGGACTCCAGGGTGTCGAAAAGAGTCAGACACGACTGAGTGACTTTCACTTCACTAAGAATTTCTCACAGTTTGTTGTGATCCACACAGTCAAAAGCTTTGGCAAGTAGATGTTTTTCTGAAATTCTCTTGCTTTTCCTATGATCCAGCGGATGTTGGCAATTTAATCTCTGGTTCCTCTGCCTTTTCTAAATCCCACATGAACATCTGGAAGTTCTTGGTTCACATACTGCTGAAGCCTGGCTTGAATGATTTTGAGCATTACTTTGCTAGTGTGTGAGATGAGTGCAATTGTGTGGTAGTTTGAGCATTCTTTGGCATTGCCTTTTTGAGATTGGAACGAAAACTGACCTTTTCCAGTCCTGTGGCCACTGCTGAGTTTTCCAAATTTGCTGGCATATTGAGTGCAGCACTTTCACAGCATCGTATTTTAGGATTTGAAATAGCTCAACTGGAATCCCATCACCTTCACTAGTTTTGTTCGTAGTGATGCTCCCTAAGGCCCCCTTGACTTCACACACCAGGATGTCTGGCTCTAGGTGAGTGATCACACCACTGTGGTTATCTGGGTCATGAAGATCTTTTTTGTACAGTTCTTCTGTGTATTCTTGCCACCTCATCTTAATATCTTCTGCTTCTGTTAGGTCCGTACCGTTTCTGTCCTTTATTGTGCCCATTCTTGTGTGAAATTGTCCCTTGGTGTCTCTTATTTTCTTGGAGAGATCTCTAGTCTTTCCCAGTCTATTGTCTTCCTGTTTCTTTGCATTGATTGCTAAGGAAGGCTTTCACTGGCTGACAAAAATGCCTGCTAGATGCAGCAGCCAGATCAAGGTTCAGAACAATCGCAACAGGTGGAAATTTATGAGACACCTCTGCCAGAAATATTGAAAGCAGTCACTAAGATGAGAGCACACATTTATTCAGCCGTTGCAGAAGAAACTGCAACAGTTTACATGGATTATATTGTTGAAGCCTCACCAACTCCCCTGGGTGGGAGGCAATACTATTTCTTCTTGTTTAGCAGATGATGAAGAATCTTTGGAGAGGGACTTGCTCAGATCATACACTGAGTAATGTTTGAAAGCAAAGTCAGATAAAGAAGAGAACTGTGATTGCCAAGGGAGGGGAGGGAGGGAAGGGAGGGAGGGGGAGAGGTGAGGGGGGGGAGGTGAGGGGGGGGAGGGGAGGGAGGGTGGGAGGGGAGGGGAGGGTGGGAGGGGAGGGAGGGGGGAGGGGAGGAGGGAGGGGGGAGGGGAGGACTGGGAATTTGGGATGAACAGACGCAAATCATCATTCGTTGTTGTCCAGTTGCTAAGTCGAGTACAACCTTCTTTATGGTCCAACTTTCGCAGCCATACATGACTACTGGCAAAACCACAGCTTTGACTAGACAGACCTGTGTCAGCAAAGTGATGTCTCTGCCTTTTAATACACTGTCTACTATTGTCATAGCTTTTCCAAGGAGCAGACATCTTTAGATTTCCTGGCTGCAGTCATTGTCTGCAGTGATTTTGGAGCCCAAGAAAATAAAATCTGCCACTATTTCCACTTTTCCCCCCATCTATTTGCCATGAAATGATGGGATCGGATGCCATGATCTTTGTTTACTCTTATATAGAATGGATAAGCAGCAAGGTCCTACTGTATAGCACAGGGAACTCTTCAATATTCTAGGATACACTATTGTGGAAAAGGATATTAAAAAGAATATATATACGTGTATAACTGAATAACTTTGCTGTACAGCAGAAATTAACATTATAAATCAACTATATGTCAATAAAATAAGTTTAACAACTAAAAATAAAAGCAATTTGAAATGTCTCTGCTGCACCGTCAGAGATTAAGAATGTGTTCTGTGTGTGTTTCCAGCGATGAGGGATGAGAAAAGGCGTGTCCTTCCAGAGCAGGCCCCCGGGATCCTGATTGCAAATCCTAGTGATTATCACAGGCACAAAGTCTTCCAAACGCTTGGTTGCTGATCAATCACCCAGGCTTCCCTGTCCTTCACTATCTCTTGGAGTTTGCTCAGACTCATGTCTGTTGAGTTGATGATGCCATTCATCCAAATGCTTTGCTTTTATGTTTTAGGACAGAAGGCTGTGCTGTTTACAAGCAGAGTCCCCGTGATGACATGGTTTAAGAAATGAAGCCCTTTCAGCTGCATTTCTCAGGCCACAGAGAGTGTCCACTTTGGCAACTTCTCTGCTCCGCCAGGGATCCCAGCTGCTGGCCTCCACAGGGGCCTCCAAGACCATCCGATTGTCACCGTCCTGACTGGAGGAAAGGCAGGAAGGAGTCACAGCTCCGGGCAAAGATCTGTCTTAAGCAAGAGAGAGCGAGAGATCGCCTAGATGACATGCCCTCTCAAGCCAGTGGCCACACCCTGACACACATGTCGTGCAGGAAGTGGGAAGGGCAAATTCACTGGCTAGTGTCCACCTCAAATAATTCTTTCACTCAGTCCTTGTTGTTCTTCAGTTGCTAAGTCATGTCTGACTCTTCACGACCCGGTGGACTACAGCACACCAGGCTCCTCTGTCCTCCACTATCTCCTGAAGTTTGCTCAGATTCATGTTCATTGAGTTGAGGATGCTCTCTACCCTTAACCCTTACGACAACCCTAACTAAATATTTGACTAATGGAGGACACCCAGGACCAGTGCGGTGAAGTAGAGAGGTGACAGTGATCCACTAATTTAGCAGAACCAGGATATAACCAAACATGGGAAGCAGAGCCCAGGGGCTGAGTACAAGCCTTATGACTGGCCCCAGGCTGGAAGGATGCCAATGACCTTGGGCTGTCACTACAACCAACTCTTGCAACCCAGACTCAAGCTGGGGGCAGTGTTGGTCAAGCTGGCTTTCACGGGATGCTGTTCCACTCCAATAATCTCCAAGTGTGTTGAAGTCACACTCCAAACTTCAACCTTGCTGTCACAGATGACCTGCTGTTAAAGTGTTTAGTGATTAAGGAGAACCCTTGTTGATTCATTAACGATCCACGCTATACGCTGACCTGCAAGGTCTCCTGACTTACAAACAACTTTCTCTCAAAGACCCTATGGCCAAGAACAGCCTTCCCAGGTAGGGTTCACTTTGATCAGAACATACCTTTTAATGAACTGTATGGATTTGGGTTTAGACCATTTCCAAGACTCTTCCCAGAGCCACAGGTTCCTATTAAGTTTGTCACAGCACAGCGATTCTCAAACTTTTTGGCCTCAGGATTCTTTCACTTCATTTATGTGGGTTATATTAATAGATAGAGATATTTTACTGAATTAGATGCTTAAATGAAGAAACAATTATATACATTAATTTTAAAGAACAGTAAGAAACCCATTATATGTCAAATAAGTAATACTTTTATGAAAGACTTTTATGAAAGACTGGAATTGTTTTACACATTTGCAAATCTCTTGAATGTCTGGTTGAATAGAAGACAGCTGGATGCTGACATCTGCTTCTGCATTTGGTCTGTTGTAACATCTCAGGTCTTGTAGTTTTCCAGAAACTCCACTAGACATTCATGAAATAATGAGAGAGAAAAGAAAAACAACATCTTAGTACTCTGAAGAATCAACTCAATGGACATGAGTTTGAGCAAACTCAGGGAGAGAGTCAAGGACAGGGAAGCCTGGCATGTGTAGTCCATGGGGTCACCAAAACCTGGACACAACTTAGCAACTGAACAACAATTATAAAGAATGTGATATGGTTTAGTTTGTTGAGTCTTCCTGGTAAAATGGCTCTGTATTACTATTATGACATCCCCTTTTTCAGATGAGAAAATCTGGGTTCAGAGTGCTTGAGTCATTTACATGAGAACACACAGCTGGCAGCAGCGGAACCAGAAGGAGGTTGGGGTCTGCTTGACCCCATCTCTGGGCTCTTAACCTGCACACTGTCCTGAAGCCACTGTGGGTGAAAGGCCACCCACGTCCCAGATTTATAGGAAACGTAATTCTGGGAGAAATGAACAAACAAAACCAGAGAGAGAGAGAGAATGCAGTGTTTACTGGTTGAAGCCATCATAAAGATTTCTCTTTATATATAGAAGGTTTGAGATTCTCAGTGGCGACTAGACACAAGACAGGTGACTGGGGTTTATGTCTGGGAAGAGGGAAGGAGCCAGCATGGACTGAGCACCTTCTATTGGCCAGTGTTTCTCCGTGGCATCTCATTTCATCTCCTGCCAAGAGTGTTGTGAATATTGTTTGCAGCCCGGTCTCACAGTTTCTAAGTTCAAAAATGTATCTCGTTTTATCCCCCACTGGGCTGGCTCACTGCGCTACCATGCCTATTGGTCAAGCTTACCTATTTCAGTGTTTTGAAGGTTTGATCTTTTCAGTTGTTACTATAAACAGCAATATTGGAGTATAGCGTGTGAGTAGGTGAGGTATGTTTCTAAAAGACTGTAAAAAATACGGGAAGGAATTATGACCTCACACGGAGCTCAGCCTGGACTCCAGACTAGCAGGGCATGTGACTTGGGGAAACTGGGTAAGATTGTGGGACCAATATCAACCTGTGGGTTCCTCTCCCCAGACCCCTCCCCTGGCCACCACGCAATGCCCTGACACCTGCACCAGACTCTGTCTACCTGGAAGTAGCATCAGGGGATGACAGAGGTTAAGATGGTCGGATGGCATCATCGACTCAACCGACAGGAGTTTGAGCAAGCTCCAGGAGATGGTGAAGGACAGGGAAGCCTGGCTTGCTACAGTGCACGGGGTCGCAAAGAGTCGGACACGACTGAGCTACTGAACATGACTGACTAAATCATTGGCTGTTGGCAACTGAATCAAGCCTCAGCCCTTCCCTTCCTACCCCCCACTCCCAGGGGTTGGTCAGAGGGTTGGACTGAAAGTTCCAACCCTCTGAACACCTGGTCAGTTCCCCTTTCAACCAATCTGAGGCCCCCAAATCATCTCATTAACAAAGCAAAAAACACCTCGGAGCATGCTAAGTTGCTTCAGTCATGTCTGACTCTTCGTGAGCCCATGGACTGTAGCTCGCCAGGCTCCTCTGTCCACGGGGTTCTCCAGGTAGGAATATTGGAGTGGGCAGCTATTCCCTTCTCAAGGGGATCTTCCTCTCCTGCATTGCAGGCAGATTCCTTACCATCTGAGCCGCCAGGGAAGCCAGAAACAGAGGTGAAGAACAAATATATGTTTCTTAGTATGAACCACAGTATCACACAGGGTTACCAACTGAACACCATAAATGTATCACCAGATACCCACAGTGACCCCTCTGTGTCTACAGGCGGTTTGTTCCAGGACCCATGGCCACCAAAACTGGAGGACACTCATGCTCCTTATAAAAAAGGCATAGTGCTTTTGTATAAACGACATGTACCACTTCCTCCTGCACACTTTAAATGATCTTTACATTACTTCTACTGCTTCAGTTCAGTTCAGTTCAGTTGCTCAGTCATGTCCGACTCTGCGACCCCATGAATCGCAGCACACCAGGCCTCCCTGTCCATCACCAACTCCCAGAGTCCACCCAAATCCATGTCCATTGAGTCGGTGATGCCATCCAACTATCTCATCCTCTGTCGTCCCCTTCTCCTCCTGCCCCCAGTCCCTCCCAGTATCAGGGCCTTTTCCAATGAGTCAACTCTTCGCATGAGGTGGCCAAAGTACTGGAGTTTCAGCTTCAGCATCAGTCCTTCCAGTGAACACCCAGGACTGATCTCCTTTAGGATGGACTGGTTGGATCTCCTTGCAGTCCAAGGGACTCACAGAGTCTTCTCCAACACCACAGTTCAAAAGCATCGATTCTTCAGTGCTCAGCTTTCTTCACAGTCCAACTCTCACATCCATACAAGACCACAGGAAAAACTATAGCCTTGACTAGACGGACCTTTGTTGGCAAAGTAATGTCTCTGCTTTTCAATATGCTGTCTAAGTTGGTTATAACTTTCCTTCCAAGGAGTAAGAGTCTTTTAATTTCATGGCTGCAATCACCATCTGCAGTGATTTTGGAGCCCCCAAAAATAAAGTCTGACACTGTTTCCACTGTTTCCCCATCTATTTCCCATGAAGTGATGGGACCAGATGCCATGATCTTCGTTTTCTGAATGTTGAGCTTTAAGCCAACTTTTTCACTCTCCTCTGTCACTTTCATCAAGAGGCTCTTTATTTCTTCTTCGCTTTCTGCCATAAGGACGGTGTCATCTGCATATCTGAGGTTATTGATATCTCTTCTACTGCTTAATACGATGTAAACGGTTTATAAATAGTTGCCAACATGTGACAAGTTCAAATTTTGGTTTTGGGAACTTTTCAGATTTTTTGCCCCTGAATATTTTTGGTCTGCATGCGGTTGAATCCTAGGATACAGAAACTACAGATACAGAAGGATGACTGAACAGCAGTTGTATCTGTTTCTGTTAATTCCAAACTACTCACTCAACCTGATAAAACAGGAGAGTCCATATAAAAATGGAGACTTTGGGATTTCTCTTGCAAAGTCAGGCACTTTGATGACATGGGATCCATTGTCTTACATGGAGACAATGGACTGGAGCTAAACCCTGGGAGGTAAGATCTGAGTAAAGACCACAGCCTCCACCATCAGAGACGCAAGAGCTGATTTGCCAAATGCACCATTTGTACCTTCTACCCTGTTTTTTTTTAAAGGTGTAATTTGCATACAATGAAATGCACAAATCTTATTCGGTTCAATGGATTTGAACAGTGGTATATACTCATATAGTTACCACTTAAGATACAGAAATTTTCTTCTCCCCAGAAAGTACTTGGATCTCTTGACTTTATCACCATAGATTCATCTTTCCTGTTCTTGAACTTCACATAAATGGAACCATAAGGTGTGTTTGTGCCTGGCATATTTCTGAGATTCATACATGGCTTTATGTCATTAGTTTGTCCTACTAAAAATGAATGTGTTTCTCCACAGAGTATTGTTACCTGAAAACTGAGCTTGCCTCTTGGTGGGTGTCGAGCCAGCAACCAAACCAAAGATAGGGAGAAGGAAGGATTTATTATTACTTGCAGCAAGTGGGGAGAACATAAGGATCTTTCCCAAAGCAGTGTTTCCCAGAACAGCAAAATTGGGGAAATTTTTAAGCTCTGGCCACATGTATATTCACGAAGGGACTTAAGCAGAGGAGAATTCAGCATAGAATTGGGGCAAAGGGTGACAGGGTCCAAGCTTTGTTAATTGATGAAGTCAGGAGGGTCAACAACATCCTTCCACCCTCCCTGGGTGGGGGCCTTAGTGTCTGCAGAATTCAAAGTTCTCTTATTACGTGTATCCCTGGAGGAGGAACAGGACCCTGCCTTATCACTGCACCATTGTTTGACTGCCATTTCCCTGTTCATTTCTTTGTTCCTTCGTTGCTGTTTTCGGTCCCTAAGTCTTGTCCAGCTCTGGGGTCCTGTGGATGCCAGGCTTCCCTGTCCTTTACCATCTCCCTTTGTTCCCATAAAATCATCAATTACTGAGACCTTTATTCAAGGGTGAGCATTATGGCCAAGCTTAGATCACAAAATGGCTTAGACCAAAAAGGGTTCTTTTCTGTCAGGAAAGCCATGCCTGGTTCTCTCTCTCCAGTGAATCCCTACCTACCCTCTCTGCTTACAGTAAGAAAGCATCACAATTTGTCCATTTTTCTGTTGATCGACACTGAGCTGTTTTTCCCCTTTGAGGCTATTGTGAGCAAGGCTGCTCTGAACATCTGTGTAAAGTCTTTGTGGAACTTATGCTTTCATTTCTCCTGATAAACAACTAAGAGTGGAATTGCTGGGTCATAGGCTTCCCTGGTGGCTCAGATGGTTTTTAAAAGAAAAAAATCTGCCTGCAATGCAGGAGCCTTGGTTTTGGGAGGATCCCCTGGAGAAGAGAATGACAACCTACTCTAGTATTCTGGCCTGGAGAGTTCCGAGGACAGAGGAGCCTGGTGGGCTATAGTCCATGGGGTCACAAAGAATCAGACAAGACTGAGCAACTGACACTTTCACTACTTTCAGTCAGCCATCCCCACCCCACCCCACCCGTCAGTTCTCTGGAGAGAGACTGTCCAGCTCAGGAGACTCAGTGTGACGTGCAGGCCACTGTTAGCAGAGATTAGTCCTCAGAGGTGGAAAACCACTTCACATGGGACCTGCATTAGGCCTGCAGGAAGGAAAGACCGATGTAAGAGCACTAGTTTCCCATTTCCACCTGGGACCAATTAAGGTGTCAGTTTGGGGATACTGGGCTCAGTATGGCTCAGTGCCAGGGCAATTAAAAAATATATCATGGCTTCCCTCAAGCAAATTACTCAGTGATAAAAGTGGTGGAACGAACTAGAGAAGGGTAGAGATTGGAGAAGGAAACGGCAATCCACTCCAGTATTCTTGCCTGAAGAATCTTGCCTGGCTGGCTGCAGTCCATGGAGTCGCATAGAGTTGGACACGACAAAGCAACTAGGCAAGAGGGTAGGAATATGCTAACTTCATAAGAAACTTCCAAAAGATTCCCCAAAGTGGTTACACCACCTTCTCTCCTATTCTTTTTTAAAAAATATTTCTTTGGCTGTGCAAGGTCTTAGTCGGGGCATGTGGGATCTTTAGTGGCGGCATGTGGAATCCAGTTCCCAGACCAGCGATCAAACCAGGGCCCCCTGCGTTGGTGAAATAGTTTGGTGTCATTTCAGAGGAGGGGCTCCTAAGAACTCCGGTACCATAGTTCTTTATGTCTCAGTGTAGAAAAGAATTGAGAGAGAGGCAAAGTGATAGATAAGCAGTGATTTATCAGAATAGGATGCTTGTGAAGGTTACAAGTGGGCGACTGAGAAATGCTGCTCCTGAGAACTGAGGCTACAGTTTCATAATCAAACGGAAAGTGGGAGGTGGCAGAAGAACTTGTTTGTCTTGCTTCCATCATCAACTCCTCCTTCAGGTTTGAGCTGGTCAGCCCGAGTTGGTCAAGCTAGTTCTACAAATTATTGTGGGTAGTTCAGTGGTAAAGAGTCCTCCTACCAGTGCAGAAGACTCAGGAGATGCTGGTTCAATCCCTGGGTCAAGACGATCCCCTGGAGAAGGAAATAGCAACCCATTCCAGTATTCTTGCATGGAGAATCCCATGGACAGAGGAGCCTGGTGGGTTATATAGTCCATAGGGTCGCAAAGAGTCAGACACAAATGAATGACTAAGCAAGCGTACACATGGTCAAAATGTTGTTTTTCAAGTGTGCAGAGAGGTTAGATCCGGGGGTCATAAACTTACTGGGCTTACTGGGCAGTATGTGGGTTTCA
Organism: Ovis aries; assembly: GCF_016772045.2. Lineage (NCBI taxonomy): Eukaryota > Metazoa > Chordata > Mammalia > Artiodactyla > Bovidae > Ovis > Ovis aries. The sequence goes on from NC_056077.1 coordinate 23,047,546, forward strand.
TGCCACCATTTTTTTTCGGGGGGCGGTGGGGGGGACATGTCTCATGATCCTGCTGCGTGGTTTTGTTGCTAAGCAAGTCAGCTTGGTTTTGTGGTTGAGCAAACCTGCCCTCTTGAGCGATCATTAACTTACAGGGGTCTCTCATATTTTTTCTACTTACACTCCCCTCGAGGAATTAACTATTAAATCACCTTCTTTGTCCCTTTACACTGTCCCTGTCTTTGAGCGCGCAGAGTCTCAGCCACTGAACCACCAGGAAAACCCCATCTTCTATTCTTTACAGTATCAAACGAGAGCCAAAGAAGCTGGACAATGAGAGAAACTGTAGGAAGCGAGGTTCCAGGGACCAGTGGGCGGCAATCAGCCCTCATAGATAAGTAACCATGAGGCTACAATTGTGGACACCTCATTTTTCCAGAACGATTAGAAGGTCTGGCCCCATTTGGCCTGTGTTCCCCCAGTTGAAGCTGAGCCGTGGCTGGGCCATAGCTCTCCCACCCACCACAGTGCCGTCTGGCTCTCTTGCTCATCTGTGTGCTTTGTAGCACTGTAACCGGAGAACGTGCCCGTGATCCCCCAGACATGCCCCTACGAAGTCAGGACTGGACCTCGGGTTGATGGAGCCTGTTCTGCCTTTCTGGTGTTGAGTCTGCGGTCACAGGCTCAGGCTGTCCATTTGCCGGCTGTCTATCCTCCAGTCCCCCTTCTCCGATTCCAGCTGTTCCTTCTGTCCATCTTTCCCTCTAGGCAGGCCCCCTGTTCATGCTGATGTCAGTTCAGTTGCTGAGTGTCTGTGCATCCAGGCTGCCTCTGTCTGCTGAGGTTGTTTCTAAGCCACCTCCACAGGCTCTGGAAGAAAACACTCTGGGTTCAAATCCCGGTTCTGCCACTCACAGCTGGTGACCTGGGCAAGCCACTCACCCATCTCTACCTCTGTCTTCTCATCAGTAAAATGGACATAATACTATCAGTCCAGGAGGCTTGTTGGAAAGACCAAGTGAGCAGAGATGTGGAAGAATTTAGAATGGAGCCTGGAGCACGTTGATTCTCACCATGCTTTCTGAACTGCTCTGAGCCAGAGGCTGCCCCCACCCAGGGCCAAGGTCAAGAGAAGGAGGCTGGAGGTGGCCTCTGTGGTGGAGGAGGGGGGTGGGCGGCCAGCACCCTGCTCTAGCCAGTGGCTGTCCTGAGGCTGTGTGGAATGGCCAGATCTTCAGATTGTTATAGTAAACTGGGAAATCCAGAGTCATCCAATCTCTTGTTTTGCAAACGCTAGTAACTATCTTTTTCTTTAAAAAAAAAATTTTTTTTTTGAATGCTCTGAGCATCCAGTGCAAGCTTTCCGCGGTCCCCTACTGCCTGTCCTGGTCTTGTGGGCCCCTGGCCACCGTCTCAGTCACTCCTGAGAACTCCTCTGGGCTCCAGGCGCCTGCCTTTGTCCTGCCTCGGTCTGGAGAGCGCAGGGCAAAGGAATCGAACAAAGGTGGTCACTGTTACTGGTGCTGTCCCAGCGGTGGGGCCTCCGCGAGTGCCCTCCTGGGACTGTCCCTCTGTCCCCTGCGTCCCCTGCCAGCCTCTCCCCTCCCCCGCCTCCAGCTCGTCCCAAGCCCGCCTGTCCCCAGCGCGGAGGCGGGCCAGTGGCAGAGTGGGCAAGCGGGGCAGGACGCGCCCGGGGCGGCACCCGCTGCCCGCCCCCTCGTTGCCATGGGCCCCCCACCAGGTGAGGAGGTGGGGCCATGTGGGCGGGGCTCAGGTCAGCCCATCTTCCCCTCCGGGGCCTGCTCAGAGTTCAAGTTCAAGTTCAGGGTTGGGGCTGGCCCGGGGCCTCTCCTACCGCCCTAGGGGAGATCACTGACGCTTCCTCTAACCCCTGCAGTAAGCCCAGGCTGGAATTTGGAGTTTGACCTTCGAGGAGCCTCTCTCAGCAGGCGGGGCCGGAGGGAAGGCCACCGCTGTCCTTTCAAACTCTGGCTGCGAGGGAAAAGGAGCCCAGAAGTTTCGCCCCCCTCACGGCCAGCTCTGTCTCCTTCCGCCTCAGACGCCGCCGGTACCCAGAGCAGGTGGGCCCTGCACCCAGAGACAGGTAAGATATCGTCTGCCACCCCCGCAGCCCCCAAACTGATACCCATTCTGCACACGGGGGTGGGGGTCAGGTACTCCGGGGACCGGAGGCAGCACTGGCCAAAGACAGGGTGAGGGGCGCAGAGCTCCTCTCCTGGGAGGGGGCGGTCCTGCCCCACGCACACGGACGGAGGCAGCCCGAGCACCAGGCCGTGCCGGGGTCCCAGACCCTCCACTTACCCGGTTTCAGGCTTCTGGGGTGAGCATTTCTCCTTATCTGTCAATTCACAGTGCGAGCCTCAGCGCGGCCCAGCCCACAGGTGTAGTGGACTCATGAGGCCCCAGGAGATAAGCAGGTGCGAAAATACCTACATAAACAGCGAAACACTGCCGGGGAGGGGGAGGGGGGGGGGGGGGGGGGGGTGAGGAGACGGAGGGGGCACTGCCTGTGACTTCCATGCGGCTGCTGTTAACTGCAAGCAAATAGGAGTCACTGGTACACGGCAGACACGTGCGGAGAGCTTTGAGTGGTGGAACGGAATGGCTGGCCCAGCCACCCTAACTCACAGCAGAGACCATGACGGAAAGAAACGTGCCCAAGGCTGCACAGATAGTGAGCTGGCGAAGCTGAGACTCAGCTCCGACAGCTGCGAGCTTATCCACCAAGTCTGGTTTTCAAAAGGTGTCTTCATGACGATTCTGGGGAGCAGGTGGGAGAGATGCTCTCCTTCACTGGGCATCTTGAGGATATGACTTTGGGTGGTGGTTGGTGAGGGGGGGTGTCACAATTTTGTGTGTGTGTGTGTGTATCTTAGTTCCCTGACCAGGGACTGAATCTGTGCCCCTTGTATTGGAAGCATGCAGTCAACCACTGAACCGGCAGAACAGTCCCAAGCTGGGTCACAATTGCGAGTATACAGCAAAGGCTCAGAAAATCTCCCATTTGTTTGTTATACAAGTCTGCTCAGTGCATGGGGATCACAGGTGGCGCTAGTGGTAAAGAACCCACCTGCCGATGCAGGAGACATAAGAGACCTGGGTTTGATCCCTGGGTCGGGAAGATTCCCCTGGAGGAGGGCATGGCAACCCACTCCAGTATTTTGCCTGGAGAATCCCATTGACAGAGGAGCCTGGTGGGCTCTAGTCTGCAGGGTCACACAGTCAGGTATGACTGAAGCAACTCAGGACACACGCATTGAGTGCCTGCTCAGAGGACACAATGTGAGCGAGACAGACAGAGCCCCTGCCTTTGTGGAGCTTACAGTGCAGTGGGAACGAGTGGTAATGAGAGAATCGTACAAATCAAATGTCCTGCTAGATTCAACAGTGATGGGAAGTCGTGTTTGTTATGATGGCAAATCATCCAACTGAGACTGAAGCCAAGAGAAGACTCCTCTGGGGCTGTGACAGTAGGGTGCCACCCGAAGGATGAATAGGAGTTCGCCAAGCCAAGAGTGTAGGGAAGAGCATGCCGGGTGGGGGGAACAGAATGGCAAAGACCCTGAGGCAGAAGTAGCATCCATGGGCTAAAAAGAAGACCAGGGTGAGATGGGGCTGGCAGAGCAAGTCAGCAGGCGCTGAGATGCTTTGAGCAGGAAAAGGAACCCATCTGATTTATGTTCAAAGATCTCTCTGGCTTCCACGTGAAGGGAGTGGATTCCAAGGAAGCAAGAGTGGCACTGGGGAGGCAAGATTCTTCCTCTGCACTAGACACCAGTGATGGTGGCTTGAATAAAAGCAAGAGAAGTGAAGTGAGAGGAAATAGATGGAGTCCAGCTCTGCTTTGGACATACAACAGAATGGAGTCACAGGTCGATTCTGGGAGACTGAGATTCTGGGAGGTGAACAAGAGATAACGTCTTTTTTGGTATGTTTGCCAGGTCTAGCATCTTTGGTGCTTAGACACAGTACCTGGCGTGTAAGATGTGCTCACAGGCCACTGGATGAGTGAATGAATGCAAGAATGAATGAACACAAATTTGAATGAATGCAAGACTTGAGGATGACTCTCAGACTTCTGACCTGAGCAGCAGAGTGGGCGAAGTTGCCATTTAGGGAGATGGAACAGACTGGAAGCCCTTGAAGATCACCATCTCTGTGCTGGATGAGTTACCTTTGAGATGATGGCTGAGACTCCATGAGAGATTCCATGCCGGTACTTGGATGGACAGGTCTGGGTTCAGAAGGTGCTCTTTTGATATCTGTTCTCTCTAGGAGTCATGAGACAAGGTCATCACTGAAGTGGGGAAGGGGCTGGAGAAGAAGCCTCACACCAGTGTCCCTTGCACTCACACCTGTTAACCCCACAGGGACTCTTTGTGGAAAGCTGTCAGGCCCTACCGTGCCCATGGTTTTCTTGCTAATGACTGGGGAGGTGGCTCTTTCTAGCAGGAGGGGACAGTCCCAGCCTCTGCTTCAGCCCAGAGACCCCCGGAGTCTGTCCTCTGGTCTCTTTCTAGAGACCTGTTCCTAACAAACTGTGTGGCATTAGCTGTCTGAGCAGGCCAGAAGTGGTCCTCCTTCCGTCCTCTCTTCTGCTGTTTGAGGCTCTGATGGCCCCGCTCAGCCTTTACAGTACTGACCCCCTCCCTCTGATGGGGCTGCCTCTACCATCATTTTGAATTTGAGCCAAAGGGCAGGCTAGTGGCTGAAGAAGGGGCAGTTACCTTCACAGGGGAATGGAAGAAAAGGGTGTGAGGGGTTGCCGGCCCCGAGAGGTGCAGCCTGTGTGGGCCCATGTGGTAACCTCTGCAGTTTTCCCTGCTAAGGGTCCACATGCTGAGCGGTAGTTGAGAACCTGCAGATCAAGCCCCGGTTGGAAGTCCCAGTTCAGTCATTTACCAGTGGCGTGACCTTGGGGCCCCAGCCTGGGCTTTCTATGGGGTTAACCAGAGACCTGACCTCTTAGGGGCGCTATGTGCTTAAAATGAGATTCATACATGTAGAGGCCAGGATCTGCATGACCACAGACTCCATGCTCTTTTTTTTTTTCTTTTTCTTTCTTTTAATGGTTTTGCGAGAAGAATGTGTTGGGACTTCCCTGGTTGTCCAGAGGTTAAGACTCTGTGCTTCCACTGCAGGGGGCTTGGGTTTGATCCCTGGTCGGGGAACTAGGATCCTGCATGCTGCTCAGAGTAGCCAAAAAGTAAATATAAATAAATAAATGCTTAATGAAAAAAAGAGGATGAGGTCAGACCTAGTAGGTCTGATCACATTCTATAATGAACTTGATTAATGCTTTTAGCAAAACTGTGACATAGGCCTGATTAATATCCCCATTTTATAGATGTGAAAACTGAGCCTCAGAGAAGTTATTTGCTCAAGATCACAGAGCTAGTGAGAAGTAGAGCTGGGATTTGAACCGGGCAATGCAGTTCTAACATCTTTACAGGTGATTGAAGTGCATCTATTTCCCAGGGAGTTTTTAAAAGCTCCAATAATTAAAATTTGTAACTAGACACTTATTGTCATCTTTAGCCAATGCAGAATTCTTCCCTGGTTTCTTTCTCCGTCTCTCTCATTCTCTGTCCCTGTAACGTGTTTGTTATTCTTCAGCAAATAGGCCTGCATCCTGGCAAAATAGTTGGTACTATTTTTCCCATCAGCATGTATCCATATTTAACATACATGTATGGTTTTATGTTGTAAATCTTGTTTCGTTTGTCTCTTTTTCTTTTGTTATGAAATGTTTCAGATGCACACACATCGTAAAGAATAATGTGGGGGGAAAAATAACGTATCCCCACCAGTAGATGCACACAGAGGAGCCAGCCTAAGAAACCCAGATGCAGTGAAGACAGTCAGAGCCCCCACCCTGCTGTGGGGATGCTTGCCCATCTTTGCCTAGCATTGGGGCTCGGAAAATTTCCACATCTGCTTTGGCAAGTTATGTAAGCGGCCAGAAGGAAAGCATTGAGCAGCCATCTCTGCTTGCTGAATTTCCTCTGTTCTTGGGCCAGTTGGCAGCTGTAAGGGCAGGGTGTTCTTGCAAACAGGGCCGTTGTTAGAATGCCTGATTTGCATAGACTCCTGTTAACCCTGGCCTCCCACAGTGTGGTTCCGTTCTTGAAGGTGAAGCCCTCTGGGGCAGTGCAGAGGGTAGCTCTGGGCATGCAAGGGACTGCAACAGGCTGGGTGAGATCTCGCGAGGTCGGGGGCTGGGTGAGATCTCGCGAGGTCGGGGACTGGGGACGGGGGCCAGGTTCACTGTCATCACCACTGTGTCCCCCAGGGCCTAGCACAGAGCCTGGCACACAGCTGGTGACTAATAAATGTTTGTGGCAAAGATACAAGTAGATGGAGGGGAGGATGGAAAGAAGGAGAGAAGGGCAGAGAGGAAAAAAGAGACAAGTCAGTATAGGGTTACAATGAGCTTCAATTCAGGACCCGAGTTCGAATCCCACCTCTGCACTTCCTATGACCCAGAGGCCATTGGCACAGCCGTGACCTGAACCCAGCTCACTCTTACTTCACGGTGGCTCCATTTCCCACCTGTAAAATGAAAGTATAACCTGGGTGGCCCAGTGGTAAAGAATCTGCTTGCCAGTGCAAGAGACTTGGGTTCAATCCCTGGGTTGGGAAGATCCCCTGGAGAAGGAAATGGCAACTCACTCCAGTGTTCTTGACTGGGAAATCCCATGGACAGAGGAGCCTGGTGGGCTACAGTCCAGGGGGTCACAAGGAGTCAGACACAACTCAGACTGAACAATAGCAACAAGTGTGTTTGCCTCACCGGGCTGACCAGGATGAGTAAGAGGACCAATGCAAACTGAGTTCCAGGCCCATAACTTCAATAACTAGCTTTAGAGATGATCCCTGTTACAGTGATGGCTTTGCTGTACAGTGGCTTTGCTGTACGAGGGCATGTGGAGGGCTCCCCTGGGACATGTGGCCAAGGCTCCAGCACTTGGGTTCTGCAGCCTCTCTGGTCCATGTTGCAGCTCCTATTCCCATCCTGAAGAAAGCCGTACATCCTGGCCATCGGCAGGGCCCCACCTCCCTGGGACTCGAGAAGAGCCTGGAGTCAGTGCCAGCCTGCCCAGAGCCGGTGATGAATGGCTTGTTTATCTGCTCCTGCCCCTCTCCGTGCCTGGCAGGCAGAGGCCTGGAAGGGGCAGCTGGGAGCCGGGCTGTGGACGGGGGAGGGCTGGCTCACCATTCTGTCTAATGCCCCTGCTTCCTTCCTCCCCTTCCTCCCTTTCAGACCTGCGGAGTTCTAGGACAAGCCGGCCCACTCCCCAGTTCAATATAAATTTCCACCTTAAGCTGCTTTCTCCACTCTTAGTCCTCATCTTCCTCAAGTCTGTAGTTTTGGAAGCAGCAGGGTACTTGAAAGTAGTTGAAGTGTTTGAAAATGCAGGCTCTGCACCCTCCTATGCGGTTGCTGGGAATATAAATTGGTGTAACCACTATGGAGAACAGTATGGCGGTTCCTCAAAAAGCTAGAGTTAACATATGAGCCAGCGATCCCACTCGTGGGCGTGTATTCAGAGAAAACTCGAATTCAGAAGGAGGCATGCAGTATTCATAGCAGCTCTGTTTACAGTAGCCAAGACGCAGAAGTGTCTATCAACAGAGTGGACAAAGAAGATGTGGTGTATATATACACTGTGGAATACTACTCAGCCATAAAAAAGAATGGAATAATACCATTTGCAGCAACACGGGGGCACCTAGGAATGACCATACCAACGGAAGTAAATCAAAGAACACCTGCAGGTGGAATCTAAAAAAAAAATGAACAAATTAATCTACATATGAAACAGAAACAGACACAGACATAGAAAACACACGTATGATTACCAGAGGGAAAAGAGGAGAGATGAATTAAGAGTTTAAGATTAGCAGATATACTACTATATATAAAACGGACAAACCACCAGGGCCTACTGTATTGAACTATCTTCAATATCTTGGAGTGACCTATAATGGAAAAGAATCTGAAAAAGGATATATATCACTTTGCTGCACACCAGAAACTAACACAATATTGTAAATCAGCTATATTTTAATCATAATAATTTTTTAAAAAGGATGGTCAGGGAATTCCCTGGTAGTCCAGTGGTTAGGACTCCATGCTTTCACTGCTGAGGATGAGGGTTCAAACTAAAATCCCACAAACTGCATAGTCAAAAAAAAATTGAAAAATAAAAATAAAACACACAGTTCTGCAATCAGATCTGGAACTGAGCCCCGCCTTGGGCTCTCAGTCATGCGACACCACTTCCTTGTCTGTGGAGTGGCGGTAAGAACACTGCTTATCCAAGAAGGGCTTCACCCTCGAGTCAGACCTTAAGGACCATCTAGCCCCCTTGTTTTCAAGCCTCCAAATCTGCCTCCAGGTTAGAGCCTCCTTTATGAATCTCTGGTTCCACCCTTGGGAGCTCTCCGACACAGTCTTCCCTTCTCACTTTCTCCTTGCAAGTTTTCTGGTTCAGTTAGGTTATTAACCATCCCATTGGACTGATGACAATGATCGTAGAACCTAAGCTTGACTGAGGCAGGGAGGGCTGAGGGAGGACCTGGGATGGAGTTTGGGCTTCTGCGGCATACTCCTGCCGCAGTGAGTTGGGTTTGCCTGATACTGGCTGGTCCATCTTCCTTCCTTCCCTCATTCTCTTGTTTGTCCATTTTGGATCAGTGTTATGGATCAGTGGTTGTTTGGATATTCTCACAGGTCTGAGAAGCTGTGAGCATCCTCTCAACAGAAGAGCAAGGCCCAGGCCCAGGGAGAGAAGTTCAATACTGCACTTGCTGTGGGAAAGGATGTTAAAGGTTATTGAGCGCCCCCCTGAGGCATCTTCTCTAACTGAATGTCTCTAGTCTCCTCCTGGGTTCTAAGGCAGTGCTTTTCAACACAGGGGACATTTGTGGCTGCCACAGCTGTGGAGAGGTGCTGCTGGCCTCGAGTGGGTGGCTCCCAGGTATGTTGCTAAACATCTGCAATGCACCAGGCAGCTCCCCCATGACAAGGGATTATGAGATCCAAAATGCCAGTAGTGTTGCAAATGAAAATCCTTGCTTTAAGAACCAGGAATGTGTCACCCAGGTGACCAGGCTACTCCACCTTTGGGTGTTTCTGGTTAGAAGCAGGAAATGGCTCCCAGTTCTTCCCCTCTCTCAGTTAATCTCCAGGTTCTCTCAGTTCTGCGGCTTCCCTGGTGGCTCAGTTGGTAAAGAATCCGCCTGCAATGCAGGAGACCCCGGTTCGATTCCTGGGTCCGGAAGATCCCTTGGAAAAGGGATAGGTTACCCACTCCAGTATTCTTGGGCTTCCTTGGTGGCTCAGATGGTAAAGAATATCCCCACAATATAGGAGACTTGGGTTCAATCCCTGGGTTAGGAAGATCCCCTGGAGGAGGGCATGGCGACCCACTGCAGTATTCATGCCTGGAGAATTCTGTGGACAGAGGAGCCTGGTGGGCTATAGTCTGTAGGGTCGAAAAGAGTCAGACACGACTAAGTGATTAAGCACAGCACAGCACGCAGACTTATCTGCAGTTTGCACAAAACAGTGTTCTGGGCTTTCTTTTACATGAAAATCACAGACAACTATATTCTGTATCTTATAATAACCTATAATCTGAAAAGGATCTGAAAATATTTATTACTTTGCTATATACCTGAAACTAACAACATTGTAAATGAACTGTACTTAACTTTTTTTAAAATGGTTTTAAAAATGTATCGGCTTTTTATTTTATCGGGGCTGTCTCTGATATTTCTCAGAGGGCTCTACCTTAAGTTAAAAACATGGTATATCATGGGAGTTGTTTGGATTTCTTTATAACATTTAAAATCACAAAGCATTTTTTTTTCAGATTTAAACATGGTTAAATCTGGTTTTCCTCTGTAGAGTCACACTTTATTCTGTGCTTCTGAAATCAAATGGATTCCAGTTCTCTTATTCCTCTTAAATTCAAAGCTTACTCAGTGTAATAGGTAAAAGGATCTGACTCCCCCTTTGCATCAGATGGAGCAGTAATATGTTGAATTTTCCATCATTTTAACCATAAATTGCTGTTATTTTATTTCTCTTTTATAATACAGCTTTATATTGATTTTTAAAAATGTGTGTAGGTAGGTAACATTATCTATGAGTTTCATTTCAGTATTCAGTAAAAAGAGTATTATAAAATATTTGTTATAGAAACAGGGGATAATATCTGAAGATGATGATATCTGCTTTCTGTAGAAAGAAAACTACTGACCTTACAGAATCCTTTGAATGACATAAAAGAGCTGGTTTAATGCCTTCATAAGTAATGAGCCTCACTACCCACTTCCCTGCTCCCAATCTTAATCCTCAGGAAAGAATCTGATGGTTCCTTAAGCATGACATGCTTATTCACATCTTAATGTCTGTGGATACTGTTGCCTTAGCCTGGAATGTACCTGCATCCCTGCTCATGGCGTGTAGGACCACCTATGCATTCTTCAAAACCCAGCTCATATACTATCATCTGTTTTCCTCCGTGTAAAATTAGGTGGTCTTTGCCTCACTGCCTACTGTAGAAAATTAGTAATAGTAATAATAGCAGCTATAATTTACTGAGCACAATTGTGTGTGGCATTGTTCTCCACACTTCACAGGTGCTAGATCACGACGATCTGTGAAATGTAACCTCTTACTGTCCCATTTTCAGATGGGAATGCAAAGAACTGGAGAAGTTAGGAAATTGTCCAAGCTCTCGGGGCCAGTAAGGGGTGAAGCCAACTGGATGACTCTTAGGCTTGAATCCTTAATATGCCTGTCATTATACACACCCACATGTATGAAACATCATATTGTGTTATTATCTATGAGTTGAGTTACCCCATTATTGGGCTGCCTACTTTGCAAGGTTAGAAACACTTAGGATGATGCCCGTCATGTAGCAGGTGCTATATAAATGTTTATTAAATAAACACATTTCAACTTCCCTGCTGGTCCAGTGGCTGAAAATCCACCTTCCAATGCATGGACGCAGGTTCCATTCCTGGTCCTGGAAGATTCCACATGCCACGGGGCAACTAAGTCTGTGGGTCACAACTACCAAGCCTGTGCTCTAGAGCCTGCGAGCCACAAATACTGAAGCCTGCACACTCTAGAGCTGGTGCTTTGCGACAAGAGAAGCGACCACAGTGAAAAAACCATGCATTGCGAGGAGAGAAAGCTCACTCGCAACAATGAAGACCCAGTGCAGCCAAAATAAAAAATAAGCACAAATTTAAAAATAAATAAACATACACATTTTATGGGCATATCCAGCAGTGACACAAGATAGTATTGACTGGCTGAGCCTTAGACAAAATTGCTGGCTTGACTCTCACCCGGCTGCGAGGTACCAGGGAAACAGACTGACTCGGGTGTCCTGTTTTTCTCTCACTCCTGGATACGTGGAAGAGGGTGGTGAGACATCTGTATTACTTAAGCTGTTTATTTTTCTTTGTATTTTGCCAAGTGAGCGGTGGGGCTGGTGAACATTAACTGTAGATTGGATGTGACTTCCTTGTAAATATTGGGTGAATGAGAGAGAGAACGGATGGATTTGCGCTCCTGAGGTCTGTCTCCATCACACATCTTTCCACATGTGTCTTCCTGCTTGGTTGCCCAAGGAGGCAGTTACAGGGAGGGCGGGAAGAGTGGCACCGGGTCCTGGCATGTGACACACATTTGCACTTCCACAGCGTTGCAAGAGTTCGTTCAGGACCATGGAGAGCAGCACCAGCAGCCCTCCACTCACACAGTCAGATCCCCTGGAGGCGTTTCCCCGGAGGACACTGGAAGCAGGTGACATCGCAGTGCTGATTCTGTATTTCCTCTTCGTCCTGGCTGTTGGACTATGGGTAAGTCAAGTCAGAGGGAGAGACTGGCTCAAGGCCTTACAGTAAGTAGAACTTGATTCTTTTTTATCTTTATCTTTGGCTGCACTGCATGGCTTGTGTGTTCTTAGGTCCCCAACCAGGGATCACATCCATGCCCCGTGCAGTGAAAGTGTGGAGTCTTAACTGCTGGACCTCCAGGGAAGTCCTAAGACTCAAAGGTTTTCAAGTCAGACAGGATTGGGATCAGGATTAGGGAGTACAGGCAGAGTTAGAATAAGGGTTAGAGTTGCTGGGAACCAGTATTTTCACAAGAGAATCAGGAGACTCTGATGTAGTACTGGTTTGGGGAGCCCCGGATTTAGATGATCCCTTTTAGCACAAGGAGTTCTTTACTCTTGGAAAATACTTCCTGTGTCAGGATTCAGCAGGAATGAGCTAAAGTGTCTGTTTGCTATAGTAAGATCTTTTGCAGGGATGAAAAGATATCATTTCATGTCATCTCCCGTCCAGTAAGACTCCTCTTACCAATATCTGCACCCAGAGCTGGGAGAAGTTACAACTTACCACTTACTGGTTTAAATGTCTCTGTTAAAGTACCTTTAGGGCCAAGAAGCTCACTCCTAAAGAGCTCTGAAGTCAGGCTGACCTGGGTTTGAGTTCTCAGTCTTCCTCTCTGTAGAAATATGGCACTTGATAAGGGACTACTTCTGAGCCTTGGTTTGTTCACGAATCAGATTGGCTTGATAACATCAACCTCATAGAAACTGAAAGTGAAAGTTGCTCAGTCCAACTCTTTGTGACCCAATGGACTATAGACTGCTAGGCTCCTCTGTCCATGGAATTCTTCAGGCAAGAATACTGGAGTGGGTTGCCATTCCCTCCTCCAAGGGATCTTCCCAACCCAGGGATGGAACCTGGATCTCCTGCATTGCAGGCAGATTCTTTACCATCTGAGACACCAGGGAAGCTCTCACAGGAGTTGGTGAGGATTAAAATGAGATGATGCTTCAAAATGCTTACTGCAGAGCCTGGCACATTGTGAGTGACTGAATGAAAGTCACTCAGTCGTGTCCGACTCTTTGCAATCCCCTGGACTGTAGCCTCCAGGCTCCTTTGTCCATGGAATTCTCCAGGCAAGAACACTGGAGTGGGTTGCCACTTCTTCCCAGGATCTTCCCGATGCAGGGGATAGAACCTGGGTTTCCTGCATTGCAGGCAGATTCTTTACCATCTGAGTCACTAGGGCAGCCCCCTGGTACATAGTACTGATACTCAATAAATGACATCCACTGTGGGCTGTCACAGACAAACCATGGTCTAAAACTCAGATGTCTAGGGGCACCTAGTAGGTTATGTGTGAGGCAGGGAGTTGTAGGGGGGTGTTGACCTGAAGAGTTTGTCTCCTCTAAGGGATTCAGATGAAAATCTTAAAAACCAGACATCAAACAGGGACTTCCACGTGGACCAGCAGTTAAGAATTTGCCTTCAAATGCAGGGAACACAGGTTCTATCGCTGGTAGGGGAACTAAGATCCACCTGCTGTGGGGGGACTACGGCCGTGCACCGCAACTACTCAGCCCACGTGCCACAACCAGAGAGAAACCTGGGTGCCACAACCAAAACTGCACACAGCCAGAAACAAAGAGATAAGTAGCTATTAAAAGACAAACCATGGGCCAAACAAAACGTATCTGATCTAAAAAGTACAAGCTAAAAAGAAGTAAAAGGACTTCCCTGGCTGGATGTGGGTTCCATCCTTGGTCAGGGAGCTAAAATTCCACGTGCCTCATGGTCAAAAAACCAACCAAACAAAAAAAAAACCCCACATAAAACAGAAGCAATATTGAAACAAATTCAATAAAGAATTTTAAAAATGATCCGCATCAGAAAACAATCTTAAGAAAAAAACCAAAAAGAACAAAAAAGTAGAATCACAGATATAGAGAAGAAACTAGCGGTTATCAGTGGGGAGAGGGGAGGAGAAATACAGGAGTAGGGCATTAAGAGGTACAAACTATTAGGCATAAAATAAGCTGCAAGAATATATTGCACCATACAGAGGATATAGCCAGTATTTTATAACTATAAATGGAGTACAACCTTTAAAAATTGTAAATCACCTATAACTTACATAATATCATACATCACCTATACTTTTTTTTGAAGGACCTGAGAGGCTTTTTTTTTTTTTTTTAATTTAAAATTTTTATTTTGGGGCCTCACCACAGTGCATGTGGAATCTTAGTTCCCTAACTAGGGAAGTGGAAGAAAAGAGTCTTAGCCTCTGAAACACTAGGGAAGTCCCTCACTTAAAAATAAAAAAAAATTACAGTTAAGGGAATTTCCTGGTGATCCAATGGTTAGCACTCCATGCTTTCACTGCCGAGGGCCCAGGTTCCATCCCTCATTGGGGAGCTTAAATCCCACAAGCTGCATGGTACAAAAAATAGTGAAGTAAGATAGTTCATGCAAATAATGGCCATAGGAAGTATTGCTCAGGGACTCTTACAAAAACAAACAAACAAAAACCCAAACCAAACAAACCCCCAAATATATTTGATGTCTGGATCTGGCCTGCTGGACTCCCAGGTTATACTCTGGGACTAGACCATCGGGGGTGCCTCTGATTGCTAACGTTTCCTTTACCCACTGCTCTTCTCTGTTTCAGTCCACGGTGAAGACCACAAGAGACACCGTGAAAGGTTACTTTCTAGCTGGAGGCAACATGCAGTGGTGGCCAGTAAGTAGTCTTTGGTTCAATTAAAAGACACTTCAAGTCCCGATACTCTGTCTAGCCTTTGCTTTCTCGGGACTCTCTAGTGCCGTGTTGTCTGGAAGTCACAGTCTAAACTAGAGAAGACTTAGCTCCAACTCAAAATTGTCTGAACAGAAAGAATCCATCAGCTCACGCAAGGGAAAAACCTAGAGTTGGTCTGGTTTCAGGTATGGCAGGGTATAGGGGCTCAAGTGATCACTGGGACCTGGTTTCTCCCTCTGTTTGTCCCATCTATCTGTCTTTCTATCAATCTCTGTCTCTCCATCTATCTGCCTGTCTATCTGGGCTTCCCTGGTGGCTCAGAGGATAAAGAATCCGCCTGCAATGCAGGAGACACAGAAGATGTGGGTTCGATCCCTGGGTTGGGAAGATCCCCTGGAGGAGGAAATGGCAACCCACTCCAGGATTCTTGCCTGGGAAAATCCCATAGACAGAGGAGCCTGGTGGGCTATAGTCCATAAGGTCGGGAAGAGTCAGACACAGGGCTGAGCGATGAAGCACACACATTTATCCATCTACCCATTATTTGTCTATCACCTATCTATCTCTATCAGCTTCTCTTCTTCTGGAAGGGTGCCATTCACAAACAAGCTCAACTTCATGTCAACAAGCTCAACTTCACGGCCACTGCTCCAGACTTTCCATCCTCTCCGTCTCCAGCCTAGCATGGGGAAAGCACCTGCCTCCATGGCAGGATCCCTGGAAAATATGTGTCCCAAGCCCATCTCTGTGTTAGTCACTGTGACCAAGGTAGTTAGCTGTGTTAAGTAACTCAAGCCTGGGTCACATACTCACAGCCTTATCTGGAGGGCATGGAGCCTGCTCTGAGGCATATGTGATGAGAAATAAGAAGGGCTAGACCCTGAAGGACAGCTGGAGACCATTACTGAGACAAGGTGGAAAGAATGTTGAGAAGCCAAATAACAAATACAACAGCCCAATTAGTATTCTCTATTCAAGGGGAGCTAAAGGCATTGCTAAATACATTGTTGTTGTTCAGTCGTTCAGTCATGTCCTGCTCTTTGTGAGCCCACAGACTGCAGCAGGCCTGGCTTCCCTGTCCTTCACCATCTCCTGGAACCCGCTCAAACTCATGTGTGTTGAGTCAGTGATGCCATCCACCCATCTCATTCTCTGTCCCCTTCTCCTCCTGCCTTCAATCTTTTCCAGCATCAGGGTCTTTTCTAATGAGCTGGCTCTTTGCATCAGGTGGCCAAAGTATTGGAGCTTCAGCTTCAGCATCACTCTTTCCAATGAATATTCAGGATTCGTTTCCTTTAGGATTGACTGGTTTGGTCTTTTGCAGTCCAAGGGACTCTCGAGAGTTTTCTCCAACACCACAGTTCAAAAGTGTCAATTCTTCGTACTCAGTCTTTATGGTCCAACTCTCACATCCATACATGACTACTGGAAAAACCATAGCTTTAACTGGATGGACCTTTGCTGGCAAAGTAATGTCTTTCCTTTTTAATGCACTGTCTACGTTCATCATAACTTTTCTTCCAAGGAGCAAGCATCTTTTAATTTCATGGCTGCAGTCACCATCTGCAGTGATTTTGGAGCCCAAGAAAATAATCTCTGTTACTGTTTCCATTGTTTCTCCATCTGTTTGAAGTGATGGGATTGGATGCCATGATCTTAGTTTTTTAAATGCTGAAGTTTAAGCCACCTTTTTCACTCTCTTCTTTCACCTTTGTCAAAAGGTTCTTTAGTTCCTCTTCACTTTCTGCCATAAGGGTGGTGTCATCTGCATATCTGAGGTTATTGATGTTTCTCCTGGCAATCTTGATTCTAGCTTGTGTTTCATCCTGCCCAGCATTTTGCATGATGGACTCTGCATATAAGTTAAATAAACAGGGTGACAATATAGAGCCTTGAGGTACTCCTTTCACAATTTGGAACCAGTCTGTTGTTCTATGTCCGGTTCTAACTGTTGCTTCTTGACCTGCATACAGGTTTCTCAGGAGGCAGGTCGGGTGGTTTGGTATTCCCATCTCTTGAAGAATTTTCCACAGTTTGTGGAAATACATACATGCACACATACTTGCACGCATGTGTACACATATGCACACACATATATGCACACAGGCCTCTGCTTCATGGGTCCTGAGTAAGGAATCAGCAGTGATCATTTTATTCATGATCTTCTATTATAAGTGTTAAATTTCCCAAATAAAAAGAGAAGACATTTCCCATTTGCAGGGAGTCCAAAAGATGTAAGATACAGAGAGATTAACAGGTATCTGAGCCTCTGGTCTATAACAGTGTCTGAAGACAATGACCACACTGTTCTCAAAAGATACTAAAAATGAGCTCTGCATTGTATATTCAGTGAATTCATTAGAACAGTTCCCTGTCCAGGGCTGCACCAAACAGAGGAGACATCAATGAGCTTGTCTTCACCCTCAAGGAGCCTGTAATCTAGTGCAGCGTTTCCTAAAATGTGAACAACAGGTGCACCATCATTTTTCAGTTGTGCACAGACACAACATTGAATAACATCACATTACATTGTGGGAATATTGCCTTTCCTATTCTCAGTTAGTCCTCTTGGTTACATAAAAGAAGGTCACAGTTCGCTACTAAGATGGCTTTACCGGTCTTTTAGCACTGACTTATCTGTGTTTAACAAAGAGAATGCAAGCTTCAGGGTAAGTAAATTTGGTAGTCTGGAGAACCTAGATCAAATTTAATAACTTTTTTTTTCATTTTCATTTTATTTGTATGGTTCTTTTCTATATAAAGCAAGCGATACTGGTTTTCCACGTAAAGTTGTAAATACATATATATGCCTGTATTATATTAATATGTAATAATTGGTTAAATAATAAAATATATAATCATATATGTAAGTTAAAGAAGTCAGTATAAGGTTAAAATATAGAGTGAATACCAGTGCAGGTGTAGTGGACATGGAGATGGCTACAAAAGAAGTACTTACTCAGTGACTGAATTTTTTCTTTACAGTTTTTACTGAATTTGTTGCAATATTGCTTCTTTTTATGTTTTGGGTTTTTGGCCACGAGGTATGTGGGATCTTAGCTCCCCACACCCCATGCATTGGAAGGTGAAGTCTTAACCACTGGACCACCAGGGAAATCCCGCAATGATTGAACTTTAAGAAATGCTGGTCAAATGATCTTTATCGTGAGTGATGCTGGGCTCAAAAAAAAAAATTCAGTTGGAATATAGCAGCTCACCTAAGTATGCCTGCTTTTGCATACTTATATCCATTTCTTTGCTCATATGCTTGGATGACCCTTCTCCAGGTCGAGAAGGAAAGAGCAGTTGTGGAACTTTCTTTGTTTTCTTCACTCAGGAGAAAGATGTCAATGGAAAGGAGGTGTGGTTAAGAGAAAGGGCTTTGGAACAAGCGCATCCGTTAGGTATTGCTGCCTAAGAAGCCACCCACAAAGTTAGTGGCTCACAATCACTACAGTGTATTATTTCTTTTTAAAATTTATTGTTTAAAAACTGAAGTATAGCTGACTTACAACGTTAATTTCTGCTGTACAGCAAAGTGACTCAGTTTTATATATATACAGTAGACACAGTATATCATATCTTTGTGAAAGATTAATTTCTTATGCTGCATCTTCACTGCTCCACTTGGGCGTTCTCTAGTTGCAGTGAGTGGGGGCTTCTCTTTGTTGCAGTGCCCAAGCTTCTCATTGCAGTGGCTTCTCTTGCTTTGGAGCACAAGCTCTAGGCACACAGGCTCCGTAGTTGCAGCTTGTGGGCTCTAGGGTGAGGACTCAGGAGTTGGGGTGCACAGGCTTTCGTTGCTCAGTTCCACAGCATGTGGATTCTTCTCAGACCAGGGATCGAACCCATTTCTCCAGCATTGGCAGGCAGACCGTCACTCACTGTACCACTAGGGAAATCTCAGTGTATTACTCTAATGATTGCATGGTGCGAGTGGGTGGTTCCTCCCCTGCTCTTTAGCACTTTCGCTCTTTGGCTGCATTTAGCTGTTGGCTGGATGGGCTAGACGTCAAAACAGCCCCCTCCGCAGATGTGGCTCTGGTGGGGATGGCTAGAAGGCTGGGGCTTCCCTCTCTACATGCCCTTCATCATTTAGTGACCCAGCCCAAGGTTTTTACAAGGCATTTGACTCGAAAGGGCGAAAATGAAAGTTGCCGGCCTGTTGAGCTTGACCTGGAAGTCACACAGTGTCACTTTCACCACATCATATTGGTCAAAACAAGCCATCAGCCAGTGCAGGTTGCTTATGGGAAGAGGGGAAAAGTCACATTTCAGAGGAACAGGCAGGGTGGTGTCATTGGGAATGGCAGAGTAAAGATCTTTGAAATTTCCTCCAGAAAGCTTTTTTTTTTTTTTTAAATTATTGAAACGTGTATAATATCATATAAGAAACAAATCGCCAGTCCAGGTTCGATACAGGATGCTTGGGGCTGGTGCACTGGGATGACCCGGAGGGATGGTATGGGGAGGGAGGTGGGAGGGGGGTTCAGGATGGGGAACATGCATATGCCCGTGGCGGATTCATGTTGATGTGCAGCAGAACCAATACAATATTGCAAAGTAAAATAAATAAATAAATAAAGCAGTCAAGTGATAAAAATTTTTTTTAAGCTTATAAAAAGAAAAAAAATAATAAAATCAAAATGATTGAATTATTTATTTACTTTATTCGTTTTGGGATTGCGCTGGGTCTTTGCTGCGCACGGGCTTTCCTAGTTGCGGTGAGCAGAGGTTCCTCTTCATTGCAGTGTGCAGGCTTCTCATTGTGGTGGCTTCTCTTTTCGCAGAGCACAGCCTCTAGGGCACGTGGGCTTCAGTAGTTGCCGCACACGGGGTTTGTTGCTCCCTGACATGTGGAACCTTCTCAGGCCCAGGATCAAACCTGTGTCCCCTGCACTGGCAGACAGATTCGAATCTACTGTACCACCAGGGAAGCCCCCGTGTGTGGGTGTTAGGTCACTTGAGTCATGTCTGACCTGTGTGACCCTAAGGACTATAGCCCGCCAGGCTCCTTTGTCCATGGGATTCTCCAGGCAAGAATACTGGAGTGGTTGTCATTTCCTTCTCCAGGGGTTAAGGTTAGGGTTAGGGTCTTCCTGACCCAGGGATCAAACCCGTGTCTCTCATGTTTCCTGCAATGGCAGGCAGGTTCTTCATGAGAGAAGCCCCCAGGGAGCTTTAATTCAAGAAAAACCACTGAATCGCAATAAGAACAGGAAGCTTTGCCGTGTTTCACCTGGCTCTATTCCCATCCCCTTCTCTTCAGCTCTGCAGTAGTCTTGAAGACCAGTAGGTTAGAACAGGATTGGATCTCATTCAAAGCCCCATTCTCACATTATTGCCAGTGTTTTACTCTAGAAAGCGCCCTTTGTACAACTTGTCTTTATTTGATCTGAATCAATGACCACCCAGCATGAGCAGCTTTTTATGCAGCGGTGTTAGTTAAAAAACCGTCAATTTGACATTGCAGCTGCCTGAGCTAATAACGGAATTACAATGGCACGTTAAGTAGTATCTATTTAAGACAAATCGCAACAGTCCCTAAACTGAACTACAGATTCAACACAATCCCTGTCATAATTCCATCTGCATCACACATCCCCTTTTTTTGCAGAAATTGGTAAGGCAATCCTAAAATTCAGATGGAAACACCAGGGACCCAGAAGCTGAAACAAACTTGAAAAGGAAGAAAAAAGTTGGAGGACTTAGGACTTCTCTACCTCAAAATACTACCAAGCTATAACACTCAAGAGAGTGTGATAGTTACAGATCAATGCATAGAGTCAGATGAAAACCAGGAACTAGAAAGTCAATGGGAGGTACCACAGTTCCCTCACAAACAGTCCCCTCCCTCTTTCTCCCCCCATCATCTGTCTCTGTCTTTGTCTCTATCTGGTTCTGTCCTCCCTTGAGCTGCCTTTTTCTGCAAGTCTTCTTCATTCTCCTCTCAGAGTGGCAGACATGAATGTGCTATTCACCCCACACCCCATCCCCTTGCTACACACACACTGCCCTGGGTTACATGCCCCCCAGTCTAAGGGACCAGCGAAGATGATTTCCCAGGTCCAGATTCCCAGGAGAGAGAATGTAATTGGCCCAACTGGGGCCAGGTACCCAGGTCTGTCTTATGTAATCAATGAAGTCCAGGAACTGGGGTCCTCAAGAACTGTTCTGCTCACTTAGAGTTCTACTAGAAGGGCTCTCTACTTTGCTAAGTGAGAAGTCGAGCTGAGGAACAACACAGGCTTCCTGATTCTCATCCTGGAGCACTTTCTACAACACCTGTTATCCTCCCTAACCCCTGGGGATGCTGCATACAGTTGTTCAAGTTGTGCACTGCACAACCCTAGTGGGGGGCACAATTTACATTTTAGGCGTCCTAGATATGCATATTTGTTATGTCAGTTTCCTAAAGGTGGAAGTAAAAGAGTCTTGGAGAAGAGGATTTTTCTAATTTGAAAAAAATTTCTAGATAAAGTAGCGATGGCCCCACTTTCTCCTTTTGTCTTGGTTCCTTTGGAATATGGGAAGAAGGGGAGTGGGAAGAAGCCACCCCAGACCTTGGCTGCAAGATCTGACCTGTCCATTTCCCCACAGGTGGGCGCATCCTTGTTTGCCAGCAACGTTGGAAGTGGACATTTCGTTGGCCTGGCAGGATCAGGTGCTGCTGCGGGTATTTCTGTAACTGCTTACGAGCTTAATGTAAGTATGTTTCCAGGGCAATGTCAGTTCAAGATTACCAAACAGGTGGATCCTGGGTGGGGGGCAGGTTTTTGCACGCTCTGCTCTTCTAAATATAGAGTGGTGCTTTATGAAGGAACAAGCAGGAATCAGCAAGGGCACCCCTGGTTAGCAGAAGTCAATTTGATCTGCAGGTCATATTTCAGGCTTCTCTGTGTTTGCTTGATGCGAGTCCGCAAGGCAAATATGTGTGTGAAGAAGGCACGAGCCTCTTCTGTGCAGATGCAGAAGATACAAGGTTCTGTGGGAGTTGGGGGTGGAGGTATTTCTGTGTATTAGATATCAATTCAGTTCAGTCTCAGTTCGGTTGCTCAGTCATGTCCGACTCTTTGCGACCCCATGAATCACAGCACGCCAGGCCTCCCTGTCCATCACCATCTCCCAGAGTTCACTCAAACTCACGTCCATCGAGTCGGTGATGCCATCCAGCCATCTCATCCTCTGTTGTCCCCTTTTCTTCCTGCCCCCAATCCCTCCCAGCATCAGAGTCTTTTCCAATGAGTCAACACTTCACATGAGGTGGCCAAAGTACTGGAGTTTCAGCTTTAGCATCATTCCTTTCAAAGAACACTCAGGACTGATCTCCTTTAGAATGGACTGGTTGGATCTCCTGGCAGTCCAAGGGACTCTCAGGAGTCTTCTCCAACACCACAGTTCAAAAGCATCAGTTCTTCAGTGCTCAGCTTTCTTCACAGTCCAACTCTCACATCCCTACATGACCACTGGAAAAACCATAGCCTTGATATCAATTGCCCATCACAAAACTTATGTGGTTCCAGGGTTCTTGATCTTTTTGCCAGCCTGCAGATACTCAGGAGATAAGACACACTCTCTGTGTAGCAGGCTCATTCAGGATACAATTTTTACTGATTGGGAGAGGATGCACTTATTAATAGTGATCTTCATCTTCATAACAACTCATTTTTTTAATTGCTTACCCTGTACCATTGACTTAAGTACCCTACATACATCATCATATTATGGGATTCAATTACGGATTAGAACCAAACTGTCAAGATTCAAATCTGGGCTCTAAAACTTACAAGCTGTGTGACTTTAGGCAAATTACTTGACCTCTCTGAGCCTCATGTATAAAACAGAGAAAATAATGGTACCTTCCATATCGGGTCATTGTGAGGATTAAATGACTTCATGCTTGTAAAGCTTGCCCAGGAATGTCTGGAATATAATAAGTGCTCGGTAAGCATCGTCTTATTGATTCCCTTGCAACAACCCAGTGGCAGCGCTGTTACTGTCATTGCACAGGTGAGAAAAATGAGTCCCAGAGACCTGTGTAAACTCTCCCAGCATCACCAGCTATTCATCAGTATGGCCTGCCTGACCTCACAGTCTTGTTTTAACTCCTGCCCAAGGAGGGGAGGGAACACAAGGGGACAAAGTGGAATATGCAAGGTTTAGGAGACATAGCCCTGGGAGCCACTGCCCCACTTCATTCCCATGTTCTGTTTAAATATGGGGGTGTGATGGCCCAGGGAGGGTGAGTTACTCAGTAAGTAAGAGATGGAACCAGAGGCAGACCAGACCAGGTTCCATCCACACATCAGGAAATCCAAGTCGTCACCACAACGTGGGCAGGAGCTGAGTCCTGATTCTGTTTTCTTGGGCAGGGCTTATTTTTCGTGCTGATGCTGTCCTGGATCTTCCTTCCAATCTACATCACTGGTCAGGTGAGTCTGAGGGGGTCCAGGTGCTATGGAATAGGAAGATCCTTAGGGAGTGTCAGCCCTGCTTTCATCCCTTCCCTCCCAGCAGCATCCCTCTGACCTGCCAGTGGACATCCGTTACACAGTCCCCAAGAGGTTGCAGCATTGGTGAGGGGTGACTCGTGTATTAATTAGGACAATTAGGAACACTGTCCTTAGCAGTTCCCACCTAGTAATGATGGGATATTTTGAGTAATGATGGGACATTTTGAGTAATGACATCAAAGATACATACGGGGTATTCAGAGGCTGGAAGAAATGTGGGCTAAAAAAAATGTTTTTTGAATGTCAAAACACAAAATCACAGTCTTTTCTGAATGTTTAAGCCATAACAGATTACTGCTTTCAACAAAGACACACACACACACATGATTCAGTAATTTTTTTCTTCCTTTCCACCTAAAACTATAATAATTGAGTTATTTCTGGCTGATGTGATATGTCAAAATTTTTATTACAAAATAGTAGTGCTTTAGACTTTTTGACCGAGGTAGTTAAAAAAAAATCACTTCTGCTGTTATTGACAGCTTTCTGTCACACATACCCTCTCGACTATAATCCTGTTTTAGATATTCTACTAGGCAGACCAAGATCACACAGTACCAGTGTTATTCATCAAGTAATAACTGATTTTAACTTTTATTATGCAAACTAAAAATATATACAAAGTAGAAAGAACTACTTAATGATCAGAAAAATCGTTTAAAAATCACTCTGTACTGGAAGTAGTGCAATCTTATGCAAAGGCAGTGAGGTAGGAATAAAGAAATTATCTTGCTTGGAGATAATACTGAGTGTAAAAGCATGGCTTTTGGTCGATGGGGAGCCTGGGTCTGCCCAGCCCCTACATGGACAAAATCTCTAAGGCAGAATAACACTGACTAGACGTGAAGATCTCTAGATCAGTGGGTCTTTCTTGAGCATCTTGAATAGGAAGGAGTAGAGGATGGTGGAGATATAGGTCGGTTTAAAGGTAGGGTGGCCAGATATTTTTAGCTGATGGTTTCTATTTTCTCTGTGAAGTAGAAGATGGTGTCATTTGCTGAGAGTGAGGAAGGCACTTGTGTGGTCAAAGGTTAAGAAGAGGCATGAAGAACTGAAATGATTGCTGTGGTTTGTAATAGAGAAACCTGGGGACTACCACAGTATCACTGATTGGGGGGCTGGGTATCTGTACTGTGAATGTCATGCCGTGAAAAGGGCTGAAATTGACAGAGTCGTGCTGCTGTGGAAGGATCTCCAGGCTTTATTGCTCAATAAAAAATTCCTGTGGCTCCAGATGTTCTTTGGTCAACATTTTATTCAAAGGGGAGATGAAGCTGATGTTAGATAATAAATGCCACAGTGCTGAGGAGCAATAAAAAGCTACCCAATCCATTTCTATTGGGCAATAAAATAAACACAGAAAAGTGATAAGGCACAAATGTGGTGCTTAACAAATTACTGTAAAACGAATTCCCAGATCGAGTCACAAAGTGTAATACCCTCCCTCACGTGCCTTTACCAGATATCAGTGTCTTCCTTTCTTTGTGAATTTCACTGAACTCACTCCCTTACTTTTCTTTACCGTTTTAATTGTGCACACCTAAAAAATATGGTTTAATTTTCCTTTTTTGGAATGAAATATAGTACTTGGAGTCATGGGTAACATTCTTTCCTTGCGTGTACCTGGTTAATTTCCATTGCTATGTAATATCCCGGAGTATGATTATATTCCAATGTATTTGTCTCTCCTTTTGTTCACAAGCATTTAGGTTGTTCCTAATGTTAGCCTAGAGGAGAACGTGGCAACCCACTCCAGTAGTCTTGCCTGGAGAATCTCCATGGACAGAGGAGCCTGGGGGGCTAAGCCGTACATGGGGTCGCAGAGTGAGACATGACAGAGAGACTAAGCTCAGCACAGCACAGTGTCAGCCTGTGACGGGCGGTTTTGCTGATAACGTTTTTACAGATCACTTATTTATTTTTGGTTGTGCTGGGTCTGCGTTGCTGCACGTGGGCTTTCTCTAGTTGCGCTGAGTGGGGCTTGTTCTTCGCTACAGTGCATGGGCTTCTCATTGCAGT
The DNA here is from genome assembly GCF_016772045.2 of Ovis aries. Classification (NCBI taxonomy): domain Eukaryota; kingdom Metazoa; phylum Chordata; class Mammalia; order Artiodactyla; family Bovidae; genus Ovis; species Ovis aries. The sequence continues at coordinate 23,072,704 of NC_056077.1, forward strand.
GTCTTCTCTTGTTGCAGGCCACAGGCTTTAGAGTGCAGGCTTAGTAATTGGGGTGCATAGACTTAGCTGCCTCCCGGCATGTGGGGTCTTCCCAGACCACGAACCCATGTCCCCTGTGATGGCAGGTGGATTCTTAACCACTGGGCCACCAGGGAAGTCCTGGTGACGTTTTTATACAAGTGCCCTGATGAAACATAAACATCATGTTTATGGGGAAAAATCTAACTATAGGTGGGATTTCTGGGTCATTGGATGTGTTTATCAAGTTTGGTTAGACATTGCCAAATTTCCTCCCAGAGTAGCTCTATCAGTTTATACCCCCAGCAGCAGGGCGTGCAAATTCCCTTTGCGCCATTGCTCTACGTCCTTGCCAATACTTGGTATTTTCCAGCTTTAAAATTCTTGCCAATTTGGTGACTGTGTAGTTTTCTCCCTGTGCTTTCCATTGACAAATCTGTTTATATATTTTCTGGCCGTTCAGATGTCCTCTTTGGGAAAGTAACATGTCTAGGACTTTTGCCAGCTTTTCTCTTATGTTCTACAGTTTCTTCTTATTGATAGAAGTTCTTTGCACATTCTGGAAACAAGCTGATTACCTGTATTGCAAGTATCTTTGCCCCCTACTCTGTGGTTTGCCTTTTAACTCTTAATGGCATTTTTGGATAAACAGATCTTTTTAAAAGCTATTTTATTCAAGTATGGTTGATTTACAACATTGTGTTCATCTCTGCTGTACAACAAATTGATGCAGTTATACACACACACATATATATATATTCGTTTTCATATTCCTTTCCATTACGGTTTATCATAGGATGTTGAATGTAGTTCCCTGTGCTACGCAGGGGGACCTTGTTGTTTATCCATCCTACAGATGAGTTTGCATCTGCTAACCCAAATTCCCTCCCCCGCTCCTCACCCTCTTTGCAGCCACAAGCCTGTTCTCTGTCAAGTCTATTTCTGTTTTGTACATAAGTTCGTTTATGTCGTATTTTAGATATCGAATATGTCCTACAATATTTGTTCTCTCCCTGACTTCACTGAGTATGCTCATCTCTAGGTGCATACATGTTGCCACAAATGGTATTATTTCATTCTTTTTTATGACTGTGTGATATTCCATTGCATACATATATCACATCTTCTTTATCCATTTGTTTGTCGATGGACGTCTAGCTTGCTTCCATGTCTTGACTGTTTTAAATAATACTGCTGTGAACATGGGTTGCATGTGTCTTTTTGAATTTTAATTTTTTCTGACATACATGCCCAGGAGTGGGGTTGCTGGATTATACAATAACTCTATGTTTAGTTTTCTAAGGAAACTCCACTTCCTTTGTGGCTCAGCTGGTAAAGAATCTGCCTGCAATGCAGGAGACCTGAGTTCAATCCGTGGGTTGGGAAGATCCCCTGGAGAAGGGAAAGGCTACCCACTCCAGTATTCTGGACTGGAGAATCCCATGGACCTCGATTCCATGGGGTCACAAAGAATCGGACACAACTGAGCAACTTTCACTTACTCAAGGAAACTCCGTGCTGTTTTGCATAGTGAGTGTACCAATTTACATTGTCATCAATAGTGTAAGAGGGTTCTCTTTAACAGATCTTAATTTTAATGTTGTTCCATTTACCATTTTCCCTTAATTACTGCCTTTTATATCTTATTTTAAAAATATTTTCCTATTCAAAGGTCAGAAAGATATTCTCCTATATTACCATCTAGAACTTTTCATTTTTAAGTCAATTACCCACCTAGGATTGACTTTTGTATACCATGTTTTGAGACTAGGATAACGCTAATTTTATCCATCAAGAAAATTACAGACCAATTTTACTTTTGAATACAGAAAATGACTCCTACTCTTTAGAGATCCACCCTGCTCTCCAGCCACAGTATACTCCTGTCAGCTCATTCATTTATTCGTTCTTTGAAGAGGGATTTATTGAGCTGTATGAGAACTGTATTCCAGACAGTATTTAACAGTTCCTCATCCTCATCAGGCTCTCTGCATCACCAGCCTCATGCAAAACTTTCCCCTCTTTTGTAAAGTTGTCCTTCTCCTCTGTGGTTCGGTCAGCTCCTATCATCTGTCCAGTTCCTACTTGAAGCAGCTCTTCCTCCAGGAGGCCCTGTCTGGAGGGCTAGCCTTTCTGGTTAGGTTAAGTCTCCTTCATTTGCCATCGTGGCTGCTTTGTATTTCTTGTGTGATTATCAAATTAATACGCCTCTCCCATTAGACTGTGTCTCTCCCACTATATGTTCTCAACATTGGCAGTGGTGACATTTGGGGCAAGCTAATTCTCTTTTTTAAAATATCTATTCATTTGACTGTGTTGGTCTTAGTTGCCACACATGGGATCTAGTTCCCTGACCAGAGACTGAACCCAGGCCCCCTGCATTGAGAACGCAGAGTCTTGGCTAATGGAACACCGAGGAAGTCCCTGGACTGGGATAATTCTTTGCTGTGTGTGTGTATACGCATGTGTGAGGGGTGGTCTGTGTATTTTAGGATGTTTTTTCAGTATCCCCTATCTCTAATCCACTAGATGACAATTAGTGTTAGTATTATTCGCTGAGTCGTGCCCGACTCTGCGATCCCATGAACTGCAGCCCACCAGGCTCCTCTGTCCATGAGATTTTCCAGGCAAGGATACTGGAGTGGGGTTGCCATTTCCTTTTCCAGGGGATCTTCCCAATCTAGGGATCGAACCTGGATCTCCTGCGCACGCAGCAGCAAAGACCCAGGGCAGCCAAAAGTAAATAAACAGTGTCTGATACATAGTGGATACTTGAAAAATATTTGTTGAAGCTACTCAGTAGCAGGGTCCATGATTTCAGAAGGAGTCAAAAGGCAGGATGAGCGGACATTCAAAAGAAGAGGCACCATTTATGGACTAAAAATCTCAGTCAAGTGTCAAAGCCAGGGTCATCAGGCTGAGCAAATGAGATGGTGGCATTGATGAAAACTTTGGGGATTGGAGGTGAATGGAGTCCTGGAGGTGATGAGGTTTGGATGCTGGCCAGAGAAATGAGTTGTTGAGGTGGAAATGCCTGTCTGTTGTTGGAGCTAAGACACTGTACAAGGTGTCCCATGTAGGTTCTCTGCACTGTCCTTGAAACTGCTTCCAGACTGGAGGGAAGCCTAGAAAGAGGGCAAGACCACAAAGGAGCTGAAATTCTCATTGGCTGCTGAACAGGGTTCTGGGGAGTATTGGGGTGAGCGGAGGTTGCTGTGGCTGATGGCATGGCTTTCCGAGGAAGAGGGAGGGGTTTCCCATGAGGACAGAGTGTGGCAGTCTAGATCTGATTCAAGGGAGAGTAAGACAGATGCTGACGTCCCCTCGCCACCCTCCATCCTCAGGAGATGAGGAGCCACCTGAGCATGGAGCACAGGAGGTCCTCTCTCAGGGCAGCTGTCACTGGCTGAGTTTATTTCCTGTTAACGTTCACCCAGCAACACTCGTAGGGTGGTTCCTGTGTCAACAGTCATTCACATCTCTGTCTCTCAACCTTGTTTCCTGGCAAATTGCCTTCTCAGCCACTTTACGATAAACAGCCTGGGCTCTGCCTCCCATCTGTCAGCTAGAGCCACATTTCTCCCCAGAGTTTGATTTCTAGATACCAGTGCCACTCGCTTTCTGATGACTTTCATGCCTCCTTCCTCTCTTAGCTCATTAGAAACTTCCCGCATGTAGCAGGCTGTGCAGCTCTCTGTAGATCGAAATGGAGGTCAATTGATAATAAAGGCTGTCAGCCAAGGATAGGAATGTCACTCTCCAGCGAGACCGGCTGATGGTTGTCATCATAGACCAGAGAGTGATGCCGCTTGAGCATCCTTGGTCCACTTATCTGAATGGGCCGAAGCTTTCATGCTCTCTCTCTAATTAGCTCTGACACCATCACCAGAGGGCTTCCCAGGTGGCTCAGTAGTAAGAATCTGCCTGCCAAGCAGGAGATGTCGGTTTGATCCCTGAGGTAGGAAGATCCCCTGGAGAAGGAGATGGCAACCCACTCCAGTATTCTTGCTTGGGAAATCCCATGAACAGAGGAGTCTGGTGGGCTACAGTCCATGGGGTCGCAAAAGAGTCGGACACCACTTAGCAACTAATGAACAACAATAAACTGTCAGCAAGAGTGTGTCCATTCAGTACGGTTTGATTGAATCCCTCTGTGTGTTATTCCCTGATAGTGTCAGACTTTAGTGCCATGTGTTTCAGGAAAAACCCGTTTGCCTTGCAACAAATCAGAAGGTTGAGATAATTCACCGGGGTCAGAATCCCTAAATGCCCTTTCAGGGATGGGGGAGGGAAGAGATACTTTTCAAGTTTTTAAAATTTTAAGGTGTTCATTTATTTACTTCTATGGGCTTCTCTGGTGGCTCAGTTGGTAGAGAATCTGCCTGCAATGCGGGAGACCTGGGTTTGGGTTGGGACGATCCCTTGGAGGAGGGCATGGCAACCCACTCGAGTGTTCTTGTCTGGAGAATCCCCATGGACAGAGGAGCCTGGCGGGGTGCAGTCGATGGGGTCACAAAGAGTCGGACACAACTGAGTGACTAAGCGCATACATATTTATTTCTAGAGTTCAATTTTTTGGCCAGTATTTTATTATGAAAAGATTTTCAAACATACATTAATGTTGAAGTAATTTTATACTGTACACCCTTATAGTCTTGAATATCCAGGTTCTGCTATTAACAATTTGTCGTTCTGTTTTTTTTTTTTAATTTATTAATTTGGCTGCATTGGGTCTTCGTTGTGGCAGGCAGGATCTTTAGTTGCAGCGTGCAAACCCTTAACTGTGGCGTGTGGGACCGGGGATTTCCCAGACCAGGGATCGAACCCAGGTCCACTGCGTAGCCACCTGAGCACCAGGGACATCTCAGTTTATCATTCTTAAATCAAGTCTGGCCATCTGCTTTCTCCCAGTATCCCCTCCGAGCTTCTGCCTTCACATCTGACCTTGGGATGGATGGCTGGCCGTCTGTCAGCTCGTGTTTGGGTACCCATTAGTCTCCTCCCTGGGTTGGACTAGGAAACATCCAAGCAGCAGCAGCCTGGAAGAGGGGCTGCAAACATTTCTGTGAATATCATCAGCACTCTGTCCTTCTCCATCTGAGATCTAGGATCTCATGGAAGGAAAGTTTTTCATTTGAGGTTATTTTGTTCAGACACAGTATCCTCTGAACCCAAGTCTGGGGGGTACAGTGAGGGGATTGGGAAACAACAAGCCATCCTCCAAGGAAAGTATCACCCAAATAATGGTTCTCATCAGCATGACCCAGCCCCTGGGGTGCCCCATATGGCAAGGACACCCAGCCTGGGACCACCCATCTGGACCGTGGGCGAGCCGCTCACTCAGTGCTGCCCTGGTCTCTCTGCTGTCTCAAGAATGTGCATGTTTTGCTTTTAGGAGTCTGTGTTCCTGGTAACCTGGTTAACAGTTTAGGGCAATTTCCCCAAAGTTTAGAGCAAGGACAAATGGAGATTCTTGAGATGATTTTATGCATTGGATATGGAGCCAAAGACACGGAATCATCTAGTGAAGTTATTGCCTCCTCCACTGTCTTCAGTGAGCTCAAGGGTAATGTCTCATGTTGGTGTTAGTGTGCTCTTAACATCTGTCCAACACTTTTCTGATGACTTTTTTTTCAAAGAGTAGGTTCTGGGCCCAGGGTTTTTGGTGTGCAAGAGGAAGGCGCCAGAATGAATAGAACATAAATGAGTTATTTTATTATCAATGTGTATATTTTTGCAGGCTTCCTTGAGTTTAGGATTGATTATTCAATTTTACAGTAGTGATTTGCATTGTTATTTATAGATGTGAGTGTGTGTATATGTGTTCAGTTGTGTCTGATTCCTTGCGACCCCATGGACTGTAGCCCACCAGACTCCTCTGTCCATGGGATTCTCTAGGCAAGAATAAAGAATACTGGAGTGGGTTGCCATTTCCTTCTCTTTTTAGATGTTTCAGTTCAGTCGGTTCAGTTCAGTCGCTCAGTCGTGTCCAACTCGTTGCGACCCCATGAATCGCAGCACGCCAGGCCTCCCTGTCCATCACCAACTCCCAGAGTTCACTCAGACTCATGTCCATCGGGTCAGTGATGCCATCCAGCCATCTCATTCTGGGTCGTCCCCTTCTCCTCCTGCCCCCAATCCCTCCCAGCATCAGAGTCTTTTCCAATGCGTCAACTCTTCATATGAGGTGGCCAAAGTACTGGAGTTTCAGCTTCAGCATCATTCCTTCCAAAGAAATGCCAGGGCTGATCTCCTTCAGAATAGATTGGTTGGATCTCCTGGCAGTCCAAGGGACTCTCAAGAGTCTTCTCCAACACCATAGTTCAAAAATCAATTCTTCAGTGCTCAGCTTTCTTCACAGTCCAACTCTCACATCCACATATGACCACTGGAAAAACCATAGCCTTGACTAGACAGACCTTAGTTGGCAAAGTATGTCTCTGCTTTTGAATATGCTGTCTAGGTTGGTCATAACTTTTCTTCCAAGGAGTAAGCCTGTTTTAATTTCATGGCTGCAATCACCATCTGCAGTGATTTTGGAGCCTCCCAAAATAAAGTCTGACACTGTTTCCACTGTTTCCCCATCTATTTCCCATGAAGTGATGGGACCAGATGCCATGATCTTCGTTTTCTGAATGTTGAGCTTTAAGCCAACTTTTTCACTCACCACTTTCACTTTCATCAACAGGCTTTTTAGTTCCTCCTCACTTTCTGCCATAAGGGTGGTGTCATCTGCATATCTGAGGTTATTGATATTTCTCCCAGCAATCTTGATTCCAGCTTGTGCTTCTTTCAGTCCAGCGTTTCTCATGATGTACTCTGCATAGAAGTTAAATAAGCAGGGAGACAATATACAGCCTTGACGTACTTCTTTTCCTATATGGAACCAGTCTGTTGTTCCGTGTCCAGTACTAACTGTTGCTTCCTGACCTGCATACAGATTTCTCAAGAGGCGGGTCAGGTGGTCTGGTATTCCCATCTCTTTCAGAATTTTCCACAGTTTGTTGTGATCCACACAGTCAAAGGCTTTGGCATAGTCAATAAAGCAGAAATAGATGTTTTTCTGGAACTCTCTTGCTTTTTCCACGATCCAGCAGATGTTGGCAACCTGATCTCTGGTTCCTCTGCCTTTTCTAAAACCAGCTTGAACATCAGGAAGTTCACGATTCATGTATTGCTGAAGCCTGGCTTGGAGAATGTTGAGCATTGCTTTACTAGCATATGAGATGAGTGCAATTGTGCGGTAGTTTGAGCATTCTTTGGCATTGCCTTTCTTTGGGATTGGAATGAAAACTGACCTTTAGATGTTTATTTAAATGTAAACATGATAAAACTATTGTCCTTCAATTTAAAAAATAGATAAATATAAAAAATAAACATGAGTTGGTTTAAAGAAAACATTGTTTTATAGAACATTTATAAGTTTCATAAAATAACATTAATAACACAGATGGCAAAAATTGGGATAGGATATACATTTGGCATATATGATAGTTAAGTACATAGCTCTTCACAGAACCCCAGTTCATCCTCACCCCACCCTTTGGTCCCCATTTTCTCCTCCATCTTAAGTCTCCCACTGAGAATCGCAAGAAGACCATCTGTGCTTCTGAGTTTGGGGAGGAGGTGGGGGGAAGGGCTGCTGGGTGGCAAAAGCTCAGCTCTGGTCCCCAGGTCACCACAATGCCGGAATACCTACGGAAACGTTTTGGTGGCAACAGGATTCCCATCATCCTCGCTGTGCTCTACCTGTTTATCTACATCTTCACCAAGATCTCGGTAAGATGGGGACGCAGCAGGTGAGACGCTCGTTACAGCTCATTGCTGGTGGCATCCGCTGCCCATCCACATTCTTCTCTTATTGAGGAAGCTTCTGGGAGGTTCTAGGAAGATGGGAGGGGTGGGGGCAAAGGGCAAGCAGGGGCGGAAGAAGTACAGGGAAAAGGTGGAGAGGACTCCTCCCCCGTCTCCTGCCAAAGCTTCTTCAGCAACATCTCAGGATGGCACCTGACACTCAATGGGACTCTGAGAGCCTGGGGGTGAGTCTGCCATTTTCCTCCTGGGATCAGGCAGTTATCAGCTGTGAGTCACGTGTGCTGACAGTCATTCAACCTGCCCCACCCTGACCTTTGGATAGGCAGATCTCCTGGAAAGCGGCCAAGAACAGATGCTTGGCAATCTCCAGGAGGTGCGGCTCAGCCTGACTCACAAGGATGCCATCTTCTCTTCAATCTGGAACTGGGGGAGACCTTGTCCGGTGTGAGGTGGCGTAGGGCGGGGTATCGGAATTCCATTCAATTCAAACAACAATAACTGACTCTCTGCCAGCTCCAGATGTGAAAGAAAGACTTAGAAGGACAACACTTGCTCTTATCCTGGTGGGAATCTACAGACATGGGGAAGCCTTCCCAAGGGAAGTTACGTGTGAGAAAGATGCTGAGAAGATATAGAGAAAGAGGAATTGGCATTCCAGATGGATGGACAGAACAAGCAAGTTTGACTTGTTAGGGAAACAGGTTGTGTTTCAGCATGCCTGAGGGACTGGGAGCATGAAGTGAGTAAAGGAAATGAAATCAAGTGGCAGGCAAACTGGGAAGCACCTGGCATAGAGCTGTAACTTATTTGGACATTATCTGAGGGGCTCTTCAGAGTCCCTTGGACAGAAGGAGATCAAACTAGTCAATCCTCAAGGAATATTCATTGGGAAGACTGATGGTGAAGCTGAAGTGTCAACACTTTGGCCACCTGATGCAAAGAGCCAACTCATTGGAAAAGACCTTGATATTGGGAAAGATTGAGAGCAGGAGGAGAAGTGGGCAACAGAGGATGAGATAGTTAAATGGCATCACTGACTCAATGGACATGAGTTTGAGCAAACTCTGGAAGATAGTGAAGGACAGGGAAGCCTGGTGTGCTGCAGTTCGTGGGGTTGCAAAGAGTCGGATACAACTCAGCAATTGAACAACAATCTTAGGGGCAAAAAGGGAGCCACTGAAAAGTCTGGATGAGGAAGAGAGGATGAGATGATCATGATGGTATTTGATAAGGCTGCAGTGTGGAGGATGGAACGTAGGCAGATCAAGAAGAGAAGCAGGAAGGCCACTGAGGAGTTGTATTAGCCTAGTGAAGGGATCTCAAACATAATCACCCATAAGGCTCCCATTTGAGACCCTTGATCTGGGAAGAGATGGGTGAAGAAAGGACAACATATGATGTTTCTGTGTTTCTCAGAATCAAGGGTAAGGCCTGAACCTGGGGAAACTGTGCTAAAATGTCCATTCATTCATACACCCATCAACTTCTCTCTAGGTTGACATGTATGCAGGCGCCATCTTCATTCAGCAGTCTCTGCATGTGAATCTCTACTTGGCAATAGTCGGGCTGCTGGCTGTCACAGCTCTATACACCATTGCAGGTATGACTGGACAAGGGGCGATGCTGGGAGAGGTGGTGGGCAAGGGCTGTAGTCCCTCCAGGTCCCTTTTCCTGGCTGGTCTTCTGATATTCCAGTATGCTAAGACCTTGTTTTCATGAACTCTCAATCTGTTACCCTGGAAGATATGATTTCTCTTGGCCATTGTCCAAAGGAAAAAGATTGTCTGATGGAAGGGATGTACCATACCTGCATAAAGCTATTTTCCATTTATTTCTTTAAGAACTTTTCCTTCAGTTCAGTTCAGTTCAGTCGCTCAGTCGTGTCTGACTCTTTGCAACCCCATGAATCGCAGCACGCCAGGCCTCCCTGTCCATCACCAACTCCTGGAGTTCACTCAGACTCATGTCCATCGGGTCAGTGATGCCATCCAGCCATCTCATCCTCTGTCGTCCCCTTCTCCTCCTGCCCCCAATCCCTCCCAGCATCAGAGTCTTTTCCAATGAGTCAACTCTTTGCATGAGGTGGCCAAAGTACTGGAGTTTCAGCTTAGCGTCATTCCTTCCAAAGAAATCCCAGGGCTGATCTCCTTCAGAATGGACTAGTTGGATCACCTTGCAATCCAAGGAACTCTCAAGAGTCTTCTCCAACACCACAGTTCAAAAGCATCAATTCTTTGGCGCTCAGCTTTCTTCACAGTCCAACTCTCACATCCATACATGACTACTGGAAAAACCATAGCCTTGACTAAGACGGACCTTAGTTGGGAAAGTAATGTCTCTGCTTTTGAATATGCTATCTAGGTTGGTCATAACTTTTTCTTCCAAGGAGTAAGCGTCTTTTAATTTCATGGCTGGAGTCACCATCTGCAGTGATTTTCCTTAGAACCTACTAAATGCTGAGCAGGTGTATTCAGAAGCACTGTGCACAGCTGGACCACAAACCACTGCAATTTTGGAGCCTGAGGCTCATCTTTTCCCCTAAGACTTGCATCCCAGAAGAGTGGCTGGTGGGGAGCAGAGCCTTGATATGTACCTGCATCTTCTTTTTTACAATATTTATTTATCTGACCGTGCTGGGTCTTCGCTATTGCACACAGGCTTTCTCTAGTTGTGGTCACTCTCCAGTTTCAGTGCATGGGCTTCTCATTGTGATGGCTTCTCTCATTGTGGAGCAAAGGCTCCAGGGTGAGAGGGCTTCAGAAGCTGTGGCACACGGGCTTATGCTCTGCAGCATGTGGGATCTTCCTGGACCAGGGATTGAACCTGTGTTCTCTGCACTGGCAGGCAGATTCTTATCCACTGGGCCAGCAGGGAAGTCCTAGACTGGGCTTCTTAAAGAAGCACAGTAGTCTTAGGACAACACAAGAACAAGAGCAGGGGCTGCAGGGCCTCTTGAGGCCCAGGCTTGAAGCTCCATAATATCCCCCTCCCCCGTATCTATTGGTTAAAGCAAGCCATTTGGCCAAGCCACATTTAAGAGGAAGAGAAATCAATTTCACCTCAATATGAAAGGAGCAGCAAAGCTACACGACAGAATTGGCAGGCACATGAAAAATGGGCACTGTTGTGGCCATCTTTGCAAAGAGTCGACACTAAGACCTCTGTCCTATCAAGTCTTGAATTTCAAAGTTTCCTCTGGCACCACCAGAGTAACTCCTCTCCATCAGAGTACCTGACTATCACCTCTGTGCTCATCTCCCCTCTAGGTGGCCTGGCAGCTGTGATCTATACAGATGCTCTACAGACTCTGATCATGCTCATAGGAGCACTCATCCTGATGGGCTACAGTAAGTGGGGTCCCAGGGTCATTTGGGTGGATGACAGCACCTCTCTCAAGAAGGGACATCTGCTTTCTTCACAATTTCAAACCCAGCTGGGGATTCCTGCTTGAGGCATTGGTTATTTTAGCTGGAAGAGAGCTGTGCTTATCATGGAAACTTAACTGTTTCTTGAGGAAAAATTAATAGATCTTCTTATACTGGTGTGGTAAATAACTAAATAACAAAATAAAAGGAAGTAAAGGAATCGTTCTTCCTTACAGGAAAATTCCAATTAATAAATGCAGGTGGGGTGAGGGAAATAGAACAACACCAGTAGAACACCCTAGTAATAACAGCTACAGGCAAAAGCCAACGGTAAATGCTGAAGTTAGCAAGTGAAAGTTTATGAAGAAATAGCATATTTGCTTGGTCTCGAAGCATCACACCCAAAAGATTTATTAATTACAAGGGGACATACATCCACTTTACAGTGGAGAAACATGGCACCACTGTACTAAATGACCAAGATATAGTAACTGATAACACAATAATCAGAGGTACCTATATGTAGCTCCCGATGTGGTCACTGAGAATGACACAGAATCACCTCTGTGCCATTCTTGCTGAAACATATACCTTCAACGTCATTGATTATAAACATCAGACAAATTGAGGGACATTTTACAAACTACAATCACCAGTATTCTTCAAAAGTATCAGGGGCATGAAAAATAAAGACAAACTGAGGAACTACAAAGAGAGGAGGAAAATAAAGAGACACAGCAAATAAACACAATGTAGGATCCTGAACTGACTTCCAGAAGAGAAAAAGAACATGAGCGGTGCAATTGGAACAGCTTCTATTGTAGCCGATGGTAATGCACCAATGCTGATTTCTCAGTTTCCGTAATATTAGGAGAAGGGTGTATGGAAACTCTCTGTGCTACTTATACAACTCTTCTGTGTATCTATAATTATCTCAAAAGTTCAAAAATTCTACCTTTCAGACAAAAGTTTTAAAAAATCATGGAATAATAAATTAGTTTCACACACACACACACACACACAAAACAGCAATAAGACTTGCTTATTATCAACTGTAACAGGAAATGTTCTGGACCCTTACAAAGAAGAAAAACTTCACTGGTTTATATAAAGAAGAAAACAAATGAGTAATAAATATGCAAAGACACATGTTCAGCCTCACTAGATAAATGTTGAGTGTGGTTGCCATCATAACATTTTGAACCTCCCAGTGCCACATAAGTGACTCATAACACTCTCGGGTTTTGGAGGCAGAAGAGCCAAAAGATAGACCTTCACATGGTTTGCTATTTAGCCAACTTCCTGATCTTTCTCCCTAAATGTGGGGTCTCAATGAGGAAGTTCCACTACTTAATTCATTATGATCAGTCAGGAGAGAGATTACGGATCCACCTTCAGTAACCTTTCTCATTCTGCTACATCTAGCAGACTTTCTCCTAAGGTATCTGCAGGTTTTTAAATGTGGGAAATTGACTGACAATATATGCATGATTTTCTTTCTTTCTTCTTTTTTAATCATAAAGCTTATTTTATTTTTTAGAATTAATCTTTATTGGAATATAGTTGATTTACCATGCTGTGTGAGTTTCTGCTGTACAGCAAAATCAATCAGTCATATATATATATATACACACACATACATATATATACGTATATCCACTCTTTTTAAGACTCTTTTCCCATGTAAATTATTACAGAGTATTTAGGAGAGTTGCCTGTTACAGTATTGTATTAGTTTGAGGTGTAAATATATATATGTGTATATATATTCAGATTCTTTTCCATTATAGATTATAAATTATTTAATATAGTGCCCTGTGCTATACAGTAAATCCATGTTGTTTATTTCATATGGAGTAATGTGTATTGGTACTATTTTCTGAATATCTCTTTCCAATAGTATTTGCTTATGTGTTTAGTCACTCAGTCGTGTCCAACTTTTTGTGACCCCATGGACTGTAGCCCACCAGGCTCCTCCCTTCCATGGGGATTCTCCAGGCAAGAACACTGGAGTGGTTGGCCATGCCCTTCTCCAGGGGATCTTCCCAATCCAGGGATCAAATCCAGGTCTCCCGCATTGCAGGCACATTCTTTACTGTCTAAGCCACCAGGGAAGCCTGAATAGTATATAGAAACACAACTGATTATTGCATATTGATTTTGTATTCAGCAGCTTTGCTAGATTCATTCATTTATTAGTTTTAACTGTTTTTGGTGGAATCTTTAGGATTTTTTATATATAATATCATATTATCAGCAAACAGGGACAACTTATTTTCAAATATTGGAGATATTTCTGATATATTTCTGTTATTAATTTTTTGTTTAATTCCATTACAATAATAGAATATATCTTGTATGATGTTATTTCATATTAATTTATTGAGGTTTGTTTTATGGCCAGAAACAGTGCCTATTTTGATGACCCTTCCAAGAGTACTTGAGAAGAATATGTATTCTGCTATTTGGGGGTGTAGTGCTTTATAAATTTCAATTGGGTCAACTTGGTTGATAGTGTTGTATAAATCTTTATCTGTATAAATATTTTTGTCTTATTTTTCCATCAACCACTAAAAAGGGGGTATTGAGGTCTCCAACTATGGCTGTTGACTTCTTTCTCTTTTTAGGATTGTTATGAGCTCTTGGTGAACTGACCTCCTTATCATTAGGTGGGGTTCCTGTTTATCCTTGGCTGTATTCTTTGTTCTGGAGTCTAATTTGTCTAATATTAATATAGTCTGTCTAGATTTCTCTTGACTTGAATGGTATATATTCAAGGTCCAATTACTGATAATTGGACCACAAATAATTATCCTTCCCTCCCACTACCACAAAATAATTTTTCAGGGAAAAAAGCATGACAAAAATTTATCATCAAAAATATTTTCCCCCAGTAGCCACTGTTTACCACACTCTTCCACAAAAATAAGACAGGCTGCAGGTTACATATCATTCTTACCCAAGTGGTAACACCAACCCCTTCTCTTCTGTACCAAGAAACAAACAAACAAAAAATACCCAAGAAAAAAAAAATGAAACAAAAAAGACAAACACAATCTTCCAGAACATAATCCAGTGAGAGCAATGTTATTTTGGGGATAACCTTGAATCCTTTTGATTAATATAATGAAGCAATTATCTGCAGACTATAGTGCTGTATTATTTCTTAAGGACAACTCATGTTTGTGCCAGATGCTGTGCATTTTATGTGCAGTATCTCACCTGGTCCTTGCTCCAGCGCTGTGATGTTGGCGCTATATTATTCCCACTCACAGATGAAAAACTGAATCTCAGATGGAGAAATGACTTTCTCAAGGTCATACGTTACTTGGACCACTCTTGAAATACCATAAATTGGGATAGCTGAGAAGAAGTTTAGAGGTGAAAGTATGTTTCCTTAAGGCAGTTTCTTAATTTGGGATCCATGGACAGAATTTACAGGTTTTGTGAACCTTGGATGGGAAAGAAATCCATCTCTGTTTTCACAAATCTATCAGTGACATTTAGCGTCTTTCAGTTATTAGTGTAGGCAGCTCACCACAGGAATATTAGCAATATCTGTGACTTTGGAACCAAAATATAACCCTGATGTTTTTATCCAAATGTTTTTATAATTGCTGCTGATGTATTGAAACACTGTTTGTGTCCATGGTTACTTTAAAACTAGATTGTTATTTGACCCACTGTGGAGTCTTTGTATTTAATGATGCAAATAAATAAATTACTATGTCTTAGTTCTCATGGTTTGATGAGTGCCTTCAATGTATTTGGTTTCCTTTATAATTGATGTATTTTGTATTAAGAGGAAATGGCAACCTACTCCAACATTCTCGTCTGGGAATTCCCATGGACAGAGGAGCCTGGCGGACTATAGTCCACGGGATCGCAAGAGTAAGACACGACTTAGCGACTAAACAATTTTGTATTATATATTTAGAAATATTATTCTAAGAAGCAGTCTATAGTCACTACCAAACATTTAAAAAATGTTTTTTAAAGATAGGAAGCTAAGAACCTCTAAGTCAATTAACTTTCCTGTGGTTTTAAGTAGGATTTCACCCATCTCCAACCATCCCCTCATGAGCTGCTGTGGATCAATCTGAGTTCCTGGCAAATTTGGGCTTCCTCTGAATTCTAGGTTTCGCTGCAGTTGGTGGGTTGGAAGGCTTGGAGGAGAAATATTTCTTGGCCATGGCTAGCAACCGGAGCGAGAACAGCAGCTGCGGGTTGCCCCGGGAAGATGCCTTCCATATTTTCCGAGACCCACTGACGTCTGATCTCCCGTGGCCTGGGATCCTATTTGGAATGTCCATCCCGTCTCTCTGGTATTGGTGCACGGATCAGGTACAGGGCAGCAGGCTGGGCCCCCAGAATGCTTCCTCGGGGTGTCTAGGAGCTGGGTTTTTGCCCTTCCCCTATCCGTCCTCTTATTTCTCTACCACTCTACACCTTATCTTCTTATTCTTGCTCATATGGCAAATCTGAAGCTGCTGCTTTTTGCAAAGGGAAAACTTGATACATCCTGCCTAACGTCTGGAAAGGCTCAGTAAGCAAAAGCGGTGATGTATTTTAAATAGAGGTTTTAGCTGACATTGGTATTATTTGCTCTGCAAATACTGGGTGTTCTCTCTGTACCAGCTGCTTGGAAGTCACAGGTAAACAAGGACACTCGGTCCTTGTAGAACTCACTTTCTTCTGACAGAAGTAGACGGCAGTAAATAAATAAAGGGAACATTACAAGGTGATAACTGTCATTAAAAAAAAAAAAGGAGGTTGAGAGTGTGAGAGTGACATTTAAAACAGGGTGGTCAGGGGAATCATGGTTGAGAAGTGACCTTTGGGCAAAGAAGGAGAGCAAGTGGGTTCTGGTGATTGTCAGGGAAGAGAGTTTGGGGCAGAGGGACCCACCAAAGCCAATCCCTTAAAGCAAATATATAACTGGTGTAAAAAAAAAAGAAATGAGAAAGGCAAAAGACACTGCTGTGGGTAAAATAAGCCTTTTGTGTTAAAAGGTGGGGTGGGGATAGAATCCATATTTGCATTGGCTTGTATTTGCTGAAGAGCTTCCCAGGTGGTGCTAACGGTAAAGAACCCACCTGCCAACGCAGGAGACATAAGAGACGCTGGTTCGATCCCTGGGTTGGGAAGATCCCCTGGAGGAGGACATGGCAACCCACTCCAGTATTCGTGCCTGGAGACTCTCATGGACAGAGGAGCCCGGAGGGCTACAGTCCATGGGGTCGCAAAGAGCCAGACACGCCTGAATGACTGAAAGAGCACGGGCGCGCACGTGAATGTGCTGAAGGAAACTCCAGATGGATTACCTAAAACTGAAGGCGATTACTTCCTGGGGTGGGTGTGCCAGGAAGGACGGGAGCCATTTCACTGCACACCTGTTTATACTTTCTCAGATTTCAAGCCTGTGAATATGTCATCTGTTGAAATCGGTTTTTCCATTACATTAAAGATCAGCGATCTGTGTGCCATTTTGGAAGCTGTATTTCATATTCAGAGCTGATGAGACTTTAACTAAAATAATGATCATGGAGTTGGGCCACTGAATTGATGCAGGAGGCACTGTGGAGAGTGGACCTCGGTCACCCCATGGGTGAGAACTCCTCTGAGAGAAGAGCCAAAACCCAAGGCAGAGATGGGTGCAATATTGCCCCTTTAGAAAACCACTCTCCCCTCTTGTCCCCTCTCCCCTGATCTTTTCCTTAGCAAATATTGGGCTGGAGAGTTCAGCCAATATTCAGCCCTGAACTGACTGGGAGACAGTTCAGATGCAGGCTAAGAGCCTGGGCTTTCTAAACCTTAACAGGCTTGGACTCAAGTTCAGGTGGCATAACTTTGTTTAATATCTTCAGCCTCTGTTTTCTCATTAGTGGGATTACTAATAATTGCAAAAGAGAAAAGCACTGGGAATTTGCTTATAGTCCTTTCTGTTGGGGTGGCATTTAATAAACCGTTAAAATCATTTACATTTTTGCTATGGTTTTATGCTTCTGCTCTTGACACGGGTCACCAGCTTATATTTATTAATCAATATATTTCCTTGAGATGCCTTACCCCCTTACTAGCTGGGATTTCACTGTACATCCTTGAAGCCCACCTTTGACCCACCTTGTATTGTTCAAGAGCCTGGGGACTTAATCCACGATGACTCGATCATCTTCTGGATGCCAGGGAGGGCAAGAGGGCCCAGAAAACCAAGCCTTCTTTGGACCCCATGGCTCGGTCTTGTTGCCGCTGAGCTGGGTTCTGTGGCACCCAAAGGCTGTGTTACTTGTCGGTTCATTGTGCTGGTGCTGCCCTAGGAGACGCACATTTTTTTGTCAGCTCTGTATGTAGCTCACTTTAGAGCAGAAGCAAGGCAAAGTGGCATGCATGGTGCGCTGATTGACAGCATGTTTTAGATCTTTCTGTGCAGAGACAGAAGGGCAAATCACAATCAGTAATGACACTTAAACATGTATTGATAACTGTGCCATTTACCAGTAATTGATTGAAGCATTTCCAACGTATTAGCTCATTCATTTTCATAACATTTCTATGAGCTCTGCCCCATTACTTGGGTCTGGGAGTTGTCATACAGGGCCACACACTCTTCATAGGGCTTGCGGGGTTTTGAGCAGCACAACTCTCTTAAAACTTACTCAGCTGCCTCTTAAATTCTACTCTGGAGGCTCCACTTCATGGGAATAAAAGCCAACATTCTTTTCAGTCACAGCTTTCAACCTGCCATCACAAGAGCTAGGTTTTCCAAAGCTATAAACTCTCCTATCTGCTTCCAGATGGACTGACAAGGACTGAAGCTCAAATGCCTCCTTTGGCACTTTTGAGCGACTGTGTTCAGTTGCTCTGTCATGTCTGACTCTTTGTGACCCCAGGGACTATAGTCCACCAGGCTCCTCTGTCCATGGAATTCTCCAGGTAAGAATACTGGAGTCGGTTGCCATTTTTTTCTCCAGGGGATCTTCCCAATTCAGGGATTGAACCTGAGTCTCCTGTGCCCCCTTTATTGCAGGCGGATTCCTATCACTGAGCTACTGGGGATGCCCCTTTGGCATCTTAATGAAGCCATTAAAAAAAAAGCATTCTATAGATGCTATATTGTTACATGTAACTACCACATTCTTAAGTATTCTAGAAAGCCCAATGGGTGTATGTTTGGAGTTATGAGAAATGACAGGTAACAGTTAAATCAGCTTCTAGACAAAGACAGCTAAGTCCCCAGCTCAAGATAGAGGGGGCCTCACTGTTCCCCACCTGTCCTCAAATAAGCTGATTCCATGTTTTAGACTCGTTCACTGACAGCATCCAAACAAATAATAATAATCTACGCAGTTGAGGGAACACTTGTTTGCAAGTCACAGGAAAAAAAAAAAACCACACATCAAATTTAAACCAGCTTAGGAAAAGGGTGGGGAATTTATTACCTCATGAATTACAAACTGAGGAAGGTGTACTAGCCTTCAGAAACTCCTGGAACTTACTCTGGTATCCTTCTCCATGGTCCTTATTTCTTAACCTGCAGACTTCATTGTTTCTCATTGAGGTCCAGTGGAAAGAGACTGACAACTCCCAAAGTCCCAGATCCAAAAACCGTGGAAAGGCTCTGGTTGGCCAGGCTTGGGTCACGTATCTACCCCTGGATCAGGCAGGATCTGTGCCCAGGAAGAAAGGATAGCCATGTGGAGAGGGGGTGGGCTTCAAAAGAAGAAGCAGGACACTCCAGCAAGCCTGTGCCTTTGATGAACACTTTTTAAAAATGGGAAGGATTCCAACCTTGTCCTGCTCACCACGGTACTAATGGTGGTAATGACATTTCCCTCCTCTTGTCCACTGTTCACAGAACCAACTTATAAAAGCTCTGGTAGATGTCTCAGTGGTAAAGAGTCCGCCTGCCCATGCAGGAGACATGGGTTTGATCCCTGGGTTGGAAAGCTCCCCTGAAGAAAGGAATGGCAATCCACTCCAGTATTCTTGTCTGGGAAATCTCATGGACAGAGGAGCCTGGTGGGCCACAGTCCATAGGATCACAAAGAGTCAGATGTGACTTAGCGACTAAACAACAATTCACCAAGGTCTCTGCAGCTTCTCCAGCTGCTTCAAGACCCCAAACCTCAGGAAATAGTAGAGAAAATTCTGAGTTCATGTAGATGCAATCTGAAGGCTGGAGCAGGATTTGTGGGGACCGGTCTTCTTTCTACTCAAAAAACACTCGCCAGCATGTCATTCCCTTTGAGTGGATAAATCTTTTTTTTGCTATTCAAAATTTGGGTATATTGCAAAATCATCACCAAAATAGATGTTATTTTTCATCACCATACATAGCTACAATATTTCTCCTGTGATGAGACCTTTTTTAGGGTGATGAGAACTTTTAAGATCATCTCTTAGCGACTTAAAGATAGGCGACCCAGTATTAACTATAGTCACCATGCAGTAGATTACATCCCTAGGACTTATTTTATAACTAAAATTTGTGCTTTTTGACCCCCTTCACCTATTTTTCCCACCCCCACCCTTTGTCTCTGGCAACTACCAATCTGTTCTGAAGGGATAAATCTTGATAAGACCTACCTTATGCCTCCCATCAGAGAGAAGGGGGTCAGGCTAAGACCTAGGTGTACCAGTATGCAGTAATTATAAGCCCAGATACACCAATCCTGTTGGTGGCGATATCTCAGAACCTCTCTTTCTCTTCTATTCTCCTTCCAGTTCTTGCTTTCTCTGCCTTGGTATAGCTCCTGCAGCTGGACCGCTGGGCCACAGGGATTGCGAATGAAAGGGATGCTTCTTTGGAGGAGATAGACTCCAAAGTCTACTCCTGAGTCTACTATGCCTACCAAGAAGCCACACACATCTAATTTGCTTTAAGAGAAAGTCATCTCAACTTCCAACCACCCCACTGTTTCCAGGTGATTGTTCAGCGGACTCTGGCTGCCAAGAACCTGTCCCACGCCAAAGGAGGCTCTCTGTTGGCCGCATACCTGAAGGTGCTACCCCTTTTCATCATGGTGTTCCCGGGTATGGTCAGCCGTGTCCTCTTTCCAGGTAAGAAGATAGCTAGGAGGAGAGGTTGTCTGTGAGTCACAGACCCAGTAAAGTGTTCTAAACATATTACCAACTGCCCCATGAGAGTGAGACTGGTGTCCCTTCCTTGTGATTCCACTGAGGCATCTCCATTCCAGCACCTACTGACTCTGTGCTGTTTCCCAATATTGGTTCAATGGGCATGTCCAATAGATGTCCCAGGCCAAACAGAGTGGAGACCTATCCAGGGCTTTACTTCAACTGTATATTTCAGTTATTTAGTTGACTGCACCAGGCCTTAGTTGCAAGCACTTGAGAGCTTTGATCTTCGTTGAGGCATGTGAACACTTGGTTGTGGCACGTGGGATCTAGATCCCTTACCAGGGATTGAACCCGGGTCCCCTGCATTGGGAGTGTGGAGTCGTAGCACTGGAGCACTAGGGAGGTCCCTCAACTATACATACATATTTCAAAACCACAAACCAGGCCAAATCTTGTCCCAGGAGTCAGCTCCCTGAAATCTCACGTCAGGGCACCCTTCACACTTCCGTGGTTTGGCAACTTCAGCCCAGTTGAGCCCGTCAGTTCAGTTCAGTCCAGTCGCTCTGTCGTGTCTGACTCTTTGTGACCCCATGGACTGCAGCACACCAGGCCTTCCTGTCCATCACCAACTCCCGGAGCTTGCTCAAACTCATGTCCATTGAGTCGGTGATGCCATCCAGCCATCTCATCCTCTGTCTTGCCTTCAATCTTCTCCTCCTGTCTTCAGTCTTTCCCAGCATCAGGGTCTTTTCCAATGAGTCGTTTCTTCCCATCAGGAGGCCAAAGTATTGGAATTTCAGCTTCAGCATCAATCCTTCCAATGAATAGTCAGAACTGATTTCCTTTAGGATTGACTGGTTTGATCTCCTTACAGTCCAAGGGACTCTCAAGAGTCTTCTCCAATACCACAGTTTAAAAGCATTAATTCTTTGGCCCTCAGCTTTCCTTATAGTCCAACTTTCATATTCATACGTGACTACTGGGAAAACCATAGCTCTGACTAGTTGGACCTCTGTTGGCAAAGTAATATCACTGCTTTTTAATATGCCACAAGGGAAGCATAGAACTCTTGGCAGGGTACTTTTCTTAACAAAACTGGGGTATCAAACCTCTAAAGTTTTTGCCTTATCTATAAAAAAAACTTGGTAGAGGAATGAGGTTTTCAGCATAGGGATTAAACAGGCCTAGGAGTGGAAAATGTTATTGGGAGTCATTGTGATGTCAGGAACTGGTGATCTATATACCTGTACCTGCAGACAGGTGCATCTGCTTCCAAAACCTGCCTCTTAATCATGCTACTGTCTCTCTCAGGAAATCACATATTAAGCTTTGGATCTATATCTGGAAGACCAATAATAAGACCCTGATCCTCACTCATAGCAGTCAGCCAATCAGTGATGATTATTAAATGAAACATAATGCCACATTCCATGACCCTAGGGAGCTGTAACATCTCAGATGAGTCTGGTACTCGTGAAAAAGTAAAAGAAAATAGATATCAAAACATTCTAGCCTATGGTACCAGCAATAAGTGAGAAATGAATTAGAGAGAGTGAGGCAGGGTGGAGATGGTGAGGTGGGCATGGTGGATTTGAAGGTCTTGATCAGAGCTTCTCAAAGTGTGGTCCCCAGTCTAGCAGCATCAGAGTTGCCTTGGAACTTGCTAGAAAGGCAAACTTTTCAGACCCCATCCAAGACCTATCAAATCCAGGTCTTTGGGGATGGGGCCCAACAGAAGGTGGAGAATCCCTGGTCTAAAGGGCCAGAGGCCGGGCCAAGCCAACATTCCTACCCATTTCCACTCTTCTCTCCATCTCAGCTCCAGCAGCTCCCTACTGAATCTTCAGATGGGTCCAGCACTGCCTCAAAGGATGCTGTGATCCTGGGCTCTCACAAGCCTGGACAACATCCTCTTCCACTTAGTCTATCTGAAAAATAATAGCCACTCATTGAGGAACACTGGTAGAAACCAAGAAAGAAGCAAAATGACCCTCAAAACAATGAAACACAAGAGTCTAGAAATGTACCAGTTTACAAAGCCAATCATTTCCACCTAAGCTTTGGAATAAATTAAGGTTTTGAGTCCTAGGCATGATCCTAGCTTTATGATTTGGGGATGTTATTTAGCCTCTGTGGGTCTCAATTTGCTTGTCTTTAAAATAGGTGTAATAGGGACTTCCCTGGTGGTGCAGTGGTTAAGAATCTGCCTTGCAATGCAGGTTCGATCCCTGGTCGGGGAACTAAGATCCCACATACCATGGAGCAAATGAGCCCCCCTACCACAATTAGAATCCATGTACCACAACCCCATGGCACAATGAAGATGCTACGTGCCATGATTAAGACCTGGGACAGCCAAATAAATAAAAAATAAATAAATACATATTTTTAAAATTGGTATAATAGCAATGTCTTCCCCACAGAGTTATGGAAATTACATGAGAAGGTATGTGTAGAGTGTTAATTTGCAGCATCTGTGTCACAGTACAACTTCTATGAATGCTGGCATTTTGGAAGAAGGAGTTTTGGTGCTGTGTTTGGACTGGACTCTGCTAGAGCCATCCTTTATTTCAAGCATCATAGGATCTGACAAGGGAATCCACTCAATGTATGAAATGGTTGGTTAATTCACCCAAGACACATGAGCAGATATTAGTGAATGGTCGGTTAATGATCGCAAGGCTGTCGATTTCATTTATAACTTAAGCTGAGCCAAATAGTTTCCTTGTGACGAACATATTTTTCAGCCCGAATGAACAAACATAATTTTCTGCCCTAAACATGCATTATAAACTTTGTGTCACATGTTTCATGGTTGAAGCTTGCATTCCTAGAGGGTTAAACAAAAACTCGGTCGTTAAATGAATTATTTCAGGGGGAGTCTTGCTCCTTCTTGGTGTCCCTTGAAGACAGGAGTGTTTGGACAGTGAGAGTTTGAACTCATAACATGTGAATGTAAACAAGATCTTTGCCCCACCTGGGAAGCTCTCTACAGCCTTCTGGCCACAGGAATGTAGCTATTTTCTAACCTTCTCCAAAGCTTCCTCAGACAAATCGTAAACAAGCCAACAACTTTGACCTCTGAAAAGCATTTTTCTCAAAAAGATTGTTCCTTCTCAATGCTTCCTGTCAAATATCATTTTTGGTTTGCTATCTGAATTTTGTCTAAACTGAATCAGAGTTCTGGAGACATCTACTTTTGTTCCATAGCAATTGTTATTATTATTTAAAAATATATTTATTTATTTTATTTGGCTGCGCTGGGTCTTAATTATGGCATCTTTGATAACTCTTAGCTGTGGGCTGTGGGATCTAGTTCTGCAACCAGGGATTGAACCTGGGCCCCTTGTTTTGTGAGCGTGGAGTCTTAGCCACTGGACCACCAGGGAAGTCCCCTGTTATCAGTATTATTAATTGTGGACACAGTACCCTTTCTCACTCATGGATGTAAGTGGAGGGAAGGGTCCCAGCTTTGAGAAGACATAGCTGTGAGTGGAGAAATTTTACAAAGACCAGTTAGTTCCTGGGCTTCCTCATGGATGAAGCGGTCAGGATGATTTCCATTTGTTAGGTCTTATACTGCCTTAAAAAAGAAAATGAAAAATTGGGATTAGGACTCTGTGCTTCCACTGCAGGGGACCCAGGTTCTGTCCTTGGTCGGGGAACTAAAACCTTGCAAGCTGCGCAGCGAGGCAAAAAGAACAATAAAAAATATTAGAGGGCAGGGAGGGATAAATTAGGGATTTGGGATTAATAGACACACACTACTATAGATAAACACCAAGGACCTACTGGGAACTATAGTCAATATTTTCTAACAATCAGTAAAGGAAAGAATCTCAAAAAGAATATATGTGTGTGTGTGTGTATATATATATATATATATATACATACAAATATAACTGAATCACTTGCTGTATACCTGAAACATTGTAAGCTTCTGTATTATACAACCATACTTCAATAAAAAAATTTTAATTAAAGAAAAGAACCAACAGTACTAGGTTTTAAAGTTGTGATGCACTTTAAATGTTCACATTTATTAAACTAATAGTTTTAACCCAGATAAAATTATAAAGACCAGGCATACAACCTCATCTGGAGCTAACATTGCTGCCAGTGAATTTAAGGTTCTTTCTTTGTCCCAAAAGATTTCAGAGACAAAGCAGAGAGGCTGGGAAGATAAAGTGGGAGTTTATTTAAGCAATGAGGACAGTGGGCAGACAGGTGAGGAGCCACCACCCTGGGATTCTTTATCATCGGTGTTGAGGGTCTTCATGCAAATGAAGGGGTAGAATATTCCCTGAGGAAGGAGGAGTTCGGAGTTTGTAATCCCTGATTTTAACCCCAGTTCATCTTCCCAAGGGGAGTAGGGATTTTTGTCCCTATTTAGCTGAAATCAGAAGTGTCATGGCATCAGTGCATGGTGGGTGATTCTTATCTGTAAGGCCAACTTTATTGTAATAAGAACATACTAAGCAAAAGGTTGCCTTTGGAGGCAGGAGATTCCCGCCTTTCCCCAGCTTTCTTTGTTACCTGAACCCTTACCACCTACAATATGTCATTTCCTGTCAGTATGGAGTTTCCTGCTTTCCTTCATCTGCCTCACTGTTTGCAAGACATTTACAAGATGTTTACAAGATTTCCTGCCACCTGGCCCCTGCCCCCATTTCCCTGCTCATACCTGGCTACCTGCCTGCTGTAACCCTGTCAAGCATCTGTGTTCGAGGCCACTTGTGAATTCGAGGCCTCAATTACATGTTCATCATGAAACTGGTATTGCATCAGAACCTGGGAGGAGATGGGCGTGGGCAGCGATGGGCTCCAAGCCCATCCCTAAACTGAGTCTTGGGGGTAGTTGTCACTTGCCATCGGAGGTGGGCTGGAAGGCAGTGTCACCCATCAGAATGAGGAAGAAACACAGAGGGAGGGTCTGGGAATTGTGTATGGGAGTTACCCCTATTAATAGATCCAGCTGGCAAAAGAGATATGAGGATTTGTAAGTGGTCCAGCAGGGGTGAGTGGTGATGTTTTGGCATAGAGACGGTGGTGAGGAGCATAGCTCAGCTCAGATATGAGGAGCTGAGGAAGACAGAAAGTAACAAGAAAGCTCGTATTCAAACACGTGCCAGACCACTGAAACTACCTACGCTCTGGGCCTTCTCTGAAACTTTGGATTGGGAGTTGCAAGACCTGTCTCCATCATGACCTTGCTGGGTGATTATAATCAGGTCCCTTCCCCTCTCTGAAGGTGACACTAATAATGAGATAGCAAGCCTCTTCCCAGCGAAAGTGTATTGAGCAGAGAGTCTGCACTGAAATTGTTTAGTGGCCTTTCAGGGGGGCTCCAAAGAGCTCCCGGTACTACAGTCCTTTATGTCTCAGCACAGAAAGAATTCTGTGAGAACCAAAGTGATGGATAAGAAGTGATTTCGTAGAATAGAACAGTTGTAAGTCTTACAAGCAGGTGGGCGAGGGGGTGCCATGCCCTGAGAACTTACTGGGCTACAGTTTCATAATTAAAGGAAAAGTAGGGGGTGGGAGAGGAACTTCTTTGTGTTTCTTCAGTAGACTTTCTTGCCTGTCTTTCTTGCTTCCAACATCAGCTCCTTCTCCAGGTTGCGCAGGGGACTTTTCTCATCCCTACAGGGTCAAGCTAGGTCCACAAATTGTTGTTTTTCATGTGTGCAGAGAGCATGTCTTAGGAATCAGTAACTTGCTGAGCTCACTGGGCAGGCGGTGGGCCTCGTGCCACCATTGTTTCATTGTTTAGGGGCAGTCCCGTGCTTCTGTTGCATGGTTTTGTTGCTAAGCCAGCCTGCTTGGTTCTGTGATTGAGCAAACCTGCTCCCTTGAGTAATCATTAACTTACAAGGCTCCCCTATATATATATATTTTACATACAATCCCCTAATGGGATTACCTATTTAATCATCTACTTTGTCCCTTTTACTCTGTCCCTATCAGTACCACACATTAGTATAATTTTTTTATCTCTTTCTATCTTGTCAGCAAGAGGTCTGTGCTTGTATGCTTTGGGTGTGTTCATCACGATAACAGGTAGAGATGAAGAACTAGAGGTGCCAGGAATTCTGGATGGGTTTTCATTAGAAAATCAGAATGCTACTTGGGAGAGGAAAGAATTGATATAGAAATCGAGAAAGAGGAGGCGAGAAAACTTCCGAGTGGGTAGAGTTTTTATGAGTCTAAAATGAGGAACAGCTGTTGAACTATATGTGCTATTGGGAAGGAGATGGGGAAAAGAGGAATTTTAAAAATATTTGCCATGTGTCAAATGATGGCATTCTCCTTTGCACTTCCAATAAATTTAGGTGAAGAGGTGAATTGCTTGTGTCCTTTTTAGGGAGTTAAGGAACCTGATGTAGAACACTGTGCCAAGACTGGCTGTGAGGTGTCAGCTTTATTGAGGTTACAATAAAAGCAGTTGAAATGAGCTCAGCACTTCCCATGTCTCAGACTCGGTGCTGAGTGTGTTAACGTGTACCATCTCAGTCCTCGCTAGAATCTTATGAAGTAAAGTTCCGTTATTGTCCCATTTCACAGATACAGCAACTGAGGTCCAGGATGGTTAAGTGAGAAGGCCATGATTTATCAAGTCTGCTGTTTAGTCGCTAAATCATGTCCGACTTATTGCAACCCCATGGACTGTAGCCCGCCAGGCTCCTCTGTTCATGGGGTTTCCCAGTCAAAAATACTGGAGTCGGTTGCTGTCTCCTCCTCCAGGGGATCTTCCTGACCTAGGGATTGATCCTGTGTCTCTTGCATTGGCAGGCAGATTCTTTACCACTTAATCAAGTCCAGGGTCCTTTTTATTTCATTGAGCTCTACACTTATACACAGTAACCCTGTCTCCTGGTGCTGACCGGCGCCGGGCTGTGTTTTGGCCAGGCCTGGGGCTCTAAGGGTCCATCTAGCCATCTCTGGGCTTGTTTCTTCCACAGACGAAGTGGCTTGTGCAGACCCAGAAATCTGCCGGAAGGTCTGTAGCAACCCCGCCGGCTGCTCTGACATCGCGTATCCCAAACTTGTGCTGGAACTCCTGCCTACAGGTAATGATCCATCACCCTTCAGCTGAGTCCCCCCGAGAAAGGAGGACCCTGGCTGGGCTCCGATCTGAGGTGGGGGACAAGATGTGAGGGCTCCCAGTTGAAGCTGAGGCCCTGGCTCCGCAGGGGCTGTGCCCCACCCACCTCTGTGTCCCTCCTCTTGGCTCCCAGCCCTGAGTTCTGCCTTCTCAGTGTTGAACCTCTCAGGACCAGTTAGCCACAGACCTGGGCAATGGGGTCAACAGTGAAGGCAGAAAAAAGCCCAAGGCCCATAGAGCTCCCTTCTGCCCCCAGGGCTCCGCGGGCTCATGATGGCTGTGATGGTGGCGGCGCTCACGTCTTCCCTCACCTCCATCTTTAACAGTGCCAGCACCATCTTCACCATGGACCTCTGGAACCATCTCCGGCCTCGGGCATCTGAGAAGGAGCTCATGATTGTGGGCAGGTACAGTCTTACTCTGGTGGCTCAGACGGCAAAGCGTCTGCCTGCAATGTGGGAGACCTGGGTTCGATCCCTGGGTCAGGAAGATCCCCTGGAGAAGGCAACGGCAAGCCACTCCAGTTACTCTTGCCTGGAAGATCCCATGGACAGAGGAGCCTGGTAGGCTACAGTCCATGGGGTTGTAAGGAGTCAGACACGACTGAGCGACTTCACTTTCTTTCACTTTTCATAGTCTTATTGGGTGGAGCCGGGCAAGAGTCTGAAAAGTCAGGATAACTCAGGGAAGAAAAAGCTGAGCCATTCAAAGGGAAAGTCCAAACAGTGACTTCTCCTGGTTGGCTCAGCCTCGCTCTGATGGCCAAGCTGAAGGACACCAGGACCCTGTGGATGAGTAAGGCATTAATTCATTCAAGAGCACCTCCTATGTGCCAGGTGCTGGGCACATAGCAGGGAAAAGAAAAGAGTCATTTTGCTTTCTTGGAGCTAGAAGGAAAAAACAGAAGTAAACAGCTGGTTTTAACTGTAATGAGTATTATGACAGGTGAGCCAGGAGAACTAGGGCTTCAGGGGAAAGTCTCTTAACTTGGGTTGGGATTTGAGGGGTCAATAGGAGATAGCCAGGTAAAAGCAAGGAGGCTGTTCTGGAGGTTTGGGGGAAGGTTTCTCTACCAAGTCTTCTGCCAACTCCTGAA
This sequence comes from Ovis aries, assembly GCF_016772045.2. Taxonomy (NCBI): domain Eukaryota; kingdom Metazoa; phylum Chordata; class Mammalia; order Artiodactyla; family Bovidae; genus Ovis; species Ovis aries. The sequence goes on from NC_056077.1 coordinate 23,101,184, forward strand.
GCATAATGCAGGGAATGAAAATGAGTGAAGTGAGTGGCGTGCACATTTTATGCAAAATGTATGCTAACAAGCATCTCGGGGCCCTGCTTCTCCAGAAGGTGCATTCCTAGGGCTGTCTCAGCCGTGGCTGAGGGAAACGTATGACAACAAAAGGCTTCTCTGGTATCTCAGATGGTGAAGAATCCACCCGCAATGCAGGAGACCAGGGTTCGATGCCTGGGTCGGAAAGATCCCCTGGAGAAGGAAATGGCAATCTGCTCCAGTATTCTTGCCTGGAGAATTCCATGGACAGAGGGCCCTGGTGGGCTACAGTCCATGGGGTTTCAAAGAGTCGGATATGACTGAGCCACTAACTGTGACATCAGAAGCATATTCCGTTAAAAAAAAAGAAAGAGAGCTAAATTCAGTTCAGTTCAGTTCAGTCCCTTAGTCGTGTCCAACTCTGCGACTCCATGAATCACAAAACGCCAGGCCTCCCTGTCCATCACCAACTCCCGACTCAGACTCATGTCCATCGAGTCAGTGATGCCATCCAGCCATCTCATCCTCTGTTGTCCCCTTCTCCTCCTGCCCCCAATCCCTCCCAGCATCAGAGTCTTTTCCAATGAGTCAACTCTTTGCTTGAGGTAGCCAAAGTACTGGAGTTTCAGCTTTAGCATCACTCCTTCCAAAGAAATCCCAGGGCTGATCTCCTTCAAAATGGACTGGTTGGATCTCCTTGCAGTCCACAGGACTCTCAAGAGTCTTCTCCAACACCACAGTTCAAAAGCATCAATTCTTCGGCTCTCAGCCTAGAGAGCTAAATTAGATCTCATCAAAACCCAAAACTTTTTCACTTCAAAAGAAAATGAGAAGGGGACTTGGGTGGTCCAGTGGTTAAGACTCCGAGCTTCCAATGCAAGGGGCTTAAGTTTGATCTCTCAGGGAACTAAGATCTCACATGCTATGCAGGGTGGCCAAGAAAATAAAAAAGGAAAAGAAAGCAAAGAAAGCAAATGAGAAGATGAGTCACAGATTGGGAGAAACTATTTGCAAGCCAAATATTTGACAAAGGACTTGTAATCTAGAACAATCTTCAAAATGAGATTGTAATCTATTTTCTAATCTAATTTTGTATGATCTAACTTTCACAAAGATTTAAAATGACTTCAAGATACCACTGTACACCCACTAGTATGGCTATAATTGAATAGCAGATAGAGAGGCAGAGAAGCTGGACTTCTTGTGAATTGCAGGTGTTAATATACAATGGTTCAACTGTTCAAAACAGTTTGGCATTTTCTTAAAAAGTTAAATATAAACTTACCATATGACCTAGCAACTGCATTCCTAGAAATAAAACCGTATGTCTGCACAAAGACATGTACACAGGTGTTCATAGCATCAGTTTTTACAAGAGCCACAAAGGAGAAGCGATCTAAATGTCCACTTATGGGTGAAGGATAGATAATGTTACACAATGGCGTATCCACTCAACGGAATGTTTTCAACAATAAAAAGGAATGAAATACTGATACATGATATCTGATGAGCTTTAAAACATGCTAGATGAAAGAAGCCAACTGCAAAAGACCATGTATTGTATGTATTGTATACCATTTATGTGACATGTCCAGAAAAGCAAAGCTATAGACACAGAAGCCCCTAGGGGGCTTCCCTGGTGACTCAGATGGAAAAGAATCTGCCTGCAATGCAGGAGACCTGGGTTTGATTCCTGGCTCAGGAAGATCCCCTGGAGGAGGGCATGGCAACCCATTTCAGCATTCTTGCCTGGGAAACCCCAGGGACAGAGGAGCCTGGTGGGTACAGTCCATAGGATTACAAAGAGTCAGACATGACTGAGGGACTAACACTTTCATTTTCTGTCATAGAGATAGAAGCAGATAGAAGTGCTTCTTTAGGTTGGAAACAAGAATAAACTGTAAATGGGTATGAGGGGATGTTTTTGGAGTGATGTATATTCAAAAGCTCGATTGTGATATTGGTTACATGACTATAAATTTACCAAAATTACTTGATTGCACACTTACAGTGGGTGAATCTTATATAAATTCTACCTCCAAAAAGCTATAAAAAAAAAAGAGAAGTATCCAGGGAGGACAAAACTAATGTGGGGGGTGTGTGTCTCTCATTCAACCAGGGTGTTTGTGTTGCTTCTGGTGTTGGTCTCCATCCTCTGGATCCCTGTGGTCCAGGCCAGCCAGGGTGGCCAGCTCTTCATCTACATCCAGTCCATCAGTTCCTACCTACAGCCACCTGTGGCTGTGGTCTTCATCATGGGATGTTTCTGGAAGCGGGCCAATGAAAAGGTAGCTCTGGATCAGCCCTTCAGTCCGTCGGATGGGAGAGGAGGGACTTGGAGTGGGGACACGTGGATGTCAGGTGTCATTGTGGGGGGGAGGGTGATGAGATTTGGGGAGAAAGATCCAGGGAGGATGTTACCTGGCTTTTGAAAACACAAGCTATGAAGCTTCTACTTCGATGCATTTTTGTCTTTCCAAAGGGAAGCTGAACTAACAGGGAATTATATGTAATGGATCAATTGTATGTAAAAGATCAGCAGATAAGTAGCTCCCATCCTTTTTGAATCACTGACCCGTGCAGTGACCGTCATGGTAAAGACCAGCTCTGGAGGGGGCTTGCTGAGCTTTCCGGAGGCGTGTGTCTAAGATAGCTTTGCTTTGCTCTGCTCTGCAGGGTGCCTTCTTCGGTCTGGTCTTAGGCCTCCTCCTAGGCTTGGTTCGGCTGATCCTGGACTTCATCTACGCGCAGCCTCGCTGTGACCAGCTGGACGAGCGCCCAGCCGTGGTGAAGGACGTCCACTACCTCTACTTCTCTATGATCCTGTCCTCGGTCACCCTGATCACTGCGTGTGCCGTGAGCTGGCTCACAGAGCCGCCCTCTGAGGAAATGGTACTTTGGGGCTTGACCCTATAGCCATTGAGACCCTTTACTGCTAGAGACAGAAAACCAGGACTGATTTTCAAAAAGCTGAAAAGTCCAGGGTTTGGTCTTTGGAGGAACTTGATTTCAGAAAAGACCATCTGAATCCGTTGGTCACTTCTTTTTTTTTTTTTTTTTAAATGTATTATTTATTTTGGCTGCACTGGGTCTGTGTTATGGCACACGGTCTTCTCTCGTGGCTCGTGGGCTCCAGAGTGCACAGGTTTAGTAGTTGCGGTGTGAGGGCTTAGTTGCTCCATTGCGTGCAGGATCTTGGTTACCTGACCTGGGTCTCCTGCATTGGAAGGTGGACTTTTAACCACTGGACCACCAGGGAAGTCTCTTCTGGCCCCTATTCCTATTCTCCAGCCCCTATTCCTATTCTCCAGCCCCTAATGGGGTCAGCAGCTTCTAGGATACCTCCTCTCTTAGTCTCATTAAGCAAAAGCATAAACATTTTAGTCCCAGCATTTCCAGTGAAGCTGCTCATGCCCATTGATGGAGTCAGCCCAAGACACATGGTCACTCATGAACCAACCCACTTGCTGTGGCCAGAGAAATGGATGAGCCGAATGCTGGTCGCTGGGTCCCACACACCCCTGGGCTGGGGTTAAGCTCTTATTAGAATGAGGGAGGGTGAGATCCCCACAAGAGATTTGGGGCTTTCAAAGAAAGATGGGGAATGAGTGGGGGAAACGTCCATTGATTCTGAAGACTGCAGGGAGCTGAGGCTTGATGGAAGGTGGAGTGGGAGGGTGAGACTGGAAGAGACTTGGACATGAAGGCTGAGCCTGGGGTTGGAAGGAGGTAGGAGAAAGGGATGAACGTCACCACCCACCCCCATCTCACAATTTCTCTCTGCTCCATAGGTCAGTCGCTTGACCTGGTCTACTCGCCACGACCCTGTGGTCCAGAAGGAACAGGTGCCATCAGCCACTCCCCCGCCTCTTACCCTTTCTCAAAACGGGACACCAGAGGCCAGTGGCACCAACATCCAATTCGAGATGGTTCAAGAAAACATGTCCAAAACCCACAGCTGTGAGTTGCCTTTTGCCTAGGTTACAGTAGGAACCTCAAGAAGCATTATGTGTTTAAGAGGAAATTTTTCTATCATATCACTAGCAAGTGAAGGGGCACACTTGACATTTTGGCATCTCCTCATTCCCAGGGTCTGGTCTTCCCTTGCTCTCTGGCCACTGAAAGTGTTAGGAACTTTTGACAGATGCTTCAGGTGGGCAATGAGAGCCAACGTTTGTTGAGTGCCTACTAAAACACAGTTCATTTGATCCTCGTGAAACCCCACGTGGTAGGTGGGGGTTACTGCTGGCATTCTTTAAATTACTGGTTTTAAACTCTCAGCTTGCAGATGTATTTTGGTTTAGGCCACCTACTCTTTTAATGTGAGTTATTTAAAAGTAGGGAGATTTCATAACATTTCAGATTTCCACCTTCTTTTGAATAACTAGAAGATCTGGCAGCATGGAGCCCATTATGCCTGCCTGGCAAAAGTTGCCTGGAGGTGGGAAGCAGCTGGTCCTTAGACCTGAGATATACAGTTAGTCAAAGTCCCCAGCAGTCCCTTCTGCCTACATGACCCCAAGGCTGTGGTTGTCATTAATCACCATGCATGGCTTTTAAAGGAGCTTCCCTGGTGGCTCAGTGGTAAAGAATCTGCCTGCCAATGCAGGAGACTCAGGTTCAATCCTTGGGTCAGGAAGATCCCCTGGAGGAGGAAATGGCTACCCACTCCAGTATTCTTGCCTGGGAAATCCCAAGGACAGAGGAGCCTGGAAGGCTACAGTCTATGGGGCCGTAAAGAGTGGGACATGACTTGATGACTAGACAATAGCAAATGGCTTAAAAAAAATAATTGTGGCTATGAACCCATGGCATCCTATAGTGGGAAACGCAAGGACAGATGCAGAAGGCCATGTGCTTCAGGAAACATGAGAGAGAATCTTCCTTGGTAGAGGTGATGTGTCTAAGAAGCAAATCAGCTCCCCTGACTCCCGTAGGCCACCTGCCTGGCTCCATCTGCAGTTGATTTCACAGCCCCAGCTCTGAGTGGAGACAGAGTTCCCTGCAAAAGTGCCCGTCTCCCTTCAGCCTCTGGCAGGCGGTGCCACACACAGAGAGGGAGTCAGATCAAGCAGGTCCTAAACCCATCTCTGCCTCTGCTGACCTGCTCTGAGCTTCACTCAAGTTCGTCTGAGCCTCTATCTAAGAGGCTGAAATTCATCTGAAATTCTGCACCTAACCACCATGAAAAGTCTGAGAACACCAGCCTTTCAGAATTCAAGTCTTCCAGGATTGCGGTATTAACAAATACCTTCCAGAAGAGGAACATAAAGTTTTTATCACAGCTTTTATCACATACCAGGAGAGACTCTCTTCCCTCTTGTCTGGGAGACACAGCTCACCCTTATGACCTTTATCTGTTGTGTTCTTTTTAGGCGACACAACCACAAAGCGGTCCAAAGTGGTGAAAGCCATCTTGTGGCTCTGTGGGGTGGAGAACAAGGGCAAGGAACAGGCACCGAGCAGAGTGGACCCGATCATAGTTTCCCTGGAAGAAAACCCCTTGGTGAAAACCCTTCTGGACCTCAACCTCATCATTTGCATCAGCTGTGCCATTTTTCTCTGGGGCTACTTTGCTTAATGTGGGGGTGAACCCAGGGGTCTGAGCTCTCATTTGTTATCAATGTTCCGATTTTTTTAATGAAGGAGAAAAAAATAATAAAGCTTTGTTTGTTTACCACTCGGTGTCAAAGCTGTTAATCATCTATACCATCTTCAACATAATATTTAGCCCTTGTCTTGTTTATTTTTATCTATTTATTTATGGCATTGGATCTTAGTTTCAGCAGTTGGGATCTTCATTCCACCAAGCGGGATCTTTCCTTGAGGTGCATGAACTCTCTAGTTTGTGGTTCGCAGGCTCAGTAGTTGCGGCACAGGGGATTAGTTAGTTGCTCTGTGGCACGTGAGAGCTTAGTTTTCCGACCAGGGATCAGATCCGAGTCCCCTGTATTACAAGGTGGATTTGCAACCATTGGACCACCAGGGAAGTCCCTAGCCCTTCTTACAAGGGAATGAAGGTTAGAAGCTGGAAAAAGAGAGAAGAGTAAAGGCTTCCTTGTCTCAAAAGGCAGTCATTTACTTTTTATGTCCATCATGTAACATCAACAGCCAAACCCAAAAGGTGAGACAAGCAGAAACTCCCAGCCCTCCAGGAGACACATCTCCTGGGCTGGGTGTACTCTTCCCCAGCTCATCTTCCAAGCACGAGGAAGGGGACCTGCCTTCTGTCTCCTGCCTTTCACTCTTGCTGGCTTTGGGTGAAGAAATAGCTGGTCCCCAAAGGTTTTCTCACTGTGAAGTTTGCACCTCTGTATGATCTCTGGGAAACAGACCTGAGTTGGTGCCCTGGAATCTTGTGCCATAAGAAAATCAGGGGATCGGCTGCATGTTCCAAGTTTCTGCCTTAGCTTGGGCCTTTCTGCTTGACTCACCACAATGCTGTTCCCCTAAAACAAGCACCACAGCCACAAGGATCTAAAGTACAAATCCGACAGTCACTCCGCTCCTCCATCCACAGCCCGCTGCTCCCTGGTTGACTCTAAGGCCCTTCACACCCTTCACACTCCAGCTCCTGCTTCCCTCGCCAGGCTCACTCCTTGCCTGTGGCTCACCACCTCCCAGCTGCCCCCCGCCCCCCTCCACTTCTGTGCTATCTCTCACCTCACAGGCCATTCCTAGCACCTGGAGAGCCCACTTCTCCACTCCTCTCTCTACCAACAGGGACCTTCCTCCCACGTGTTTCCATGGTCCACCCCTCCCGCTCCCCCAGCCTCTCCCTGCTTCCAGGTGTTTGTAAGCTTCCTGCAGGCCAAGACCATGTTTGTGTGGCTCAGCTTGGTTCCCCAGGGTCTAGGTCAGTGTATGGAAGAGTAAGCCCATGGTATTCACCTAAAGAAGACATAGAAATCATTATAAGACACAGCTTCAGTTCTAAACATCCTTAGGTGAAAGCAAGAATGCTGTTTCTACCATGAAATAACATGAAAAACACTTTGGGTCATCCAAATATAATTTATTGATATGTATGAAAACTGCATTCAAATACAAATATAGAAGGTAAAAACAGAACTCTGATGAATTTTTGTTTTTCTTCTTCTCAAAATATATTTGGCTCAAGTATATCCTGATGGGTCATAGGTGACATTTTGACATAGGTGATGGGTAGACCCCAAGGTGACCCTCAGTGATCCCCACCTCCTGGTGTCTTGCTCTTGTGTAATCCCCTCCCCTTGAGTGTGGACAGAGCCTGTGACTGGCTTCTAACCAACACAATATGGCAGGGGTGATGAGATGCTGTCTGTGATTGTATTACAGCATGCAGACACTGTCTTGCCAGCAGACTCACTCTAGGGGTCTCCTTGTTGACTTGAAGTAGCAGCCTCCCTGCGGAAGCCCATATGATTGGGAACTGCAGGCAGCACTCACATCACGGTCAGCAAGAAGCACAGGCTCCCAGACCTTGCGGCCCTACAAGCACAAGGACATGACTTCTGCCAACATCCCGAGGGAGCTTAGGAGTGGGTCCTTCCCCAGGTGGACCTCCAGATAAGACCCCAGACCCATTTGACCCTTGACTGCAGCCTTGTGAGACCCAGGCAGAGGGGCCAGCTAAGTTCTGCCTGGACTTCTGACCCACAGAAACAATGAGATAATAAATGTGCATTGTTCTAAGCTGCTTAAGTTTGTGGTCATTTGTTGCTCAGCGATAACTGACAGTGTGTACCATTTATGGATACCTGTGTGGATATGAAGGGTGGGGTGATGCGGGGAGAGTTTGCCTGTGGGGTTGCCAGGGGTCTGCACAGCCACGTGCTGGAGAGTGAGCAGAAAAGGACAGCCTCTGTTGGCTGGGGTGATGAGATACCGCCTCTGATTGTATTATAGCATGTAGTGATACACTCTCTTTTGAAGAGTGTTATCAAGTAGGAGTCATTTGCTTGCAAGTAAGAAACCCTACAAAGTTTAGGCAAAAAACAATAAAAAATAAAGGCGGGGTGGTGGGGGAGAGAATTTGTGGTGAGGGTACCAGGGCAGGAAATGCAGAATGGCCTCAGTGATGGAGATGGGTTAATGGGAGAGCGAACTGCAGAGACACCTCTGAAAGTGATGCCAGAGAAGGTACCTCACCTCTGCGCTACGTCATGCCTTTTCCCTAAGCTGGCGGCTCAGGCAGTTTGAACCGCTTTTTGCCTTTTGGTTGCATCAGAGCCAGCGGCTTCACCATGTCCACAGGACTTTCTTTATCTTCAGCTCCATCACTAGGCTATTAGCAAAGTGGATGCCTTTGGTCTAGAAATATCTGTCAGTGGTGTGCCGCCCAGCCTCACTCAAGACCCTATACTGTGAGTCAGAGACTACTTAGGGCTCTGAAATGCACTCAGACCATCAGGCTCATGGTGCAGGTGGCAGAATGGTGGGACTAGACCACAGGTAGAGAAACTAGAAAAAGGGGTTGTCTTAAGTCCTGCAAGTATGAGCACTTTAAGGATTCACTGGGCTTAGGACAGTACTGGAAGCTGAAGCCCCAAGAAGGGGACAAAGGGGCTCCGTGGAGCCCACAAGGGAACCAGGGTATTAAAGAGGTTCAGGGATTCAGTCATTCCACCTGCATCTGACCTGTAGGGAATTCACAGGGTAGAACCCAGTACAATCAAGGCAACCAGAGGACACCCTGACCCCCTGTAGCCTCCAAACGGCCAGACCAAGAACAGCAGATGGGTGCTGCCTGCAAGGTGCTTGGTGAGAGGCCCAGGCCCTTGACTCTGGTGTTGCTGTGGGCAGGGAAGCAGGAACAGAAGACCTGAGCACCCAGGACTGACGCTGCCATGAGTAGCTGTATGGAGAAGGGAAGGGAACAGTCTGAAGGGCAGATCCCAGCACCTTCCTGGATGGTCAGGGAAGGCAATGTGAGTTTGTATTACAGACCTCTCCCCCTCTCTGATGGGGGGTATGGTGAAGAGACTCTTGTCATGTGTAGCACCCCGGGCAAGGTGACAGCCACGTGGTGACCCCTGCCCCCCACGCAGGGGTGATTCTGTCTCTGCGGCACCTTGCAGGTGCTCCCGTGGTGATGCAATGACAGCTTTGACTACGGGCTGAGCCACCACGTCCCACACCTCCCTCGCCCATCCAGGAAGATGGACAGTGGCTGCTGACGCACATACAGGGCAAGCAAGCTTCATTCTTCTTTAGGTGGGAGCTGCTGTGGTCGGGTGATAGCTACAGACAACAGGAGGGTGAAACAGGAACACTGTTCCTAAAGTAAAGAGGGTAGGGTTTGCTGTGTTTCAGAACCATTTTGTTCAAACAACAAACCTCAGCATACATTCTGGGGAGAATGTCTGCCATGGCCCTTCTTCCTCCCCAGGCACCCACACCATCTCCTGGGCAAGCACCATATCCCAGCTCCCTCTGGAGTGTGAGTTCAGGCATCCTAAAAGAAGCGTCTCCAAGGTCTGCAGAGATGCCTGACTGCGGATGGCTGAGCTCCTTGGAGAAGGGGTCAATACTTGGGAGCAATGTATCAATACAAGGAGACTTTTGCTTTCTCTAGAGGGTTTGCTTTAGTGCTAAACGGAGATGGGAGGGAGCAGAGAAAAAGAACAGAGGTGGTGTATGAGGAAGGAAAGAGTGAGCCTTCAGTAAACACAAATTTAAGATAGGGGGTACACAGGTTTACAGGTACATATTTTCAATGTAATTTAAAAGTGCAGGGAGTTAAACTTTGAGTTAAGAGGAAAAAATGATTGTCTTTTGCAAGTTAAATTTAAGTCAATTCATAAAGCTGTGGTGCTGGAGAACTCTTGAGAGCCCCTTGGACTGCAAGGAGATCAAACCAGTCCATCCTAAAGGAAATTAGTCCTGAATATTCATTGGAAGAACTGACGCTGAAGCTGAAGCCCCAGTTTTTAGCCACCTCATTCGAAGAGCCGACTTATTGGGAAAGACCCTGATGCTGGGAAAGACTGAAGGCAGGAGAAGAAGGGGGTGACAGAGGATGAGACTGGTTGGATGGCCATCACTGATCCAATGGACATGAGTTTGAGCAAGTTCCTGGAGACATGAAGGGCAGGGAAGCCTGGTGTGCTGTAGTCCATGGGGTTGCAAAGAGTCGGACATGACTGAGCAACTGGAAAACAACAACAACAACAATAGGGGAAGGAGGTCCAGTGGCTTCTGAGCAGGAGTTGGGTCATGGATGTGCCTGGCGAGCGATTCTATCAGTGGAGCCACTTGGGGCAGCCAGCAGGGCAGCGTGTGTCCCAAGAGCTGATGCCAAATCTGGGCCACAGGGAGGCACTATCAACACAATAGGTGTCCAGCCAATCGGCCTCATTTTGCTCCAATCCCCCATCCACTCTTCCCAGGTTATTTCAATCCTGGGAAAGAAGTGCTTTCCAGTCACTAGAAGAGGGATTTCCCTGGAAGGTAATGAATGGCTCTGCCTCCTGCACTGAGCCTGTGGGGCTGAGATACTGAGAGTTGGCCTACAAGTGTCTAAGTGTCGCTAGACAAGTGTCTCCAGACAAGAAAAAGAATCAGGACTGGTAAGAGCAAAGGAAGAACCCAGCCCCTGGAACATTCGATGAGAGAGAACCAGTCTGGGAGGTCTCTGGGTCCCCTGGGGGCGGGTCTCACTGCTGAGACCTTGCTCTTGACCCTTTAAAACTTCTACATTCACAGTTAAGACTTTCAGCTGTCACATCCACAAGTCTTTTTTTTTTTTAATTAAAAAAATTTTTTTGACATGTGAGATCTCAGTTTCCCTGACCAGGGACGGAACCCACGCCTCCTACAGTAGAAGCGCAGACTCCAAACCACAGGACTGTCAGGGAAGTCCCCCATCCATAGTTCTCTGTAGTTAAGTGACAAATGAAAACATGCACACACACAATCCACAGTTTTGCCTGCAAGAATGATAGTTTTCATATAAACCACAGAATATATTTAATTCAAATTAAACATGAAACTAGAATAACGTTCGGTCCTTATCAAGTAGCAATTACATTGTTTAAAAAAAAAAAAAAAAGAACAGTACATTTCTGTCTACATTCTGGCAATCCAACAAGGCACAAGGCGATCCAGTTTGCTGAGGTGACGGATCCAGCAGTCACCCCCAATGCTCGTGGTTCTGAGGGGTCCGGGAGACACAGACCATACTTCATACAAAATGATTCTGCAGCATGTCTGAAGGAGAGGAAACTCCCTTGTGATAGATGAGAAGGAAAGTCCAAGCAGCAGGAAGTAGGTGAGCATAATGGATGTACTTCATTAAATAGAGTGTTAATGCAAGGCTCTTTGTTCATTCCAAGTTGCCGGTGGTGCTGCCTGTGTGAACAACAGGGACAAAAGCTTCCAACACGTGTCTCGGCAATGATACACCTTCCACTGTTGGTATCTCTCTTAAAAAAAAAAAATTTTTTTTTTTTTTGGCATGATTCTTTCCCATGTAAAAAAAGCCAACTTCTTCAAGACACAGGTCATCCAGCTTTAAGTGTCAGCCTCTGCTCTCTCCTGGGGCTGTGAGAAGGCCAAGTCCAGCATGGTGAGGCCTTTCTTTTTCCCCTTCACTGAAAGCTTCTCACTGTTTGGTCTATGAAGATTAACATCTGCCTGCCCCTGCTCCACTCGCCAGGGTGGAAGGGGTCAAGGGTGGGGCATGGCTTTCTTCACAGGGCAGTGCTTTCTGTATCATTGTCCATATCCAACAGAATGCGGCCAGGCAGGTCTTTGCTGGCTGAGTCTGATTGCATTTCAGGAAAGATGCTGCGAAGCGGTTCTGAAACCCTAGAATTGGTGTCTGGACAAAAACATGAGGAGACATGGTATCAATGGTGTGGAAATGCCCAAGAGGCCACCGAGGTTCTCTGAGAAGAAGAGAAGCTGGAGAGTTTGAGAGTCAGCCCATGCACGCACACTCCCCTACTACAGGCACCATTAGCCCTAAGAAGTTGAGTCAAGCCTTGGAGACCCCAGGGACAGCCATGTGGCACAGACCACCTGGCTCTGGTCCTTTCTGGAAGCCCACGGCAATCCTCAGAGATGCAACCCTGGAAGGATCTGCTTGCTGTGACTGAGGAAGAGAGACCTTATTCCTACCAATAACTCTACGGCATTAACTGAAATCTGCTGACAACATCTGGGCTGTGGGAAGGGCTGAGCTTCACTGGAAAGGGTTCCCTCTTCTGAGGCTGGTGAGTTTCCTCCTGTTATTAATGAATGCTGTGCCCTCAACCTCGGCATTAGTGACATGTGGGGCCAGATCACCCTGGGTGTGGGGCTGTCTTATGCACTGTAGGATGCTGAGCAGCAGCATCTCTGCCCTTAACCCGTGAGACACTAATGGCACACAACTCTTCTTCCCACAGCTGACAACCAAAGATATCTCTGCTGGTGCTAAGTCGCTTCAGTCATGTCCGACTCTGTGCGACCCCATAGACGGCAGCCCACCAGGCTCCTCCGTCCCTGGGATTCTCCAGGCAAGAACACTGGAGCAGGTTGCCATTTCCTTCTCCAATGCATGAAAGTGAAAAGTGAAAGTGAAGTCACTCAGTCGTTTCCGACTCTTCACGACCCCATGGTCTGCAGCCTACCAGGCTCCTCCGTCCATGGGATTCTCCAGGCAAGAGTACTGGAGTGGGGTGCCAGTGCCTTCTCTAGTCACTGCCAAATGTCCCTGGGAAGGGGGTGGGAGCACACAATCACCCCTGGCTAACAATCACTGAGGCAGAGCACCAAATCTCCTACAAATATTAATTTTCACATCTATTTCTAATACTTGTACAAGCGTGCTAAATTGCTTCAGTCATGTCCGACTCTGTGCAACCCTGTGGATTGTAGCTCACCAGGCTCCTCTGTCCATGGGACTCTCCAGGCAAGAATCCTGGAGTGGGTTGCCATGCTCTCCTTCAGGGGATTTCCTGACCCAGGGATTAAACCCGTGTCTCCTACATCTCCTGCATCCGCAGGTGGGTTCTTTACCATTAGCACCACCTGGGAAGCCCATTTCTAATACTTATATACCTCCAATTCCTTTTTCGTGTCTTATTACATTGGCTGGAACTCCTTCAGCGAGATGGCAAATACATGGTCCTCAAGCCATGATTGCTCACAAGACACCTGAACCAATCACAGCCCTCTTCCTAGTGAGATGGTGAGTCTCAGACTCCTTCATCATGACCAAATACTTGTTCAGCACCTACCACATTCTAGCTGTGAGGATCCAATAGTGAACAAGTCAGACACAGCTTTAGCTGAAGCCCATGGCTAAGTTGGGGAGACAGGCCTTCTGGTCTTGAAAACTTTGTTTCTCTAGTAGATGTGAATTCTAGCAAAAGATGAGCCTTGTTAGGGATTTTAGGGCAGTGGAAGAGAGGCAGAAGATGTTCAGATGTGCTGTCGTTTCCTTTTGCCAGGTTAGAGCTAGTCATGTAGGGAGCAGGGAGGGAACCAGAGTGGTGGTGGGGGGCTGTGCTGGGGTTTTCCTGTTATGCTTAGAGCTGCTTTTCTGTACTGGCTGCGGTACAGTCTACCCTTGCTGGAAGCTGCTTTCAACAGTACTAAAACAGTACTAAACAGTATTTCAACAGTACTGAACAGTACTTCCGTTTTAGCCGCTCCTGATCCACATAGGCAGAACTGGCAAAAGCAGTTGTATCCTGGGAAGCTCACTTCTTTGAGACTCCTGCTCTGACACATGCCTACAGCTCTGAGGTGCGAGATCTACTTACTCCCTGGGGTGTCCCTTTTCTCTCAGTCACTCCTGGGTTGGCAGACCATCCCTTGAGATTTGCTGTGCACCATAACTCAGGTAAATATCCGAATTTATGGAGGTGCCAAGGTGTCAAAGAGTTGAGGAGCTGCGTGTCATTTCAGATAGCTCAGGTCTTACAATAATCGTAAGTCAGCTGAGTGGTGCTGCACTGCACTGTCTAAAGGAACAGGTGAGGGTGGTCTATGTGCACAGAATACAGACTGTCTCAGATTTGTCCTCAGCAGAATGAAAGTCGACGAGGGCAGGGACCATGTCTCTCCGACTTACAGTGCATCCTTAGTGCTCAGAACAGTGATGAGTTAATAGCAGACATTCAATAAACGTTGTAGCTGTTTGTCTGTCTGTCTGTCTAGACAGAAAAATAGACAAAAAGTCATCTAGTCCAGCCATCTTTCTAATCCTCTTTGCTGACAGCCTCATGTAAAGAAGTAGGCATGTTTTGAAGACAACACTGATACAAGAAACTCACTGCACATTCAACCCATTTACCATTATCCTAACCCAACAAGACAGATGGGACAATCAGCCAGTGCCGCTTCTTGGCTCATAGACTTTACATAGAAATACGGAACTGACATGCATGATGCCGAGGGGGTATGCATATGAGTTAGATTTCTACTGATAAGTATCTCTATTTACATGTAAATGTAACACCTATCAGTAACAGATCCTTTTCAGAGTACAAACTTGTTATTTTTCTTCTTTTTCTTTTTTTAACATCACAAATAATTTCTGGACTTGACTTTTCTGAGTTTTTCTAGCTATTTATGATGAACACATATTACTTACATACTTAGAAGAAAAATGTGTGGTGGGACATAGGGGAAATTCCTTTACTTCACCCTGCTTGGTTTGCCTGAGGTTGGTGGATTTCCCCCGTCTCCCTTTTATATGAACCATTTCTTGAAAGAAAACAACAAATCTGTTTACACACAAAAAGCAGTAAGAATCATGGCATGTGTGCAGAGTCAGCTTTCAGAAAGAGCCAGATCTTTATCCCAGTGGCCGAAGCTACTGAGCAGCTACTACTTTCCAGGTGTGGTGCTGAGTGCGCCACACACTCGCAATGAACCCTCGTGAAATCACCCCACGGTGGCACTGGCGCCACCATAAGACAAGCAAGGGGGAGTCTGGGCTGGGGCTGGGTTCTCTGATCCAGGGGACACAGCCAGCACCGGAAGGAGGGGCTAAGCCAGACCAGCTGGGCTCTGGAGCCTGGTTCTTAATATTCAGAAGGCCTCTCCGCCTCCCCAGAGGAGTCTGGATGCCCCTGGAGAGAGAAGACAGCACCTGAGCAGATAATGGCTTGAGGCTTAGACTTTGGCTCATTTTAGTGACTTAAAGTGTCACTAGCGTCTTTAGTGACTTAAAGACTTTTGGCTCATTATTTGCAAAGAAGATAAAGGGTCTTTTGCCTATAGGAGCCCTTCAATGTTTTTTAAAAAACATCTCCAAAACTTTCTGGCTATGGATTTACGCAAGGCATCATTTTTCATTATACCCACACTCCAAGATGGGCTGGTTTGAGATTGAGCATATTTCTTGGAGTTAAGTTCATATGAAAAGTATTATAAGAAGGCTGAGCAAGAGGGCCAAGTCACAGCCTCTGCTTGCTGGTAGAAGGCCATGTGGTTCACCATTGCTCTGGGGCTCTGACTAACATACCCTGGATCCTCCAATTCCATGAACAGAGGAGCCTGGTGGGCTACAGTCCATGGGGTTTCAAAGAGTCGGACACGACTGAGATACTGAGCGCACACACACACACGTCTAAGAGTGGGCCTTCTGAGGGTGGGAACCGGCATTCTACAGTTTAGGGTATGGCCCTAGAAAGTTTGTCACTTCAACAATATTTAGCATGTGATTTAGGTGGTAAACCTACCCTTTAGAAAGGCCAAGGTTATTCTGATAGCCACTTTGACACGTTAAGGGATCCGAACACAAACCTGAAATTAAACATTTCAGGCACAAGTGCAGGGTGAATCACCCCTCAATCATTAAACCCTTCTCTAAGCTAGAGTCTGAGGGAATGACTTCCTTACAATCCTCATCAGTTTTCTAGGGCTGGGAGAGGCTTACTCATCTGTAAGCAACTTTGAGTCAACTCTCTTATTTCAGTCAAAGGAGAGCGCCTGTTCCAGTCTCACTGGATGTTTATCTTGACGTGATCCTGACATCCATTTATTAAAAATAAAATGCAACTAGAAGCAGAAGCCACTTACATGTCCAACTGTGAGCAATAAAACCTCTGCTTAATGAAATATCATGCAGTCATTGAAAAACTACATCATAACATGGGAAATAGCATATCATATAAAGTTATAAAAATTATATAATACAAGAAAGAGCACATGATGTAAAGTAAAATAAAAACAGAAAATCAAACTCTGTATATGCCAAACAATTATGATCATGCATCCCTTTGCCTTTTAGGAAAAAAAAAAACTAGAAGGAAAAAATAAAATATGAATAGTGGACTTCTTCAATTATGGAAGAGTGATTTCTTATTGCTTCTAATTTCCCAATTTGCTTTAGCATCCATATTTATTTATTTTTTAAATATATTACTTTTTTGAAAAGTTTTTTTTTTTTTTTTTTTTTTTTTACTGTGGACCATTTTTATGGTTTTTATTGAATTTGTTACAATATTGCTTGTTTTGTGTTTTGGTTTTTTGGCCACAAGGCCTATGGCATCTTAGCTCCCCAGCCAGGGATCGAACCTGCACCCCCTACATTGGAAGGTGAATTCTCAACCACTGGACCACAAGGGAAGTCCCAATACGTTACTTACGTGCTATTAAAAAAATGCTTAATTTTAAAAAGCAAAAGCTATGAGAACCAGCAAAATGTCGAGTGTTGGATGACTACTATTGCGACTCGTTCTACCACTGTGCAGTGGATGAATGATTTACTAAATTAACTTTCAGGCTCACTAAATTAAGAATATCTTCTACTCCATTCCTGCACAGGGAGCTCCGCTCAGGGCTCTCTGATGACCTACAGGGGTGGTGGATGGTGGAAGGGAGGCTCAAGACAGAGGGGATATACGTCTACATATAATCGATTCATGCTCTTGTACAGCAGAAACTAACACCACATTGTAAAGCAATTATACTCCAATTAAAAAAATATATATCTATATCTTCTAGTCCAGAGCACTGTCTTTTCAACCCACTACCAAGTGGCACATTGGGATCAAAATACGGACGCCTGGGCTCCAGATCTGACCTGTCTGGATCTGGGCATGTGAGTCTTTAAAATGGTGACATACGAATCTAATACCTAACTCTGATTATCTATTTTTTCTCGATAAAAGTTGTAATAAATAGCTACCACTGACTCAGACCCCCTGTATATTAAGAACTGTAGGATCCTTTTCTTATTGTATCTGCTGTAACGCCTTGGATAGTTACTCTTGCAAATGTCACCATTTTACAGATCCAGGTGATGCGGGGCTGTCGTTACACAGAAAGCTGAAATTCAGATTCAGACAGGTCTGATTCTAGTGTGTTTTTTCACTACCTCTCAAGCCTGCCCGGTACAGAAAAGACTAGGAGTTGAGGAGGTGACAAGGCCAGCCCGGTGACGCGGGTGTGTGAACACAGTACTCAGAGTACTTGGCAGCAAGCATGAACAAAGCCAGCCTCCCTTAGTACATGCACTGTTAGTGGGGGTGCGAGCAGGCAGGGTTAGAGTGAACGGTTAACATCAGGCATTAGTGCGCAAACATGATCATCAAGGAGCGACAATGCTTTGGCCAATCAGGTGCCTTTTCCTTACCATTAAATATTCCAATTTCAGTTCTTACTGAATATGGCAGGTCATACATCTAAATTATTTAATGAAATGTTTAGATTAGAACACTCTAAAATCTATTACTTTAAAAACAGCAAGATGTAAACTCTTTTCCTTGCAAAGCTAAAATCCTACTGCTCTTCTTTCTTCTTACTGCTTTCTAGAGTAACAGTTAAGAAGAGATTCAGAATGACAGCAGAATTCCTCCTTCCTCTGGTGCTGAGCTGCAAGAAATTGACTGCCAAACCTGTTTGGTATCAGTAATCTCCCCTGAGAGCTTATCTTAATCCCCAGGCCATAAATCAGGTTTTAAGATTAAATGCTCTCAGCGAATAACCTGTTTTCAGGAATTCGTCTGTCTAGAGTTTTTTGAAGTGAAAACATGATTTCATAATAAAGGACTGCCTGTCTAGGGAAGTTACAACATTTTCTTCTTCTTGAAAAACCCAATGACTGTATTCCAGATTGGTTAACAGCAGCATGATCAACACAAGCATATTCATAAATTCTAAATGCTGGCCTTTTATGTACTTCTAATGGCAATTCAGGGGATTTGAAGAAACTAAACATTAATTCTTTAAGACAAAGATATGGTG
The DNA here is from genome assembly GCF_016772045.2 of Ovis aries. Lineage (NCBI taxonomy): Eukaryota > Metazoa > Chordata > Mammalia > Artiodactyla > Bovidae > Ovis > Ovis aries. The sequence goes on from NC_056077.1 coordinate 23,119,373, forward strand.
ACCTGGAATTTCTTGAGTTAGGAGAATTCAAAGTACAGATTGATTTTACAATATTTAGCTAATATCCTAGGAAAAGTATTTATAATATCAAATTTCACTTATCTGACAGTTGTTAAAGTACAGAACATCACAGTGTCATAGCACATCAATAAAATAAGTTTCTGGAATAAAAACACCTGGATAACAATGGTATTGAAGAGCAGATACAATTCTGATGGTAGTCTTTCCTCCAAAGAAAAGGGAAGATCTGGATATAAAATTCTGATGTGTCACAAGAATTAAAGTGCTAAAAGGCTCAGCCTTAATTAGGGTTTAGTCTTTTCACTCTGTGACTTCCGCACCCAGCTGGGTAACTGCAGACTTCTGGGTTCATTACCCAGGAGTTAGGAAGGTGGAATAAGACCTGAGCCCTCCACTGGTTGTAAAGATTGAGTTCTTGTTTTCCGATTCTGGTTTTTACAGAAAGTCTTCCTCAGGCCAAAGCTGGGAAAACTCTAAGTAGCCCACTGAAGGCTTAAGGCTCAGATCAGCTGAGTAGAACTGAGTTGCACACACAATGAGAGCCTTACGCCGTCCAAGCGTGGACCTAAAGGCTAGATTCAGATGAGCCTCACAGTACCTTTCAAAAAGCTCATGTGGTTTAAGAAAGCAAAATGTAAGCATGCCAGAATGCAAAGAAATTTAGTGTGGGATCTTTGGAGAAAGAATTTTTTCGGAGGGGATGGGGGATCCTGAGAATTTCAAACACCGAATTAAGAAGCTCCATGCAGTTAATTAAAAATTAAAGCTCAAGACATAAGGGACACCATTTTCTGGGCTAACTGCACCCCAGTTCTCTTTGGTTGGATGCTGAGGAGCCAATCAATGACAGGGAAATCACGCTGAGCAGAGCAGACGCTTGGGAAAAGCTTACCAGAAAGAAAGGAAACATTTCTTAGTATTCTTATCTGAGCAGCTTGAAATTGGGCTTGAGATCTATTGACACCTACATCTCGAATTTGGGAGCACTGCAGCTCAAAGTGCTTCTGATATAAACAAGAGTGATGTCTACCCACTAGAGAATGGATGGCAGGGGGTCGGATGGCTGCTCTTGAGCACAAAGTCAAAAGCACGTATACAAAACATGGCTAAGCAGGAGCATTTGGGGCTGCGGGCAAGCTGCTTGGGGAGGGTTACAGACCTTACTCCTGGAAACCTTCCCCACCTGTGAGGGCGCTAGGAAGGGCATCTATTGGGAAACAAACAAACAAACAAACCAATGTGGCTTTGTTTTTGTTTTTTAAATAAAAGCTGAGGTGTCATCAGAAAAAAAAAGCTCACAATTTATAACACATGCAAATCACGCAATATATTCCTGGGGGGGGGGGGGAAGTTATCAAGAGAGAGACTAGTCGGTTAACCCTCATCACTTAGGGTGGGATGTATCCTTTGCTCCTTTTTAGCAGAGATGTCATTCAGCATGACTGGAGGGCCCAGAGGTATATTTCAGCTACTTCTCTAAAAACAGTTCCACTTAGGAAAACGTAAAACTAGGCTGTTCTAAGAAATTATTCAAAGCTCCTAATTACCATTTTTAAAAACATTTAAAAAAAATCCATCCATCTCATCCTTAAACAGTAAATTAGAGCACTTGGGATGGAAATTTTAAAAAAATCACAACTAAATGAACGGTCATGATCCAGACTGCCAATAAAAAATATCCCATGAGAGAGGTAAAATCTGTACAATCATCAACACCTAAAACAGGTTTCCATAGAATTAAAAGGAAACCTCGATTCTTCTGTTCTTTGCCATTAAAGGCTGGGATTCTCATGCGTCTCAAATCTCCCTGCTGAGAGCATCCAGGTTAGCACAAAACATATTTTTAAAGATTATACCTGAAATGCTTCACTTACTCTAAATTACTATTAAAAAGAAAACAAGCATTTTAACGAGGAGTTCACTAAGAAACGAATATCATGCTCGAGGTGAACAATACCTTCCACCTGGACTAGGTCGTTTATACCTAGAAAATGTAAATAGAGATGGTTCTCAAACATAGTGACCCTGTACATCAGGGGCTGGCAAACCTGAGGGCCAGGTAGTAACTCGGAAGGCTCTGGGAGTACACGACTTTCCAAAGGACGACACAACTCTACTGTTTTAGCACAGAAGTGGCTAGAAAGAACATGTCAACAAATGGAAGGCTTTATTTATAAAAACAAGCCGGGGGCCAGATTTGGCCCGCAGTCCTGGTTTGCAAACCCCTGATGTAAAATCGAAGCCTAAATGAAGGAGAATAGTAAAAAAGCAAGGCAGAGTTGGCACAGGGAACTGTCTGAATCCTTTTCCCACTTACCTGTGACTATTTTGGAGGCGGTGGGAGCTGCGATGCTGAGGTTGCCATCCCCGGCGTGCGCGCCGGGAGGATGAGGGGGCGGGGGCACGTTGGGCCGGTTCCTTGGCTTTGGTACTGGTCTCGGTCTCGGTAAGGTTCCCGCGTGTGGCTGTGCGGTCTCGGGGTTACTCACCGCCTGGCCGGGGTTCTGTTTTCCGAGGGGCGGAGTGCTGGGGGGCGTCGGAGTCTGGGGAGGGGTGTGGGACGACTGCTCGAGTCCAGGCTCACCGGGCGCCCCGGGCGCCGGTGGGCCCTGGCTGCCAGGCTTGGTGAGCGCCGATGGCGAGGCGGCCTGCGTCGGGGGCTGCGGCGGCGGGTGGCTGGGGGCTTGGATCGGAGGCAGGCTGCTGGAGTACCTCCGTGGCGCCGAGAGCTGCGAGGTGGTGCAGGGCTGGCCCGGGGCCTGGCCTGGGGGCTGGGTCGGGGGAGAAGGGCTGCGGGTGGACGGCTTTGGCGACAGGCTGGGTGGGTGCTGAGATGCTCCTGGAGAACTCTGGCCCCCGGGATGGCCGGGAGGCGGGTTTCCTGGTTTTGGGGGTGCTGGAGCAGGTTTTTTAACAGCTGCGCAAAGGAAAAACATCTCTCAGGAAGCGGAGTGCTGGGATGGCCAACGCCCCCTGGACCAGGGTATCGAGCTTAACCTCACCAGGTAAGCCAGGTTGAGATCCGGACCTGCCCCCACTCCCAACCCCATGTCAGCCAGGGGCAACCCACCTCCGTCGTCCTCCTCGCCCAACCCCACAGTCTGAGCCTAACCATGAGAAAAGCATCTGACAATCGCAAACTGACAGGCTGTCTTCAAAATGCCAGGACTCCCCAGAACTGTCTAGGCCATGGAAAACTAAGGGAAGACTAAGAAACTATCAGTCTAGAAAACGGTAAGGAGAGGTGATGTTGACTAAATGCTGCATGCTGTCCTGGGGGGTGAGGGAGGGGACAAGCTGGGGTCAAAAAAAGGGCCAGTAGAGGAAAAACTGGTGAGATCTGAACAAAATACAGAGTTTGGTTAGTAGTAACGTACCAGAGTTGGTTTCACAGCCGTGATAAAGTACCCTGGTGATGGGAGATGTTAGCCATAGGGGAAAGTGAGTGAGAAGTGCACCGGAACTGGGACTACCTTTGTAACTTTTCTGTAAATCTAAAATTATTCCAAAATAAAAAGGCTATTTTTTTAAAAAAGTACATTGTACACATATAGGTCTTTAAAAACCTGTCATTTAAAAAGCTGAATGATTAGAAAACTCAGTTAACAGAGACTGACCCACTTATACGAAGTCAAGCACTGACTCTCTGCGACCCCATGGACTATAGCCTGCCAGGCTTCTCCATCCACGGAATTTTCCAGGCAAGAATACTGGAGTGGGTTGCCATTTCCTTCTCCAAGAACAGCTAAGGGGGTCTCTAAGCATGACTGGGCCACCTGTATGTAATCATGGACCCCTTGCCCTGAGATATAATCTCCTAGAGGGCATGATATTTTTTAATTATTAACAGAAATTCTACAAATTCCAGAATCATCTGTGCTAATACATATATTCTAGATAAAAGTATAAATCTGGATGATCGCCTTGGATTCAGTTTCAAGAGTTGAATTTCATCACTCTACTCCCTACATCAGCTGAGATCAGTATGACTGGGGGTGGGAATTTAGTACCAAGGATGGCAGGGTAGGAGAAAAAAACAAGTCTGGAGCTGGTGTGGTGTTGGGAGAAATGGGTGGAAAGGAGAACTTTAGCATTTTTTTCAAATTCTGCTGAGATCCTTCTAATCCTGCAAGAAAGGAAGAGGGAAACAAAGGGAAGAAATGAAGGTGTATCATTCACCTAATACGTGACTGGCACCAAGTTAGGCCCTTTACATAGACTGTCTCATTTAAGTCTCATAAGCTCACTGTAAGACAGGCATTATCATATCCATTTCATGTGCCGAAAACCGAGGCTCAGAGAGGTCAAGTGTTTGTAAAAGTTCACACAGCCAGTACAGAGCAGAGCAGAGCAGAGGCTCACACCATGTCCTGTGGCCTCCTTGGACTCTTTTTCTCTCTCTTCTTCCTTCCTACACTGCCTAGCTCCCTGCTCATAAGGTCCAGAATTCAGGAATAAAAAAGGAATAAAGTCTGCTCTGCTGGCCTGATAGAACTTTTGACCTTGGAAATAAGAAGATCTTTTCCCATAAGAAACAACCAACCCACTGACAAAGGAATCTGGAACATTAGCTGCACTCTGGTTATCATAAGCAACTTAAAAAGAAAAATTTCCAGCATTCTGTTCCAAACAATATTAACTACAAATCCATGCTGATTAAAAGATCATTCCTGACATTTAAGGGTGTAGAGGGAATCAGGAGAGAAAGCATGACAGCAGCATGACAAGGTCCAAGTCCAGCATGGAGGCCAGGCTGGGAGGAAGGCAGGCCTCGTCTAAGCCCACCATGCAGGTGCTGGAAGGCTGAGTCAGGGTAGGTGGACGGTGCGCAAAGGCTCAGACTCTTCTTGTGAGGAAACCTGAGATCTATGATGCAGGAAAAACTCCTGAAGGGGCTATGAAGGAATCTCAACCTCGATTCCAGGGCTATACCTGGAATCCAGGAAGAAAAGACCTAACTTCCCTCAAGCATCAGTTAGGATGCAGACAAAGATGACGGTGGCTTACAGGAGAGCCTCTGTAAGGTTTTTTAATAGCAAAACTGTTATTTATTCTGTTTCCCCAGTCCTGGTTACAGAGATGATAATACAAGAAAATGAACCCAGAAATATACTCTTTGCCCATTTTTAAATGGGATATTCTGTTTTGCTATTGAACTGTATGAGTTTCTTATATATCTTGGATATTAACCTCTTGTGATTGTGGTAATAACTTCCCAGTGTATATATGTATTAAATCATCACACTGTACACCTTAAAAAAATAACTGCAATGTGGGATTCTGGATTGATACTGGGACAGAAAGAGAACTGTACTGGAAAAACTGGGGAAATGTGGTCAAAGCCTGAAGTTTAGCTAATAAGACCATTTCAGTGTTATTTCCTGATGCCTATAGTTGTTCTATAAAAATATAAAAATTTAAGAGAGGTTCAGTGACGACTATGTGCACATGTTCTACACTATCTCTGGAACTCTCCTTCAAGTCTATAGTTATATCAAATTTAATATTAAAAAATATATGTCATTTTATATTGAAGATCATCCATACTCCAATAAATGCAGTTTGGAATTAAGACATAGAGCGCCCTGGTTCACATGGAATTTAATTGACTTTAGAAACATTTTCAGTGAACCATGTCTCTTTGTAGACCAGTTTCTCAGCCTCAGCATTACCGACATGTGGAGCTAAATGGTTCTGTGTTGCGGGGGGCTGTCTCGCACATGGTAGGATGTTTATCAGCATCTTGGTCCTCCACACACTAGATGCCAATACCGCTCCCCTCCCTGGCTGTGACAAGCAAGAAGTCTCCAGACATTGCCAAATGTCCCAGATGGTGGGAGGAGAGCAAAATCATCCCAAGATCTGAATCGTTCAAGCTTCTCTAACTCCCAGACCATACATATTTGAGTATCCTCTCTGTAACAGGCACGGGACCAGGACTAGGAATATAGGAGTGCGTGAGACAGGCCAAATCCCAGTTCTGTGAGCTACGAGGGGAGACTAGCAATACGTTAAAAGACAAATTAAAGAATTCCAGATGGAGAAAAAGGCTCTGAAAGAAACAGAGTGGTGTGATAAGAGAATGGCTTGTGTGAGCGGTGGTCCTCAGCTCAGACTGGGTGGTCAGCGAGGGTCACTGGGGAGGTCTTTGAGCTGAGGCCTGAAGCATGGAGGGAACAGACAGCACAGAAGTAACTCTGTATCTGTACCACCAACTGATCTTCAACAGGGTACCAAGAATACACAATGGAAAAAGGATAGTTTTTTCAACAGACGATGCTGGCAAAACTGGATACTCACAGGTGAAAGAACAAAATGGCACCCTTATCTTACACGAAACACAGAGGTCAACTCAAAATGGATAGAAGACTTAAATGCAAGACCTGAAACTGTAAAACTCTTTGAAGAAAACACAAGGGGAAAGCTTCATAACACTGCTGTTGGCAGTGGTTTCATGGATATGACATCAAATGCATAGGCAACAAAAGCAAAAATAGATGTGTGGGATTATATCAAACCACTAAGCTCTGGTAAAGCAACTAAAGAAACAGCTGACAGAATGAAAAGGCAACTTACAGAATGGGAGAAAAATGTCAAAATCATGTATCTGCAAAGGTGTTAATTCCCCAGATATAAAAAGAACTCCTACAACTCAACAGCAATATAAGTAATAACCTGATTTTAAAATAGACTCAAGACTTGAATAGGCATTTCTCTAAAGATGACATAAAAATGGCCAAAAGACATATGAAAAGGTGCTCAACATTGTAACAATCAGGAAAATGCAAATCAATACCAAAACGACATATTACCTCACACCTGTTAGAATGGCTGATATCAAAAAAACAAGAGACAACAAGCGTTGGTGAGAATATGGAAAAACTGGAACTCTTATACATTATTGGTGGGAATGGAGAGAGGTATAGCCATTATGGAAAACAGAATGGAGTCTCCTAAAAAATTTAAAAATAAAACTACCACATTGATTCAAGAATCTCACTTCTGAGTATTTACCCAAAAGAACTGAAATCAGGATTTTGAAGAGACTGTTTGTACATCCATGTCCACTGAAGCATGATTCACAATAGCCAGGATGTGGAAACAATCTATTGCCCATTGATGGATAACTGGATTCTTTTTTTCTTTACAGAAAAATGGTCATTTTTACTGAGGAGGTGAAAAGGTATTTCTTAGTACAATTAATTTTTATCTCAATTTTATGATGAACAGGATATCAGCCCTTTAAGAGGCTCCTGATTTTTTAAATTTAGTATTCAGTATATTGGATATGGATGTCCTATACTTCATTGCATCTTCTATACTATACATCAAAACTTACTTCCAAATTTTTTTCCTACTACACTGAGAAGGGATGACTGGATTTTTAAAGTTGGTATATACAGAAAATGGAATATTATTTAGCATCAAAAAGTAGGAAATTCTGTCACATATAACAGCACAGATGAGCCTTAAAGACATGATGCGAAGTGAAACAAGCTAATCACAGGACAGATTCTGATTCAACTTACATGAGGTATCAAGAATAGTCAAACTCTTGGGACCAGGAGTGGGATGGGATTTGCCAGGGGCTGGGGGCAGGAGTAAAGATGGGGAGTGATGGAGAGCTGGTATTCAACAGGCATAAGGTATCAATCATGTTAGGTAGCTTCTGGAGATCTCTTGTATATCACTGTGCCTATAGTACAGGATTGTATTATGCACTGAAGAGTGCAGTACTATCTATTATACACAAATATTTAAGAGGGTAGATCTCATGTGCTCCTACTCCAATAAAATAAAAAAGAAGGAACCATGTGAAGATGTGGGACAGAATGTTCTGGAAGAGATCACATGTGCAGAAGCTCTAAAGAGGGAATAAGCTTAGTGTATCTGAGGAACAGAGAGTGGACCAGTGAGGCTGAAGTCAGTAAGGGGACGGGGAAGAGCTGGGCTCAGAGGGCCCAACCTAGACCACATGGCCAGGCCATGCAGGGTGCCTGGTGGGAGGTCTGCATGGAAGGTATGGAGAGTTCCAGCCAGGATGATGCACTCAGCTTTGTGGCTTAAAGCCATCCCCGTCCTGACGGGCATTATGCTGAGCAAAATAGGTCAGAAAGACAAATCCTGTATGGTATCTCTTCTACGTGGAATCTAAGATACAATGGAGTGGTGAACAGAACAAAAGCAGCAGACTCAAAGATACACAGAACCAACCAGTGGTTACCACTAGGGAGAGGGATGCGGGCAGGGGCAAGAAAGGGGTACGGAGAAAAGGGGGCGTTATTACGGGATTATATGAAATCACGTGTGCAAAACTTTTGAAAAACTGTAAAGCACTACAGAATTTAAAGAACTTTTCATTAAAAAAAAAAAACAACAAGCCATGTCCCTGCCTGCGGAGGTGAGGACCACAGCGGCACAGGCGGGAGCAGGTCAGATTACACGGGGATGGGGACCCAGAGGCCCAGAGCCCAGTCCAGAGAGCCTGGGGGCTCCAGGCCCAGGAAGCCTGGCTGGGACAGAGGCTGTGGTTCCGAAAACAGAGCGAGGGCTTGGAATACCAGGTTCCTGGAAAACGGGGAGCATTTCTGGAGAAACGACTGTCTCTCAGGCTTGGTAGCTCAAACATATTCTGAAAGGTCTGCTCGCCTGCTCCCCATTTTTCTACTTCCCTTAAGGATTCTTCCCCTTAACGACTGGTATTTCTGCTTGCCACTTTACAACAGATGTGGAACCATCAGCCGGAGAGCTTCTCAGCCTGACCACTACGCTGACCCAGGGAGGTGTGCGTGTCCCTCCCCAAGAGCACGAGTGAAGGCAGCGGGGACTCACCTCGGCGCACGGTGTGAGGGCTCGGACCGGCGGAATTGTGCGCAGGGCCCACAGAGAGCTGATGGGAGCCGGCAGCTGCCTGGGCCTGGCTTGGGCCGGGGGCTGCCTGACTGCTGTTCCTCCCGGGCGCAGGGGCAGCTGCAGAGTCCTTGGGCTTTGGAGGACTACGGGGAGCAGAAGCCACGTTAGATGTCAAGCATCCCCAACCAGAAAAGCTAAAGATGCTATAAAGTACGGGATTCCCACTAGTTTTCCCCATGGCAGGCAAGGAGGCGGTCTGAATTTTTAAATAGCTCACTCAGGGTCTCTGAAGCTGGTATCTATTTGGTGCCAGTCAGGACCACAGATTTTGAGATTCATGACACCAGATGGTCTTCCAACTACTCTGTCACTTAAAAATCACGAGGCCATTTTGCAGCAATCGATAAGAAATTTCAAGTTCTAATGAGCCTGTACTTAAATTGGGCAACATTTAAAGACATGAAAGGGTTTTTGGACTTCAAAATAATGCCATTTTGACATACACGTTGGACAAAACTAAGCAAATGCAGTAGCAAAACGCTAATGCTATGCTAAATGATCAAGTGCTCAAATATTATCAATAATCTGGCCTGCAGGAAAGAGAAACTCTGAGAGGCTAAATGATTACTCAAGGTCCAGGGTGGGTTAACAGTGGCGTAGAGATCAGACCTGAGGTTCCACTAATCCCTGGCTCAGAACTTTGTATACTGAACCTCACAGCTACAGTTGTCAAGGTAAATGCCACTGATGAGATGTACCCCAAGATATCCACAGAGCACAAAAAACAAACAGCAAATTGATGACAGAGATCCTATTTGTCCTGCGGTGAAGACTAATTTGTCTTAAATAAAATATTTTGCCTGATTAAAACAAATTGAACGCTTCAGGTAAACGAAAATGTGTGAGTCTGCTAAGACTTTTTCTCCAAGCAAAAGATTTAGGCCCAAATGAATACCTGTGTGGCAGCAGTTATGGACAGGCCAAGGTGGAGCTTACAATGTGTGTTTGAAGCACCAGGGAGTTTGAAGCCTTCGTTATGTTTAACTAGGAAGTATATTTCCTTCAATTATGGTGGTAGAAAGGAATGTAGGAATGCACAGAGCCCTCAGAGTTCAGATATGAGAATTTAATGAAATTCTCATCTCATTATGCTTTGCACATGACAAACAGTCTCTCCCCGCCAAAGGAGAAGACCTGAGGGAGCTCCCCCAAGGTAAAGCCACCTCTGGGCAGGAAAAAAGTGCACGATCCACAGGCCATCCTTGTTTTATCTTTTATTTTACTTGATATGTGACTGTTCAGTGCTTTATAGGTGGCCGAGGTAGACCAAATACAATAAAAATGTTAGCATGTACAAGAGGGGCTCATCTTTTATAGCAGCCACCAGCTCTGAACCACCCAACATACCACCTCAAGTGGCCTCTCGTGGTCATCTGCCCAGGTCAGAGTGGAGAACTGAATTCACGCCAATTCAGTAAAGGTCTCCAGGTCAAAGGTGTTTTTCCTTAAAGCTGCTATAAATTCACACTCCACTCCAGGTGGCTAATCAAAAGGTGAAGTAACGAAAGAGCCTCCAAAGAAAATCTACCATCATTTTCTACTTTATACTCATGTATCACCTCCTCTACAAGACTTAAAGTCAGGGGGCTGGGGGATGCTCAGTATAGCGGCCAGCACATATTACTCAGTACTCAGTTATTCAGTACATTGGACGGATGGATGAATGGATGAGTGAAGGAATGCGAGGAATATAATTATCTTACTAACTTGTTACATTCCAACATTCACTAGTCAGCATTCTGGATGACAACAAGCAAATGCCACGTGAACGAGTACACGTCAAACAGGTAAGAGAGGCTTATGACTGTGAGACACTTATTGGCGTCTAGCTTCCCAACCCTAAAGCAGTTTGGTAAAGAATGCAAACAAATGTTGCTTTCTTTTGAAAACAGGAAAGGAAGCAAGCAGTTTGCAGTCTTTTTTTTCCATCCTTTGCCAAGAGGAGGAGGGAAGGCAAAGATGGTTCATGCCGTGCCAAGTGATCCTTGGGGCATGGAGGCCATGCCCACAGGCCAGCACCTGCAAGAAGGCTGGGGTGTCTGGCACCCACTGCCAGCAGAAGCTGGCCTCCTTACCTGCTGTCGCCCGGGCTGGGCCCCTGCTCCAGAATGCCCGCAGAGGAGGGGCCAGTCCCACCCCCTGTGCTGCTCTCGGCCCTAGAGCTCTGGGGAGGGGGCTCTGGGCCCGCTGGAGCCAAGGTGCTGCCATCTGTGGGCGGGAGTGGCGGCTGGAAAGCAGGGGATACGTGCTTTCTATTTAGGGTGCCACCCCGCCGGTGGGCCTGGAAGTCCATAAGCTTCACACCAAAGCTACACAGAGAGAAGAAACAGTGAACAACACACCATGCGAGCCGACCACTGACACAGAAGCCCGTCGGTCCCCGCGCGTTACACCTCACACGTGGGGACAGCCACCCGAGTCGCCCAGCATGCAATGGAGCGGCAAGGACCAGACAGATGGTCACTCCTGTTACCCAGGCACGGAGTAACAGGGCTTTAAATCTGGACCTGGTACTGACCAGCGCCCTTTCTTAAAGTGGGTGTGAGCAGTTGAAAGCAAACACGCAGGCCTCATCCTGAGTGAGTGCCATCATGACAGCGTGTTTATTTCCATAGTTTATTTCCACAAGGCCATCACCTGGAATCTGTGTGTTTCGGCATCAAGGTGGAAGCTGAGTGCAGAAGTGCCACCAGCAGCAAAGTAAGACAGCCTTACGTCACCTCTTAAGCTGAGATGTAGAAACTTTGGTCTATGCGTATGCAAAGAATATATCCAAAAGGACGTGTTGCTTGTTGGTTAGTTGCTAAGTCATGTCCGACTCTTTTGCGACCCCATGGACTGTAGCCCAACAGGTTCGTCTGTGCCCGGGATTCTCCAGACTGGAGTGGGTTGCCATTTCCTACTCCAAGGGATCTTTCTGACGCAGGGATCAAACCACATCTCTTGCGTCTTTTGCGTTGGCAGGCAGATTCTTTATGTCTGAGCCACCAGGGAAGCCCAGAAATAATGGTAAATATGCAAAGAATGTATCTGAAAGGATGTGTAGAACTGGAAAAATAGTTGCTCTGGGAAAGGAGATGGTGGTTGGAGGATAGGTTAGAAGGAAGATTCACTTTTTACTGAAGCCACTGGTGTGTGAATTTTAACCCTTTTGGCCAGTTCAAAAGATTAAAAAGGTACATGGCTGCCTGAGCTTGTGGTTACTGGGTCAGCCGGTGGGGAGAATCCATCCAGGAAGATGGCTGGGAACTGTTTATCATGTACTAACTAGACCCTAACACTGCATTCGGTAACTTCAGATACACAAAGGCTAATTCTGTGACGGACAGTTTGTCATCAGGAAGCTCTTCTGCGTGTGTGAATGTGGGTTCAGAGGAGTGAAGCTTCTGCACATAATAAATGTGGCCTCCAGAGTGACAGAACAGGAAAGTAAAGCCTTTTCCTTTGCCATGGGTTTTAAAAACGAACAAACAACAAAAAGGCAAAACAAAAAAACAGACCTCACTTTAAGAGCGGGCAGTTAGAATAAGAGCTTGTTGTTTAGTTTTAATGTAAAACTATTTCTAGTAAGATTATTGCATGTACATGAGAAAAGCATGCGACTCCTAACTCAGCATTACTAGCAGACACAGTAGCATTTCAGCATACATGTTGGACAGATTGGCATCTGAAGGCAGAAATCACAAATAGTCTTAATAACTTTGAAAACCCCACAGATCACCCAAGGAGAAGTCCGACACAGTTTTTTTTTTTCTTCCAGAACTGGCAAAAACTGAGGCTGCTATGGTTGGCATCCAACGAGGAACCAAGTTATACTAAAAACGTGTGTCTTTAGACACCAACTCACACAGATCACCAGGAGAGGTGGGTTGTTCTCACATTCACTCCTGGACAGACATCCTCAATATTTAACTCTTTTTTTTTTCTTTTTCTCCAGTCAAGTACATTTAGGTGAATTCGTAACATGTGTGCGATGCTACTGTGTAGGGCTCATCACAGACCACCAAGCAAAGCTTGGATGCATCAGATATGAATGTTAACTGGCGGCTACACACCTACTCTGGAGGCAGATTAATGTTTGCAATGAACTAGAGCCGAGCTCCTGAAACTGTCTAGACTCTAACAGGCCTGGGTGCACACTGAGTCGCTGGTCCACTGAGGCAGGACCAGGGACCACGGGTCCACCACCTCTCCCCTGTGCCAGCTCCCACTACCGTGAAGATCCACAGCTCTGAACGCACCTCTCCTTCTTCACCAGGTCCCCCTCCATCACCGCCATGCTGGCAGGCCGCTTCCTCTCCAGGGTCCCCGAGTCGACCGGGTCATTTCCAGTGTGGGATGAGTGATTGGAATTCGGGGTGGTGAGAGGTACAAACGCTTCTGACACATTAAATTCCACCTCTGCCGGGAGAAAAAGAAACGTGTACATGAGACACAGCACACAGAGGTCAAGGGAGCTGGAGGGACACCCCACTGGGATAGGAGACTCCTTCTTTCATCCACGAGCCCTCACTATTTCACAAGTGAAAGCCCCAGGCATCTCATCTTCTTAAGGAGAGTTTACCAAACCAAGGCGGGGGGTAAGTTAAGAAAACTAGAGCTAGGGGAGGGGTATGATTCAGAATCCAAGTTACACAATTCCCCTGCTTTTTCTTTTCTTAAAAAAAAAAAAAAAAAATCATGGAATATGGAAGAGGATACTGAGCATGGATGACTACTTATTGGAAGTAGAAAAAACTAAGATATGTACAGCTTGATATTAAGTAGATAAAAAGAGTGGCATCAACTTCATACTGTCTACAGCAGGTTCTGAAGACTCGTTTTCTCAAAAGAAATCTTGGCTCTCAAAAGCATGATCAGGGAGCCTGGGGTGCTGCAGTCCGTGGGGTTGCAAAGAGTCAGACATGACTGAGCGAACGAACTTATTGAAAAGCACGATGCTAAATGAAAGAAGCCAGATACAAAAGACTACACTCCATACTCTTATTTATATAAAAATTTTAAAAGGCAGAGTGTAGACATGGAAAGCAGATGAGTGATGGCCACAGGCTGAATGAAGGGAATGACTGAAAAGGATCACGAAAGAATTCTCGGGAATGATGGAAATAGTCTATATAATCGTTGTGGTAGGTACACACTGGATATATTTGTTAAAAATCATTACATTGTACAGTCTTGCATAAGTTGTTAATTTATGCAAATTATACCTCAATAAACACTGACCCCCTCCAAAAAAGAGAAAAAAGGAAACCCTGGGCAGAATGCCAATTATCACCTATCTATCACATATTCACTATGCATGCTTACGTGAGCGGGGTGTGATTCTGGATGGCGGGAACTCAGGGGAAGAGACAGATGAGAAGAAAGATGCCCATGAAGAACAAAGACAGAGGAGAAGAGATGTGCTTGACCAGGCTTCAGGGAGCTTACACTCCGGAGGGTGCCAGCTGGGCCGCTCCGGTCAAAGCTGGGGCGGGAGGGCCGGACTCCCAGCCAGTACCCGAAAGGGGGCCCCGCACCCCTGAGGATCCCTGCATGTCAGCGCCACCTCATCTACCGGGCCATTCCTGGCCCTTCGTGCTCGACACCTGAGTCTGTCAAATCCTCCCTCCACCTTCCTTCAAATGTGTTGTGTGTCAGAGTTTCTCTGATGATCAGGTCTCCTTCTCCAGGGAAGACAGCACGTCTTACGAGCAAACACGTGCACCTAGCGAGTACTCAACATACACTGGCTAAGTGGGTGACTCCGGGTGCCGTGAAACAAAGTGAAATACCCAACAGTGCGGTTACCATCGCGTGAAAACAGGAATGCCAAGGGACTAAAAAGAAGCGTGAAAAAGCAAAGGCAATGTGATGGGATTACTTATGCATTTGCTTCCTTAAAAAGATTGTTTATACATAGAATTCTCATATAGCTCAGCAATTCCCCTCCTGGATATGTACCCAAAATAACTGAAATCTGGGAATTAAACAGATACTCGTATACCAATGTTTAGAGCAGCCAATTACCAATAGTCAAAAAGGTGCAAACAGCCTAAATGCCCACCAATCGGCTAACAGATAAACAAAATGCTGTTTATACATAGAAGGAATATTATTCAGATTTTTTAAACGGAATGAAATTCTGACACATGCTACAACATGGATGAATGACCCTTGAAACTGTTATGCTAAATGAAATAGACCAGACACAAAGGGTTAAACACTCTATGATTCTACTTATAGGACATGCACAGAACAGGCAAATTCACAGAGACAGAAAGTTCAGCTGCTCAGCTATGTCTGACTCTTTGTGACCCCAAGGACGGTAGCACGCCAGGCTTCCCTGTCCATCACCAGCTCCCAGAGACAGAAAGTAGGATAGTATTAACAGTTACCAGGGACTGAGGGGCAGAGATAATGTCTACTTATCATTCAGTGGGCAGAGAGTTTCAGTTTGGAATGATGAAGAAGCTTTGGAAATAGATGATGATGGTTGCACAACACTGGGAATGCAGTTAATCCCTCTGAATTGTACACTTTAAACGGTAATTTCATGTTATGTGTATTCTACCACAATGAAAACTTCAAAGATAAACAACAAAGAAAGATTGTTTATACTACTGCTGTGTATCCGTGTGTCAGTGAAATCGGAGCAGCAGTCACCTTCAGGGAAGAACCAGTTGGCGTGCTGGATGATGGGTTCGATGACCGCAACCACGTGGACGGAAGTGGCAGCTGCCATCTCAGCAAGCGTTCTGCAAAAGAAGTTGACAAAGTTAAACCATCTCCCCAGGGCAGCCTCCAATTTCTGCAGGTTGAGTCAGGGCAATTCAATTATATTGAAAGGATAAGACATTTAAGTACAAAGGCAAAAATAAGATCCACCAGGCTCTGGCTGAGGAGTGTGGCAGTGATCACCCAGGAAGAAAAGTTACCCTAACTCGGCTGTCACTCCTTAGTCTGTGCTGACAAGTATGATGTAAGTCAGTGACCAGTGATGTCTCAGAATGCTGGTTTTCAGTTGTCTGGGGACAGGCCTGCATTTTCCCACTCCGTACTCTTGCCTGCGGGAGTCACACTAAGATCCCGGATCACATATACAGTGGTGATCATGGCTATGATGCAGCCAAGCGTATGCGGTGTTTCAGGGTGTCTCTTATCACACAGAAGACCTGGGCTCTGCGTTTACACATATTAACTAAGGTTGTCACATACGGATGGGGACTGGTCCCAAGGTGCATGTTCAGAAGTTGACAGTGACTGAATGCCAGGGCTCACAAGAAAGAAAATAAAGAATTGTTGTTCCTGCCATTAAGGAGCTCACATCCAGCCCAGAGTCAGAACACAGGACAGCCGAAGGGATGCAATGGCCTGACATTTACTGGGCACCAACCATGCTCAGAGCCTCAGATTCTTCACTGCACTTAATTTTTACAGCGTCAGGACTGTTCTGAGGTTTTTCATATAAACAAGGACACTGGATCTCTGACAGACTGGATCCCACATCCGACAGTCCCAAACCTACTTCCTCCCTCCTTTTATCACTAGAACCTGTCTTTCCACTGGGAAGAATACTTTTGCTCTGATTTCCAGCCACGTGAAAGTTCTAGCTCCTTTCAAATTCCAGATTAGTTAGAATCTGAATCCAAATTCTGCCTGAAAATCACCCTTCCCTCCTGTTCATACTTCCCTTCCACTCACCTGGATTCTGATTCTCCTGCCTTAGAACCTTAGCACTGGGGAGAACGATTCACTGGTATTCTTGGCCAATTTTTCTTTTTGAGGAGGTATTGTTTACCTATTGATTTCAAGACCTTTTTATATATCTGGATATTTTTAGAGGACCTCCTTCCCCATTTGTGAATTGCCATTTATTTAAGGAGCTTTTTGACTTTATCTATTTGTTTCCTAAACTGCTTTTATGCTTATAAGATACTCTTACATTATATGCTCAAAGCTAATAAATATTTACCTGATGCCTTTATGTTTAGTTACTTAATTTTTTTAACTTGCTATGTTTACAGCATCACTCTTTATATTTAGCTCTTTGGTCTACCTTGGAATTTATTTGCTATAGGATACAATACACTATGTAGTTAGCCTTTATATTCACCTATCTTTTGCTTTATAACATTGGATCTTTGTAAATAATTTTATAAATACTTTCCAAAACAAGAGTGGGCATAACACAAGGAAATGGATGAATTAAAGACAGAAAAATTTTGATTCAGACAGTCCTTATATTTTTTGAATGGTAACTTGAACCATTCATGATTTTACAAAGCTGAAGAGCAGTGTGGGGAGGCAGGGAAAAGTAGTGAAAGCTAAGGACAGATCCTGTGGGCCCCACCACTTCCCTGCTGTGCAATAAGCAAATTATTTGCCCTCTCTAAGCCTTAGCATCCTCATCTGTAAAAATGAGGACAGATCACCGACCTCAAAAGGTTATGTGGCAGACGTCAACAGGAGTGGTTTCCTGGACGCTTTCTAGCTGACCTCTTAGATCCCTCTCTTCCAGTCAGTCTAAAATTCTCAGAGCCAACAAATAATCTTTCTAAATGCAGTTTGCTCAAGTGATTCTTCTGCTGAGAAATCTTGATGCCCTCTTCCCAGCATGACCCATAAATAAGTTCCTAACATCTCAGCAAGATGCATGAGGCCCTTCATAAAGTGGCTCTATAAATTTCAGCCATAGCCTCATGACCCCTGTGCTCAAGTCACATGAGACCACGTGACCCCCCCCCCCCCCCCCAAACACAGAGACCAGGGCCTTTTTGTGCCCTCTGTGGCACAGCTCATTCAGGTCCTACCCATGGGAAACCACTCATCCATCATCAGTCAAGTGCCGTCCCCTCCTGAATGACTCAGAACCGAGCTGTGTTCCTCCTTCATAACATCTACGATGCACAGACGTGTGTATGGAGTTTATCACTGCACCATCGCCGTTCACCTGCCTGGCTGCCCAGGACTGGGGTCCTTGGAGGACAGGGACAAAGTCTCTTACACCTTTGTGTGACCAGTGTGTGGGACAGGACCCAGCGCACAGTTAAGTCTGAGAAAGTCAGCTATAAGGGAAAGGTTGACTTCAGAAGTGAATTTCATGTCTACCCTTCCCATCAGGTGGAAAGCAGAACTTAGACAATAGGATACAGGGAACGGTTACTCACCCTTCATTTTTGGCCCATAACAAGTTAGGGCCTAACACGATTGCAATGTTGCTGGGGGTCATTTTATTAATGTCGCTGGTCTGAGCAAGCTTCGCAAGGAACTTGATTAAATACCTACGGAACAAACGAGAGAAGAAAAGCATCTCCTCTGAAATACTTGGAGGAGCAGTACCTTCCTGCCCAGGGGTTGCTCAGCCCCAGATCCCACAGATGCTAACTGCAGGGTGTGACTTAACCGGAAGCTGCCTTGGGTTAAGTGTTTTTTTTGTTTTTTTTTTGGTTATTGAAGTAACCTTTATTGTTCCACTCTTTGTGACCCTATGGACTAGCCCGCCAAGCTCCTCTGTCCACGGAATTCTCTAGGCAAGAATACTGGAGTGGGTTGCCATTTCATTCTCCATAAGTACATGTTCTTTGTTCCAGAGAACAGATAGTTCAGAGCTTGGAATGGGAAAACAGCTCAAATGCAAACCTCAATGATCCAATCTCTATGTGCAATATATTTCTAATCTGTTTTTCCTTTATGCCCTATCTCTCTACCCTGAAATAGATTACAGTATGATTAACAGTGGGGTCAATATATTCTTGATATGAACATAGTTTCTTTTTTACAAACATGATTTTAAAAATACAAGTATAGGTTAGAAGAAACTGAGAGCTTAGAAGAAACTAAGTATATGCTTAGAAGAAACTGAGAACGCTTTAAGCCCTAATTATGAAAGGATCCAATTTATCATATACTCTCAGGTACAAGAATAGCACTGTAAAAGCAAAAAATTAAGAACAAACCCAACTATTTACCAAGAGGGGGCTGATTAAATAAATTACAGCATATCCATACAGTAGAGTACTATGTAGCCATAAAAGTTTATTACACACTGGTATGGACAAACCTCCAGGACGTGTATTATAGCAAAGAAGGCAAGGAGGAGAATGATGTTTATAATATACATTGCCTTTAGTTTAAAAACAAAGTGAAAGGTGTGACAGAAATGTTTGTAGATATGTATGCAGACATATACATATGTATATATATTTGATTCTACATCTATCAACTCTTGCTGAGAGGATATACAAGAAACTGAAAACACGGGTTGTTTCTCAGGAGAGGAAGTAGGTGGGTGAGAGACAGAAGAGGAAAGAGATTTTTTCCACTGTACACCTTTGAATTTTGAACCATGGAAATGTCCTCCCTAGTCAAAAAACAATTGGTAAAAATAATAATGAGTAAGTTAAACAAAATAAAAGCTCAAATTCCAAAGTACCAAGCTCTGTGATTTAGTTTCCACCATAAGACACTGAACACAGAGTACCTGCAATTACAAGCTGGGTGTGTTACATGAATCAAATAAGGGATTATAAATTTAACACATTCATAAGGCAAGGTTGATAGCTAAGATATTAAAACATTTAGATTTTAAAATATTAGCTAAATATTAGAATATTTAGCTTTAGCTTAGTGACAGGATCTAAGACTGAAATTAAAGGTCAGGTGACATACCAGAAATTTCACCAATAAAGTATCTGTCATTTCAGATCATATCTTCTTACAAAGTTTTCTTTGGTTTTAAATGACTTTATTACTTCAGGCTACCTTTTTTACCCTTCTCTCTGTGCTTCTTCAAAGTTACATTTTAAGTCAAAGAGAAAACTGACGTTAAATACTAGAAATTTATTCCATGGCAAATTTTCCTACAAACACAGCCATTCCATAAACTAATATATAATCTCCATTTCTTTAAGTTTTACTGAGAAGGATGATTTGTACTCCGCTTAAAATAAATTATGTAGCATATGTGAAACACATTACAGAAAGGACAATTACCGTTGAATTTTTGCCTTTTAGATATTGGACAATTTGGACTCCAAATCCAACATACTGTCAATCAAACTTCACAAGAATGTTTTTCCCAACAGTTGCAGTGATGAAATGGTCAGGAGACGTATCTATCGATGGCAGACGTGATACCCGTGCTACAGACGCATCACAGTAATACACCTCAAGCCCCACTCCCAGCAACCCCGAGTTACCCTCCAGAGCATTTTTTTGATGTGCCAAACATGCTTGAATCCAATGGCCTCTCCACTGCGGAGTAAACCTCTCTTCACTGCAGCTCGGTGGCTTAATTTGCAGAATGCTGATCATACATACCTAAAGTTAACAAAATTTTGTGGTGGCAACTTCTGACACGTTCTCCATAAATCCTGAAGTTTTTTGTCTTGATCCTGTACACTGAGAAAAAAAAATTATTTATAACCTTTATTAATACTCAACCAGTCCATTCTGAAGGAGATCAGCCCTGGGATTTCTTTGGAAGGAATGATGCTAAAGCCGAAGCTCCTGTACTTTGGCCACCTCATGTGAAGAGTTGTCTCATTGGAAAAGACTCTGATGCTGGGAGGGACTGGGGGCAGGAGGAGAAGGGACAACCGAGGATGAGATGGCTGGATGGCATCACTGACTTGATGGACGTGAGTCTGAGTGAACTCTGGGAGATGGTGATGGACAGGGAGGCCTGGCGTGCTGCGATTCATGGGGTCACAAAGAGTCGGACACGACTGAGTGACTGAACTGAACTGAACTGAATGCTCATTTTAGGAATACCTGTGTTCATCTGCTCTATTAGCAGCGATGCCCCCACTGACAGAGAAAGCACAGTTGGAAAATAGCACAGCAATTTCTAGTGGTTAGGATTCGGCACTTTTCACTGCCGTGGCCCAGGTTCAATCCCTGGTCAGGGAACTGAAATCCTGCAGGCTGTGTGGCACAGCCAAGATTAAAAAAAAAAATTAAAGGGGCTTCCTTGGTGGTCCAGTGGTTAAGACTCTGAGCTTCCAATGCATGGGGTGGGGGTGGGGGTGGTGGTGCAAGATCGATTCTTGGTTGGGGAACTAGGATCCAACATGCTAGGTGGTGTAGCCAAAAAATGAGAAATTAAATTAAAAAAAATTTTAATTAGCACAGATTTTGTAAAGAAACAAATGTGGAGTCAAATACTAACTGATATACGCTGAGCAGTTAGTCAACCTCATTAAGACTCAATCTCCTGAAGTGCCAAACTGGGGATAAGAATGTTAATTCTGCCAAGTGACTGTGAGCTTTCAGAGACAGAACAATAAGAAACCACCCAGATCAATGTTTGGCACACAGGAGGCATTCTGAAAATTCTGTCTAGACAATGTGTATATTCCTGTACAGCATCCGGGGCTCAGGTCTCTTGTCCCAAGGGTGGCCCAGCTCCTAGCACCCCATTCCCCGGGGCTCTCCCTGCGCTCAGTACTGCCCAAAGGCTCCGGGCCAAGAAGCCCTTTCTGTTTTGAAGCAATTACAGGAATTCTTCTGCTGCAGAGTTTCAATGTGCGAGCTTTCACAGACCCAAAAAGGGTTAGATCAGACCCTACAGGGCTAGAATCAACTCTGCCCACCAGCAGGAGAGGGCGTTAGAAGTTGCTCACACAACACACCTTCAGACTTAAAACCTCCTGGACAGCTGAACCAGCCTGGAGAGCTGTGGGTAGGGGTTAAACACAATGACACTCTGGAGGCCAGTGAACGTGTCACTGCGAGGGGATGACATTTCTCAAGTATAGAGTCCACACACCAGTAGATAGATTCCTTCTTTCACCGCTTATTTCCTCACAGGGACGAGTCTGGGAATCTCAGAACAGAGAGAAAACTCAAGGCCTAGGAGGAGGAAAGGAGCCCACCCAACACGAGACTCCAGAACCCCTGACCTGACACTGCTCGGTGGGTTCCTCCAGCCCCACAAATGTGGGTACCCAGAGCAGGCAGTGCCCCTTGCTGGTTCCAAGGACACAACTGGACTAAGAGGTCACTCTTACTTTAAAATCCTCACTATCTACCAGGAATAACGTCTTGCTCCATAGCTGCAGAGAGAAGCTAGGGACTTCCCTGGTGGTCCAGTGGTTAATAATTTGCCTTCCAATGCAGGGGATATGGATTTGATCCCTGGTCAGGGCACTAAGACCCCACATGCTACAACTAAGACCTGATGTAACAAAAAATAACTAAATATTTAAAGAAAAAAAAAGTTAAGACCTTAAAAAAAAAGCCCAAATGCCTGGTTCAACTGATGATGAATGACTCATCAGAATACATGGTTTATTTCTAATCATGGCTCGTTTGATGGGAACAGGTGAGCATTTGAAGATGCGGGGAGGGGAGGTATATTCCCCTCCCCTTATAGGTGAGGAATTAGGCATTCTGAGAGGAAGCGAGTCAATTGGGAGGGACAAGTTGACCAGGAGGCGGCCAAGGAGAAGCCTCTAGAACTTTTGCAATGAGTTCTGCCGTGCCTAAAACCAACTACTTCTGGACAGACAGAAGCCGGGGTCGGAGGAGAAGAGATAAACAACAGGGACTCAGGCTTTGGGGCAGAGTTCTGGGTATGGATTCCAAGCTCTGTCAGTTAAGTGACACCGATCTTCCATAAGCCTCCATTTCCTCATCTGAACAGTGAGGATAACAACCATTTCTGCCTTTCATGTTATTAATTATCGGCTGCAGGAATTCATGGGCATAAAGATTAGTACAGTACTTAGCATGCAGTAAATGCTCAGTAAGCATCAACTACTGTTATTGATCATGTCAACATTATATTACTGCACAGCTGAGTTCCCACACAGCTCAAAGTACCTTATTTTAATGTTGTTTTGTGGTCCCCAAAAGTAAGATGATTTACAAGCAGGACAGAGTATTACATTGTTTTCTTTAACTTTTAAAATTCAGTGTTCTTTACATTACTCTTGCCTAGAGAATCCCATGGATGGAGGAGCCTGGTAGGCCGCAGTCCGTGGGGTTGCTAAGAGTCGGACATGACTGAGCGACTTCGCTTTCACTTTTCACTTTCATGCACTGGAGAAGGAAATGGCAACCCACACCAGTGTTCTTGCCTGGAGAATCCCAGGGATGGGGGAGCCTGGTGGGCTGCCGTCTATGGGGTTGCAAGGAGTTGGACACGACTGACGTGACTTAGCAGCAGCAGCACCGTATGTAAAATAGACAGCCAGCAGGAATTTGCTATATGACTCAGGGAGCTCAAACCGGCGCTCTGTGACAACCTAGCGGGGTGAGATGGGGCAGGAGGTGGGAGGGAGGGTCAAGAGGGAGCGGACATGTACACCTACAGCTGATTCCTGTTGATGTATGGCGGAAGCCAACACAATTTTGTAAAGCAATTATCCTTCAGTTAAAAGTAAATCAATTAGGAAAAAAAACAACTTGGTGTTCTTTACACTTACCTCGCAACTTGTGTCCATTCTTCATACAGATTAAAAGTCATCAAAGGTTCAGGCAGCTCCCGTAAATAGGACTTCAAAGCACCTGAAATTAGTAACACCCTCTTTGAGTATGGCAAGGGGCAAGGCTGGGACTCTCAGGATACATTATTTTGCAAATTCAAATGACCTCAGTTATAACCATTCACGATACATAGAACAAATCACGAATTGGCAGGAGTGGTTAGAGGATGAAATATTCACAAGACAATTTCTGTCCCTTGTAAAATATATTGAGAGATTAATAGAAAGTAAAATCAGCTTCAAAGTCATCTTAACAGGCATCATTTCTCTGCATAGACGGAGATTTGGGGGTAAAAGGAGGGAAGAGAATACAAGCATGCCTCCAAACATTTGGATTATAAGCTGCTTTCACCTTTACTTAATAATCAGGAAAATAAAACAAAACCCCCAAAACAGGAACAGAAAAGATATGTATGTGTAAGTGAAAGCACGCACACTTTTGAGTTTTGTCATTTCAATCTATTGAGGAGACCATTTCCGTTTTATCTGTTACTTAAACTTAATCTTGAACGTTCAGCTGATGCTGTGCCACCACCTTGAGGCGCCTTCTTCCATGGAGCTCACCTGCTACAGCGTGGGGGTCAGAGTAGAACTCATCCAGGTGAGAAGTAGAACAGTCTAGAGCAGCTTTCAGCTTCTTTAACTTGGAGGCCCCAGCCCCAATTCGGAAAAGGCCCTAAAGACAACGAAAAGCCATTAGTATCACCTAGTGTATATACAGCACCTGGAACTCTGCTCGATGTTATGCGGCAGCCTGGATGAGACGGGAGTTTGGGGGAGAACGGATACATGTATCTGTAGGGATGAGTCCCCTCACTGTTCACCTAAAACTATCACAACATTGTTAATCAGCTATTTGCTTTTGTTGTTAAGTTGCTAAGTTGTGTCCAATTCTTTGCGACCCCATGGACTCTAGCCTGCTAGGTTTCCCTGTCCATGGAATTTCCCAGGCAAGGATACTGGGGTGGGTTGTCATCCCCTCCTCCAGGGGATCTTCCTGACCAAGGGATGGAACACTACGTCTCCTGTATTGGCAGGTGGGTTTTTTGTTTGTTTGTTTGTTTTTACCACTAGTGCCACCTGGGGTAAGGATTTCATAAAATAAAAGTATGTGAATACCATGCTCCCCCACCTCACGGAGTACTACACAAATGTAAGAATCTTGCTATTGGAAACTAAAGCTCACATAAGCTCTGGTTCAGTAGTACATCATGAGATTCACTTTCACAAATCATGACCACAGTGTAAAATGAAATAATCAAATGGGACCAAAAGAAAAAAAAAGGCAGAGTGTACTGCAGGTAGGCAAGGTAAATATTGCTCTGTGAAAGCTCTCTTTCATTCCATGTCTACAGAAGGTTACATGGACAGGGTTCCAGCGTGAAATGTGGTCACAGTGAATGCAGTTCAAGAATCACTGGTCCGGGGAGACTGGCCCGGGATGGCGGGGCCCCTCACCTCCTCCTTCATGCCTGTCTCCAGCAGAAGCATCACGCAGGCCTCGATGGGCAGTGCGATCTCACGGCCGCTCCGCTTCAGGTGTTCTTCCAAAGGCGTCCCAAAGGCGGGCTTCTCCGCCCACTTATCTAGAGCAGCAAACTGTCCAGTGAGACACTCGACCACCTTGCGGGCGTCACCAAGTTATTTCCTCCCCCAGACTACCAGAAGGGATTTTTCTTTTTTTCTTTAGCAGCCTGTAGCTGAGGCTTTGAGAAAGGGGGAAACGTGTCCTCTTTGCTCGTGTCCTTTCCTGTTTACGTATGTGTCAGGCTGGGAAGGTGACCTTTGGAGCCCGACACACCCACATGGTACCCGATGTGAGATGCCCAGTGGAAGCTGCAATGGGGCTTCTGGCCTGACATGCACCCAAGATGGGTGGGCTGCCTTGGGCCAAAACCAATAGCCTATCTGAACACAGAGTTTTCACTGAAAAGAAATTGACCTAGCCATGCAAAGCAGCACTGGTTTTCTATCCGGAGGACAAGAAATCGACCCCTTCCATTGAAAAAGGAAGTAATTTCTTAAAAATGGAAACATCAGCCGAGTATTATTAAACAGGACTGGAGAGGGCCACCGTAAATTCCTACACCCGGACCTGCAGCACCTCTTGGTGCCAGACCCCCAGACTGCCCAGGATTCTGAGTGGAGAGAACGCAGGCCCCACAAGGCAGCTTAGGCTGGAGTCTGTGCCAACAGCAGCGAAGCAATGCTGTGTATTATTTTCCGGTCACGTTCGCTGCTTCATTGCACGGAAGAGGTGAGGCGGCTTGGCAGAAAGACAAGCGAGAAAGCGGGGGGACAGAGACAGGCATTTACGATGCGGATGCACAGGGAGACTAAGAACTGGTGGTGGTGCCCGGGCTGCCCAGGGGCCCGTGGAGGCCCAGCACTGATGCAGATGCACGCAGAAGCCAGAGAGAGCAGACCGCCTGGTGGAAGGGACCCCACCGGGACACGTGGCTCAGGAAGGGTTCCTCTCGGCATGTGGACACGCGTCCTTCAGCCACTCTGCTGTTCGAATCCTGAATGCCAGGTGGGCAGTGCTACCCCAGCATGGCTCTGACACCGTTCCGCACGTGATGGGGGGCGGGGCCCACTGCAGGAAGGAAAGGGAAAGCCCACGAACCCGGAGACCTGGGCACTCCTGGGAAGTCAGAGGTCAAAGGCTGCTTTTCTTTGGTGGAAAGAGCAAGTAGGGTACAAGAAATCGACTCCTTCAGTTGAAAAAGGAAATAATTTCTTAAAAATGTAAACACAAGCCGGGCATTATCATATAGGACTGGAAAGGGCCAACATAAATTCCTACCCTAGGACCTTAAAGGAAGGGGTGAGGGGGTGGAGGGCAGTGGCCACTCTCAGAACTCTCAGGAGGCCCCTTGTCCCTGGTGAGGGCCCCAGCCCTGGTCTGTGGAACTCTGAACAAAACCAGCAGCCAAGGGGCCTGGCCCTTCTCAGAAGACAGAGCTCTGGGACAGTCCACTCAAAGGCCAGATCTTACTTCAAATACTTTGTCCCTTTATTTAAAGCAATGATTCTCAACACAGGCAGAAGAGGGCCAGCTGACCTTCCCCTGAGGGGGTGGGGAGGGTAGGGGTGAGGTTGTTGAGGGGGGGACATCAGAATCACCCAGGGACTGCTGAAAATGATTCCTGCCATCACCTCCCTGTGCGTGACCCTGCGATGCTGAGGGGCGGGCACACTCCAGACCCCGCCGGAACTTTCAGGTCAAAACTGGACAGGGTGTCCCATCCCTACCTTGGTGTAACGTTGGTAGAGGATGGCTGTGAGAGCCGTTGGCTTAGAGACCACTCCAGAGGCAGACTTTACCACTGGGGCTGCCCCTTCAACAACAGACCCTTCAAGTGACAGACCTGCAGTGCTGGGTCAGAGTTCACAGAGAACACCCCCCCAGCCCCACTCCCCGGGACGAGAGCGATCAGAGTGTGAGGAGAACACAAAACACACATGTAAACGGACAACAGAAATTAACAAGACAGGACGTGTTTGCTAAGTCACTGCAGAAAAATGGTATAGACAAGGGTCGCAAACATAACTGTGTGCAGGGGCGCCGTAGGAGCTCGATCCGGTGGGGAGCATGTGCGTGATCTGCCCCAAGGCGGCAGCCGCTCCTGGGAGCTGGCCCCATGTCACCATGCGGGAAAGCAGATCCAGCATCATCAGACCCTCTGAACTTCCAAGAGAAGCCAGAGATTAGGACTGTTAGGGTTTTTAAATGATGGCAATTAGTTTAAAAAAAATTTTTTTTTTTTTAATGAGAAACAGCTGTTTGCGACTTCTGGTGTAGACCATAAATGCTAGAGCGATTTGGGAGATGCAAGTGTTCACTGTTGGCTTCAGTTGTCAGAGAAGGCTTCTCAAGGAGGGGAGCTTGGTGAAAGTCTTAGAAGTTGGATAGGAATTAAGTAGACCAGGAGGACTTGGGCTGAGAAGAGAGCAGGGATCCTGAGTCTGGGAATGGACACTTTCGTCCACACTCTTGCTCCAGGTGATGGGGCATGAGTGGGAATGGAGAGGAGGCATCAGAAAGGAAGGGAAAGAGGGCTCTGAGGTTTGAAACCTGGATTGTCTGAGGGAAAGGAGGTCCCGAGGAGCCCAGGTGGAGGAAAAGGTCAGCTGGTGTGGGGGAGCATCGGTTTGCTGCTTGAGATACGCTGAGTTTAAGACGACAGCCAGCCGTCGCCTGAGACTGAGGCTGTGTGGATGAGGATGCAGGTGAGAGTGGAGGCCTGGAGAAAGAAGGTGGGGAAGGGGGGAGGCAGAAGGACACAGGAGCAAGGACTGGATCGCACAAAAGGCCCAGTTTCTGCTGTGGAGAAAACACAGCCCCAACAATGGTGGAAAACACAAAATGAGTGGGGGAACCGGCAAGGAAGAGCCCATTCAAGCCACGTCACACGCCAGAATCTGACAATCCAGAATCATTGGCCCGTTGGGATTTGCAGTGCTTTTTGTTTTCCATTTTTGGTTTTAACAGCAAAGTGATTTGAAGTGGAAATTAGACCACATAGCACATGGGTGGGAAGCTGGTTAGAAAATTGAGGTGGTCGATAGAAAGGAGTCATTTGGAGGCTCTTCAGCCTCCCAGAAAAACAAAGGAAAATGCGATGAAAGGAGGCTCCATGCTGAGGACAAGCAGGTACTGAACGAAGGTCAGATGACCAGAGTGGAAGACCAGGGCGCTGGGTGGGAGGCTGAGCTTTTTCCTACCGTAAGGATACTCTGAGTTTTTCTAGAAACAGAGAAGAAGGAAGAGGAAGACAGAACTAAGATAAAGGCAGACTGGAGGCAGAGGTGGAAGGGGCTGAACTGCAAGACTTGGGCGAAGGCAGCAGCCTCAGAGAGAGAGAATCTCATTTCTTTCGATGGCTGCTCCCGCCACACACCGGCTTCTCTCGTCCCTCCTAAAACGCCTGCCTGCCCCTGCCTGTTCCCCTGACTTTCTGACATGCTTCTCCAGGGAAAATAGCCTTGGGTAAAAATAGAATGGGAGCTTTTCAAAAGGGGGGAGTGGAGCTGCTAAAGGAATTTCTTTTTTTGTGTCCTTTAGCCAACCCTTCCAGACTAGGCTTCAAAGGCTAAGATGGTGAGCTTTACTATTTTGTCCTGTGTAGAGCACTGCGCGAAGGAGGTATCCCGTAACTACAGGCTCTTGGCGCTCTCACCAGCGAGAGCCGGCCCCTTGCAAGGCTGAGTGTTCGCTGACTGCTTCGTTCCTCTGCACTGTGACTCAACCCCATCACCCAAGAGTGAGGCGATGGGATCAGATGGGAGATGGGCTGAAGGGTCAGGCAAGGCACAGAATTTTCTAATTCTGAAATCTAACAACTCTCAGGCACAAAGACTATCTTTTGGGATTGCCTACTATTAATATTTAGGAGAGAGGAGTGGTATTCTTGAGGGGCCAGTGTGTAAGCACAGCCACACCCATGCACACACGTGTATGTTTCACAATCACTGAGTTGTCACACTCAGCGTCTGGCTTAATCCTCTTTAAGCTCAAGACCAAGGCTTCTGTTGGGGGCATTTAAGTTCCAAATGTCAGGACCATACCATAAGGCAAAGCATGCAACATGTCTGAAGGGGACAGCAGTGTCTATCATTTACTGATCTCTGCTGGGAGATGCTCTGATAGCAAACCAGAGGATCAGAATCAAGACTAAGCATCAAGGGAAAGTTCGGACTGCTCATAACTCAAGGGTAGGATCAGCAATGTGCCTGAACATAGTGGGCAAAGTGAGTGCTGATGAGAACAAGATATGAATGAGGTGGTCATGTCCTCATGACCCAATCACACTGATTACATGCCTAATGCTGTGGTATCAGGTACCGGCTTCTAAAATTTCTTTTGGGAAGCCCCCAACTTTTTTCTTAGAATGTATGCTCCTGGAATCCCAGAGCCAGAATAACGTCCTATGGAACAAATAACGTGTTTGGGAGAAGGTAATTAGAGGCTAGAAGGTTTTGAGCCTAGTTAGAAGACAGAAAAATAGGCGCTCCCCCAAAGGGTGCAGCTTTCTCTTCAACTGAAGGTTTCAGAAGAACTGCGAATGTTCCATTAGTATGTTAATTTGGGCTTGGAAGAAATTAGAGAATGCAGCAAGGGAAGATGAAAGTGTGCTGGGGAACAGTGCCCGCCTAGGCAGAGCAGCTTTGTCCAGAGGAAACGCATGCAAAGGAGCTGGGTGAAGAAGAACAAAGGCGGAAGTGGCAGAGGCAAGAAGGAGGCGTCAGGCCAGCACGCAGGTTACGTTACCTTGATGGGCTCGCAACTCGGGAAGGGCCTTTTCTAAGACTGCTAATGCTTTTCTATGGTAATCTGCTTGAGCTTCTAATAACTGAGAACAGACCCACATTCAAAAACAAAAGTAACGTTAGCATTGGATGGACATACACACAATGGCTGAGCAAAACCAAAAATGACATCTTTTGCAAAAAAAGCTAAAATGACTCAACTTTTACAGTGCTTTCATGTCTTGCCAGGGCAAAGTGCTTACCGTAATAAAGAATTTGCCGTACTCCCCTTCTTTGGCCATAAAGTTGTACATGTCCGCTGCAAGTTGATCCTGAGTAAATGGAAGAGGAGATGTGTCATTGAAGAAAAGAGATGTGAAAGCAAACAGCATCTGAGAATTGATATCCATGAACTCCGAGAGCAAAACGTGATGAAACAGCCACAGACTAAATGTCCATCAACTGATTGGTATGCTCACACACAGGGATGATGAAAAGAATAAGTACGCTTATTATGGCCTGATCTTATTAGGTATGGCCTGATAACAAACCTCTAAGGTTTATTAAGACATGAAACATAGAACATTACTTCTGGTATAGTAAAAGTGTAAAAGAGGGAGAGGAAAGATTTTTACCACCATGTTTGTAGAAAAATACCTCTAGGAAAAAAAGCAAGAGGGTTTGCTTAACAACAGGGGTTACCTGTTGGGAGCAGTGGGAATTAGGAGGAGAAGGACAAGGGCGGAAGAAAGACTTTATACTGTTTTATACTTTTGATATTTGAACTAACATACAAAGGACTGGTTCAAAATTGGGAAAGGAATTCGTCAAGGCTGTATACTGTCAACCTGTTTATTTAATTTATATGCAGAGTACATCATGTGAAATGTTGAGGTGGATGACTCACAAGCTGGAATCAAGATTGCTGGGAGAAATATCAATAACCTCAGATATGCAGATGATACCACCTTAATGGCAGAAAGTGAAGAGAAACTAGAGTCTCTTGATGAGGGTGAAAGAGAATGAAAAAGCTGGCCTAAAATTCAACATTTAAAAAACTAAGATCATGGCATCTGATCCCATCATTTCATGGCAAAAGTGGAAACCGTGACAAATTTTATTTTCTTGGGCTCTAAAATCACTGCAGATGGTGACTATAGCCATGAAATTAAAAGAATTCATGGAAATCTTGAAAGAAAAGCTATGACAAACCCAGACAGCATATTAAAAAGCAGAGACATTACTTTGCCAACAAAGGTCTGCATAGTCAAAGCTGTGGTTTTTCCATTAGTCATGTACAGATGTGAGAGTTAGACCATAAAGAAGGCTGAGAACCAAAGAATTGATTTTTGAACTGTGGTGCTGGACAAGACTCTTGAGAGTCCCTTGGACAGCAAGGAAATCAAATCAGTCAATACTAAAGGAAATCAACCCTGAATATTCACTGGAAGAACTGATGCTGAAGCTGAAGCTCCAATACTTTGGCCACCTGATGCGAACAGCCAACTCACTGGAAGGAAAGACAAGAGAAGGGGGTGACAGAAGATGAGATGGTTGGATGGCATCATCGACTCTATGGACATGAGTTTGAGGCAAACTCTGGGAGATAGTGAAGGACAGGGAAGCCTGGTGTGCTGCAGTCCATGGGGTCACAAAGAGCTGGACACAGCTTAGTGACTGAACAACAACAAAATGAATTACTTACATAAAAATTCGCTTGAAACTGATAAGTTGGGCAATTGGATATATCCATATTTCAAAATTTCATATATACACATACACACACACACACACACACATATATATATATATATATATATATTTTTTTTTTTTAGTGTACTACTTTCTGTTTTGGATAGGGTTCTGGATCTAGGAGAGTAAAACATTTCCCTGAGAGTTCTCAAACACAGATCTACTTTCATGAGGGTTTGAAGTTTGAGTTGATTATATGTATGGTCTAGAAATCCTTAAAATGAGAAAGTTTAGTTTGAAATTGCCCTGGGCTGGCAATACTCTCTGGGAGACTGACTCCTAATCCCAAGAAGGCCCACAGATAAAGTCCCTCTTAAAATAAGCTCATGATACAAAACTGAAGAACAGTCCACCATAAAGGAGAAACAGTCCACCATAAAGGAAACTCTCCCAGAAAATTTAAGAAAACAAAATGAACAAAGACTTAAGCATACATAAGCGACTGAAAACATTAAAAAAGAATAATGCACTATCAAAAAAGGCAGACTTGAAGAATTAGAACTTTAAAATGAAAAATATAGTCAGTGGAATTCAAAACTCGATGTTAATTAAACATCAGATCACACATAGCAAAAGAGAGAATCAGTGAAGCAGAACTTATATCTTAGGAAACTACCTAAAGGTAGGTAGTTTCATAGTAGGTAAAATAGTTTCCTAACTATCTTAGGGAACTAGAAGTTAACATAAAGAGAGGAGGAGACAGAAAATATTTTCCTAAGTTTTCACCATTTGACTTTCTGACAAGCCATGGTGTGGAAGTTCAGAGAAGAGACATCAGCCCATAATGCACTAGGTCAGACACCCAAACTGCTAGCCAAATTTATTTCCAATAAGGAACCAGCAGGCGAGAGCTAGGTTAGACCAGATATGAACGACAATGGCAAAGCTACAACTCTCTAAACAAGAAAAAGCCAATGTGAGGCTTTTATCAGAAGCATTTGTGTGCTTACCATCTTTTTAAATGCAAAGGGTATGGCATGACTTCAGTATTAATTCTTACCCACTATACTATTTTCAACAAGTCGTTTTATTGCAAATTGTCCAAGGTTTCTTATCTTGAAAAGTGAATTAAAGCATAACCTGAATAAACCAAAATATCCAGTCCTAATGCCAGTTTTGGAAAACGGTGAATAATAAGAGGAGGAAAAGTTTCAGGCCATGATTCTAAGACTCACCAAAGACTTGTTTCTTTACCACTTCAAATAACATTTGGAATAAACATCTATTTTCGTAGATAAATGCATAGAGAATAAGATCACTTAACCACCTAGCCTGGAATTTAATTTATGAGATATAAATTTTATATTTCTCCCAAGTGAGAAACCAATTGTCCTAGCAACATCTTAAAAATAATCCTTCCCTTTCTTGTGGACATATTATGACTATATATTCAACCCTTAAACATAATAGCATTCATTCTAGAAAACCTATATGATTCTGTTTTTGTGCTTACTCTGCATTATTTTAATGCCCATAACTTTTATGATATGTTTGTCTATAGTTTTCTCCCTTTATCTCCCCCCATTCTTTATTTATTTTTAGTTGGAGGACAATTGCTTTACAATATTGTATTAGTTTCTGCCATACGTCAACATGAACCAGCCATAGGTATATCTATTAAAATCTTTGTTTTAAATAGGCTTAGACATTTTAATCAAGTTTTTAAAAAATATCCTACTTGAATTTAAAAAATAATGTTTTATTCTGATTATAAAGCAATGTAGAGTCTTGGAAAATAAAGCAGGAAGAAGAAAACAGAAACCACCTTGAATATCATTCAGGGAATTCTAACAGGAATTATATAAGACATTAAATAATTTGCAATATTTGACCTTTCATCCATCACTTGCAAAAACCAAAAGACTGATTTAAGTACACATTCCTTAGGGAATTTTCCTACCTTGCACTGTTCTACTTTATTTCCAGCTTCATCCATCTCTTCCTTTAGGGTATCTATTTTTGATGGAAGCCCCTGAAAGTTGGTTCCTGAAGATTTGTGAGCCTGGTTCCACCTACAAAAACACAGGGGTAGGTATTATCTGAGAAGCCACTGTATATACGCAGTCTTATGGAGTCGAGGACCTAGCAGAGACAGATTCCTTTCCCAAAACTGATTCTATCTGGGGTGTCAGTACCTAGGATGCCAGCTTCTCTGGAGCTTATCCTCTAAGAAAGGAAACTGGTGGAAGTGACGCAGGCTTCCCGCTGGGACCGGACCATCGCAGTGCCGGGAGGAGCTGTCCACTCCGAGCAGAACTGACACACCTTGTCTCTTGCGAGCCCCACTGCTGGAAATCAGTCCATGGAACTTCTTCCTCTAGCGTCCAATCTTGGGATCGTCGCCATGAAATACCCCCTTGTTCTCTTTCTTTGATCTGGAACGTTCCCTGTGCCACTGGGGGTCCGTTGTTGCTCTTCAGGACCCCTTATAACACTGCCAACAACTGTCCTGACCTGTGACTACTTT
The DNA here is from genome assembly GCF_016772045.2 of Ovis aries. Classification (NCBI taxonomy): domain Eukaryota; kingdom Metazoa; phylum Chordata; class Mammalia; order Artiodactyla; family Bovidae; genus Ovis; species Ovis aries. The sequence goes on from NC_056077.1 coordinate 23,153,249, forward strand.
CAGCAAGTGAAAGCCAGAACTTCAGTCATGGAGCTAGTAATTGATAGCAGTGAAAGCACTTTAAGAATTAAAATCACCTGTAAGGATTAATACTCCAAAGACAACAGCTACAGCAAATCTGAAACATAATGTGGAATGTTTACATTCCTTTCACAGTAAGTCAAAAGGACTCCCTTCCCCCAAATTATACAGCAATAGTCACGGCGGTGGGGGGGGCCGATGCATGGGGAATAACACTCTAAAACAACTTCTCTTCGGTTTTCAAGTGTGTTTTGACTTCTTTTTAAATATGGACATACCTGCTATTGTGGAAAGTTCTAGCACTTCAAATTTAAACACGGATGTTATAAGGATGCAGATGAGAACCCATGTTAGCAACTTATCCAGCTTCCCAGATGACTGCATTGCCCTCAAAGGCTCTGCCCCACTCTTTCATGCTCCTGATATGGTGCCCTCCTCCACAACGAGGCTTCAGTAAATCTGCTAAAGCAAAGCTGGCGATGGAAAAAGCATTGATTTTGAAGTCTGATAGGCTCAAGTCTAAAGCTCGGCTCTGCCTTCATGAGCTGTGTGACCTTGGGCAATGGTCTAACCTCTCTGTGCCTCAGGTTGTCTCATCTGCAAAACTAAGAAAACAAATACCATTTGCATGCCAGAAATGTCCTAAGCAACAAAGGAGAGAACAAACGTATGTGTATATGCGTGTGCACGTGACGGAGCCCCACATGATGTTAGCTGTTGCCATTTTCCTCTAGGGAAAAACAACAGGAATAAGTAAAACTAACAAGGAAATATTCATCTATTTCAGCTTCTCATCATTAAATGAACGGGGCCACAAACGCAGGACGAAGAATCAGTGTTGAAATCTCCTACAGGATACGTGTGTTGCAGATGTAAATTGCGGGTAGGTAGGCATCTATAATATTGCTCAACCAACTCCAGCAAGAGTGACTCACAGCTTTGTTCAGTTAACCATAAAAATATTCTTCCTTTTCTTCAGCAAAAATCTACCACTGGGCAGCCTGCACTCCCCGATACTGGATCTGGCCACAAGATTCTAATCACAGGTACACAGATGGCAAGACGATGATGGACTTTGCGTTCAGAATCCTAGCTCTGCTGTTTAGTATGTCTCAGGGCCAAAGCGAGTCACAGACACGCCATGTGCACGTCCCTCCTGTCTCTGCAATACAAGTCTCCTCTCAAAGTAGGAGACATCACATAACCTCCTAACCCCCGTCCCCCAACAACCCTCACTGAAGGGTCTCTGCATTTAGTATCCGACAGAGTCTGATTCACAGTAAAGATCTACTTCATGTCTGCTGAAAACATGAACAGGCAGACTGATAGGGACTGGTGCGAGAATCGAAGAACTGACATATCACGTATGTGTAATTGGCATGTGGCAAGCACCCGGTAGGTGGTGGCAATCACCATTTTCACCACGTGTTAATCCCTAGATGTCTCTTTTATCACCTCAACATTTGTTATATCAGGATGTGTCTTACCAACTGATTTGTACATTTAATACAGTGGTGTTTCTATTTCATTTCCCTCTTGAAGATGGGTATTAAATCAGTGGTGCATCTGACACTCCATGGCATCTTAGAAACAAGGAAATGCAGCCCTGTTACAGACTCTCTCAACCTGCGGTAAAAGCATCTGACACACAGAAAGTCAGTAAATGGTGGCTGTGTCTCCATTTATTTGCCAAACAGAAATAACCACATCTAGTTCACAAGAGCGCAATGACGACTATTAACAAAGTAGGGCTCAGCAAAACCACCTGTTTTGCAAATAAAGTTTTATTCAAACACAGCCTTGCTCATGCATTTACACATTGCCCAGGGCTACTTTTATGCTACAACTGCAGAGCTGAGTAGCCGGAACAGGGAGCATCTGGGTGGCAAAGCTGAAAATATTCATTATCTGGCCCTTAGCAGAAAAAGCTTGTCAATCCCCGTATAAGGTATAAGAAAGGATCGGGCCTATAAGGGCATCTCCCTTATCCCCATGCTTCTCATATGAATCATCGATACAAACGCCCTCACGGATGGAGCTGAGGCTGGAGCCCGGAGCACTGACAGACAGGTCACTTGACACCAGCCTTCTGGGATGGTTACTTGGTTTTACTTAGTTCCTCCCTGTTGAGCACAGCATTTCTTTCTTTCTATTTTTGAGTTAATTATACTGTATTTTGAATTATTTTCCCAGCTTTTCTGAATGTATTGCATGATGTTTTCTCTGATACAGTAAAACATTTGAGTATACAATAGATTACAAGGTCTGCAGTGATGAGTTAGAGATAAAAGTGCTTTTTAATCTGTTTGCAGACACAGCTTCAGATATAGTTCTTCCTGTTTCTGGTTGTTGGCAGAACATAAGCAGTTTCTTACATGTTTTTAAAATTTACAGTCAGGCTCTTTCCCTTTATCTGGAAGGAAACCGAGTTCCCCTTTCCGCAGTGCTTTCATCTTGTGGAAAAGAGACCACAGGAAAGTGCAGATGAGAGGAAGGTCGGAGGGGAAGAGACGTTCGATAAAATGTGACAATTAACAAATGAAACTATGCTCTGGGAAGCAAGGACCATTTACTCCCTTCCTTGAGTCCTGTCTGTTCTCCACAAGCACGTGCAACGTGAAGGAATGCCTGTTCTAGGATGGAGTGGAGCACAGAATCCCTTGACTGTGAAAAATAATCAGAAGCACACGAGTGTATCTTGACACAGTGGGACCCTTCGCGGTTGCTAAGGTCACAGATCTATTTATTCCTACACTCCACTACTCCAAGAGCAAGGCTCTTAGTTTTTCTTAGAACTGTCTCTTCTTCCCTGAATACACTTAGGTTTTTTTTCTTTTTCCTGTCTCCTTTCACTGTTGGTTGATTAACAGCAGGGTGTTCTAACACCATCCCACTGGGAGAATGGGGCCGGAAAGCAGGTGTAAGTGGGTTGTGACTCAGTCAGTCAGGTGTGTGAGTCTGCAGCGACTTCCGCTTTGTCCACCCAGTGGTCTTTATCTGTGTTGAGGAGGGGGATGGTTACCGGGGATGTCATGGAAGACCGCATTATGGGTTATTTTTTGGCTTTATCTTACCGGGCTCTGACCGAGTCCCAGTCTAACACCAGCTTGGCGAGCTGCTTCCTCTGCTTCTGGATGTTGGGAATCTCAACCTGCAACGAAGAACACACCGACACACCATGTGGGACGAGCTCCAGGATTTTCAGTTTAACATTTGAAAGTGTAATCTTTATTTACAAATGTTTTTTTCTCTTTAGGCAAAGGATTTTGTACCCTCCGCTTACTCCCCTTATATCCCAAAAGAAGCAAACACGTCAAAAGCACTGATTGTTAAAATTTCAGGTACAAGCGAACCTTCCCTGCCCAGCCCCCACTGAAGCCCCCACCTCTGCGATGCCGTACAGAGGGTCCACAATCTCCTTCTCCACAAAGACTTCGTGCTGAGAGAGTTCCAGAGCCAGCTGATTCTCAGCATCTCCACACGTCTCCAGCATCTTCCTTTAAAAAACAAGATGCCCCGACAACACAAGTACATCCATTAAATCTGGCCCCCAAAGCCCACAGAGCCAGCTCCACACTCCCCTCGATGGGAACACCTTAGGGCGCTCCACGATAGAGCCTTAAAAATGCTATAAATTTATTAGGGCGTGAGTCCACAGGCTTGTTCTTTAAAATGAACAAGACTATCTCAGGTACACTGTGTGTATGCAGGGGTGGGATGTGGGTAAACAGTGAGGTGGCGACTCACTGAAAGGTTAGGCCCTTGGATCAGGGGACAACCAAGTATTCTCAAAAGCACTCTGAAAATCGTTTAAAACATACATCAAGTTCATTATTCTATTTTGGTTTTTGTCTGCTAGAAAATAATAGTGAAGTTCATTACACTGTATCTGTTTTCTGTCTTCACGGCCTAGGCAGTGCCCTTCAAAGAACGACAGAGAACTACAGGGTGCAGAGCATGGCAGACCCTGGAAATGGGCTGAAAAGTCCAAAGGTCATACCCAGCTGGGAAAGGAGGGCCCGTGCTACAGCAGGAGAGAGCTGACAGGCTCAGCAGAATAAACACTAACCTATCAATTACTTCATCATCGGCCCTCTGTAGCATCGATCCCTGCTTCTATTAAAAGAAAGATTCTCTAGCATCCCAGGGGCCTCCCCTGGCGCCTAAGCCGATCCCCTGGCAGATGGGCCATGCCATCACACTCACGGTCCCTCTGGTCACACAGGAGGCCGCCCCCCAGCCACCCACTTCCACCAACCCACAGGGCGCTCGGCTCTCTTTCTGATAGCAGTCAATTCTTACCCCAGGAGAGAGTCTTCCAGCTGAGTTGATGCTTCCTGCATATTCTGAGCGAGAGCTGTCAGAGGGAGTTTTTTCTGGAAGGCAGAAGACAATGGGGTTTTACTTTTTTTCATTAGAGTTGACACCCATTCTTAATTACCTGCGTCAGATCATCATCATTGGTTTCTTCTCCAGGTACACTGCACAGATAAGAGATACCTGTTTAGGTTTAGATTCTGGTTTCAAAGGTATCAATTGTCTGACTTAACCTCTGTGTTCATTTCCTCATGCCTGGAAATTAGGGCTAAGAGTACAAGGGTCCTAGGGCTGTCTGTTGACTAAAGGAGATATATCAAGGTCAAGAAACCACCCACATGGTAGGTACTTAGTAGATGTAAGCTGCTATTATTACTGTTGTTGCTATTACTATAATCACTGATTAATCAAGAGCAAACTATGTCCCACGTACTAAGGACATGGGACATAAGACACAGATCATGCCCTCTGATTATCATGGCAAATAAATGCCATGAACTGCTCAAATTTCAAAAACTGCTAGAATACTCATTCTTAAACTGGCTCTTACATTGGCTGTAATCATAAAGATTTTGCTTCAGTTAAAAATTTGAAAATATCAAGCTAAATATCCAAAAAAGATTTTTAAGCATAAAACCATTTCTGTTCCTATCAGAGATTGGTTTTTCAGCTGGAAATGACCGTAAGGGTCATCTGATTAATGTTCGCATAGTGTGGCTGGGAAATGGGAAGCCCAGGGTGCTTACGTAGCCTGACCAGGCACCCCGGTGAGGGCATGGAGCCAGACCTTGGTGCTGATGGCCCGAGCCCCGGTTCAGAGTCTGTCCATACCTGGCTGGTGGTTTATCTCAGAATATGGGCAGAAGATGCCAGGACAGCTGCACGTATGGTGTTGGTCATAACACCATAAACTGCTAATAAAAAATGCTTTCAATGCTGCAGTACCTCATGTCATTTTGCCTTCCAAGTAGGAACAGCACTCACGTTTAAAACCCAGGGTTCACCTTGCTGTGGCATAGCTCTGCCTCGACCTCATGCACAGCACCTGCCTTTCCTGCTTTCAAAGGGGTCCACTCAATATACTTATAGAATTTCTCTGGAAGGCTATACAAGAAACTCCTACTACTGGTGGTCCTGGAGATGGGGACTGGGTGCCCAGGGAACAGAGGTGGGAGAGACATCATGTTACGTTCACTTGAATATTATGGATTTTGACCATGTAAATGGACAGCCCATTCAAAATGGTACATTTAAATTTAAAAATAAGTAACAATGGGGACTTCCCTGCTGTCCAGTGCACTTCCATGCAGGGGTCATGGGTTCGATCCCTGGTCAGGGAACTAAGTTCCCACATGCGGCATGGTGCAGCAAAAATAAAACAAAATAACATAAAAAATAAATTAAAATAAATAACAACAAATATGTTCGTCCAATTCCCTTCCCCATCAGGTTATTTTCAAATAAACAACAGGCTTTATCTGTCCTACAAGGAGACGCTTCTGGCTTTCACCTTTCTAGACTAGGAAGCTATAAGAAAACAGGCAGTACACTTGATCACAATAGAGGATAATTCATACCTTTTAGTGATGCTGCCTTTCTAAGGGAACTTAATGTATGCTCAATGCAATAAGGAAGAGAAATATACTTTGTACAACTCTAGATGGAGGTCTATGGGGAAACAAATCATAAAGAGAAGAGTTTATTTTGACACGTATCATTCAAGTACCCAGCTGTAACTAAGCTGTGGTTTCCATGCCCTGACTCCCAAGCACAACAAACCTGTTTCCTAATGTCCAGATTACAGACATTCCACTCATTAGACGCTTGAGCTGATTAATGAAGATGCTGTCTATTCACATCAGACACCTCCACAGAGATGGCTGAGGGTCTCCTAATTTACAAAAGGCACGCCAGTTGCTCAAAAATAATTTCAGATCTAACATGTATGACCCACAATATAAGCTGAGAAGTTTGGGTTGAGAAGGCCACCTGCTACGTCTCTCTTCCCTCCAATTCTTGCCTCTCTCCAAGCATGTAAGCTTTTGATGGGGACTGGGGGAGGCTCCTCCGGTATTTCCTCGAGCCTGAGAGACTGCTGTGATTTTCTCAACATGATTGACATCTGATGGCCACCTATCACCTGTCATTACCATAGTGACTCCTCTTCCCACGTGCAGACTATAGACATTCTCAGAGCCTGTCTTGGGCACTTTGATTTGAGGTTGGAAAATGAAGGCTAAGGCATTAGGTTTCAGAAATGAGGGTGATACACCTTTGCCCCTGCTGCCTGAAGAGGGCTATCACCTGACACTCTTTCTCCTTTACAGCTAGGCTAGTGCCTCTTCCAGGAAGCCTCCTGTAACTACCCCTCTCCTCCTCTGGTGTCCATTCTTGGTCCTGGGCTGTGTCTCAAAGTAGACCAAAGGAACAAGAAGACAACTCTGTGTGAAGGGCAATGACCAGTAGCATGAATGGGAGGAAGCAGGAAATAGTGAGACTGATAAGGAAAATTTGATCAGATTATGATGGGCTCAAGTCATCTTCCCCAGATGGCTCAGTGCTAAAGAATCTTCCTGCAATACAGGAGATGCAGGTTTAATCCCTAGGTCAGGAAGATCCCCTAGAGAAGGAAATGGCAACGCACTCCAGTATTCTTGTTTGGATAATCCCAGGGGCAGAGATGCCTGGTGGGCTACATACACTTCATAGGGTCTCAAAGAGTTGGACACAACTGAGTGAGTGAACACACACAAGTCCTCTACAGAGCTTGGACTCTAGGATATTTTGTACAGCACAGAGAAAATGGCCAATATTTTATAACAATTTTAAATGGAGTGTAACCTATAAAATATTAAATCATGCAGAAGGATAACAGGAGCAACTTTTCTGTTGTTTGTGTTTGTTTTTTGGCCTCTCTGCATGGAATGTGGGCTCTTAGTTTCCTGACCAGGGATCGAACCTGTGCGCTCTGCATTGGAAGTGCAGAGTCTTAACCCCGGGACCCCCAGGGAAGTCAGGATCAATTTGTGCTTGAGGAAACCAACTCTGGTGATCACACTGAAGAAAGGCTAGAAAAAGAAGGAAATTAAAGGCAGACAATGTAGTTCAAGAAGTGACTGAACAGTCCACATGAGAGGTAATTAGGCCTTGCATGTAGGTGAAGGTGGTAAAGATGGAGTGGAGGTGAGGAATTCAAGACAGAGACACAGACAGAATCACAGGACTTGCAAATCAAGCAGCTATGGGAGGGAGAGGATAAGACAAGCAGGAAATATAAGATACCCTGGACTGCATAATAGGGGGCGTGGAATTCACAGGTCAACACAGAAGGAAGAATAGGTTATGCATGCTGAAATAGACAACCAGGGGAGGCAGTATTTTGCTGATCGAAAATGGCTTACAAGTGCCAACAAGGTCCTACTTGTAGAGCACAGGGAACTCTGCTCAATGTTATACAGCAGCTTGGATGGGAGGTGAGTCTGGGGGAGAATGGATACCTGTATAGGTATGGCCGAGTCCCTTCGCTGTTCACCTGAATCTATCACAACATTGTTGATCAGCTATACTCCAATGCAAAATCAAAAGTTTAATTAAAAAAAAAAAAAAAAAAAAGACAACATGGTTTACAGGTGCCTGAACAAACACATTAGTTAGGAGCCATGAGGAGAGGAGGGGCCCCAAGGAGTATGAAGGCGAGAATAAGGAGATGAGTGGAAGACCCTTAGGGGATGGTATTAACAGGGGCGCAGAGCAGAGGCCACGGCAGGAAAATGTGAAGGCATAGTGGTGGCAGGACCAGTGGGTTGGGCCTGGTTCTGATGGCAAGCTGGCCAGAAACATGTGTAGGAAATATCAAAGGAGATGACACAGATCATCTGCCACCAGTTCTTATGAGACATCTAGTGACAAATAAAACAATATGGGAAATCATAGCTTCCCTGAAAGCCATCGAAACTCCCACTTTAAAGTTACCTGGGCTTCTAAGGGTCAGAGTACGCTCATAGGCTGGGAACTTGTAACGCTAAGGAGGGAACCGCCTGATGAATAAAGCTGCTGTGCTCTGCTCAAGGGACATGGGGACTGGGATGCTTTGAACAAATGTACCCTGGAGTAGACATCAGATTATTTCCTAGAGCCCATCCTTCCTCCTGCCTATAACAGCATCCTGAGGCCTGCTGAGGATCTATTCTGGTTTTGATGGAGCCTACAAGCTGGAGGTAAGACAACAGTCCAAACTGGGGTGAGCGGTGATTAACTTCAGCTAACCAGCAAGTCTCATCTCCTCACCCAAACTCACCCCCACCCACCGTAACTGGTGGGGGTTGGGAGGAGGTTGTTCAGGAATGGAGAATGTGACCCAACGCACATCGGTGCAATGGGAAGGGACTTCTACCTGCCAATGGTATGGGAAAAAAGAAGCTTCCTCACTCCATTAAGGACACTACAAGAAGACATGCTCTCTACTCCAGCTGGATGTGCACAAAGAAGCAGGTGGCCCTTGGAGGCTGCTGGCAGCCAGCCTGCACATGAGGGATAAAGCAGACACTGAAGCAGCTAGGAGGAGAGAAGGAAAGAAACTGAGGTCCTAGTTACATCACTGAAAGTCTAGACCAAGCCTTACCTGCAGTCATCCCAACTACTGAACTTTTCAATTAGTAAGTCAGTTAATTCTACTTTCTCAGATAATTCATGGAGAAGGCAGTGGCAACCTATTCCAGTATTCTTGCCTGGAAAATCCCATCGATGGAGGAGCCTGGTAGGCTACAGTCCATGGGGTCGCGAAGAGTCAGACACGACTGAACAACTTCACTTTCACTTTCATGCATTGGAGAAGGAAATGGCAACCCACTCCAGTGTTCTTGCCTGGAGAATCCCAGGAACGGGGGAGCCTGGTGGGCTGCCGTCTATGGGGTTGCACAGAGTCGGACACGACTGAAGCGACTTAGCAGCAGCAGATAATTCAAGACAGGCTTTCAGCTTTCTGCCGTCAAAGGATTTCTAACTGACAGTACAATCTCTAAAGGGCTTCCCTTGTGGCTCAGCTGGTAAAGAATCTGCCTGCAATGTGAGACCTGGGTTCAATCCCTGGGTTGGGAAGATCCCCTGGAGAAGGGAAAGGCTACCCACTCCAGTATTGTGGCCTGGAGAATTCCATGGACTGTATAGTCCAGGGGGTTGCAAAGAGTCGGACACGAGTGAGTGACTTTCACTTTCACTTTCACTCTTTAAAAGCATCTGCGGAGAATTCAGTGTGAGCCGGGCCTTCAGCTCAGGGAAGCATGAAAGAACGCTATGGTCAGGCACGAGTCGTGAGCGTGAGTGGCCATACAAGGTTCATGCCTGCAGCCAAACCTTCTGATGCTGCTTGGGAAAAATCAACTGATAAAGGGCAGGGAGCTTCTCAGGGACATGAGAGCCAGGCTCCGAGTCCCAGCCGGTACTCACGTGTCTCCTCTCTGCGTCGGTGCCATGCTGGCCCTGGAAGCAGGCCATGAGACGCTTGTGGGAATGGTGGCACATGGAGCGCACTGTGTCCAGGCGCCGCTCAATCTGAAAACACAGACAGACGAGTGGTTGGCGGGGCTCAGGAACCAGCTCAGCCTCCTCTCCTGCAGTCTGCATGCAGGCAGGGAAAAGTGTCCTGCCATCGAGTTTTTCAGCTCTCGGGTGTAAATGGAAAAGGTTCCCATGCACCTACACCAGGGTTTCTCACTACTGACAACTGGGCTGGATAATTCTGGGCTAGGGGCAGCTGTTCTGTGCATTATCGGTATGTTCAGCATCATCTCTGGCTTCTACCCACTAGATGCTGGTAGCATCCAACTGCCCCTTTCTGACAATCAAAACTGTCCCTGGATATTGTCAAATACCCTCCCGGAGGCCAAAACGGCCCCTGGTTTTGCAGTGAAGCTTCAGATCCTTTAAAGGCTGACTCCATGTGCAGGAGGAGGGGACAGTCCTGACTAGAGCTTGCTCTTTGATGAGCGGTGGCCAAGTCACACACTAACTACAGTACCAGCAAAGCCCCAGGTCCAACCAGCAGCACTGCAGATGAACAGGCTGAGGCCAGCCCCAGGCCCATTGCCAAGTGGGAAAGCCATGGGGACATTCAGCTTTCTCCAGATTGTGGCAATGGAGTCCTCCACACACAGTACATCAGACAGAAAAGTCAAAAGATGTGCTCCGCAACTGACACTTGAGATCAGCATTTTCATAATTATTCCTTATTGTTCCTTATTGGGCTTGGGATGGCAGGGGGTGGGGGTGTTTTTGCCTTTATTTATGTATTGTTTTAGAACAAACCTCTAAAGCAAAATGGACAGCCAACAGTAAGAAACTCTGACTCCGGGGGCCCACTCATCATCATTAGCTTCCCAAAATATTATTGCTGGGATATGGCTGTTTATGGCAAAGAGAGCTGCTTTTTACAGGAAGGAATGCCAAAAATGTGTATTCTGATGACTCATTAAGAATGAGGGCAGGCCCTTAGGGATGCTTTCTATTTTAAAGAAAAATCAACAGATTTCAAGCAGAATATATTTTTACCCCAAAACATTTTACCCGAGGAGATGGTTTGGGGCCTCCTTCTCAAGCAGCCCTTCTTCAGACCTGGGGCCCCTACCAGGACCCCAATCTGCAGCCTCATTTATTTAGGACCAGATGCCACATCACTTGTCCCAAATACTATAATGACCTGATTGTAAGGCATTGGAAAATTAATACACATTCTCCACTGGCCATAAAAGCAGGGTCGGGGGAGAAACCCAGAAAACTCCATTTTTACGTGATTCCATTTTCCACTGGTGGTGGTTTAATCGCTAAGTTGTGTCTGATTTTTGCAACCCCATGGACTGTAGCTTGCCAGGCTCCTCTGTCCATGGGATTCTCCAGGCAAGAATAACAGGGTGGGTTGCCATTTCCGTCTCCAGGGGTTCTTCCCAACCCAGGAATAGAATCCAGGTCTCCTGCGTTGGAGGCAGATTCTTTACTGACTGAGCTGCGAAGGAAGCCCCAATTTCCTCTAGAATTCCTTGATGACTCAGACAGTAAAGAATTTGCCTGCAATGCAGGAGACCCAGGTTGGATCTGTGAATCGGGAATGTCCCCTGGAGAAGGGAATGGCTACCCACTCCAGCATTCTTGTCTGGAGAATTCCATGACATAGGAGCCTGGCAGGCTACAGTCCATGGGGTCACAAAGAGTCAGACATGACTGAGCAACTTTACTTCTTTGAGCCGTGGTCTGTTATGGTCACTGATTTATCCCAAGTGCTTTGATCACTGCCTGGCCCATGAATGGAAGGTAGTATGTGAAGGAACAAGTATATACTGAATCCCTGTACACGGTATTAGAAAAACAAGGGTAAATAATCTGCGGTTCTTGCCCTCCTGGGGTTGACAGCCTCTTGGGGAAACTCTATACAGACAAGATAAAAGGGTGGCCTCTTGAACTGCTCTAACTGAGATCTAAGAAAAGGGGAAGGAGGAAAAGCAAACTAAGGGAAGTCTCACACCAGAAACAAGACAGCCTCTGCAGCTGAGACAGTGGCGATCTTATCGACAAGTCACTAATATTTACCCCTTACTACGGGCCAGGCTCTGCTCCCAGGGCTGACCACGCTTAACCCATGAGCCCCTCCTAACTACCCCATGGGGTTATATGTCGATTACCTTCCTTCTAGAGAAGAGTCAAAAGATGTGGAAGTGGAAACTGAGGCAGAGGGAGGTGCAGAGAATTCTTGAGGCCACCGAACTAGTTAGGGGCAGACCTGACATGGAATACAGGTGGCTGGTCACCAGACTCAGAGCTTTGAACCACAACAAACTTTCTTTATGGCTAGAGCCCACAGAAATCAGAGCAGGGAAACAACTGCTACAGACGTGGAGTATCTGTGTTATAAGGAGCTCCTATATGCTGTGATAAACCGAAATGGACAAGAATACGAGAAAGGATATACAGATATACAGAACTGAATCGTTGTGCTGTATAGCAGAAATTAACACAACCCTGCAAATCAACTATATTTTAATAAATTTAAAAAAAAAAAAAAAGGATTTCTAGAAACTAGCAAACTCCTCAGGCCCTAGTGGATGTTTGAGCAGAGAGGCAAGAACAGGCAGTCACTGTCTGAGTCCCGTACAATTTCTGCAATCCTTCACCTGCCAGCAAGAGCTCTGGTCTCTTCTCAGGGCTTTGGGATGAAATTACTGACATGAGATGTGGGAATGAGAATGCTCACAGGAAAACCTAGTGGAACTGGAACAAACAATATTTCTAAAAGTCTGAAAATGGATTTGAAATATCTGATAAAAGTTAGTGGGGAAACAGTGTTAAGAATCTGATTCTTAAGTTACAATATGTGTGTTAGTCGCTCAGTTGTGTCCGACTCTTTGTGACCTTGTGGACTGTAGCCCGCCAGGCTCCTCTGTCCATGGTATTCTCCAGGCAAAAATACTGTAGTGGGTAGCCATTCTCTTCTCCAGGGGAGTTTCCTGACCCAGGGATCGAACCCGGGTTTCCAGATTATTCACCATCTGAGCTACCCAGGAAGCCCTAAACTATAATATTATACATCAACTATACTTCAAAACAAATTATTTTTAAGATTATGATTCCTTAATAAATCTTTTTTAAAAAACGTAGTCCTTGATAAACATTTCTAGTCCTTAAAAAAAGAAAAAAAAAAAGTGCTCTTAAAATCTTCTACCTGCAGAAGACTGTCATAATTTAGGAGGCTGTTTTGGCATGGGGTGGGAGCAGAGCACAGGTGTTTTTCTAAATTATGCAGCTCCTTCTCTCCACGGGAAGAGACAGAAAGCCATCTGGGAGCAGATCTCTGGTCTCCAGGGACTCCTTGGAACACACCCAAGGCAGCGTATGAAAATAAAAGGCTAGGAGACAGGTGGAGAAGTCTTAACAAAACCTGCCTGTGGAAGGGGTCCTGTCTTTCTCGAAGTATTCGGTGTGGGTGGGGATGGAGTGGGATTGGGTGAAGTGATGTGTCTATAAGGGTCCCAGCCCTCCTGGGAGAAACGGCCAGCCCCACAGTTAGAGAAACCTTCTGAGAGATGGCATGGAGTAGCCGTAATTAAGGTCCCCGGCAGGAAACACCCCTCCCTGTACAGAGAGGAAAATCTGGCCTAGCCATGTGAGGCCACCCTAGGGCCTCTGGGTGGTTCTGAGAGATCTGTTCACTGTCACTGAAACTCTGAGTCCTGCAGGACCCAACTTAGCTCAGTTTGGGGGAAAAGAAGCATAAAATGGAGCAAAAAATCCAAACTCTGCTGGAGCTAGTGGGGTCACTGCTGCAGCTGGTGGAGCCTGTTGCATCAGGGGCACCATGCAGCGGCCTGCAGGGACCCGTGACCAGGCCACGGTGCCAACCGCCCAGACGGCCCAGCCAGGCTCCACCGCCATCCCCCCACAACACCTGGCACTTGAACGCGGGACTAGCCCCATCTGAACTTCAGAACACGACACCAAAGTTTCAGATCCGCTTTATCACCGTGCAACTCAACTGCTTTTCTTTTCCTGCTCAAAACCATGCTAATCATGCTAATTCTGTTTCGGGAAAAATCCCCCCAAAACAAAGAACCATAAGGTTCAGTTCTCCCCTATGGGTTTTTTGAGTTGTTTGGTTTTTTCTACCTATGGGTTTTTTGTTGTTGTTGTTCTTATTTAAATAGAGCACTTTAAAAAGTCTTTCTTTTGTTACCTGTAACAGATCTTCACTGAGGACTTCTGTTTTCTCGGCCCTGTGGGAAAAATTCAAAGTTCAGAGTTAGACGTCTGGAAATAAAAAACAACCCATGAAACTGAGTAATTAGTATCCTGGAGTTTAAAACACAACAAGTAGAAATGAATGATCACAAGGGGGTAATTTTTTTACCAGTTTTTATATTAGAGGGCGACTTTAGCAAAGCCACAAAGGAACAAATAAATGAAGTTTGCAGAAACTAGCAACCCTAAAGACCAAATGATTGAGATCAGGGGTTCTCAAACTTGGGCATGCACAGACCCAACAAGGGGGTGGGGGAGGAGGTGTGGCCTTAAAATGCCATATTCCGGAACTGCTACCACCGTAGTGAGATCCTGAATTTGTAACAAGCCCCTCCCTGCCCAGAATTCCCTGGCAGGAGGCCTGTAGACCACACTTTGAGAAAAGACTGCTCTGGAGAAAATTAAACTTCAGTTCTTAAAATGATCACTTCTGAGTTTCACAGCAAACAAGTGTGCCACAGATTCAGAAAGGTTATGCAATCATACACACACGGTAACAACACTTAAGTCTTCCTTCCTTCAGCTATCTCATCTTTACTTTCAAAAGAGACAAAATACTTTCACCCTTATCTACGCTTCAGAACTCCTGCTGACCTGTCTAGAGGACTGATACAGCAGCCGACAATCAGCAGAGACTGTGAGCTGCTGGAACCTCACGTGCCAGATCGCTATCTTTTTCCAAGAAGATTTTTCTCTGCAGTCCAAAACAGCAGCATTGTTGGTTTACCCAGAATCACTACAAAAGAGCCATTCTGGACTTTTGGTTCAAACAGTGATTTAAGCCCAGTCATTTAACATCCCTACCAAATTCCCATTGAAACAAACTGGGACATTTTTAAAGGAAAATGAAAAAGAAAAATTCAGCTCTGATCACACTATAGGAGGGAGGAGGTAAGACCATTGATGAATCAGAAAATTTGAAGCCTTTTTATAAGATACGCTGCAGAACGGAAGGCTGCATGACCTTGGTCTTGCCCATGAACCAACACAAGAGAAGGAGAAGGCATCTGGCCAGAAAAACCAGTGGGACCCCCAAGAATGATGGCAAAACACTGCTAGGCTCAGAAGAGCACTAGATGCAAGAAGGATGGTGGCCCACGCCCCCAACCCCATGCTTGGGAGATGGCACGTCAAGTGAAACCCAGCTGTTAACAGCAGTGCCCCAGTTAACCTGGAGATGCCTACAGGAGTGGCTCACTTGTGGTTTCTGCAGGAAACTAGAACTCTGACCTGATTCAATCCTCCCAGGTCCAAAGGAGCAGAGCCTGGAGATCAGGCCAAGGCCCCAGGTTCCCAAAGAGGCCAACTCAACTCTATGAACGAGTTCTGGAAGCAGCCGGCCAAAATACGTCATCCTAGCCCTCGCTTGGCACGCATGGTGCCAGGCATTGCTGAAGCGCCAAACATAGGTAGTCATGCCAGTTAGGGAAGTGGAGCAGGACCCCAGCTGACTATGATCTCAAGCAAGCGCCCTCGGAGAGAAGCCTGTGAGTCGGCCTGGCAGGGACAAGCCTGGCATGAGACCACCATAGCTTCACCATTCATCCCAGCCTTGCCACTCCTCAAGCAAAATACCACCTCAAGACGACGTAACTTTCATCTGTCTTCACCAGCCAGAACCCAGAGTTCTGGATAGGGCCCTGGACGACTCTGACAGCATGCTGATATCTCCTGTAAGTATAAGTGTGTGCAGAGAAAAGTCCCAAGGCCTATTAAAATATTCACAAGTTCAAAGGAGAAGATTCAGAGCATATATGTCTACTTATGAAGTGAAATTTTAAAAATAGAAGAGGAAAACTTAATTTTAAAACTCCCATTGTGGTACAGATGGCCAATGGGCACACGAAAAGATGTTCAACATTGCTCATTATTAGAGAAATACAAACCAAAACTACAGTGTGGTACACTTCATTGGTCAGAATGGCCATCATTAAAAAGTCTATAAATAATTTATGTTGGAGAGGTTATGGGAAAAAGGGAACCCTCCTATACTGTTGGTGAAGTGAAGTTAAAGTTGCTCAGTCGTGTCCGACTCTTTGTGACCCCATGGACTGTCCATGGAATTCTCCAGGCCTGAATACTGGAGTGGGTAGCCATTCCCTTCTCTAAGGGATCAAACCTGGATGGAACCCTGGTCTCCTGCATTGCAGGAGGATTCTTTACCAGCTGAGCCACACAGGTTAATTATACTGTTGGTAGGAATGTACGTTGGTGCAGTCACCATGGAAAACAGTATGGGGTTTCCTCCTTAAAAAAACTAAACATAGAGTTATTGTATGACCCAACAACTCCATTCTTCGGCATATATTCCAAACCAAATTACAACTCAAAAAGATATATGGACTCCAATATTCACTGCAGCACTATTTACAATAGGCAAGATACAGAAGCAACGTAAGTGTTGACAGATGAACAGATAAAGACAATGTGGTATGCACACACATACACACACACACACACACACACACACACACACACACAGAGGAATATTACTCAGCCACAAAAAAGAATGAAATAATGTCACTTGCAGAAAACACATGTACCTGAAGATTATCATAGCAAGTGAAGTAAGTCAGAGAAAGACAAATATCATATGATATCAATGT
Source organism: Ovis aries (assembly GCF_016772045.2). Taxonomy (NCBI): domain Eukaryota; kingdom Metazoa; phylum Chordata; class Mammalia; order Artiodactyla; family Bovidae; genus Ovis; species Ovis aries. The sequence goes on from NC_056077.1 coordinate 23,169,973, forward strand.
ATATGGAATCTAGAATATGATACAAATGAACCTATTTATAGAACAGAAACAGACTCACAGACGTAGAAAACAAGCTTATGGTTACAGAAAGGGAAGGAGAGATGAGGGATAAGTTAGTAGGAGTTTGGGATTAACAGATAAAAACTACTATAAATAAAACAGATAAACAATAAGGTCATACTGCATGGCACGGGGAATGATACTTAGTATCTCATAATAAACCATAACGGAAAAGAACATGAAAAATATATATGTATGCATGTGTAACTTTGCTGTACACCAGAAATTAACACAACATTGTAAAGCAACTATACTTCAATTTAAAAAATAATTAATAAGATAAAATCCCAATGCGGGTGTTTAGTAGGTATGAGAGAGTTAGTAACAGCTCAGTGGTTTGCGAGAATAAACCACGCCTCTTGTCCCTGCTGCTTGTTCAGTGACCTCACATTGGTAACTTGAAATGAATTTAAAAAAATCAAATACAATACAAACAAATACACATAATACAAATCAGGTTTGTTTTGTTTTTTTGAGAGTCAGCTACATGAGCATAGCACTGCTATAGCCATAAAGAAAATAAAGCTAATGTAAAAAGAAAGCAAGAATTAACTTCAGAAAAATGTAAAGTCTATTGGCAAGACAGTCCTAGTTTACTACTATGCTTTGATGCAAATAACTGAGTGAACATAGTAATATATATATATCAAATAGCAATATATGCAAAAGTTGTAATGTAACTGTATTGGAAGGAGGGGAAAGCAGAAGTAGAGAGCCCTAAACCCTCATTTATCATAACAGGAAGTCAATAAATAATACCTAGACTTGATAACTCAAAAGACAGTGGTTTATATATATTATCTATGAATATAGATTGGAGTTAATGCCAAAATAAACAGCTCAAATTTGAAAGCAGTTGCCTCTTCAGTGAGGGAATCTCAACTGGGAAAGTGCAGTGAGTGAGGAGAGAATCCACTGTAATTTGTGCATAAGCCTTTTCCTGTTATTTGACTTTTTAAATTACAACAAATTTTTTAAAAATAGCACTTTTTAAGACAGTTAAAAAGTAACAATAGTTACTTTTTTCAGCAACATGCTTGATATGGTTTCAAGCGATGCATAAACTTAAGTGAAGCATAACTTTAAAGTGATGGGTCCAACTGTCAATCTGTACAAAAGAACAACAGAACATAGTCATTAGAGCATCTGAAATACAAGGCAAATCGGTATATTTGTTGTCCTTTCTTCAAACTGTGATCCTTTCCTTTACATTTAGAGGCACTTTACTTGCCAAGGTATCTGCAGACTGAAAAACACACGGAACATACTATGTGAAAATGTTAACAGACAGCTTAAAGATGAGTTTATCCTCTGTTTTTCTCCTTTGTGGACACTTGGTATACCACACTGATGAAGCTAACTTTAGAAAGAGATCCACTGCATCTTCTTAATCAGATTTTTGGGTTCAATGAAATTAATTAAAATTACCTATAATCAGGAAAGATTATTCCCCCCCTAGCTTTACATAACTGACAAAACTCCATATATTTAAAGTATACAATGTGATGATTTGATTTCCACACACATTGTGAAGTGATTACCACAATCAGGTTAATGAACACATCCCGTTACCTTTTTTTGTTACAGTTGTGAGAATGCTTGAGATCCACTCTCAGCAGATGTCAAGTATGTATTATTAACTACAGTCACCATGCTGTAGAGGAAGTGAAAGTCGCTCACTCATGTCTGACTCTTTGCGACCCCATGGACTACACAGTCCATGGAATTCTGCAGGCCAGAATACTGGAGTGGGTAGCCTTTCCCTTCTCCAGGGGATCTTCCCAACCCAGGGATCAAACCCAAGTCTCCCGCATTGCAGGCAGATTCTTTACCAACTGAGTGAGAGCCCCAGAATTTATTCATCTTTATAACTGAGGGCTTTTACCTTCTGACTAGTATCCCCACCATTTCCCTGATGCCCCATTCCCTGGTAACCACCACTCTGTTTCTTTGAGTTCAACTCCATTTTATTTAAGACTTCACATATAATTGAGATCATACAGTATTGGTCTTTATTTCACTTAGCATATGGTCCTTCTGGTTCATCCACGTGTTGCGAATGGCAGGATCTCCCAATTGCCTTCTTTCTCATGGCTGAATGATGCTCCTGTGTGCCTGTGTGTATGCAACCTCTTTATCGATGCATCCGTCATTGATGGACACTTTGTTTTTACACCTTAGTTATTGTAACTATGCTACAATGACTATGGACATGTAAATATCTCTTAGAAATACTGATTTCACTTCCTTCGGATACACACCCAGAAACAGGATTCCTGGATCATATGGTACTTCTTTTTTAGAGGAACCTCCATACTGTTTTCTTTAATGACTGTACCAATTTACACCACAGACAGTGTAGAAGGGTTTCAGTTACATTTTGGCCATATGGAAAAATGTCTTCACTGGATAAATGTCTGTTTAGGTCTTTTGACCATTTTTTAATCAGGTTAGTTGTTGTGTTTTTTTTTTTTTGCTATTGCATCAATGCAATTGGCAAACTCATATAATATATGATATATATATGATACTAGAATTGATGCTTTTGAACTGTGGTGTTGGAGAAGACTCTTGAGAGTTCCTTGGACTGCAAGGAGATCCAACCAGTCCATTCTGAAGGAGATCAGTCCTGGGATTTCTTTGGAAGGAATGATGCTGAAGCTGAAACTCCAGTACTTTGGCCACCTCACGCAAAGAGTTGACTCATTGGAAAAGACTGATGCTGGGAGGGATTGGAGGCAGGAGGAGAAGCGGACGACAGAGGATGAGATGGCTGGATAGCATCACTGACTCGATGGACGTGAGTCTGAGTGAGCTCCAGGAGTTGGTGATGGACAGGGAGGCCTGGCGTGCTGCGATTCACGGGGTTGCAAAGAGTCGGACACGACTGAGCGACTGAACTGAACTGAACTCCTTATCAGGTAGATGGTTTGCAAATATCTTCTCTCATTCCAAAAGTTGCCTTTCCATTTTATAGATTGTTTCCTTAGCTGTGCTGAAGTTTTTAAATTTGATGTAGTCCCACTTGTTTATTTTCAGTTTTGTTGCCAGTGTTTTGAGTGTTACATATATGAAATTATTGCCAAGACCAATATCAAGTGGATTTCCCTTTATTTTCTCCTAGGACCTCTATGGTTTCAGGTTTTTAATTTAAGTTTAATTTAATTTAAGTTTTTAATCCATTTCAAGTTAACTTTTGTGAGTGGTATAAGGTAGGAGCCCAGTTTAATTTTTTTGCATATGGATATGTGTATTTCCCAACAGCATTTCAAACAGACTCTCATTTCCCTACTGTGCATTCCTGGTGCCCTTGCCAAAGATTAGTTAACTGTGGGTTAATATGTGTGGGTTTATTTTGGGGCTCTTTATTTTGGTCTATTGGTCTCTGTGTCTGCTCTTATCCCAATATCATACTGCTTTGATTACTGTAGCTTCATAATATAGTTTGAAATCAGGAAATGTGATGCCTCTAGCTTTGTTCTTGCTCAGTAATACTTCAGCTATTTCAAGGTCTTTTGTGGTTCCATATGAATTTTCTATTTCTGTGAAAAATGCCGTTGGAATTTTGATGGGACTATACTGAATCTTTGGATTGCTTTGAGTAGTATAGAATTTTAACAATACTAATTCTTCCAATCCATGAATATGGGTTATCTAGGAAAAATTACTTCTATTTTTAAAAAAAATTTTTAATATAAATTTATTTATTTTAATTGGAGGCTAATTACTTTACGATATTGTATTGGTTTTGCCATACATCAACATGAATCCGCCACGGGTGGCACACATGTTCCCCATCCTGAATTCCCCGAAAGATTACTTCTAAATCACAACTATAGAATGTAATATACAAACTAGGATGGCTCCCTCTCACAGAAACTCCCCAATGGACTGTGCTATCCCCAACCTAATTTTAGAGAACCACCAATGTTTCTACCTCCCCCCATATGTGGTCCAAATGACCTGACCTCCCTCATCACTGTGACCAGTCCAAGACTCAGCCCTTTCTATGCTGAAGTGCTTTGGAACATTCATCTTTACCACAGATGTGGAATTTTTACCCTAAGGAAAGTTTGGCGATTAGCATTCAGAGTACTGGCCAAGGTCCCCATTTAAAAGCCATTTTACCTAAGCCAAAGAAACTTAGTTTTACTGGGACTGAATTTATCAAGACAAAGTGATCCAATTATAAAAATAATACTTGCTAAATGGGATTGTTTTCAATCAAGCAGTTTGCTACACAGACCGAAACTCTTTGCATATGAGGTTTTTTTTTTTCCTCCTGCTTTGTCTGAGCCTTCCTTGTGTCCAATGTTCCATGCTTGAAAACACACTTGATGTTTCCTGTCTGTAACTGGAAAAACAATACAGAGCAGGAAGGTCCCTCCCACTCGCCATTTTACTCTGGGGGTTGTTTTTTCCTATGCAAGCTGCTGCACAATTTCACTAGTCATTCAGACAAGGCTTCCATCAGGCACGATTTTTAATTTACTTATCACTTTCTGATAAAGCATAAGATTTCCCTCTTATAATTCCCAAAGTCTAAAAGCAGCCACACTGTGTGGGCAATAACGTAGTCACCTTTTCCAGAAGAGCTCAAGTGAGGAAAAGGGCCAAAGGAAGATTTCCAATTGGCCTTGACAAGTTCCACCTCTAACCGTGGACTGATTCCTGGAGGAGTTTCTGCCATCACGACACTCAATGCCAGAGGCTGCTATCATATCATGAACTGCCACTCTACTTCCTGGGGCACAGACATCAGCTTTAAGCACGTACTATGGGAGCCGTGGACATAAATGCTCAAGTCCACACCTTCAATGCACACTGTGATCTTCCAAGCACTTATTGAGCGTTATGACCTCATCCCAGCACGACAGAACGCTGCCTGGGGGCAGGGACCAGGTCTATCTTAGCATCAACCCTTCCCCAGCACCTCGCTTAGCCCCTGCCTGCCACACAGAAAGCACCTGAATGTGTGCGTGTGTACTAACCGTGTTGCGACTCTTTGTGACCCAATGAACTGTAGTCTGCCAGGCTCCTCTGTGCCAGGCAAGAATACCGGATTGGGTTGCCATTTCTTCCTCCAGGGGATCTGTCCGACCCAGGGATCAAACCTGCATCTCCTATACTGCAGGTGGATTCTTTACCGCTAAGCCATCGGGGAACCCCAAAGGCTTAGCAAATATATACTGACTGAACAAATGACAAAGTGACTATCACAATGACAGAGAAAGATTTGCAATAAAGAATATTCTAGATTTCAACAGAGATAGCGAGGAAAACACTCAGTCACACTGAGGCAGAAAAACAGCCACACATAAATACAGATTTGTCTTCCACCATAAATCCACAATGACTACAATTAAAATGTGATATTCTCTTCTGAAATTTCATTTCGTGAAAAACAAAACAAAACGTAAACCATCCCTATGACCAAGGGTCAGCAAACTATGGCTTATAGGTCAAATCCAGTTCACCAAATATTTTTGTATGGACAGCAAGCTAAGAAGAGTTTTTATTTTTCAATGGTTGAAAGAACTCAAAAGAGCGATAAACAATATTTTATCGCATGTGAAAATTATGAAATTCAGGTTCCAGTGTGCACAAGTCAAGGTTTCTTAGGGTGCGGCCTGGCTGATCTGTTGATGAATTATCTATGGTTGCATTCACTACAGCAACAGAACTGAATTGCTGCAACAGAGACCGCGTGGTCTGCAGAGCTCAGAACACCAGCTGGTTCACAGGAGAAGTCTGCTGACCCGGGGGCTGCAGCAGTGATGGTTACAGTGTGTGGTGCAAACCACCCCCACAGGCTTTTGAGAATCACTCTGCGGGCTGGTATGTGAGGCTGGTCTGGAGGTGTATTTTCTCCGCCTCGTGTTCGAGCAGCAGCTGCTAAAATGAATGTGGGTTGCTGGCTCTGACAGTATCGTTCAAAGGTGGAGGCACAGCCCAGGGCTGGTCATGCTGGTGACAGTGAAAAATCAGAAATAAAGCTTCCGCTCCGCCTACCCACTTCCACCCACCCATGTCCCCCCCAAAACATGTATTATAACGATGATTTTCTACTTGATTTCTGCTTGTAAACAGACTGCAGGATGAGAAATAAATAAATTCAATTGTCTAGTCAGGCATCGCACTTTTTCTGGAGAGACTAGATAATAAATATTTCAGGCTTGCAGGGCACATCATCTCTGCTGCAATTACTCAGCACTGCCATGTAACAAAAGCAGCCAGGGACAATGTAAAAATGAATGAACCCGGCTGGGTTCCAATAAACTTTATTTATGGACACTGAAACTTGAATTCACACAATCTTCATAAATCAGGAAATATTATCCTTCTTTTGATTTTTTTCCCAACCATTTAAAAATGCAAAAACCATCGTGAGCCTACTGCAGCTGGATTTGGTCCACAGGCCACAGTTTGCTGACTCCTGATCCATGTACAAGTGAAATACGGTTTCCCATGAAACTCCAATCCTTTTTAATCACTTCCAAATTCTTCTGACTTTGAAGGGGGATTTCTGCACTTTCCCAACTTGCATTTCAGACCCTGGCTTTTCAGGACACCATTAGATTACTCCTCTTCAGTCCCTTCAGCCACTATGGGGGCTCATCTTTCTAACCACCCAATACCCTCTCTACCCAGGGATGCAAATCAGTGGTACAGGAGCCTAACATCGAGGGCTTCCACTGCCTCCAAGATCACAGTGCTGCCATTTTTTGGTTTAGAAATTCACAAGAGATCAGAGTTCTGTAGGTTTTTCACTTACACTTTCACTTTGATAAGCCAATTAAAGTGGGGGAGGGGGAAGAAATGGGACATGGAGAGAATTTTTAATAAACTGATTTTAAATTCTGATTATCTGCAAATACCTAAATGCATCTTTGATGAACAAGATAAACTCTGATCAATCTTTTGCAGATTCTCAATATCATACATGGGCCAACAGCACCGCATGGTCACTGCAAGCACTGGAATTTATATTCTCAGATGAATTACAGCAGCCAGACCCACGGCTAAGTGGTCTATTTCATACTGCTGGGAACCCGATTTTGTGCAACGCTGTCATCTCCTATTACAAGTGTTTACAAAATCCCCTTGAGCCTGGGCTCTGAGTTTGGGCTTACTCATCTGATTTCACAGTGAGTCAGGGGACTACTGAGTGAGTTTTTCCTGTTTTATCTCATTAGATTAGCTGTCTTCTTAAGTTCCTGGGAAGGAATTGCAAATCTACTTAATTGGATTTCAAAAATAAAGGCCCCTCTGACACTTTATAAATGAATCAATTTGCAACACATTCCACAAAGTAATTTTAAAGGCCTTAAAGGAGCGTTTATAGAACTCTAAAGGGATATATATGAGGAAAAAAAATCTCCATACATAATGCTGAAAAGAAACTGGGTGCTAATCGGCTATACCCCAATACAAACTAAAAAGTTTAAAGAAATCAGAGGGAAAATGATTAAGGAGAAACTGTTTCGGTAATAGTACGGGTGATAAACATCTCATAGTTCTCTACTTTGATTTATTTCTCCAAATGATGGGATTTTACCCACATATTTACAGCTGCTCTAAGTAATATATATATTTTTTACTTTAAATAACAACAACAAACCCTATAAATCTTAACTGAATCTCTGTATTATTATTTGAATTTGAATCAATGACTGAGGTGAATTGTTACATTTTAAAATAAGTTGAATTGAGTTTTATCATTTTCCTACATACATATGCTTGTCCCGCAGCTTTTTGATTGGTCAGTTGGGTTTTCCCCCCTCTGGCTCTTGGAATGGAATCTATTTGCCATCCCTGCTGTAACCATCAGTTCCGTTCAGTTCAGTCGCTCAGTTGTGTCTGACTCTTTGCCACCCCATGAATTGCAGCACGCCAGGCCTCCCTGTCCGTCGTATGCTGCTGCTGCTGCTAAGTCGCTTCAGTCGTGTCGACTCTGTGCGACCCCATAGGCAGCAGCCCACCAGGCTCCCCCATCCGTGGGATTCTCTAGGCAAGAACACTGGAGTGGGTTGCCATTTCCTTCTCCAATGCATGAAAGTGAAAAGTGAAAGTGAGGTTGTAGCTATCCCATGGACTGCAGCCTACCAGGCTCCTCCAGCCATGGGATTTCCCAGGCAAGAGTACTGGACTGGGGTGCCACTGCCTTCTCTGGTCCATCACATGAGATCAGCCTAAAAGCTCCACCGAGGGCTTCTGTTTATGGCAAAGTGAGAAAGAAAGCTCATGGCCATCAGCACACTGTCTGACTCCTTTCAGTGGTCGGGCGTCCAAGTGCCTCTCTCCCAGGCCTGCTCGAGTCACTCACAGTACCTGCTCGTGCCTGGGGGCAGCTGAGTTTGCCATCTCAAAACTTCCTCTCAAAGCTTCCTCAAACAGGTAAAAAATACGTGAGGAATATTTTGCAAAGCATTGCAAACAGTGCACGTGGAGCTGAGACCTCTGGTGGGAAGCGAGGAGGAGGACCCGGAAGGGGGGTCGGGTCTTGTTCACCGCCAAGCAAGGCAAGAGGCCAGCAGCAACTGCGAAGCCACGCAAAAAATCTAAACCGAAAGTGCCAAAGGCAAAGCCACACAAAGTCAAGGGCTCGGCTCTGACTCAGGGCCGGGGCCGCCAGTGGAGGCACTCTGCGTCTGAAGACAGGTTGTGCTGGCTCCCTTCCGAAGGCTTCTTCCTAAGTCAGCACATTTGGACTTTGGAAAGCATGTTCCCATAGAAAGCAGGTTATAAATGATCATTACGTTCTCAGCCCAGCTTAGAGGGACCTACTTCACTTACAGCTTATCTAAAGGACAGCCCTCGTGGGCAGGCGTTGGCTGAACCCAGGGAACAGCAGTAAAAAAAGAAAAACCAGGAGATAACTACTTCTCAACCATGGCTACACATTACAATTCTTTCAGAATAATGCAGGGGGCTTTTGAAATAATGCAAGCAATTCTGTCTATATAAAATAACCAGAAAAAGCAAATCTAGACAGGCAGAAAGATGCCTAGTGCCATCTGAAGGTAAGGGTGGAAATGTGGGTTAGCCAGAGAGGGGAACGAGGGAATCTTCTGGGTGATGCCACTGTTCTAAAATCAGATGGTGGTGATGGTTACCCAACTTTGCAGATTTGCTAAAAATCATCAAATTGGATACTTAAGATGGGTGATAGGTCAATTTTATGACATACAAAGTGTATCTCAGATTTCCCTGGTGGTCCATTGGTTAAGAATTCACTTGCCAATCAATGCAGAGGGCATGGGTTCAATCCCTGGTCCAGGAAGATCCTAGATGCCTCAGGGCAAATGCCATAACAGCTGAAGCCCTAGAACCCAGGTTCCTCAACAAGAGAAGTCGCCACAATAAACCCTGAGCACCGCAACTAGAGAAAGCCTTTTTGCAGCAACAAAGACCCAGAGAAGCAAAAAAAAAAAAAAGAAAGAAAGAAAAGAGCTTATCTCAATGAAGTTGTTTTTTAAAAAAAGAATAATAGCTGGACCCCAAACCAGAAAGGTTGAATCAGAACTCTGAAGGGTGGGGCCCGGCTTTTTTTTTTTTAAAGCTCTCAGCCCACCCCAAAGTGTAGCCAGGGCTGAGAACCCCTACATTAGACAGTCTGAGGCGGCAGCAGAGGAAGTAGTGGGACACGGTAGAGAGAGGGACCCGCAGTAAATGTAGACAGAGGGGAGAGCCTGCAGCGTTCCTGGATAACAGGCCAGAGACATCCTCCTTCGAGGTCAAGACCATTCTGGATGTGGTCTGATAGGAATGACTCACAACTGGGTCCAGGCTCTTCTTTCTCAGGCACAGTTCACTGAGGGACAAGAAGCTAATGGATGGCAGATTCGAAGTTTCATTTTAAGTTTCAAGGATCAGGAGACACAGCATGACAAGAGCTGCGAGTCAGGGCTCTGGAGTCAGACAGACCTGACTTTGAATCCTAGTGTTGTGGTTGGCTAAGCTGCAGGGCTTCCCTGGTGGCTCAGAAGGTAAAGAATCTGCTTACAGTGCTGGATCGGGAAAACCCCCTAGAGGAGGGAATGGCCACCCACTCCAGTATTCTTGCCTGGAGAATTCCATGGACAGAGGAGCCTGGAGGGCTACAGTCCATGGAATCGCAAAGGGTCAGCCACAACTGAGCAATTAACACACACAAGCGGCAGACAGGAGGCTCCACTTCCTCCACTGTAAAATGGGAATAATCCTAAAAGCTTCAAACAGGAATAGCCATTTTACCATCACTTTAGTGGTTATTTAGAAATACCATTTATCTCATTTGACTTATCTCTCATAAACTGGGTCTCTGGCACTGAGTCCATGGAATGTTTAGTCGTTCGGAGAATTACAGCAAACAACAACCACCAGCAGATAAAACCAAGACAGTCCATCTGAAAAAAAGCTTTCTGTAGTCATCAAGCTGTTGTAGCTCTTCCTGGGAGAAGTCACGGCTGAGCCCAGACCACACAAAGATAAAAAGCTATGTCACACTTACTCAGCGGGAGCAGGACAGGCTGGTCAGTTGCAACAAAGGCTTGGTTGTGATAATGCTGTGTGGGCTGCAGGCCACCAAAGAGAAGCAGAGGCACAGAATACACAGAAACTTAGAGATCAAATATGTGGTGAGTTAGCAAAACCCTTCATCAAAGGATCAACATCTTAAGTGGCTGAGCCTCATGGGGACGGTAATGAGGCTGTAAAAATGCCAGCGTCGGTGGCTCTCAAGTGCGAGCTCACGGAGGGGCCAAGGAACTCTGTAGATAGAAACCACCCGAGGAAGGACCTGCCACAAGGTGTTTCTGATCTTGATTCATTCAGCCTGTATTCACGGAGCTCCCTCTAAATGTCAAGAACTGGGCAGGGAAGACAAGAGAGAGATGCACCGCAGTCTCCACCCTTGGGGAGCTGATGGGAAAGTGAACAGGTTCGCGTGGAGCTGCAGGAGCACAGAGAGAAGGGTAATGGACGGCGCGGCCAGAAGAGGTTTTACAGGGAAGCCATCCAAGAAGTTCTCAGATAAGACGGAACATCTGAACGGCCTGGGGGAGGGGATCTGGAGAGGGCGCTGCACTGGGGCACGGAGTGCTGGGGGCGGGGACCTGGCTGAAACAGAGGCTCTGACTGCTGAGGAAGCAGAGGGCAAAGCGGAGCCACTGATGGCGTCTTGGCAATGGAGTAGCAAGGTGAAGCCCAGGTCGGAATTTTAGAATGACAACTCTGACAGCAGGATGCAGATAGAAAGAACACCTGGAGGACCCCGGGCAGCATCCAGGAGGCGGGATAAGAAGAGAGATCCACCCCTCACAGTCTCAGCCAAAGGCACGCTGCTATTTTAACAGAAATAAGAGGGCAGAATTTATAAACTATAAACTCATGGCTTCAAAAACACGTTTTAAAAGTTCCAGAAAAATGTATAAAGGATGGAGCTCTCTCTGCTCAAGAAATAAATCAAATGCAGACACTAAAATTCATGGATTGGACTTCCCTGGAGGTACAGTGGATAAGAATAGGCCTGCCAATCAGGAACATGGGTTCAATCCCTGGTCCAGGAAGATTCTACGCGCCATGGAGCCACTAAGCCTGTGCACCACAACTACTGGAGCCCAGGCTAAAGCCTACAAGCCACAACTCGTGAACCTGCATGCTGCAAATACTGAAGCCCAGCGCACCACAATGAGAAGCCTGTGTACCTCAGAGTGTGCAGCCTCTGCTCTCTGTAACTAAAGAAAAGCCTGCATAACAACGAAGACCTAGTGCAAACCCCCCCAAAATAAATAAAATTAAACTCATGAGTTATAACCGGTTTAAACCACTGTATTTCCAATATTAAATTAAGACTTGGCATCCAACTGAAAAAATGAAAGCACTTTCACATATATTATTTCAGTTTCTTACATTACACGTACTGTTTCATGAATGTGCAAACTGAGGCAAACATCCATTAAATAAATTACAGAATGAAACAAAAAACTCTTTGGACCCTCAGGAAGAGAGCAATTTCAAGATCATTAACCAAAGTTGAGTCTCTCTGAATTACTTTTCATGCTAGGTGCTGGTCCTAGCTTCACCACCAAGTAACCGTATGATCTAAAAACACATTCTTTACCTTCCTGTATCTCACTTTATTTATATTTGCATCAACGATCTTACACAATTTTAAAAAGCCACAATAAAGCAGCAAATGAGAGGATATTTTGAAACCTGCAAAACCGTGCTTTGCAAATTGAGGATTGCATCTCTATAAACAACAATCAATATTTTTTTAAAAGCAGGTAATACTGAGAATCTGGGTAAGTGTGGACCCTCTAGGTTTCTACAAGGAATACACATCACAGATGGAGCACAGAAAGTTCCATGATTAGTGTGGTGCACAAGATGAAGGGGAAAAAACATTCACCTGGAAAAACGGGGTGAGGCTGCTTTTGAGGGATGACGGATAGATTCTGGGTGGAGAACACCATCAATCTTCACTTGCCCTTTTCTAAAGGTCAAAGGGAAGATAGTTCCAACACCACAGCTTGGTGGATGAACGGATGCTGTGGATGACTCGAAACAGAAAATGGATATTTTCAAAAGAGGCTTTTACTCAAATGAAATGTTAACTGAGGGGAGCTTGCAGCCCAACACTGAGTTGCTGTCGTGGGGAGCTTGCAGCCCAACACTGAGTTGCTGTCGTGCATATTTTGCCACTAACCTTCCCAAGTGGTTAGTCACTGAACAAATATTTGCTGGGTTCCCTTCCATGGGCCATCACGAGTAAGAGATACAGCCCCTGCCCTGACAAGCTGGAGGACTGTCAAGGAAAATACACAATTACCTCCTGCGCAGTGAGTGCTCCAATGGGGGCCCAGGACCCTCTAAGAGGGTTAGTTGTCTCTTATTATCACCATAGTTACCATTTACTGAACTCATACCGTGTGCTTAGCACTGTTCCAGGTGCTTCTAAGAATTAATTCCTGGGATTTCCCCAGTGGTCCAAGGGCTAAGATTCCAAGCTCCCGATGCAGGGGATCCAAGTTTGATCCCTGGTTGGAGAACTAAGATCCCACATGCTGCAACTTAGAGTTTGGATGCCGCAACCAAGCTTTGGCACAGTCAAATAAATAAATTTTTTTTAAAAAGAATTAATCCCTTAAGGCACAACAATAACATCGTGGGGTGATTAGTATTAATATCACCTTCATGTTTCAGATGAGGAAACTGAGGAACAGAGAGGTGACTTGCTCAGGGTTTTCATAGCTAAGCTCTGAATCTGGGCAATGTTATTCTAGAGATCCTGTTCTTAATGTCTGTGTTCCAGGTGCTTTATATATAGTAACTCATTTGATCCTCAATGTAATGATGAGACCAATACTATTACATACATCTTACAGATGAGAGAGCTAGGCACAGAGAAGTTAATTAACTTGCCAATAGTTACAGAGCAAACAGAGGGCATCTAATGCAGACCAAAGACACCAGAAAGGTTTTCTGAAACTAGTGATGGCTTTTGAGGCTGTCACTGGGTGAACTGGAGTTTGAAGCATGGGTGTTGGAGAGAGAACAAGGGGACAGTGAGGCAGTGAGGGACAGAGGAAGACAGACAGCATGAGAGGGAACAGACACATGGTGAGACAGGTAGGAGAGAATCCCCTTTAGCTCAGATGCACAGACCTGCTGTAGTCTGAGGGCAAAGCAGGAGAACTAGAGAACCTTCCAGGACTCTGGGCCTCACACAGAGCGAGAGGTAGAGGCAGTCCACCACTTAGGGAAGGGGTGGGAGAGCTGGCATCTCCCACCCCAGCCTGCCCAAGGCACAAGTATGCAGAGCCTGCTTAAGGGCAGAGGAGAGCAGAGAACCTGCAGGATTTGGGGCCATAACATGAGTATCGGGCAGTGGTCCTCAACCACAGGGAGGGACAGGAGAGCTGAGAAAAGCTCTCTTGATGCAGGCACACAAGTCCTGCTGCTGCTGCTAAGTCACTTCAGTCGTGTCCAACTCTGTGCAACACAAGTCCTACTAAACAGGATAAGCAAGAAAATTGAGCTAACAGAGCCCTGACAGAGGGAAAATTTTCAATCTACCTTTGAAGAAGTTGAAGCCTGTGCCTGGAGTCAAACACAGACTAGACCGATCTGAGTCCTCACAATGATGGCCTGACAGAAGAGGCACATGCTCTCAGTTTCTACACACATCTGGAATTCAATCAAAACTTAACCACAGGAAAGAAACAGAAGACATGCGTTACTAAGATGGGACAGAGTCAACAGAACTAGATCCGAAGAGAGCCAAGATGTTGGAATTACCTTGCAGGGACTTTAGAACAACTATGATAAAAATACTAAAGGAGCTAATGGAAAAGGCATGCACAGATGAGGGATTTTAGAGGAGATCTGGAAAATGAAACTAATTATCCAAGCTAAGATGTACAGTATCTAAAACCTATGGGACAATATCAGTCTCACATATGTAGCTATACAGTGCTCAAGGGAAAAACGAAAGCACGTAAGGCAGAAGAAATGGTTGAACAAACAGTGGCTGAAAAGTTTCCAATTTAATGAACAATATCAAACCAGCGACCCAAGCTCAGAGAACTTTTAGTGGGATAAACACAAAGGAAAACACACCTACAAAAAAAACACGGTCAGAAATTCTCTGGTGGTTTAGTGGATAGGAATCCACTTGTCCATGCAGGGGACACAGGTCTGAACTGTGATCTGGGAAGACTGCACATGCTGTGGAGACTAAGCTCACGCACTCTAACCACTGGACTGTGCTCTAGAGCCCGAGAGTAGCCATTCTGGGCCCTCATGCCACCACTGCTGAAGCCCATGCAACCTAGAGCCGGTACTCCACAGCAACAGAAGCCACCCCAATGAGAAGTCCAAGCACTGCAGTGAGCAGTAGATCCAGGTTGCTGCAGCTAGAGAAAGTCTGAACACAGCCATGAAGACCCAGTGCAACCAGAAATAAATGAATAGATAAAAATAAATATTTTTTTTTTAATAAAAAAAGATTAAGGTCAGGGACTTCCTTTGTGGTCCAGGGGTTAAGAACCTGCACTTCCAAGGCAGGGGGCACAGGTTGGTTTGATCCTTGGTCTGAGAACTAAGATTCCCCCATGCTGCACGGTGTGGCCAAACTAAAAACAAAAAAACCTAAAAAACAAAAGTCAAGGTCAAATCATTAAAACTCAGAGATAAAGAGAAAATCTTAAAAAGCAGAGAGGAAAAAGAAGAAGAAAACAGAAGGGCACTTCACAGACAAGGGCACAAGAATGACGGCTGACTTGCCATCAGAAACACTAGGACCAGATGACAATGGAACACCATCTCTAAAGGGGTGAGAGTGAAAAAGTCAACCAGTGATTCCACATCAAATGAAAGTTTCCCTCAGAGATGAAGGCGAAATAAAGACATTTTTAGAGAGACAAAGGTTAAAAAGAGTTCATCTTCTAAAGACCTCACTACAACACTGCAGTGGGGAGGACCAGGGAGAGGGAGAGAGTGTAGGCATAAGACATCCCTGCTGATCCAGTCTGGACTGCGGAAAGCTCTGAGCTCTTCCTTCCCATGTCAAGTCACATTACTCATGGCTGCCTGTAGCCTGGGTCAGAGAGGCACTATGAGCCTGGACCCAAACTCCCTGGGAAAGAGAGCCAGACAGACTGACAATGCCAGAGTGGCAGAAGGATGAGCCAGTCATTCTAACCATGGATATGTTTGCCCCAGGCATTCAGTGTCAAACTTAATGTCACACCCTAGCTTCACCATGCAGGCAGATTCAGTTCAGTTCAGTTCAGTCGCTCAGTCATGTCCGACTCTTTGCGACCCCATGAATTACAGCACGCCAGGCCTCCCTGTCCATCACCAACTCCTGGAGTTCACGAAGACTCATGTCCATTGAGCCAGTGATGCCATCCGGCCATCTCATCCTCTGTCGTCCCCCTCTCCTCCTGCCCCCAATCCCTCCCAGCATCAGAGTCTTTTCCAATGAGTCAACTCTTTCCATGAGATGGCCAAAATACTGGAGTTTCAGCTTTAGCATCATTCCCTCCAAAGAAATCCCAGGGCTGATCTCCTTCAGAATGGACTGGTTGGATCTCCTTGCAGTCCAAGGGACTCTCAAGAGTCTTCTCCAACACCACAGTTCAAAAGCATCAGTTCTTCGGTGCTCAGCCTTCTTCACAGTCCAACTCTCACATCTATACATGACCAGAGGAAAAACCATAGCCTTGACTAGATGGACCTTAGTCGGCAAAGTAATGTCTCTGCTTTTGAGCAGATTAGGCCCAGTGAAATGTTAAGAGATTTCATCTACTTTCTAGTAAAGTATTAGAGGACAGTTTAACACAAAGAAGACTGCCAGTTTTTAGCTTTCAGATTTTAACTGCTTACATCCCTGAAGTCTTAGGAGATAAAGTAAAACTTTGGGCTCCAAGTGTGCTAGGCAATTAGAGTTGACTTCTCAACCTTGGGGCCACTGGCGTTTTGGTCTAGATAATTCCTTCTTGCTGCGGTGCCGTCCTGGGCACTGCAGAATGTAAATAGTGGCCCTGGATCCTTCAGTTTAGAAGCTGGTGTCAGTGTATCCCCTTTACCCCAGAGATGAAAACCAAAATCATCTAGGTATATTGCCAAATGTTGGGGTGGGGGGCAAAACTGCCCTCAGTTTTGGTTAATAGAAAGCACCTTGATGGCCGTCAGAAAGGCAGAAACGTGGCATTCTCTCTGTGAAGATCAGTGTAATTTATCTACATGAATGGGATGGGAGGTTGAAGGAAGACAGAGCATACTCCTCTAATTTTGTAATGACCTAGTAAATAACTCTGTTTTTGTTTTATTAGTATTATTAGTATTATCCCTGATGATGTACATCTGGGGGAGTCCTGTACTCTGGAAAATAAAAGAACATAGAAACTTCCTTTACTTCTTCTCTGAAGACTACTTCTTTAGTCCCTTGAGAAACATTTTATGAAATGGTGACAGCATTGTATTTTTTTTTTTTTTTTACTTCCAAGAACTCTGTATCTTTTTGTAGCCACTCCCTCCCTTTTTTTTTAAGTGGAGGTAATATCTTTTCTGGGGACTTTGCTTACAAACTATGGTTCTGCCTTGGACAACGAATGAGCAAATAAAACTGCACTTGCTTTAGTCATCGGTAGAGCTACCTGCTACTCAAAAAGTCACTTGGGACTTTTTCTGAATGGCTTACAGTAACTTATTTTTAATTAAAAATATTTTTTAGTATCTCTTCTAACATTTCAATGGAGAAGGCAATGGCAACCCCCTCTAGTACTCTTGCCTGGAAAATCCCATGAACAGAGGAGCCCGGTAGGCTGCAGTCCATGGGGTCGCTAGCAGTTGGACACGACTGAAGTGACTTAGCAGCAGCAGCAGCAGCATTTCAATAGATCTTAATGGGAGAGAAGAAATAAATATGTATTTAGCCAACCATCTTAAATGAAACCACCTCTAATAATGTCTTAAGTTCCTCTCCTCAGCAGAGAATTTTCCTACCATGGATAATTTCAGGAAGCTACTAGTGGAGACGACAGTCCAAATCGCTGTGCTATAATATGTTATTATGATAGCTATGTCCCTAAGAATTTATAAAAATTCCTGATTAAAAAATCAGCAGATCAAAAGGGAGAGAGAGAGCAATCTGAATGGAGCACATTAGGCGAGCAGAGGAATTTCTATGGCATCTCAGGGCAAATCTGGTATTTTATCACATCTGGATATCGTTCAAACAGGAAGCTAATCTTTCCTTACCACTACAAATGCTCTTTTAAGTGAGAACACCTTATACATGCATACCTCCTTTGCCACCTATAACTTTGAAAGTAGAATAGAAAAACACTCATAAAAGTGTTGATTTCAGAAGGTACCCCCTCGCACACCCCCAGCTCCTTGTGGGTAGATGAGGGGGATAAGTTTGCAAGGGCTCAAAGCCCCATCCACCACCTAAAAGTTGTGTAAGTATGAGGTCACTTCACATTTCTGGGCCTCTATTTCCACATGTGGAAAAATGGAAATTGTTATTTAGTTGCTCAGTCACGTCCAAGTCCTTGGCAATCTCATGAACTGCAGCCCGGTCCATGGGATTTCCCAGCAAGAGTACTTGAGTGGGTTGCCATTTCCTTCTCCAGAGGACTTTCCCGACCCAGGGATCAAACCCACTTCTCCTGCACTGGCAGGCGGATTCTTCATCACTGAGCCACCCGGGAAGCCCCCAAATGGAGATACTGAGTTTCGAAGTTAGAGACCTGAAAGGATTGAAAAAGATAATACATGTGAGGTGCTGATTTCTAGAATGCCCCTCAAATGGTTTCGGTTATTGTTTCATCACAGGATGTTAAGAGTATAGATTCCGGAGACAGACTTACAAGCTCTGTGGCCTCAGACAAGTTACTGAATCTCTGTTTTCTCACCTGTAAAAGGGGATAATCTGATACAATTGTGCTGGGTATTAAGTGAGTCAGTGTGCCTGGTATACAGTAAGCACCCAAATAAACGTAAGCTATCGTTATTACAATGATTTTTCTTTGGAAGGATGTTTCTGGCAACCACGTGGAAAATGACTGAGGGGAAGACACACTGGAGAGTGAGGAGGACGTCAAGAGACCGACACATATGAGATCCAAGTAAGGGAAGAGGAGGGTCCAGACCCCAAGTAAGAAAGCAAGTGGGCGGGGCTTCCCTGGTGGTCCAGTGGTTAAGAAACTGCCTTGCAATGAAGGGGACACCAGTTCAATCCCTGGCCAGGAAGATCCCACACGCTGTGGGACAACTGAGGCTGCGTACTGCAACTACTGAAGCCCGTGAGCCTGAGTCTGTGCTCAGCTACAGGCAAAGCCCCTGCAGTGGAAGCCTGTGCCCACAGTTAGAGAGCACCCACACGCAGCAACGAAGACCCAGCGCAGCCAAAACCAAACGTTTAAACAAGGGGGGCAAAAAAAGGAAAGCAGTGGGCAGGCAGAGGAGGGGACGGGAGTTTTTACAGAGGTACAGTGTTCAGGTCCTGGTGATGCGATGTGGGTGGGAAGCGAGAAGGAAGGGCCTAGGGTGATCACCAAGTTTCTGTCTTGAGTGGCTGACTGGATAACAAGGCTCTTCACCTAGAGAGGAGATTTGGAAGGATCTGCAAGTCAGTTCGATGAGGGCAGCTCCAGAAATGCTGAGTTTCAGGGTTCTGTTGAACGCTCAGGTGGAGCCGTCCTTTATATTTTCTGATGGATGGATGTATGGTTTGATGCATGTATGGTTTTTTGATGTATGGTTCTGAAGCACAGAAGAGGCGTCTGGATGGGGGAGTTCAGATCACGCTGTGCTGTTCGGGCGAGCAGCAAACATCGAATCCTACAGAGAAGCTGGAAAGATGGAGGCTGAGGACAGAAGGCTTGTGAACACAACACAAGAGGAGCCAAGGCAGGCAGCAGAAGACGAGTCCCCTGGGAGGGGAGGGAAGGGGCGGGGAGGGAAGCGAGGCCGAGAGACTGGTGAAAAATGCAAACGGTGGCAGAGAGGACAGGAAAGTATGAGGAGAATGGTTCCTGGAAGCCAAGACGCAGGGTGGAGGGGGGAGAGGCAAAGCTTTCTCAGAAAGCGGAGAGAAACCTGAACACAGCTAGCAGTCAAGAAGAAAGAGCCAGCGAAGGGAGGGAGACCTGAAGAGGCAGAAAAGACTGGGGAAGACCAATGAAGAAAGGCCCCCTGCGAGGTGGGCAGAGGAGAAGCAAGGATGAGTGTGAAGATGGTACCCCTGAGCATCAGGGACCAAGAACCGGGGGCAGCAGCCCGTCTTCTCGGCAGTTAGGAGGCAGGTCATCTGAGGAGAGTGGGTGTGTCTGGAGCCGGGTGGAGTAGGTTTGAGGAAAGTAAAAAGTCTGGCGAAGACACTTAGGAAAATGGGATGGGAGACTCAGCCAAGGATAGGAAAGCAGTATGAAAAGCCTGGCGGAGCTTGGAGGCCATAAACTTTTGGCAGCCCTAACCTGCACAATTGGATGATTTTTCTGGACCATGCCCTGCATCCCAGGTATTGGAGTGAAGCTGCCAAGAAGATAAAGGCGTCAGGCTGCTGGGCTGCAGAACAGGCCAAGGGAAAAGGCCGGCTAAACAGAGTTCTGAAAGCGGTGTCGAAGGGAGGCCGCCAGGGTGGACTGTTGGAGGAGGAAGGGGGCTTCATTGAGGGCAGGAGAAACCGGATTACAGAGAAATCTGAGAGTGCAAGACTGCAGTCAGGTGGCAGATGGAGAATCTGGGACTAAGACTTTTGAAGTAGATCTTTCTCTTTTAAAAAAAATTTTTATTTTATATTGGACTATGGTTGATTTACAATGTTGAGATAGGTTCAGGTGTACAGCAAAGTGATTCGGTTATACATATTTATCTATCTACTCCTTTTCAAATTCTTTTCCTATTTAGGTGATTACAGACTATTAAGCAGAGTTCCCTGTGCTATATAGTAGGTCCTTGCTGGTTAGACCTATGTGACTTTTTTAATGAATGTATTTTCTTATTTAAAAAAATATCTTATTTATCTTCATTTGGCCACACAAAGTCTTGGTTGTGGCACAGGAGATCTTTAGTTGTGGCATATGGGATCTAGTTTCCTGACCAGAGAAGGAACTGGGGCTCCTGCATTGGGAGCATTGAATCTTAGCCACTGGGCCACCAGGAAAGTCTCATGGTTATCTATTTTAAATACAGTAGCGTGTATATGTCAATTCCAGAGTCTCAATTTATCCTTCCTCCCCTACATGGAAGTGGTTCTTAAACACAGTGGCAAATTTCTCTCTGGAAAAGAAAGCCACTTTGCACTTCTACCAACAGTGCATGATACAGCCTCCCTCCCCTCTCCCAAGGCAGCAATACAACCTGAGTTTCAACTCTGCCAATTTGGTCAATGAAGAGTGGAGTCTCAAAGCGTTCTGCTGCTTCAGTTCCTTGAATTTTGGAGAGTCTCACACATTTGCTGCTTATCTGTACTTCCTCTGTGACCTTCTGCTCATGGTATTTGCTTATGGCAGTGAAAGTGTTAGTTGCTCAGTCGTGTCCGACTCTTTGCGACCCCATGGGCTATGGCCTCCCAGGCTCTTCTGTCCATGGGATTCTCCAGGCAAGAATACTGGAGTGGGCTGCCATTCCCTTCTCTAGAGGAACTTCCCAACCCAGGACTCAAACACTAGTCTCCTGCATTGCTGGGGGATTCTTGACTGCCTGAGACACCAAAGAAGCCCCAGTAGAGTTCTCTAAAACGATTGGTAAGAAAGCTTCATACGTTAAGGATATTAACCCTCTGTGGTGGCTGCTCTCGATTTTTTACAGTTACTCATTCACCATAACTTTAATTATGATCTATGATAGAATTTTAGTTATGTGGCTAAATCTAAACGCTATCTTTTATTGTTCATTCTCTGCATTTGCAAGGCAGAGCATGAAGTTCTTTTCATATTTCCTTCTATTTATTTTATGGTTTAATTTTTTTACACGAAACTCTTAATCCATTTGGAATTTATCTTGGCATGTAGTGGTGAGGTGGAATCTCACCTGACTCTTTTCCCCAATACTAACTTGCTGTCTCAGACTGTTTCCTTACTGTCTTATAATGTCTCCTTATCACCTGCCAACTTCCTAATCATACCCGGGCTTGTTCTCTGGCGGACAACTGCAGAAACACAGCAGGGAGGCTGATGCGGCCAAGGTCAGAGAGAGAGAGAGCTGGCCACTGAGCAGAGCAGTGAGGATCTCGCATTCACCTCTTCCCATACCCCTGCTGCCCTAAAGCAATGTCAGCTTTCTCATGCCCTCATCTACAAGTTTAAAAAACAACGAAATTAACAAACTGCCCAACAAGCTGATTTAGATTAAGGGGCAGTAATTTGATGTGCTCATCAAATCTCATCAATTAGAGAACCAGATTTCTGCCTTTGGCAGGGGAAGGCTCTCAGAGAGACCTCAAGTGTGTATTTTGGAGGCCAGCAGAACACCACACACAGACAGATGTGTGTGGGACCCATCTGTACATTAAGACCAGTTCACAGCCTGGAAACTGCATCTCTCTGGTCACTAGTAGGCTTCCTGAGCTGCAGACCATATAGATGGGTTTCCTTTAATCCTGGGGTTCTTGTCCATAGGCTTGAAGATGTCTGGGAAGTCCATGAAATTATATACAAAGTGTGTATTTGTGGAGATTTCTTTTCTGGGGAGAGGATTGTTAGAACATTCATCAAAATTTGTGGGTTAGCAAATCTGTTCCTAACCACTATTCTAAGATTCAAAGACTACAATTAAGTCCATTGATCTGTGACCTATTGACCACTTGACAAGTTCTGTGAACATATCGTCACATATGCTCCATTTAAACTCCTCTCATCAAAGGGAGAAGGCAATGGCACCCCACTCCAGTACTCTTGCCTGGAAAATCCCATGGATGGAGGAAGTCTGGTAGGCTACAGTTCATGGGGTCATTAAGAGTCAGACACGACTGAGCGACTTCCCTTTCACTTTTCACTTTCATGCACTGGAGAAGGAAATGGCAACCCACTCCAGTGTTCTTGCCTGGAGAATCCCAGGGATGGGGGAGCCTGGTGGGCTGCCGTCTATGGGGTCGCACAGAGTCAGACACGACTGAAGCAACTTAGCAGCAGCAGCAGCAGCAGCATCAAAGGGAACATTTTTGCACTGTTGATGGGAATGTAAACTGATACAGCCACTATGAAGAACAGAAGAATGGAGATTTCTTTAAAAACTAGGAATAAAAAACTACCAGATGACCCAGCCATTCCACTACTGGGCATATACTGAGAAAACCATAATTGAAAAGTCACATGTCCCCTTATGTTCACTGTGGCACTATTTACAAGAGCCAGGACATGGAAGCAACCTAGATGTCTGTCAAGAGATGAATGGATAAAGAACTCGGGGTACATATGTGCAATGGAATATTACTCAGCCATAAAAAAGAAAGAATTTGAGTCAATTCTAGTGAGGTAGATGAAGCTAGAGCCTGTTTTACTGAGTGAAATAAGTTAGAAAGAGAAAAATATCAAATATTGATGCAAATATATGGAATCTAGAAAAATCACACTGATGAATCTACTTGCAGGGCAGGAATAGAGACACAGACACAGAGAACAGACTTATGGGCACAGCAAGGGCAGGAGAGGATGGGACAAATTGAGAGAGTAGCATTGAAATATATGCATTATCATATGTAAAACAGACAGCTAGTAGGATGTTGCTGTGTAACACAGGGAGCTCAGCCTGGTGCTCTGAGACAACCTAGAGGGATGGGACGGGGTGGGGGCTGGGAGGGAGCTTCCAGAGGGAGAGAAACATGTATACCTGTGACTGATTCATGCTGATGTATGGCAGAAACCAACACAACGCTATAAAGCAATTATCTTCCAATTAAAAGAAATAAGTTGAAAAATCAAACCTCCTCTATTTCTCAACTTTCTCTTCCAAGTCCTTCCTTAGCCTAAGTGCATTGCAATTGCTTTCTCCATACAGGTGAACATCTACAAGTTCAGCATTCTTCCCATAAGATGACCTGTCAATCTTATGACTAAGACACAGACTAAAGGCTCATCATACATATTAAAAGGTGTGAGGCTAAAAGAAAAGAGCGGAAGGACTTCCCTGGTGGTCCAGTGATTAAGACTGCACACTTCCAAGGCAGGGGGCAAAAGTCTGATCCTTGGTTGGGGAACTAAGATCCTACATGCCAAGTGGCATGGCCAGAAAAGAGACAGAAGGGTAGAGGGAAATGCTTGCTGATTTCCACTGGAAAGCATTTGGGTTAGGACATCTGCATTTTAGCAAGATTTAAGCATTCCCTATCATGTTTCTGGAACGCCCATTAGAGGTGCAATCACATGCCCTTTATACAATATTGCTATAAATAATTACACAGCTTAAACATTATTTTGGGGAGTCTAATTAATTAAATAAGGAAAGAAAAAGAAATCATTAAGATAATATCAAAAGAAATAGAAACAAACACAGATAATATTATATATACAGAAAAGCCAAAGAAGTAACAAAATTATCAATTGTAGCTAGAGAAGTTGTTAAGTATATGCAAACATCAATATGACCCATGCTTACCAATTACACTAATTAGGCACTACTGTCAACAAGAACTATTGCAACAAAATATCTAGGCAGCACATAAAAGCTTTGGGTCCATAAAGAGATGTGTCATGCTCATGCTGTAAAGATATCAATTCTCCCCAGGTCTAGCTCACAGGTTTCCTAGACCATAATTCCTGGGCTTTAGTTATTTCTGTCTCCTCAGGACCTAGCCCATAGCAGGCACCCAATAAATATTGTTTGGATAAGTGAGGGAGCTCCATATCAACTAAAATCCTAAATGAATTTTTCTAGGAACTAGAAAAGTGAGACCAAAATTCATTTTTAGACAGAAACAGGAAAGAATACCTGAAAAAGAAGGGCTCATGGAAACCTTATGTACCAGATTCAAAACAGGCTACAGATCAACAGGCACACTAAAGCCATAAATCAATGGAAGAGAAAGCGCAGTCAAAAAAGTAGACATACAAAAGAAAAAAAAAAAAAGTAGACCTATGAATTGTATGTTTTAAAAAAGAGAGAAGCATTATAAAACACTGGAAAAGCCACGTATCGTGGTGTTATCTACTTCTGTAAGTAACATCTAACCATACACCTCTTCCCTTCACCTCAAACATCATACTGTTAAATGTGTTTTCAAGCCAATAACCAGTGCCCTTGTCTTAGCTCTGGCCACCACCACTTCCCTCAGTCTGTTCCAGAGCTTCCTAGCTAGCCTCCGTTCACCTTCTCCTCTTTCCCTTCCTCCACCTGCTGCCAGAATCGTCTTCCTAAAGAAAACCGACTTAATTTTCTCGACCTTCTGCATGTAAGGGCTCCCCAGATCCACTGCAATGGTCTGCAAAGCTGGAACAGAAGTCTTTCTAATGATGGTCTTCCACGGAGGAGAACAAAAGCCAGTCAATACTACCTGACTCAAAAAGTTGGGTGTTAGTGGTCATGGGTGATCATGTGTTTGAATTCTGCCATATTGGGGTTGTTTGGGAATTACGATTAATCCTAGCATGTCCAGAAATGTAAAAGCAGTGAGAGTACTGAAAAGGTTATGAGAGAGGACAAACAAGTATAATGGAAAGTAAAGAAACCAAAAGCTGCACTGCGGAAATAATGCCTCAATAGACTTTCCATGTACAGCACAACTGTCTATTCAGGTGTAGATGGACATTCATTTACACGAAGGGAAGAAACCTGAGTATACTGGCTTTAAGGCTTCTTAAACTTTGAAAAACCCATTTACTTCTTCTACTGGATGGAAATGCATCCAGGGACTTGTGCATTGAAAGACCACAGACAATCATTCTGGACTTGAGATCATATGGATCTACACACAACATTTCATTAGGGAATTTGAAAATAAGACCTGGATGGAGTTTTACCACTGTTAAGAGTCAGATATAGTTGTCTTTTTTCAACTTATAGACAAAAAAAAATTAAGTAAAGAATATACTTTTCAGGGTTCTAGGTTCTTTTCTTCTCTCTTGGAACTCTTAATCACCTGTCATCTCCTCCTGCCTGTTACCAACACTGCTAAAGTATCACATGTTAGGAAAGCTTCATTGAGCCCCCAGCACATCTCAGAGATCACAAGCCTGAGCCTCTGCTCCATCTAGCCTAGCACTCACCACAGCTAGTGAAGCAGAAATACTCTGGTATATTTTCCCAAGGTGCAGCTGGGCATGGGTTCAAGTGGCCATTCCAGGCAATGCATCTGAAAGTATCCAATGACCATGTGAAATCCAAGCTGGTACATGTGTAAATGTCCACGCTGACAGGTAACAGGTAGTTGCCTACAAGAATTTCCGTGTAGTTCTGAACATTCATATATTTAAATATTTGTATTTATTTCAGCTTTTGTTTACTTAGTCTACAATTTATGATTTAAACTCTAGGAGGCAAAAACTTGGCTAATCCATGTGGAAGAACACTGAGAAACCATAGAAGAAACGCTGATGAAACATTAAAAGAGAGATCAAATGGACTACTAGATTAGACTATTGATAAGGAAGATACCTAAAAAAGAATTGAGGGAAAGGAGAGGAAGAGAAACATCTTAAGACTAATTAAAAGGAAGAGGCCTATGCAAATAACAAGCTGTGAAATATCAAGACACAGGAAGCAAACCTTACAACCCAGAGCGCTGGGGTGAACTGAATATGTTTTCATTTCATCTGCTACAAATAGGCTCTACCTATTCAAAATCAAGATATGGCATTAATATTTACTTACTAACACCTAAAAGCCACTAGAATAGATACATTTGGGTGTATCTGAATTATCTGTGTGTCTGTCTTCCCACTCAAGTTCCTAGACATAGGTTATATTTTTAACCCTACTGCTGCTGCTGCTAAGTTGCTTCAGTCGTGTGCGACTCTGTGCGACCCCAGAGACGGCAGCCCACCAGGCTCCCCTGTCCCTGGGATTCTCCAGGCAAGAGTACTGGAGTGGGTTGCCATTTCCTTCTCCAATGCACTGAAAGTGAAAAGTGAAAGTGAAGTCGCTCAGCCGTGCTGGACTCTTAGCGACCCCATGGACTGCAGCCCACCAGGCTCCTCTGTCCATGGGATTTTCTAGGCAAAAGAGTACTGGAGTGGGGTGCCATTGCCTTCTCCAATTTTTAACCCTAGCCCCTAGCATTTGACAGGTTCTCAATATACATTGGCTATTTCCAGGTGGCACAGTGGTAAAGAATCCGTCTTCTACTGCAAGAGACATTAAGTTCGATCCCTGGGATGGGAAGATCATCTGGAGGAGGACACGGCAACCCACTCTAGTGTTCTTGCCTGGAGAATCCTACAGACAGGAGCCTGGCAGGCTTCAGACCATAGAGTCGCAAAGAGTCAGACACGACTGAAGCAACTTACCACACACGCGCAATACAAGTTGGTTGAGCTGAATTGATAACTGAACAGTGAAACTGACAACTGAACATTAATTCCATGGCAATTAAATACACAAATGACATACAGAAAACTTGAACGTACAAGGAAACACAAATATAGAGACAACGGTCATTTCAACTTTAGTGGAAAAAATTAAAATAAGTAGTGAATTAAAAAAAAAGACAACATCTGGACTTCCCTAGTGATCCGGTGCTCAGCAGTCCACCTGCCAATGCAGGGGACATGGCTTTGATCCCTGGGCTGGGAAAATTCCACATGCCAAGGAGCAACTAAGCCAGTGTGCCCCAAGTACGGAAGCCCATGCACCTAAAGCCTGTGCCCCGCAGTTAAAGAAGCTATGGCTGTGAGAAGCCCACACACCTCAATGAAGAGTAGCTCCTACTCACCACAACTAGAGAAAGCCTGCATGCAGCAGCAAAGACCCAGCACAACCAAAAATAATTACTTAAAAAAAAAAGATGTCTGGGGCCACGAGGGTGATGATGAGACATGGCGCTCATCCTGTCTTGCATGGTGATGTGCATTCTGGGGGACATACCTGCTGTAAATGTCCTGCAAACGAAATGACCTTGCTGTCATGCTAGCAGGCAATTTACAGCGCATTCCTGCCTGCTCAGTTGCTCAGCTATGTCCAGCTCTTGCGACCCCATGGAGTGCAGCCTGCCAGGCTCCTCTGTCCATGGGATTTCCCAGGCAAGAATACTGGAGTGGGTTCCCATGCCCTTCTCTAGGGGATCTTCCCGACAAAGGGATCGAACCTGTGTTTCCTGCTTGACAGGTGGATTCTTTACCACTGAGCCACCAGGGAACCCCCAATTTGCAGTACAGTGACCACAAAAATACTGATTTCCTATAAATGTATGGAATCAAAACTCCAGAAAATTCATCAGGAAAAAAATAATAATAATTTAGAGGGGAACGGCTAAAATCATTAAAAGAGCGACAGGCCATGTCAAAAGTAAGAGGAGAGCTAGATGTTCCTCAGAAGGGATAAGGACCAGCTCAAGCCAGCAAAGCCAGCTGGAAGGACACTGTAGGTCCAGGTGGAAAAAAAAAAAATGAAAGCTTGAACTAAGGTCATTGGAAGAATGGTCATCAAGGGGCAGAGACCAAGTCAAAAGACACTCAGGAGGCTGACAGATGGTGGTGACAGCCTGGATATGAACAAGGAGGGGTTGGAGGGGGAGGGCGGGCCTGACAGGCGACTGAGTAGGTGTGGTGGCATTCCACGCACTAGGGCAAGAGTCAGCAAGCGCTTCTGTAAAGGGAACAGATGGTAAATGGCATAGGCTCTGTGGGCCAGACGATCACCGTTAAAACTGCTTAGCTCTGCTGCACCAGCGCATGGTTTTGTTTTTTTGTTTTTTTTTTACGAAGCAGGTGGTGGGCAGGATTTGGCCCGCGGGCCAAAGTTTGTTGACCTGGAGACTAGGGAATCCAAGGAAAGGAGACCAATCTGGGGATGAAGTTCAGGAGTTCAATGTTAACAGGACACTTAAAGTGGAGATGTTCAGTCTAGAGACAAAGAGACGCTAGGGCCAGACGCATAAAATCGGGAGTCGTCAGTCATGTGGTGCCAGTGATGGGGCTGGGATCACCTGGGAGAAATGGCCTCAGAAGAGAAGGGATGAAGGGCGCTTCCCTGTCCCAATCCAGGGCAGATGGGCAATGTCACCTCAGCTCACTATGGCCATGAAAAAGATAGACGCATTATAACGAAACCTCCCTTAATTCCTTTATCCTAGAAAGAAGCTCCTATTTTAACACAGGGGTTTCATTCCCTTTTCCAAGGTTGATGACTTTCAAGATTGAGTTTCAATGTCAAAGACGAAAAAGAAAACTTCCCACTGGCTGGAAAATAAGGCAATTCTAAAATAAAATGCCTGTCAACTTTTTAATGTTTCATTTTTATTATGAATTTTATACTTAAAACATCTATCACATGTGTGTGAAGTATAATGAATGATGATAGAACAAATGTTTGGTCCCCCATCTTAAGAAGCAGCGAATTAAGTTCATTATCAAAACACTACTGTCCAAAGTTCATACCATAAGAGTTAATCTTGAAAACCAGAGGTCAAAGCAGGCAGCCCAAGACCAGAGAAAGCCTGAAGTTTTATTTTCTTGGGCCTACAGTAATTTTTTCTTTTCGTTTGTGAGCATTTAAATACCAAGAAATGGCATTCTGGAATATAAATATTATTAAAAAAAGGGGAGATGTGACTACAATGTATGTACATTTCACTACGGCAACAAGTGCAGGAGCTGAGAGCAGATATCCCTTTTTTTTAAGATTCTTTTTTTGCTATGGACCATTTTTAAAGTCTTTACTGAATCTGTCACAATATCGCTTCAGTTTCACGTTTTAGTTTTCTGAATGCCAGGCATGTGGGTTCTTAGCTCCCCAACCAGGGATCAAACCTGCAGCCCCCTGCACTGGAAGGCCAAGTCTTAACCACTGGACTGCCAGGGAGGTCCCAACTGTCCCCTTTAAATAAACATGCCTCACTAGGTTCCTAGTCCTCACCATGCCCTATGCCTTACACCTGTCTACCACTTCACTTACTAATTTTGCTTGCCCGGCATTTGAGTTTGTGACTCCCTCCTTACAGAGTATTAATTGTGGTTCCCAACTTTTTGGAAAATAGTAGACATTATATAAAGCAAAATTTCAGACTCTCTCACCAGGAACGTTACAGGTCCACAGTCCCTTATCTAAACTCTAAAATTAAAAAAAAAAAAAAACCAAACCCTTTTTTTTTTGCAACTCATTTAATAACATAACTTGACCTAAGCTAACACGAAGCTATTTATAATCTTAAGGATTCCATTTAGCATGAAATACATTCATATATTTTGCTATAGAAATATTAACATGTATGATTATGGGCTACTGCCCCAGACAGTACTGGCGATATTATATTTAATAATAACCGAATATGTACAGATTTCTTTAAAATCTGAAAAATTCTGAATTCTGAAGCCCGTCTGACCCCAGAGGTTTTGGATAAAGGACTGTGGGCCTATTATACTTTTGCTATCTACATTTAAGAACACACACGCACATACAAAGCAGATGGGAGTGCAATAATAATATTTTTACATGGATTTATACTTGATTAATTATAATGGCATTTATCTATATGTGAGAAACAGAAATAGAACAATATGCAAAACCATCCACAGTCTGAGAAGAATGCACAGAGCACAGGCTGGCTCTAGGACCTTATGCCAGAGTGTGGGACCCTACACCTGACCCTGGTGAGGTCGGCCATGTACACACTGGGAATCAGGCACAAACTGAAAGTGAAAGTCGCTCACTTCATGCCCGACTCTTTTGCGACCCCATGGACTATGTAGTCCATGGAATTCTCCAGGCCAGAATACTGGAGTAGGGTAGACTTTCCCTTCTCCGGGGGATCTTCCCAACCCAGGGATCGAACCCAGGTCTCCTGCATTGCAGGTGGATTCTTTACCAGCTGAGCCACAAGTGAAGCTCAAGAATACTGGAGTGGGTAGCATATCCATTCTCTAGCGGATCTTCCCAACCCAGGAATCAAACTGGGGTCTCCTGCATTACATACACTATATGATACGAGAAAATGATGCTACGTGACCACATCCTTCGGGGTTTTTTTCCCCCCTCTCATGGTGAATAATGGGTTTTCACTCACCTATAAATACCCTGTTTGCTATTCTAGGATTTCACAATATGTAAAGTATATCACAAGGCCAGATCAGATTCAGAAGAAGCTGCAAAAGTACCAGATTCCTTGCCACCCATGCTCTAAGCAGAGGCTGGATGGAATCCACTCAGATTGGAGCAGAGCACAGCTGCCTTCTCTGTCTCAGAATTACTGTTCAGAGAAAGTCAACATGCATCCTCAGTCGATTCAGCTGTTTCTGACTCTTTGAGACACCATGGATGATAGTCCAGCAGGCTCTCCTGTCCATGGGATTCTCCAGGCAATCCCAAGGGCATTGCCATGCTCTCCTCCAGGGGATCTTGCCAACCCAGGGTTCAAACCCAAGTCTCCCATGTCTCCTGCATTTGCAGGCATATTCTTTACCAGCAGGACCACCTGGGAAGCCCAGAGCAGGTGAGGGATGTAGTGTGTGATGCTGACAAGAGCAAGGAAGGGCTGTCTCGTAAAAGAGGGACAAGATGGCGTCTGTGTGGCTCCAGAGGGCTATTCTGGGTGCATGGGTAGAGGAGTATTGTTGACTCACCTTTAGAATTTAGCGCTGCCCACCTGGGCGGGGGAGGAGGTCTGTAGATATCTGTGACCTTCAGGGAGGGTCGGCAAAGACTGTATTGGGGTGACCAAAAAGTTCATTCGGATTTTTCCGTGACATCTTCAGGAAAACCCAGAACGAACTTTTGGGCCAACCCAATAACAGACTAAAACAAGCCAGGTAGGGACTGGGCGGGACTGGGCGGAACAGGAGCCCAGCTCCTGCCTCCTGTACTCGGGAGGGGCGGCAGGCACTGCCAGGTCTTATGAGATTTTACAAGCTGCTGGAAATCCAGGTTTTCATATGAAAGCTTCTCATTTTTAAGTAGGAGCCAGTGAAGACTCCAGTATTCTTTGCCTGGAGAATCCCCATGGACAGAGGAGCCTGGCCTGCTACAGTCCATGGCCTCAGAAAGAGTCGGACACGACCCAGCAACTAAGCATAGCACAACAAAGCCTCCGAGCTCCCAAAGCAGGGGGCCCGTGCTCGATCCCTGGTTGGGAAAACAGATCCTGCACGCTGCAGCTAAGATCCAGAGTGCCACAACTAAGACCTGGTGCAGCCAAAGAAACAAATGAAATATATTTTTAAAAATAGATAAAAATATGAGCCAATGATTGCTTAAAAAAAAAAAAAAAGCACTGGATAGGCCAAAGAGAACACACTGGTGCCTTGATTTGGATAATTCACATGTCCAGACCCTGGAAGGACTAGAACAGGCTTTGTCAGTCTCAGCAGTCTTGAATTTGGAATCAGATAAGTCTGGGCTGTGAGGCTCTCAGGTCAGGTGCCTTGTAGCATACGTAGCAGCCTCCTAGGACTCTACCTACCGCTCCCCCAATCAAGTCAGGACAATCAAAAAACAGTCTCCAGATGTCGCCAAATGTTCCCCAGGGGGTAAAACCATACCTGGTAAGAGCCACTAAACTACAGTAATATCCACCTTTCAGCCTCAAGGATTTTAACAAAAGCATCACTCACGACTCAAACAAGTTTCTTACCTAAGAGTTCCCCCATGAAGTATGAATTTACAGCTGCTTTGGAACTAGAATCCAGAGTTTAAATCTGTCATTTACTAGCTTGATGACCTCTCTGAGTTCTGGCTTCCTTATCATTATATCAGGAACAAATAACATCACCTCTTTGAGTTACTGAAAGAGGGCGACAGGATAATTTATGCAAAGCACTGAGCCCAGCAGCTTAATAAGCACCAAGGACATTTAATAAACATTAATCCTTCCCTGGTGAAAAGGCAGCCCAGATTGTGTAGTGGGAAGCACATGGGATCCAGAGTCAGAAGCCCAGGACTCAAGTCATGCCTCAGCCTCTTAGTAGCTGTATGAACCTGGCAAGTCATTTCCCTCTTTCTAAAATAGAAATGATCATTGCCAGTAGCAAGAACCAAGCCAGGTGGTTGGGTACTATGCTGTGTGCTTAGGTGCTCAGTCGTGTCTGACTCTTTGCGACCCAACTGACTGCCGTCTGCCAGGCTCCTCTGTCCATGGTGATTCTCCAGGCAAGAATACTGGAGTGGGTTGCCATGCCCTCCTCCAGGGGATCTTCCTAACCCAAGCATCAAACCCAGGTCTCATGCATAGCAGGCGGATTCTTTATCATTTGAGCCACCAGGGAAGCCCTGGTTTGGTACAGCACTTGGTAAAGCAACTAGAGACAAGCTGACGAATAATACTATCAAATCTTTTAAAGATTTCCATCCTGGTGGCTTGGCGTAAATAATTCGCCTGCAATGAGGGAAACCACCTGCAATGCAGGAGATGTGTGTTCTATTCCTGGGCCAGGAAGAACCCCTGGAGAAGGAAACAGCGACCCACTGCAGTTGCTTGCCTGGAAAATCTCACGGACAGAGGAGCCTGGCAGGCTACAGTCCATGAGGTTGCAGGAGTCAGGTATGACTTAATGACTAAACCACCCACATAAAGGAAAGAATGAGCTCTTCAACAAATCCAAAGAACCGAGAATGTAATAATATCAGGGTGTGTGTTAGTTGTTCAGTCATGTCCAACTCTTTGCGACCGCATGGACTATAGCCCACCAGGCTCCTCTGTCCATGGATTCTCCAGGCAAGAATATTGGAGTGGGTTGCCATTTCCTTCTCCAATTATATCAGGGTAAGGTACAGGAAAAATAAGAAAAATAATAATAGGGATCCTGAACTCCCGGGTCCTTCTAGACAAGCAATTGGCAGCTGGTGACCCACAGGCCAAATCTGGCCAATGATGGATTTTGTTTGCCCCAGCATCACAGTGATTGTCTCATTTGCATTAAATACCACCTAAACTTTCATTAAAATCCAGATTTCAGGCTTTTCTGGAAAGTCGCAAAGGTTGAGTCACTCTGGGCCCATATTCTCATTTGCCCTTTTGGGGGGCGGGGAGGGGCACGCCCCCAACCCTTACCTGTCTTCAGTCACTCATTTATTTTACTCGTCTGGCCCCTCTAGGTATTTGAGTTTGTAACCTTGGCTTATCGCAAAAGCTTTGAACCTCCAGGGAGTACTTCAGTCAAGGCAGGAACCCACACCCAATGAGACACTCCCTCCCAGAGCCTCACCTAGGTCATAACTCTCCTGGTTAGTCCTTCAGATTCCTTTTCTCCTGGACACTCAGACCTCATAACTAAACGTTCCTCGAGGTCCTCATCCCGTGTACACTTTCCTCCTGGCAGGGCATCACCTCCTCCAAATCGCCACCTGTGTCCACTGGATTATCTGCACCAAGGATTTTCAAAGAACAAAATGCCTGCTTCTTGCTGCTGCTGTGCTGGGCTGTGCTCAGTCATGTCCAACTCTTTGCGACCCCGTGGGCTGTCCGGGCTCCTCTGTCCAGGGAATCAGACTACGAAAGACCTGACATGATGTTTCTTGTTTCCCGGTTTCCCTTGGGGAGCCAGTGCTCCCCCACTCTCAGTCCCTAAGGTTTAGATGGGCATTTACTCCACACTCATTTCCAGGGAGAAGCAGGGGACACAGTCAGAAGCACGGAGTCAATTGTGGGCCTTGGAGACAGTGACTGGGAGAAAGGTTTTTCCATCCTTCTGGGACTGGAACTGAGGACGATGGAGGGTGGGGGTGGGGAGGGGTCTTTCTGTGGACCCAGCTTGTCCGGAGAGTGATCCAGCCCAGCCTGAAGCCAGACTCCTTTTGGATATTTTTTGGTCACATATAAGCCAATTAATTCCCATCTTCACTTATGGCAGCTTGAAATGGGTTTTCATACTACCAAGGGCTGCTGCTGCTGCTAAGTAGCTTCAGTTGTGTCCGACTCTGTGCTACCCCAGAGACGGCAGCCCACCAGACTCCCCTGTCCCTGAGATTCTCCAGGCAAGAAGGAGTGGGTTGCCACTGCCTTCTCCAATGCATGAAAGTGAAAAGTGAAAGTGAAGTTGCTCAGTTGTGTCCCACTCCTAGCGACGCCATGGACTGCAGCCCACCAGGCTCCTCATTAATACAAAAGAAATCTGAAAGTGCTTGAAGATGAAAACAAAGCCAAAAGGCTTTGCCCAAGCTTTCTTCTGTTTTCTGTTACCTTCCCCCATCCAATAAGAACCAGCATTAGCCAGCCCTCTGAAAGCACGTATCTCAGGGTAACAATTATTTCTTTGCTTGCCTATCTCTTCCACAAAAGTATTGAGCTCCTTCAGGGCAGAAACAGGGAGGCAGAAATAGACTCCAATACCTCACATACTCACACACAGTTTGGGCCCAACAATTGTTAAATAGATGAATGAACAAAAGGCAGAGAGCACAAAAGAACCATCCTCATTGTCTCCTTTGGGACACCCACCTCAGGAGACCACCTCATTTGAACCACCTTCTGAAACAGACTCATCCATCCATTACAAACAAATTGCATCATGAGAACTCACTCCTTCCAGCCATTACTAATTCTCCCACATGTCGGTCCCATGGAACCTCACTATGGGGTTACTCACAAGGTCCTCATTCTGCAAAGAGAATATTTCATCGCATGACACCACCTAGAACTACAAACTGACAGTACACACTGTGGGCAAGTCATTCACACATACAACTTCATTCTTTAGTGAGTGTGTGTGTTTTAGCCTTTGTTTTGACCCCAATACATCCAGAAGCCTGGTTCTGATATCCACTAACTAGCTGCTTCTGCCCAATAACAATTTCAGGCTCTCTCCTGCCTCCTCCATCTTTCCTCCCTAGTCCTTTACAATTACTTAAGTTGGGGGCGGGGGTGGGGGAGACAAACATATATAGGAAATCAACAACAGTAAAGCAACAGGTTCCCCAGTAAAAACTGTTTTGACTTTAGGTGCATAATTTCCACACCCTTAATACTACTGTATAGCTGCAGCCTACACTGCATCAAGCAATAAAGATTTTCAGAGCCAAAGGTCAGAGCCAGAATTACAGTCCTAGGGTGAGTCACATCACTCCACTCATTCTATCCAGTTCTCGTTTTCCCATACCACTTGAACAATCTAGTGAGAACTGGATTTACATTCATTTGACAATGTTTATTGAGGATCTGCCAAGTGATAGGAACCACAGAAGATCCTGGGAATCAAAGAAGAAAGGGTAAACATTCTTAAATGTTTAGCGTGATGAAGTAAAGAAGCAATTACATGATGGCGAAACAGGTGCTGTATGGGATTAGGAAAGAGCCAAGGAGGGACATCCAAACTTTGTCCCAGAGAAGGCCTTTTAGAGGCAGAGACCTTTCCAAGGAGACCTGAGGAACAAGTGGGAGGTGACCTAGGGCAGGTGTGGTAAAAGAGATTTCTTTGTGATAGTTCCAAGTAGAGGCTAATACGTAAGAAAAGTATAGCCTCCACTGAAAACTGAAAGTAGACAAGACGGTTAGAATTTAAAAGTATAAAAAGAGAAGCTGCGACAGAGGAAGCAGGGGCCAAAGACACCCTGAACAGTTTCCCTGAACCAACTTTGCAGCTTTTAAAGCCTCAGAACTTTGTTTAAAAAAAAAAAAATCACTTGCTTGATACAATGTATGAACAGGCCAAATGACTCTGGGACAAATGCATCTTGACACTCACTAAATATTGATTCCCTGATGCATGTTCCTGAGAACACTAAGAGGGGTAGAAAATTCACAGAATTATCTTGTAATTCATTCCCAGATTCTTGACTGAAACATGAGCCATCA
This sequence comes from Ovis aries, assembly GCF_016772045.2. Classification (NCBI taxonomy): domain Eukaryota; kingdom Metazoa; phylum Chordata; class Mammalia; order Artiodactyla; family Bovidae; genus Ovis; species Ovis aries. The sequence continues at coordinate 23,206,403 of NC_056077.1, forward strand.
CCAATACTCTCTCCTGGTAGCTTAGCCATGAAGAATTCACCTGTGATGCAGGAGACTGCCTGCAATGCAGGAGACATGGAAGACTCCCCCAGAGAAGGAAATGGCACCCCACTCCAGTACCCTTGCCTGGAAAATCCCATGGACGGAGAAGCGTGGTAGGCTACAGTCCATGGGGTTGCAAAGAGTTGGACACGAATGAGCCACTTCACTTTCCAGTATTCCGGCCTGGGAAATCCCATGGACAGAGGAGCCTGGCAGGCTACAGTCCACCGTCGCAAATCCGACACGACATAGCGACTCAACCGCCACCACCACAATACATTGTCAACCTTCCTCTCCACGTTATTTCTATCATTTCCCCACAAATAACAGAAAACAAGGCACATCTAGGCTTTAGCCTAGACAGGAATTAACTCTGGAAAAAGGATAAATGCACCCCAAGCTAACAGGGTGGGGAGCCAAAAAGACCCAAACAACAAAACTAAGCAAAAAAGTTGAGGGAAACGAAACAGTAAAGAGCACATTTAGAAAACTCAAGAGGAAGTAAAAGTATTTTCATACACACACGCAAAAAAGAAGTGTGCCACGTGCTTTGGCCAAACCAAACTCCCCCTTTGACTCAACTGCTGAAAAAAAAAGAAGTCAACGCGGTGAAAAAAGATTCCCGCATTCATCTCTCTTCCCAGAATAAACAGCAAAACCGATACCATACAGCTAACTTGCCCTGGATAGACCTTGAAAAATCTGCCCCAGGTAACACAGCACATGACAGTCATCTTCAGAAGCTCTCAAGACCACAGACCAGTCCTGTCCCAATGGCCGGATCCTCTACTAACTCTGTTCTCTCCTGTCATTTCAGAATCAAGGCTTGCCAAGCAGTCAAGGAATCCCAAAGAAGCAAGGGAGCAGGAGCTGCTTCCAAACCCAAAGTGAGAAAGACTTTTAAAATGATACTTATTTTTAAACTGGGGCTAGGCGTTTCCAGAATCCTTTTCTCCTAATTACCCCCACCCCCCACCCAAGCTTTTTTAAATGTAAGCTGTGCAGTTCATATTCGCTTCTGGTCTAGAGACGGCACCACCTCGCAGCTCCCTCAAAGGGCGTTCTGAAACTCACTAGGCAGATCCGCTGGGCTTATGACCCTTGCTTCTTGACTGCTCGCCCCCACCATCCCCCGCCCCCAGACACTTGCAAGTGAGGTTTTGCAGCAGGGGGGCCACTCGGAAAGGCTGGGAATGCAGCCCCCAAGCCCGGCAGCCTCGGACACACCACTGATCCGAGTTGCAGCCCCAGGCGGCGGCCCGGGGCTGCCAGATCCCGGGGTAGGGAAAGACGAGGGGCAGTTCCAGTCCCAGGAGGGCGATGCTCCGCGGGGCAGTGGGGACCCGAGGGGTAGGAGCGGGAGGCGCGGCCCGCCCGCCCGGTCTCCGGGGGCCAGGCGGCGGCCCAGAGCGGGCCTCCAGGCCGCGGCGTGGCGCAGACCCCGACCCTGGGCCCCGCCGGCCTCGGGCGGAGCCTCAGCCTGGCCCGTAGCGGCGGGGCGCGCGGAAGAAGCCGGTCCGCCCCCGCGACCGCGACCCCCGGCCCGCGCGACCCCCGGCGGCCCGGCGCGGCGCACTCGCCTGCCCACGGTCTGGTTGGCCAGCTGCTTCATGCGGTTGAACTGCTTCTTCATGGCGGCGGCGGCGGCGGCGGCGGCCCGCGGGGCTCCGGCCGGGCAGGACGGGGGACGGCCTGGCGGCTCCTACATCGCTTCCCGGCCGAGGCGCGGCGGCGGCGGCACGGCTCCCCAGGCCTGCGGCCCCGCCCTCGCCGCGTCACTTCCAGCGGCGCCGCCCGCCGGCTCGGCCGGGTCGGGGCGGGCGAGGAGCTCCAGGCCGCAGGCGGCGCGCGGCCAGGCCTCCGCCGCCCGCCTGCCCGGGGGCCGCGTGGTCCCCACGCCTCCAGGTGGTTCCCTGGGCCCGGCGACGCGCGGCCGCCCGGGGCCCCGCGGTCCACCCGGACCTCGGCGTGCTTGTGCTTCCGCTCAGCGAATATTAATATTAAATATTAATATATAACTCACTTCCCAGACTAGATCGCAAACACGCGGTGGGCAAAGCAGACACAAAGAGCGGACACAAAAAGTCACCCTCGGGACTAGACCCCCGGGCAGGGCTCTCGGAGGTGGGGGCGGGGGGAGTGTTGCGCGAAGGGAAACGGGATAGGAGCTTTGGGACGATGGAAACGGTCCAAGTCTTTATCAGGGCCGTGCTTATGCGCGGGTGTAGACGTTTGTCAAAATACAGCAACTTGGATTCTTAAGACGGACGCGTGTCTCTATGTACATGTTACCTCGATTTTTTTTTCAAGAAAAAAAAAAATAGTTGCGTGAAACAAGCTTCAGGACTGTGTGTATGAGATGCCATTTAGTAAAAAAGTCAGAGGCAATTAAATATATTTTATTCCTATTTGAATACTATTACTGTAGTGCTGCTTCTCTTTTATTGATTTAAATCTACCTTGAATGTCACTCCATATCATAAAGAAGAGAAAAAGAGAAAAAGACAGGTGTGCTTTCTATGAACATGCGCTCACCGATGGCGCCGTCAGAGCTGCGGTGATGGTCTCCGGTCCAGGGGACCGGGGTGTTACCGGCCCTGGGAAAATCACGCAAGCAGAGAAGTGCCCGACCCTAGCGCTGGGAAGTTGTGAGGATGAGCAGACGCCCGAGCGGGGACACGTCACAGGAGATAGGTTCTTTGTCAGGTCACAGGCCATGCCTGGGGCTCCGAGGGTTCTATAGAGGGGCCTTCTCAGCCCACGTTGCCTAGAAACTCCTCATTTTTTTCTTAACCTCGAGCTGGTCAGCAGTGAGGCTGTCCGACTCCGCTGGATCCTTTTCGCAGGACAGATCAGGTCAGTTTTACGACCTGTGACAATGTCCTGGTTTGGTGGCCTTGGCTCCAGCTTAGGCCATTCCCTGGGGCAAGTGGGTGGTACTATGGCCTTTTTAACAGACTGTGTTTCTAGTTTCACAAAAGATGTGCTGAGGAAGGGAGCTGAAAAGGTAGAAGAACTCCCTGACTCTGCAAGAGAGGAGGTTGTCGACTTTCAATCAGTCTTAAAATCAGAGATTGAGAGGCTTCGAATTCTTTGTAGCGATCTAGAAGAGAAGTATGAAGCCTCAGAGCTTCAGCTGAAGCAGCAAACTGCTAGCTACAGACATCAGTTACACCAGAAAGACGTAGAAATCAGACTTCTGACAGCAAGACAGGTAGCAATGAAGGATCAGTTGCTAAAGCTGCAGTCAGTCATCCACTCAGTAAATCTTCAGGATAGCTTTCAGCCCTCAACTCCTGCACCCTCTTCACTGGGTTATGATGTCTATCAGCATGCTTTAGCTTTCCAGAATGATGATATGGACTTCGCTGATCTAATTTGGTCACAACAAGAAATAAATAGATTGTCAAATGAAGTTTTAAGACTTGAGGCTGATGTCAGCCATTGGAGACATTGTGCTCAAACTTCTACAGCACATGGAGCAGATAGTTCTAATCTAAAGGAAATCTATAAACTGCAAAATACTATCAAGGAACTTGAACAGACTCGAAATAAGGAAATTGATGACCATCAACTTGAAATGGCAGTACTGCAGGAAATTCATCAGCAGAAACTGGCAGAAATAAGTGGCAGGCATCGAAAACAATTAAAGGATTACGAGGAGATGATTCATGATATGCAAAAAGCCATTCAAGTCCTAGCCACTGAAAAAGTAGCATCTACCAAGAAAACCAAAGGACTTGAGATTAGGGTAAAATACCTTAAAAAAAAATTGTCTTCTGTAGAAAAGGAAATGGATGCTTCAGTTAGAGAACAAGACCAGATAAATGAAATGAAGAAAAGACTTAAAAAAGGTGAGTTGAAGCCTTCTACTAAGAAGCATAGTGATGCTGCGACAGAAAAGGAAAAAGTTCTTCCACAGAGAACATCCCTGGAAGAAGCTTCCAGACAACAACAGCCACTGTCTGATGCTGAAAATGAAATGATGAGATTAAGTAGTTTGAAGCAGAACGAAAATCTCATTGAAGAGAACCTGAAGCTTCAAAAACGAGCCCAAGTTTTAGAAAAAGAAAATTCATTATTAAATGGAGAAAAGGAACAACTTCAACCCTCACTTGTCAGACTGAGCAATGAATATGAACCCATTAAAAGCTCAACTATCAGACACGTGAGCTTGGATTCAGAAGTACCTCATTTAAGATAGAACTTGGAAATCAAGGAAGGAAAACTCATTGTCACTGCTGAAAAGAAATTACTGATCCCTGAGTTAGGAGAGTTGGACAGGCAGAAACAAAAAACGACAATGTGAGTGGTTTTGATGAAAGATCAGAAATCCAAAAAAAATGAAGGAGATGGCATCATCAGTAAACTAAAACAAGATCTAGAATGTGGAAAAAAAGAGCGTTCGTCAACTTGAAGATGATAAAATGAACATTACCAAAGAGTTGGATGGGCAAAAAGAAAAGTTAATTCATTAAAAAATGCAAAAAGGACAGTTAGAAGCAGAATTGTGTCAGGCAGCACAGAGGCTATTGGAAGAAAGGAGGAAGTCTGAGCAAGCTATTAAAAAACCGTCAAGTACAGAGGACCCAGACAGCTCGGCCTAATAGCTGGAGTGTGAGGGTTTGGTTAAACTTGGTCAAGAGAAATACTGTTGAGCAGATGATTGCTGACCACAAAGAAACCAAAGAAATTTTGTCATCTAGTTTAGAAGAGTGGAAGCAGTTGAAACAACATAAGGAAGAAAGACATTTTTATTGAAAAACTTCAAGGAGGTCCACAGCTTCAGGAGGAGTTAAATCAGTATACTCAAGCCTTAAGAAAAATGGAAAATTTACAGTAAACCATAGTGGAAAAAGCCAAAAGTCTTGAATCCATGAGAGAAGAAATTAATCATCTGAAAGAAGAATTGGATCAACTGAGGGGAGAACACAGTCAAACCGCAACGATTAACCCTAAAACTGTTCCAGAAATAGAATCTGAGGACTCTCCATGGAGCACAGTTGAAGATAATCTTGAAATTAAATCTCATCAAAAGAAATAGAAAGATCTCAGATAACAACGTGAGCAAATGAATATTAAACACAATCAGCTCTTTTCCGCCCAAGGGGAGGAAATCGGAAATTTGCAAAATGCAACAGAACAAATCAAAACCCAGTTGCCTGAAGAATCTCAGTATATGCCAGTAGAAAGCTGTGACATTTTTCGAGTAACAGAAATTCAGAGTCTTCACATAGAAAACGGAAGTGAAAAGCATGACTGATCTAAAGCTGAAACTGAAAGATTATCACAAGAAATAACAAAAATTGGAGATAAAACTTCTAACTGAAAAAAATACTCTTTTAACTGAACAGATTGATCAGCTGTCCCATGGTGAGAATGGTAAGCTAACTCAGCTCATCTGGCAAAAAGATTTGGAGATACGGTTTCTTTGTATGAAAGTATCTTCAGCTTCTTCCAGTGGCCAAGGTAATGAAGAGATTCATCAATTGCAAGCATATGCTTTGGAAAGAGAACAAATGTTAGCTGTTTTAGATGAGAAAACTAGGGAAAATAATCGTCTTACAAGAGAAACTTTCAGAATGATAGATATTATTGTGGCCAAAGAAGCTGACCTCCTGAAACTCAAAGATGCCACCACAGAACTCTCCACCAGATTTCTCTAACATATCCTGAACATATACAAACATATCCTGAAATATGTTTAGAGAATATTTGTTTAGAGAAACGATCAGGATATGTTTAGAGAAACGATCCAGAATTCATCCCACATGGTTCGAGAAAGACATTGAAACTGATGCTTTGACTCAGAAATGTCAGACTTTACTGACAACAGTGCAAACGTCCAGCAATGGTGGTAGGTGAGAGATGTTCATATAGATCCATTTGAGGAGCTTCTATAGGAACGTGATAAATTGAGACAGCAGGTGAAGATGCTAGAAGAATGGAAAGAGCCCGTGATGGCCTGGTACAGAATATGCAGTGTGGGTCAACCAGTCTTCAAAAAGAACTTCATCAATTTCAGGCACCGGTTTCAGTTGACAAGGTTAATAATTCTAAACTACAGATGAACTGTACTGACCTGATCAAAATGACGAAAGGAATAAAATCCAACTCAAAAACTTGGAGCAGCAGGTGGCACAAATTAATCTCAGCCTAGAGCAGCTTTGCAGTGCCAAAGGCTTTCTCTTTGGAGTGTCTGACCTGATTTTACCACAGCCTTCTGAAGAACCACTTAGCTCCACGTCAGCAGCCTCTCTTAAGGCAGTTAAAGCTGATGAATTGAGTGACTCTTCCAAAATGCTCAAAGAAGAGATTGGAGAGTTAAGAAAATTAATGGAGGAAAAAGATGCAACCATTAGAACCCTCCAGGAAGATAATCAGAGTTTGTTCAATTCCATCGCAGACGGTTCAGAACTAGAAAGAAAGCGACATGAACAAGTGGATTCAGAAATGTAGCAGCTACAGGAGAAACAGAGTAACTTTCAAAACTTTAGGAAAAGGAGTTTTTAATCCAAGCCAAAAGTGATGAATTACTTTGCTTAAGTGAAAATTTCACTAATAAAGTGAGTGAAAAACGACCTTTTGAAGCAGGCAGTAATCAACCTGAAGGAGATAGCAGTTGGCGTTAAATCAGAGATGTGTCAACTAGAAGAGGAAAAGGAAAAAATAGTAGAGACATCTAGGGAAAAGGAAACAGAAAATCAAGCATTGCAAGAGACAAATATGCAGCTGTCTATGATGTGGAGAGAGAAAAAATTGGAATGTTTTACAATGGAGGAGAAGGCGCTTGCTTTTGAGCATTGGTTCAAAGGAACAGAACAAGGCAAAACAGGAAATAAGTCATTTTTTAAATGTAGTGACATCGATGCAAGAAAAGACACGTTTCGACAGGAGAGAAATGAAGCCATACTGGTACTAAAACAGAAATAAATGGAAAACCATGCCCTCCAGACAGAGGTTCAACATTGACACAGCAAAGATCTACGCTTAAAGCAGGAACAGGAGAGAGTGCATAATGGGCTGTAGAAGCAGAAGTGTCTTATAACTGCGAGGCTTTGGCTGCAGAAGACAGAGTGGCTAAACTAAGAATGGAAGTCACCGCACTGGAGGAAAAGTTCCTTCTGTCTTCTAACGCAATGGAAAGTGCAAATCAACAAGACAGTTTGCAGACAGAGTCGTTGAAGGAACAAGTGACTATCACCCCAACACAGAGAGATGACGCTTTGAGACAGCTTTCTGTGTCGTGAGAGCAAGTAAAGGAGGATGCCCAAGCACTAGCTAACCTGAAGGTGGTAGCCGCAGAATGGATGGCAAAGGTAGATAAACCTAGAAGGGAAATTAACATTGGCACAAGGACATCAGGAGAAAGTGAATGCTGCCTGGAATCTAAAGGAAGAAAAAATTAAAGATCTGAAAAAAACAAAATGAGGTCCAACAGGAAGTGCTGGATGAGATGCAGAAGAAGTTGATGAAGTTACTAAGTAATGCAGAAGAAGTTGACAAGAGCCTCATGAGAAACATCCTCGTAGGGTCTTTTCAAACACCGAAAACAACATCACGAAGTGTTGCAGATAATGGGTAACACCCTGGGTATCACAAAGGAAGAAATCGGTGTGATTGTGAATGAAGAGCAAGGCAGTGGTACCCTATGGATGACTGGCTGACTTGGAACAAAAAGTGTCCCCAGCACACCTCTGAGACCAAATCAGCAACCAAAGACGAAGAATTCTTTCTTGGAGCTCTGTTAAATTTCTCAAAACAGAATCTCATCTCACTCTTCTGCCACTCAAACCAAAGTCTTTGGGTTCACCAGGAAATAAAAAATTACCTAAAAATGTACCACCAAGTCTTAAAACTATCTCAGAATCCACATCCCCCAAACCAGATGTGAATCAACATTCACAGCTATCTCTCTGACTAACCCACCCAGACCTAAAAGCGCTGAGCATCTTCTTTTAAATGCATTTAAAAGCATCTTCTTTTAAATGCTATTACTGATGTTTTGCCTACGTACCCACCTTTGGTTCTGTCACCTGGCAAGAGGGCTGGAGATGTGTCAAAAGACTTTTCAAAGCCATAGATGATTCTTCAGAGACGAGAAACTAAGCTACTTCAAAAAACCAAAGTCACTGTGTTTATGTGCCTTACCAGAGCATGACTTTTCAGAGTCACTTTGTTTAATAAAAATATCAATACTTTTAAAATAAAAGGGTATATTTTAAGGACTTCAAAGATAATTACTTTTTTTTTTTTCCCTCCCTCCCCAGATAATTACTTTTTATGAGACTTCAACAGTAACTTTTTATGAGAAAGGGCCTGGGTGGGATTGGAGGCTGTGGCCAAGGGATGCTTCAAATAGTGTTTGTTATGCTTTGACTTTTTAAAGTAAGAAGCAGGTACTTATGTAGACTTTGGGAAATTAAAATATTACCTTTTGTTAATGTTCAAAATGGGACTTCCCATGTGGCGCTAGTGGTAAAGAGCCTGCCTGCCAATGCAGGAGACCCAAGAGGCACAGTTTCAATCCCTGGGTTGGGAAGATCCCTTGGAGGAGGAAATGGCAATGTACTCCAGTATTCTTGCCTGGGAAATCCCATGGACAGAGGAACCTGGCAGGCTACAGTCCATGGGGTCGCAAAGAGTCGGACATGACTAAGCACATACACAGAGAATGTTCAAAATGATAGAATATACAAGTGTACAGTCTTTGTATAAGAAAAAAGGTGGACAGCCCAAAAGTACAAGATGCATAACATTTTTAAGAATGAAAGGTTACTTTTCCTGGCTAAGTCCCACTCCTCTTTTCATTTCCTGTTGCTATTGCGCTAAGTCGCTTCAGTCGTGTCTGACTCTGTGCAACCCTATGGACTGCAGCCTGCCAGGCTCCTCTGTCCATGGGATTCTCTGCGCAAGAGCACTGGAATGGGTTGCCTTGACCCCCTCCAGAGGATCTTCCTGGCTTAGGAATCAAACCTGCATCCCTTATATCTCCTGCATTAGCAGGTGGGTTCTTTACCATTAGCGCCACCTGGAAAACCCTTCATTGCCTGGGAAACTACCCTATTAGTAAACTGTATTCTCTCAGGCTTTTTAGAAATATTTGCATATTTGTGTATGTTCTCTGACTTGTTTTTTTTTAAACAAACAAACAAACAAACACTACACCTTAGAGATCTTTCCAGGTGTGAATGAATTCCCTCCTACCCTTTTTCAAAAGCAGCAGTTAGTTTGCTGTGTAGATGTACCCTAATTCTTTTAACTAGCTCCTATTAATCATCATTTAAGCAGTTTGTATCCTCAAAACGATCATGGCCATAAGCAACTCTCTTGCCCATTTCCTTAAGAACCACCCCAAACTGTCATCACTTTCCTGAAGTATGTCTTATGCCCTCTTGCAGACACTGGAGGCCAGCAGTCAGGAACTCCCAATTTCCCACACCCCCTTCCTATATTTAACCATCTACTCACTTCCCTCCACTTCTACTTCCCCGCTTTTCTTGTAGAAGACAAGGGATCCAGCTTTGCAATTAAAGTCTAATCGCTCCATTGTGCCCCAGAAACTATCCACTCAGACTTTTTCAAAGACTTCATTCCGTTGATTTTCCTTCCGGCCTTATCTTTTGCCTGTCTCTTTCCCCTGAGCTTCAGCGCCTGTCCAAGTCACTCCAGCAAGCAAGCCTTACCTTTCTGCTCTTTCAGCTACCACCATCTCTCTTTATCTTTCACAACAAAGGTTCTGAAAAAAATTCTCCGCTCCTCCCCACCATCTCATTTCTCACTGACTTTTTAAAAAATTATTTTATTTGTGGCCGTGCTTGGTCTTTGTGGCTGTGCGGGCTTTCTCTAGTTGCGGTGCTCTAGCTTCTCACTGTGGTGGCTTCTCTTGTTGCAGAGCAGGGCTCCAGGACATGCGGGTTTCAGTAGTTGCAGCACACGGGTTTAGTTGCTCTGCAGCATGAAGCATCTTCCCAGACCAGGGATCGAACCTGCGGCCCTTGCATTGGCCGGTGGATTCTTATTCACTCCGCTACCAGGGAAGTCCTCACGGACTTCTTTTTGAAAGCACCACAAAATCTTGTCTCAATGTCCCAGGTATTTTCTAATGCATTAGAAAGTAGTCTTCTTATTTCCCTAAACTCTCAGTGGTGGTGGTGATTTAGTCGCTAAGTTGTGTCCAGCTCTCATGATCACATGGACTATGTAGCCTGCCAGGCTCCTCTGGCCATGGGATTTTCCAGGCAAGAATACTGGAGTGGTTTGCCGTTTCCTTCTAATGCATTAGAAAGCAGTCTTCTTATTTCCCTAAACTCTCGGTGATATCTGGTAAATGTTAGCCCCATCTTCATTCTTAAAAGTTCTCTCCACCTTCTTTCTTTTGGAGATGCTACTCTCCTTAAGTTCCTTTCCTAACATCAGACTCTTCTTTCTCTGCTTCTTCTCTGTGACTTCTTCTTTGGATCACCTTTTTTTTTTTTTTTTCTTTTGAACTTTTTATATTGTATTGGGGTATAGCTGATTAACAATGTTATAGTTTCAGGTGAAGAGCAAAGGGACTCAGCCATACACATACACGTATTCAGTCTTCCGCAAACTCTCCTCCCATCCAGGCTGCCACCTAACAGTGAGCAGAGTTCCCCGTGCTCTACAGCAGGTTCTTTGGACAACTTCTTGATAGATTTGTTCTCTAAGGTACCACCTTCAGCTAATTGCACCTCCCTGTGGTCTCAGGGCAAGCTCATCCCCTCTACTTTCACCTGGACGCTGATGATGACTTCTGAATGCCTATATTTGACCTCCCCTTTCTCCTGACTCCATACTGACTTATCTGATTGTCTGCTGGACACCTCTGTCAGGATGTCCGTGGGCTTCTCAAAATCAACGTGTCCAAAGGGGAACTCAGGATCTTCCTTCAGAATCCTCCTCCGTTCCTTTATCATCTCCTAAAACCCGTGTCCATCTTGTCACCCAAGCAAGAAGCATCAGAGTCATGATTGAGCTTTTTGTCTCCCCTGCTCCATATCCAACCAACTACCAAATGGCCCTCAATTCCTTCCTTTCCTGTCTCTTCCATGAACTAGTACAGTAGGCTCCTCACAGGTCTTGCTGGCGCCACTCCTGGGTCTCCTTGAGTCCATTTTGCAGACATCGGTAAAGCTGAACTTTCTAACATAAAGATCTGATGATACTTCCCAGCTTTAAATTACGGTTAGGTGTCCCCACTGCCTGGAGCCAAACTTTAACAAAGTAACCAAAGCAAAGGTTACCAAAGTAACCTTACTTCCTACTCCTCAACCACCCACAGGCCACCCTCCAGCTATATGTGACTTCTTGCAAACCCAGACAGACTATTACCCGGATAACTTCAAGCCCACGAGCTTGATCATAGCAGGATAACACTTCCCAAAGAGTGCAGATCAAAGAAGTGTCTCATTTACTTCCTTTCCACCCATTGTGGGGAAGGGCATTCCTGCTCTAGAGTTATGACAAGGGCCCAACACTGAACAGATAAGCCCTCCAGCACTTTACTATACTTATACTTGTAGCCCAGGGAAGGACATTCCAACACCGTGTATGGCCAGAGAGTCTGCACTTGGGAAAAGAGTGAACAAGCAGGGGCTTTAGAGGGAGGACTTTGGAGGAACAAGAGGTTGGAGATATCTTTAATTCCCCCTCTGGAGGGTTGTTTGAATGACTTCACAGGCTGGCAGGGACCTGGAGGCTGCTCTTGGGGATAAACTGTGCCTAGTCCCTGTGATAAGGAGAGTGGCTTGGCTAGGGGACCTTACCTGTGGGAGCAGAAAGGAAGGGGAGTTTGAAGTCAGGTCGTTTGAAGACCTCTGATTTGATCAGATGTCAGGGCAAAACCCTTAACACTTGATTTCATGGCTTCATACCACAATTGACGGTTTGATACCTTGGCATCAGTTTGTTTGCTTTTTAAAGATTTTTTTTAAAAATATAGACTGTTTTTAAAGTTCTTACTGAATTTGTTGGAATATCGCTTCGGTTTTATGTTTGGTGTTTTGGCCGTGAGTCATGTGGGATCTTAGTTTCCCAGCCAGGCATTGACCCCATACTCCCTGCATTAGAAGGTGAAGTCTTAACCGCTGGACCACTGGGGAAGTCCCTTGATGTCAGTCTAAACCTTGCTGACGATGAAACTTTTAGGTAGTAGGTGAAGCCCTTTCCCAGGGAGCGAAGTTGGTGCTTGATCAAGAGGAAGAGATGGTCCTCTACAACATAAAGTGTCTGAACTCACTGATATTCACTCAGTTGATCCCAAAGGGCCTGAGGGAGAGGTGACATCTTCCAGCTCCATGTTCATCTGGCAATGGACTGATGACTGGAGGCCACGCCCACCTACAAGTAAGATGTGCCAGACGGCCCGGGTTTGGCTCCATCCTGTAGCAAGGAGGCCTGCTACCATGCTGAGCTTGGGGACCCATACCTTTGCTCCTATGTCAAGGAATCATGGGCAGCTGGGTATGGAAACTCGGGGGCTGGGGGAGACACAGTTTTCAATGTGTGGCCAGTGATTCCTGCTCTGATGGTATGTGACATAGGGCCAAAGAGGGCAATTTCTTGCATCAGAAGCCCAAGGATGACTTATAGACAACATGGGCAGTCCAGAGACTCCATGAGGCAGGAGGGGAAGTTGCTAAAGCCTCTTCACTGAAGGAGTCTCTGAGGGCACTAAGGGGAGTGCCTGTTGACTTTAGGTTCTAGAGCCTGTTGTTGGAGGGGTCTCCACTCAAGGTGGGCTCATTTAAAAGTAACAGCATAAACGGGCTTAAGTAAAATTTGTAAACAAGAGATATGTTTTCCCAAGAATCCAAAAAGGACTAAAAGATGGACTCGTGTGTCCTTAACAAGTGTGTCAAACAAATGTGTGCAAAGGAGGACGTCATAAAGGTAATGTCATCCCTCACATATACACTACTGACATGCGTGTGTGCTGTGACCCTATGGACTGTAGCCCACCAGGCTCCTCTGTCCGTGGAATTCTCCAGGCAAGAATACCTGAGTGAGTTGCCATTTCCTCCCCCAGGGGATCTTCCAGATTCAAGGACTGAACCCAGTTCTCTTGTCTTCTGCACTGGCTGCTGGTGGTTTTTTTTTTTTTTAAACCACCTAAGAAGCCCACACTATTGATACTGTGTATAAAATAGACAACTGATGAGGACATACCTCAGGTACTGTGGGGACCTGAATGGGAGGGAAATCCTAAAGGGATTATGTATGTGGATGGCTGGTTCATTTTGCTGCACAGTAGAAACTAACACAATATTGTAAAGTAACTATACTGCAATAAAAACTAATAAAATAAAATACAGGCAATGTCACACCTGTACTCCTGGAGAAAGGTGGGTGCATTAAGACTGTCTGCAAAGACTGTGAGTCTTAGCAGAGCTGTTTCGGGACCCTGTGGGTAACAAGATGAAAATGTACTGTGCTCCTTTGGAGATGACGACAAACTGGCTGAAAGGATGTTGAAATCAGCATTGAATGAAACCTAGCAGCCACATCTATAATTAGCAAAATATCTAGTACATTTAAATTTAGGTGTTTTAGGGCTTCCCAGGTGGTGCTAGTGGTAAAGAACCTACCTCCTAATGCAAAAGACATAAGTGATGCTGGTTCAATCCCTGGGTTGGGAAGATCCCCTGGGGGAGGGCATGGCAACTCACTCCAGTATTCTTCCTTGGAGAATCCCGTGGACAGAGGGGCCTGGCAGGCTACAGTCCATAGTGTCACAAAGAGTAAGACACAACTGAAGTGACTTAGCAGCAGCAGGTGTTTTAAGAGTATCTGAGATTCATTTTAATCAGGTATGGTAAGACACAGAGATATAGAAATGAAAAAAGCTTTTTATGCCTACAGATCCTGATAAACAGGAGGCCAGGCTCACCATGGAGGGCCACTTGGGGAAGCACAAGGGTCCATCAGGAGGCAGAGGGAGCAAGGAGCAGACGAGGGCAAGAGTCTTTCTCATGGTTTCCATGGGAAGGAGAAGGTGAGGCAGGGCAAGTAGGTTTAGGATTGGCTAGTTTGAATAATCTCAGTGGGCTCTGGGACACAGTGGTGTCCCTAGTTGTCTGGTGCCCATCTCTGGGGTAATTAGAGCAGACGGATAGTGGTCTAGATTATAAGAGCCCCATAGAGGAGGTGGTTGTGCGTGTGGGCTCTCATTGGCCAGTTTATATGTGAAAGGTACACTCACAGGCGAGTTGTTTGCTATCTCTAGGGATTAGCTAACCCTGGCAGGGCAGTTTCTCCAAAAGGAGCAAGGCCTCAGATGTCAAAGCATTAAATACAGGAACTAGAAAGCATGATTATTACACTAGGTATAACTGTAATTTGATGCTTTAGTATAAAGTCTGTGAAAGTTTGCCAACTGTTGCATTTTTGGCAGATGTTAAAATTAGTCCCAAAGCTATATATTGCAGATGCACAAAAGCCAATCAGCTCCCTTTATGTTTTTGCCATAAAAGGTATTTTTAGTAAATTTCGGTTTTCCATTTGGGTCAAATGGTGAATTTTTGTTTAATTGAATCTTTTGGTACCTCCCCCTGTATCGAGGTTTCTTTCATTCATTCTTTTTTTTTTTTTTTGTCACTGGATATGCTTGACAGGGGAGGGTCTGTTTTGAAAAATTTTTGGCCACACCCCACAGCATGCAGAACCTGTTTCCCAACAAGGGATTGAAGCCATGCTGGAGGGCAGAGTCCTAACCACTGGATCATCAGGGAAGTCCCGGGGTAGTGGGGGTCTTTTTACCCTGCTCACATTTATTATTATTATTATTTTTCCTACAGAGAATCTCTCAGATCAGTATTTTCAGGATTAGGGCCTCTCTCATGACAACGGTTATAGAGTTTAGCAACCTGGACTTAAGTCAGGTTTGAATTAATCCCTTCATTGTGACATAGGGCCATCACGAATGTTTTTGCTCATAACCCCGATGACATGGATTTTTGTGCCACATCGGGGTAGGCAGCAGGGAGTCAGTGAAAGATCACAGTCCTAAAGCTGGTGGATCAAAAGCATCTTCTGCTGCAGCCCTACCTCTTTCCCCATATTCACTGTTCCCCCAAACCCCTGGAGCATAGTGGCTCAGGACATTTTGATTTCTAACCATCTAACGTCACAGGTTTTTGTTTCTGTCTCCGTCCAATCACAGGTGGTGCAGAGTTTCTGGGTATTTCTAGGGAAAGAAAGCTGGATGGCGGGCCCTATAGAAGGCTATTCCCTTCCTCCAGAGAATGGCAGTCCACCTCCAGAGTGTTAGAATCCACATCCAGTAAGATCATTTTGTCTATGTGCTGGGTGGGGACCTCAAGCCCTAGATGACAAGATCAGTCCTTTGGCATGCTGGTAAGTAACAATGGGAAGCAAAACTCACAGGTGTTGACTGGGGGTTTGGCACTGAGAGAGCAGTTGAGTATCAATGCCCATTTCCCGCTACTTTTTTTTTTTTTAAATCAGGTCTCAGACCATGAACTTCCATGGGTGTGCACCTCCAAACCATTAGGTGTCAGGAGAGCACACAACAATCCCAAGAGAAGTTGCATCACAGGAGATGGGCAAAGTCACTACCTTTGGCTGAACAGCAATGACTCAGGAGTCAATCAAGTGGTCATTCTTAAATCTTCCTGAGGTCATGGCCTCCTTCCTTTCTACAAACAACACAAATGTTCATCCCCAGGACTACAAACACAAGTGCCCCAGGGGGGCACTACTTTCCCAAACAGAGTCACTATGACTGCCCTAAGCAGCCAGTGACAGTCATCAGGATAGACACAGTAAGCAAAGTGCTGTGGAACTCTAGCATCCATCAGTTAGGACTTTATGTTGTTTCCTATCTCAAGTAGGAGCCTCAGTGACCACCTGCCAGACAAAAGCCACACTCGATGGCATCTCATTTTGGGATATGGTCAATTAATGATAGTTTCTGCCTAGTTGGCCAGCATGAGACCACAGAGTGGAAAGAGATGGCAAAATCCATTTGAGATAACAGAACATGAACTAAAGCCCAAGCTGGCCAGCAACTGGCACTTACATCCAAGATAGTAACTGCTGCCTTGCAAACCAGTTAACTAGCAAAGGAACCCATAGTTAAACCTAACGAGGTGTCCTCAATTGAGTTAGACCATCTTATTTGTGATGTAAATTGTTTTACTCCTTCAATCCATCAGGGAAAGAGAGACTCCAACCCTAGGTTAATGTGTTGGCTGACACTCAACACTCGACCCCAAAAGATGAGGTGGACAGCAATTTATGAGCCACATTTACCTACAGCACAGGGGAAGACACCACATATCATGCAGGGCCACACAGGGGGTTGCGCTTGGGAACAGAATGAACAAGCCGGGGCTTGGAAAGCAGACTTTGTAATACCAAAGAATAGGAATGAGCCCTGGTTCCTGCCTATTTGAATAATTTAGCGGGCTGAACAGAACTGAAGTCTGCTACTTGGGAATGAGCAGGTACTGTGTCTGGTTCCTATGATAAGAAGGATAATATGGCTAGGGGAACTTTACCTGTGGGAGAAGAGGGAGTGGTCAATTGCATTTAAGCCCTTTGGGGCCCTCTCAACTTTACTAGATGTTAGAACAGCTCTCAATGTTGAATCTTGGGGCTTCCCTGGCAGTCCAGTGGTTATGTCTCTGAGCTTCTACAGGAGGGGGCATGGGTTCGATCACTGGTCAGGGAGCTAAGATCCTGTATGCTGTGAGAGTGAGTGAGTGAGTGAAAGTTGTTCAGTTGTGTCCGACTCTTTGTGACCTCATGGGCTGTATAGTCCCTGGGATTCTCCAGGCCAGAATACTGGAGTGGGTAGCCTTTCCCTTCTCCAGGGGATCTTCCCAACCCAGGGATCGAACCCAGGTCTCCCACAATGCAGGTGGATTCTTTACCAGCTGAGCCACAAGGGAAGCCCTGTATGCTGTGAGGTACAGCAAAAAGAAGAAAAAACAATAGAACTCTAATTGCAGGCCTCATGCCACAAGAAGTTATTAAAAAGTAATTGAGTTCAATAATGTCTCAGGATAAAAAATAAACATAACCATCAATGGTATTTCTAGGTACTAGCAATGAACATGTGGATGCCAAAAATTACATTTACAATCACTAATTAAAATAATCAAGTGTAAATCTAACAAAGTATGTCCACGACTTGTATACTGAAAACTCTACAACACTGATAAAATAAATCAAAGGTCTAAATAAATGCAGAGATATGCCCATGGTCATGAATTTGAAGACAAACCATAGTAAAATGTCAATTCTCCCCAAATTGATAGATTTAATGTAATTCCTATCAAAACCCAGTATGCCTTTTTTCCTAGACATAGACAAGTTTAATCCAAAATTTTATGGAAAGATAAGGGAACTAGAATAGCCAAAACAACTTTGAAAAAGTAATGAAATGGGGGCAGTCAGTTCACTGTTTTAAAACTTATTATTAATGTATATCTACAGTAACCAGGACTGTGTAGTATTTGCAGAGACATAGATACATGGATCAATGAACACAGAACCCTGAAATAGTCCCACACAAATATGCTGAACTAATTTTTGAGAAAGGTGCGAAAGTAGTTCAAAGGAGGAAAGATAGACTTTTCAATAGGCTACAGCTATGACATTACAGGCCAAAAACTTGGAATACTGGGCCAGTGAAGAATGAATATAATGGTTTCATTGACGGTCTATCAGGTGGTGATGGGTAGGGAGAAATAATGCACACTCCGCTCAGGATGAAAGCTCCAAGTGCTGGATAACGGTTTATTTCATCTTTCTGAATTCAGCTTCTTCTGATTGATTAGCGTCACAGGTTCTGGTGATGTTCCCATAAGCTCCCACACTGCAAAGCCAGGTCACCCGCAACTGAGCACACAGTCCTCCAGACTCCATGGGCCGTTCCAATAAACATCATTCTCAGGTGATATGAGATAGCAGGATGGCTCTCGGTAGCTCCAAAGGTACAGCCTCCTGCGTTTAAGTCTGCCGGAAAAGAGAGCTTTTTCTAGGTTTTGCGACTCCCATCCAACTCCTGGGATTCATTCTGACTGTACCAACCTGGTCACCACCACGACTTCACACACACACACTTGAAATGTAGCTAGGGTGATTTTGTGTGACTGGCGCGGAGTAGGCGCTGAATAAATATTTGCTGAGTTGCTGAATAAGACTGAGCCCCAACTCACTGTTAACACTGACACTTGTTTCTGGCTGGATACTCTGTCCTTCACACAACGCTGAGGATCCTGCCAGCTCTTCCGCCTTGAGTTAATTACAGTTATAAAATTCCCTGACTAGCTGTGGGAACGAGGTGGCCTTCCAAAGCAGCGAAGACTACACTTCCCAGAGAGCATTGCGGTGCTCTCTTGCGTCAATTTCAGTTTACTTTCTCCCCTCAGGGAATTTCCGGGTTGTGTGGGCGGGGCCAAAGGAGTGATCCAATGGGCATCTCCTCAGGCTGAGGGGTGGGAAATTGTCCAATGAGCATCTCCATAGAGGGGCCAATCAGCGGGAAGCTGGGGCAGCCGCGGGTGGCGTCACTGAACTGCGCCAGCTGAGCCTGGTGGAGCCCAGCCCCTCTCTCCTGCTTTCTCTCCCGCTCACTCTTTCCTCAGGCGTCCGTCGATTCGGTTTCCATGTCTCCGGTGGACGCACCACCCCGAAACCTCCACACCCATGGCTGCTAGCCTGAGGAGGCCCTCTTTCACCGCCTGTTCTTCCCCTACCGACACGGACGACGAGGGCGTGCGGGGCACTTGCGAAGATGCTTCTATATGCAAGAGGTGCCTTGCTCGGCGCGGGGTTAGGGGCCAGCGTTCCGGGGGTCTGGGGCCTAGGTCGGGGGTGCGGGCTGTGTCTAAGGAATACACTTTTACGCCAGAAGGCGTCGGTCAACTCGTGTGACATCTGTGAAATGCTCAGAGCAGGAATTCACCTACTTAACTTTTAATTGTCCAACTTTTGCCGTTTGCCAGGCACGGTACCAGCCTGGGGTTATTGTGCCTGGGACATGGCGCCGAACCAGGCAAACATGGGCTTGGCCTTGTCGGAGCCACATTTTTGTTGGAAACACGTGAAGCAAGTAATAACTGCAGTTTTGATGGGTTATGAGAAGTGCAGGTCCTCCCTCTTTCATAGGTTACGTTTCACTGGGACTTGTCATGATCCCCATTCTGCACCTGAAACTCAGGCCAGTTAATGGGAGAGATGACCTGTCCAGGGCCACTTAATATTTGCGTGCAGAGCCAATATTTTCCAGAGCTGTTACCTGTGTGTTATAGGAGTCTACACTTTTAGGGGTGTGGTGAGAGCTGTGTGGGGGTCGCTGTGAGCAGAGGTATGTGTCAAGTACCTGAAAGCATGAAAAAGAAAACATGAGGCTTGAGTGTATGCTACTCTTTCATTCAGTCAGCAAAAATTGTTGAGAGCTTACTTTGTGTCAGGCTTTTCCTTTTGGTTGATAGGTATTCAGTGATTGAGAACAAAAGATGAGCAAGATTGACATGGTGTCTGAACTCACCTGCCTGCTTGGGAAAGGCAGGAAGCAAGTAATTACTCAGGAAGTAGCATAATTACAATTTTGTGTTGTGTGCTGAAAAGTACAGTGCACCATTAGAGTTTGTAATTTAGTTGATAATGTTTGAGCTGGGAACAGAAGATCTGAAAAAAAAAGAGAGAATAAGCATGTAGGAGGGTGTTCAGGCAGAGCAAAGAAGGTTCATGGACTGTTAGAGGAACTGAATAAATGCTTTGGAAGCTGGGGCCCTGTAGGGACTGAGTCCAGAAAACCAAAGTTTTGGGTTAGGGCTGGCGCTTTGTGTAGGTTCTTGGAGACCAAGCATAGTGATGGAGAACACTGACTCTGGAGCCAGACTGTCAGGCTGCTCCCGGCTGTGGAAACTTGGGCAGGCTTCTAAACTACTCTCTGTCTCAATCTCCTGATCTATAAAGTGGGGATGAAATGATATTCAGTCATCTGTTAAGTAAAGATGAAATGATATTCAGTATTAGTAAAGCACTTAAAACAGTGTCTGGCATGTACTAGGTGTTAGTGGTGGTTGATTACATAAATAAATACATTCATAAGTATTAAAGGCGTGAAGGCAGTTCTTGGTGGAATTTGTGAACTTAAATTTGTAACTTATACCCAACTTATTTCTTGTCCAGCTTTTGGTTGCTGTTGACTACATCCGTGGCACTGTTGAATTAAGAGCAGTTTTTCTCATATTGGCTGCTGTTTGCTAAGAAAATCAGAAGTATCTTCCGAATTATCAGAGGAAAATAAAATACTTTTCAAGAGCAGGTTAGGGTTGCTGCTGCTGCTGAGTCGCTTCAGTTGTGTCCGACTCTGTGCGACCCCATAGAGGTTTACTTAATATCAGTTGGTAATGATTGGCTTATTTAATATTTGTTGGTGACATTTGTGGCCAACTTGCTTGCTCGTGTGTGTGCTAAGTCACTTCACTTGTGTCCGACTCGTTGTGACCCCAATTCTGTAGCCCACCAGGCTCCTCCATTCCTGGGATTCTCCAGGCAAGAATACTGGAGTGGGTTGCCATGCCCTTCTCCAGGGGATCTTCCCGACCCAGGGGTTGAACCCGTGTCTCTTAGGTCTCCTGCATTGACAGGGGGGTTCTTTACAACTAGCACTACCTGGGAAGTCTGGCCAACTTGCTTACTTAAAGCTAATTAGCTACTATATATAAAAGAGATAACTAAGAAGAACGTACTTTATAGCATGGGAAACTCTACTCAGTACTCCATAATGACCTCTATGGGAAAGGAATCTAAAAAAGAGTGGATATATGTCTGTGTATAACTGGTTCACTTTGCTGTAACAGCAGAAACTAATGCAACATTATAAATCAACCATATTCCAATAAAAATGATTTTAAAAAGAAGCAAATCAGCTATAAAATAGTTCAGACACAAAAAATACAGGGAAATAGTGTAACCAGAGCATATCTTTCCTAGGCTCTCTCTTGGATAGTTTTATAATCTCAGCTCTTCTCTGCTTCGGTTTTTAGTGCCCTCAGCCATCTCTCAACATCGTAGAGAAAGTTTGGGTTTGGAACTGCAGAGAATCTAAGGCAGTGGTTCCCAGCCTGAACTGCACACTAGCATAGCCTGTGAAGCTTTTAAAAGATATGCAGTTACTCGGGCCCAGTTCTGGATCCACTGAATTAGAACCTTCTGGGATGGGTCTTGGGTCTATAAAAACCAGACCTGTTTGCCATCTGGATGCATTCCTTCAGAGCCTTTTTTTGGGGGGGGTGCACCAGGTTTTCTCTCATCTGGAAAAAAAAACATGCAATGAGATGGTGAGAATCCATAAGTTAATGTTTTAAAAATGCTTTGCAGGATTCAAGGGCTTTCAAAGTCTGTGATACTGTGACCTGCCTCTTCCCGGTAACGTTTGGAACCCATAAGTCTTGACACAGATTCATCTTGTTAAATAGGGATTCCTTGTGTGAATTGTGGGCACATTATTGTGTTTCTGCCTCAGTTTCCTTATCTTGAAAATGAGGTAGTAATAGTCACTGGCCTTTTGGATGGGAGGATTAAGGATTAAATGAGATCATGCAGAGGTTGGCACAGGATCTGGCATGAAGAAAAGCCTAAAGTAAATTCTTATTGCTAGTTTTAATTTGCCTCCAGTCTGAATGTTATTTGTTTGAAGTTACTGAAATAGCTCTGGGTTCGACTGGTTCCTGCCACCCTGAGTTATAGCTGTAAGATCCCTAAAATAATGTTCAAAGAGCCAGTTAGCTCCCCAGGGCTCCTGCTGCTCTGCTGTTTCTTTCTTTCTTTTTTTTTAAAATTAATTAATTTGTCTGCACTGGGTCTTAATTGTGGCATGCCGGATCTTTCATTGCAGCATGCAGGCTCTTGATTGCAGTGCACAGATTCTCTAGTTGTGGCTTGTGGGCTTTGTTGCTGTGTGGAATGTGGGATCTTAGTTCCCCAACCAGGGATCAAACCATTAGTTCCTCTGCATTGGAAGGTGGATTCTTAACCACTGGTCCACCAGGGAAGTCCCTGTTGTTTTTGTTTTAATTTGCTCTCTTCTTTGGTACAGGGCCCTTCCTGGTGTTAGAGAGCTGTTGTGAGGATTAAATGTGGAGTGCCTCCAGCAGTGCTTGGTACATAGTAGGTGTTCAAAATTGGTAGTCGTTGCCATGAGCAGCATCCCATTGTCCTCAGTCTTCATCATCGTCACTACCACAGACTCTGTCCCTCTTACAGTCCAATAGTTAGAGCTCTTGTGATCAGGTATACTAGGTTTCTGTCTAAGAATCCCGTCTGATTCAACAGCTATCTATAAAGCACTTAGCATTCTTGCTAACTTACCCCCACTCCCCATTCCTCCTCTCCTATCGCCCACTTCGCCCCGTGCCCCTCAGTCAGTTTCCCACTCTTGTTTACCTTTGACCCCCAGCCCCCTCCTGCAGCCCTCACTGAGTCCTTTGAAATTACTACTCTGATCACCAGCCGCCTCTATTTCCTTAGCCTCTCTTTAGTCATTCCCTCCCTCTCTTTGCGCTGACCCTGGCCCTTCCCCGAGAGCATCGTTTACTTGAAGCAAAGTCACACCTCTGTTTTCTCATACCCCGACTGCCCTAGCATGCGTGCGTGCTTAGTCGATTCAGTTGTATGTGACTCTCTGCAACCCTATGGACTATGGCCTGCCAGGCTCCTCTGTCAATGGGATCTTCCAGGCAGGAATACTGGAGTGGGTTGTCATTTCCTTCTCCAGGGTCCTAGCATTAGGACGGTCAAAATTTGTGTCCTTACTGCCCTTTGTCTCCTCCCCTCATTTCTTTGAGACCCATGTCCCCGCATCCTCTCCTCCGTATTACTGTTTTCTATCTGTTTGCTGGTTACTCACCTAATTCATTGACGACCTGGGCACCTGGCCCACAAGCCTTCCTCTGCCTCAGTTCGTGCCATCATCCTAGTTGACTTTCCAGTGTGTGTGTGCAGGACCCACCCTGTAGGCGGGGCACTTGCTTTCTTGAGCACCTTGCCTGCAGTGATACCTCTGCTCATTCGCCTCTATTACCATTCCTGCCATAACCCCTGGATTTCCAGGTGCTGTGTATACCACCTCACAGATGAACAGTGCAGCACCCTTCAACCCCAGTCTCTTTTCAGCATGCTTGATCAGTTATTTCTGCTCTGCCTTCAAAACCCTGGGACGTCCATGGTTTTCTCCAGCCTTTAGATGCTTCCCTATAGGGGAAGCTTCCCTATAGTCAGCATCTGACTGACTCCTGCCTGTCAGTTGGGCTCAGAGTTCATAGTCCATTCCCTGGTACTTCTCTTGGCAGTGCCTTTATCTCCCTTGCCCTTCATCTTAGTAAACCTCACACCCTGGATTGAACCAGATTCTCCATTTCCAGCTTGAATACTGATGGTAGAAATTACACAACAGGGCAACTTGGCCTTGTGTGGATTCGTGTCAGCCAGCCTCATCTGCACCCTTACAGAGCTGACTCATTCATTCCAGTATGATGCTTTGGCTAGCTCCCTTTCCCACTTTCCAGAGACTTAAATCAGACATTTTTCACTTTCCTCCAGCTTTTGATTTACTCCGCCTTCCCTTCATCCTCAAGATAACCAGGGTGATGCCAGGGTATTGTGTCATAGAAACTGGAAGCCTTCAGATTGGCACTCAGTTAACTTCCCTCCTAGAAACTTTACCATCCTTTCCTACTGTGAGAGTTGTCAGTGTCCTCTAGCAGAGACCATTAGAAATATATCTAATTTAGTTAAACAGGGTTTTTTTTTTTTTTCTTTTGAGTATAGCTGCTTTTAGAATCACTGCAGATGGTGACTGCAGCCATAAAATATAAAGATGCTTACTCCTTGGAAGAAAAGTTATGACCAACCTAGATAGCATGTTAAAATGCAGAGACATTACTTTGCCAACAAAGGTCCATTGGCCAAGGCTATGGTTTTTCCAGTGGTCATGTATGGATGTGAGAGTTGGACTATAAAGAAAGCTGAGCGCCGAAGAATTGATGCTTTTGAACTGTGGTGTTGGAGAAGACTCTTGCAAGGAGATCCAACCAGTCCATACTAAAGCAGATCAGTCCTGGGTGTTCATTGGAAGGACTGATGTTGAAGCTTAAACTTCAGTACTTTAGCCACCTGATGCAAAGAGCTGACTCACTGGAAAAGACCCTGATGCTGGGAAGGGTTGAAGGCAGGAGGAGAAGGGGACGACAGAGGATGAGATGGCTGGATGGCATCACCAACTCGATGGACATGAGTTTAAGTGAACTCCGGGAGTTGATGATGGACAGGGAGGGCTGGTGTGCTGTGGTTCATGGGGTCGCAAAGAGCCAGACACAACTGAGCAACTGAATTGAACTGAACTGATAGCTGCTTTAGGGGCTTCCCAGATGGTTCAGTGGTAAACAACCTCCCTGCAATGCAGGAGACGCAGGTAGACTTGGGTTTGATCCCTACGTCGGGAAGATCCTCTGGAGGAGAAATTGGCAACCACTCCAGTATTGTTGCTGGGAAAATCCCATGGACAGAGGAGCCTGGCGCGCTACAGTCCCAGGGGTTGCAGGGTTGGACACAGCTACATGCACGCACATAGTAGCTTTACGCTGGTGTGTTAGTTTCTGCTGTTCCACGTAGTGACTCAGACATATGTATATGTGCATCCCTTCTTTTTTGGATTTCCTTCCTATTTAGATCCCACAGAGCCCTGAGTAGAGTTCCCTGTGCTGTACGGTGGGTTCTCATTATTTGTCTGTTTTACGCTTAGTGGTGTCTATATGCCGGTCTCCTGATTCATCCCTCCCCCTCTTCCTGCCTTGAGGTCCATATGGCCGTTCTCTGCATTTGTATCTGTTTCTGCTTTGCATATAGGTTCATCTGTACTATTTTCTAGATTCCCAATATATTCATTAGTATATGGTATTTATTTTTCTCTTTCTGACTTCACTGTGTATGACAGTCTCTAGGTCCATCCACATCTCTGCAAATGGCACAATTTTGTTCCTTTTTATGGTAAACGGATTTAATGACTCATTCTCGTGAGAGAGTGCTCACCTCATGGGGAGCTTTGGGGTCTCTCCATAAGGGGTGTTAGAAAGAACTTACAGGATTTAGGCTTTGGTTGGATAATTCAGTGGGGGTGTTTCAAGGAAGCAGGGATTTGCCCAGGATTGGGTGCTCACAAGAGGCAGAGACAGCTGTGATTTCGTAGGTAGCTTAGTCTTTTCGAGGAGGTGTGACAGACTTCCCTAGTGGTGCAGTGGATAAGAGTCCACCTGCCAATATAAGGGACATGGGTTTGATCACTGGTCCGGGAAGATCCTGCATGCTGCGGAACAAGTAAGCCTGAGCGCCACAACCGCTGAAGGCTGCGCACATAGAGCCCACGCTGTGCAACAAGAGAAGCCGCTGCGATGAGAAGCCCGAGCACCACATCAGAGTAGCCCCTGTTCACCGCAGCTAGAGGAAGCCTGTGCAAAGCAATGAAGACCTAGCACAGCCTGAAGTAAACTCCAAAAAAAAGATAATTAAGATAAATTACAAAATTTATGTAAAAAGGATGGAGGCGGCATGACTAGAGTCAGACACGCTGTGGTTAATAAAGAAGCCACAGTCACTCAACGTCAGCTGGGGGGAGAGGAGTATTTGGGACCCTGTAGCGGGCCTTGGTTTTGTCTGAAGGAGTCCTAGTTTTGTCTCCCTTCATCACTGTTTTAGTGTGACCTTATGCAGGTCATCTTGTGAGATTGTTTCTGTCCAGCCAGAGGACAGCGTGGCCTCCGTGAGCACCAGGCAAGCATCTAACAGCAGTGAAGCCTGGCTCGTGGCGCCAGGCCTGCTTCTGGGGGTTAGCACCACTTTTCTTTATTTTCATCGGGGAGGAGTTGAGTCTTAGAAAGATAGGTGTTGGCCAGGCAGAAGATAATGAGACGTCGAAGAGCATAGAGATTGAAGCTCTTGAGATCGGAGTGTTAGGGGACCTTGACCTCTGGTGGGGGCTAGGTAGAAAGAATTCTGGGGAGGTTGTCAGAGAACAAAGCAGGAAAGTTCCTGAGGGTTTTAAAGTGGGGGAACTGACATGCTTTGAGTTTGTGTTTTAGAAAAATCCCCAGGGGCTTCCTTGGTGGTCCACTGGTTAAGAATGCTTGCCAGTGCAGGAGACACGAGCTCGATCCCTGCTTCAGGAGGATCTCCCATGCTGTGGGGCAGCTAGCCCTGTGAGCTGCAGCTACCGAGTCCACATTCTAGATCCCGTGAAGAGAAGCCACTGCAACAAGAAGCCGGCTTGCTGCAACTCAAGAAAGCCTGGGTACAGCCTTGAAGACCTACCCCAGTCAAAGCTAAATACAAATTTAAAAAGTCCCCAGCAGCTGTTGGGGAGACAGACTGGCAACGGATGGAAAGTCTGTTTCGTTTTCTTCCTGTTGGCTGTAGCCCTTGCTCACCTGACCTGGCGCAGAACGTCCTTATTGTTTTGCCCGCTTCTAGTCTGGCCACCTCCCCTGTCCCAAGTGTTTATGCTGTGGCCAGGGTGATTTTTCAGACTCACAAATGTTACCCTGTCACTTTGTTACTTGAACCTTCTTGATTCTCAATCCGCCACAAGGTAAAACGTGACACTCGGTGGTAGGACACACCTCACCTTTCCTAATCAAATCACACTGCTCCAGATCTATTCCTGCCAACCAGAAATCTCTGTTTGGTTGTCTCAGAATGACCTCGGGCTTCCGGTAGCTCAGCTGGTAAAAAATCTGCCTACAGTGCCGGAGACCTGGGTTCGATCCCTCGGTTGGGAAGATCCCCTGGAGAAGGGAATGGCTACCCACTCCAGTATTCTGGCCTGGAGAATTCCATGCACAGAGGAGCTTGGCAGGTTACAGTCCTGGGGGGGTCTCAAAGAGTCGGACACAACCAAGCAACTTTCACTTTCAGAATGACCTCAAATTCAGTATTTCCGAGACTGCACTCTAGATCATCTTCCCCAATTTTCTGAAGAGCCATCCCTCCCCCACCCCCTGCCCCCAAGTCAGTGGATGGTGCCCCTTTCCACTTGGCTCACGAGTGAAAAAGATTGGAGTCATCATGGAACTGCCCTTTCACTTACCTTCTCTGCAATCAATTACTCAGACCTTAGAATGTACCTGGAAAATATTTCTGGAATCTGTTTCCTTCCCTCCACCTCCACGGCTGCTGTCTCAGTCCACACTCAGGTCATCCGTGATCTGAGCCAGGGCGCTAATCTAATCTGCCAGCTGAGCTCCCCAGTGGTGCTTCCCTCCCCAAATCCAGTTCTCACACCGAAGCCAGAGGTTTGGGAAAGGTGCCCGGGCCCATGTCACTCCCTGTTTTAATGGCTTTTTATTGCTGGAGCAGGTAATGGCAACCCACTCCAGTATTCTTGCCTGGAAAATTCCACGGACCAACGATCCTGGCGGGCCTCGGCTCACGGGGTTGCAAAGAGTCGGACACGACTGAGCGCGCACACGCTATTGCTGTTAGAGAAATAGCGAAGTTCCTCACATGGTCCACCCGGCCCTGCCTGCTGCACCCTGCTTCTCCAGTTTTGCTTCCCCTAACTCTTGCCCTTCTCTCCACCTCCCTCTCAGTTCCTCCAGCATGCCCTGTGCCTGCCTTCCCTGGGGCCTTTCAGTAGGCCAGCCCCTCCCGAAATGCTTTCTCCCTCCCTCCCTTGTCTGATCAGCTCCACGTCATCCCTCAGACTAATTTCTCCACCTGATGTTCTTTATTGAGACCCTGCTCGGTTTACGGAGGCCCTGTGGTAGTGACGATGTAGCAGTGAATGAAGCAGGCACAAGCGGTGCTCTTATGGGGCATGTAATGGGGGAAGCAGCCAGGAAACAAACCAGCAACATACCTGGCACCTGCACTGGTGGGCGCTGCTGCAGGAGTGTTGGAGGGAGTTGCCCCGTGAGCTGGGCACCAGTCCCACCAAGAAGGTCAGTACTGGGGAGGAAGTGAGCCCAAGGATGGACAGCTGGAGAAGCAGTGTCCCAGGCGGAGGGTACGAAGGCCTTGGAGAAGGAGCTAGCCCAGCTGGTCCAGAAGTAGACCCAGGTGAAAGAGGAGGAGAGGAGCTCTTGTGGGGACCCAGCTTTCAGTGTCAGCGAGATGGGAGCCGCCGAGGAGGGTCTTGGGGTGGAACAGGATCCTCTCAGCGTCTGTGTTGAGAACAGGCTGTAGGGGGCAGCATGGAGGCAGGGAGACGTGACCTCGGAATAGCTCAAGTCAGATGCTGGGGGCTTGGATGAGGATTGTAGTGGTAGAGATGCTGGGAATCCATGATTCTGGATACACTGAAGGCTGAGCTGATAGAGCGTATTGACGGATCAGATACATGGTAAGACTGAGGAGTCACAGATGGCACCGAGGCTTCTGGCTTGTGTCAGATATGACTTCTTCAAGGAGGCCTCTCGGGCACCTGCAGACAATATATAGCCCCTGTTCCGTGTTCTTGTGACACTCTGTGTGTCTCCTTGGTGGGGATCAGCCCAGGTGTAGTTCAGACATGTTGTTTAATGTTTGTCTCTCCTCAGAATGAAAACAAAGCAGGGACCTGTCTACTTTAGTGCCCTTCACAGTATAGACACATAGCAAGCATGTGTTGGATGGTTAAAGTGATTAATGCTCAGCCACTGAGTCGGGTCCGACTCTTTTCCTCACAAGGCTCCTCTCTCCATGGGATTTCCCCAGGCAAGAGTACTGGAGTGAGTTGCCATTTCCTTCCCTAGAAAATGATTAGACCTGAATACAAGTGCTCAAGATGATACTTCCTAATGAGGTCTTAGAATTCTGGTGTTCTGCTTTGCTGGTTTTCAGCAGTCTGTTTGTGTTAGAAACCAGACCAGGGCCTGTAAGGCTGAAATTCTGTTGTGCAAATTGTAGAAGTTCATCTGATTTCTCAACTGAATCAAAAAATCCACTCCCACCCCCACCCCCCCCCCCCCCCCCCACCACTGTCATGAAAGCAGGTCACAAGATCACCTCTTAGGAAAGCCGGTGTTTTCCTGAGGGCCCTGGCCTGACCAGCCTACTGATTGCATCTTTACATAGCTGTACCCCAGAGAGCAGGGCCCAGCTTCTGATCTGAAATATTTTGAAGGCAAATGCCAAGCTGCTTTCCTATTTTTAATTTGCATTTCTAAAATCACAAGTGAGACTGAGCATTGTCTGTCTGCTCACACTCGTGGATATTTATAGTGAGAATCCGCTCTCCTATGTCACTGCCCTACTGGGTTGTTGTCTTTTTTGGTTTGGTTATTTGTATTTTTATTACTGATTTGTAAGGGCCTTTTGTATCTGCAGTAGTGAT
Organism: Ovis aries; assembly: GCF_016772045.2. Classification (NCBI taxonomy): domain Eukaryota; kingdom Metazoa; phylum Chordata; class Mammalia; order Artiodactyla; family Bovidae; genus Ovis; species Ovis aries. The sequence continues at coordinate 23,235,813 of NC_056077.1, forward strand.
CCATTGCTTCACTATTTGTTGCAGTGTTTTCTTTCAAGCTGTTGCTTGTCTTTCAGTGTAGCTTGTGCTGTCCATTCATAATACAGAAATGGTGACTCTTCAGGTTGTAGTCTTGACAGTGTAACTTTATGGCTTGTGGCTTTTGGGTAAAGCTTTGAAAGGCCATTCTCAATCCTTATGGCGTTTTCTTTCTTCACTTCTGTGGCTTTGGCTTTATGGTTAGATCATTCATCTATCTTTATTATTTTGTACATCATAAGATGGCAGTTTTAACTTATTTTTTTCAAAGCTTATTTATCTGGCTTCCCTGAGTCTTCCTTGCTGTGCATGGGCTTTCTCTAGTTGTGGGCGAGCGGGGGGTACTCTCTAGCTGCGGTGCTCAGGCGTCTCATTACAGTGGCTTCTGTTGTCATGGAGCATGGACTCGGGCATGAGGGCTTCAGTAGTTGCTGCATGTGGGTTCAGTAGTTGTGGCTTGTAGGCGCTAGGCACTTGGGCTCAGTAGTTTTGGCACCTGGACTTAGTTGCCCCACAGCATGTGGGATCTTCCCAGACCAGGGATTGAACCAGTGTCCCCTGCATTGCAAGGCGGATTCTTAACTACTAGACTACCAGGGAAGCCCTTACCTTAATTTTGTTTGCGATTATTAGCCAGTTGTCCCTACACCATCTATTGAGTAGTCTGTATTTTCCCCGTTGATTCGAAATGTCCTTTGTATCATATACCAAATTCTTATATATATTTTAATGCAGTAATGCTGAGCTGATGGTTTTGAACTGTGGTGTTGGAAAAGACTCTTGAGAGTCCCTTGGACTGCAAGGAGATTCAACCAGTCCATTCTGAAGGAGATCAGTCCTGGGTGTTCATTGGAAGGACTGATGCTGAAGCTGAAACTCCAGTACTTTGACCACCTCATGCGAAGAGTTGACTCATTGGAAAAGACCCTGATGCTGGGAGGAATTGGGGGCAGGAGGAGAAGGGGATGACAGAGGATGAGATGGCTGGATGGCATCACCAACTTGATGGACGTGAGTTTGAGTGAACTCTGGGAGTTGGTGATGGACTGGGAGGCCTGGTGTGCTGCAGTTCATGGGGTTGTGAAGAGTCGGACACGACTGAGCGACTGGACTGAACTAACTGAATGCGTATGTCATTCTTGTAGCTGAAAATTTTTTTTTTTCATTTTTATGTCTGAAAACTGAGTAACAAAATTACTCAGTTGTGAATTGATTCAGAGCTTCCATAGCTTGCTTCACAGGGGAAGGGTAGATTTATAGCAGGGTTATCAGAATTTTTTAAGTCCATTTGAGCAGCTGTGGTCTAGGAAGAAGGAAAACGAAGGAATGCTAGCAAGAGACACATTTTGTGTCTAAAAACTGCCCCTTTTCATCAGGAAAGCAGTAGCTTTGGGGGAAGGCCTCCCCTGTAGACCTCCATGTGCTTCTCATCAGCTAAGGTTAGCACACACGGCTCTGCTCCTGGGTGCAGGAAAGTGTGTGCCTAATGGGGCAGATTGCTGCCTCGAGCCAGAGCGGGGTCCTCTTAGGCAAGGGCCGAGTGCGCGCCGCAGAGGGAACTTGGAGGATGTGCTACACCCTCCGTCTTTTTCCCCTCGAGAGTTTCCTCAGATAGTCCTGTTTTTTAAAGACCGTTTTTTATAGCTTTATTTACTTTTGGCTGTGCTGGGTGTCTGTTGCTATGCAGGCTTTTCCCTAGTTGTGGTGCACGGCTTCTCACAGTCGTGGATTCTCTTGTTGCTGAGCCTGGGCCCTAGAGCCCAGGTTCGGTAGTTGTGGCACACAGGCTTAGTTGCTGTGCAGCATGTGGGATCTTTCCAGATCAGGGCTCAAACCCGCATCTCCTGCATTGGCAGGCAGATTCTTTACCACTGAACAACCAGGGAAAGCGCCCTCAGATGTTGTTAGAAGGGTGGCAAGGAGAGGGAGATACTTTATACAGAGTAAGATATTCAGTTTGATGAGTGTTGGCAGTTGCATATATCTGTGCACTGCCACCTGAAATAAGATATAAAATACATCTGAGACTCCAGAAAGTTCCCTTGTATCTCTAGTTCGTCTCTTTACCAACTAGAGATGGTTGGTAACCCTGCAACCATTTTTCTGATTTGGGCTCTCACAGGTTTTCCAATTCTAAAATGTTACATAAATGGAATCATATGCATTCTTTTTGTGTCTTCTTTCACTCAAGATGATCTTTGAGATTCATCCATGTTGTGCACATTGTCAAAGATAAAGCTGGATGCCAGTTAAAGTGGTAAGGTCAGATATTTTAATAAGTAATAACTATTGCAACAGGGAAAAGAATCCAGCATGAACTGAATTCAACTCTGATTTGTATAGAGGGTATCCTAAGGGGAGAATGAGGGAGGAAGCAGGGGAACGAGCCAGGAGTCAGGAGAATCAGAGAAAAATTATAGAAAGTGTGAAAAGGGGGGTTAGTCCATGTGAAACCATCTGGATTTGCTAACTGGGAGACAGCAAGGCTCTATCTTCAGGTGTTGCGTGGAACAAACAGTAAATTCTTCTTGAGTTTTCTCAGGTTGACACCCTAAGGGGGATTGGAGACATCCTTAGGGGTGTGGCCTTGAGCTGTTAGAAACTATGCTTTTCCTCAGGTCTTTATATTGTAGGCCAATATCGAGGTCTAGTCCAGGAGGGCTCAGTGGAGCCTGGCTAGAGTTTGGTCAGTGAGAGGATCTTTGTCAGTGTAAAATGGCTTGCTCCTTTGTGTGTTGTGTGAACACACCATGATTTATTCCTCCATTCAGCCGATGATGAACATTTGCGTTGTCTCTGGTTTTTAGCCATTCTGAATAGACTGCAATGAACGTTCTTATATAAGCCTTAATTTCTCTTGGATCCAAGAGTAGAATTGGTTAGTCATAGGGTGAGTATGCATTTAACTGCAGACTAATTTCCAAAGTGGTTTATCAGATTATACTTCCCACCAGCAATGTGTCAAAGCTCCGGTTGCTCCATATCCTCATTTAACATTCGTCAGTGGGTGTGCAATAGCATCTCATTATGGCCTTCAATGGCATTTCCTTGGTGACAGATGTATACTTATTGGCTACTCCTCATCTTCATTTGTGAATTACCTATTAAAGCCCTTGCCTATTTTCACTGATGATGACAATGTTGATTTTGACTTGCTCAGTTCAGTTCAGTCACTCAGTCCTGTCCGACTCTTTGTGACCCCATGAATTGCAGCACGCCAGGCCTCCCTGTCTATCACCAACTCCTGGAGTTCACTCAAACTCATGTCCATTGAGCCATCCATCCATGGATGTCATCCAGCCATCTCATCCTCTGTCGTCCCCTTCTCCTCCTGCCCCCAATCCCTCCCAGCATCAAAGTCTTTTCCAATGAGTCAGCTCTTCATATGAGGTGGCCAAAGTACTGGAGTTTCAGCTTCAGCCTCATTGCTTCCAAAGAATACCCAGAGCTGATCTCCTTTAGAATGGACTGGTTGGATCTCCTTGCAGTCCAAGGGACTCTCAAAAGCAACAATGTTCAAAAGCATCAATTCTTCGGCGCTCAGCTTTCTTCACAGTCCAACTCTCACAGCCATACATGACCACAGGAAAAACCATAGCCTTGACTAGACAGACCTTAGTCGGCAAAGTAAGGTCTCTGCTTTTCAATATGCTGTCTAGGTTGGTTATAACTTTCCTTCCAAGGAGTAAGTGTCTTTTAATTTCATGGCTGCAATCACCATCTGCAGTGATTTTGGAACCCCCCAAAATAAAGTCTGACACTGTTTCCACTGTTTCCTCATCTATTTGCCATGAAATGATGGCACCAGATACCATGATCTTCGTTTTCTGAGTGTTGAGCTTTAAGCCAATTTTTTCACTCTCCACTTTCACTTTCATCAAGAGGCTTTTTAGCTCCTCTTCATTTTCTGCCATAAGGGTGGTGTCATCTGCATATCTGAGGTTATTGATATTTCTCCCGGCAATCTTGATTCCATCTTGTGCTTCTTCCAGCCCAGCGTTTCTCATGATATACTCTGCATATAAGTTAAATAAGCAGGGTGACAGTATACAGCCTTGATGTACTCCTTTTCCTATTTGGAACCAGTCTGTCCCATGTCCAGTTCTAACTGTTGCCTCTTGACCTACATATAGGTTTCTCAAGAGGCAGGTCAAGTGGTCTGGTATTCCCATCTCTTTCAGAATTTTCCACAGTTTATTGTGATCCACACAGTCAAAGGCTTTGGCATAGTCAATAAAGCAGAAATAGATGTTTTTCTGGAACTTTCTTGCTTTTTCCATGATCCAGCGGATGTTGACAATTTGATCTCTGGTTCCTCTGCCTTTTCTAAAACCAGCTTGAACATCTGGAAGTTCACGGTTCACGTATTGCTGAAGCCTGGCTTGGAGAATTTTGAGCATTACTCTACTAGCGTGTGAGATGAGTGCATTTGTGCGGTAGTTTGAGCATTTATGCTGAGACCACACTGTTTTGATTACTTCAGCTTTATCAGTTCAGTCGCTCAGTCGTGTCCGACTCTTTGCGACCCCATGAATTACAGCACGCCAGGCCTCCCTGTTCATCACCATCTCCCGGAGTTCACTCAGACTCACGTCCATCGAGTCAGTGATGCCATCCAGCCATCTCATCCTCTGTCGTCCCCTTCTCCTCCTGCCCCCAATCCCTCCCAGCATCAGAGTCTTTTCCAATGAGTCAACTCTTTGCATGAGGTGGCCAAAGTACTGGAGTTTCAGCTTTAGCATCATTCCTTCCAAAGAAATCCCAGGGTTGATCTTCAGAATGGACTGGTTGGATCTCCTTGCAGTCCACAGGACTCTCAAGAGTCTTCTCCAACACCACAGTTCAAAAGCATCAATTCTTTGGCGCTCAGCCTTCTTCACAGTCCAACTCTCGCATCCATACATGACCACAGGAAAAACCATAGCCTTTACTAGCCGGACCTTAGTCGGCAAAGTAATGTCTCTGCTTTTGAATATGCTATCTAGGTTGGTCATAACTTTTCTTCCAAGGAGTAAGCGTCTTTTAATTTCATGGCTGCAGTCACCATCTGCAGTGATTTTGGAGCTTTATAGTGGGTCTTAAAATTAAGTAGTATTAAGCAGTTTTAGTTCTCCAACTTCATTCTTCTTTTGAAGATTTGTTTGGGTTATTTTAGATCCTTTGTGTTTCCATTGTAGAATCAATTGTTTCTTTAAAAAAAAAAAAAAAAAGATGGCTAGGGTTTTGACTGGGAGTGAGTTAGAAACTTAGCATTATTCAGGTCCATGGCATCCTGTAACTATGTTCTGTGTTATATTAATTACATTTTCTGGTTTTTTTTTTTTTGGTTGTTGTTAAAAAGTCAGATGTGGGACATTACACCAAGGGGGCTGACTTGATTCTCCTACTTATTTCACTCTCTGTGAATGTAGGTTCCTTTTCTGTTTTGTTTACACTTTGCCCACTATTCAGTGACTTCTTGCAAGCAAGACGGTAGATTATATATCATATTACTCCTTGTAAAGTAATTAGATGTTACATGAAGCCAAGAGGCCATGCCAGTAGTCTTTGGGAGGAAACTATCTTGTGAGCTCCTTAGTTATTCAGACCAAGTTTTTCAGGTGATTGATCCCTTAAGGTCTGCTGATCTACTCAGGCAAGCAATAAGCTTTCCAGAGTTCCCAAGAAGGAAGCGAATCCAGACTCTGTTTAGGTACAGAGTCTGTTGCCCTCAAGACTTTGCTTCCTGTCTTCCATTTATAAACCAAGAATGAAACCAACAGGAAATAGAAACCAAAAACTGCAACTAAAAGATGTAAAAGAACAACAATAAATTTAAAAATTAGAGCAGTACCTTAAAGACCACAGGGCTTCCCTGGTGGCTCTGACAGTAAAAAATCTGCCTGCAAGGCAGGAGACCTGGGTTGGATCCCTGGATTGGGAAGATCCTCTGGAGAAGGGACTGGCTACCCATTCCAGTATTCTGCCTGGGGAATTCCATGGACAGAGGAGCTTGTTGGGCTACAGTCCATGGGGTTGCAAAGAGCTGGACACAACTGAGCGACTCTTTCACTTAAAGACCACAAGCAGTGTACAGTTAAAATCCCTAACTGAAGAGTTTGGGTTTTTTTAAGCATGAGCCACCTGTTCTTGCTTGGCCCTGTAATAAACCTTTCTCTGCTTAAAAAAAAAAAAAGAAAAATCCCAAACTTGAAAAAATTTTTAAAGCAATATTTTAAATTATTTTTGTATTTTTTGGCTGTGCCGGGTCTTAGTTGCGGCACAAGGGATCTATTTTTTTAGTTGTGGCATCAGAACTCTTAGTCAGGAAATGTGGGATCTAGTTCTCTGACCAGGGATCGAACCTGGGTCCCCTGCATTGGGAGTGCAGAGTCCTAGCCACTGGACCAGGAGGAAAGTCCCCCAAACTTGAAAATTAATGCTGAGAATACTCATCGATTTTTTTTTTGCAATTGCATATATATGGAATTACATATCTACATATGCATCTATGGGCTTCCCTTGTGGCTTAGCTGGTAAAGAATCTGCCTGCAATGTGGGAGACCTGGGTTTGATTTCTGGATTGGGAAGATCTCCCTGAGAAGGGAATGGCTACCCACTCCAGTATTCTGGCCTGGAGAATTCCATGGACTGTGTAGTCCATGGGGTCGCAAAGAGTCAAACACAACTGAGCAGCTTGCACATACATGCTGCTGCTACTGCTGCTAAGTCGCTTCAGTCGTGTCCGACTCTGTGCAGCCCCATAGACGGCAGCCCACCAGGCTCCCCCGTCCCTGGGATTCTCCAGGCAAGAACACTGGAGTCGGTTGCCATTTCCTTCTCCAGTGCATGAAAGTGAAAAGTGAAAGTGAAGTCGCTCAGTCGTGTCCGACTCTTAGCAACCCCATGGACTGCAGCCTACCAGGCTCCTCCATCCATAGGATTTTCCAGGCAAGAGTACTGGAGTGGGGTGCCATTGCCTTCTCTGTTCACACATACATATACATCTATAATTAGTTAAACAACACACACACACACACACACACACACGTGCGCCACAAATAAGTGCCATTTAAGCACCTGAAACGGTGGGTGGGCGTGCATGCTCAGCTGCTTCAGTTGTGTGCAACTCTTTGCACCCCTATGGACTGTAGCCCTCCAGGTCCTCTGTCCTTGGGATTCTCCAGGTGAGAATACTGGAGTGAGTTGCCACACCCTCCTCCAGGAATCTTCCTGACCCTGAGATTGAACTTGAAATTCCTGTGTTTCCTGCCTTGCAGGCAGATTCTTTACTAGTGAGCCGCTGGGGAAGCCCTGAAATGTTGGGGGTGGGGTCTGAGTCCACGTGGGTAAGTAGGTTTGTAAAGTAGTCAGATTAATTTCCCTGAAGGTTCCACAGCTTGAACAAACTACTTAGGGTTGTTTTGAGGGTGCTATGTGTTTCTATTTGTCAGGCATTTGAGTAGTGCCTGGCACGCAGTAAGCTCATGGTGAGTCTGTAGAAGTGAAACAAACCAGCCGCTGCCTTGTTCCTGCTAGTCTGAGACAGCAGGGAGGGTACCTTCCCATTCCCTGAATCCTCAGATGAAGAAATCCCTGTTGGAGGGCGTTTCACAACTTTCCATGAATTTTCCAGTATTGCAGTCGACACTCATGCGAATAGGACAGAATCAATAAATGTTTCTTTAATGAATAGGTGGTTGGGCCAGATCAGTGTTTCCCACGGGAGGAATGTGAGATGGTTTTAGGCGGGACAGGGATAGATGTTTTAAATGTTAATAGTTAGGTATTTGTTACAGTGTGTGTTAGAAGGAAATATTAGGTAGCACGTCAGAGCTGAGTACTAAGAAAATTGAGTTTATTTAAAGACATACTACTTTGGGGAGAGGGTGTAGGGGAGGGAAGGATTGAGAGTTTGGGGTTAGCAGGTACAAGCTATTATATATAGGATTGGTAAGCAATAAGGTCCTACTGTATAGCCCAGGGAACTGTATTTAGTATCCGGTGATAAAGTATAATGGACAAGATTATGAAAACGAATATATCAATAGATACATGTATAGCTGAGTCACTTTGCTGTACAAGAGAAATTAACATAACATTGTAAATCAGCTATACTTCAGTAAAATCAATTTTTGAAAAAGACATATTTCTGTGACTAGGTGATACGTGAGTGTCATAAACATTTTGAAAGCAGTAGTGGATTGAATGAAGATTGAGTGACTCTTTCAGGTCTTTCCAAATCTGAGATTTTCGACTCTTCGATTCTGAGTTTGCAACATGAAATCATGACATTCAGATGGAAGGGATGTTTTCTGAGTTTGGGAAATGAGTGCGATTGTGTCTGTGACAGCTAGGTGCACAGCACCAGGGAGATCCCCGCTGTCAACATTTCACTACCTACTTTATATGTCTTATGCATCCATTCTAACAAACTTAGGGATGTCCTGGCCGTGTAATCTTGTAGCCTATCTTGTCGACCTGATACTGTAAGTCCAGGTTCAGTGGTCTTATAAAAAAAAAAATCTTTGTGTTCATTCCTAATTATTTCCTAAGGATAAAATCCCTGTAAGTGGGACTGTCGGCCGTTGTGTTCACACGTAACTGGCGTTGTGTACCTGTTGCCACAGTGCCTTGAAGCATGACTGCCAGTTACCAGTTTGGGCAGTGGTGCCCCAGGGGCCTCTTCTCATCCCTCTCCAAAGCCAGGTTCTACTGAAAACGAGTTTTATTTCAGGTTTGATAGGAGCACTGCTGCTCTCTGGTTTTGCTTTCATCTTCATTTTGTTTTTATTTGTGATCATCAGTAAGGCTGAGCTTTTTGTGGGTTCACTGGCCCGTTGCTTCTTTTGTGAGTGGTTCATTTTTGTCCTTTACCCATTCTTCTGTGATACTTGTTTTTTCCCTTATTAATGAGTCCTTGTGACTTGTTACACGTTATTTTTCTAGTGTAATAATTGGCTTTTATGTTTGTTTATGAAGTCCAAAGTTACTGTTGCTCTTTTTTTTATTAATTAATTTTTTGGCCGCGCTGGGTCTTTGTTGCTGCTCTCGGGCTTTCTCTAGTGGTGGTGGGCAGACTTCTCATTGCAGTGGCTTCTCTTGCTGTGGCGCGTGGGTTCTAGGGCACTCGGGCTTCAGTAGTTGCAGCACAAGGTATCAGTTGCATCATGGCCAAACTTACTGTTGCTCTTGTTATAAAGACAATATTAATTTTTTGATGGGAAAAATTAATTTAGAAAGAGAATAGCATCATTTAAAAATGGTAAATATTGCTCTCGTTAGTTATTTCATTGCTAAATGTTGACATCTGGTGAGTCCCTTGTAGTCAAAGCGGTTCATCACAGTTCAGTACTATTTTTTTTTAACTTTATTTTTCATTTATTTTTAAGTTAATTTTCATTGGAATATAGTTGCTTCACATTGTGGTGGTAGTGTCTACCATATAGCAAAATGAATCAGCCTTACATATACATATATCGCCTCCCTTTTGGGTTTCCTTCCCACTCAGGTCTCCACAGAGCATTAAGTAGAGTTCCCTGAGCTCTACAGTAGGTTCTCACTAGCTATTTTATACATAGTATGAATAGTGTACGTGTGTCAATCCCAATCTCCCAGTTCCTCCCACCATCTTCCCTTCCCCTGCTTGGTATCCACACGTTTGTTCTCTGTGTCTGTGTCTCTGTTTCTGCTTTGCAGATAGGATCATCTCTACCGTTTTTCTAGATTCCACATATGTACATTAATACACAATGTTTGGTTTTCTCTTTCTGACCTACTTCATTCTGTGTGACAGTCTCTAGGTCCATCCGCATAGCTACAAATGACCCAGGTTCATTCCTTTTTTGGCTGAGTGATATTCCATTGTTTGTATGGACCACATCTTCTTTATCTTCTCCTCTGTGATGGACACTTAGGTTGCTTCCTCTTCCCAGCAGTGTGTTAGTCTTCTTATCTTGGCTGCTCTGCCAGGCTAAGCTGTGAGATCCTTTTTAACTCTGAGGCATGGTAACCACTAGCAGTCATCTGGATTTGAGGACTGGGGAGAGACATGTGATGGTAACCTTAGGAAGCAGGAGTCATGGGAACTAGTGATCAGGGGTCCTTGGGTTATGTCCGTGTGTCTCCCCAAGTGATTGGGGGGGGGGGTCCTTGGCTTATGTCCATGCCTTGCCCCACCTTTTTGTACTGCTAGACATCACTGACCATGCCCCGTGTGCTGTGAGGATCCATGCCAGGCTCCTGCAAGGCCCTGTATAACCTGAGTCTGGTTCTCTCTCCAACCTCCTCTCCAGTTTCTCCTGTTTTCTTATTCCCCTCCAGCCCTCCCTATTTCCTGCTTCTGGAACATTCTGAATCCACCCCCGCCCCTGAGCTTTTCTGCCTGCAGTTCCTCCTGTCTTGAATGCCTTTTGCACAGCTGCTGCTGCTGCTGCTGCTGAGTCACTTCAGTCATTTCCAACTCTGTGCGACCCCATAGACGTCAGCCTACCAGGCTCCCCCGTTCCTGGGATTCTCCAGGCAAGAACACTGGAGTGGGTTGCCATTTCGTTCTCCAATGCGTGAAAGTGAAAAGTGAAAGTGAAGTCGCTCAGTTGTGTCCGACTCTTAGCGACCCCATGGACTGCAGCCTACCAGGCTCCTCCGTCCATGGGGTTTTCCAGGCAAGAGTCCTGGAGTGGGGTGCCATTGCCTTCTCCTGGCCTTCCCTAATTCTCTAGGACTCAGCTCAGCCACGCCCTGTAAGAGAGGCTTTCCCTTTAACCTCTACTCCAGCTCCTCCGTTCACCGTATAATTACATCCCTCGTTTGTCATGATCTCTGTCTCTGTCACTTCTCGGTTCTGTTCACCACTGTAATCCAATGCCTGGCACTTAGCAGACAATAAATACTGCTAGACACTCAATAAACATTACTGGACTGAATCAATAGCATTAAATCAGCTGATAATGCAGAGTTGGAAGGAATAGAAACTGCTCCTTGTTATCCAAGAGGCCACTAATGAATCCCGCAGGGAACACTTAGAGGGAGGCAAATTGATCAGGCTTTCAGCAGTTCGAGCTTCTTGGTGGTGGAGCAAGTGCCTTCTCTGTGGGGAGTCGTCAGCAGTGGTTCTGTGTTGTCAACAGGATTCTTGTCCTGGATGTTGGGGCAGGAACAGTTTGATGTGTATTCTCAGCACATCTGCATCATCTACCGGTCTTGCTTCAACTGCACATATGACTTTTACCACTAGATGGCGAGAAATGATTCCTAAATCAGTGTGTGTTTTTTTTTTTCTTTTTGGTAATTGCTTGTGAGATCTTAGTTCCCCCACCGGGGACTGAACCTATGTCTGTTGCAGTGGAAGCTCAGAGTTGCGAGTCTAACGCTGGACCGCCAGGGAGTTCTCAAAAACACTTTTTTCATAGCGCGTATATACCCAACACACATTGAAACAAAAGTTTCCCAAAAACAGTCCTGGCTTCTCCAATATAGTATGGTGCTGCTATTTTCTGCTTTACTGTGTTCTACTTCATTTTTTAAAATGGAGATTTGCAAACTATTACATTGATTTTGTGATATGAATGGGTCACAACTCATTGTTCAAAAAGCACTACTCTTATTGGTTGAGATGTGTATCTTAGTTCCCCAATCAGGAATTGAACCCTCACCTTGAGCAGTGAAGTCCTCAGCACTGGCTGCTGCTGCTAAGTCACTTCAGTCAGGTCTGACTCTGTGTGACCCCATAGATGGCAGTCCACCAGGCTCCCCCGTCCCTGGGATTATCCGGGCAAGAACACTGGAGTGGGTTGCCATTTCCTTCTCCAGTGCATGAAAGTGAAAAGTGAAAATGAAGTCGCTCAGTCATGTCCGGCTCTTAGTGACCCCATGGATTGCAGCCCACCAGGTTCCTCCGTTCATGGGATTTTCCAGGCAAGAGTACTAGAGTGGGTTGCCATTGCCTTCTTCACCTAAGCACTGGCTGCTAAGTCGCTTCAGTCGTGTCCGACTCTGTGTGGGACGGCAGCCCACCAGGCTCCTCTGTCCCTGGGATTCTCCAGGCAAGAATACTGGAGTGGGTTGCCATTTCCTTCTCCAATGCATGAAAGTGAAAAGTGAAAGTGAAGTTGCTCAGTCGTGTCCGACTCTCAGCGATCCCATGGACTGCAGCCTTCTAGGCTCCTCCGTCCATGGGATTTTCCAGGCAAGAGTACTGGAGTGGGGTGCCATTGCCTTCTCCACTAAGCACTGGACCTCCAGGGAATTCCTGAGAACCACTCTTTTAGACAGCTGAGCAACTTTGCTTTGTAAAACTTGGTCTGCTGTTCTCCTTGGATAGTCTGGGCTTTTAGCAAATTGTGTTCTTTAGTATTTTGGGTGTTTCTCGTGTGTGCTTCCTTGTGAATGCTTTTGGATGTGCAGCCATGGGTGCAGGAGACTGGGGGGCATGTTTGTACAGAATTCAGCAGCTGTTGCTGTTAAGGCAGCAGTAAGCCTTGTTGGTCGGAGAAGGCAATGACACCCCACTCCAGTACTCTTGCCTGGAAAATCCCATGGACAGAGGAACCTGGCAGGCTGCAGTCCATGGGGTCGCTAAGAGTCGGACATGACTGAGCGACTTCACTTTCACTTTTCACTTTCATGCATTGGAGAAGGAGATGGCCACCCACTCCAGTGTTCTTGCCTGGAGAATCCCAGGGACAGCGGAGCCTGGTGGGCTGCTGTCTGTGGGGTTGCACAGAGTCGGACACAACTGAAGCAACTTAGCAGCAGCAGCAAGCCTTGTTGGTAGGGGCTTCCCAGGTGGCGCAGTGGTAAAGAATCTGCCTGCCAGTGTAGGAAACTCAGGAGTCACGGGTTTGATCCCTGGGTTGGGATGATCCCCTGGAGTAGGAAATGGCAACCCACTCCAGTATTCTTGCCTGGGAAATCCCATGGACAGAGGAGCCTGGCGGGGCCACAGTCAATGGGGTCACAAAGAATTGGACATGACTGAGCCCATGAGCCTTGTTGGTAGGTATGAAGAAAAGAAAAGATGTAATTTGTGCATCTGGGAGCTTAGAACCTAATTGGTTGACACCATACACGCACGCACACACACACACACGCACTCTTTAAGTTTCAGCTTACTTACCAGGCAATGTGGAGTAGATGTATCATGCGGGATATCACTTAGGATGCGTAAGGTTGTAAGTAACAGAAGCCTGACTCAATTTGATGTAAGTGGTAAAGACATTTATTATCTCACTAAATTTTCATTGTGTGGTAGAGAAGGCTCTGGGCCCCTGGGGGGTATGGTATGGCCCTAGGGATCCAGATTCCTTCCCTGACTTCTCATTTATCCTGAGGCTGGTTCCACTTATGTTTGCCGGGAGATTTCCAATGGTAATCAGGGCTTTAGCTCCCAGGCTTGGACCGCGGCATCTATCGTTGCTTGTAGTGCAGACTAGGGTTGAGAACCTTTAGGCTACCCTGGCACTTTCCAGATTGTAGCTGTTTTATTGGTTCCTGGTTTCTCCACTGCAGCCTCCTTAAGGGACATGAAAAGACTGTGAGAGTCAGGAGAAATCCTTTGGTAGTTATTAGTGATACTTGCTCTTTATTTTTGGGTCTCCCTTCCCCTAGACACAAAACTCTTGTTTGAGCAGAGTTACCTGACTAGCTCCGGCCAGTGAGTTTGCTGTGTGAATAAATGTTCGAAGAGCTGTATGAAATATGAGGTGAGCTTACTTGCTGTTTAGGGTCCTGGGAAAGGAATTAATGATATGCGGGAAGAGAGAGGTAAGAAATGACTGTGGTGGGAAGTGTGACGGGAGTGACTGTGAATGTAAAGGTGGATGGATGGATGAGTCTGTTTAAACTTGTGCTGGAGCATTAAATGTTATTTAACCTTTCATTTTGTAAAATTAAACTGTAGTGGATTTACAGTGTGTTAATTAATGCTGACAGCATAGTGATTCAGTTATACATATGTGTGTGTGTGTGTATACTCCCACACATACATTCTTTTTTAAAATATTCTTTTCTGTTATGGTTTAATGTAGGATATTGAATATAATTCTCTGCTATACAGTAGGGCTTTGTTGTTTATACATTCTATATGTAATAGCCGACATCTGCTAACCCCAACCTCCCTCTCCATCCTTCCACCAGTCCCCTCCCCTTTGACGACCACCCGTCTGCTATGTCCATGATCTGTTTCTGTTCCATCAGTTCAGTTCAGTCCAGTTGCTCAGTGTGTCTGACTCTTTGCAACCCCATGGACTGAAGCACACCAGGCCTCCTTGTCCATCACCAACTCCCGGAGATTGCTCAAACTCATGTCCATCGAGTGGGTGATGCCATCCAACCATCTCATCCTCTGTCGTCCCCTTCTCCTTCTGCCTTCAATCTTACCCAGCATCAGGGTCTTTTCCAATGAGTCAGTTCTTTGCATCAGGTGGCCAAAGTATTGGAGTTTCAGCTTCAGCATCAGTCCTTCCAGTGAGTATTGAGGACTGATCTCCTTTAGGATGGACTGGTTGGATCTCCTTGCAGTCCTAGGGACTCTTAGGAGTCTTCTCCAACACCACAGTTCAAAAGCATCAGTTCTTTGGTGCTCAGCGTTCTCTATAGTTCAACTCTCATATCCAAACACGACTGCTGGAAGAACCACAGCCTTGACTAGACGGCCCTTTGTCAGCAAACGTCTCTGTTCCATGGAGAGGTTCATTTGTGTCATAGTTTAGATTCCACATGTAAGTGATATCACGTGGCATTTATCTTTCTTTTTCTGACTTGGCTTATTATGATAACCTCTAGTTGCATGATTTGGCCAGAGATGAATCTTTGGATCCTTGACCTGGTTCCTGGGAACTTGCCCATGGAACCTGGCCTGACCCTGCTCTCTAATCACCTGTTTCCTTTTCCATCTCTTTCAGGTTTGCAGTGAGCATTGGCTACTGGCAGGACCCTTACATCCAGCATTTAGTGAGACTCTCTAAAGAGAGGAAGGCGCCTGAAATTAACCGAGGCAAGTGCCCAGCTCCCTTCCCTACATCTCATGAATCCCTGGGGTTCTAGGAATTCATTCCTAAAAAGAGAGTTCTGGGGTGTACTGTCTCCACCAGAGTGCTCGTTTCCCACCTTCCACACCAGCACAATGTCTTATGAAATTTTTAATCTTTGTTCCTCTGGTACATGAAAAATGGTGTTTTACATTCCTCTTATTTTAAGGTGTGGTTGAAACTCGTTTAAAAGCCACTTACATATCTTTTACTGAGAGCTGTCTGTTCATGTAGGGGGTTATTTTTGTTGTTGTTGCCCTATTTTGTTAGTAACACTGTAAGGTTCTGCAGGTAATTTCTAGCAAGGAAGTCAAAGGGTTTGAGACAGGAGTGTGACTTAGTTGCAGCCAGATTGAAAAACTGACCATGGACCATGATTCTTGTGGGTAGGGGGGAATCTTGGCCCTAAAGATGGGTCCTGTAGGTGGGTTCTGTAAGAACTGCAAAGAAATGTGTAAATGGTGGTTTCTGAAGAGAAGGACTTGGTAGTTAACATTGAATGAGGGTAAAATTGGGCAGCAGTTAGCCCGGGCAAGGCCTGGCCAAGAGACCTTCCTGAAGCCCGCCTCCGCTGCTGTCCAGACAGATTTCCCAGGGAATATTCTGGAGGCAGGCAGCCGCCGTTCTTTGTAGCCCTGGGCCGCGTGGCAGCCCCCTTCCTTCTTCCTTTCCCGGGTCCACATCTCTAGACTGGGGACCTCCAGCCCAGGAGGAGGGCACTGCCCAAACGTCTGAGGTGAGGACAGTTTTTCCTGAAATTGAAACCATTGTGGGTGATATTCTGCAGAATACAATAAGGATGATTTACTAGAGGCATTTCCCTAGCAGTCCAGCAGTTAAGACTCCATCCTTCCACTGCAGGGAGCACGGGTTTGAGCTCTGATTGGGGAACTAAGATCTTGCATGGTTCACGGTGCAGCAAAAGCAAAAGGAAAAAAAAAAAAAAAGGTGATTTACTAGAAAAATAAAATGCAAACACAAGCCCAAAGTATTTGTTTGTTTATAAGTCATGTAGGGGTTATCAATTGATTATTTATTTGGCCGAACCACACGGCTTTGTGGGATCTTAGTTCCCTGCCCAGGGATAGAACTCTGGTCCCTGGCAGTGGAAACACAGAGTCCTAACCACTGGACTGTTAAGGAATCCCCCCAAATTATTTATCAGCACATTCACTAAAATTTCTCTGTCAGATGCCAAAGTTTCTGAATGCTACTCTCAAATTTTGTTCTTAAAGCATTTACACCTTGAGTATCAGGCCATTAGAACAGACAGCTGCTATCTTCCTGTCTCCCTTCTGGGTTTCCCATCTCCTTTGTTCCAGCTCCTCACCCTAGAGCTTAACAAATCCATTAATTAGGCCACCACTTGCTGGCATCTCCGCTTCCCCGCTTTGCCACCCTCATGTTGGTGATGCCATTCTGTAAACACAGAGGCTGTAACCCATACAGGATGGAGGTGAAAGCAACAAGAGAAGAATCATGGCTCTCTGCTTTGACGTTCATCTGCTCAATTTCCTGACCTAAAAATGTTATTTTCCGTGTGTGCTCAGTCCCTGAATCGTGTCCAACTCTTTGGGACCCTGTGGACTGTAGCTCACCAGGCTTTGTCCATGGGATTCTCCAGGCAAGAATACTGGAGTGGGTTGCCATGCCCTCCTCCAGGGGATCTTCCAACCCCAGGGATCAAACCAGCATCTCCTGCTTCTCTTGCATTGCAGACAACTTTTAGCAGAGTACTCATTAACTTCCCCTGGAGCCGTGAAAAAGCACCTTTTCAAGAGGACATTTGGATCAGATGTCTTGATAAAAGACACTCGTCTTTCCCAAGTAACAGGATAGGGCATTTTATTTTTCTTAAACTACCATTAAGTGGTTTATACTTATTTTCGTCTGACCAGCTAGTTTTTTTTTTTTCTTAAAAGGGAGAATTTGGAAATCATTGTTTCTCCTGACCCTGAAGAAGGGCACAGCGTTGTTCTGCTCTCCCTAGCACTGTGGGCTTTGCACGGATTATTCCTGTCGTCACCAAGTGATAGCTTGCTTCTCTGTCTGTCACTTAGGATATTTTGCTCGAGTCCATGGCGTCAGTCAGCTTACAAAGGCATTTCTACGGAAGACAGAATGTAATTGTCAAATTCTAAACCTTGGGGCTGGGATGGATACCACCTTCTGGATGTTAAAGGTAAATTTCCCCCCTTTTGTTCAGTCGTTTTAATTTAGTTTGTTGAAGATGTTCACCTGGTTCAAAAACTTGAAAAAATAGATTAAAATGGGGTGACAGCCTGTCTCCCATCCCCCACAACTTCGATCAGCTCCGTACTTTATCTCACCAGGGCCCTAGTGAAGATATGTGGGTTGTTGCTCACATTTTGCTGCCTCAAACAGGGTTATAATACAATTCCTTGGGTACATTTTCCTCTGCATGTGTGGAAATGTATCAGGAGAAAGAATTCTACCAGTAGAACTGCTGAGACAAAAACACACATGTGTTTTTAATTTTGATGAGACCTGAAGATTTTATTGTTAGAATAACAGTGTCTTAGGTAGTAGCATTGGGAGATTTGCAAGACTGGGTAAAGATAACATGATCCAAAGCCTTTTTGAAGTCATTCTCTGATTTGATTCCTCAACTGTTCTGTTTGGGGTTGTTCAAGGGCAGTGTGATTACACTCACTCACAGGTAAAGGAAAGGTGGGTCTGGTTAGTGGCAGACCCAGGGCTGAAGTTCTGATCTTTGATTCCTGGACTGGATTTTATCACCAAACCTTTTCCCTACAAATATCTCACTGGTGGCATTTTTCTTTCTTTCACTTTTTTTTTGGTAGGTTTGTACAGATTTTTCTTGGTTCCTCTATCAGGTGGCAGTAATGGGTATGTGCATTCTCCAGATTTTGTGCAGACAGAGAACAAGATAAATCAGAGGGTATAGGCAGAAGTCAACCTGCATTATCTGTTTTGTCCCCTGTCACCTGATAAGGTCTTTGGTCATAAGAACTCTCAACCTTTTTTAAATCAAAAATCAGTGGCCTCAGCATGGCCCTGGTGTTGTTAATCATTTGCCGCTGCATTCTTCCTTCTGGATAAGATAACTGATATTTATGATGTGCTTTTTTTTTAAAATCTATTAATTTATGGCTGTGCTGGGTCTTCGCTGCTGCGAGCTTTTCTCTAGTTGCGGCAAGTGGGGACTCCTCTCTGGATGCAGGGCCTGGGCCTCTCACTGTGGGGGCTTCTCGTTACAGAGCAGGGGCTCTAGGGCACAGACTCAGGAGTTGTGGCTCCCAGGCTCTAGAGCACAGGCTCAACAGCTACCGCTCTGTGGCACAGAATGCAGTATGAAAGAGTGGGTACTGCCGGCATTAATACGGGCTGCTGGAGAGAGCCCTCCTTCGACCTGACACCCTTTGGACTTGGCCATGTTTTTTTTTCTCTTACCCCCATCTTGTAGGTGGGTTAATCATTAATAAATCTGAGATTTTAATTTCTGAGCAAGGTACACGGAGGCATATGTGCCCCTTGCAAGAAACAGAGACAAGGGGCTTCTCCAGTGGCTCAGTGAATAAGAATCTGCCTGCCAAATAAATGCACGAGCCACGGGTTCAATCCAGGGAGGATCCCACGTGCCACAGAGCAGCTAAGCCCATGCACCCCAACTATTGAGACTGTGCTCTAGAGCCCAGGCACCCCAACCACTGAGCCCATGTACCGCAACTGCGGAAGCCTGCCTGCCCGGGAGCCTGTCCTATGCAACAGGAGAAGACACAGCAACTAGAGAGTAGACACTGCACGCTGAAACTAGAGAAAAGTCCGCACAGCCGTGAAGACCCCACACAGCCAAAAATTAATAGAATTATTAAAAGAAAAAGAGGCGAGAAAGGGGACTAGCACAGGGCCTCAAAGTCCTATGTGGAAATTTGGAAATCTGTAATTATTTGATAATTATATTGATCTAAAGGATTTTTTAAAAAAAATCTTAAGTTCTTCTTTTTAAGACAAGTATTATCTTATTTGCTCCCTTAGAGCAAAGGTTGCACAGGCCAAATCCAGCCTGCCACCTGTTTTGTGAATAAAGTTTTATTGGAATACAGCCACGCACATTTATTTACATCTTACCTATGGCTGCTCTGGCACTTGGACAGCAGGGCTGAGTAGTTACGACAGATCTTTGGGTCTGCCAAGGCCGAACTGCTTACTTTCTTGCCAGAAAGTTTGCTAATCCCTGCTCTAGAGCTGTATGTGCCTCTATAAAAGAGCAGGGAAATCTTTCCATTGATCGTGATGTCTCGGGCTCTTTCCACCTGGGACGGCACCCCCAGCTGCCCCTGCAGAGGCTCAGCTGCAAAGTCACAGGCTTTCTGGGGCCACGACCGTGTGAGCTCATTCCTTATAATCTCAGGGGCTCAAGACTGAGCAGTCACAGAGGCCTGTCTTCAGGCAGCAGGCAAGAATAGGGAAAGTTGATCTTGTCATGAGCCAGAAATAAAGGGCAAGTGAAACCCTGTAAGGGTCCTTGGTTCTTTTTTTTAAATTATTTTTTAATTGGAGTATAATTGCTTTCCAGTGTTGTGTTAGTTTCTGCTGTACAACAACGTGAATCAGCTATGCTGTGCTTAGTCCCTCAGTCGTGTCCAACTCTGCAACACTATGGACTGTAGCCCGCCAGGCTCCTCTGTCCATGGGATTCTCCAGGCAAGAATACTGGAGGGGGTTGCCATGCCCTCCTCCAGGGGATCTTCCCAATCCAGGGATTGAACCCAGGTCTCCCGCACTGCAGGCGGATTCTTTACCATCTGAGCCACCAGGGAAGCCCAAGTGAATCAGTGTACATATATCCCCTCCGTCTTCAGCCTTCTTCCCACCCCTCCATCCCACCCTTCTATGTCATCACAGAGGGGCCTTGGTTCTTGGTGGCCCTTGGATTCGGTTTCTGCCCAACCAGAGGTTCGGGTGTGGATGGGAAGCAGTCTCAATTTTGGCCACCTGTGAAGCAGTTGATCACGTTGGATCTTTGAGGAAGCCCCCTTCTTCATGGCTGTTCCTGGCTGCCTCTCAGTGGCCATGCTCAGCTTTGGGTGTCTCCCGGCCTCCTGTGCCCTGTGAGCTACTTGGGAGTGGTGTCGGAAGGGCCACAGAGAATTGCAGAATGAAAAGTTGAAGCATCACTTGCCAGAGCCATTTTGCCCCTTTCTGAAAGCTAAGAAAGAGGATGGCTGTTTGTTAAAATCTCCTGGTGTGCCTTTTAGAAACTTTCTTTTGACAGTGATCCCTTATTCAGAATTCTTAGGAGGATCAAGTGCCCAAGTGCCTGGGAAAGGTCTTTCAAAAGTAAGAAGTGATGTAGGACTCAATGCTGTCCCTCATTTATTTGCTTTGGATTGTCCTTGTGGTCTTCTGGAATTTTAGGCCTTTTTTATTTTATTTTTTTTAAGTAGCTTTTTTGACTGCGCTGGGTCCTCGCAGCTGCACACAGGCTTTCTCTAGTTGCAGTGTGCGGACTTCTCATTGTAGGGACTTATCTTGGTCCAGAGCTCAGGCTCTAGAGCACCGGCTCAGTAGCTGTGATGCATGGGTTCAGTAACCCCATGGCATGTGGAATCTTGCTGGACGAGGGATCGAACCCGAGTCTCCTGCCTTGGTAGGCAGATTCTTAACCACTGGAACATCAGGGAAGTCCCAATTTTAGGGTGTTCTTATTGCTCCGTACCTTGTGAATATAAGTTCTTGAAAGCTGTTGTAGAATTTATTAGCAAAAGTCATTTCGGTGTATCCTTTCAACATATCCTCCGAATATCTTCAGACAGCTTTTACCTAGCCGTGCTCTGCAGTCATGCAGCAGGTGTGTGTTGCAATTCCGAGAGTGAACGGCTGCGGGCGGGTGAGCCCAGGTTTCCTCTGATGGCAGGAAACCATCTTATCCCTTAGTTTTGTTTGTTTGTTTCTTTCTTCTTCCTTCCCTCTCCTTCTTCCTCATTCTGTCTTCTTCCCCTCCTTCTCCCAAACCAGATCCCCTGAAATTTTAACTGAGGACCCTTTTCCATGTGGGTGGATCTCCTCATTCTGTTCCTTGCCCTTAGGGGTCACCTTCCTACCGGGAAGTGCGTGCTCACGGTTTCCGCCCCCATCACTCTGTCCTTGGGCAGATCTGCTCCCACTTCCTACCTGTCCTCCGTCTCTCATTTGCTGTTGTTGTTCAGTAGCTAAGTCGTGTCTGACTCTTTCTGACCCCTTGGACTGCAGCACGCCAGGCTCCCCTGTTCTTCACTGTCTCCAGGAGTTTGTTCCACTCTTCTCCAGTAGTATATTGGACACCTTCCGACCTGAGGGGCGGGGGCTCATCTTCCGGTGTTATATCTTTTTGCCTTTTCATATTGTTCATGGGATTCTTGCAGCAAGAATACTGGAGTGGTTTGCCATTCTCTCCTCCAGTGGATCGTATTTTGCCTGAACTCTTCACTTTGACTTGTTCGTCTTGGGTGACCCTGCATGGCATGGCTCATAACTTCACTGAGTTATGTAAGCCCCTTCTCCCACAACAAGGCGGTGATCCATGAAGGGGCCATCTCTCCTTACTGTCTTAAAAAATGGTACTCTTACCTGCCGAATCGCTCAAGTCAGAAACGAGGGTATCATCCTTACCCTGCCTTTTTGTTTGTCCTATTCTACACCAAAGAAGCCCCCACCAGGCTCTGGATATCAGCCCCTTTCTGGGTATGTTGGCCAGGTTGTGGGGCCAGGTTGTTGTTTCTTGCTAAGTCTTAGGGTGTGATGAGCTGCTACAGGCAAATGGAGGTGGTGTTTTTGTCTTCACAGCTGAAGATGCATCTGAGTACAGTTGAATTACAATGTGTTACAGCAGAGTGATTCAGTTATACATATATGTTTTTTCCCTTAGAGGTTGCAATGAAATATTTAGTATAGTATGCTGTGCTCTACAGTAGGTCCTTGTTTGTTATTTTCTACGTAGTACCCCACTCCAGTACTCTTGCCTGGAAAATCCCATGAACAGAGGAGCCTGGTAGGCTGCAGTCCATGGGGTCGCTAAGAGTTGGACACGACTGAACAACTTCCCTTTCACTTTTCACTTTCATGCATTGGAGAAGGAAATGGCAACGCACTCCAGTGTTCTTGCCTGGAGAATCCCAGGGACGGGGGAGCCTGGTGGGCTGCCATCTCTGGGGTCACACAATCGGACACGACTGAAGTGACTTAGCAGCAGCAGCAGCAGTGTGTATATATGGGCTTCCCTGATAGCTCAGCTGGTAAAGAATCCACCTGCAGTGCAAGAGACCCTGGTTTGATTTCTGGGTCGGGAAGATCCCCTTGAAGAGGGCATGGCAACCCACTCCAGTATTCTTGACTGGAGAATCCCATGGACAGAGGAGCTTGGCGAGCTGTAGTCCAGAGGGTCGAAAGGAGTCAGATTTGCCTGAGTGACTAAACACATAGCAGTGTATATATATATATATAAAATTCCCAATTTATCCCTCCCTCTTTCCCCTTTGATAACCATAAGTTTGTTTTCTGTGTCTGTGGGTCTGTTTCTGTTTTGTACATAAGTTCATTTGTATCATTTTTTTTTAGATTCCATATATAAGTGATATCATATAATTTGACATAATATTATGTTAGTTTCATAGTATTATTGCATAGTGATTTCATATTTGCCTATCTTTGTGTGTGTGTGTGCAATCGCTTAGTCTTGTCCGACTCTTTGCGACCACATGAACTGTAGCACACCAGGCTCTTCTGTCTATGGGATTCTCCAGGCAAGAATACTGGACTGGGTTGCCATTTCCTCAAGGGATCTTCCCGGCCCAGGGATCGAATCTGAGTCTCCTGTGCCTCCAAAATTGCAGGTGGATTCTTTACCTCTGAGCCACTGGGAAACCCATTTGCATACATTTGGGGCTAAGTTATTGATTGGACAGGGAGGAGAAGCTGGAGAGAATCATAGCACAGCCGTAGGTGACTGGATGGGGGTATAACCACTGACGAAGCGAGAAAAAGCAGAAGAGGGAAGCAGTGCTGTGTGTGTGGGTTCCACACCTTTTAGAATTATAGCCACAGTAAAAAAAACTGTACCCCCTAGCGAGGCCCGAAATCTATGTGCATATGTCTGTGCACACAAGATATAAGGGCACCCACGATGCTTACTAAGGGCAGGCCCCATTGAGTGTTACTCATGTGTTTCTTCTTGAATCCTCACAACCCTATGAGGTGTTACTCGTTTTCTCTACTTTTCAAACCAGGGAACATTGGCCCAGGGATTTTAGTGGCTGTCCCAAGGCCTTACAGCAAACAAGTGGTGGAGTGGGGATTTGAACCTTTCGCCCATCCCCGTGCTCCAGAGTACCTGCTGTTTACCACCTCACCCCACCCCACCCCACTATATATCACAAAGTAATGCTGACCCTAATTCCATGTGGAATTTTCTGATGTATATTACTTTATTTTATTTCACCCCTAGTCTGCTGGTTACAACCCACCATATTGGTTTCTTGACCCTCTCTAATAGGTGTCAAGCTGAGTTTTTGAGAAGTACTCTCCTGTCCTCCTTCCAGACCACCTCGTAACATCCGTGTGGCCATGCTCCTGGTTTAGACTCCCCGTCACTTCTCTCTTGGATGACTACAATAATCTCCTTTCCCCTCCATCCGTTCTTGATGCTGAGACCAAGTGAATTGGAGAGAACATTTCTGACTATATCATTCCCCTGATTTTAATTAATTTTTTTATTTTGACCACTCTTTGCGGCATGTGGGATCTTCGTTCTCCCAACAGGGACCAAACCCTTGCTCCCAGCAGTAGAAGTGTGAGTCTTAATCACTGGACTGCCAGGAAAGTCCTCATTACCCTGATTTTAAATCCTGAAGCACCGCCATTGTTCTCTGGGTCCCTAGGACTTGGTACATGAAAGTGATCGGTAAATGTATGAGTAATAATTATATAAAAATTGCAGATGTGCGCAAAGTCGTGTCCCGTGGACTGTCGCTGACCAGGCTGTTCTGTCCGTGGGATTTCCCAGGCAAGAGTACAGGAGTGGGTTGCCATTTCCTTCTCCAGGGGATCTTCCTGACCCAGGGATCAAACCTGTGTCTCCTGCATTAGCAGGCAGGTTCTTTACCACTGAGCCACTGGGGAAACCTTGTATAAAGATTACTCTCTGTTTTCTTCCCCTCAGGATGAAGATCTTCTACCAAGAAAATATTTTGAAATCGACTTTCCAATGATAGTCACGAGAAAGCTGCACAGCATCAAGTAAGTGTGGCTTTGGCCAGAAGCAAGAGCCTGGTGGGATTCAGAACCAGCTCCTGGGAGACCGCAGATCTGGATGTGGGAAACCTCACATTTCATCCCCTCCCTACTCTCTTTCTTGCCCCAGGACCCTCATTCCAATGTATTGTGCAGTCATCAACAGGAAATATACCGTCCTTTGTGACTCTTCTCTCTCTTTATGTAATTCCCCTGAACATTATCAAAAAAGTGACTTACAGTAGATTAGTAATCTGAATTTTAAAAAATTTGTGGATAGTTGATTAACACTGTTGTGTATTAATCTGAATCTTGGTGTGTATTTTGCTTACTTCTTTATCCCTAGGATATAGAAAGGTGCCTGGCCCCAGAATAGATATGTAGTAAAATTCGTTTTGTAAAACGTAACAATAGCATATGTATATATATACAGTTGTGTGCTGAGTCTTGGTTGCTGTGTAGGCTTTCTCTGGTTGTGGCAAGCAGGGGCTACTCTCTAGTGTTCTGAGGGCTTCTCATTCTGGTGGCTCCTCTTGTTGCGGAGCACAGGCTCTTGGGCAGTTGGACTTCAGTGGTTGTGGCACTTGGGCTTAGTGGAATCTTCCTGGACCAGGGATTGAACCCATGTACCCTGCATTGTCAGATGAATTCTCAACCACTGGACCATCAGGGAAGTCCATCCAGAATTTTCTGAATGAATGAATGGGAGGCTGAAGTTACAGTTACTATATAAGAGATGTTACAGGGGCCATTCTGAGTTCAGTTTTCAAGGAATTTGCCAAGTTGTAAGTGGTGAGTTTGCTAATCTTTGCCAAGAGTTTTTCTTTGCCTTCCCCCACGTTAAATGCTTCACTTGAATGGTCCTCCTCAGTCTGCAGAGCCGACTTGTAAATTAAGTGGTATCATTGACCCCTTTCTACAGGATGAGAAAACTGAGGCTCAGAGAAGTTTAGTTAATTTGCCTAAAGTCACCTAGCTAGAAAGGGGTGGAACTGAAATTTAAACCCTGACCTCAAGACCAAGGTTAAGGTTTTCCAGCAGTTATAACCTGCAGGTCCACTCTCCTTCTTATAGTGGTCATATAAATAAAATCCCAATTCTTACATTTAATCAAATTTTTGATAAGCACAAAAGTTTCTGTTTATCCTTTAGAGATGTCTAATTCTGTAGACATCCAGAGAGAATTGGAGGTCATTTTCAAACTTTATTTTTTTAGTTTATCCTTGTATCTTTAGCCACTGCAGGAGATGCAAGAGACACGAGTTTGATCCCTCAGTCGGGAAGATCCTCTGGAGGAGGAAATTGCAACCCGCTCCATTATTCTTGACTGGAAAATTCCATGGACAGAGGAGACTGGAGGGTTACAGTCCAAGGGGTCACAAAGAGTCAGATATGACTGTGGGCACATGAAAATAAGTTTTTTTACCCTTTCTAAATATAAAATTATATCTTATATTAAATATGCTTTGAAGGTGCTATAATGTAATTCTGATGTTCTGGGAACACTACGAAGTGTGACTAAATACAGAGTGTGACTAAACTTGTTGGAACTCTTGAGTGAAATCAGGGCAGGTAGGCTCAAGGCCCAGGGTGGTTTTCTGGGGTTAAAAAAACATTGACATTTGTGTATGCTTGTTGGGATATTGAACTTGGTTCTTTGATTTCTGATTTTTCACATATTCTTTTTTTTTTTTTGGCCATACCATGGCCTATGAGATCTTAGTTGCCTAAACAGGGATCAAACCCAGGCTCCTGGCAGTGGAAGCACAGTGTCCTAACCACTGGACTACCAGGGAATTCCCTAGTTTTTTGCAGATTCTTGATTGAGGGAGTTATCACATAAATGTTACTAAACTTTAGGTCTCAGAGTCAATATTTTTAGTTTGTCTGTGAGAAATAATAAGCCATCTTAAAAAGTTCTGTTTGAGTAGAGGCAAGACAATAGTGATGACTTGAAAAATACTGGAACATTTGCACGATTCTTGCTAGCCTTTCTGTAGCTGTTTCTAAGTAAGTGTGTTGTGATCCGTTTGTGATTTGATAGCAGATTCTCAGCTTAGCTGACCTAACCTGAGACTCATATCCCCTAGACTTTTACTGTATGTGTCTAAGGTCAAGTGTGATTAAACAGATGACAGTTTGGCGTGGTCCTTCCTTTGAACACTAGTGATATTGGATTGGCCAAAGAGTCTGTTGGATATTTCCGTAACATCTGATAGAAAAACCCGAGCAAACTTTTTAGCCAGCCCAGCATCTGTTGTGTCTGTATGAGTGTCTGTGTTTTAGTGGTAAATGAGCTACTTGCCTCATCTTTCTTTTT
This sequence comes from Ovis aries, assembly GCF_016772045.2. NCBI lineage: Eukaryota > Metazoa > Chordata > Mammalia > Artiodactyla > Bovidae > Ovis > Ovis aries. Next base: position 23,262,411 of record NC_056077.1, read on the forward strand.
CCCATCTTCTGCAGACTGAAACCTCTCCTATCAAAACCTATTTTAGACTTGCATTCAGAGGACACCCTTCAAATGGGCAAGTATCCATAACCTGAGTCGTACAGCCTGGGCTGTAGGACCATGTCAGCTCTTTTTTCCCCTTTTCTTTTTAAAGATCGAATGTGAGTTAGTGTGTGTGTGTGCGTGCACGCACACTTACATCTATCCTTCTGTTGCTACAATGTTCTCTTCCACCACTGTTACCAGGAAGAAATTTAAAATGATTTTTGGTACGATTTGGGCTTCCCTGATAGCTCAGTTGGTAAAGAATCTGCCTGCAATGGAGGGGACCCCAGTTTGATTCCTGGGTTGGGAAGATCCCCTGGAGAAGGGAATGGCTACCCACTCCAGTATTCTGGCCTAGAGAACTCCATGGACTGTATGTATAGTCCATGGGGTCGTAGAGAGTCGGACATGACTGAGCAACTTTCACTCACTTGGTATGACTCATCTTAGACGTCCATAGGTCCCCAATCCTAAATCTTTTTTTTTAAAAGAGAATTTAAATTAGTTGTCAGCGTTTCAAAAACAGGAGGTTTTTCATGAAAGTCTTGATTTCCAGTTTTGCTTGGAAATATCAGATCTTGGGAAACATCAGACCCTGACTCCTGCGCGGTGGTCACTGGGCAGCAGCTGCCTTGGTAAGACGGCCGTGTCCTCCCAGCTCTGACCCCACCACCCGCTCTCGCCTCACACTGGACCTGCTTCCTGATTTTTGTCTCCTGCTTGGCCCCTGCCTTCATTTTTCCCCTCAATTTTTTTTTAAATTTGTATATTTGGCTACACCGGGTCTTAGTTGCAGCAGTCAGGATGTTCCATCTTTCTGCGGCATGCAGGATCTTTTTAGTTGTGGCATGTGGGATCTGGTTCCCTGAAGAGGGATTAAACCTGGGCCCCTTACATTAGGAGTGTGGAGTCTTAGCCACTGGGCCTCCAGGGAAGTCCCTTCCTCTGGGTTTTAAGTATGAATGCTTGCAAACAACACTTCCCTCATTTCTAAAGCCTCTCAAATTATAGTAAAACTCTTCCAGAATGTTCCATCATTCTCAATCTGTATCTGATAGAGACGTTGAAGGGCCTTATTAAAAATTCAGGTCAGAAAATGTGCTTAGAGAGGATGGCCTTCTCGGATGGGTGACGTAGATAGCACAACAAATGTCAGATAACTAGGTACGCCTTCTCTTTCACACAACCACAGTGCCTTAGACACCGACTAGTGATCAGATTACTAAGAAAGTTTCCACAGAAAATAATATCTCCCCCGTCCTCTGTTTCCCTTATACAGATTATAAGTAGGAACTGTTCAAGCTTTGTCATATGCTGGCCGATTTGCTTTCTCCACACTTTGCCTATCATAATTTTCTATATGTTTGGTTAATATTTGAGTCAGAACAGTTATCTGTAGTGAACTGTCTACTACTTTGCTGGAACTTTGATCCATCAGTTTAGAAACATTCAAAGGAGAGAGGACCTTCCATAATCCTTCCCCTTATCCAAGATAACCAGTGTTCTGAGTATTTTCTCCTATAGATGAATAGTGTACCCAGAGAAAGGTGAATATACATATAATAAAGTACACACATAAATATAATCCAGTGCCTGGTACATAAAAGGTTCAGTAGATTTTTCTTGAATGAATGTCTAAACACATTGAATAAATATCTTGTCGTTTAACATGTGTTTGTTGAATGAATGATCTATGCTTCTATATATGAATATAGGTTTATATGTAATTTTAATAAAATAAATAATTTATACATACTGTTTTGTGTGTGTAAATTGCTCTTTTCATGTCCTGCTAAATCATGACTGTCTTTTCATGTCAGTGTGTATAATCCTTCCTTATTATTTCTAATGGCTTTATAGCCGTTTCCTCTGTGTGGAAATTCCATTTTATTTAATCTAGTCCCTACTGATGGTCCCTGATAGCTCAGTTGGTAAAGAATCCGCCTGCAATGTAGGAGACCCAGGTTCAGTTCCTGGGTTGGAAAGATCTGCGGGAGAAGGGATGGGCTACCCACTCCAGTATTCTTGGGCTTCCCTGTGGTTCAGTTGGTAAAGAATCCACCTGCAATGTGGGAGACCTGGGTTCTATCCCTGGATTGGGAAGATCCCCTGGAGAAGGGAAAGGCTACCCATTCCAATATTCTGGCCTGGAGAATTCCATGGACTGTCCATGGGGTCACAAAGAGTTCGACACCACTGAGTGACTTTCACTTTCACTGATGGTCATTTAGATTGCTGCCTTTTTATGTTTCTATATTCAACAGTGCTGTAGAAGACACATGTATATGTGCATATTTGCAGGAATTGCTAGGTTGAAGGATTGTGCATTGTGAATTTTAATAGCTACTACCAGGATGATCTTCAGAATTCTTTTTATTAATTTATGTGTTCATTAAGAGTAGATGAGGATACTCTTTCTCTAGATCTTCACTAATGCTGGATATTTTCATATATTAAATATTTTAGAATATTGGTAGAAATTTGCCAGTCTGATTAGCTGAAATGATGTCCTATTGTTTTAAAATTTTATATAACTTTGATTGCTATGAGTTATCTTTCTTTCGTTAGCCTTTGGGAATTTCTTTGTAAATTTCCTTTGCCCAATTTTTTATTCAGTTGCAATGTTTCCTTTTTTTTTTTTTTCCAGGTTATGGGAACACTTAAAAGATAGTTCTTTGATAAATGCCTTTTGTCAGTTTTTTTTTAATTGCAGATTTTTTTTTCTTATTCTTGTTTGTTTTCTTAACTCTGTGTCTTAATGTGGGTAAGTTTTCCAGTCTTTATAGTTGTTGTCTTTCTAGTCTTTTATAGTTGTTGATGTTGCCATTGTATTGAGAAAAGAGAAATTGAATAAAAAATAAATAAAAATTAAAATGCAAATGAAAATCTGAGAAAAGTGATAGGTGATAATAAAAGTAACAAAAATATAAAAATTATCCTTTTCTTCAAACTGGTGGGTCTGTCATTTTAAGAATCACCACTGTCTATCAGTAAGAAAGAGTGTTGACAAATTAAACAGATACATTAACAACTGTTAGATGCATCCTGATTTCAGACGTGTTAAAATGTTAAAAAAAATATGCATCTTAGAATTAATGATAGATGTTTTCTTAAGCTGAAGTATTCATAGGGTAATAAATTAAAAGTATATAAATGGATACACAATGAAAAGTAAATCAGGATGAGTTCTTAAAAAGTAAATTAGGTTCTATGACTTTTCTGCTTAAATCTTCCCAGAGCTGAAATCCACATGGTTAATTGGTCAAATGGATGGCTCCTCATTTTATTTTCAAACGCAGTAACTAGGATCTCGCCCCACTCCCCTCCTGCTATCCTCTCTGTGCCAAGCTCGCTCTCATCTTCAAACCTTTTTTTCCCCTCTCCCTTTGGTCTGGAACTCTTTTGCCCTAATTTTGCTTGATGGGCTGCATGTCATCACGTATGCCTCATTTCAGCTCCATGTCTCATTTCAGCTGCCACATCATACTCTTCTCTTGTTGTTCAGTTGCCCAGTTGTGTCCAACTCTTTGCAGCCCCATGAACTGCAGCACACCAGGCTCCATTATCTCTTGGAGTTTGCTCAAATTTATGTCCATTGAATCAGTAATGCCATCTAACTGTCTCATCCTCTGTCACCCCCTTCTCGTCCTGCCCTCAATCTTTCCCAGCATTGGGGTCTTTTCCAATGATTCATCTCTTCACATCAGGTGGCCAAAGCACTGGAGCTTCAGCTTCAGCATCAGTCTTTCCAATGAATATTCAGGCCTGATTTCCTTGAGGATTGACTGGTTTGATCTCCTTACACAGCCATAGCTTTGACTATATGGACCTTTGTTGGCAAAGTGATGTCTCTCCTTTGCAATACACTATCTAGATTGACCGTCCTCTTTTCTTCATAGCGGTTAATACTCTGATGTTACCTTGATTCTTCATTTGGTCTATGACTCACTGTCTCCCTCTCTGAGGGGATAAGCCTCGTGAGAGCAGGGACTCTTCCTGTCTCATTTATCACTGTATCCCCAGCACCCAAAACAGTGTCTGGGACACAGAGATTGTTAATGGAATAAACATGTACCTGAAGGCTTGAATGAACGAACATTTTATGTTTTTGTAATCCATCTCAACTCCTGTGTGGAACTGGATGAGTTTAAAATAAAAAGGGCAGCCCAATCAAAGCATTTCCAAATATCAGGCATTTCAACTGAACCCTAAGAAGGAGAAACTCTAGAGAGAATGTTTTCTCAGTCAAGGCAAGTGCAGGCAAAGGAGGAGCGTGCAAGGATGCTGAAAGCCCAGTGTGACTGAACCTCACAGTGGGGTGGTGTGATGAAGCCATCAGGGACTGCATCACCTCGGATCTTGTAGGCCAGGTCAAGAAATCGGGACTCTGCTCTAAGGGAAGTGGGATCCTGTTCCCAGAAGACCACCTCCATCTTTGTAATGCTCTCCACACTTGCCCAGTGTTCATCTTCCCTGCTAGATCACAGGCCCCATGCGGGCAGGACAGTATCTGCCTGTTCATTCGCTTATTCCCAAAACTCAGTGCCCCGGCCATAGTGAGAGCTCAATAAGTGTTACCAGGTGGACTGATGGACAGACTGACCAGCAAAACTTCTGTGTGGTCCAGAAATCCACTTGAAGCTGAATCCATTTTACGACATGCCCCACCCCCCTGCCTTTTTTAAACTGAAGTGTTCTCGAAAATCTGTAGACCTAAAAACACCTTGCAGTCCTAATAATGCGTCTGTCCTTGAAGACGTACAATGAATGAGATCGATGGGCCTCACTCCAGCTTAATAGCTGACATAGGAACCCATCTCTCTTGAAATGCTGACTTGGAGGTGATGGAAGAGATCATGACTCGTATGCACTGTGGATTCTCTGTGTGTGTGTGTGTGTGTTTACCCTGTTGCATCATGTAAATCTTACATTTCTTCATGCCTTTTGCAGAAAGAAAGTGAAAGTGAAGTCACTCAGTCGTGTCCGACTCTTTGCGAGGCCATAGACTGTAGCCCACCAGGCTCCTCCGTCCATGGGATTCTCCAGGCAAGAGTACTGGAGTGGGTTGCCATTTCCTTCTCCAAGGGATCTTGCTGACCCAAGGATTGAATCCAGGTCTCCTGCATTGCAGGCAGACGCTTTAACCTCTGAGCCACCAGGGAAACCTATCCTTTTGTAGGCATGAGCTTAATGAGGCAGATAATTAAAGCCTGTGTGAGCTTTTGCTCTGAAACAAACCACTGGAAAGCACATGGCTTAAAATAACAACTGTCTGTTTAGCTCACCATCCTGCAGCTTGCCAGTTTGGGCTGGGTTCATCTGGGTTGGGGACTTCCTGGTGGCTCAGATGGTAAAGAATCCATCTGCATTGTAGGAGACCTGGGTTTGGTCTCTGGGTCGGGAAGATCCCTCGGAGAAGGGAATGGCTACCCACTCCAGTATTCTTGGACGGAGGAGTCTGGCTGGCTACAGTCCATAGGGTTGCAAAGACTTGGACACGACTGAGTGACTAACACTTTTCATCTGGGTGGATCTTCTCAGCACCTACCTAGATTTAATCATCTGTGTCTGGTCTTCACAGATGACCTCCGTGACATCCCAGGCATTAGGTCAGGCAAGGAGTCCCTACTTTCCTTGGATCACAGCGCCCTAAGCGCCTCAGTAAACTTTTCATAGTGACCCTAGGTTACAAAACATATCAACAATTCTGTTTATTAGTAAGTTTAGGCTGAAGCATTGTAAGCATTTATACTCTTAACAGCTTCTTGATCATTTGGAGAAAAAAGCCACATACAGTTTAAGAACAGATGCTCTTTTAATTTCCTTCTTAAATAACCACAGTTACTTCCAATGGGATACGTGCTCCTGTCAGGCACGTCCTGACCTTACCTGGGAGCAGCTGGGAGACCACCACCTGTTCCTCTTGCAACATTGCAAGTGATGTTTGAGCAGTAGGGGCGTGTTTGTTTGTTTTGTTTTGTTTTAATCACAGAGGTCAACTTTGCAGAGATAGGGTGTCATTAAAAGTGAGTGCACAGAAGTCTCAAGTGGACACTGTGACTGCCTGGATTGGTGGTTTGCTGTGTCTGATCCATGTGGAGGGTTTCTGTGTTTCCCTCAAAAATTTATTAAAACATCCTGCTCTGCCAAGTTGGTTGTGCTGTCCCAGGGCACCTCAGGGTACACAGTTAGGAAACCATGGAGCTTGCACTTAAAAAAAAATTATTATTATTTTTGGTTGCACTGGGTCTTTGTTGTGGTGCATGGACTCTGTTGCTCCGTGTAGGCTTTTCCTCATCGCAGCAAGCGGGGGCTGCTCTCGTTGGGGTGTTCATTGCAGTGGATTCTCTTGTTGCAGCTTGCAGGCTCTAGAGCACAGGCTTCCATAGTTGTGGCACACAGATTTAGTTGCCTTGCGCCATGTGGGATCTTAGTTCCCAGTCCAGGGATCGAACCCATCTCCCCTGCACTGGTAGGTGGGTTCTTAACCACTGAACCACCATGGAAGTCCTGGAGCTCACACTTTTACATCACCCTTAATGTTCGATATAGCCACATGAGGTTGCCCTTGTTTGAACTAATTTTATGTTTAAAGAGGCGTGAGTGGTATGTCATGTGACTGGGAACTGGCAGAATAGAACTTTGCTCTTAGGGTTGTTTTGACTCCAAAGCCCGTTCCTCTGCTGATGCAATCCAGAGAATTTTCATCTTGGGAACCATATCCTGTTCCCAAGCTACAGCATGTTAAGTTTCCCCTATCTGGGAATAATTAGAACTATTCAAGGATTTTTTTTAAACTTCAACATCAACTAATGATCTTCGAATTTTTGTGTGTAAGTCTAGCACAGGATTTCTCAACCTCAGTCCTCCTAACATCTGGGGCTGGATAATTCCCTGTAGGGGGGCTGTCCCACACATTGTATAATGTTTTAGCATCATCCCTGACCTCTACCTACTGGATGCCTCTAACATCCCCCAGTTGTGACAACCAAAAATGTCTCCAGACACCACCCAGTGTTCCCTAGGGACAAAGCTGAAGCTGCTGCTTGAATGAAATGATGACCAAGCCTGAGGAATAGGATTTTTATACTTGTCTTGCCATTCTGGCCTGGTATTAATTTGTTCTTAATTTTTTAAAAAAAACCATGTCATGGTGTTATGTCTTCAGGACTTCTCCCTCTTAAATCCTCTTAGAAGTCAGTCTTGTAATGATTGATCACAGAGAGAGCTACTGGTAGCAATTTAAGGTTCTAAATCAACGTTAATTTGCTTTCCAGAATTGGGTGGGTACTAGCTATTCCTTTAGAAAGTTGTTCTTAGGTGAATATCACACAAAATGCTTTGAAGTCCCCTTGTTTTTCTCTTCGGAAGTAGAATATAGAAATAAAAGAAAGGATTCCAAATCTCATTTTGGTGAGAAGGTCTTTTTCTTATCTGTTTTCAGAAACATTCTAACGGCACCAAGGTTTTTCTGTTGTTTTTTTGGTCTCTTGCCACTGTTAGATTTTCTAAAAATGGTGCATTTTCCTAGAATAGTAATGTGCGCTGTCACATCTGGCTCTTTTGTGACCCCATGGAGGGTAGCCTGCCAGGCTCCTCTGTCCAAGGTATTTTCCAGGCAAGAATACTGGGGTGGATTGCCATTTCCTTCCCCTGGGGGCCTTCCTGACGCAGGGATTGAACCCAAGTCTCTTGAGTCTCCTGCATTAGCAGGTGGAGTCTTTACCACTGTGCCACCTAGGAAGTCCCAGAATAGTATACCTCCCTTGAAACTTACCCTGGGCCTGTATCTTGTTTCTGTTTCTTGTGAAATGAGGGTCAGGCATTCTTCAAGGGCAGATAACAGACTTTCTGTTTCTGCACAGGTTGAGTAGCCCCTGACTTTTGAGGATCATGACAGGTGTGGCATTTGTGTGATTTAGAGCATCAGATTATATTGTTGGTGATATCTTGGGGTCATTGTGTCTAGGGCTTCCCAGGTAGTATGCCAGCTTACCTGGGAACACAGCTGGGCCACTGCTGGGTGCACGCTAGGTCATTGCCCTTTGCAACTCTGCCATGCCTTATGCTCAATTTTTAAGAGTAATCGTGACCATGTGCAGTTTTCCCCTTGCATATACCTCTAGATCTATATCTCTTACCAAGACGGGTCTCTTGTGAGTTGCATGGTCCGAAGGAACCACATGCTTCAACATTCTTGGCCTCTCTTTTTTTGTGGTCAGGGATGGAAAACCTCAGCTTTAATATCTGTGTTGTCAGAAGGCACACTGGCATTTGAGAGTCATTGCTTGTTTTCACAGCAGGGCAAGCACGTGCCTTCACTTCCTTTATATTATTTTCTGGACTTGGGTGTTGCAGTGCCCGGGACTGACTCTGGGTCTCCTGGCTTTGTCCTTGAGTGGTTTCCTGACATCTAGCAGGTTCCTAGAAGGTATTTCTTGTTAGCTTATGGGATGTGGCCAAGTGTATTTGAACTAGCTCAGCAGGGTTCTCAGGAAAGTAAGGGAAAACCAGTTCACGTGCTGCTTCCTTCCTCATGCTTTTTTTGCTGTGGGTTCTCAGGAGAGAACTGAGTTCTCAGCAGTAATGCAGGGTGGCTGTCGAATGTCCCAGCTCCTTCCATGGTTTGTACCTTTGAGGAAGTTGAACAAACAGTGCTTGGAGTAAATAAGCAATTTAATTTCTTTTTTATTCTAATCTATCTTTAAAAATGGAAAGTTTAAATTGAAAAGAATTTCAGGGCTACACAAAAATAATGTGACTAGATTGATGAATCTCCATGTTCAGTTCAGTTCAGTCGCTCAGTTGTGTCCGATTCTTTGCGACCCCATGAATTGCAGCACACCAGGCCTCCCTGTCCATCACCATCTCCTGAGTTCACTCAGACTCACGTCCATCAAGTCTGTGATGCCATCCAGCCATGTCATCCTTGGTCGTCCCCTTCTCCTCCTGCCCCCAATCCCTCCCAGCATCAGAGTCTTTTCCAATGAGTCAACTCTTCGCATGAGGTGGCCAAAGTACTGAGCTTCAGCTTTAGCATCATTCCTTCCAAAGAAATCCCAGGGCTGATCTCCTTCAGAATGGACTGGTTGGATCTCCTTGAAGTCCAAGGGACTCTTAAGAGTCTTCTCCAACACCACAGTTCAAAAGCATCAATTCTTCGGCGCTCAGCCTTCTTCACAGTCCAACTCTCACATCCATACATGACCATAGGAAAAACCATAGCCTTGACTAGACAGATCTTAGTCGGCAAAGTAATGTCTCTGCTTTTGAATGTGCTATCTAGGTTGGTCATAACTTTTCTTCCAAGGAGTAAGCGTCTTTTAATTTCATGGCTGCAGTCACCATCTGCAGTGATTTTGGAACCCCCCAAAATAAAGTCTGATACTGTTTCCACTGTTTCCCCATCTATTTCCCATGAAGTGATGGGACCGGATGCCATGATCTTTGTTTTCTGAGTGTTGAGCTTTAAGCCAACTTTTTCGCTCTCCTCTTTCACTTTCATCAACAGGCTTTTTAGTTCCTCCTCACTTTCTGCCATAAGGGTGGTGTCATCTGCATATCTGAGGTTATTGATATTTCTCCCGGCAATCTTGATTCCATCTTGTGTTTCTTCCAGTCCAGCGTTTCTCATGATGTACTCTGCATATAAGTTAAATAAGCAGGGTGACAGTATACAGCCTTGATGTACTCCTTTTCCTATTTGGAACCAGTCTGTTCCATGTCCAGTTCTAACTGTTGCCTCTTGACCTGCATATAGATTTCTCAAGAGGCAGGTCAAGTGGTCTGGTATTCCCATCTCTTTCAGAATTTTCCACAGTTTATTGTGATCCACACAGTCAAAGGCTTTGGCATAGTCAATAAAGCAGAAATAGATGTTTTTCTGGAACTCTCTTGCTTTTTCCATGATCCAGCGGATGTTGGCAATTTGATCTCTGATCTCCATGTACCATTGCCTAATTTCATCTACCTTTGGTTCTAAAAGTGTAGTCCCATGGGACTTCCCTGGTGGTCCAGTGGCTAAGACCCCATGCTTCCAATGCAGGGGGCCTGGATTTGATCCCTGGTCAGGGACCTAGATCCCACCTGCTGCAACTAAGACCAGGTGCAGCCACTTAAATGAATATTGAAAAAATAAATAAAAGTCCAGCCCCACACTAACAGCATTAACACAGTCTGGAAACTTGCTAGAAATATGGATTTCTATTTTCAAAAAGACCCTGATGCTGGGAAGGATTGAAGCCAAGAAGAAAAGTTGGCAGAGGCAGAGGATGAGATGGTTAGATGGCATTACCGACTCAATGGACATGAATTTGAACAAATTCTGGGAAATAATGAAGGATAGGGAAGGCTGGCATGCTGTAGTCCATGGGGTCACAAAGGGTCAGATACAACTTAGTGACTGAATAACTAACATTTTGAAAAAATATAAATCAGAAACTCAGGGAGTAGAGCCTGATCAGTTGTTTCAACAAGTCCTCTGGATGATTCTAATTCCTGCCAAAGCTTGAGAATCACAATATATACCATTTCATCCAACCTCTGTTGGAATATCTTAAAGGGAGTATTATGTTACCTGCTTCCTGAGAAACCTGTATGTGGGTCAAGAAGCAAAAGTTGTTATGTGGAACAACAGACTGGTTCAAAATTGAGAAAGAAGTATGACAAGGCTGTGTATCATCACTTTGTTTATTTAACTTACATGCAGAGTACATCATGCGAGATCCCTGGCTGGATGAATCACAAACTGGAATCAAGATTGCTGGGAGAAATATCAACAGACTCAAATATGCAGATGATGCCGTTTTAATGGCAGAAAGTGAAGAGGAACTAAAGAGCCTTTTAATGAGGGTGAAAGAAGAGAGTGAAAAAGTTGGCTTAAAACTCAACATTCAGAAAACTAAGACCATGGCATCTGTTCCCATCGCTTCATCACAAATAGAAGAGGAAAAAGTGGAAGCAGTGACAAATTTTATTTTCTTGGGTTCCAAAATCACTGCAGATGGTGGTTAAAAGACTGTCTTTGGAAGGAAAGCAATGAAAAACCTAGACAGCATATTAAAAAGCAAAGACATCACTTTACCAGTAAAGGTCTGTATAGTGAAAGCTATGGTTTTTCCAGTAGTTATGTACAGATGTGAGAGTTGGACCACAAAGAAAGCTGAGTGCCAAAGAATTGATGCTTTTGAACTGTGGTGCTGGAGAAGACTCTTGAAGACTCTTGTCTCCTTTGGACAAGGAGATCAAGCTAGTCAGTCCTCAAGGAAATTAACCCTGAATATTCATTGGAAGGACTGATGCTGAAGCTGGAGCGCCAATACTTTGGCCACCTGATGTGGAGAGCTGGCTTATTCGAAAAGACCCTGATGCTGGAAAGGATTGAAGGCAAAAGGAGAAGAGGGTGGCAGAAGATGAGATGGTTAGATAGCCTCACCGATTCAACGGACATGAATTTGAGCAAACTCCGTCCAGGAGGTAGTGAAGGACAGGGAAGCCTGTCATGCTGCTGTCCATGGGCAGAGTCAGACACAACTTAGCAAGTGAACAACAAAATATTATTTTATCTGTAAATTCTTTAGTACAAGAACTGTTTTCTTTTAAATGTAATACCTTGCAAATTGACAAAACATTTTGAGAGCAATTAGTACCAATATTGAAATAGACTTCCTCTTTGATCTCCTGATTCTGCTCATCATAACCAGCATAACTGGGCAAGTCCTTTGTAATATGTATATAAGGATATTCATTGCAATGCCTCAGATGAAATAAATTTGGAAATACTGCCTAATACTGAGTGATTGGCTAAGTAAGTTGTTTTATCTGCTCAGTGAAGCACTGTGAAATCACTACAGAGAACGTTGTCCCTCGTACTGTTGTTGTTTCCCACCTTTGATTTTATACTGGAATATAGCCGATTAACAATGTTACGATAGTTTCAGGTGAACAGCAAAGGGACTCAGCCACACATAGACATGTAACCATTCTCCCCCAGACTCCTCTCCTATCCAGGCTGCCACGTAACATTGAACTGAGTTCCATGTGCTGTATAGTATGTGATTATTGGTTGTCCATTTTAAATATAGCAGTGTGAATATGTCCATCCCAAACTCCCCAACTATCCCTTCCCCCATCTTGCCCCCCAGCAACCATAAGTTCATTCTCTAAGCCTGTGAGTCTCTTCCTGTTTTGTAAGTAAGTTCATTTGTTCCTGATACAAAATAGGGAAAGCTTTCAGAACAAGTACTGGGTGGTCCCATTTTCTTTTATTGTGCAAGGTGTATGTGTGTGTGTGTATTTGAGGGGGGAGAAAGGGAGGGGGGGATGTGTCTGAGTTGTGTATATGAATTTAAGCACATAGAATAAGGGATAGAATGTTATACATTAAAACACTAATAGTTATCTTTGAAAGGTATGATTTTCATTAATTTTCACTTCCTGATTTTTTTCCCCCATAATGAGCATGCATCTTTATAGTGGAGAAAAACAGTACATTACTTTCGTTTTGAAAAATCCACATCCATTGAAGTTACAGTCTCTTCCTGATCAGTTTCTGTTGAAATTACCATCTCTTCTTGCATTTGCAGATGGGCACATGCTGGATTCAACAAGATATGCCATCATTGGAGCAGATCTCCGAGATATAGCTGACCTGGAAGAGAAGTTAAAGAAATGTAACATGAGTACACAGTGAGGTTTTTTTCTAACTGTTACGTTTGTGATTTCGTGCTAATTGGGGATAAGGCCAGTTGGAAGTACAGCGCAATTACATATACCATTTTGTCCTCTGTAACCTTTATCATTTCATTGCTATTTAGAGTAGTTTTCTGAAGTTTTTTAAGAAGCAGTGTTCCCTAAGTCTGTTTTCCCATGAGAATCGCTTGTATCGCTTTTGTAAAATACTGATTCCTAATATTATAAGTTTGAGGGAAGATAATTGTATGCATAAAAACATAATTGTAACATATAAAGTAAGGATTTGCATCCAGGGTATAAAAGAATAGCTACTATTTTTTTTTTTTTAAGTCTAGTGGAAAAATGGGCAAAGAATAGATGACCAGACAGCTCAGAGGAAACTGGGTATCATCTTGAAATGGTATTGAACTTCAGTAGTAATCAGATGAAATTCTATTTTACTACCACCGGGTTGGCAGAAAGGTAGAAGTCTGACAGCATCAAGTGTTGGCATGGATACTGGGGGAAAGGAATGGTCATATACCACTGGTAGAAGTGATTTTGGTATGACATTGCAAGGAGCAATCTGAAATTTAGGAAAATTGCTGGTATCGTGTGATATTGCAGTTCCATGTTTGGGTGTGTCTCTCCTGAGAAGGTTTACATGTTTGTACAAGGAGGATGTTCACTGCGGCTTTCAGTGTTAGTAGCAGAAAACCGGAAACAACTGAAATGTCCATCAGGAGGAGAATGGATGAATGATGCGTAAAATGTATGACTTTGAAGAGAGCTCAAAAGTTTAATGTTGAGTTTTTAAAAACTAGATGGCAGAGTTATATGCAGAGTGTGATACCAAATGTATAAAATCAACTCCTCCCCCCAAATACTGTATTTTTGTGATTACGTGTATACATCAAGGAGGTGTTTTTAAAATGGACCAGAAGGTTGCACACCGGATTCTTGAGTGTAGGTACCTTTAGGAGGAAGAAGAGGGCAGTGGGAGGTGTGGTTTTAGCACAGTGATGCTGGTCAAGTGGATAAAGAGCTAGTGGGAGGAAAAGGCATATCTGCTTGGTCTGCCGTAGGTGAGGATAACACTTTCCAGGATATTTGAGGTGAAAGACTCAAGGGAGAGGTTTGGAAGGAAGCGACGGGAAAGAGAAAGTTATTTTAAAAAAATAAATTGAAGGGGAGGAATCAGCGGCAAACAATGAAAAATGAGCAATGAGGGAAATCATTGGGGGACAGGGAAGGGAGGAAGAGGAGCATGGACTGAGTTAACTCACCTTTGAGGGAAGAGAAACCACCCCCTACCCCTCAATCTTCTGAGAGGGGAAGAGGAGGGTAAGGACAGATTCAGATACAGATAAGCTTTGGGCGATGGAGGGTGAGGGGAGTGTAGAGGGTGGAAGAGTGATCTTCCTGACGCATCGGCGTGGCGATGGCTGCCATCTCAGCGAACTGAAGCTCTTGCTCACATTTCTTCTGGAATCATCAACTAGGTTGTCATTCACAGGACTGACGTCCTCACCAGCCCAGATGTCAAAATGGGCTTTGTCACTCCAGCTTTACTGTCTGAATCTGTCTCACTTGCGTGTTCAGAAGTAAGGTCCATACATTGCCAAGAGTATTTATACTTCTTTTTTCCTTTGGGGAGACCCTCACATGGTTCACAAATTGCAGAATATGGTGTGTTTTCTTAAATTTATTTTTTTAACTGAAGTATAGTTGATAAACAGTGTTGTGTTAGTTTTTGCTGTGCAGCACAGTGACTCAGCTATACACACATTTACGTTCTGATTTGTATTTTTTTGCATTATGATTTACCCGGGATACTGAGTATAGTCCCTGTGCTGTACAGTGGCACCTTGCTGAGTATCCATTCTATATATACTGGTTTACGTCTGCTAATCCCACACTCGCGGTCCATTCCTCCTTCGCCCCCTGTACCCTTGGCAGCCGCAGATTTGATCTCTGTGTCTGTGAGTCTGTTTCTGATTCGTAGATAGGTCCATTTGTGCCATGGTTTAAGTTCCACGTATAAGTGATGTCATATGGTATTTGTCTTTCTCTTCAGACTTGCTTCACTTCGTATGATAATCTCTGGTTGCATCGGTCCTGATACAGATGTCGCTGTTTCATTCTTTTCTATGACTGAGTAGTATTTTATTGTGTATACACCACATCTTCATCCGTTCCTCTGCTGGTGGACATTTAGGTTGCTTCCACATCTTGGCTGTTGTGAATAGTGGTGCTTTGACCATAGAAGTGCCTGTATCTTTTTGAATTGTAGTTTTGTTCATAGATGTCTAGGAGGGGAACTGCTGGATCATATGGTAATTCTATTTTTAGTTTTCTGAGGAACCTCCATACTATTTTCCATAGTGGGTGCACCAACTTATGTTCCCACCAAGAGTGCAGGAGGGCTCCCTTTTCTCCACACCCCTCCAGCACTTGTTATTTGTAGACTTTTGAGTGAGTAGGAGGTGATTCCTCATTGTAGTTTTGATTTTCATTTCTCTAATGATTAGCCAGTACTTTGGCCACCTCATGCGAAGAGTTGACTCATTGGAAAAGACTCTGATGCTGGGAAGGATTGGGGGCAGGAGGAGAAGGGGACGACCGAAGATGAGATGGCTGGATGGCATCACGGACTCGATGGACGTGAGTCTGAGTGAACTCCAGGAGATGGTGATGGACAGGGAGGCCTGGCGTGCTGCGATTCATGGGGTCGCAAAGAGTCGGACACGACTGAGTGACTGAACTGAACTGAACTGAATAATTGGCAATGCTGAGCAAGTGGTGTGTATTCTTTTAACAGAAGGAAACACCCTTGACTTTGAAGGGTGTGTTGCTGGATTTCTTGGGAGCATGTGGGTTCGGGGAGGTCAGCAGGAGATTAGTTAAAGCTGATGCCAGTGGCCTGGAGCCCGCTCAGGATGAAGAGAGCACAAGTCTTGGGATCTCACCCTGGATCCCTATTTTACTTATGCTTGTTGTTATTGGTGTTCAGTCACCCAGTCCAGTCTGACACTTTGCACCCCCATGGACTGTAGCACGCAAGGCCTCTCTGTCCCTCACCATCTCCTGAAGTTTGCCCAAGGTCATGTCCATTGCAACGGTGATGCCATCCAGCCATCTCATCCTCTGACACCCTCTTCTTCTTCCCTCAATCTTTCCCAGCATCAGGGACTTTTCCAGTGAGTCAGCTGTTTGCATCAGATGACCAAAATACTGGAATTTCAGCTTCAGCATCAGTCCTTCCAACAAATATTCAGGGTTGATTTCCCTTAAGATTGGTGTGATCTCCTTGTTCAGGGGACTTCCAGAAGTTTTTTCTAGCTTCCACTTATGATTATACAGTGGAAATGACAAAAAGATTCAAGGGATTAGATCTGATAGACAGAATGCCTGAAGAACTATGGTCGGAGGCTCATGACCTTGTACAGGAGTCAGTGATCAAGACTATCCCCAAGAAAAAGAAATCCAAAAAGGCAAAATGGTTGTCTGAGAAGGCCTTGCAAATAACTGAGAAAAGAAGAGAAGCTAAAGGCAAAGGAGAAAAGGAAAGATACATCCATTTGAATATAGAGTTCCAAAGAATAGCAGGAAGAAATAAGAAAGCCTTCCTCAGTGATCAATGCAAAGAAATAGAGGAAATCAATTGAATGGAAAAGACTAGAGATCTCTTCAAGGAAATTAGAGATACCAGGGGAACATTTCATGCAAAGATGGGTACAATAAAGGACAGAAATGGTATGAACCTAACAGAAGCAGAAGATATTAAGAAGAGGTGGCAAGAATACACAGAACTGTACAAAGAAGATCTTCACGACCAGATAATCATGATGGTGTGATCACTCACCTAGAGCCAGACATCCTGGAATGCAAAATCAAGTGGGGCTTAGGAGGCATGACTACAAACAAAGCTAGTGGAGGTGATGGAATTCCAGTGGAGCTGTTTCAAATCCTGAAAGATGATGCTGTGAAAGTGCTGCACTCAATATGCCAGCAAGTTTGGAAAACTCAGCAGTGGCCACAGGACTGGAAAAGGTCAGTTTTCATTCCAATCCCGAAGAAAGTCAATGCCAAAGAATGCTCAAACTACTGCACAATTGTACTCATTTCACATGCTAGTAAAGTAATACTCAAAATTCTCCAAGCCAGGCTTCAACAGTATGTGAACTGTGAACTTCCAGATGTTCAAGCTGGTTTTAGAAAAGGCAGAGGAACCAGAGATCAAATTGCCAACATCTGTTGGATCAGCAAAAGAGCAAGGGAGTTCCAAAAAAACATCTACTTCTGCTTTATTGACTGTGCCAAAGCCTTTGACTATGTGGATCACAACAAATTGTGGAAAATTGTTAAAGAAATGGGAATACCAGGCCACCTTACCTGCCTCTTGAGAGATCTGTATGCAGGTCAGGAAGCAACAGTTAGAACTGGGCATGGAACAACAGACTGGTTCTAAATTGGGAAAGGAGTATGTCAAGGCTGTATATTGTCACCCTGCTTATTTAACTTCTATGCAGAGTACATCATGAGAAACGCTGGGCTAGATGAAGCACAAGCTGGAATCATGATTGCCAGGAGAAATATCAATGGCCTCAGATCTGCAAATGACAGCACCCTTATGGCAGAAAGTGAAGAAGAACTAAAGAGCCTCTTGATGAAAGGGAAAGAGGAGAGTCAAAAAGTTGGCTTAAAGCTCAACATTCAGAAAACTAAGATCATGGCATCTGGTCCTATCACTGCATGTCAAATAGATGGGGAAACAATGGAAACAGTGAGAGATTTTATTTTGGGAGGCTCCAAAATCACTGCAGATGGTGACTGCAGCCATGAAATTAAAAGACACTTACTCCTTAGAAGAAAAGCTATGACCAACCTAGACAGCACATTAAAAAGTAGAGACATTACTTTGCCAGCAAAGGTCCATCTAGTCAAAGTTATGGTTTTTTCCAGTAGTCATGTATGGATGTGAGAGTTGAACTATAAGGAAAACTGAGCACCAAAGAATTGATGCTTTTGTACTGTGGTGTTGGAGAAGACTCTTGAGTGTCCCTTGGACTGCAAGGAGATCCAACCAGTCCATCCTAAAGGAAATCAGTCATGACTATTCATTGGAGGGACTGGTGCTGAAGCTGAAATCCCAATATTTTGGCCACCTGATGTGAAGAACTGACTCATTTGAAAAGACCTTGATGCTGGGAAAGAGTGAAGACAGGAGGAGAAGGGAACGACAGACGATGAGATGGTTGGATAACATCACTGATTCAATGGACATGAGTTTTGAGTAAGCTGCGAGAGTTGGTGATGGACAGGGAAGCCTGGCGTGCTGCAGTCTGTGGGGTTGCAAATAGTCAGACATGACTGAGCGACTGAACTGAACTGAACTGAACAGTTTGAAGGCATCAGTTCTTTGGCATTCCACCTTCTTTACAGTCCAACTCTCACAACCATTTGTGACTACTGGGAAGGCCATAGCTTTAACTGTACAGACCTTTATCAGCTGAGTAATGTCTCTGCTTTTCAACACACTGTCTAGGTTTGTCATAACTTTCCTGCCAAGAAGCTTACTTCTGCTTACTAGTCGTTTAATAGAGGGCAGGGTTTTGGGGTTTTGTTTCTTTAATCTCTTTGAGCCTTAGTGTCTTCGTTTATGAACTGTGATAAAAATTATTTCACACGATGGTTTTGAAGATCAGGTAGCACATGTGAAAACAGCTGAGCAGAAGTTGGCACATATTAGGCCCCTGAGTCAGCTGCATCTGACTCTGAGTACAGCTGCAGCTGTATAGCCAGCTGTTTGGAAAATGTGCTGGTAGGTCATGGAAGTAATTGTGTATAAATCGGACCAGATCTTCATAGGAAGTTTGCCTCACTTTGGAGATGTACGAAATAGATGAAAACAAATTGGTGTGACAAGTATTCAGATTACATATTCTCCCCTGTGGCTTCATTTGTGTCTCTCTTTTCCTTTATGGGCTGTCTTCTCTGCTTTTCTTTCAGTTATATTTTGAAAAGTGTTAATCCTCTTTCTAATGTTGCTAATGGCTACCTTTTACAAAATATATGTAAATATGTTTAACTTCATTTTTTAAATGATTCAAGTCTACAAAGAAGTTGCAAAAATGATACAAAAAATTCCCAAATAGCCTTCTTTAACCTGGCCTGGGCTTAGCTGGGTGGTTCGTCTGCTAGGGGCCAGGTTTAGCTCATGTTCTTTGGGGTTCATTCATGTGTGGAGAACAGATTGGTCAGTGGAGCTGTGTCATTCTCAACCACAGGACCTCGCCTCCTAGGGCAAGCTAGCTTGGGCTCACTTCCATAGTGGTTTCAGGTGTCCAAGTACAGCGAGAGAGCAAGTGCCAGCGTCCAGGTCATTTCTGAGCTTCTGGTGGTATCACGTTTGTTGCTATTCCAAAGCAAGTTATACGACTTGACCAGATTCCAGGGGGAGGGAAATAAACTCTGCCTCCTGAGTGGGAGACTCTGCCTGCACCATGCCACAGTGTGGATGTACAGTTAGGAAGAACCTGTAGCCATTTTTATAGTCTGCATTTTCAACTGCAAGACAAAAAGGATTGCTGATCACTCACCTTTTTGCATTGTAAAACTTAGAGTCGTGTGACATTGACCGAAAGCACTGGGGTATGAACTACAATGTGAGTGCATTTAGAGAGTCCCATCTGGATGAAAACATCTTTATGTGCCTTTTTTTTCTTCCCTTAAGATTGCCAACCCTGCTGATAGCTGAATGTGTGCTGGTGTACATGACTCCGGAGCAGTCTGCAAACCTCCTCAAGTGGGCCGCCAACAGTTTTGAGGCTGCCATGTTCATAAACTACGAACAGGTAAGAGGAAGCTCAAGAAATCCACGTTCTGTGCAGGACTCCAGGGGTGGCTTTCTCTCTCTTGAGCCCCCTTGGAATACGCTTTCCCTTATTATTTTCCTTCTGCCTCTGTAACTCCTTTGTTAATCAGTTCCAGCAAACCTAGTATTCTTTTCCTTTCTTGAGGTTTATTTATTTAATTTTTTTTGGTTGAACTGGGTCTTCGTTGCTGCCTATGGGCTTTCTCTGGTAGCAGCCGGCAGGGGCTACTCTCTAGTTACGGTTCCAGGGCTTATTGTGGTGGCTTCTCTTGCTGCGGAGCACGGGCTCGAGAGCGAGGGCACAGTAGTCGTGGCACGTGGGCTCAGTTGCCAGGCGGCATGTGGGATCTTCCCGGGCTAGGGATTGAATCGGTGTCTCTTGCATTCCAGGGTGGATTCCTAACGACTGCCCTAAGCCTAGTATTTTTGAGTTCATGACTGCCTGCATGAGTTTCTGGAACTTCCATCTTGGCCTTTAAGAAAGTTGTTTACTATAAAGTCATAGATCTTGATGGAGGGAATTTTTGCTGTCATCAGGGTAGGGGTAGCTAACTCACATGCCATACGTTGTGAAGTAGTGGGGCCTGTGGTGACCTGGGACACCCACGTCCCATTTCACGGATGCCCGCTTTTCAGTGCCAGTCAGTTGTTACCATGTGGAGTGAGCCTAGAGTTGCCTGAACTCCCAATTTTTCAAGAGAGATTAGAAATCTAGGATTTTACTATCACATTTCCTGTGGCTCAGTTGGAATGAGCTGAGCTGAGCTCATTCAGTGAGCTACAGCTCCTCCAATGGGGTAGACCTGGGTTTAATCCCTGGGTTGGAAAGATCCCTTAAAGAAGAGAAAGGCTACCCACTCCAGTATTCTGGCTTGGAGAATTCCAAGGACTGAATTCCTGGAGAATTCACTTCACTTTCCTAATTTCTAAAATCACTGAGTCTGGCCTATGGCTCGCTGTTCTCTTCTCATCAGGTGCCTGAAGGGTTATGTTTTAGTGTTTTGGAATAATTCGTCTTGGGTCTGTGTGACCTGCAGCAGAATTGCTCTGTGGTTGGGAGTTCACGCTGTGGAGACAGACTGCCTAGCTCTGTGATCTGGACACGTTACTTGACCTCTCTGTGCCTATTTCCTCATCTGAAAAATGAGGATAATAGTACCCCAGCCTCACAGTTCATAAACGAGTTAACAGGTGCACAAGCATTGACAGCATTAAGTAAGCAGTTATTAACTCAGTTATTATTTGGATCTCTTGAAGCCCCAGGGATAAGAATACCTGCCTCTCAGGTCTAAATAATCCAGACTAAATTTGGCAAGTGCATTCATTAAAAGAAGAAGACTTGCCTCTCTGGATTATTGTGGGAACTCCTGAGATATTGAACAGCAGTGGCCTGATGAGCAGGGCCAATACATGTTAGCTGCTCTTATTCTTTGTTTTAGTTTCGCTTTATTGATTTTATTTATCTATTTTTACTGCTTTTTGTTTTATTTTCAAATGTTATTACAGATAAGGGCAGTGCAGGGCCTTGCCCCATGTCACGTAGCTACAAACAAGTCTGGGGCTGGACCTTGGTCTCCTGTCTTCCCCACCCCCGACCCAGCCCAGGTTCTGGTATAGGTGGCTCTTGGTTGGTTGATTTTTCTTCTTTTCCTCTCTTTAATTGGTAGCATTCCTCAGATTCAGTCTTTCTAAAAAAAATTTAAATATTTATGTATTTATTTTTGACTGCACTGAGTCTTCGTCGCTACACGTGGGCTTTCTCTGGTTGCGGAGCGGGGACTACCCTTGAACTGTGGGGCTCAGACTTCTCGTTGCAGTGGCTCCTTTTGTGGAGTGCGCTCTAGGGCGTGGGCTTCAGTGGTTGGGGCTCATGGGCTTAGTTGCTCCAAGGCACGTGCGATCTTCCAGACCAGGGTTCGAACTGGCATCCCTTGCACTGCAAAGTGGATTCTTAACCACTGGACCACCAGGGAAGCCGCAGATGTAGTCTTTTGACCTGGTAAATGAATATAATGGCTGCTGGCCTCGTCAGTCTGTACAATCAACGTGGATAAATCCTGGTGACCTGTCTCTGTTATGGGGACACCATACCTGGGAAGAAGGAATTTCACTTCCCACATTTCTACACATTTCAGATGTTCACTGTTTCATTTGTGTGTTCTTTTATTCAACATCACGTGAGAGATAAGGGGTTAAATAAATTTTGGCCAGAGACCCTGTCATTTTGGTGCAGGGCTGAGATTGTACTAGTTTTTAGTATGTTGACCACAGCTATCTCTCAAAGGGCTTAAACCCTGCCCACCACCTTCATTTTGTGAATAATCAACTTTTAATTCATTAATTTCCTGACAAGTACAGAATCATCAGCCTTATGTTCGTCAATTGCTCATATGTCTTATGCTGTTATTTAATTAATAGTTAAATGACAAAACAACATGGATGATGATTATTTCAGTAATAATGATTTCAGATTCTTAGAATTTGATTACTTATATAGCTGGCGCTTTTCTTTGAGTTTCATATATATTAACCTGTTTAGTCATTACAACAGCCCACAAGGTAGGTACTACTACTATCCTGGTTTTACAGATAAGGGTTTGAACCAAGGGATTAGGTATCTTGGCTCACAGCTATTAAATATCAAGCCAATATTCAAACCGAGGCAATAAAATGAAGGAGTTTGTGCTCATAAATATGCTTCTATTCTGAATGAATAGTCTGCAATCATATCATTACTGCCACATAAGCTCTATGCATCCTCCCCCAAAAAAAGTAACATTGGTTCTTGACTTGCAGAGGATTAGGGAATCACTTCATATATTGTTAAAGTGCTGAATTTTTGATGCCTTATATATGACAAAGTACCAGTGTGTGCGCTACATTAATGTGCATAATATTTTGTTTTGCACACATATATACATGATGTTTTTTATTTATTTTAATTGGAGGCTAGTTACTGTACAGTATTGTAGTGGTTTTTGCCATACATTGACATGAATCAGCCATTTTGCACACATATGTACATGATGTTTTTTAAACCTTTTTTTTTTTTTTTTTTAAATAAATTCAGAGGTAGGTAAGGTGGCCTGGTATTCCCATCTCTTTAAGAATTTTCCACAGTTTGTTGTGATCCTCACAGTCAAAGTCTTCAGTGTAGTCAGTGTAACATGTTTTTCTGGAATTCCCTTGCTTTTTCTGTAATCCAACGGATGTTGGCAATTTGATATCTGGTTCCTATGCCTTTTCTAAATCCTGTTTTGAAATACATCTGAAAATTCTTGGTTCAGATACTGTTGAAGCCTAGCTTGAAGGGTATTGAGCATTACCTTGCTAGAATGTGAAATGAGCGCAGTTGTATAGTAGTCTGAACATTCTTTGGCATTGCCTTTCTTCTTTATTCAGAAAGTAATGCCACATGCAAAATTAAAAAAAAAAAAGTCATATAGTTTGAAGGGTAAACAAAGAAAAGTCTCTCATCTATCACAGACTTCAGCCTCTAACCTGGGAAGCAACCTTGCTGTATTCTAGAATTTTCCTGTGCATATATAAATGTGAAGAGAGATTCCCCACCCCCCCAAAGATAGATGGGAGTATACTATATGCATTCCTTTGTAAATTACTCTTTGAGAGTTTATCTTAGGAACCATCTCATATCTGTCTGTCTTCTTTTTATGTTTTCATGTTTTCACGGCTGTATGGTGTTTCATTGTATAAACCTGCCAGAATTTATTTAACCCCAAGCAATGGGTATTTCAATTCTTTCCAGATCCGTTCTATCACACATAGTGCTGTAGTAAATCTTCTTGCATCTTCACATACACACACAAGTCTACCTGTGAGACAGGCTCCTGGCAGTGGAGTTATCTGGTTCCAGGCTGAGTGTTTACAATGGAGGAACACTGCCCGGTTGTCTTTTGAGGGCTGTACTCCATCAGCACTGCACTTGGGGTTCCATGACCTGCGCTGGGTATTACCAGCCTTGACTGCTTAGCAGTTGGATGTGGTTATTTTATTTTGCATGTTTTAAGAAGCAGCAAGACCCTGCAGCAGTGCCCAGCCTCCCCTCTCCCTTCCCAGGTGAACATGGGTGACCGGTTTGGGCAGATCATGATCGAGAACCTGCGGAGACGACAGTGTGACCTGGCCGGAGTGGAGACTTGCAAGTCGCTGGAGTCACAGGTCAGAGGGCAGAGGCCCGGACGTCCTCTTGTACCCTGGCCAACTGAGAAAGGGCCTCCTCCCTACACAGATGGGGGAATGTGAGGGTCCTTCTGGAGTGCCTGTCTGCGGGCAGCCAGGGCTCCACGTGGGCCACCGGTTCATCGTGTGAGGGAGATCCAAGCCCTATGCTACCGTCTTGGCATGGAAAATACGAGTTTACATTTCCTGTCTCCTGTTACTTTAATTTTTTATTATGCTGTTTTTCAAACAAAATAAGAGTAGACGGAATAATTAAAGCGAACACCTATGTCCCACCACCCAGCTTCAGTAATTAATCATATTTTGTCATTGCCACATTGTTACCCCTTCCCCCAAATTTTTGTTGGTGGTGTCATTGGAAAGGTGGCTCAGTGGTAAAGAATCTGCTGGCAGTTCAAGATTCACGAGTAGATGTGTGTTCAATCGCTAGGTCAGAAAGATCCCCTGGAGGAGGAAATGGCAACCCACTCCAGTGTTCTTGCCTGGATAATCCCATGGGTAGAGAAGCCTGTCGGGCTACAGTCCATGGGGTTACAAAGAGTCAGACATGACTGAGTGTCTGAGCATATCATTGGAATGTTTAAGGCAAATCCCAGACACTGTTTCATTTCCCTTATAAGTATTTCAGTGTGAATCTCCTACCAGTAAGGACCTTCCTCTGCCCAAGATAATGGTAATACCATGATCACATCGGACAAGTTGACATGCTCCTTCATAGCAGCTGATACCCACCCAGTTCATACTTGGTTTTTACCAGTCATCTGAAAAATTGTTCATGGTTGGTGTATTTGAATCAGGATGCAAACATGATTCCCACTTTGTACTTGACTTAAATTCTTGCAATCTGTAATTGTTCCCCTAAAATCTAGAATTTGTTTGGTGAAGAGGCACCTCCCTATCCCTACCCCCTTTTAAATGGCTTAGTTTTTACATGGCTTGTGTCATTACCACCAGGGCCCTTTAAAAACCTGTTGCTTATGAAGAACAGTTTCTTCCTTTATTTCTCTTTAAATATTATGCTTTACGGTGCCCCCATTGTAACAGTACCTGTTGAGTAGAGAAAATGGGGAAAATGAAAAGACAGATGAGAGGGTCCAGAATGGGCTTTGGAAAGAGGAGCCCTCCGAGGGAAGCTGTGTGTGCAAAGAACGCCTCCGGTCGTGTGACAGCTCCTGTCGTCTCCCTTTCTCTCCGCCCCACATTTTAGAGAGAACGGCTCCTGTCCAGCGGGTGGGAGTCAGCATCAGCCATCGACATGATGGAATTGTACAGCAGGTTGCCTCGTGCCGAAGTGATCAGGTATGGGATTGACAAGAGTCTGCTCCATGGCAAATAATTGTGAATGAAAGGCATCATTGTCCATACCTTTTAATGTTTAAAAAAAAAAACAACCCAACCCCAAACTAGACCTATTTGAAACAAGTTAACTGCTGCTAACATCAATTAAACATTGCTAGCTCCTTGAGAGTAACTCATTAGCTATTAGCCAAGATAAGGTTTATGCCCAAACAGATTATTTTAGTCAAAATAAGCAGTTACACCTCTGCAGTGGAAATCTTGCGCAATCCCTGTGTTTTGGAAAAGGAGGAAAGTCACATTGCCCAAGGGGGCCTAAGGTGGTGGTGGGGAGTCTGCTTATGGATTTTTAAGTGGACTTTCCCCCTCATTATAAAAGAAATACATGCTTATTGTTCTAAAACAATTTTCAAGTAAAGTGCATGAAGTATAGAGCAGTTGTGTGCTATGAATAAATTGGAGTATATTCTTTTTCTATGTGTTTATAAATATTTAGCAACCTATAGATTTGTATTTTTTGAATCAGTAGATTGATACATGTATTTGTCTGTAAACCACCATCCTTTCAAAAGCTTAACAATAGCTTATATTTATCTCTGCATGTCAAGATGTTCAGATTACCATATCCTGTTTAGTGGTGCCTGGTATTTATATTGATGTGTGGATATATGCTAATGACAACAGTTTTTCAAACTGAGACATAATTGACAGCAAACATTAGTTTCAGGTGCACAGCATTTTTTTAAGGAGAACCACTTTATTTTGAGTAGTAGACAAAACTCCGTTTAAAATGTAATAAAAGAAACCCTCCATCAGTTTCTTCAGTTAGTCCGAAGAATAAAACCTCCAGCTTAATTAGAATTTACATTTAACCTTAAATATTCTAAAATCCATCCATGTCAGCTTTGGAGTTTTAATCTTGCCCTATCCTATGAAATAGAGCAAACTTTGATCGATAATCAGACTCCTAATTTTTGCCATTCAACCATATTTTTTCATCTTGCTTTCTGACTCTATACATTCCATTCACAGTGTTCAATGGATTTGTAATAAACTTCCAAGGTGAAGGGAAATTTCTTGTTCATCGTTTGCCTAAAATCTTGGCTTGTGTTCATCTTTTGAAACAAAAAACACACACCAAAAATGCCCTCAGGTTCCACTACTAAAACTCCTTTAAAGATCTTCTTTGCCAGTGGTTCCGGAGCGCAATCCGTGCCATCTGAAGCAAGGTCTTGGAGCAGAACCCCACCGGGTGCAGCAGACAGCGGGCAGGACATGGCAGCAGTCCTGGTCTAATTTACATTTCTTTTCACATAAATGAGATTGAAAAGCCCTTGTTTTTCTCCTTGCCAGTGATCTGGTCTTTTACCCATCTTTTAAATAAGTTTTAAAAAGTGTTCTTACTGAAGTGTAACAGCTCGTTTATATAACAGGAAATCTACCCCCTTGTCATTTGTGTTACAAACATTCTCTTCCAGTTTGTCATCTGTCACTTTTGACTTTGCTTATGAAGTTTTTTTTTCTTCTTCTTCTTTTCAAAAATTAAGCTAAAATGGGCCCACGCCGTATGTACTATTCTGTAGCCCGCTTCTTTTCACATAGTCTATCCTGAACGCTTTTCCATGCCTGGCAGTATGCGTCATGGCCTTCATTTTTAATTGGATACATTTGTACTGTTATCTTTTCATTCCACAGAATAGAGTCCCTTGAATTCCTGGATGAAATGGAGCTTCTTGAACAGCTCATGCAGCATTACTGCCTTTGCTGGGCCACCAAAGGAGGAAGCGAACTAGGTAGGTGACTTCACTTATATTGATTGGAATTTTTCTAGGGAACTTTTTGTCTCCGGAGAGCGTAACACTCAATGGGAATTTTCTACCCAGGAAGAACTAGGGCTCGTATACATGGATCTGTGAACATAGAGAATCAGCAGTTATATCCTCTGTTTTTATAGCACAAAACCCAGGAGAACTGTTTAAAAAAACCACATATATGAAAACCAACCAACAGCCCTGTAGGGCTGTTTGTGGAATTTCCTCAACTGGATGGTGAGAGACCTTGAGTCTTGAAATCATCTTAATGAAAGGGTCCAATGTTCAGCTTTTTGATCTGCTTGTAACCAGGTTTGCCGCATGTTAAGACACACAGGTCATTGTTTCTGTCTAACACCCCTGCAGCTGTGGGTTGGATTTCTCTCTCTTATCTTCTTTTATATTGGAGGTGAATTCCCCTGGCTTGGAAGAGTCGGGCCGTGGGGACAAAGCCCGGAGCCTTGTCTCAGTGCCTTGTTGCCTTGATCTTGACCGAGTTCCTCCTTCACAGCTGCCCCTCGCTGACCGTGCTTCCCCTGGGCGTCTCTCCAGCCCAGTGGGGATAGTTTTAGATCCCAGTTCTGGCCTTTGCTGTTAAAGTGCTCCCAGACTTCCTGTAGCTCTGTCTGATGTACTACCTTAGGCAAGTAGTGAATATAAAACAAAGAGCTTAGGGGAGTCAAGGATTGTCTCCTGTGTGAAGATTCCAGGTTGTTAATCATCCTCTTTGGGCTTATCTTTCCACCAGTTTATAAATTTACCCAGCTGGGCAGTTTAGTCCACAAAATCCATTTATTTTTTATTTTAAAAATCATTTATTACTGTGTTTTTGTACTGCTGTTTTCCCCCATTTTTGAAAACAGTATAATTTTAAGCAGAGACTTTGGAAAGTTCTCAAAAAAAGTATGGCAAAGGAAAAAAAAATCACCCATATGCCCAGCACTCAGAGATAACCTCTGGCAACTTTTCTCTTCTATTCTTTTTCTAGCTGTTGATTTGTTTTTAGTGGGGTTTAATTTATCTATATAACCTTGATTCTGGATGTCTTTAAGCTTAATATTATAACATAAGCATTTCCCCTTGCTACTAAAAACTCTGCATGAGCATAATTTTCATGGCTTTATAAATATTCTGTCGTGAAGCTCTGTCTGCATTGACTTAATTTTCTTACACTTTAAAAAAATATAGGTGACTTGTATAGAATTAATTCTAGATTCTGCCAAGTAATGATGCTTTGAGCTTTTCCATGTAAGGGGCTTCTTTTCCCCACTTCTCACCCGGCTACTTGTGGTATCAGTAGAGTAAGTCACTTACATACGACCTTCAAGTTGCGAACTTTTAAAGATGCGAGCGTGCGTTCCATCAGCGTCAGGTGTGAGCGACACTGCAGCTTTCCCTCCGTCTCCTGTTGCCGACAGTCCTTCAGCTCTACAGCCTCCCACTTCCCTGCCCCCTTCCGTCAGTAACTCTTCTTGCCTCTTCACTCACTGCCAGCCCCTGTATGCTGAGCTGTTGTACTGTACTACTGTAGTTTTCAAGGTACTGTACTGTGAGATTAAAAATGTTTATTTTGTATGTTTGTTTTGTTATGTATTATTTGTGTGAAAAGTATTATAAACCTATTACAGTACAGTACTATATAGCCAATTGTGTCAGCTGGGTATGGAGGCTAACTTCGTTGTACTTATGAACAAATTGTACTTGCTAATACACTCTTGGAATGGAATGGAATGGAACTCATTCCTATGTAAGGGACTTATTGTACTTAACTTGTATGTGTGTAGAGGACAAACTGTGTTTGCTCGAAGTTCAACATTTAAAAGACCAAGTTCCTAAGAATAGGCCGTAGGACAAAATCCGAACAGATTGATACTAAACAAACCTACAGCCAAGACTCTGGAAAATCAGAATGATTCTCCAATAATAAAATCGCCTGCTAAAACAAAATTCAACACTCTTCAGAGGAAGATATCAGAATTCAGAGTCTCCTCAGCTTACCACCTACCGTGTTTAGTTGAAATCAGTTGCTCAGTCATGTCCAACTCTTTGCGACCCCATGGACCACAGCAGGTCAGGCTTCCCTGTCCATCAACAACTCCTAGAGGTTGCTGAAACCCTTGTCCACTGAGTCGGTGATGCCATCCAACCATCTCATCCTCTGTTATCGCCTTCTCCTCCTACCCTCAATCTCTCCCAGCATCAGGGTCCTTTCCAATGAGTCAGTCTTTCATATCAGGTGGCCAGAGTATTAGAGTTTTAGCTTCAGTATCAGCCCTTCCAATGAATATTCAGGACTGATTTCCTTTAGGATGGACTGGTTAGTATTTGATTAAAAAATTACTAGATATGTGAAGAAATAAATTGCCCACACCAGTCTTTTTTATTACTGAATTTGACTCAAAGAGAAAAGGGTGAAATTGCTAAGGCTAGTCAGTAACCCTTTGACTTCTTTCTCACCTAAAATGGGCCAGTAGTAATTTTCAAGTGTATTTAAGGTAAAAAGCAGAACACTCAAGAATGAACTCGTTAAACAAGTTGTCTGAATGAAAGGTATTAATTCTGAAAAAAAAAAAAAAGTTCAGCATTTAAAGAATGGACTTGTGGGTTTTACTGGAGAGCCCATAAACCGCTATAACATTTCTTAATCCCTTTTAAACCGCCAGTAAACACTGTCTTATCCAGCCTCCTGTTTCCTTGTGGAATCTTATCTTACACAACCAGGAGGCCCGGGTGAAGTAATTGAATGTGCAGCCGTTGCCCCAGAGCTGGTCCCTATGGACCTGGGGCCCCAGGGTCACATTCTTCCACCTCTGACTGTTTTCTCTGCCTCCGCCTGTGACAGCCCCTTCTCAGCATCTGTGCATTTCCTCCCCTCAGGTTTGAAGGAAATAACTTATTGATCTGTTCAAGACTCGTGCTGAGCCAGAGCTGAAGCCAGCGACCTTTCCGGAGCTGAGTCTCCAAGTTTCCTGAGTGGTGGGGAAGCCCCGGCTGCCATTCTCCGCCACTCTCCGAGAAGCTTCTTTTACTGGAGTGGTTGTACAAGTTCCTGTTCCTGTTGGCTAACAGTTTAAATAAATCTCCGTTGCCAGTTGCCGGTGTGTTGGTCCTCTGCTGTTTATCCTTTGCTCCCCTGGGGGTACTGTGGTTCCCCTCTTTGTCAGCTGGAACCAAAGATCCTCAGCCCAACCTTGACCTTGGCCCACTCCCCATGAGTCAGACTCAGCTCCTGCATCCATTGTGGGATTTACTCCCGTGTGCTCTTATGTGTGGCACCTGGCCTTGCGCTTGGCATCTTGACCAGAGGTTGGAGCTCGTCTCTGCTCCCGTTTCTGCCCTTGCCTGCTCAAGTCCTCCTTCACCTTGGTCACTGTGGCAGGCTGAATGATGACCCTCTAAAATGTCCCTTCCCAATCCTCCCAGCTGAGAGTATATTACCTTGTATAGCAAAAGGGGTTTTGCAGATGTGATTAAGTTAAGGATCTTGAGGTGGGAGCATCCAGGTGGGCCAGATGTAATCACAAGAGTCCTTCCTTTTAAGGGGGGAAGGGAGGGCAGAGTCAGAGGAACAGGCTGTGTGACACCACAAGCAGAGACCGGAGTGATACACTTTGAAGATGAGGGAAGGGCGAAAGTTGAGGAATATAAGTGGCCACTGGATGCTGAAAAGGGCAAGAGGATATCTCACAGCGTCCAGAAGGAACCAGTTTTGCCAACACTTGGACTTCAGCCCAGTGAAATTAATTTCAGATTTCTTACTCCCAGGACAAGAAGAGAATAAACTTGTATCGTTGTAAGCCAGTGAGTCTGTGGTCATTTGTTATAGCAGCAGTAAGAAACTAATACAGATACGATACTAGTACAGATTAAAGGGTCCCTGGAGATTCAGAATCATAAGGCCTGTCCATGCCTGATAACATTCTTGGTTGTGTGAGTGAGCTGTGAACTTGAACCTGAGTATGCAGAATGGCAGCAAGGCAGCCCCCCAGCCCTCTCCTCTCCTAGAGGTTGCAGAATCAGAGATCAGTGTTCCCTAGAGTGTGACCTGTGTCCCACTACACAACAGTGCGCTTGTGGGCGGGAGGCGGTGGTGATACAGCGTGAAATAACATTGAATAACCCAGTGAGGAAGTTACTTGCTTTTCACTTATCTTTCAGAGCTTAAGAATTAGTTCAAGGAAAAGATCACAGGCTGGTACTGATGGATCTTCAACACTAATGTCATATTTACTAATTCATTGTTTTGAAACCATGTACTGGCCGTTCATGGATGGTGAATCCATTTGGGGAATCAAGTCCATTATTTTTAAAAGATAAGGAATAGAATGGAAAACGTTCATAGCACGTTATCAGTAGTAAGGGTCCGTACTTTTTTACAACTTGTTTCATTTTTATGTGTGTTTGTCCTACCATGTTAGTGTTGCTCCTGATGTTTTGGTCTTGTTTTTTAAGTGAAATACAGTTGACTTACAATGTTGTATTAATGTCTGTTGTACAGCAAAGTGATTCAGTTATACATATGTATACATTCTTTTAAATTTTCATTTCCATTATGGTTCATTACAGTTGGATCTAGTTCCCTGTACTGTACAGTTGGACCTTGTTTTTTATCTAGTCTATATGTAACAGTTTGCGTCTGCCAGCCTGAAACTCCCAACCCACCCCTCTTCCTCCTCACCTCCTCCTCAGCATCGGTTTTGGTTTTGATCCTAAGTGAAGGTCAGAGTGTTATAGCACTTCACCAACTGTGCAGCAGTAGCATTTGGCTGAAGTTTTTAAAACTTTGCTTGGCTTCAGTTACATTTCTGTTTTCCCTTCCATTTTTTAATGAATTATGTTCTGTTCGAGGCTAAGGATACACCGTTACTGTTGATGGTTGTGTTATAAAATATCCCTTAAAGTACCTATAAATTTCATTTTAAAATGAATGCAGCAGAGATGGCGAAAGTGATACATTTGGAAATACTGACGTTGAGCAGCACGGCAAGAGGGAAAGGCTGATCCAGTACTTTAGAGGATCTCCCCAGGGGTCCACTTTCATGCCCTCCCTGCCCCCCACTACTTCCCATAACCAAGACATGCGTTCCAAAGTGTGGTTTTAGTTTTTGAATTGGAGCTTGGAACTGATTTCACCTAGGATTTACAGTCACTCACTGCCTCTCCTGTTCTCCCACCCGCTCATCTAAAACCCCTTGTAATCCTTTCTACACACACTGCTTAACTGAAGTTGCTCTTGGGAAGGACATCAGTGATGTTGAAACCGTCACATCCAGGGACCCTTTCTCAGTCCTTGGCTGTCTCAGCTTCTCAGTAGCATCTGACACGGGTGACCACCTCTCTCCTTGAAATATTGTCACTGCCAATAAATGATGAAACTGAATCTGAAACCAGGCAGGTTGGCTCTGGAACTTGTGCTTTTGACTGCTGCATTTATATATATATATATATATATATATATATATATATATATATATATCCCTTCTCCCCTTGCCCCAGATAGCATAGAAAATTCCCCCATGGCTGCCCTGATGCCTCATTCCCTTATTTCTGATAAATTTTTCACATTTATTACATTCACTTATTTCCTATTTGGGGGCTGCCCTATGTGCCGTTAATGAAGAGTGATCTTTTTCTGCAGAAATTTTAGTGAGGATTTTGAATATTTAGCAGAAATAATGTTAAAAAAAACACCACGACTAAGTTACCATATGATCCAGCAATCTCACTCCTGGGCATGTATCCAGAAAAGATGAAAACTAATTCAAAAAGATGCATGGCGCCTCAGTGTTCATAGCAGCACTATTTGCAATAGCCAAGACAAGGAAGCAACCTAAATATCCATTGACGGATGAATGGATGAAGAAGATATGGCATAGGAACTTCCTTGGCGGTCCAGTGGTTAAGGCTTTGCACCTCCAACGCAAGGGACACGAGTTCCATCCCTAGTTGGGGAACAAAGATTCCATATGTTGCTCGAGGTAGGTAAAAATTTTTTTAACTATATTTAAAAAGATGTATATATACATAGTGAAATATTATTCAGCCTTAAAAAATAATGAAATAATGCCACTTGCAGCAACATAGATGGAGCTAGAGATCACCATACTAAGTAAGTTGGATAGGGAAAGACAGACACGACACTTATATGTGTCATCTAAAAAAAATGAAACAAATGAACTTATAAAATAGAAATAGATTCACAGACATGGAAAACAAACTTATGGTTGTCAAAGGAGAATGAGAGGGGAGAGCATCGATAGCTTGGGATTAATAGAAACACTACTATATCTATATATAAAATAAACCTATTAGTATCTAGCACAGGGAACTATATTCAGTATCTTATAAAAATGAAAAGAAAAAATACATAACAATATATTTATATATAATATTTATAAGTAATATATGTTTATAACTAAGTCACTTTGCCATATACCTGAAATTAACACAGCATTATACATCAAATACACTTAAACCCAAAGACACCACCACCAGTGGGTATCTAGGATGCTTTCAGTAATATTGATTGAAGAATACCATCAAGGACCTGGGTTTGCTCTCTGTGCTCTGTCTTGCTGAGTGTATTGGCTTTAATTTTTTGATGTTGCCTCATAATGATAAAGTAGCTGCTAGAGTGTCAGGCATCACACCTGCACTCATGGTAGGAAAGAGAAGGCTTTTCTTTAGTAGTCTCTTTTTATCCAGAATAAAGTGGTCCCCAAATGTGCTCAAACATACTTTCATCTATACCTTATGATAAGAACTGAGTAGGATTGCCAAATGAGATAAATGAGTTAAATTTAAATTTTGGTAAACACGGATTTTTTGTTTTCAGCGTTAAGTATGTCCCATAAGAAATCCAAATTTAACTGGGTATCCCCAGTTATTTTGTTATTTTATATAAATAAAAATATGAATAATTTTTGCTATCTGGCAACCCTAAAACTGGGTCCAATTGCAAGAGGGGCTGGGAAATAAAATGTCTGACTTTCTGGGTTTTGTAATGCAAGATGGGCAAAAGAGAAAGAAACTAAAGCTTTCAGGTGATCAGCCACCCGACGTGGAGTCATCTTGATTGCGTTTGCTCTCCTGCACAGAGACTATGTTTGCGTAATATCGGAAAGTTTATGAAGTCCAAAGCAGAGTCAAACTCTATTTTCATCTTAGAGTTTTTTACTTTTTTTTTTTTTAAGGGGAGGAGAGGAAGCGTGGAGGGTCATGAATAAAGTGCCTGTCATAGGCAGGATATATAATTTTATTCTGCTTTTTTATATCCCTCCTTATTCCACAAAAGGAATTGAGGTGACTAATAAAACTACATTAACACAAAAGGCAAAAATAAATGCCTTGAGGGAGCTGGAGAGGAGAGATCAGGCGTGTGCTCACTCAGTCATGTTAGATTCTTTGCAACCCCATGGGCTGTGGCCCACCAGGCTCCTCTGTCCATGGGATTTCCCAGTCAAGAATGCTGGAGTAAGTTGTCATTTCCTCTTCCAGGGGATCTTCCCCACCCAGGGATCGAGCCCATATCTCCTGCCTTGGCAGGCAGATTCTTTACCACTGAGCCACCTAGAAAGCCCTTGGGCAGCTGGAACGTGAGTTTAGAGGGGGGGAAAAAGGCCCAGAGATGCGTATGTTTTATTGTCTCACACAGGTCTTGGAAGTGAGCTACAAATTTGACTCCCCCAAAGTCCTCAGAGAGGATTGAAATATGATTCCGCTTCCATAAAACCACAGCCAGCTGCATGCTCTAGAGAGGCACACATCTTCCTGCACAGAGACCCAGGATGCTTCTCCAGAGCATCATCAGCGGGATCTGGGAATGTTTGGAGCCTGGCTTTGCAGCTGCTGCTTCAGGTTCCTTTGATGCAAGCTGATGACAGAAGTGAAATTACTCTGGACCAAAGCAGCGCAGTCCAGGTACATAGCTCTGGGATGCTGTGGCGCATACAAGAGTAGGATCTAGGAAACCTGAGAAAATGAAAGGCCCGCAGAACTGATGTGCTAAAATAGTGTCTCAAAACTGGATACTTTATACGAGATTCCATGACAGTAAGCTTGAGGTCAGAACCTTTGACAAAGACTGGGAGGTCAAATCAACTGAGTGGTCCAGATGAAAATGCTTATCAGGGCCAGCCCAGTGGAGGGCAGAGGTCTTCATAGGAAAGCAAGGCTACTCCAGAGGCAGAGCTTCATTCCAAGGTTGCTACTTCCAATATCAAATGAACTATTCCACACCCTCCTTAAAAACCCTCCTTTAAGCCCCACTTCCTCCTCTTGGTTGGAGAAGGAAATGGCAGCCCACTCCAGTACTCTTGCCTGGAACCCCATAGACAGAGGAGCCTGGTAGGCTACAGTCCATGGGGTTGCAAAGAGTCAGACACAACTGAGCGACTTCACTTCACTTCCTCCTCTTGGTATGAAATCCAGCTCCTTCCCGTGGCCTATGAGACCCAAGACTTGGCATCCCTCCTGGGCTCCCCCACCTCTGTGCCTCTCTGCCCTAACCATGACCTCCTCCCAGCTCTGCCAACCTACAAAACTCTGTTTGCCACAGGGCCCGCAGTTAGGGGGCTGGAGATGTAAGAAACACAGCTATTATTCAGTTCACTAATCACTTGGTTTATGGCACATGACACAGGTTTAAGGTAGGGAAAAGGGGTAGCAGACCACTCCAAGAAGTCCTGAAAGGAGTCATCTCAGCTGTCTCCCAACCGGCAACAAGTCACAGTAGGTGTGGGTGGGAGGTCACCTTCTGCTCCGACAGGGAGTCGGGCAGCTTCCATCTGGAAAGGCTCCCAGAGCAGAGTTGGGTCCTCCAGCAAAGTGGCTGCAAGTCACTTGGCTCAGTGACCTCTCTCAGAGGAGTCAAGTTCCCCCAGGGGAGGAGGTCTTGGTCCTCTGCTCCAGTGAGGTACGCTGCCCATCACATTTCTAAGATAACGCTCTTAGTCTGTCCCTCTAGGACTCTTCACACTCCTACTGTGGACGTTTCAAAACAACTAACGTGGATGTTCACATTGGCCACTGTGACTCCATTTTTTAAACAAGATGATTAGAAGTTTTGTATATGGATGCTCTGGGTCTTTGTTGCTGCGTGAGGGCTTCCTCTAGTTGTGGAGATCAGCAGAGCACAGGCTCTAGGGCGCTCTGGCTTCAGTAGTTGAGGCACACAGGCTTAGTTACTGCATGGCATGTGGAATCTTCCCAGACCAGGGACTGAACACATATCCCCTGCATTTGCAGGCAGATTCTTAACCTCTGGACCACCAGGGAAGCCCCGTGACTCCCTTTTGAACTGCTTAACATAGCTTAAATCCTATACGGTTCACACAGGATGAGTAGGGATCATAGCACTCAAGAACTCACATCATGACCCTTTGCCTCTGCTGGCCTTTGCACCTGCTGTCCCTCTTCCTGAGTCAGCCTTCACCCTTAAAGCTGAGATTAAACATCACCTCCCCATCACCCTGTGTAAATATCCCCTGGGGCTGTAACAGCATCCTGTGTTTTTGCCTTTATGGTCCTTGTGTGAACTTGTCATCATTTTTACTCATTCCGCAAGTATTTATCAAGCACGTTCTCTGTATGAGGCACTAAGAAACAGTAGGGCAAGTGAACAAATAAAACACAAGAATTGCTCATGTGACTCAAGTGACTCAAGACTGTCACCATGTCTTCACACGATGATGCAATCATACCTTTATTGCACATTTGATTTTTAACCTTTCTATGAAAATATTTGAGATTCAGATGCTAGGGCCTCAGGACCTATCACCAATGATGGACACCCCAGTAGGTTATGATTGTGGTTCATAACACGTGTTGTTTCATACCTTGTCAATCTGAAGAAAAGCAACGACTCCAGTGGCAACAACTCTTGCAGTATTGCAAGTGCTGTTTGCAAGGGGGTACCTCTCAAGGCCAGACCCACCGAACCTCTGGGAGGAAAGGCAGGGAGTCGGGGAACAAGATCCAAGAGCTTGCTAAGCCCAGTGCTGGGGAAATTGTTGTGCGCTGTCTGCCAATAGAACTTGCTGAACTCAGTGGTAAGTAATTAAATGACCAGGGAGAGCTTTGCGAATGCAGGGAGGGCCCATTGTTCTGGTTTTACCCACCCATTGTGTCCCAACTGTGAGTGAGTTTGAGTGCTGGGCTCTGAAACCCGAGGGTGGATCATGGCTTCCAGACAGCAGAAGAAAGATAATTTAGAGATATAAGGAGAGGGGACCTATTATGGAAGGGAGAGATAGGGGTGGTTCTTAAGGAGTGGGAACCAGGGAGCAGGGCCTTGGTGAAATGATGCTAAATGGAACATTACAGTAAACTCATGAGAAAAGGAGTCACAAAGGCAGATTTGATGTTGATGCTGGTCAAGCGCAGTAGATTGCAAAGAGTGGCCCTAAAGACTTCTGGAGTCTCTGTCTCCACTGCTTGCATCAGGAGCGGCCACATGATTTGCTTTGGCCAGTAGGGTGATAAGAAAAGGTGAGTGGGGAATCCCCTGGTGGTCCAGCAGTTAAGACTCTGTGCTCCCAATGCTAGAGACGCAGGTTCGATCCTTGGTGGGGAAATAAAGATCCCATGTGTCTCATGGCATGGTCAAAAAAAAAAAACAAAAACATGACCAACTTGACAGGTTGCTTGTGCATTGGGGTTCACCTTCTCTCACTGTTCTTGGGAACCACGTGGTGACCACAATGAAAATAAGCCTGGGGTGGGTCTGTTGGATGAGAAGATCACGTGGAGCTGAAATGAGCTGTCTGGATGAGGCCCTTCCCAGACCCAGGCCTCAGGCAGCTCACTGGCTGATCACAGAAGTACAAGGGAGCCCTGACCTGAACTGCCCAGCCATCTTGCAGAATCGTGAGCTAAATGCCTGGTTCTTGTCTTAAGCACTATGTTTGGGGATAGTTTGTTACCCTGCAGTAGCTAACCCATACAGGTTGGGGTACAGGTTGGAAGGAGAAGGCAAAGTATTAGTTGAATGTTTCCTGCTGTTGAAAAAAATTTGCAAGTGTAAGAGTTGTGAGTTTTATCTGGGGAAAAATGAGTACTGTATCCTGGGAGACACTATTTCAGATAGCTCTGAGAGACTGCTCCAAGAAGTGGCTGCAATCTGATGGCTGCTAGATGGCAAGTGTTTTTTCCTTCCCAAGTTCCCTCAGGGCTCACCAGCTCACCATCCATGGTGGCTGCAATCCGCTGATGACTGGGACATCCTTTGTTTATAGGAAATACTCCCTTTCTCACTTCACAAATGCTTGTTCTGTGTCAAGCTGTGTGCCATGTATTGAGATCTAATGATGGACGTGGCAGGCATGCTCTCTGCACTCACAGAGCACCAGCCATTAGTGCCCCCCACCTCCCCACTAACAAAAAGCTTGGCTATTTTAGCACCCTGTGGCAAGTCCAGGAGGGTGCTCCAGGGAGAGAGAGAGATGTGTGAGCTGACATCTGAGGATGTGCCCAGTGAGTGGGCCCTGGAGGCGGGGGTTGAGGGGCGGGGTGATGAAAGAGAGAAGTAGAGAGCACCTGACTGTAAGTGTGGGACCATTTAGAAGAGACCGGCTGTGTGCTGCCCAGAGGCAAATGTTTCCTCTGGGAGGTCATGGAGATGTCCCAGGGTGCTCATGGCGTACTTTTAAGGCATCCATTCTCAACGGAGGTGATATTGCCCCCACTGGAGCAAAAATTGCTTAGGGTTAGGGTTGTCCAACTCTTTGCAACCCTGTAGACTATAGCCTGCCAGCCTCCTCTGTCCTTGGAATTCTCCAGGCAAGAATACTGGAGTGGGTTGCCATTTCCTCCTCCAAGGGATCTTCCTGACCCAGGGATTGGACCTGAATCTCCTGCATTGGCAGGCAGATTCTTTACCACTGAGCCATCAGGGAAGCCCAGGTTTAGGGTTAGAGGGTGGTTATTAGCCCTCCTGGAGAAGGCAATGGCACCCTACTCCAGTACTCTCGCCTGGAAAATCCCATGGACAGAGGAGCCTGGTAGGCTACAGTCCATGGGGTCAAGAAGAGTTGGACACGACTGAGCAACTTCACTTTCACTTTTCACTTTCATGTATTGGAGAAGGAAATGGCAACCCACTCCACTGTTCTTGCCTAGAGAATCCCAGGGACGGGGGATCCTGGTGGGCTGCCATCTATGGGGTCACACAGAGTTGGACACGACTGAAGTGACTTAGCAGCATTAGCCCTCCAAAGAACCACAGTATGTAAACAGATATGAAATATTATCTGTGGCATTAGTGGGCTGCTTCGGTGACTCAGACGGTAAACAATCCACCTCCAATCCACGCAGGAGACCTGAGCAGGGCACGACCACCCACTCCAGTATTTTTGCTGAGAATTCCATGGACAGAGGAGCCTGGAAGACTACAGTCCATGGAGTCACACACAGATATGAAAGATTACCTGTGGTATTAGTGCTTAATAGAGGGGTGATAATTTTTTTTAATAGCTAAAGAAGTCTCCACAGAGGGGAGATCATGGAAAACAATGGTTGAGAAACACTGTTTTAAGGGAATCCATATCCAGGGCCTCACCTTGCACAATCTGCTCCCTTTCTCCACGCCCTCCCGCTTCTCCAAAGAGCATCCTTCTCCCCCGTCTCACATCTGTGCTGCTATTTGGCTCTGGGAATTAAAACCTGGGAGAGGGGAGAACAATTAGAAATACTGGTACTGGCTGGCGCTGAAAAAGTGAATAAATAATAATGACCAACTATCAAACAAGTCCTTTTTTTAGATTTGAAAGATTCTTTGCTCTCAACCAAATTGAAGGGGGATATAATAGCTTAGCATGCTTTTAACTTTTTTTTTTAAAGCAATAGATTTGAAAGAAGTTTTTTTAAAGAATAGGTTATTTTTGGCATATAACTCAAAAGGTGTTCAAAGAAATGTGTAGCACTGCTATAGAAACCTCTTTCTATTTGTTTTTGTGAAAGCTCTCTCCTTGCCTACTGTAAAAATGAAAAATAGAAATTGAGTTGGTGCTGAGCCCTGTCTTACAAAAATAAGCTACAGTCATCTTGGGATATATGAACTCATTGAATAAATAAGCAAAATTTGCTCTATCCATCTCATTAAAAGATATATTTCCTATAAAATTTTATTTTTAATGCTTAATCATTAACTATCAACATGTACAGTATAGCTGGGGTTTGTCAATCAATTGTCTACTAATAATAATTGTAATGATAACTCAATCCACAAAGGAATAAACAACATTTAGAGTCACTGTTCACAGAAATTTATAGAAGTATTAATTTTTCTCTCTCTCTCTTTCTCTGTGTAGACACATATTTCCATAACATCTTATAGAAAACCTGAATGAACATTTTGGCCAATCTAATATGTGTATTTGATTTTACCTAAAAATGGAATTATATGCTACATACTGTATTATAAACTATTTTTACCCCAAAGTTTTACAATATATAGAGCTCTGTATGCACAGCACACATAGAGATCTACAACAGAGGTGGGACAATTTTTTTTAAGGGTCAGATAATTAATATTTTAGACTCGGTGGATCAAGAGGATATTTTGTACTTGATAACTATTTGAAGTGTGAAAGGCTTCTTACATCGTATTCCAAAAGCCAAACACCTGAAACTAACACTACTTTGTAAATCAATTATACTCCAATAAATAAAATAAAAAGCCACTTACTTAAGCAGTAGTCTTTTGTGAACGTATATCTATGTTGCTTCCATATTAACTCAATATTATAAATATGTGGCAATTATACACAATCCTTCTGTATGAATCTTTTCACACTTATGTGTTTACCTCCAAAGGATGTTGCTGTTCATTTGCTAAGTCATGGCTGACTCTTTGCAACCCTATGGACTGCAGCACACCAGGCTCCTCTGTCCTCCACTATCTCCTGGAATTTACTCAAATAAGTGAAAAAAAGACGTCTCACTGATGTTCTTACACTTCTTTAGTTACCATGACTCTCTTTTCACACATTATTGTGAACTTATTTTTTCCAATTCCCTGTTTGTGTCTTTTCCCCATTTTTCTTTGTGGTTATTTTTTCACGTTGATTTACCCAGCTCTTTACCCAGTAAGGGCAGTGACATTTGCCATTTATGTGCAGAATTTTCCCCAGTTTTTCACTTTTCTTGTCTATGCTCATCATTTTTTTCTTTCTTGGTTTAGAAATTATATACTTTATCTGTTTCAGGTTGATTCCTTTTCCAGTATAATAGATGTCTATGCATTTGAAGCCTCTCATGATTACAAAAATATTTACCCATGTTTTATTTTAGGGCTTTTATGATCCTTTTTTTACATTTTTTTTTTTAGTGTCCATAGTATTTGTTAATCATTTATTTATCAAGAGAGACTATTCCTTAGCTCAGATATTTATCATTTCATAGTTCCGAAACATAGGTAAGTGACAAAGTTCTATGGAACTCAACCCAAAGAAATTCTTTATGTTCAAAACTCACTTTTCACTCTGAAAGATACTAGCTTTCCTTATGTCCTCAAAAATCTTCCATAGAATCATAATTTCTGTAGAAATCTGCATATGCCTCCTTCCTTGGTTTGTCAGAGGCAAACTTATAGAAAGTTGCAACTCCCAGGGAGACAATGAATGCTCCAACCATATGAAATCACAGATGCATGACCAGAAGGTTTCGTCAAAGAACTGGACAAGGTATTTTTTCTTTTCTACAGCTCAACAATATGGTCTTTCCATACTTACAGAGAAATGGACCTCTCTTTTACATGTTCAATTTTGGCTCATTTAGAATTTATTTTGAAGTACAGAATGAGATAAATATTTTATTTTTTTAAAAATAAGCCTAACCAGTTTTCCTATTTAAGTATCTTTAATCCATGATTTTGAACCCCAATTTATATTTCTATGCATATGCTTACGTGTGTGTGTGCTAAGTCGCATCAGTCGTGTCTGACTCTCTGTGACCCTATGGACTTCAGCTCATCAGACTCCTCTGTCCATGGGATTTTCCAGGCAAGAATACTAGAGTGGTTTGACATGCCCTCTTCCAAGGGATCTTCCTGACCTAGGGATTGAACCCAGGTCTCATGTCTTCCTTATTGGCAGGCAGGTTCTTTACCACGAGTACCACCTGGGAGGGCTTCCCTGGTGGCCCAGATGGTAAAGAATCTGCCTACAATGCAGGAGACCTGGGTTCGATTCCTGGGTTGGGAAGATCCCCTGGAGGAGAGCATGGCAACCCACTCTGATATTCTTGCTTGAGAATCCCCATGGACAGAGGAGCTACAGTCTATGGGGTCACAAAGAGTCAGACACAACTGAACAACTAAGTACCACCTGGGAAGCCCTTCCATGTATATATTTGGGTTTTAAAGGACTCATTTTAAAAGCCTATCAGCTAACAAGGAACTGAATATTATGACTCCAGCAAGTTATTCACGTCCAGCCCTACATGCAGAATTTCTTCAAAAGCAATGTATGGCTTATCTTTAACTGGAAGCTTTTTTACCTGAAAGCAATGTGTATACCAAAGGTAAAACTCTTATTATTCAGGTTGATAGGATTGTTTTTATTTCTCCTAAGCACAAAGATAAGGGTATTTAGAATTGAGAAATATAGCTGAACAAGTGCTATCCATTTGTATTCTATCTATATGTATGTGTAACCATGATTGTGGGAGTAAAATAGTTAGCAGAAGATTTTGAATTAAAAAAAAATAGATGTGCAGCAAGCAACAAAGGTTTACTGTATAGCATAGGGAACTATAGTCAATATCTTGTAATAACCTATAATGGAAAATTATTTCAAAAATAATATATGTGTATAACTGAATCACACACCAAAAAAGGATTCTGCTCTTTGAAATTTAGGAATGTTTATCTTTTTGCCAGTTTTTCCAAAAGTCCTATGGACATCTAATAACAATGTATGAGATACAAAATTTTAAATTTATTTGTGTAGGACATAAGATTCATATAAATCAATATAAATCATATTTAAATTATTAATGACATAATTCAAGATGCTCCTAATCTTATTTTTTCTGTACTTGATAAAATATTTTCAGAGAAATGTTAATATGTCTATAATTATAAATTTTTCCTTTCCCTTATATTTCCTCTGATTTTTGCTTTATGTATCTTTGTTTCTTTGTTGTTAGGTATCTAATGGTTTATGATGTCTATCTTCTTTGTGAATTGTACCTTTTATCATTAAAAATATTCATCTTTGCTTCATTTAAAAAATAATATAGAATAGTTTGCAGAGTGAGCTGCCACACCTAAAGAATTTTAAAAAATCGTAAGATGACATTTCACCAAGTTCAGACAATAAAAAAGGCACCAGTTTGGAAGCAGTTTTGGTTAAATTCCAGCTCCGCATTTTATGGCCAAGCCCTTCTCTTTTCTTGGCCTCAGCTCTCTCATCTGTAAAATGGGTTCGTAGTGATAAACCCTGCCTCACACAAGTTAGGAGGACTAAATGAAATGAAGCAGGAACTCACTATGCCCAGGGTATTTATATCCAGGTACCCTCAGACCTGTGGCCTTAATTTAACCCTCCCAGGACACACAGTAACACCTACAGCTTCTGTTCCTTTATGTAACAAGCCAGTTCCTGACTGTGGAGTACACCAGCTGAGTCCTTGACCTTTGGCTTTGTTCCCATCCATTCCTACCCCATGACTCCTGTGGTCTTGCTCTCATTACAGGCCAGCATCACTTGATTTCCATTCTTGCCCCAGCCCAGAAAGTCCTGGCCCACCCGTGGGCGAGACCTTGTAGTTCCTAACAGAGGTCACCATAACCTTTGAACTTGCTGCAATGGGCTGCTGGCCGGAGTCCTGCTTGGTCCTGCCACCCTTCCCTTCCCTTTGAGGATGATGACGATTTGTAATTCTCACCTTGGCACTTGCACTCCCAAGGGGAATGGGAATGCAGGTGACTACTCTGACAGTCACAATTTCTGGCATGGCGACAGAGGCGGCGCACGCTGTCTGTTGGCCCAGGGTCAGGTCTACATGGGGGCAGCCATAAGCTCCAGGGAAGTTCATCAGAAGGTGGCTTTTGCTCTCCCATTCTTCTTTTACAACAGTTATTTTTGTGCCTGACACACCTCCCTGATTTGACTGTAAAGTTCACGAGACATTATCTCTTGACCATCTCCTTTCTGGGTGGATAGGTGTGTCACAGGGTGACTGAAATGTAGCCCCACCCCAACCCCTCCGCCCCGTGAACAGGAACAATTCTCTGTGGTCCTGAAACACCAAGGAAATATTTGCT
This sequence comes from Ovis aries, assembly GCF_016772045.2. Taxonomy (NCBI): domain Eukaryota; kingdom Metazoa; phylum Chordata; class Mammalia; order Artiodactyla; family Bovidae; genus Ovis; species Ovis aries. The sequence continues at coordinate 23,306,578 of NC_056077.1, forward strand.
TGCTTAGATTTCAAGAATTCTGAACAGCAAATAGTAGCTGTGGAAGGAAAGAGTATGTGAAGCAGGATGCTTCTTTCTTTCTTTCCTTCTTTCTTGCTCCCTCTCTCTCGTCCTCCCTTCCTTCATTTCTCCTGCTTCATTCCCTTTCTTTCTCTCTTTCAAGTGACAGAAACCCAGCTCCGACTGTCTTCAGAAAGGAAAAGGTCTAAGAAGACAGTCCAGAGTGTCTGGATCAGGGCCATAATGTAGATGTCATCAGTCTTGTCTCCCTCTTGGCTTTATTTTCCTCTACATGGCTCTGTTCTCATAGGACTCATCTCTTCTGGTGACAAAGATGGTGGTTAGTGGCTCCAGGCCTCTATTGTCCCCCTCAGTAACCCCAGAGTAAGAGCACTTCTTTTTTTTTTTTTATTGAAAGAGGACTTTCAATAAATAAAGGTCCCCAAAATCTTCAGAGAAATTCTCAGGATTGCATGTTAATGGTTTGATTTGAATCATATGCTCAGTGCTCAACCAGTCAGGATGGTCTTAGAGATGGACTGTCTCACTGGCTTACTGCCCCTGAAGGGTTGGGGAGCTGAATGATGCGGGCGGGGGGTGGTGCTGACAGCTCTACCCAAATTGTGTGAAAGTGAAAGTCGCTCAGTCGTGTCCAACTCTGTGACCCCATGGACTGTAGCCTGCCAGGCTCCTCTGTCCGTGAGATTCTCTAGGAAAGAATACCTGAAGTGAGTTGCCATTCCCTTCTCCAGGGGCTCTTTCCAACTGAGGGATCGAATGCAGGTATTCTGCATTGCAGGCAGATTCTTTACTGTCTGAGTCACCAGGGAAGCCCATTTTGTGTGAACAGAGAGTCGAAGACTTATGGTTCTCTCAAGGAAATCAAGATGCTATTACCAAAGAGAATTTCAGAAAAAACATCTATTTCTGCTTTATTGACTATGCTAAAGCCCTTGACTGTGTGGATCACAATAAACTGTGGAAAATTCTTAAAGAGATGGAATCACCAGATCACCTGACCTGCCTCTTGAGAAATGTAGGCAGGTCAGGAAGCAACAGTAATAACTGGACATGGAACAACAGACTGGTTCCAAATTGGGAAAGGAGTACGTCAAGGCTGTATATTGTCACCCTGCTTATTTAACTTATATGCAGAGTACATCATGAGAAACGCTGGGCTGGATGAAGCACAAGCTGGAATCAAGATTGCCGGGAGAAATATCAATAACCTCAGATATGCAGATGACACCACCCTTATAGCAGAAAGTGAAGAGGAACTGAAAAGCCTCTTGATGAAAGTGAAAGAGGAGAGTGAAAAAGTTGGCTTCAAGCTCCACATTCAGAAAACTAAGATCATGGCATCTGGTCCCATCACTTCATGGCAAATAGTTGGGGAAACAGGGCAAATAGTTGGGGAAACAGTGCAAACAGTGAGAGACTATTTTTGGGGGCTCCAAAATCACTGCAGATGGTGACTGCAGCCATGAAATTTAAAGATGCTTTCTCCTTGGCCGGAAAGTTATGACCAACCTAGACAGCATATTAAAAAGCAGAGTCATTACTTTGTCAACAATGGTCTGTCTATGGTTTTTCCATCATGTATGGATGTGAGAGTTGGACTGTAAAGAAAGCTGAGTGCCAAAGAATTGATGCTTTTGATCTGTGGTGTTAGAGAAGACTTGAGAGTCCCTTGGATTGCAAGGAGATCCAACCAATCCATCCTAAAGGAGATCAGTCCTGGGTGTTCATTGGTAGGACTGATGTTGACGCTGAAACTCCAATACTTTGGCCACCTGATGAGAAGAGCTGACTCATTGGAAAAGACCCTGATGCTGGGAGAGATTGAGGGCAGGAGGAAAGGGGATGACAGAGGATGAGATGGTTGGATGGCATCGCTGACTCAATAGACATGAGTTTGAGTGAACTCTGGGAGTTGGTGATGGACAGGGAGGCCTGGCATGCTGTGGTCCATGGGGTCACAAAGAGTTGGAGAGGACTGAGCGACTGAACTGAACTGATTACCAAAGGAAGGAGAAATTAGATCTTAAGTAGACACTAATGTCAGATATCCACAATGGGGATAGGACAGCAGAGAGAGCGAGAGAAAGAGAGAGAGACTGTTAAAGAAGCAGTGACAGAGAAAAACGGAGACGTAATTTTAAGAAAACAAGTGCCTTTCTAAAAGAAATCAATCAAGAAAGAATTATTACATCCATGTTCATAGCAGCATTATTCACAATAATTAAATGGTGAAAGTAAGACCAATATCCATAAACAGATGAATGGATAAGCAAGATGAGGTCTATCTATACAGTGGAATATCATAGAGTCTTTAAAAGGGAGCACATTCTGACACCTGCTACCACATGGATGAACCTTGAGGACGTTATGCTCAGTGAAACAAGCCAGTCACCAAAGGACAGAGCTTGTATGATTCCATTATATGAGGTCTTTGGGATCGTCAAGTTCACAGAAACAGAAAGTAGAATGGTGGTTGCTTAGTGGGGGCAGGGAGAGGGGGACATGGGAAGTTAGTGTTTCACGGGGACAGAATTTCAGTTGAGAAAGTTCTGCAGATGAATAATAGCAACAGATACACAATAGGGTGAATGTACCTAACACTGCTTAATGGTATCCTTAAAATGGTAAATTTCATTTAGTTATAACTAGGGAGAAAACCTCAGTTTTTTCTCTAATGATGGCGATCGGGAGCTGCTCTCTAATTGTGGTGTGTGGGCTTCTGAGTGCGGTGGCTTCTCTTGTTGCTGAGCAGGGGGCCTAGGCATGCAGGCTTCAGTAGTTGTGGGGCATGGGCTTAGCTGCTCCATGGCAAGTGGGATCTTCCTGGGCCAGGGATGGAAACTGTGTCTCCCGCATTAGCAGGCAGACTCTATCGCTGAGCCACCAGGGAAGCCCTAAAATGTTAAATTTCGTGTTATGTGTATTTTACCTTAATAAAAAATTAAATTAGAAAAGAACCACTTATAACTGGGAAAACTTTTCCCTTCTTTTCCTGAACAAAGGAAACATTTTGCCTAGTGCAGCGCTCTGCAAACAGAAGAAATCAGTAAGAATTTGCTGGATACATTATAAAGCAACATAAGATGTTCGGGCCCCATTGCCAGCAATAATATCTGAGCAATTATTGAGGTCATCATCCTTCAAATGCCACATTACAGCCCTGAATGCTGGGGTCTGGGCCCTTTGGTCTTAAAGGGGCTTCATCAGCACCTTGTGGGTATTGGGTAACTCAAATTCCCTTATGTTCCACACTCCACCGCCTCTGAGGACATTTGGCAATATCCGGAGACATTTTTAGTTGTCACAACTCTGGGAAGTATAAGACCAGAGAAGCTGGGGATTATCCTACAGTGTGACTGAGCACACACATCCTGCAATGCACAGAACAGCCCCCCAACAAAGAATGTGAAGTGAAGTGAAAGTTGCTCAGTCATGTCTGACTCTTTGCAACCACGTGGACTGTAGCCTGCCAGGCTCCTTTATCCATGGAATTCTCCAGGCCAGGATACTGGAGTGGGTTGCCGTTCCCTTCTCCAGGGGATCTTCCCAACCCGAGGGTTGAACCCAGGTCTCCTGCTTTGCAGGTGGATTCTTTATCATCTGAGCCACCAGGGAAACCCCCAACCAAGAATATTCAGTGCTAAGTGTCAATATTGTGGTGTGTGAGCCAGCCTGGGAATCCTTTCCAAGGACTCCATCTGTCTCTCTCTCTCTGACACATACACACACAGAATCATGCAAAACACATAGGCACGCACATGCATATATACCTACTGTCACCTATGCCTTCCTAGACATCTCCCTGGTCTCTGTTAATTTTCAGTGAGTTATAGGAAGTTTATAGCATAAAAATAAACTTCTAAAACTAGATTCTTGCTTAATATCCTTTAAAGCAAAGGACCATGCAATAAATTTGTCTTGAATTTAGTTCTGTGCCTGAAATTTTATATATAACACAGCGGATAAAGGGAGGGAGAATGGCATTCAGACTTAGCTGTATCACAAAAAAAGACCTTGCTTTCCTCCCTACCAAGTTCTCTTGAACCTGCTGACCTCAACAGACAGGTGTAAACCAGTCAATCAAGTTTGACACACAAGCAGACCTTCTGGAGGCCGGAGAGGGGGCTGGAGGTGAGGAAAGGAATATATGTTGTTTGGAAAACTATGTTTAATATGATTACACAATTTTATTTTGAGAAATATATAAATATTATCATTTTTATGTTTCATGAAAGGTGGTATTATTTGCAATCTGCCACTTTTATTAGAGTCAGGAGTTAAATGTTACATTTGACTGGCAGAAATTCATCTTTACAACAAAGTCATAAAAATAAAAGCAAAATCAAAGAAGTTTCACTATTTTACTTATTCTACTGCTTTTAATTGTTTTACACCCAATTACTTCTGAGGAGTTAGGCTCAGCCATTTTCAAACCCACCAAATAATTTTTTCCCCTCTTTCAGTGTAAAAACAAGTCTGAATGTTTTTCTCTAAGTTTGTCACAGAATTCTAGACCCTTTTTAAAAAGGTCTTAAGACTTAACTTTTTTTGCTGTTTATCAACTTCACCTTATCCCTAAGCTTACCATCCAATTTTTCTCCTATTATTGGGGTAAAATACTACTCTAAACTTTTGAGAAAAGCATATTTTTCTACTCAGGCTAGATTTTCTGAATAAGTTAGAAAATCTGGAGAAGGAGAAGACAGAGAATAAAATAAATTTGGAGAAGATCCTTAATTAAGGCTGAGACCTTTTCCTTAACTCGGCCCCAGTGCAGAGTTCTCTTATCTGGAAGTTCGTTTTCACAAGTGAGATAAACCCAAGTGAGTTTGACTTACAAGACAATGAAAAGACAAGACACAGACTAGGAGAAAAAGCTGCCAAACACATTATTGATGAAGTCTTTGCCTTGTTGACATAAAAAAATGCACAAAGTGAGAGCTGCAAGTTTGTTGTTTGGGGCACAATGAGGACTGTGGTCTGGGAGACAGCACCTCAAATAGCCCTGAGAAACTGCTCCAAAGAGGTAGGATGAAAGGTCAGTATATGTTTAATTTTGGTGAAGGAGGAATACATGCAATCAAGCACATATTCTTCCAGAACTTTCCTGCTGGTCTCATGAAGCTTTAGCTAGTCACGAGGAATAGTTACCACCATGAAGGATTTTAGTGCTTTTCTAAATGTGAGGAGATACAATAATTGGGTTATAAAATTAGCTTCTGAAAGTATCTATCAGAAGACCTGTCCTGCCAGTTTTTTCCCTGAGCACAGAGTACCTCATTTCTGCTCTCCACACTGAGCTCCTTTCAGGTAGTACTGAAAATCAGCAGCTGTAGCAGCATATGCTTTAATATTTGTAGAGGTATATGGCAAGTGATCTTTGCAAGTGCCAATATGTAGTTGACAGTCTCCAGAGTATATATAGTATTATCCAAAATCAGTAATAAGAAAACAAAGAACCAAAAAAATTTTTTTAATGACTTAAACAGTTGAATAGACATTTCTGCAAAGAAGATAGGCCGATGGCATATAAATACATGAAAAGATGTTCAACAAAATTAGTTATAATTAATGCAAGTTAAAACCACAATAAGATACCACTATCCATCTATTAGCAACTAAAAGCCTTGCATACGGGAATCTATAATCACTTTGAAAAACAATCTGAAATGAAGCAACTGACAAACAACTAATCTCAAAAATATACAAGCAACTTATGCAGCTCAACTCCAGAAAAATAAACAACCCAATCAAAAAATGGGCCAAAGAACTAAATAGACATTTCTCCAAAGAAGACATACGGATGGCTAACAAACACATGAAAAGATGCTCAACATCACTCATTATTAGAGAAATGCAAATCAAAACCACAATGAGGTACCACTTCACACCAGTCAGAATGGCTGCGATCCAAAAATCTGCAAGCAATAAATGCTGGAGAGGGTGTGGAGAAAAGGGAACCCTCCTACACTGTTGGTGGGAATGCAAACTAGTACAGCCACTATGGAGAACAGTGTGGAGATTCCTTAAAAAATTGCAAATAGAACTACCTTATGACCCAGCAATCCCACTGCTGGGCATACACACCGAGGAAACCAGAATTGAAAGAGACACATGTACCCCAATGTTCATCGCAGCACTGTTTATAATAGCCAGGACATGGAAACAACCTAGATGTCCATCAGCAGATGAATGGATAAGAAAGCTGTGGTACATATACACAATGGAGTATTACTCAGCCGTTAAAAAGAATTCATTTGAATCAGTTCTGATGAGATGGATGAAACTGGAGCCAATTATACAGAGTGAAGTAAGCCAGAAAGAAAAACACCAATACAGTATACTAACACATATATATGGAATTTAGGAAGATGGCAATGACGACCCTGTATGCAAGACAGGAAAAAAGACACAGATGTGTATAATGGACTTTTGGACTCAGAGGGAGAGGGAGAGGGTGGGATGATTTGGGAGAATGGGAATTCTAACATGTATACTATCATGTAAGAATTGAATCGCCAGTCCATGTCTGACGTAGGGTGCAGCATGCTTGGGGCTGGTGCATGGGTATGACCCAGAGAGATGTTGTGGGGAGGGAGGTGGGAGGGGGGGTCATGTTTGGGAACGCATGTAAGAATTAAAGATTTTAAAATTAAAAAATAAATAAATTAATTTTTTAAAAAAAGAAAAACAATCTGATGGTTTCTTAAAAGTTACATAACACACCTACCATTCTACTTTTAGGTATTTACTCAAGAGAAATGGAAGTGGGCTTCCCTGGTGGTACAGTGAATAGGAATCTGCCTGCCAGTGCAGGAGACATGAGTTCGATCCTTGGTCTGGGAAGATTCCACGTGCTGAGGAGCAGCTAAAGCCCATGCACCGCAACTACTGAGCCTGTGCACCTAGAGCCCATGCTCCACACCAAGAGAAGCCACTGCAATGAGGAGCCCAGGCACTGCAACGAAGAGTAGCCCCCAGTCACTGTGGAGCCAGAGAAAGCAGGTCTTTTCCAGCACAGCCAAAAAAAAAGAAAAAACAAACCCAACAAATAAGTAATAAAAAAGAGAGAGAAATGAAATTATATATTACTATCAAGACTTGCAGAGAAGGCGATGGCAACCCACTCCAGTACTCTTGCCTGGAAAATCCCATGGATGGAGGAGCCTGGTATGCTGCAGTCCATGGGGTCGCAAAGAGTCGGACACAACTGAGTGACTTCACTTTCACATTTCACTTTCATGCATTGGAGATGGAAATGGCAACCCACTCCAGTGTTCTTGCCTGGAGAATCGCAGGGATGGTGGAGCCTGGTGGGCTGCCGTCTATGGGGTTACACAGAGTTGGACATGACTGAAGCGACTTAGCAGCAGCAGCAGCAACCAAGACTTGTACAAAAATGTTCATGGCAACTTTACTGGTAACATCCCCAAACGGGGATAATGTCCATTCAGGATGAATGGATAAAAAATAGAATACTACACAGCCACCAAAAGAAATTAATTTTGGACCCACAACAAGACAGATGAATCAAAAATAAATACACTGAATGAAAGTAGCCAGATAAAAAAGAACACATGCTGTTTGATTCTATTTCTATTTTTTTTTAAGTTTTAAAAATTTTCACAATTTTTAAAGGTTACACTCTGTTTGCAGCGATTGCAAAATATTGGCTATATTCCTCATGTTGTACAATGCAAACTCATAGCCTGTCTTACACCCAACAGTTTGTACCTCCACTCCCCGACCCTTTATTGCTCCTCTCCCCCTTCCTCGCTGTTAATCACTGCTGCAACTGCTACTGCTACTGCTAAGTCGCTTCAGTCGTGTCCAACTCTGCGACCCCAGAGACAGCAGCCTACCAGGCTCCTCTGTCACTAGTTCTCGATAAATTAGATTCTATTTCTAGGAAATTCTGGAAAATTCGAACTAGGTTATGGTGGCAGAAGGCAGATTCGTGATTGAGAACAGGAACAGAGTCAGAAGGAAACTTGGGAAGGTGGTACGTTCATGTTTACTAATTGATGGCAGCGCTAGTTTCATGGATGTACCATAGGTCAAAGCATCAGTGGTACACTTGACCTGTAATTTATTGTCTATAAGTTGTACCTCAATAAAGCTTGTTTAGAAATAATAAAAAACCAAATGAGTCTCTCAAAAGATATTTCTGGTTTCTTTTTTTTGCTAGTTGGTGGTGGCTCAGATGGTGACGAATTCACCTGCAATGCATAAGACGTGGGTTCAATCCCTGGGTCGGGAAGATCCCCTGGAGAAGGGAATGGCAACCGCCTCCAGGATTCTTGCCTGGAGAATTCCATGGACAGAGGGGCTTGATAATCGGCTACCATCCATGGGGCCGCAAACAGACATGACTGAACGATGCACACTTTCATAACTTTTTTCACTTTCATCTCTTACAGAGGCATTTTGCCTATAACAGCATAGGCTCTGGAGTTAGCAAACTATTTCTGACCCTAATCACCTCTAACCTTTAGTGAGCCACTAGATCTTTGAACTGCGGTTTCCTCAGCTGCACAATGGGAACAACACCCACCTCACAGGACTGTCATGAGAGCCAACAGGGTGATGTTTGTTAAATGCTCAGTACAAGGCCTGAAAGAGGTCTTGCTGGCTGTTAACCTGTATTGCTATTGATGACAATTCAATTACTGGAGTAACAAACAGCAGAGCGAAGACTTTTGATTTTTTAAAAAATTATTTATTTATTTTTTGGCTACACTGGGTCTTTGCTGTTGCAAGGGCTTTTTCTCTATAGTTGCCACGAGCGAGGGCTACTTTCTAGTTGTGGTATGCAGGCTTCTCACTGCGGTGGCTGCTCTTGTTATGGAGCACAGGATCTCGGGCGCACAGGCTCAGTAACTGCGGGCCTCGGGCTTAGTTGCTCCACAGCATGTGGGATCTTCCTAAGCCAGGGGTCAAACCCCTGTCCTCTGCATTGGCAGGCGGATTCTTAACCACTGGCCCACCAGCAAAGTCCAAGGCTTCTGATTCTTAATGGCAATTTCTAAATGTGCACATTTTTGTATTTTATGGGGATTAAACATTGTAGGCGACAATGTAGAGATTTAGTGTCTTCTTCCTAGGTACCATTGATTCACCTACAGATTTTCTCTGGGTTATGTCTGGAAGGTGACTTCCTAAAATATAATAGATTGGGTTTATTTTAAACTTTTTTATTGAAGTACAATGTACATACAGAGAAGTACAAACATCGTTAACAGCTTAATTGATTTTCACAAAGTGAACTCATCCTTAGTCAGAACCCAGTCAAGAAACAGAAAGTGATGGATCAGGGAAGTCTCCACGTGCCCTGTCTCAGTCACTACCTCCCAGAGCTTATCCTTGAACTTTCTGTTCCTTTGTTTGCGCTCTTTTGTGTCTGACTTCTTTCCCTTTGTGAGATTCATTCAATCGCTGGCCCGTCCATGTGATTTACATTTTCATGATGCTTTCTCTCTTACACCTTTTCAAAACATTATCATATCTTGAGACTTGAAGGATGAGTAAGATTTTGTCAGCATTAAGGAGCAGTTTGGGTAAAAGAAACAGACTGTCCAGAGGCTTGATGCTGAGTGAAACAATGGGATGTTCAGGCCACTGAAAGTAGATGTTCTTTCTGGGGTAGATGGTTCCTATTTAGTTCAACTGTTTCCAGCACTATGCCCATTCAGATAGTCCTCAGCTTTTGCTACCAATAAAGAATAATGAAATCAATGTCCCTCACCGGTTGGAGCTTTTGTGTGTTTGCAAGTGTTTGTTTCTTTATTTTGGTTACCCGGGGTGTTTCACTGCTGCACACGGGCTTTACCTAGTTGCGGTGGGTGGGGGCTACTCTTCACTGCGGTGTGCAGGCGTCTCATTGCAGTGGCTTCTCTGGAGGAGCACGGGCTCCAGGTGCACTGGCTTCAGTGGCTGAGCCACAGGGGGCTCTTTAGCTGTGGCTCACGGGCCCTAGAGTGCAAGGGCTCCAGGAGTTGCGGTGCGTGGACTTAGTTGCCTCACGGCATCCAGAATCTTCCCAGCCCAGGGATCAAACCCATGTCCTCTGCACTGGCAGGTGGATTCTTATCCACTGTACCACCAAGAACGTTCTAGAGTTTTTGTTTTTATAGGATCGCTTTTCAAACATAAGCCTCCTTGGGTCTAGCAAAAGGTGAATTTAAAGACTTCAGGTATATTGCAAGATTGTGTTACAAAATATTGTAGCTTTGTACGCTTTTCCCAGAAATATATGGTTTTGCCCATTTTTTCCCCCTTTGTCAGTATGGGATGTTAATCATGTTTTTAAATTTTCTCTTCTGTTGTTTCCTTTGAGTTTTTTCCTGGTTATTCTCTTTTCATGTTTGTTGACACTTTGGATTTCTTCTTCTGTGCCTTGTTAAGTCACTTCAGTTGTGTCTGACTCTTTGCGACCCTATGTACCATAGCCCACCAAGCTCCTCTATCCATGGAATTATCAAGGCAAGAAACCTGGAGTGGGTTGCTAGGCCCTCCTCCAGGGGATCTTCCCGAGTCAGGAATTGACCCCATGTCTCTTCCAGCTCCTGCATTGCAGGAGGATTCTTTACTGCTGAGCCACTGGGTAGAGTTATTTAATTTTAATAGTTATTACTGTCTAAATAGTAGATTAAAATGATAAAAGCAAAAAAAAATGACAACATGGGAACATTCTGATTTTTTTGTATGAAATATGTTCATAGTGTCAAGTTCTTCAGCAAATGGTAGACATTATTGCTACCATTAAATTTTTTTTTTAAATTTTTGGCCTACCTGCCCAGCATGAGGAACTCCCCTGACCAGTGATCGAACCCATGGCCCCTGCAGAGGACGGGCTCTTAACCACTGGGCGACCATGGAAGCCCATCACTACCATTTTCACTGTTGCCCCAAACATGCAGATGGTGAGCAAATGACCTCCTGTCAACACGGAGACTTAGTGGACTTCTCCTTCAGCCCAGTGACTTTCTGGCTGTAAAGAGCTCTGACTGTCAGCTACAAGGTGGCGCTTGTCATGGGCACTTTTAGAACAGGACCGTTATTACCAGACATAGAATATCAGACTGGTTCTAAATCAGGAAAAGAGTACGTCAAGGCTGTATATTGTCACCTTGCTTATTTAACTTATATGCAGAGTACATCATGAGAAATGCTGGGCTGGATGAAGCACAAGCTGGAATCAAGATTGCCAGGAGAAATATCAATAACCTCAGATATGCAGCTGATACCACCCTTATGGCAGAAAATGAAGAGGAACTAAAGAGCCTCTTGATGAAAGAGGAGAGTGAAAAATCTGGCTTAAAACTCAACATTAAAAAAAAAACAAGATCATGGCATCCAGTCCCATCACTTCATGGGAAATAGAACGGAAAACAGTAGAAACAGTGACAGACTTTTTTTTTTTTTGGCTCCAAAATCACTGCAGATTGTGACTTCAGCCATGAAATTAAAAGATGCTTGCTCCTTGGAAGAAAAGCTATGACCAACCTAGACAGCATATTAAAAAGCAGTGATATTACTTTGCTGGCAAAGGTCCATCTAGTCAAATTTATGGTTTTTCCCATAGTCATGTATGGATGTGAGAGTTGGACCATAAAGAAGGCTGAATGCCAAAGAATTGATGCTTTTGAACTGTGGTGTTGGAGAAGACCCTAGAGAGTCCCTTGGACTGCAAGGAGATCAAACCAGTCAATACTAAAGGATATCAGTCCTGAATATTCATTGGAAGGACTGATGCTGAAGCTGAAATTCCAATACTTTGGCCACCTGATATGAAGAACTGACTCATTTGAAAAGACCCTGATGCTGGGAAAGATTGAAAGCGGGAGGAAAAGGGGATGACAGAGGATGAGATGGTTGGATGGCATCCCCTACTCAATGCACTTGAGTTTGGGTGAGCTCTGGGAGATGGTGAAGGACAGGGAAGCATGGCGTGCTGCAGTCTATGGGGCTGCAAAGAGTCAGTCACGACTGAGCGACTGAACAGCAATAATGAGTACTTTTTGCCTTATCATACTGTTCATGGGGTTCTTGCAGCAAGGATACGGAGTAGTCTGCCATTTCCTTCTTCATTTACTTCTATAAGGATTAACTCATGCGCTGCTGCAGCTGCTGACCTCCAACACTATCTGTAAGGAGTTCAAGGTGGAGAGCAGAAGGAGGCAGTCTGTACTCAGGGTAAAATCCGGCAGGACGGGTCTTCAGATAGTTAGATATTTTCAGGAGCTGATTTTATGAGCCCAATCCTTGTATCTCCTCTAAAGCACTAAAATCTTTCATGCTGATGACTGTTCCTCGTGACTAGCTAAAGCTACATGAGACAGCAGGAAACTTCTGGGAAAATACGTCCTTGATTCAGTGTATTCCCCCTCCACTGAAATCACATATATGCTGGCCTTTCCCCCTGACTCTTTGGAGAAGCTTCTCAGAGCCAAGGTGGGGTCTCCTAGGCTACAGTCTCATGTTGCCCCAAATAAAGCAACTCTCACCTTGTGCATTTTTTGTTAAGTCGACACAACATGGCCCGCATGCCTGATTCTGGTTACTAGTGACTCCAAAGACATTGATATTTGAACTTGACATGGCAGGGGAGAAAATAGGGTGCTGGTGGCTTCTCCAGGGAAGGAAGATGATCAGGTTCAAACTAAATCTGTGATCCAAGCAGCCAGAAAGGTGAAAACCAGACTCATTTCTACCAACCAACCTGCCCTGAGCTCCAAGTGAGCAATCAGCTGCAAACAACTGGCAGAGGTATTTAAACAGAAATAAAGGCACAGTTTCAGAAGACACTGAGGAGTTCTGAGACAGGCTGGGACCTGAGACCCTTTGCTGCAGTGCTTGTTCCTGGACAAAAGTCTCTGGGAGCAATAAAATACAAAGAAACAAATATAAGGGACTAACAAGAACCACGTGCATGCACTGTTGGGCCAAATTAAGGACACAAAAGATATAAAAAGACCAAAATCTAACTGCCACTTCTGAGGTGCTGGGAGCAAAACAGGGTACTGTGTTTACACCTGCACACAGCGCTGCTAAGCGGGTGGGCAGACCACCTAAGCTGCCCTTCTGGCCCGACCCACCAATCCACCCCTACCTTCACCTTATTTAAGGAACTGGCTCACCACCCTCCCCCCAGCTCCCCACCTGGGAATGAGCAAGGGGACATTTTACTTGTTTTTACTCCCTCCTGCTGGAGTGGGATTCTCAGTAAAGCGTTGCCTGATTTTCTTGTCTAGTCTCTAATCAGTTTCCACTGATTAAAGAGTCTAAAAACCGGGCTGGTCACTGTTCTGCTGCGTGCTTCTGTGACTGTCCACAGAGCACAGATCTCATGATCAGCCTGAGTGAGCAAGCATCTGCATTACTACTGACAGTGACTTGTTTTAAGAAGAGATTATTAAACTGAAAGCCCAGTATCTTTGGTGTACTGGGACGGAGCTTATCAGCAATAAATATTCTCTGCTGCAAAAGATAGAAAATTCAGCCCCCAGTGCCTGAAAGAGAAGGACATGTACTATTTACTCAGAGGCTCTCAGACTTTCTTGGTTCACTGGGTTCCTTGGCCAGAAAGAATATATAATAGTTATATTTATTAGTTAGGTCCAAAAAAACACAACATTTATGGCCTAACTACTTAGTCACCATTAAAGAAAATTCACATATACTGAAAGGAAAAATATTTTATTTCTTTCTTAAATAGCTATAATTAAATAGCTCAATTGTTATTTAATAACACAAATAACTAATTGTACTCTTTAATAACTTTCATTCTTAAATACTACAGTTGCTTACCATGGGATATGTATGCCTTTGGAGCGCTGCGCAATTTCTCAGGGCTTGAAATCGGATTGAACACTGCCAAGCTCACTTCCTTCCCACGCTGGTTTTCATGTGGTACTTGTCTTTTTACGGCACCCCCATAAAACCCGGTTGCAAATATATGATGTCATTGAAAGGAATGTAGGACCATCTAATAGAAAAGTGTGAACTGCTTAGCTAGTAATTCACATTGTGTCTGACAGATACTGAGCATCAATTTATTTTCCTTGAAAAGTTAAAATATCCCACAGCCCCTTTATGAATTCACTCTCTTTGGGGTGTTCTCTGGGAAGTGTGTATTTATTTAACAAGAAGTCTGGAGTAGTTGGTCTTGGGACTGTCTGGTGCCTTGGTGATGTCATCAAGGATGACAAGCAAGTTGCACCTCATGATCCCAAGGTGGTTGCCATGGCACCAGCATTGCATTTTCGCCATAATAGTGCAGCCATCAATATGAGAAAGGAGGAGAAAGTGGTTTGTTAGGGAAAAGGCAACCTGCTCTTATACTCCGTTTAGACCTGATGGTAGATGGCAGACAGGTACCTAAGGATGCAGAGATATCTTAAAATGTTGCCATCCAAGCAGAGATAATAATTAGAGGCTTTGGTCATGTCAACCAGACCTGGGATTGGAAGGCTGAAGAGTTTTCCAGTAAAACAGTTTCTTAGGATGGTACCATTTCCCCAGTGTACTTACTAGTCATCCTGGTGGTCTGGGGAGACCACCACATTGCACATGCAGACTTCAGGGACAGAAAAATTCTCACGTTGTGGAGACATGTTGTTCTGCTTGAATGACATTCAGATTTTCTGAGGAGAACCACTGGTTTTGTAGCTCCTGAGTCCAAGCCTGGCTCTAGCAGGGGAGGGGCACTTGGCATGTAGTTGGTCCAGGAGAAAGGACAAATATTTGATCTGAGATTTGAGTTAGGAGCAGAAGTTGGCCAAGAGAGCAAAAGAGAGCTCCAACAGAAGGAACGGCCTGGGCAGGGAGGGGATGAGGGGCACGGCTCTTCTGACAAATCCTTTATGATTCGTGTGGCAGGAATTGAGTCCAGATGTGACTGGTATGGGAGTTTGGTTTTGCCCTGACTGCCACAGAAGGTGCTAGAAAGTTTGAAGTCAGGGAAGGATAGTTTTAGATCGACAGGCTGGGGAACAACAGTAGCCACCATGTGGTAGAAATATCTGAGTGCTCACAAAATGCCTCTTTTTCCCTCCAGGCACACAGTCAGACTGGATTTCCCAGACTTCTTTTTGCCATGCCACGCAGCGTGCGGGATCTTAGTTCCTAAGCAAGGAACGGACCGCGTGCCCCTGTAGTGTAAGCATGGAGTCTTAATCACCAGACCACTGGGGGAGTCCTTTCCAGACTATTCTGTGCCATGTGATTGAGTTCTGTTCAATCAGCTGGAATGGAAGCGGTATTTGCCATTTCTAGGTCTACCGCAGGACTTCCCTGGTGGCTCAGACAGTAAAGAACCTGCTTGCAATGCAGGAGACCTGGATTTGATCTCTGGGATTGGAAGATTCCCTGGAGAAGGAAATGGCAATGTACTCCAGTATTGTTGCCTGGAGAATTCCATGGACAAAGGAGCCTGGTCAAACGAGTTGCAGAGTCGGACATGACTGAGTCACAGGTCTACCCCACAAAACCCTCTGCACAATCCTCCACATTCTCTTCCCGAATTTACTGGCTGGTGGAGAAGATCTGTGGAGAAGGCAATGGCACCCCACTCCAGTACTTTTGCCTGGAAAATCCTATGGATGGAGGAGCCTGGTGGGCTGCTGTCCATGGGGTCGCTCAGAGTCAGACACGACTGAGCGACTTCACTTTCACTTTTCACTTTCATGCATTGGAGAAGGAAATGGCAATCCACTCCAGTGTACTTGCCTAGAGAATCCCAGGGACGAGGGAGCCCGGTGGGAGAAAATCTGAGGACCTAGATGGTGGATCTTCAAGATGGAAGTAACCCGGCTCCCTGAGTCACCATGTGATGAAGGGCCTGCTGTTATTCTGCGAATAATGAATCACTTTTCACTATGTCAAGCCATTGAAATTTGGTGGGGGGGAGTCGGGGGGTGGTTATTTGTTACACGGGTGAGTCTACTCTGACTAATGCAAACCATAATAAGAGCTACTGGTTACTGGGCTCCTGCTTTGAAATGGGCACTGTGCTAAAGGCTCTGTCTCAATCCACACATCAATCCTATGGGGATGGGTACCACCATTAGCCCACTTTTACAGAGGAGGAAACAGACTGAGAGAGAATAGCTGGGTGCATAGGTCCAGAAACCTGATCCCCAAACCTGGACCCAAATGCTAAACTCGGCCCTGCTGGCTGCTAGTGTTAAAGGAATGGATTGAAATTGGCTGAGACATCAGCCATGGAGAACAGACTTGTTGTTGCCAAGGGTTGGGGGAAGGGATGAGCTGGGAATTTGGAGTTAGTGGATGCAAATTATTATATATTGAATGGATAAACCACTAGGTCCTACTGTATAGCTATATTCTATATCCTGGGATAAATTATCACGGAGAAGAATATGAAAAAGATTGTGTGTGTGTGTATATATATATATATATATATATATATATATATATATACATAAAACTTGGTCATTTTGCTGAGCAGCAGAAATTAACACAGCATTGTAAATCTATTACACTTCAATTGAAAAATTGAAGAAAAAAAAAGAAATTGGTTGAAGCAAGAAGACCAGATGAGGAGTTGTTATAGTAATACCGGCTGGGCCATTCCCACTTGTAAAGTGAGAGAATAATAGATTATTGGGAATATTAACTATCGAGAGAATGCATAAGAGGTGTCCAGGGGTCTATAGTTGGCAGGTGTATAATAAACATTTGATTTTCTTTTCAAGAGCCCAAGTAAGAACTGATGAAGGCCTGGGTGATAATAGGAGAGGAATCTTCTGGAAGCAGCGCTTGGCAGGACTTGAGCAAAGAGTGAGGGAGATGGGGAGTTGAGGGTTACACCGCTATCCCATGCTTCAGGGACACAGCAGGTAGGGAGTAAGAAACAATGTGTACAATGTGCTGTGGGTGCGAAGCAGGGAGAGAACAAGTCTCAAGATAACCAGCAAGAGAACAGCCCTGAAACCTTCCAAGACGTGCAGATGCTCAACAGAGGCACTGTGTTCCCTGACAGCGAGCTGAAACGAGTTCTCAGCAAATTGTCAAAACTTTTTCTGGATGTATCTGCTTTTGTCCTGAAGTAGATACTTTTTTTTTTATCTACACAACCTTGGGCAGGTTCTTCAACATCTTTGTATCTCATTTTTATCATCTGAAGATGGGGATAAGAAGTCATAGGACTTACTGAGCTGTAAATACGTGCAGAGTGCTTAGCACAGCGTTAGATACATAATGAGTTATCAGTTAGTGGTGGAAATTTTCATTAAAATTCTCTTACCCCAGATATTACTTCTCTGTGACTATATACAACATGCAGATAGTAGTTATAAACACTGAACAGCATCTTTGCCTCTCTTGTTCACTGCTACGCTTCCTACCAGCTGTTAGGACAGTGGCTGGTTCACAGTAGATATTTAGATATTTACTGAATGGATGAATAAGGAAACCCATCTCTCTCCCCTGCCCTTTCCTCTTTCCTCCCTTCCTTCCTTCTTTCCATCTGTCCATCCACCTATCTGCCCATCTTCCATGCATCTTTCCCATCATCTGTCCACCCACCCATCATCCAGCCATCCAGCCATCCCTTTAGAAAGGCTTAATCCACAATATTTAAAAAAAAATTGTGAGTGTAGTGGCTTAACATACAAGTTTTTATTTCCAACTGTGATAAACTATGTATAACACAAAATTTACCATTTTAAGCATGTAGTTCAGTGACATTAAATACATTCATATTGGTGTGTAACCATCCATCTCTAAAACTTTTTCATCTTTCCCATCTGAAACTCTGCTGCTGCTGCTGCTAAGTCGCTTCAGTCGTGTCCGACTCTGCTACCCCATAGACGGTAGCCCATCAGGCTCCCCCGTCCCTGGGATTCTTCAGGCAAGAACACTGGAGTGGGTTGCCATTTGTATGAAAGTGAAAAGTGAAAGGGAATTCACTTAGTCGTGTCTGACTCTTCATGACCCCATGGACTGCAGCCTACCAGGCTCCTCCGTCCATAGGATTTTCCAGGCAAGAGTGCTGGAGTGGGGTGCCATTGCCTTCTCCATCTGAAACTCTGTATCCATTAAAAAATAACTCCCCATTCTCCTCTCCTCCCAGGCCCACCACTCTTTTTTCTGTCTCTGTAAATTTGTCTATTCCAGTACCTGATATAAGTGAAATCACACAGTATTTGTCCTTTTGTGACTTAGCCCATGCATTCTGCTGTCACAAAAGCTCTGTGATCCTGAGGAACTTAACCTTCCTGAATCTCCACTTCCTCATCTGTTCAAGTGGCTGTAATAATAGTACCTACTTCATAGGGTTATTGTGAGGTTTAAATGAGATAATATGTATAAGGTATTTAACCAAGTGCCTGGCATGTAGAAAGTTCTCAGTAAATATCAATTCCCATAAATACATATTCTAAAGCAGCTGGCACTGGTATTGCACTTATCCTGTGTCTATCATAAACATCTGTGTGTCAACACTTTATGATCTTAACTCATTTATTTTTTTTAAATTAAAAATGTTTTTTTTTTGGCTATGCTGGGTCTTCATAGCAGCGCGTAAGCTCAGTAGGAGTGGCCCGCAGGCTTAGTTGCCCTGCGGCATGCAAGATCTTAGTTCCTCGACCAGGAATTGAATCCACTTCTGCTGCGATGGAAGGTGGATTCTTAACCACTGGACCACCAGGGAGGTCCCCTGATCTTCACTCATTTAAACCACACAACTCTATCTCATTGGCCCCACCACTATCATCCTGTTACACAGGGGAGGAAACTAAGGTACACAGAGGGTGAGCAAATGCCCAGGGTTACTCAGTAGTTCATGGAGGAGCTGGGGTTGAACTCCAGGCAGCCTGTTTCCAAAGTCCGTGGGCTTTACCATTGCCTCTGCAATCTCCCAGGACGGTCATCCATCTACACCCTCAGCCTTGCATCAGCCTGTCAGTGTGAGTGGACGTGTCAGGGCCTCAGATACGAGATGTCCTTGGAAATTGGTGGAAAAAATCACTGAAGTTGAGTTTAGCCTTACTTCCCATGTGTGGTCCCAATTTGGTGGGAGCCTCCCGTGTTCACTCACGCATGTAGGTCCCCTCTGGACCCCTCCATCTCCTGCTGGGAAAGACCTAGAGTCCTCTCCAGGTGACCCAGTGAAGACAACGCCTTTTCCCTTTGTTGGTAGAAAGCTCAGCAATCCTTGACCACCCCCTGCCCTGCCCAGCTGAGATTTTTTTTTAAAAAGGCTTCCTCTCCGTGACCTCAGGGCCACCTCCCACTGGTCTTTATTGCTTTCTCGGCACCCTCGGGAGCGTCTGGAGCCCTTTAAAAGGGGCAGAGCCTGTTAGTGGGCTGGCAGCCCGGGTCCTGGAGATAAGAGTGTCCTGTCCGGGACAGCAGGTGTGGGTTTCCCAGCCAGGGCAGGACAGAGTCCCGCCGAGAGTTACCTCCGCCCCAATGTTTACAGAGGTGCGTCCACTCCTGGCCTCTTCCTCTGCAGCCTGGCCCTCCAGGCGGGTGGCTGAGGATTCACTAAAGGTGGAGCTGCTGGGGGCTTCCTTCTGGGCTCTTCTCTCATCTGGCTCCCTCTCTCTCTTGCCCACCTCCGCAGGCAGCTGCACCCATGTGTGACCTGGAGTCGGGCAGCGTCAAGGTGAAGGAGCCCAGCAACAGGGGCCGGTGGCATGGGTGCTGGTACGAGCGGTTGGTGCAGCCCTGCCTGGTGGAACTGCTGGGCTCTGCTCTGTTCATCTTCATCGGCTGCCTGTCGGTCATTGAGAACGGGCCGGACACTGGGCGGCTGCAGCCGGCGCTGGCCCACGGACTGGCCCTGGGGCTGGTCATTGCTACGCTGGGGAATATCAGGTGGGAACAGCTCTGGGCACTCAGCCTGGTGCCAGCTGGGGGGAGCCGGGGGCGTGGAGCGGCGTGGTGGGCAGGCACCCTGGGGCACACACCCAGGATCCTGAGAACAGTGTGGATAAGAATGTGGGCTGAGGGGTCAGACTGCCTGGGTTAGAATCCTGGCTCTTCAGTCCGAGAGCTCTGCAACTTTGGTTAAGTCACTCTCCAAACCCAACTGCTCACCTACCTATGAAATGGGAACAGTATTTTCTAAATCTTATTTCTCAAGCCAGTGCAGGTACAGTGCTCATGCTTACCATGAACTATTCCAAGCACTTTAGGTATAGCAATTCATGTAATCCTTACACCCCTGTGCAATTGGTACTATTATTAATCCCATATTTTCACTGTGAAGGGGATAGGTCAGGTAACTCGTCCAAGGACCCAGGGCAGAGCCAGGAGGCAAACCCAAGCTGTCTGTTGCCTAACCCAGCACCTCCTGGTGGAGGTGTGAGAATGAAATATTGTGAAGTGCTTAGTCCATAGAAAGCGCCCAATCACTGTTGCTTGCTGTGTTACTGTTACCTTTGTTATTGTTGTTTAGTGGCTAAGTTGCTTCCAACTCTTTGCAACCCCATGGACTGTTGCCTGCCAGGTTCCTCTGTCCACAGGATTTCCCAGGCAAGAATACTGGAGTGGGTTTCCATTTCCTTCTCCAGAGGATCTTCCTAATCCAGGGATCAAACCCATGTCTCCTGCATTGGCAGGTGGATTCTCTACCACTGAGCCACCTGGAAAGCCCACTGTTACCATTAGGACAGGGTTTTGCTCCAACCTAAGGGAAGGCAATGCTTCACAGAAGAACCCACCAGGGGGGTAGGGAGGGCCAAGGGGCTCCCCTTGCATAGCCCTTCCCTGAATGGAGGCTCCACTGGGAGGTCGTGGACTCCCAGGAGAAACGACCCAATGGATGGGGGGTCTGGCAGGGAGATCTAGAATCTGGTTCGTTTGTATTTAGTCTCTCACAGAAAAATGATCTGAGTAGGGAAATTAAAATACTGTTTCTCAGAAAAACAGAATGGAAAGAGAACTGTTACATTTCTCTTTAAATATCTAAGGGAAGCTGCAGGTGGGATGAAAATCAGTGTCCTCTGTTCTCATCGGTTCAGGGTTGAAGGCAACATTTGTCATTGCTTAGCAGGGTGACCAGGGCAAGTAACTGAACCTATGTTAGGTGGAATAAAAGGGAGATGATAATAGTAGCTGATATTTGTTGAATACCAACTAGCTGCCACTACTCTATAGGAACATGTATTAATTATTTTTGCAACAGAGTTTATGAGATAGGGATCACTAAGGCACAGAGAGGTTTTATCACTTGCCCATGGTCACACAGCTCTTCCATGGCTAAGCTGGGGTTTGAACCCAGGCCAGCTGGCCAGGGAGGACATTGCTTTGCGCTGCAGGAGGCTGCCTATCTGAAATGCCAGCCTTTCATCCAACCATCTGTTTTTTGTCAACAAATATTTACTGGGTACCTGCCACAAACCAGGCACCGGCTTTGAGGTTGTTGGAGCACCCAGCACAGCACTTAGCGCTGAGTAGGTGTTCAGTAAGCCTTTAGTGAGTAATCAATGGATGATCGTTTTATTGTTAATGAATGTGAAGTGAGTTTCTTGAACATGTGTGGTGTTCCAGCCCTCTCTTGGTTGAGCCATGCTCTGAATGAGTTTTTCACACCTTTTGGACTGGGTGATTTGGTGGAGGGGCTGATGGCAGACAGGCTTCTAACTCTGCAGTCTCTGGCGGGAGGCTGCCGCTGCCCCCCACCTCTCTGCTTTGGCAGAGCCCAGGCTAAGCTTGGTCATAGACCCGAATTGAGGCCCCTCTCCATCGACTGAGTCTGAGGTCAGCTAGTGCTTCCTGACCCTGCAGGAAGCTCCCCGAGGGCCTGTGCGCAGAGCTCGGCCAAACAAGTTGGGGCAGCTGGTCCTGAAATGTCGGCATGTTGGGCCAAGTCTTGTGTCCAGAACCAGGGTCCTCTGTCCAGTCTCAGCTCAGTGTCCTGTGCCCGCTGGGTGGGCAGACCCATTAGTGGGCTCTGAACAGCTGGGGAGACATGGGGGATCTTGGGGTCACTGTCCCTTTTATTGGGTGTCCATCCCATGCTCCTGAGGGCTTGTTGAGTCAGCCTTTCAGGACAGCTCTTCTATCTGTGTGGGGCTGGACAGGATGCCAGTGGGTGTAGCAGGGTATTCAGGGGCCTCCCGGCCCTGGGACTCAGATGGGTTGAGCAGCTTGCTCAAGAGAAAGGCTCTTTACCCAGGACCAACGGAACTGCCCCACAGAGCCAACTTGAACCAGCCCTTTGACCTAGGTTCGATTTTGTTTAACCTCCCTGCACATTCCAAACCCCAGATCCCAACCCCCAATATAATCATGAACCTCTAACCTCACTCCCAATTACCAATGCCATTTCCAGCAACCTTTAACCTCAAGTTTTACACACAACGCTAGTCATACTTTCAGACCCAAACTAGGATTTTTATTGGTTGAGCAGTTCAACCAGTCAGGGGCTATTGTTCAGGGCCTGGTTACTTTTTCGGGGAGGCCGGGATACCTCTCCTGGCCTATGCTTTTGAAGCCTGGGGTCTCGCTGTGCTCTGTGGCCACAGCTCTGAAGGGCTGGACACAGCTCTGCAGGGGTCGAGAGATGCTTTTCCATCACGTTTTTCCTCTGGGCCATCCTGGGTCTGGGGGTAGGACAGGAATGCGGCTGCCCTCCCTTTCTACCCTCCCCCCTCATTACCTTCCCTCCACCACCCTGCACCTCAGGGAAAGTGGGGATGATCTGCCGCCTGTTTTCTGCTTGGGCTGCCCTTGACTGATGTTGGCCCTGCAGGGCCACCCAGGGTGCTGTGGGGACCCAGACTCTAAGCCTGGGCCTCATGACTCCTTCTGCATTTTTTGGGCGACAGCGGTGGACACTTCAACCCTGCGGTGTCCCTGGCAGCCATGCTGGTCGGAGGCCTCAAGCTGACGATGCTGTTTCCCTACTGGATCTCCCAGCTGTGCGGGGGGCTGATCGGGGCCGCTTTGGCTAAGGTTGGTGATCCCCCAGGGGGCTGGGCTCGGGGCTTTGGCTCTGCCAGGGCTGCTGGGGTGTGTGGGGGTGGGGAGCGGGGACTGTCTGATTCTTTTCCTGTCGCCTCCAATGGGACTGCAAGTAAACTTGTTAGTTGCTTAGTTGTGTCTGACTCTCATGACCCCGTGGATGTAGCCCACCAGGCTCTTCTGTCCAGGGAATTCTCCAGGCAAGAATACTGGAGTGGGTTGCCAGTTCCCTCTCCGGGGGATCTTCCTGACCCAGGGATCAAACCTGGGTCTCCTGCATTGGCGGGCAGATTCTTTACCATCTGAGCCACTAGGGAAGCCCACAAAATTTCTACCCAGAAGGGAACACTCTAAACCCACCCTGTTCTGTCCATGTCTAGCCCTCCCTGGACAGACCAGGAATCAGAATTCAGAACTGAAAGTTTCTCTTCCTGAGTCCATTTGTGGCTTTAGATAATGCTGATTTTTAAAATTCATCCATTCACACACTTGTTCATTTCTTCTACAAACATCTCACTAAGCACCAGCTGAGGATTAGGGGTGCATATGGTTCTTCTCCTTGAAAACTCCTGAACTAACTTCTCTGTGTGTTCTCTAGTTTGCCTGCCTTTAAACTGAGTTACTCTACCTTTGATGGGAATTAACACTTAATTTACTGGAAATCTCCCATTCCAACAGAAAGGCTAGCTCTTCCTCTCAGCCACAAAATTTCTATGGTTATACACTGAACTCCATGCATGGACTTCTTTCTCTCTCTTTGCCCACCTGACTTTCTTTTTTCCTTCTTCTCTTTCCTGCTCTTCTTATGTTTTAACTAGGAGTCCTTCAACATGAAGGCTTTGCTTGGCTTGTGGTGGGGTGGGGGAATTTGGGGTGGGTAGGAGTGAAGGGGGTGCCTATTAGCCTGGCTAGGGTTTGGACTGTGGCTCTAAGCGCTGCCCACTGCAGACTTTGGTTTTGATCCCCATTTTGCTATCTTCCCTGCCCTGGTAACCTCACGCCCCATTTGAGACCCTGCTGCCCTGTCTGTTTAGAGTGGGGACTGCTCCAATTCCCCATGGAACGCAATGCCTGGACTCTCCCTCAGGCCGAGCCACTTGCAGACTCATCCGACATAATGGAGACCAGTGCAGGGCAGCAGTGAGCTCACTGAGTGTTCCTCTCTGCCCCACCCCCCATCACCCCTCACCACCCCCGCCCAGCACTTTACAGAATCCTCTCATTTAATCTCCAACTTGACCAAAAGCCAGCAGCCGTCCTTAGAGAGCACCCACCACCTGGGCCAGGAACTGTTATGATCAGCAACCCCACTTTGCAGAGGGGGACACTGAGGGACAGAGAAGGCAGTGACTTGCCCAAGTTCCCAGATGAGCTGAGGTGCAGCAGGGCCCAGATTTGAGTTCTGGGTCTAGAAGCTTGTTTGCCCTCCCAGGGGTCATGATGACCCAGAGGCTGACTTCTTGGGAAGCCAATGAGCTTAAGTTCCGTGGCCCTTCTCATCCCTTCAAAGAGGTCTTTCAGGGGGCTGGCAATGTGTTCACCTGAGTGTATGTATGTGTTTGCAAAATTTGTAAAAATTAGGTATTTCCGTATTCTTTTCAAAAAAAGGTCATCTAAGTTTCATATGCTTCTGATTCACAACACCTGGGGCCACCACTAGGTTATCCCCCTTTTACAGATGAGCAAAATGAGGCTCAGGGAAGTCCAGTAGCTCAGATGAAGCCACACGGTAGGAACGGGTGGAGCTGGGATGTGGTTCCAGATATGTCTGGCTGCACATTGAACAGGACCCTTCCCTGGCTTTAAAGCGTGTGAACCCCCTACCCCTGGACCAACCCAGTCCCCAGCTGTCTCTCCGCCCCCACTGTGGGGCTGGCCACTGCTCTCCACAGGCGGTGAGCCCCGAGGAGAGGTTCTGGAATGCGACCGGGGCGGCCTTTGTGACAGTCCAGCAGTCGGAGCAGGTGGCCGGGGCAGTGGTAGCGGAGATCATCCTGACGACACTGCTGGCCCTGACCGTGTGCATGGGCGCCATCAACCAGAAGACGCTAGGTCCTCTGGCCCCATTCTGCATCGGCTTCTCTGTCACCGTGGACATCCTGGCAGGGTGAGTGCTGCTTGGCAGTGGGGCTGCAGTGCTCAGCCCTGGGCCAAGGCTCGGTCCTGGAGGAGCGCAGGCCTGCAGAGCCTCCCTGAGGGTCACAGGCTCAGTAGCGAATAGAAGCCATGCAGACAGTTTAACCCGGGAAGTGGGCCGTAGGAGGCAGACAGGGAGTGGTGGGGATTACGGAGTCTTAGGAGGCCCCCACCATGCACCTCTGCTAAGTTATCAATGTGTGGGAATATGGGCTTGGGCTGACCTTTTTAATTTCATTCCAGAGAAGTCAGAAGACTGGATTTTTATGTGCATTTCCTAATTTTGTAATATCAAGAAATCATTTCTGTAGACTGTGTTTATCTGGCCAGCAGGCAGCCAGATTTTAGCTTCAGACTTACAAAGAGCTTTTACACCCATTGTCTTGTTTATCAAGAGCCTTTCAGTAGGCTTGGGAAGGCATTAAGGAGACAAAGGGTTATTTCTCCCCATTTATACATGAGGTCTGGAGAAGGCAATGGCACCCCACTCCAATACTCTTGCCTGGGAAATCCCCCAGGTGGAGGAGCATGGTGGGCTGCAGTCCATGGGGTCTCGAAGAGTTGGACATGACTGAGCGACTTCACTTTCACTCTTCACTTTCATGCACTGGAGAAGGAAATGGCAACCCACTCCAGTGTTCTTGCCTGGAGAATCCCAGGGACGGGGGAGCCTGGTGGGCTGTCGTCTCTGGGGTCGCACAGAGTTGGACACGACTGAAGCGACTTAGCAGCAGCAGCGTACCTGAGGAAACAGGCTCAGAGAGGACACAGGTGACTTATTTAAAGTTATTGTTGTTTAGTTGCTCAGTAATGTTGGACTCTTTGCCACCTCAGGGACTATAGCCTGTCAGGCTCCCCTGTCCATGGAATTCTCCAGGCAATAATACTGGAGTGGGTTGCCATTTCCTTCTCCAGGGGATCTTCCCAACCCAGGGATCCAACCGGCGTCTCCTGTGTGGGCAGGTGGATTCTTTACCACTGAACCACCAGGGAAGCCCCTCATTAAAGTCATTGTGTGTGTTAGCCACGAAGTTGTGTCTGACTCTTTGCGATCCTATGGACTGTAGCCCGCCAGGCTCCTCTGTCCATGGAATTCTCTAGGCCAGAATACTGGAGTGGGTTGCCATTCCTTTTTCCCGGGAATCTTCCCAACCCAGGGATGGAACCCAGGACTCCTGCATTGCAGGCAGATTCTTTACCATCTGAGCCACCAGGAAGCATTAAAGGTCACTAGGCAGTGGCAAATTAAGTGAAAGATCTGGGACAAGAGCCCCTGCTAAATGGGGGATGAGGGAACTCCTTCCTGAAGGCCAGCTCCTAACCCAGTGTAGCCTTTCCTAGCTCTGCCCTCTGATCCTGTCATCTTCTGGGAGGTGGCGCCTGAGGAAAATAGGTGTGTAGAGCGGTAGCAGGGCTTTGCTGCCCCCTAGTGGCTCTTGGTTCACTTACAAACTTATTGACTCATTCATCTGGCTTTGACCACTGGCCACAGGCGGCGTCCTTGCAGGGTGAGGCCTGAGTGAGGACCCCAGCTTGAGTCAGTGGGGCGAGGGTACAGACACCAGGACTAGAGAGGTGCTCCTGGGGAACACCCGCCCTGTGGGAGATGCTGGGCCCCAAGCTTGCAGCACAACGAAGACCTCAACCAGGTCAGCTGGGTTAGAGTTAACACTTGCAATGAATTATATGAGAAACACGGGCTCTGTATGTGCTGTCTCATTCGTCCCTGATAACAACCTATGAGGCATGTACGTTCACCTCAACTGAAACACAGAGAGGTGAAACAAATGTCACCCCTAGAAATCTCTAGAGTTCTAAATCTAGATTCACTTGACCCCGAAGTTCGTATAGTTAAGAGTTGCCTGACTTTGTCAACTCTGGAGAAGGCGTAGGTCCATTTTCCTTCCTGCCGTCACTGAGCCGGCACTGCTTGCTGGCCATTCTTCCAGAAGGGTGTCGGGGGAGTGGCAGACCTTAGGGAGGACCCCAGGGAGGAGTCAAGCCTTTCACTTCCTCGTGTTAGAAGTCTCTTCACCTGTGTCTTCTTGGGGAACTTCCGGATGCCCATGCTATCATGGTGTAGAGAGGGTTTCCGGGTAGTGTGTGATCTAGACCCACATAGGCGAAATGAACCAGGGTGGGTCGAGGCTCCTTGGCTGGCATTCTGCTGATGACTGTGCTGGGCGTTGGCAGGGGTGCTGTGTCTGGAGCGTGCATGAATCCTGCCCGGGCCTTTGGACCTGCCATGGTGGCCAACCACTGGGACTACCACTGGATCTACTGGCTGGGGCCCCTCCTGGCCAGCCTGCTTGTAGGAGTGCTCATCAGGTAGGAATGTGACATGGGGTCATGGCCCATCTAGGGCATGGGGATAGTTCCCAGGGCATCAAGGGGTAGGAGGCTAGGGTCTCGCTTGGGTTGAGAGCAGAGAAGAGGCAAAGTTTATGACTCTGGGACCTTTGGCTTCAAGTGACGGAAATCCATTTGAACATAGCTTTTGTCATAAAAGGAAACTCATTGGCTGGCATAACTGAAAAGTTTACAGGTAGCCCTGACTTTGGTGGGAGCTCACACAATGTCTGTAGGGTTGGGTCCTTCTCACAGGCTCTAATGTCCTCTGGGTAGGCTTTGTGCTTAGGCAAAGCCTCTCTGATAGAGGCAAAGATGCCCACCAGGCATTCCAGGCTTCCATCCTAGCAGCTCCATAACTAAGACCAGAGGAACAACAGCTCTTACAAAAGTCCTGGATCTGCTGTTCTCTGGGTTGAACTGGCCCAGTGTGAGCCATGTCTACCTCTGAATTGGTCTCTGTAGCCCTGGGGCCAGCTCTCTTATTGACTATGTCTGAGCATGAGCCTAATCCTGGAGTTAGGGTGAGGTCAGCCCCTCCTGAACAACTGTATTGACTGAGAGTAGGGGAGGAATAGCTCTCCACAGGTGTGTCATACAACTCAGGGAACCCTATCCACATAGAAAATCATGTCAATGGTGCCCCCAAGAGAATGCATGTCAGGAGATGCCATTCACATAAGACACATTGTAAGCGGTGCTCCCTGACTGTGTGCAATGGATAAGGTTGATGTTATTATCAGGAGGATAAAATCTGCTTGACTGCTTCTCCTCCAGCTGTCATCTGTGAGCCTCAAGGATCCGTAGGGTCCTGTCCTTTCTGTTTCAAGTTGTGTAGGGATGCGAGTTGGTACAGAGCCCGCTGTCTGGGCAGGGACAGGCCCTGGGCTGGGCTGATCTAGACTGCTTGCATTGCTGCCCGTCTGCAGTCCTGGCTTGGCCTATGGCTTAGTAAAAAGCATCAGGAATCATTCTCTGATATTTTCAAAATGGTACAGATGAAGATCTTCAGGAAAAGGGGTTGGAAACCCAACAGGAGAGAATTTCTCCCTCTACCCCAGGAGATCTGGGTATTGAGGCTGGAAAGGCCCAGGAAGGCATCTCTCTGGACCTGGAGACATGTGATGAAGGACTAAGTCTCTTCCAGAGACTTGGAGACCTCACTGAGCCACCTTTTTTTGTAGGTTCTTCATTGGAGATGCGAAAATTCGTCTAATCCTAAAGGGACGGTGAGCTGAGATGGTGGAATTCCTGCTGCCCTAGGAACCCTCGGTGGACCCATCCTGGACCACAGACCAGACAGCTCTGAATTTCCTGCCGGGGCAGAGCCTCCAAGAAGTGACTGACATGCTTCCCCTGACTTGGGCCTGGCTTCTTAGAGGTGCTAGGTCCTTCGCATTCCTTTGTGCTCATCAGACGCTTCAGCCTAGGGAATGTGTCGCCAGCGCCACCTAGAGGGAGGTAGGAACAGCACAACAGAAGCGCTTCTGCGGGGAAGGTCCCAGGAGTAGAAAAGGTGACTGTCAGTGTGCCTCTGGTCATTCCCCTCATCCCCTTTCTCCTTCTCTTGTGCCCCGATTTCTCTGTTACAAAAGGGCCTGCTGTGGTCTGTTTCTCTGCTGCCTGAGCTGTCAGTCCAGCTTTTCAATAAATAGTCCAATATTTCCTTCTGTGTGCCCACTGGCTGGCCTTTCCTTTCAGAAATGGACACTGCTAGGGAGGAAGCAAAAGTCCAGGCTGGGCCAGACCCACGGGAACTCAGTCTGGAGCTAAGTCCATTCTAGAGTCCTGTTTGGACTCAAAATTTGTTCCAGATCACAGACCTCAAGACCCTTCGGAAAAGCCCGTTGCAGACTCGAGGGTCTGGTTTAGTTCCCAGGGCTGTCCAGGACATGAATCTACCCACTCATGGCACTTTAGCTGAGGATGAGGGTGGATATGGGGGTGGCCCAGAGCTGCAAGGATTTCCCAAGGAAATATGTAGTGTGTCATAGCACAAGTCTAGGGAGACAGAGGTATTTGATGAAAGATAAGAGTATAAAGAATAACTAAAGATAAAAAAGAATAAAAGGACACATTCCAAACTTTATACCTTACAAGTAGAGTGTGTGTCTTCTCTATGAGGATCTATATAAAATAGAGAGCTAATGGGAACTTGCTGTATGACTCGGGGAACTCAAACCAGGGCTGGGTCTGTAAAAACCTGGCGAGGGGAGGGCTCTGTAACAACCTAGAGGGGTGGGATGGGAAGAGAGGTGAGGAGGAGTTTCAAGAGGGAGGGGACATATGTATACTTATGGCGGATTCATGTAGATGTATGGCAGAGACCAACACAATATTATAAAGCAATTATTATACTTTGATTAAAAATGAATATTTTTTTTAAAAGAAAGAGAACAAAAGATTAAAAAAAAAAAGAATCTGTGTGCCAAAGCATAGAACAGGGGTTCGATCTCTGGTCTAGGAAGATCCCACATCCTGAAGAGCAGCTAAGCCTGTGCACAACTACAGAGCCCGCTCACATACCGTTCTCCATAACAAGAGACACGAGCCGAGTGAGAAGCTCACCGGAACTAGAGAAAGGCTGCACACAGCAACGAAGGCCCAGCGCAGCCAAAAAATTTTAAAAAAGTGAATGTGATTACAAAAATAGCTAGTGGGACTTCCCTGGCGATCCACTAGTTAGGACTTCACTTTCCAATGCAGGAGGGTGTGGGTTCGACCCCTGGCTGGGGAAGGAATCAAGATCCCACAGATCTCCTGGCCAAAAAACCAAAACACAAAACAGAAGAAATATTGTAACAAATTCAATAAAGACTTGAAAAATCATTCACATTAAAAAAAAAAAAAGCTGCTAACACTTATCAAGCACTTCCTGCGTGCCAGGATCTGCTTTGTGTTCTAAACATGCGGTAATGTATTGCATTTTCACAACAACTGTACAGGTACGTATTGTTGTTATTATTATATTATTATTTTTCATGTTGCATATGAGGAAAGTGAGGCCCAGAGAAGTCAAATGACTTACTCAAGGTCACTCAGGAAGTGGCAGAGCTGAGGTTCAAACCCCAGTGGTCTGGCTCCAGAGGCTGGGCTCTTACACTGTGTAATCTAAAGACATACAGTTACACTTAAACATTAACTCTTGGGGTTAAGAACAAAGGACTGTTTATTGTTATTTAGTCACTAAGTCACATCTGGGACTGTAGCCCGCCAGGCTCCTCTGTCCATGAGATTTCCCAGGCAAGAATAGTGGAGTGCTTTGCCATTTCCTTCTGCGGGCTATCTCCCCGACCCAGCAATTGAAGCCACGTCTCCTGCACTGGCAGGCATATTCTTTACCACTGAGTAGGGGAACTGTGCAATAATAGAACAGAAACTTCACATGATGAGGAAGAGCCATTAGGGTTAGTCAGGAAAGGAGGAGTCTTTGCTGGAAGAATGTCCAGTAAGAACTTGTAATGTATCTAGTAGATCAAAGGAGGAGGGTGCGATAGGAAGGGATGGCGAAAGATGTGCTTAAAAACATCCAAGTGAAGAGAGGGAAGGCAAAGAACTTGATGAAGGCAAATTCAAGACCCAGCATGACGCTTGATGGACCAACTTCGCTTAAGAACTAGGACCCCGGAGTCGGCTGAACCTGGGTTCGAATCCCAGTTTCCCCACACTTGTTAGCCATGTAACCCTGCCTGGGTAATTTATTTAAACTTTCTGAGCCTCAGTTTCCTTAGCATCAGGCATACTGTGAGGGTCAAATGAGTTAACTCATGAGAAGGACTTACCAGGGCACCTTGCATACAGTAAATGTTCAGGAAAAGCTTGCTACAATCACCATTAAAAAAAGGGGGATGGGAGGAAATAGTTTGATAAAACCAGAAGCAACAAGAAGCCCATTCACCATGACTAGAGAAAGCCCGTGCACAGCAGCAAAGACCCAGTGCAGCCAAAAATGAATACATACACATTAAAAAGCAACAAAATAGTTGTATAGACATGTATATATATCCACAGACTCACACACACATACATGTGTACAGCTAACATTTATTGAATGTTTACTGTGTGCTCGGCACTGTGCAGAATGCGTTCCATGTATTATTTCATTTACTCCTCACAACAATAATTCTGTGAGGTATGTGGGTTGAAGAGTGTTCCCCCAAAGTTCATGTTCACTTGGAACCTCAGAATATGACTTTACTTGGGACTTTCCTGGTGGTCCAGTGGTTAAGACTGCGCTTCCACTGCAGTGGGCACAGGTTTGATCCCTGGGGGAGGGATAAGATCCCACATGCCATGTGGTGCAGCCACAAGATTTAAAAAAAAAAAAAAGTGACCTTATTTCAAAATAAGGGCCTTGCAGATGCAAAGAAAGGTAGCATACTGGATCCGAATGGGCCCTAACTCCCAGGAGAGTGACTTAATAGGAGACAGAAAAGGACGCAGAGACACAGGGAAGGCGTATATGGAAGAAGGATAGAGGCAGACTTGTGGGGCCACAGATAGTAGCAGGGTCACCAAAAAGAGCTACGAGAAGTGAGGAAGGGTTTTTCCCAGCAGCCTTTGGAGGGAGTATGGATGGATGATGCCCTGATTTCAGATTTCTGGTCTCCAGAATGGTGAGGAGGCTTTTCTGCTCTTTTTTATGTCACCAAGGTTGTGGTTATTTTTCATGGCAGCCTCAGGAAATGAATACAGGTAGGAGTTGTGCCTGACTCTGTGACCCCATGGACTGTAGCCCGCCAGGCTCCCGTCCATGGGATTTCCCAGGCAAGAATACTGGAATGGGCAACCCTTCCTTTCTCCAAGGGATCTTCCTGACCCAGGGGGAGATCTCTTGCATTGCAGGTGGATTCTTTACCAGCTGAGCCACCAGGGAACTCTTACTCTTTCCTGTTTTCCAGAGGAACAGATTTCAAGAGATGTTACTCAAAGTCACATAGTACATAAGTGGAGCCAAAATTTAAGATCAGGTACATTTGACTGCAGAGTTCATGATCTCTCTCTCTTTTTTTCCTCTTTCTTATTTTTTTTAAATGATGAAAGTATGAAAACACATTTACAAGAGACTTGGAAAATATAGAACAAAGTTACATATAGTTTCACTATATATATTACAATTATATTTTAAGTAGATAAATTAAGATTTTTAGTTGGAATTTCAATATCAAACTCTCAAAAATTAGAGAATGAATATACAGAAAAGTAGAAGGCTGTAGTAGACCTGAGAAACACAGGGTTCACATGATCTTTGTCATGTTACTGTTGCTGAATAAGGGACAGTATGTCTCCTGCCTTGTCACCTACGTGCCCCTTTCCCCCTCGAGGAGAGGGACAGAGGATGTGTATTACAACTCTTCTCACTCCTAATGTGTAATTGGATTGCAAGTCCGGGTCTCCATGTCAATTTCTAGACCATAGCTCTCAAGAGGAAGAGCGATGCTAATTCCTCTTTGTGACTCCATGTTATCTGGTTTAGTGTTTGCTGTATAGAAGGGACTGAGTACTCATTGAAAGAATGGCATAAGCTGATCCTCATGACTTTCAAATTCATTCTGCCGCAGTTCTTCAGTTGCTAAATTCTGTCTGACTCTTTGCAACCCCATGAACTGCAGCACTTCGGTTCTTCACTGTCTCCCAGTGTTTGCTCAAATTTATGTCCGTTGAGTCGGTGATGCCATCCAACCATCTCATCCTCTGTTTCCCCCTTCTCCCCCTGCCCTTGATCTTTCCCAGCATCAGGGTCTTTTCCAATGAGTTGGCTCTTCCCATCAGGTGGCCAAAGTACTGGAGCTTCAACTTCAGCATCAGTCCTTCCAATGAATATTCAGGGTTGATTTCCTTTAGATTGACTGGTTTGATCTCCTTGGTGTCTATGGGACTCTCAAGAGCCTTATCCAGCACCACTGTTCAAAACCATCAATTCTTTGCCACTCAGCCTTCTTAATGGTCCAGCTCTCACATCTGTACAAGACTACTGGAAAAACCATAACTTTGACCATACGAACCTTTGTGGGTAAAGTGATGTCTCTGCTTTTTGATATGCTGTCTAGATTTGTCATAGCTTTTCTTCCAAGGAGCAAGCGTCTTTTCATTTACTGGCTACAGTCACTGTCTGCAGTGATGTTGGAGGCCAAGAAAATAAAATCTGCCACTGTTTCCACTTTTTCCCCATCGATTTGCCATGAAGTGATGGGACTGGATGTTATGAGCTTAGTTTTCTGAATGTTGAGTTTTAAGCCAGCTTTTTCACTCTCCTCTTTCACCCTCATCAAGAGTCTGTTTAGTTCCTTTTCACTTTCTGCCTTTCAGTTCAGTCACTCAGTCATGTCCAACTCTTTGAGACCCCATGAATTGCAGCATGCCAGGCCTCCCTGTCTGTCACCAACTCCCGGAGTTCACTTAAACTCATGTCCATTGAGTCGGTGATGCTATCCAGCCATCTCATCCTCTGTCCTCCCCTTCTCCTCCTGCCCCCAATCCCTCCCAGCATCAGAGTCTTTTCCAGTGAGTCAACTCTTCGCATGAGGTGGCCAAAGTATTGGAGTTTCAGCTTTAGCATCAGTCCTTCCAAAGAACACCCAGGACTGATCTTTAGAATGGACTGGTTGTATCTCCTTGCAGTCCAAGGGATTCTCAAGAGTCTTCTCCAACACCACAGTTCAAAAGCATCAATTCTTTGGTCCTCAGCTTTCTTCACAGTCCAACTCTCACATCCATACATGGCCACTGGAAAAACCATAGCCTTGACTAGGTGGACCTTTGTTGGCAAAGTAATGTCTCTGCTTTTGAATATGCTATCTAGGTTGGTCATAACTTTCCTTCCAAGGAATAAGCGTCTTTTAATTTCATGGCTGCAATTACCATCTGTAGTGACTTTGGAGCCCCCAAAATAAAATCTGACACTGTTTCCACTGTTTCCCCATCTATTTGCCATGAAGTGATGGGACCAGATGCCATGAGCTTAGTTTTCTGAATGTTGAGCTTTAAGCCAACTTTTTCACTCTCCTCTTTCACTTTCATCAAGAGGCTTTTCAGTTCTATGAAGACTTACAACACCTTTTAGAACTAACACCCCCAAAAGATGTCCTTTTCATTATGGGTGACTGGAATGCAAAAGTAGGAAGTCAAGAAACACCTGGAGTAACAGGCAAATTTGGCTTTGGCGTATGGAATGAATCAGGGCAAAGGCTAATAGAGTTTTGCCAAGAGAATGAACTGGTCATAGCAAACACCCTCTTCCAACAACCCAAGAGAAAACTCTACACAGGGACATTACCAGATGGTAATCAGTGAAATCAGATTGATTATATTCTTTGCAACGAAAGATGGAGAAGCTGTATGCAGTCAGCAAAAACAAGACCGGGAGCTGACTGTGGCTCAGATTGTGAACTCCTTGTTGACAAATTCAGACTTAAATTGAAGAAAGTGGGGAAAACCACTAGATCATTCAGGTATGACCTTAATCAAATCCCTTATGATTATACAGTGGAAGTGAGAAATAGATTTAAGGGACTAGATCTGATAGATAAGAGTGCCTGATGAATTATGGACGGAGGTTTCTGCCTTTAGAGTGCATCATTTGCGTATCTGAGGTTGTTGATATTTCTCCCAACAATCTTGATTCCAGCCTGTGATTCATCCAGCCCAGCATTTTGCATGATGTACTCTGTATTGAAGTTAAATAAACAGGGTGGCAATGTACAGCCTTGACATACTCCTTTCCCAATTTTAAACCAGTCCATTGTTCCATGTCTGGTTCTAACTGTTGCTTCTTGACCTGCATACATGTTTCTTAGGAGATAGGTAAGGTGGTCTGGTATTTATATCTTTTTAAGAATTTTCCAGTTTGCTGTGATCCACACAGTCAAAGACTTTAGTGTAGTCAATGAAGTAGAAGTAGATGTTTTTCTGAGTCAAATCCAAAATTGAAACAGATCACCTGTTTGCCTCTACCCCACCTCTCATCTTCTCAGGAACAATGAGGTCACAGAATCTGAGGATGCTGGAGCTTGAAACTCTATGACAGTAGTAAAATGCAGTTGCTACGAGTTTGGATTTTAAGAAAGATCCAGGTTTAAATATCAGAACTTGTCTGAGAACTGCTTGTCTGCTGTATATGTTTGAAGAAGGCATTTAATTTCTCTCAGGCTCAATTTGCTTCCTTGTACAATGGAAAACCTCCTTCAGCATGCTTTTGAGAATAAATAAAATGTTCATAAACCATTAGTACACAGTCTCAAAACTTGTAACTGGACAGTGTGGTGGTTTTTATATTTATGGTCATCTAATCAAAGATTTTGAAACTTGCAGATATCAGAATCATGGCAAGGGGGTGGATCTGTGACAAGGAGATTCTGAATGGGCTTTGCACATATATATTTTCTTAATTACCCTCACATAAGGATCTTTGGACCTGTTGACGGGAAAATGTTGGGAACCACTCATGTTGTCCAACCCCTAAATCCAGAGAGGCTAACTAAATAATTTGACTATAATCACACAGTGATCTAAAAGCAGAACTCAATAAGAATCCAGGATTTTGGACATGCTCTCTAGTGTTTCTTTCTACTGCAGGAAGCATGTACTGCTCTAGACCTTCGGAGTGCAAGTACTGATTCTTTTCCTTTTGCCAGGATTGGCCTGAGTCCTCACATGCTATGTTGTTGAGGGGCCTAGTATTATGTTCTTGCATCTTACCTGCTGGGGTCCAGCCCTGGTGGATCCAGGGAATTCGAAGCGAGGACAGCGTTGGTGAGGAAAGACTTATTTATTTATTGATATAAGGTTAGATTAAGAAACGATAGTGTAGTAGGAAAATTAAGTGGAGAAAAAGGGCTGAATAACTTGGATTACGTGGAAGACCAATAAAACTCCAGACAAGGAATTTGCACCATCTACGTTGGGCCACCTGTGCTTGCTTGAATATCTAAGGGTGCCTCGCCTTAGGCTCCCTTTCGCGTGGGTCTTAACTGCCAGGGCAAGTAAGTAGACTTGGCGAGCCTCCGCGCCCCAGATGGGAATTCAGCCTGAAATTAAAGTAAAGAGGAGACACGGGGAAACCAGTCCTTCCAATGACCGGCCCCGCCTCTATTGTCTAGAAAGGCCTTTTATACCTTTTTGATTGTACATAGAGATCAATGGGTAATACAAAATTATGTAGCGTTAGCAGCCCAGACTCTTTCTGTATATCTTTTTGTATACAAAAGGTCTCAGGTGATTTACATTATCTTCTGGCCAAGAGGCTTGCTAACACTTTTTGGCTCTCTTCCTTAATGAATGTTAATTTTGTTTCCCCTGAAGTGTTTTTCTTTAATTTGCATCTCCTTAAAGCACTAAAGTTACATCTCTATAGAACAAAGGCGCAGTAGGTTATAACAAAGAAGGTACTTAACTCAAATATCTAATGTTGCTACTTGTTTTTTCTATATACCAACTATATCAACAAGTAAAAGATATGAAAATTTGGCAGCAAGTATTGGCTCAACAAATGAAACCTTTAATCAGTCCTATTCTAATGATTTTGACTCCTCAGAAGCCCCTACAGTCCTAGGATGTTTTAAGCTTCCTGTGCCTCCTGCAGTCAGGAGGCCTCAAACAATCACATGCGCAGCTGTATGAGCCCTGCAGGCAGGCTAAAAAGCCATCAGAGGGGTTTTTGGATTGAAACACTCGTTCAAATGCAGAAGACTAAAGCCTGGAGATGACTTTTTCCAGGCAGGCATATTCTTATTTTTTGGGGCACACGCTCAGGAAATACCAGGGGGAAAACCTGAGATCTGACTCGACCTTGCACATCAGATCTCTGCCACATAACCTTGTCACGGGTGGGATTCCTCACGCTGGCTCCTGGCACTTACCCTCAGAAGACTGTCCAAGAACTCTGAGTTTAAACAATCCAAAAGGGAAGTATGCCAATCTTCTACTTTCATGTCCTAACTTTTTTTAATTAAAATTTTTTTTTATTATAGTTGAGGTACAATGTTGTGTTAGTTTCAAGCATACAACAAAGTGATTTCAGATATTCTTTTTCAGAATCTTTTCCATTTTAGGTTATTAAAAGATATTGAATATAGTTTCTTGTGCTATACAGTAGGCTGTTGTTGTTATCTATTTTCCATTTAGCAGTGTATATCTGTTAGTCCCAAACTCCTAATTTACCTCCTCTTTACACCCTTTCCTTTTAGTAATCTTGTTTTCTGTTTGTTGAGTTTGTTTTGGCATAAATTCATTTGTATCAATTTTTTTAGATTCTGCATATAAGTTATACCACGTTTGATTTTGGCTTACTTCATATGATAATCTCTAGGTTGCCACAAATGGCATTAGCTAATATTCCATTGTATTAATAAACCACATCTGCTTTATCCTTTCCTCTCTCCCTGATCTTCAGGTCCTAACTCTCTATGGTGTGCCCCCTGTGGCTGCCATTCGTCTGTCTACCACCTGGGGCTGTTGCCAGTGGTCCTCAGAGATGGCACATTCTGGGGCTGAGTCACACTTGTCTCGGCTGGGGTGATTTCTAGCAAGAGGGGTTGCAAGCACACCTGTGTGCTCCATGGCTCCATGCCATGTATCCAACCAACTCTTAAGGCCGGCCTTCCAAGCCTCCCCATCCCCTCTATTCCCACACTGCCAAGCATCTACCACTTCAGGGCAGGGTAGGCAGTTTGCCTGTCTTGGGCCCCAAACCATTGCTTCCCCTCCAAATCCCTGCACCCATCATGGAGTTTGGAGGTTGTGATTAGCTGTGTTCCTTTTGGTGTTTGAAACACAAAGGATTCATTCTTCTTTCTTTGAAATCTAAATGTCTTCACTGGTTTGTAGGAATTGAAAATTTGTAGCCTTAAGATAGATCTTTTTTCCCCTTAGAGATTAAAAAAAGGTTTTTTGGCTGCAGTTGGTCTTCGTTGCTGCACATGGGCTTTCTCCAGCCGTGGTGAGTGGAGGCCACTCTCTGTAGTTGCAGGGCACAGGTTCTCACTGTAGTGACTTCTGTTGTGGAGCACAGGCTCTAGGGTGTGTGGGCTTAGCTGTCCCATGGCACGTGGGATCTTCCCAAAGATCGAACTAGTGTCCCCTGCATTGCAAGGCAGATTCTTAACCACTGGACCATCAGAGAATGCCTCCCACACCCCCACCTCCTGATGCCTGAGATTTAAAATCTCTCATCTACCTAACTCTGAGGCAGTTCACAGACCTAAATCTCCATAGAGAAATGGAAGATCAGATAATCTTGTGGAAGAACTCAAAGATGAATATTCTGAGACTTTATCTTTGTTTCCTCCAAAAAGGTCATGGCCATTTGCTCAAGGAAAGTATAGAAAACGTACAGGGACTTTCAGGTACTGACCCTGAGCAGTTATCACTCTTGAGAACCTTGAGTGGGTGCTATTGCAGTCAGCTGCTTATAAGGTCTAGGTGGGAGAGACTGTCTGGAATCCACCTCATATTTAGGTGAGCTGGCTCGAAATTCATCCTGCGGTTCTTCTCTCAGTTTCTAAGAGTATAGTTGGAAAAACATTCTCAACAAGTGGCAAAATCTCTACATTGACTCAGTGACCTATGGAGTTGGAGCTGCTATGGGGAGGGATAAGTGGAAGCTATTGGAACTCTTTAAGTCAAACAGTGAACCAAAAGCAGTACTGTGTCTGGGGAAATCACGTTGACTGGTTCCACCAGGGGAGGCTGTGTGTGCCCCACTGAGCATATAGCCAGTGTGTGCCTCCAAGGCTAATCCACTCTGGAATTAGAGCCAAGTGTCTTCTAGGACAATGGCAGCGACAACTGTCAGAGGACTGCTGCAGGGGAATAGCTGTGGGCTCACACGAGGCCCCTGCTAGCTGTGGGGCAGAACAGTGGACCGGAAAAGAGACCGAGATTCTCTTTAGCTGTGAGAATCAGCTTTTATTACCTTTGAATAAGTTCTCTTTTTCCTTAGTGAAAACAGCCTTCAAATTATGGCAAAAACCAATGGGAGTCATTTATTTAAACATTTATTTCACATACAAGTTTTCAAGAAGACATCTAAGTGAACATTCACACAAAACAATGAGTGGACATACATTTATACTAGGAATGCATTCAGAGGTAAGGGCTTAGCATTGCATTTGGGGTGTCCCTGGCTCCCTCAGAGTTGAGGTTCATCTGTCATGGGGCACCAGAGGTCCCCAAATCGGCTTTCTTCACTGCAGCTACCTGCCACTGTCTATCGCCTGCTGTTGAACATGAGTGATCTGTCCTTCTCCTCACTGAGCATGCTCCTGGACTGCTCACAGCAACCTCTTGCTGAAGGATGGGATGGACTCATGGGATGGATTCAGTATGGCCTGAATGCTGCCTGCAGTGGCGAGCCAGGGTGGCAGCCTGGTCTTATAACTTCTCTCTTCCGATGCCCCACAGCCTCACAGGACCTTGGAGCTGGAGTGTTCTTGGCAATCATGCTCAACTTCTCTTCAGATAAGGAACTCAGGCCCAGGAGAGACTGGTTTGTCCAACAACACTCAGAAAGTGGTAGTGACAAGAATGAAACCTGTCTACAGCTTCTGGTCTAATGCTCATTCTATGTGGCAGGCTGCCCTGAGCTGTTTTAAGCATACTGTGAAGTTTTCCTCTTAAAAAAAAAAGTTTCCTTCCAGATGAATAAAGTAGGTTGTATGTGTAATAAAAATGCCAGTAAGAATTAGGGTATTTGAGGGAGTAACACAGTAAGCGCAGGCAGGGATACAGCCAGGCTCCAAAGGGTCTTGGTGAAGAAGTCAGAGAATAAAATGACTACTTATGTACACTTTAAAAAAATAGGATATGGGGTAATTTTTAAAGATATAAGACAGGATTAAGCAAATACAGGTTTAAGTGGTTGGCTGAGGTGACTTAAAAGTTCTGTTTTTGTAAGTTTCTTTGTTCCAGCAGCCAGAACAAAGAAAGAATAGTAGTAAGTTGCTAAAAAAAAAAGTCACAGTGTTTGTAAGGTAACTTTTTTTTGCTTTAGGATCAGAGCTTTCCCTGCTACTGAAACTTAGGAAAAAAAACTTCTACGGATTGTCATGAAGGCAATGTTATGTGATATGAGACATAGTAATCAGTGTGTGACTTCACTTTTGACTTTCATGTTCCACCTGATAAAAGATAAAATACCAACAGCCTTGGTCTAAGATGGTGGGTAGGACTGTCTCCTTCTATAGAAGCAAAGTTCATTAAGTTAATTTAATACAAGTCCAAATGCCCACTTACAACTGAGAATAGGTAAGGGGACCCAAATTCCACCTCGGCATGATCCCAGACATGACAGACAGAATTGGATTGTTCCACTTGGAGAAGGAATGGTTCCTGAGCCTTTCTGGCCATTGGGGAAATTTAAGAGACGGAGGTAGAAAATACGATTTTAGGCATTGAGAAAAACTCTTCTGCGAGAGAAGGTGGCTCTTTCATTAATGAACAAATAATGTTCCATAACTGACATGAATGTCATTGGCATTATCTTTTGCTGCAATAGTTCGTTCACCATGTTGCAAGTTTCTTGAGCACAGACACCAAGCCTTTTTTCATTTTTATATCCCTCACTGTGCCTAGAACATAGCCTTACACATAACCGTGCTTAATTAATATTTATAGTAAATCATCTACTTTCCTGAATCATGCTTTGATATAATGATCAACCCTGGGCACCTATTACTAAGTGGTGATTTCTATTAATGTGCATCTTCTCTAGAGCAGGAATTCCAGAACATCTACACAATACAAGCACACACCCACTGGCACCACACACACCTCTCTGTGCTGGGCACACTAGTGACATGAAACTGCACTAAACTATTAGGAATTTATAATTTGGACAACACAGCAGAAATCAACCTAGTGAGATGTGGACAATCGTAATGCTCCTAACGAATGTCAGAAAGAAACATTTATCAACGTTTACCTGAGTCACCTGCCTTCCAACAGGCCACAGCCTATTCTGACACCATAGGTTGGGTTTCCTTCCTTCCTGCCTATATCCTCCTTGTTTAAGTTTCAGAAAATTCAAACATACTCAGATGTCTTCTAATAAGACAGCATCTGACAAAGAAAAGGAGAAAAGTGAAAAAATGATCTACACACAGCCTTGACTCTGGTTATTTTTCCACTAAACTTGTGACTTCTCCTTTCCCAAAGCAAAGTCCCCTGAGGTCACCGTCATCTTAAGGGTATAAATGCCACTGGTCGCATCCTGAAGTAACAGCTTTGGATGACCAAATCCCAGGTGTTTACCTGCAACATCTGTAAGTGAACTATCTCCCCATTTGAACTCTTCCTTCAGTAGTTATTGGGTCAGTGCTGGGGGTTGTCAAAGAGACTTTTCAGACCAACAGTTAAGTGTGGAAAACATTAAGTGTTCTGGGCTGGAAGTATCAGAAAGTATTTCCACCTTCAATCAGTGAGCTGTAGAGTTGTATAAATTACTCAGCTCTACAGAGAGGTTTATGACCACATGAACAAGGGCTAGCCTCAAAAAAAGACAACGGTATACTTAACAAACTGCCCTGGAGTGCTGGTCTGGACCAAGGTGACTACCTGATCTAAAGCAGGGCTAAGGAGCCCAACTGGTCTTTGAAATATTGAATGTTTCAGGTCTCTAACTCACTTCTTCCCTGGCTCCTCAGAGTTTTAGAAAACTATCTAAAATTATATAACATTATATATAAGTGTGGGGTTGGGAGGCAGAAAATTTGCCACCTATCAGTCATAT
Source organism: Ovis aries (assembly GCF_016772045.2). Classification (NCBI taxonomy): domain Eukaryota; kingdom Metazoa; phylum Chordata; class Mammalia; order Artiodactyla; family Bovidae; genus Ovis; species Ovis aries. The sequence goes on from NC_056077.1 coordinate 23,348,747, forward strand.
TCTAGATAAAAACCAGAGCAGTTACACATTCAGAACTGGAAAGTGTCTGAATTCTACTTTAATGAGACACATCAGGAGCATGCAAGCTACTCAGTCTGAGGAAGGCATGGTAGTTCAGAAGAGTCAGACAAGGGCACCCAGAACAACGAAGAGGTAAGTGTAGGACTTACAAGAAACAGTAAAGGGAACTGGATTATGCCTAGGCTGGAGAGGCAACAGCCAAGGGCATGTCAGTCTTCAGGTACAGAGAGAGTCAGTCTACAAAGGACAATGGATGATCAGTTGCATCCTTTCTCTATGGAGGGCAGGGCATTGTTTCAGTGACAATACAGAAACACTACCCGAGCTCTTTAGATCAACTTCTTGACACAAAAAAGGTACACTGAAACAGACTCCTGAAGGGAACGAAAAAATCTTCAATCTCCTTTTGTACATACCTTCAAAACCAAGACAGATCCGATGTGGTTCTTATCAGGCTCCTGAAATTTCTACCCAAACAGGAAACTGTGATTGAGTTGCATCCGGGATCACATGTGGTGGATAATGAAAACGACTTTGAACATTTTTCATCTCCTTGGCAACAAGTCTCCCCTGCGCTGAAGGATTCTGGATATTGCTGGGTTTAGCGATCCCACGGCAGTGGCCTCGACATACTGAAGAGAATTTCCCTCTGCACTCAGACCCTGTATCTTCTTCACTTTATTAAAGGGAAAAGGTTGAGACACATAGAAGGAGAGGAACAGACTAATCAAGTAAGAGGCAGAGGTGAGAACAGGATCCAAGCCTTTAGCTTATTTATGCTCTCAAGCTTATCTTGGCAATGACTCTTTGTAGCTAAGAAAAGATTGCTTCCAAGAGTGAGATCAGGGTAAAATGACTAAGGGGACGTTTAGGAAGAGAAGAGCTCATCATCATAAAGTCTGCCTGAATTCATCAGTCTTGCCCTTGAGGGGGTTCTCCGGGGAGCAGAATGCTGGCGGGGGTGGCAGCAGCTTTTCTCTCACATGAGCCTCCCGATGTTTGGTGAGCACAGAACTCTTGCTGAAACGTCTGCCACACTGGATGCACCCGTAGGGCTTCTCCCCGGTGTGTACTCGCCGATGCTCGCGAAATCTCGTACAGTTATTGAAACTTTTCTCACAGTCCACACACTTGTAGGGATTCTCGCCGGTGTGGACTCTCTGGTGGGCGCTGAAGTGCGAGCTGTTGGTGAAGCTCCTCCCACACTCTCCGCACTGGTAGGGCTTCTCTCCAGTGTGGGTTCTCTGGTGTATAATGAGACTTGAGCTCTGGCTGAAGCATTTCCCACACTCTCCACATCTGTAGGGTTTCTCTCCTGTGTGAATTCTCTGGTGGGCACCAAAGTTGGAGGAGTCATTAAAGCTTTTCCCGCAGTCGAGACATTTGAAAGGTTTTTCTCCCGTGTGGATTCTTTGGTGTCGGACTAGACTCCTGCTTCTACCGAAGCACTTCCCACAGACACTACACTTAGAAGGGTTTTCCTTCTGGTGGGTCATGCGGCACATGAGACGCGCACTCCTTCCAAAGCTTTCTCCATATCTGAGGAGCCGGAAGGGCCTCTTCCCCACGAGAGGCCTCTGATGCACTATGGCTTTCCCCAAATCTCGAGGCTGAGGCATCAGTTTTCCCTGTCGGATTCCATGAAGGTTTTCCCACTGTCTTCCTGAGATGCAATCCCTTTTATGATATTTACCTGGATCAACATTCTGGGAAATGACCCTTTTAGACTTTTCTATGAATGCCCTATGCTGCTCCATGTCCTTACAGATCACCCGTGTTGCATCTTCCTTGATACTACTTTCAATTTCAAAATCTGAAAAAAAGAAGACAATAAAAATTTCAGACCAGTTCTGGGTTAATATAAATAATACAGCTGACAGGCCCTGTACCTTAAGGCCTCTGTGTGCTTCACTGACCTCAGGCAAGGGGGACTCTTTTCTGATGTACTGGGTCTTACTTTCTTTCAGTCCCATGGACAGCCATCAGTGAATCCACTGACTTACATAAGAAGCCCTAATCACGTCATCTTTGGAAGTGTTCTGATTGGGTCCATCTGGGCCTTGGAGGAAGTTACAGCCTAGCAGTTGGCTTACACAGAACTTGGTAATTTGGTGACAGGTCTGGAGCTCATCTTAAAATACAAGGTTCACCAGAGATGGTACAGAAGGACTTTGTTTCCAAAGTTATCAACTCAGCAGTTCCAGTTCCAGAGTCAACAATTTCATCTTGCCGACTACAAATTCTCATAAAAATACCACCAAAGAGCATGTGTGTGAACTCGGAGGGCACCAGGAAGAGCCATGTTGTGGGAAGGAAGGTGTTGATATTCCTTTTCAAACTTTTAAGGCTGGGCTGCTGGTGAGATGCCTGTGAGGGCATTCAGTGGTTGGTGGGATACCCGCAGGTGGAGCTCAGAACCAGAATAAAGTCTTTCTGTCTCTGCCTTTTTCTTATGCATATCACACGTAACAGACATTTCTGCTCCGAGCTTACCAACATGTCTCCTTGGCCTGAGTTTTTCTCACATATAATTCCAAGTTCTTCCCAACAGTATTTCTAGGAGATATAAAACATTATCTTCCCCCTACACACAAAAACCAAGGCTGGGATCCCAAGGACTAAATCACGAAAACGTAAGCTCCTCCCTTGAACAGAAGCACCATGAGGACAGGGACTGTTTTATTCACTGCTACTTTACCCTTCTCCTCAAATGGCACAGGACACACAAATATTGTTTAATGAACAGATATGCACATGTGATGTGCCAGCTCTCCTAATCTGTCAGTAATCCCACTGACTCCTCCTTTACCCCAGGGCCCCAATGATCCTTACCACTTGGGCTTTGCAGTAAACCTGGAGGTCCCTGGAATTCTGGTTCTTGCATGATTTCTTCCTCACTCATTCTCTCACTGCCAGAGTCTTCAACAAGAGCCTCCTGGGAGTCCTCCTCAGGTTCCCAGACCGTAGGTTCCTGGGGTTCAATTTCCATGTCCTCTCTTTCTTGAACTGAGGGTGATGGGGCTTCTTCTGGGGAGCTGGTGGGAGCAGTAGATGCCCGCGAGTTAATCAGAGCATCCATCTCCTTGTAGAATGCGCAGGACTCTAGCACATGACCATTTTTCACTTTGCGGTAACTCTTCTGAAGGCTTTTGAACTTGGTCCGGCACTGTTCCGGAGTTCGGAGGAAGCCACACTCACGCAGCTGCTCAGCCACGGCCCCATACAACTTGCTCTTCCTATGACAGGCTTGCAGTGCTTCGTAAAACCGAGTCTCATGGAGGATGTCAAGGAAAGTCTTGGTTTCCTCGTAGCCCCAGTGCACACCTGCCATTCAAGGATAAAGTTCAAAGATACAAGGTGTCTGCAGCCATTCAAGGGTAAAGTTCAAAGACATAAGTTGCCTGTAGCCTTCATACATTACAAAATATAAGAAGTACAAGAAAACAAATCCCATTCCCTGGAACAATGATATGTCTTGGAATAAGCTTTGCAAGAAAGGAGAGGGTCTGAATAAAAAATCTATAATATTATATTGAAAGACATAAAAGAATTACAAAGAATGGAGAGACACTATATTTCTGGGTAGGAAGACTCAAACTGTACAGATATAAATTCTCAAATCTATTTAGTCAAAAACCCAAAAGGATTTTAAAATTGATATACTGATCTCAAAATTTATCTGTTAGAATAAAAATGTAGCCCCTAAATCTGCTGTTGCTATGGTTATTAAGGAGTCAGCTGTCTGCCTTAAAAAACTTTTTTAGGAATAATGGACTAAGACACCCAACAACATGAGTTGCTATCAGCTCTTTAGCTCATCTTCTTTGAAGAGGAGAACTATATCTAGAGTAGTTTTTGATGTTACTGAGTCCTCTACTTCAAGAGATGAAATGATCTGTAAGAGAAGCAGATGTCCTGCTTTTATAGCAGAATTAAAGTTTTAAGAGTATGTTTGAATATAGTTAAACATGCTTTTGGGGTGTTTTGTAATCTGTAGTAGTAAAGTCTTTTCTAACCTCTGCCTCATGGGTTTCCTTCAGTCTCACTGGATTCCCAAATTTGAAACTGTCTGACCCTCAGGTTTATGGATCTCCAGAATGGTGAATACCTGTATGTGTGTAATACATCTTCCCATCTTTTCCCTGAGATTTGTTTCCTTTGAATAGGTATAATCATGATTACAGTCTCAGCTCTCCTAGTCTGGTTTATTTTTCCATTTTATCTAAGAAACTATCCTCTTTTTCATAAGGTGGTACAAATAACTGTGACACCAGGCAATGTTCTATTGCATTTTAGCATCTGCAGAATGCCTTCATCCATATTATTTCATTTAACACTAACAACTAGGCTCGTAATCTAAGCCATATTTTAAAGACAGAAAATTGAGTTCTAAGTAGTTATATGATAAGTCAACTGTTACGCAATGACTGTCAACTGGTGGTTTAGTTCTCCATTTCCCAGTCCCCAAATTTCAACATCATTCTTTAGCATAGTATCTTTTTCTATCCTTTTAATTTTAATGTCTCTGTGTCCTTATATTAAAGATGTATCTCTTGTAAATATAGTTAAAAAAATATATCTGAAAAACCTGTCCTTTAAATTTATAATTAATGACATGTGGATACACACCTACCATCCTGTTTTTTTTCTTGCCATTTGCTGTATCTACTTCGTGTTCCTTTTTCTCTCCTTTCTTCTTTCAGAATTTCATTTTTTTTTCAATTCTTTTTTTGTTGGTTACACATTCTTTTACTGGCTATCCTTGATAATGGGTCCTTGACTTTTATAATCTAACACAATTGACTGTATTATAACAATTCTTAAATAATGTTAGATCCCTTAGTACCCTGGACTCCATTTATTTTCCTTCCATAGACTCCAAATACTCAAAATCCATGCTGTGCTCTAATCTGAAAAAGAATCCTTCATGGCTGTTATTCAGACTGCACTGGGGGCAGCAACGAACACCTAGGAGCACTTTCAGTTACGTGGCCAATCACAGTGATGAGTGGCAAGTGTGTGTGTCAGAATTCCCTGTGTTTGGTCACTTCTGGGGGTCTACTTCTTTTTCCACAAGACCACATCATCCATTCTCATACCAGAATAAAAGCACCATTCTTACCACTCAGGTTTTGAAATATGACAGGGGCACCATGAAGCTCAGGCTTCCGGATAAACTCAACGCCCATTTCATCACCATCAGACTCCTCTGCAGCTTCTTCCTCCTCCACCAAATTGATCTGTTCTTTAGCACTGATGCCAATTCTCTTCAGTCTGGGGAGAGACAGAATCTCCCTTGGCTTATCTGTGGATGAAGCATGAGCTGAAGGATTCAACAAAGCGTCCATGTCCTCAAAGAAAGCACAGGGTTCTAGCACGTGGCCATTTCTCACTTTTCGGTAACTCTTCTGCAGACTTTTGAACTTGGTCCGACACTGTTCTGGTGTTCGGAGGAAGCCACATTCTCGCAACCATTCAGCCACAGCACCATATACCTGGCTGTTTCGGGGACAAGCCTGAAGTGTTTCATAAAAGCGAGACTCTTTGAGAATTGCAAGAAAAGTCTTAGTTTCCTCGTAACTCCAATGCACGCCTGCTATTTTTTCATCTTCCAGACCCCACTGCTGCTGCTCTCTCCATGTTTTCCCTGCATTCCTTGCAGGGGTCTGAATAGCATGAACTGACTTTTCCTTGATGTAGTTGCTTCGCAGGACAGTCCTCTTATTAGAGGACTGCAGACCTATGGTCCATGGCTCCTTTCTCGGCTCCAGCCGGGCTATCTTGTTAGCTGCAGACACTGTGCTTCCTACAGTGAAACAAACACGTTTCAGGCTAGGGAGATCATGACTGCATGCCCCAAGGTCCTGCTTAGCATGCTCTCCTGGACCCCTTGTTCACAGCTATCCTTTAAAGATCTTGTCCAGTTCATCTTTTTCCTAAAGCCTTCCTCAACCATGACAGTGCACACTAGATTCTTGCATGAGTTATTCCTCACAATCACCTACTAACTTATACTACCGTTTCACATCTCATGTATGTACCACTTCCTTCCCCAGCTAGTTCTTAAAGGAAAATCTTTATGGGTAAGAAACACTTATTACCTTTGACTGTCTCTCAAGTATCTAACATTGTTAGATTCACAGCATGTTCCTATGAACTGGTGTTTATTACTTATAAAGTGTGCTTACAGCTGTTCCCTGTATCTCCTCAATCCCCCACTCAACACACACACACCCCCACACACCACACACACACTGGGGCTGTGGGAGGTGAGAAGTCATGAATTTTTGGAGACACTCTAGCCAAATTAATGGGAAAGAGATGCAATAATAGGAAAGCAACTTGAATTTTTTACCTTACAGTACTGTGGAGATCAAAATGTCTTAAATTTGAATCCTAGCTCCACCACTTCTCCACTACTCGGAGAAGGCAATGGCACCCCACTCTAGTACTCTTGCCTGGAAAATCCCATCGATGGAGGAGCCTGGTAGGCCGCAGTCCATGGGGTCGCTAAGAGTCAGACACGACTGAGCGACTTCACTTTCACTTTTTACTTTCATGCATTGGAGAAGGAAATGGCAACCCAGTCCAGTGTTCTTGCCTGGAGAATCCCAGGGACGGGGGAGCCTGGTGGGCTGCCATCTCTGGGGTCACACAGAGTCGGACACGACTGAAGCGACTTAGCAGTAGCAGCTCTACCACTTAACTTTACTTTTTGACGAGGGGAAGTTTCTCAATCTCTCTGAGCCTCAGTTTCCTAGGGAATAATATCATCTATCCAAAGGTCAGTGCATGCATGCTCAGTTGCATCTGACCCTTTGTGACCCCGTTGACTGTAGCCCACTAGGCTCCTTCATCCATGGGATTTCCCAGGCAAGAATACTGTAATAGGTTGCCATTTCCTCCTCCAGGGCAGCTTCCTGACCCAGGACTGAACCTGTGTCTCCTGTGGCACTGGCAGGCAGATTCTTTACCACTGAGCCACCTGGGAATCCCAACAAGGTGCTAGTAATATTAAATAAGTGATCATCTATAACATGTCTAATGTCTAATAGGTATGTAATAACATTTAGTTTTCTTCTATAGAAAACACACAAAAGAGCTTCATGGAATTTTCCTAGAGAGTGAAGTGAAAGTCACTCAGTCGTGTCCAACTTTTTGCGACCCCCTGGACTACACAATCCATGGAATTCTCCAGGCCAGAATACAGAGTGGGTAGCCTTTCCCTTCTCCAGTGGATCTTCCCAACCCAGGGACTGAACCCAGGTTTCCCGCATTGCAGGCAGATTCTTTACCAGCTGAGGCACAAGGGAAGCCCAAGAATACTGGAGTGGATAGCCTATCCCTTCTCCAGGGGATCTTCCTGACCCAGGAACAAACCGGGGTCTCCTGCATTGCAGGCAGATTCTTTGCCAACTGAGTTATCAAGGAAGCCGCTCCTAGAGAAGCAGCATTAAATCAAATCCTTGCTGAAAGAACCCTGGGGCTGAGGATCTGCTCTTCATTTTCACATGAGAGAAGGGCACGGACAATGGAAGTTCAAACATCTGCAAGGACCAGGCAGGCTGGTGTGAGAGCCCTGGCCGTTCAGCACAAGTTCCTCCACTTTGCTCTGGTCACCTGCTGCAGTGTGAGAATGTGCCTGACGGTAGGTTTTTTAAGAGATGTTGGAAATCCAGATTTATGAACAAATTTTAAGTTACAACTCTGTGCAAGGCCCAAATAAATTTTCAGGCTAGATTCACGGGCCTTTAGTTTACAATCTGAGATAAAACACTGTGCGAGGTGTCCCTGAGCTTTTCCGTATATAATTATTACACATGGAATCACTGGGCTACAGTTGAAGGTGCAGAGTATGGTCTCTAACCCACTCACAGCAGCTTTCACTAAGGCCTCTAATCCATCATTTTACTAGGTCTGGATGCTGTGAGATCCAAGGCAACACTAGGAAACACCTATTGTGTGGGCAACTTGCCACGTGGGTACCTTTCACTGGTCTCTGTAACTAACAGCAATGACTACTGAGATAACCACACAAGTCTCTGAAGGATGAATGGTCAGCAATGAAGCACGGATGCCCTAAGTGAAAGTTAAAATCAAGGGTCCTGCTGTTTTGGGAAGAGTGCTTTGTTACTGGTGTGTCATTGGTATCATCTTAAATTGGCAATTTTTTCCAAGTGCTTTAATTGCTTTCTGATCGTAAACAACTGTTGGTTTATCTTCATTCATTCAGTTTGACATGGCCCATTTTGTAATCTCTATACTTTAGTGTCTACATGTACTGTCAAACAGAAATTCCTGTGACGAAGTTATGTAACTGTGCTGTCCAGTACAGTTACTGAATAACTTAAATATGGCTACTGCCACTGAGAAACTGAATTTTAAACTTCATTTGATTTTAATTAATTTTATAAATTTAAATTGAAATAGCCACGGGTAGCTAGTGGCTACTCTATTAAACAACACAGGTCTGTAGTATCTATAGTGTGTACTGTACACATTTTAGGCCTTTCATTCTATTCATAAGTAATCTTTGACTTGCAGCTTACATATGAATGAAGCATATTTATCCCTGCTGTTAAAGCAGATGATACAGTTCTTCAAAAGTTTGCTTGTAAAATTACACTTAACAAGTGGTTATGTGTGCTTGTAAAAATGTGTGCTATTTAAATAATTCACATGGGTATTGTATTTAAATCACTTTTTTTCTTCCATTTATCAGATTTCTATCCATTCAATGAACATTTGCTGGGTATCACCCATAGACAGGCTCTGTGCACAATGTTGGGGTTACTGTATGTTAAACAAAAACAAATCCTAAAAATACCTTGTGATTTTATAGAGTTTTTAGTCTAGTGGATGTGGGTGAGTTTTATATTTAAATAACATGACAATCAGCTATAAACCTCTCTAATGTTTTAATCACTAAATCATAAGAATATGCATAAATCTATAATATAAATTGGAAGAGAGGAATGAGTGAGGTACGAGAGCATGGTATGCTAGAGCACAGAAATGACTAGAAAACCCATGGCCCTTAAAATGACAACATTTATATAACTATTTTACTATCAGTAGAAGTGAATACACTAGAAATCCTCACATCTTTTATTTGCAAAGGGATAGAATCCTTACCCAGGGAGACCATGTTCCCAACACTCTCCTTTCTAATATCCCGGTAGAGGTCTTTGTGAGCAGGAATCTGATGCACACTCTTTTTGTAGGAAAAACCTCTTGCCGTGTGGACATCTTTCACTGGTCCCTGTAACACACTAAGAGTAATGACTACCAAGATAACCACATAGGTTCTGAAGGATGAATGATCACGGATGAAGGATAGGAAAGCCCTAAATAAAAACTGAAATCAAAGAACCAAGTATACATTATGTGTCAAATGAAGCAAAGGTACTATAAAGAATCATAAGAGAGAGGACCCAGCAAGGAGTCTGAATACTCAGAAGGCTGCGTGCAGTCTTTTCTGGAAAAGGAACAATGGGGGAAAAGTCTCTTGGAGTGGGTACAGAGGCTTGAAATCATTGTGACTGAATATCCTAGGAAGTTAGGCCAGAGAAAACTGTTACAATTTACCTGGGACCTGACAGGAACTCGTGTGGCTGTTACGTCCTGATCTACGGTGTTCCATTCATTAGCAGGAGAAGGAACCCAGGGAGAAGGCCGAGCTGTAAGAAGAAAAGAAACTATTAGTGCTGTGGGCTCTGGCCCTTTTACTCATTCTGCTTCTCCTTTTATGGATGAGCATATATGAAAAAACCAACAAAAATTGGTCATTTTTTCCATGAGTTCAGAATAATGCTCCAAACCATGAGCAGGGCTCACAAATGCAGATGCTTTCAGGAAGAAAGCAGGCAAAGTACATCATGAAAAGAGGGGAGGTGAGGACTGTGGGGAACTGGAGAGCACAGGTCCAGTGTTTGGTTCTGGGTGATGCCTCCCTGTTAGACTATGGCCCTGCCATAGCCAGAGTTTCTAACGTTTTTCAAGAGAAGCTAGAAAGCTGGATTTTTATGTACAATCTCAAGTCTTAAACCTTGAGAACTACAGACAAACAAAACCTCCATCCCCAAACTCTTTGAGAAACAAGTTTGACTTGGCACATGAGTTACCAGTTTGCAATCTCTAGCATAAATTCATCCCCTCTGAGTAAATATCATCCTTATAAAGTTAACAAATATAGACACACAGTACTGAATACTAAAGGCAAACGTACCCCCGGAAAGGTGGAAGGAAAAGAAATAAACTTATATAGTATAAGAAAATCTGCAGTCTAACTTCTGCCCTAGCACTACCTAGGAAAACTTCAAAAATAAATGTTACTGTGACCAAGAACTCAGAAGCTTGCTTTACTACTTTCTACGAAACCAAATGGAACCACTTCCTTGGAAACATATTATTCCCTTTAGCACACCTGGCTGAAATCCTATGTCATCTTTTAGAAGGTATTCGCCTTTCTGAGATACTTAGCCCTCAAATTTCCTGTCCTCCATACCCCCAGTAAGAACCTCCATAGAACAAACTTTCCCATTTTAGGAACTCCTTATCACCCTGGAATAGCAAAACCCAGAAATACTATACATTTACCAGGTAAAGTAACTGACAGCATCTAATCCATGTGAACACAGGAACTTTTTTTTTTTTTTTAATTCTTTATTTTTTAATTTTAAAATCTTTCTTACATGCGTTCCCAAACATGAACCCCCCTCCCACCACCTCCCTCCCCATAACATCTCTGGAACACAGGAACTTTGATGTTGATGAACAAACATTAAAGAATCCAGAAACCATTAATATTTGCAAAGCATTCTATCATAACATGAATTTCAGGACAGATAAGGAGGTGGTGTCCGTAGCAGTGAATCTTGCCTCTTGATGTGTAAATCAGATAGATTTGAAAGTTTAAAAATAACCATACCATTATGGGAGAAAGGAAACTAACATTTATTGAGCACTATTATGCACTGACTTTTTTACGAGGCTTCTTTTAATCTATGCTAAAATCTTACTATCTTCCTTTTAGAGATGACAGAATGGAAAGTTCAAAAAGTTTTGCAACTTGACCAAGGTCAGGCAGATAAAGAATGGCTGAATTAGGTTTTGAACCCAGATTGTCTTCCTCTAAAGCCTAATCTCTTAATCTCTATGTATTAATACAGAGGTTGATTAATATTACTTGCTTAGATCACAAAGAAAGAAGGGCAGAGAAAGGATATACACCCATGCTTTTTTATACTGTGCTCTAGGTCCAGTGATCTTTCCACTCCTCTCTTTAAGCCTGACATTACACTGCGGGGATGGGGAGGATGAGTCTTAATTTCCTTGTATCTGACTTGATTCACTAATGTCCAGGGCAGACATGAACATCAGTGGTCCCTTCTCTGCGAAGTCTTATCCCTCTCACATGTCACTTCTGTGATACCTTACTGTGAATTACTTTTGAAAATAAATCTCATTACCTCTTCCAATCTTTCAAGGTGTTTATAGCCAGCCAAGAAATCATACACATGCAGGACTAAAAGCCACAAGCTGACTGCAGAATGCAGAGTCTTAAATAACATTAGGAGACCTGAAGGCCAGTCTGGACAATTTAAACTTTCTCAAATTTCATCTTAAGATCCCTTTTACTTGGACTTCCCTGGTGACTCAGTCGGTAAAGAAATCTGCCTAAAATGTGGGAGACCTGGGTCCCCTGGCTCGGGAAGATTCCCTGGAGGAGGGCATGGCAATCCACTCCAGTATTCTTGCCCAGAGAATCCCCATGGACAGAGGAGCCTGGTGGGCTACAGTCTATGGGGTCGCAAAGAGTCGTCACCCATATTCCTAACTCTTGAAGCTAATGAAGTCTTTCTCCCCAAATATTCAATTTATTTTCAAGTATGTATCAAGAGGGCCCTACAGTGAACAAGTCAGAATGTTAGGGCTACAAAACAAATCTGCCATGGTCTCTGCATAGGGCAAGCACTACATTCTTCTTACAATTTTGAGGTAAGGGTCGAAGCTCTCTCTTTCGGTTCGGCTGCTCCTGGCGTCCTGAGTGGAGGCTTTCAGCTTCCTCCTGAGACGTCACTCTGGGCTGGGCCTCCACTGGCTCTGGCTGAAAGTCTGCCACCTCCCAGGCTGCTCCAAGGGGGGCTTGCTTCTCCGAGTGCACAGTACTGCTAACCTGGGAAATAAAGGCAATGCCATAATGGAAAATGGGAGGAAAAGAGGGCTGGATCAGGCCAAATTCTCCCATGAAAGATATCAAAGAAGGACAGAAGATGTGAGAAGGAGTGAAAATTTCATTCTATTCCCAATGGGACCTCTGAGGACATCGGGTCCATAGTGCTATCCAAAAGTCTAGGCAGAAGGGAACAGGAGAGGGGGGAATACACAGAGAGGGAAAATCTGTTAAGAGTAAAATACAGACCTCCTTGTTATCAGAATACTGAGTATTCTGATACTATTAGGTTCACAGAGAAGTGAAAGTTCTCAGAACACTAATTCACTAGTGAAATGAAAACTTAGAAAATTAATCTTGACACTGAGTGTCTATTTCTGACCAGCACAGCAACTTGCTAATAGACAGGTCTTTACATAAATGCAAATCCCTTGCCAGGTGAAAGTGCAAATCTTGCAGGATTTCATGAGGTTAGGGAAAGGGCTGTTGGAAAAACAATTAGAGGAGCATGCAAAGTCACTGACAATAAGGATCAGAGATTAAAATGGAGAAGGGTGACAAGGATGATGACACTGACGGCACTTCAGGAGACTGGACTGGAATATAAAAGGATTACAGGAGGCCCTGGGTAACTGATGAAGTCCTTTCTTTATTTTTTTATTTTGAGAGGGATCAAAACAGCCCTCTTTAGGAGCAAGCTGCAGAAGTCAAACCCCGTGAAGCATAATGTATTGTTCTCTCAAAATTTTGGGGAAACATTATGCAAAGATTTAAAACAAATACTCAGATGCATAATGTTTAGTGTCATTTGCAAGATAATAGTTCAACCAAAGCTTTTTTCCTATTTAATATGAAATTCTGATCCTTTTTAGGTAGATCCCCTTTAAAGATCTTTCATTACTATTTATCCTTCTGTGATCTGCATTTTCTGCAATGCATCTCTTGTCCACTTTCCTTTCCACCCTCTCCTTGCTAAACATAAAAATTTGGAAGAGCCTCTCTCACCTGCTGTCTTAGTCCTCCAGTCTCTTTCTCCAAATGTATAACCAGGGCCACCGCCTCCTCTCCACTTTCCGGACACTGTTTCTGTGCCCACAGCTGAATCTTCTCCGGTAAAATGGTGAGAAACTGCTCAATCACCAGCAGCTCCAGGATCTGTTCCTTGGAACGCATTTCTGGCTTCAGCCACCGGCAGCAAAGTTCCCAGAGTTTACTGAAAGCTTCATGGGGTCCAGTCACATCCTCATAACAGAATTGCCTGAAGCATCTGCGAAAGGTCTCGGACTCAGAGCTATCCGATCCTTCCAGAATGGGCTCCGATATCCACTCGGGCTCCTTTTCCACCTTCATTATGAGGCATCCTTCAACCTCCAGGGGCGCGTCGGTCTGAGGGTCCAGGGATGCAGCCATGCTCTAACCCGGAGGTCAACCTTACTTCTGATTCGAAGGAGACTCAAGGAAGTCAAACCTCTGAGAGCCGCCTGCTAATGGTTTTGGAAGTATGGGAAGGAACGGAGGTGAAAACGGCAGTGTCAGCAGGAACAGGGTACCCTAGGCTGATTACTCAAATCTATCCCAGGCCCTTGAAAAGGTGAACTTGTAATCTAAGGTCCAAAAACTCGGCCTCTTCTCGCTACAATATATGTCCCCGCGATGTGGTTTTTCAGGATTCATCTTTTAGTGCAATGTCTGCAACAGCGAGGCTAGAGGACCAGAAAATCTAGGGGACCGAGGACAGGAGGGCGGGGGCCGTCAGCGGGGCCGGGAGGGGGTGTGTCAGGGGCCCGGGTAGGCGATCCCGAGGAGGCGAGGCCCCGAGTGGGTGGGGCCGGGTGTGCAAGCCCCTCCCGGCTCCGGGTTCGAGACTCGGGGCACGGCGGCGCGCCCAGGCCGCTGCGGGCGGGTGGTAGGGGCCGGCGTTATCCGAGGCCAGCGCTTGGCTTTTCTGGCTCAAGGTGGCCTGGGCCGTCCTCAGGAAACTTCCGCACGCTGAGGAAAGCCGCCAAGCGGCCCTGCCCCTTAAGGGAAAGGAGCTGCGGGGACCAGACGACGCTTCGCAGGATAGAGGCTACGGGATCCTCACTGGCTGCTCGTCCGCTCTGTTCCCGGACTGCGCGGGGGGCGCTGGGAGCCGCGGCCACGCATGCGCCGCTCGCGCCCGTGCGCCATGGGGTTCAGCGGAGGCTCCCTCGCCGGCGAGGGGCTGGGGGGAGGGGGCTGCGCTGTGGACTCTCGCGAGAGCGCGCAGCGCAGTGACTCGCTGCTGAAACACTTTAGGAATGAGAAGGGGCGCGGCAGAGCTTACGCGCTGCGTCCGCGGGGCGGAGGGACACAGTACAGGCACGTTGCTGGAGGCGGTAGAACTGCACGAGAAAGGGGAGTGGGCGTCCTCGCTCAGCCGGGGAATCTGGGAGGCGGGGAGACTGTGAGGTGGAGGAGCGCTACTGACAAGGCGGTGCAAAGTTATTTCTGTCGCGCGGTATGAGAACTCGTTTGCCTGGCGGAGGGTTCCGTGACGCTCTGGGCCCTGTCGCGTGCTGGCGGGACTCCTGCGTGAGGCGATCGGACGGCGGGACTGCAGCCCACGCGGAGGCACATGGCGCCGCACTGGCTCATTGCCTGTGGGAGCTGCTGTGAATATCCGCATCTGTAAATGTTCCCATCAGTTGCCTGAAGGGCAGCGGAAGGGTCTACTCTTCGCCTGGGAGATTCTTACTGTCTCGGACACCCGGGAAGTCGGCGGGGGTGAGGGGGTGCAAACATTTTCGGAGGGGATGTCTTCTCTGGCTCAGAGTCCCTCCAACGGGCTGTAGCTTCCTCCTGCTGGTGCCGGGAGGAGTTGTCCAGTCACCCAACTTATGTGAAACCCCCGAACAGTGCCCACCCATCCATCCTTCTCTCCATCCTTTTACTGATTAGGTGCCAGGCAGTTTTAGGCATTTGGTATACCTCAGCGTGCAAAGCAAAAAAGAAAAATCCCTATTCTGGGGGTGGGGACTTGGGTAGATAGCCTTTTAGAAAATAGAACTTAGTGGCTTTTCTCAGAGAAAGTCTTAGTTAAATCTTGACATGCAAATTCTAACAGCCAAGAGACATTAGGTGAGACTCTACCGGGCATCTGCTGCTGCTGCTGCTGCTAAGTCGCTTCAGTCGTGTCCGACTCTGTGCGACCCCATAGACCGCAGCCCACTAGGCTCCTCTGTCCCTGGGATTCTCCAGGCAAGAATACTGGAGTGGGTTGCCATTTCCTTCTCCAATACATGAAAGTGAAAAGTGAAAGTGAAGTCTCTCAGTCGTGTCCGACTCTTAGCGACCCTATGGACTACAGCCCACCAGGTTTCTCCATGCATGGGATTTTCCAGGCAAGAGTACTGGAATGGGGTACCATTGCTGCACATCTAGTATATACCAGAAGTTGTCTTTACACAGCTGTCTACAAAGTTTACTTTCCTTTACTTCATTTCTTTTGTCTTTTTAAAATAATTTTTATTGAGCCTCTTTTTTTTTTTTTTTTCTTTTCCCAGGCATGGTGATAGGTGGTGAGAAAAAACAGCATCCTCTGCTGCTGTTGAGAGAGGCAGATGTTACACAATGGATAGTTGTAACTGTGGCAGGTACTGCCAACGAGAGGAACATGGTGCTGAGAGTCTGTGTGTATTAGAGGGAAATGGTCTGGGAAAGTTTCTTGAAGAGGTGAAGCTAGAGATGAGAAACAAAGGAGGAGTAAGAGCTGACTAGGCAAAATTTAGTTCTCATGGAAATCCTACAAGGCAGGTAAGATTACCTCTGTTTTAGAGTTAAGGACGTTGACTCCTCAGTGAGGTGATGTAACTGCCCAAGGTTACTTCAGACTTAAGTGGCCACCAACAATTCTGAGTCAGCTACGAAATAAGGTCTTTTATAAGCTCCTGGAGCCATCTGGTGTTTTTAGGAGAAGCAAGTGTCACAAGCAGCTCAGGTACATTAGGGAGCAGTGGAGAGTTATAGCTCAAAGTTTCAAGTCTGCAGTGGACAGTTACAGCTCAGCTTCCTTAAAGGTACTCTTGGAGCGGAGGGTATTAAGGCTTGCCCTGCATTATCTGTTAGGAGCAGGGTTATACATTCTTCAGGAATCACTTTTTGGTTTTTTGTGTGGGGTCTTCCGGTGACACATGCATACACATCTATATGTATGTGTTTACTGGAAAACTTCAAACATACAGAAGTGTACATGTATGTTAGTTGCTCAGTCATGTCCGACTCTGTGATCCCATGGCCTATAGCTCACCAGGCTCCTCTGTCCATGGAATTCTCCAGGCAAGAATACTGGAGTAGATTGCCATTTCCTTCTCCAGGGGAACTTCCCGACCCAGAGCTCAAACCCAGGTCTCCTGCATGGCAGGCAGATTGTTTACTGTCTGAGCCACCAGGAAAGCCCATATAAGAGAGTAGAGAGAATTTAATGTTTTCATGCTCTGCCTTTAACAGTTAGCGATTCATGACCAGTCTTGTCTTTCCTATACCTCTGTCCACTCCCCTAATCCTGGATTATATTGAAGCAAATCCCAGATACCATATTATTTCATCTGTAACTGTCAGGATGTACCACTAAAAGACAGGAACTTCCACCTTAAACATAACTTCAATATCATCATAAATGCTTCCCAACAGTATCAAAAATTCTGTAGTGTCATCTATTAAAGACATCTTATTTGTTTGAAAGGTGGTTTGGAAAGGAAAAAAGGGTCATAGATGCTGGACAGGTAAAAAGAACAAATGTTCTTCATATTTTCTAGTTAGGTATTTACATTTACTTCAGTATGAAAATGTTGGCACCTTGGGAACAGAAGAGCAAATTGTTGGGAAAGTAGTGAATCAATCTGGGCCAATAAATGAAGCAGATCATGCTACTCAGAACCGTCTTGGCAGAGTGGTTGTTTTCTTAAAACCCAAACCCTAATGTCACGCTCTTCCCATGATACCCAGAGGAACATTCACACCAGTCTCTCCTTGGTAGTACATCTGCTATCACAGCTGTTATTTTACAAGTAGCCCTGGAGTCACCTTTTGCACGATTTTCCTCTGTCCATGGTACTGATCTGCCAGCCTTTAGCCAGCAACTAGAGCAGCTATAACTTGCTTTTGGCCAATGAGATTTAATGTAGGGTTACCATAAAAGTGAACATTAATTGTATATTAAGTGTATATTAATAGAGTTCCAAGAAATTCTATCAGTGCTTATGCTTAGTTAAAAAAAATCCAAGCTGAAAGTGAAAAGTGAAAAAGTTGAGTATGTTTATATTGGTGTGTCTATTTCAGACATAGTATAAATATTTTCAAATATTTCTTAACCAAATTGTAACTAATTGAAATAAATTTCCATTTCACAGATTAAGAAATCTCCCCTCCTCTCCTCTCCACTGGTTTGCTAATGATGGTCAGATAGTTGACAGAATAATAACCAATTAAATGTTCCAGCTCTTTTCACCACGTTGAGTAATACAATAATGAAAAATTCTCAATTATTTCTTGATATGCATATGTAATAGTCAATGGTTTTTCTCTGCATCGCTATGAGGTGCTATGCTAGGCACTGATGGGATAAGCAGAGACATAAGACATAACTTTTTAATTTGAAGTATTAACAGTAAAATGGGGAAAATTAGTCATGGAATTGTCATATATTCCTGCCTGGGAAATCCTGTGGACAGAGGAGCCTGACGGGCACAGAGTCGAACGTGACTTAGTGACTAAACAACAGGAATAAATGTGGTGGAGGGATGCATGAAGGCCGGTGACAGTACAGAGTATAGCCTCTCTGGCTACCAGGGAAACCTTCATAGAGGGAAGCTGAGGGATGTTTAGTATTCCAAAGAGAGGCAAAACCATGAGCTTGAGTGATATTTTTATGTAATGGTGTGAAGTTGAGTGTGCCTTCCTGTGACCTTAGCTTAGGGGAAGAAAGTGATGAAAGATGAAGCTGTGCACACAGATGTGGAGAGCATTTGAACTTTATGAGGAAGGCAGTGGAAAGTATGCCTGTTCTGTAGGAAGGTGAGGGCATCTCTGTGTCTTTGGGAGAAAATCTGCTTCCGTATAGACTCCTGGGCCAGATCCACTGTGGAAACAGTGTTCGAGAGAGTACTCAGTATACAGGGAGTTGAGTAAGATGATTTCTAGGGTCTGTTAATTTTTCTATTCATGCACCCATCCTTTAAACACATATTGTTCAGTTGCTAAGTCCTGTCCGACTCTTTGTGACCCCATGGACTGCAGCACGCCAGGCTTCCCTGTCCTTCATTGTCTTCCCAGAGTTTGCTCAAACTCATGTCCATTGAGTCAATGATGCCATCCAACCATCTCATCCTCTCTTGTCCCCTTCTCCTCCTGCCCTCTGTCTTTCCCAGCATCAGGGTCTTTTCTGATGAGTCAGCTCTTCCCATCAGGTGGCCAAAGTATTGGAGCTTCAGCCTCAGCGTCAGTCCTTCCAATGAACACTCAGGGTTGATTTCCCTTAGGATTGACTGGTTTGATATTGAAGCTAATTATGTTCTAGGTAAAGTGTTGAATACCAAAGATACAGTGGTGAAAGACATAAATGAGTCTTGCCCTTAAGAAGCTTACATTCTAGGTGGAGATTGGAGAAGGAGGAAAATAACATACGAGGAAACATAAATAAATAGCGTAACATCAGATTGTTATAAATGCTATGAAGAAAATAAGATGATGGAATAGACTGTAACTAGGCAGAGGTTACTTTAGAAAGGCTGATCAATGAAAGGTTTCTCTAAGGTTTGATATTTGTGAGCTGGAGTCTGAAGGATGAGATGGAACCATAGATATGCAGCTAGTAGAAGAGCATTTCTGAAAGGAGAAAAGGCAAGAGAATGTAAAGACCTGGAGGAAGGAAAGTGTGGAGTGTTCACACAACTGAAAGGAGGGACTTCCCTGGCGGTCTAGTGGTTAAGGCTGTGCTCTGCCAGTGCAGGCAGCATGAGTTCAATCTCTGGTTGGGGAACTGAGATCCCACATGCTGTGCAGCAGAGCCAGAAGATTAAAAAAATAATATATTAAAACAAAAACATAAAAGCTGAAAGAAGACCAGTGTGGCGGGTGCATACTGAGCAAGGGGAGGAATGGGACCAGAGTGAGATGCAGTGTCAGGCAGGGGCCAGACTATGTTGCAGGAGTCTTGCAGGTCCTGGTAACTGATTCTAAAAATGGACATTTATGGATTTTAAACTAGCAAGTGACAAGATCTGATGTATACTTTAACAAATCACCCTGGCTGATGTTGAGAGTGAATTGGAGTGAGGTAAGAATGAAGGAAGAGTGGCCAGATGGGCCTCTGGATTTAGTTCTGGCAAAAGGTGATGGTGATTCAGATTTGGGAGTGACAACAAAAGTGGAGAGAAATGGATGTGTTCCATGTATTTTGAATGTAGAACTGGCAGGCTTGGAACAGCTTGGTTATGGAGCATAAGAGAAAGAGGAATTGAGGATGGCTCCTAGATTTTTTGTCTGAGGGTATCTGGCTTTATGGCACTACATTATTTGGTACGGGAGGCACTCGTAGGGGCCTGTTTTTTAGAGTGAAGTGGTGGTGGGAAGAGGGGCTTCCCAGGTGGAGCTAGTGGTAAAGAACCTGCCTGCCAGTGCAGGCGACCTAAGAGACTTGGGTTCAGTCCCTGGGTCAGAAAGATCCCCTGGGGGAGCGCATGGCAACCCACTCCAGTGTTCTTGTCTGGAGAATCCCATGGGTGGAGGGGCCTGATGGGCCATAGTCCATAGAGTCACAAAGAATTGGACAGACTAAAGTGACTTAGCAGGCAGGCATGGTGTTGGGAAAAACACTAATTCTTATTTGGATGTGATATTTTGAGATCTTTATTAGATATGTGTCAAGTAGACAGGTGGTGTACCTCAAGGGGGAGGCCTTGGTGAAGATATAAACCTGGAGGTCATCCTCATCTATTAAAAGCCATCAGACTTGAAGAGAACATATAAGGAAAGAGTATAGGTGGAGTTGGATATGCCTGAGCACACATATACATGCACACACATAGATATCGAAGGAAAGTGAAGCTTGGTTCATGCCCTAGAGCACCCTATCGTTTAGCAGACAGTGAAGGAGAATTGTCATGGGTTGAATTTTGTCCCTCGCAAAATTCATATGTTGAAGTAGAGACCTGCAGTACTTCAGAATGTGACCTTATTTGGAAATAGGGTTATTGAAGATGTAGTTAGTTAATACGACATCATACTGGACTAGGGGGGACCATAATGGACAAAAGTCCATTATGACATTTGTCCTTATAAAAAGGGGACATTTGAAAATAGACACCCACACTGGGAGAAGTCCATGTGAAGACTGGAGTTTTGCTACCACAGTCAAAGGACTAGCAGAAGCTAGGAGAGAGGCCTGGAGAAGATCCTTCCCTGGAGCCTTCAGAGGGAGCGTGACTCTGCTGACACCTTGATTTGAGACTTCTGGCCTCTGGAACCATGAATGATAGATTTCTGTTGGATCCCTCAGTTTGTGGTGTTTTGGTACAGCAGCCCTAGTTAACTAACTCATGGAAGAATCTTGCAGAGCACACTGAGTAGAGCTCGCCAGAGAAGTAGAAGGAAAACCACTTGGGTGTGGGGTCAGGGCAGCCAAGGAAAACAGGTGTCTCAAGGAGAAAGGGGCCGTTTTTATTAAAGGCTGTTGAGAGATTAAATGCGAGGATAGTGAAAGAACTGTTAGATTAGATTTTGCATTATATTTGGGAATTCTTGTCCCCCCACCACCCCAAACCACTCATGTTTGATTGACATTCAGTATTCACCTGTTGATAATGTATCTATTTGTTTTCAGTGTTAGAAGGGACTTGGTGTGCTGCCAGGTAGAGTGAATTGATAGTTTTTGTTCTGGTTTGAGTATTTCTCATTTCTCCTGAGAGTTGCAAGATACTTTTGGCAGTGGCAGGTGTCTTCCTCCTTTTTGTTCAGTCATGGCTTTGATTTGTAGGAAAAGATGGTTGCTACCTACTGCCCAGGAGTGTGAAAGTCTCAGTGAATGGACTGACCACTCAATTGCTTTGAACTGGATTCTTTGATTACTCCATACACGATTCGCTACTCACTGCTTTTTGTTTTGAATTTGGATCATCCCTGAAACCACTCCATCTTTATGGCCAATTCCTTTCTATGCATGTTTTTAGCTCTTTTTTTCTTCTGTTCAGAATTTATGGTCTTTGCTATACTTTTTCTTGATTTTCATCAATGTTATGTATTTATTATTTAACAATATTTTTTCTTGGGTCATTTCTAGGAATTTTGGCTGAGAGCAGAGGTAGGCACGTGCACACATTCTGACTGTGATATGTTCCTTTTTTGTAGATCAGTGTTGATTTTATTATCATGCTATGTTTGTGCTCATGGAGCACTGATACCTCCTGAAATCCAGGGTCTAATGAGAACTCACTGGCTAGTCTCCTTGGACATTTCTTGTGAACTGGGCTATTTGATTTGAATGCCCAATAAATGTAGCCTTTATTTATTGACTTAACAAATGATTTGTCAGTTATTTACAATTATGTACATACTGTAGTTGGTGATACAGAGATATATAATATAAGGTCTCTATTAATGAATTCATGATCTATGTAGGAAAAAGAGGCATCCGCCTGAAGGATGCTAAATGGCAATGCAGGAATTAAGTAACATGAAGTCTTTCTTGACCAAAGCTATTTCAGTTGCAAGTGAAGAAATCTGGTTTATATCATATTAAGTTAAAAAAATGTTATCTAATGTGTTTTAGTGTTTGGAGCAGTAGGCCTTCAATAAATATTTGTTGAGTGAAGGGAATTTGTTTCATCTAACTGAAATGTCCAGGGAAAGTTGAAGTTCAGGCATAGCTCTATCCAGATTATGCCCTCAGGTATCCCGATTCCTCCCTTTATTCAGCTCTGCTTTCTTCTGACTTGGCTTTATTTTCATAAAGGTTCTCTCCATCCTGTGGTAGCTGTTGGTCTTTTGGTACCTGCTCTTTTACTTTTTTCCCAATCGAGCAAAAATCCCGGGGCTGACATTGATGAGATTGGTTGATTTGGGTAATGTGCCATTCCTCAACCAATCACTGTGACCAGGGGGATGGAATACCTGATGGTTAGACCTGGGCCACACGTCCATTTCTGGAGCTGAGCTTTCTGACCCACTTCTGGGTCGGTAAACATGTCCCTGTACATGGAAGACAAAGAGAGACCAAAAAGAGGCAGCCCCGCCAGATAGGTAGGTGGTGGGTGTAACAAGCAAGGGAACTGACACATAAGGCTTGGCTTAGGGGCCACAAGATGACTAGATTTCTGCATCCAGCCCCAGAATCTTAATAGTTTATGTAGAGGCTTTAATAGGGTTCGGTCATGAATACTGTCCAGATGGTTTCAACAACATACTGCTCTCTCAAGGCTCTGTCCTTGAAACGGCCCCCACTTTGTGGCAGTGGGCAGAACATACATTCCAAGGACAAAGGAAGGGAGTGAGGAGCCTCTGATTACTGGGGTCCAGCTCATGGGTGAACTGGCAGTCATGTTCTCTTGGTGACCTCCTCTGACACTTCCACAGTGGGGGCCCTGAGTGGTCAGCAAGCAGTGTCGCCAGCAGGGAGGCGGCTTGGTGGGTGGTGATCTGGTTGCACTGGAGGCAGAAGCCACAGCAGCTGTAGAGGCACATACAAGAAAACACACATCAAGATAATGATCCTCAGCATAAGTGACAGTCTTTCCATCAAGAAGCCCATGATCTGAGCCATTGGTTTATTAAACCCCCTAGGCTAGGGGTCCCCACTCCAGGACTCTTGCCTGGAGAACCCATGGACAGAGGAGCCTGGTGGGCTGCAGTCCATGGGGTCGCTGAGAGTTGGACATGACTGAGCGACTTCACTTTCACTTTTCACTTTCATGCATTGGAGAAGGAAATGGGAGCCCACTCCAGTGTTCTTGCCTGGAGAATCCCAGGGATGGCGGAACCTGGTGGGCTGCCGTCTATCAGGTCGCACAGAGTCGGACACGACTGAAGCAACTTAGCAGCAGCAGCAGCAGCAGCAGCAGCAGCAGCAGCAGCAGCAGCAGCAGGTTAGGGGTCGGATCGCTCAGGGCAAGCACTTGTGTCCTCATGAGGTTTGTTAAAAATGCTGCATTAGCTGACTCATCTGGTGTGAACACACAACATCTTGCTTGGGTCATGGCACAGGTGCTTCCTTGTAGTAACAACATGCAAGGCCATCCTATTTTGTAGGATGAATTTTCTCACTGGACACACTTGAGTGTCTAGTAAGGACAGCCTTTGCTAGCTGTCATAGAAGAGTTTCTGGGTGAACTTAGTAAGGGCTTCTGCGTGTGCTATAATGTCCTTCAGGCCAATGGAGGGGATAAAGATGGAGGCCAGATGGAGTGTTACCAGTGGAAAACAGGACGTGCCCATCTGGCCTTGACCACAGGGAGTTTGGCAGCTTTTGTTACTCTGGGTGGATTCTCCCCTGGGCTCAGGAAAACCCAGGGTCACAGCAGCCCAATCATAGGTGGAAGCCATGGCCAAAGACCTGAGCCACACAGCCATTGGGTCACATTCCAGGTCATCTAGCAGATACGCGGTGTGACCGATTAGTGCCAAATCAGTCACTAGCCCTGAATGTGACAGAATGACCGCACAGTTCAGTGATAGCCCCCACACCCATGGTATAATCTTTTTTTTTTTTTCTATTTTATTTTTGGCTGCTCTGGGTTTTCATCGCTACATGTGGGCTTTCTCTAGTTGAAGGGAGTAGGGGCTACTCTCTAGTTGTGATGTGTGGGCTTCTCATCGACGTGGCTTTTGTTATGGCAGAGCCACAGGCTCTAGGGTGTGCAGGCTCAGTAGTTATGGCACATGGGCTTAGTTGCCCTGAAGCGTATGGAATCATCCTGGCCCAGAAATTGAACCCATGTCCCCTGCATTGGCAGGTGGATTCTTACTACTAAACCACCAGAGAAGTCTGGGTCCTTTCTTTTTAGAGTGATTTTTTTCTGTTTCCAACATTGAGTTGCCCAGGTGCTCAAATGTCCGCCACCTGGCATGGACCCAAGTGAACCCACCCCAAATTTGAGTGCAAACCATTTGAGTGCAAACATTTGAGTGCAAACCAAATTTGAGAACCACCCATGACTCCAGTGATATTTTTAGGACCCTTCCTGTCAGCAGTTTGATGGCCTGGCTGTGTAGTTTGATTGACAGAAAAAGTGTACCCTGTTCAGTGTTATTGATCGTGGGGGCCAGTGTTCTGGATCAGTGTTGGTGATAGTCCTGGCTTGTCATTCCTTAAGGTACTGCTTTAGAGCCTTCCAGTCCCCTCCCTGGAGTGGTGATACCCACTATGCCAGTCCTGACAAGCTGAGAGGGTTAGCTGCCCACATACCTAACAGGCGGATTGATTGGTTCACCAGACATCAGGTGGGCCCACTGTAGAAGGGTATCTCCATCAGGTGCCCATCCCATGACTGGGAACCACAGGAGCAGCAGAAGACCAAGGTCAATAAGACAGAAATGTAGTAGGAACTTACATGGGGAGGTCTTCCCTTTCTGTAAGAACTACAACTGTGACCTGACCCTTGGATGTTAATGCAGGTGCGGCATTTAGAACGTGACCCGGTTGTGCTTGTGGGAGAGGTAGCACTGTCAGATGTGAGGAGATGGATGGAGGGTGGGTGGGAAATGCCCTACCTTCTCCCCTCTTTGGTGGTTCATGTTCCATTCCAGGTAGAGTGCATTTCAGCTGGTCTGGCCTGCAGCAAGACAATAGGATCCTGGTGGAGACCGAGTAGTTCCCCCGAAGGAATTCACCCATCCCAGTGGGATGTCACCTCACAATCCACCCATCCCAGTGGGATGTCCCCTCACAGATTGCAGTAAATAACACCCTTCCCAGGTGCAGCAGGGCTTGATGTTCTCAGCACATTGATCCAGATGGGGGAGTCAGGGCAATGTCTGCCTCCAGAGACTGCCTATCCTTAGGGCATTGAGTTTTGGGGCAGGGGTCCCCTTACTGGCAAATGGGGCAACAGACCCTACTGGTTGTCATTCAACTATATTAAAGGCTGGGACAGTACTTTAGTCCACCTGACCAGGGAGGTTTTACCTGTAAGCGATTTAATCTGCTTCTTTAATGTTTCCTCCATTTTTTTTACCCACACTGCTGCCTGTGGCTTATGGGGGGGTGGGACCTCCATTTGATGTCATGGTCTTTTCCCGTCTTGCATATCATGACCTTTGAAAGGTGACCATTGATCACTGCTTTTTTTTTTTTTGACGAGGGTAGTCAGTTTCTCTAATCCCCTAGTGGTGGCTGCCTGGTTTGCATAGTGACAGGAAAGTTTGGGTTAGGCGAGACACAGTATCCACACAAAACAAGGCATATTTAGAGCCCTCACTCAGAGGGAGGGGACCAGTATAATCAATCAGTCTTCCAGTCCCTTGCCAGTTGGGAACTCCAGTGGATGACCCTAGACTTTTGCAGCTGCCTCGGAAATATTTGGAACACGCAGGTCATGCTGTTACAGCGTTAACCAAGTCACTGTATTTCAGGGGCATGCAATTATCCTTGGCAATGCACCATCCCACACAGGCACTACTGTGGTCACTTTTTCTGTGCACCCATCCCATCTGTTGTATCTACTGAAGGATCAGCTGCTAGGGCTTGCACCTAGGCCACATCAACTTCTGGTTGCCCTGGGGTGTTGGCACATTCTGAGCCAGGATGTGGAGGACAGTGAGGACTGACTCAAGCTCTTACAGGCAAACTCAAATGACTCTGCACATATCCTGACTCCACAAGGGCTTATTCATGATCAGCCACCCCTCAGCTTCCCATTTTCTAAGCTGTGGGGTCAATCCCCTTAGAGCAGCCCAACTGTCAGTGCAAAGGGCTAATGACCAGAGCTCAAGTGTGTGTGTGTGTGTGTGTGTGCGCTCAGTGGCTCAGTTGTGTCTGATTCTTTGTGACCCATTGGACTGTAGCCTGCCAGGCTCCTCTGTCCGTGGAATTCTCCAGGCAAGAATACTGGAATGGGTTACCATTTCCATATCCAGGGGAGCTTCCTGACCCAGGAATTAAATCTGTGTTTCCTGAGTTTCCTGCATTGGCAGGCAGATTCTTTACCACTGCACCTGCTGGAAGTGATCACCAAATGCTGAGTTCAGCCGTCTGGCAACTGCAGTCCAGTCTCGTTTCCCTCCAGATGGTGTCAGTGTTGGGCTGAAGAGTGACTGCAGTCCATGTGCACGGGTCACCACCCCAACCAGACTCATGCAACAGGCATTAGCGGAAATCTCCCTGACACCCTCCCTGCAGACTACAGGGTTCTCCCCAGGATTGGGGGCAGGAGCATTTGGAGGGTCTCCACACTGCAGCGCCTGGTAGCATGTGAGAGAACTTACATACATGGCTTGTCTTAGTGCCCATGGATGAGTAGATCTTGGTACCCACCCTAGAATCTTAGTAGTTTATATAGAGGCTTTGATTGGGTTCAGTCATGTATTCAGTCTAGTTGGCCTTCTACTGCACATTACTCTCTCAAGGCTGTATCCTTGAAGAGCTCTCACTGTACGATTGGAGGGCAGGATATGTACTTATACTTCAAGGACAGGGCAAGGGCCTGAAGAGCCTCTGATTGCCCTGGTCCAGCTCGGAGGTCACCTGGTGGTCATGTCCTTTTGATGAGCTCCTCCAGTAGCCATGTGGACCAAGAGTTTGAAAGTTTTTTTTTTTTTTCCAAAGAAAAAAATCAGGTAGGTATTGCTACCAGAGAAAAGAATAAAAGATGCTCCCCAGGTAAAACCAGTGATGTTTGCTGTCTTACAAGGCTTGAGTGTAAGGAATGCCACAAGACAGTGTTTAATTCCACCTGATTTTATCAGATAAAGAGAGCCATCAGTTCAAAGGATTTGAAAGTGGGCAACAAACTTTCTGGAGGAAACTGAAATTTAATTAAGCTTGAGGAATGAGTAGGAATTGACTTGATAAAAGCAATTCTAGAGGTGACTGAGTAGAGTACATGCAAGGGACCAGAGTGACCCAAGTGTATAAGTTGGTGAAGGAGGGAGGTTGGAAGTACCAGAATGCAAAGATGACAAGATACCTCGAGCTACAAGAGCTGCAGACAAGCCTTCAGGCAAAGCTGGCTTGTGCCAGCCCATCAAGTAGTCTCCACCCTCATCTCTATGCCTGGATAACAGCCCTTCTGGGTTCTACAGCCTTTGCCTTTGGAGTTTTGATAACACCTGCTACTGCTTTGTGATGCTGCTTCCTAGTTGTTAGCAAAGTCTGTTGTCCCTTTATGCCCTCCTGTGACCAGCTTAGCTCACCTCTTGTAATTTAATGTGCCAAGTCTTTTCAGCCTAAGGGCAAGAAAAGTTTGCTGCCGACCTTTCCCCCCTTTCAGAGTAAACCAACGGATGCGCTTACTCCAGCATTGTCAAACAGAAGAAAAATCCCTGCCAATCAGAAAATCAAGTGGACAAAAGCAAGTAGCAATTTGTAAGGAAAGCAAAGCTCCGTGCGTGCAAGTCACATCCCTATGGTACCTCAGCTTTGCCTCTGTGAGTCCATAGAGAGACCTAACACTGTCCTGAGGTATTACCCAATCAACCAAGTACATACAGACAAGGAGCTTAGTTTCCTGAAGGAAGGGAGACTAGGTTGCTGCTTATAGAACAGCTAAGTGTATTCAGTTTTATTATGAGCCAGGTTTAGTTTGAATTAGTTACTATATAGATGTTAGTTAATTTCTTTCTTGTGTGAACACTGGGAGGCAGATGCTATTATTCCTAACAAGGAAATGGAGGCACAGATAAGTTAAATAATGCGCCTACGGCATTCTAGCTGTGGAGTGGAGGATCTTGGGTTAAGATCCGGGTGGTCCGAATCAGGAGCTGTGCTAAGGAACATGTCACTTTATGCTGTAGCTATCTCTGGTACTTTAACCGAGTGACCAGAAAGGCAAATATACTCAACTCATTATAGAAAGGACTTTAATGTTCCTCATAGCTGGTCAGGAATGGCATCAGAGTCCAGAGGCTGCTACCAACATTTCTGTTTTGTTTGTATTATTTTTCAATCAGGTTAAGTTTTTACTTTCATAGACACCAAGAAGTCCCCTTTATCTTGGCATCCCTCCATTCTTATTTAACAAGAGCTCTAGACTTTTTGTGCACCTACTCTTTTAAATCTGTCCTGATAAGACTCATTTGCCTTGATTTCTCATTTAATTTTTTTTTTTTTTTGAGAGCAGGATACCTAAAGACCATGAAATCCTGTGGCTAATATTGACCAACTATCACAGGATAAATTTGATACATTACCACACTCTGAAGACCCTGTTCATATCAGGGGGGAAGTTGAGAAGGAGGGACAATGGAAATGAAGGGGTAGAGGACCCCATCTTGCCCCACTTGTGGGGATGGGGCTAGATAAAGGGACAAAGTGACTAGGTGGAGACCAGGACCACTGGCTGGAATACTGTGAGAGTTTCTTGTAGGAAATACAGTAAGCTTTCAGAGATGCTTGAAAACAGAAAATGGCAAATGACTACCTTGGCCAAATGGGCCTGGGTTTGAGTCTGTGAACTACCACTTTACACTGTTGGCCTAGGACCGAAATCATCTCATCCCATGTGAGCATGTGCAGAGAGGGCTGACCAGAATCTCTGAGTTGAGCTAACTTCTCTGTCTTGTTACTCAGCACGTCTACTTATACAGAAGGGTGAGTATCAACCTGGGGTTCAGATTCTGATGATGGAATACTGATTTTTCCTTCTTATGTTGTCGTTCAGTCACTAAGTCGTGTCTGACCCTTTGAGACCCCATGGACTACAGCATGCCAGGGTTTCCTGTCCTTCACTATTTTTTTTTTGAGTTTACTCAGATCCATGTCCATTGAGTTGGTGATGCCACTCAACCATCTCATCCTCTGTCACCCCTTCTCCTCCTGCCCTCAGTCTTTCCCAGCATCAAGGTCTTTTCCAATGATTCAGCTCTTCACATCAGGTGGCCAAAGTATTGGAGCTTCAGCTTCAGCATCAGCCCTTCCAATGAATATTCAGAGTTGATTTCCTTTAGGATTGACTAGTTTGCTCTCCTTGCTATCCAGGGGGCTCTCAAGAGTCTTCTCTAGCACTGTTGTTTGAAAGCATCAATTCTTTGGCATGTAGCTTTCTTTATGGTCCAACTTATGAGGCTGGCTGCCCTTCAATGATTTTGGGGTCAGAAGTCCAGCTGTGTTATCATATATGTGACTGATTTTGTACATATCTCTGGGGCTTGACTAGGGCTATGTGAGTAGACACTTCCCTACCCAACTATGTGATCTGCGAATGGGCTAGTGGGTCATTTCCCAAGTGAAATGCAATCTATACCAGTTCTCTGTGGTTGCTGAGAGGATAAAACATATGTGTGGGGCTGCTGGCTAATCTACTAGCTTGCCACAAGTAAAGTCTTCCTGAGAATGAGGTCTGGCAGAGGAAAGCAGGCCCAGAAAGTGGAGAGGGTGTCAAAGTGTTCCATAGTCATCATTTGGGCTCATAAACCTGAAGCCAGAGGCCTGGCTTTTTCAATATTTTGAGCCAATAAATTTCTTGTTTTGCTGAGGCCACTTTGAATTAAATTTCTGTCACAATCCATACATTTCTGACTAACATGCAATTAAGCCTGACACATATTGTCTCAGGTAACTTAGATATTATAATGTCCATTTTACAGATGAGGAAATGGAGGTTTGAAGACCCAGGTAATTTGCATGAATATTACAGGTAGTCACTGAAAGAGCTAGGATTTGACACAAGGCCGATCTTGAATTTAAAGAGAATGTACTTTCTCTAAAACCTTTGAAAATGTTTTCAGGTTTGGCTTCTTTTAGAAACATAAGCATCTGTGAGTCAAAGTCTCCTTTAGAGAGGCTGCCTTCCCCATGCTCGGTTCTCGAATTTAGTCAGTGCACCGTCGGCTGACTCGAGTAGTTCTTTATACAGTCTATGAACTTGCAGTTTATGGTATTTTGTAATTTTGTTTTCCCTGTCGTTTGCTAATGCGGCTTTGTGAGCAAACATTGCCGATGATTTAAATCCACCACAGTAATGAAACTCATGCACACACACATACACACGTTTCCTCAGAACAGTCCACAGCTCTCTGATTAATCTCATGTGTAAAGTACAGTGTTTATACAGGAAATCAGCAGGTGGCAATTAGCATCTTCGAAATTATCTGGGAAACACAACTGGAGCTGCCACTTCAGGATGGAAACATAGCAATAACCAGCAAAGTGACAAACCCCCTAGGAGCTGGGAATGAATTGGGCTGGGAGCCGGGGCTGCTAGGCACACAACAGCTGGTGGGGCAGCTCAGTGTGGATCGCAGACTGTGTGCCAGCCTCTTACTTTCCCTCCCGACAGTCAATAAGCAGTCTTTGGGTAGAGACATAAAATAGTTGCCTGATAGGCAGACCATCGTAGAACAACCTTCAAAAATACTCACCCCCGCCCATGCCTCCCACCCCCCCATCCATCCCCCCGACCCCACGCCAAACCCTCAGACCTTAGTCTAGGTGCAGACAGACACTGGTGCTACTACTATATTAGTTGTTAAAATATTGAACTATTTCTATGTTGTTTAGTAAACAGCTGCTGTCTTGAGCTTGCTAAGTGGCATCCTACTGCTGTTTTCCCTGGGACCGCCTCAGCTCTCTAGGATTCATTGATCAAAAGCTGAAAGCCTGACTCTTGCTCCAGTGCTGAGTTCAGGGTCCATTCTGATGGGTCTGTGCCTGTGGTGTCTGGTTGTTAACTATTTGAAACATCATCCCGCAGGAGTTTCAGGGACCACTGCAGAAGACAGATTCAGAGGATGGGTTCTGGAGAAGGAAGAAGAGGAATTGGTGTATGGACCGTTTTATGCTTGAGATGCTCTTTCTCAATAGCTAAAAAAAAATTCAGTATATGTATCTTTTCCTACATCTCTGCCATCTCTTTATCTCTATCTCTATCATTTCTTGCATATGAAATGTCAGTGAATTCCAACCTTTGCTCTCCCAGTTGCAAGCAATATGACCTCAGACTGAGAATCCATGTCAGTCATTGGTTCTCAACCCTGTGTGCACATTAGAATCACTGTCGGGAGTTTTAACTACAAAATACAGATGCTTGGACACCATCCACAGAAATTCTGATCCTGTAGATCTGACATGAGGTCCAATTACCAGAGTTTCTTTTTCAGAACCACTCCTCAGATGATTTTTAAGGGGCAATTGTACTACCAACAAACTTTCTAAGCTTCAGCTTTCTCATGTAATAAAAAATGAGTACCAGTGTTGAACTCTGCTCAATGTTATGTGGCAGCCTGGATGGGAGGGGAGTTGGAGGGAGAATGGATACATGTATACATATGGCTGCATGCTTTTGCTGTCCACCTGAAACTGTGTGGATCACAATAAACTGTGGAAAATTCTGAAAGAGATGGGAATACTAGACCACCTGACCTGCCTCTTGAGAAATCTGTATGCAGGTCAGGAAGCAACAGTTAGAACTGGACATGGAACAACAGACTGGTTCCAAATAGGAAAAGGAGTACGTCAAGGCTGTATATTGTCACCCTGCTTATTTAACTTATATGCAGAGTACATCATGAGAAACGCTGGGCTGGAAGAAACACAAGCTGGAATCAAGACTGCTGGGAGAAATATCAATAACCTCAGATATGCAGATGACACCACCCTTATGGCAGAAAGTGAAGAGGAACTAAAAGCCTCTTGATGAAAGTGGAAGAGGAGAGTGAAAAAGTTGGAGTAAAGCTCAACATTCAGAAAACTAAGATCATGGCATCCAGTCCCATCACTTCATGGGAAATAGATGGGGAAGCAGTGGAAACAGTGTCTGAGTTTATTTTTGGGGGGCTCCAAAATCACTGCAGATGGTGACTGCAGCCATGAAATTAAAAGACGTTTACTCCTTGGGAGAAAAGTTATGACCAACCTAAATAGTATATTCAAAAGCAGAGACATTACTTTGCCGACTAAGGTCTGTCTAGTCAAGGCTATGGTTTTTCCTGTGGTCATGTATGGATGTGAGAGTTGAACTGTAAAGAAGGCTGAGCGCCGAAGAATTGATGCTTTTGAACTGTGGTGTTGGAGAAGACTCTTGAAAGAGTCCCTTGGACTGCAAGGAGGTCCAACCAGTCCATTCTGAAGGAGATCAGCCCTGGGATTTTTTTTGGAAGGAATGATGCTAAAGCTGAAACTCCAATACTTTGGCCACCTCATGCAAAGAGTTGGCTCACTGGAAAAGACTCTGATGCTGGGAGGGATTGGGGGCAGGAGGAGAAGGGGACGACCGAGGATGAGATGGCTGGATGGCATCATTGACTCAATGGACGTGAGTCTGAGTGAACTTTGGGAGTTAGTGATGGACAGGGAGGCCTGGCGTGCTGCGGTTCATGGGGTCGCAAAGAGTCAGACACGACTGAGCGACTGAACTGAACTGAACTGAAAGTATCACAACAATGTTAATTGGCTATACTCCAGGATGAAATAGAAAGTTAGAAAAATGAATACCAGTGCTTGTTTTGTGAGATTAAATGAAAAAAGGTATGTAAGGCTCTTTAGCAGAGAGTGTGGCACATAATCTTGTGTTAGTTCTGTTAATAATTAATATTCAGTACTTTAAAAAGCAGTTTTTATTGTATTGTTTTGTAAATAATGACATTGGTAACAAGTAATTCATCCTAGTTATAAACAAATAACAGAAAGAGTAAAAAGTGATGAAAGGTATCCTTACTCCCTGTGTGCACAGAGGTGGACATTGCCACATTCCTATGTGCATCCTTCCAGAAATTTACTTTCACTTTTGTTTATGTGTCTTTAAAGACGTTGTTGTTGTTGTTCAGTCACTTTTTGTGACCCCATGAACTGCAGCATGCCAGGCTTCTCTGTCCTTCACTATCTTCCAGAGTTTAGTCTTTAATAATGTAAATAGAGCCAGTTTCACTGTTCAGTGACTTCTTTCTTTTTGCTTAGCAGTAGGTCTATATACCTTGCAAGTCTCTCCATGTCAGTAAGTAGGCATCTACTCTGTCATTTTAACAATTGCCTCTCTCATATGAATAATGGATGCACCATAACTTGACCTTTTCCCATATTTATGGGCTAATATTTTAGAGAGTTTCTAGATTTTCACTCCAAACAAATCTTCAGTGAATACTTTTGTCTAGGCATCTTTGTGCACAGGGGTGAGTTCTTTTTAGATTATCCCTACATCATTGGGTATAAGATATCACTGGGTTGAAGATGATTGCATAAAATGATGTTAGGTTCTGCTGAATTGCTCTCCCAAAAGCTGTGCCAATTACATTCCTAATGAAGAATGAGAGTGCTGGGGACTCCCCTGCAATCCAGCAGCTGAGACTGTGTGCTTCCAATGCAGGGGGCCTGGTTCCATCCCTGGTCAGGGAACTAGAGGCTGCATGCCACAACTAAGAGTCCTGCATGCCTCAGTGAAGATCAAGATCCTGCATGCTGCAGTTAAGACCCTGGGCAGCCAAATAAATATTAAAAAGAAGAAGAATGAGAGTGTTGATTTTTCCATCCCTTTCATCTCCCACATTTAAGGGAGTTCTTTTCATTTTTAGGAATGCACAGCCCATAGTTACGTAGCAGGACATAGAAATAGTGAGTCTCCGTCTTTTGCATTTCCCTGATGAATAATGATGTTGAGTACTTTTTCCAGTGTTTATTGATATATGATGTTTCTGTTCAAGTGTTTCACTCTAAAAAGGTAGGACTTTGAGCCTCTTGGATTTCAGTCTATGGTTCATTTAAAATTCATGTTTGTGTATAAAGGAGACAGAGGGAGGAAGTTCTTTTTATTTTTTCCCTAATTGTTCAGCATCATTTGTTAAAAATTCTTCTCTTCATTGTATTGACTTGACACCTTTGTTTAAAATAAGTGGATTGACTAGGTGTGAGTCTTCTTGCTTTTATTCTGTTCCGCTGATCTATTTCCCTATCCTTACTTTGAGTCTTTGTCTTTTAATTGGAGATTATTGATGTACTTTGTTGACTGCCTGCTATATATCCTCATTTCTTTAATTGGGCCCAAACTTTCTTGGTAAAAAAGGGAAGGATACAAAAAGCAGATAAGGCAGATGACTATCCAGCTGCTGGTAAACTAGTTCACATAGCCATCAGGAGAATCAGTTCAGTTCAGTTCAGTCACTCAGTCATGTCCGACTCTTTGCGACCCCATGAATCGCAGCACGCCAGGCCTCCCTGTCCATCACCAACTCCCGGAGTTCACTCAGACTCGCGTCCATCGAGTCAGTGATGCCATCCAGCCATCTCATCCTTGGTTGTCCCCTTCTTCTCCTGCCCCCAATCCCTCCCAGCATCAAAGTCTTTTCCAATGAGTCAACTCTTCGCATGAGGTGGCCAAAGTACTGGACTTTCAGCTTTAGCATCATTCCTTCCAAAGGAATCCCAGGGTTGATCTCCTTCAGAATGGACTTGTTGGATCTCCATGCAGTCCAAGGGACTCTCAAGAGTCTTCTCCAACACCACAGTTCAAAAGCATCAATTCTTCGGTGCTCAGCCTTCTTCACAGTCCAACTCTCACATCCATACATGACTACTGGAAAAATCAATGAGCCTGCTTATTGTTAGTGGGGGTTTCCTTCTACTAATCAGTAGTCACCAGATAATAGGATTAGGCAACATGGATTTGCCAATGTTTTCTACCTTAGTTCTGACAATGTCAGTGAAAGAATAGGGCTGCAGTAGCTAAAAATGTCTGGGGCTCACAGCTTCAGCCTGTTGTAGCCACGCGTTCCGGGAAACAACTCACTCAGAAGGACAGTGCAGATAGTGGAGTGCAGTTTATTACACTGGCGGGCCCAAGGCAGAGTCGCCTCTTAGCCAAAGACCCTGACCAGCATTTCTGAAAATCTTTTATACCCCATGTGTACATGTCTGAACCCACCACTCCAAATTCCTTGAGACTTACATAAACCAAGGAAAATACAATCCCAATAACCCCATCATTCACGTGCTATGTGCTCATGTACTCAGTCAAACAATTAGCCAGTAATCAATAAACCCGAGGTTACACTCCGATAGATACAGAAAAATTTATGGCCTGTCTGGAGGAAGGGGTGATAGTGTATGTTTTCTCTTAGGCGATGAGTAACCTAGATACAATCTTCAAGGTTCCCCTGTCTTGAGGGGGTCTTATCCTTCTGTTGTTGT
The DNA here is from genome assembly GCF_016772045.2 of Ovis aries. NCBI lineage: Eukaryota > Metazoa > Chordata > Mammalia > Artiodactyla > Bovidae > Ovis > Ovis aries. The sequence goes on from NC_056077.1 coordinate 23,384,224, forward strand.
TTTGATAGGCACTAAACACAGAGTTCAGAGTCCATTGGAAAGGTGGCTGAGCATGATCAGCATGAACAGGCCTAAGATGGAGTCCAGGCCCTATGAATTCCTTATTCAAGCCCAGCTTCCTTGAGTTTATATCCCAAGCCCATCTCTCTCTCTCTTAATCCTTTGCTAATTGCTCATAAACCTCCCAAACCACTCACCAGACCTTCTGCTAAAGTGGAACTGGCTAGACCATATGCTATTCTCCTGGTAATTACTGCTTATTCTGTCCATGTCATTGGCATGTGACTTTTCTAATTGTAATATTGTTATCAAGAAAAGGAGACCCTCTGTTTTCATTTGCCAGGACTGCCATAACTACCACACTCTGGGTGCCCTGAACAACAGAGGTTTACTTGCTCATGGTTCTGGAGCCTAGAAGTCTGAGATCAAGGCTTCCATAGGATTGGTTTCCTTCAGGACCTGTCTCCTTGACTGTAGATACCTGTCTTTTCCCTGTCTTCATGTGATCTTTTGTGTGTATCTGTCTCTTATCCCTCTTCTTAGAAGAACACCAGTCATCCCGGATCAAGACACACCCTTATGACCTCATTTTAACTTAATCACCTCTTAAAACACCCTATCTTGAAATATAGTCACATCCTGAAGTATTAGGGGTTAGGACTTGAACATATGATTTGGTGGTGGGATGGGGACACAGTTCAGTCCATAACACTCTCTGAGCGGTCGGACATGGCCTTGGCCCCATTCAGTCACAGCTGGACCCCTGGCTGAACCTGGCTAGACTTAGCTGTGGTTTGGGCTCACCTCATTTTTGTGGTCCTAAGAATATACAACTCTCTGTTCTATCTTCTTCTCAATTCTTTTTCTCTTAAGGTCCTCCCTGAATTCACGATTTGAATTTTATTGCTATATGTATAACCGGAGAAGGCAATGGCACTCCACTCCAGTACTCTTGCCTGGAAAATCCCATGGATGGAGGAGCCTGGTGGGCTACAGTCCATGGGGTCGTGAAGAGTCGGACACGACTGAGCGACTTCACTTTCACTTTTCACTTTCATGCATTGGAGAAGGAAATGGCAACCCACTCCAGTGTTCTTGCCTGGAGAATTCCAGGGACAGGGGAGCCTGGTGGGCTGCCGTCTATGGGGTCACACAGAGTCGGACCCGACTGAAGTGACTTAGCAGCAGCAGCAGCAGCTATATATAACATAGCCAAAGCTTTTGTCAATTTATTTTTAAAATTAATATGTTTCTCTCATTTAATACAATAGATTAACCTTCTGATCCATTTGCCTTTCAAGTTTTGAATCTTTTTATCCCCATCATACTTTGTTTCTGTTTACAATACTTCCTTGTTCTTTGTCTCCCTCCCCTATTCTTCTGCATATTATTGCATTGATTGAGTTTCTTTGGTTCATTTTTTTTCATATTGGGTTTTTAGAAGTTATAGATCCTCTTCTATTCTTCAGTGGTTGCCCTAATATTTTAACACATTAAAAACTCATCACTAAATTAGAGCACAAATGTCGGGGGAAAAAAGCTAAGCAATATTGAAAGGAGGCATAACATGAAAAGCAAGATTTTCCAGACCCCTGACTCCATTCCTTAGCATAATCTACTTTTGAACCATTTCTCTTCTGAATTATTATGCTTGTTACTTTCATAGCAAATAATTTTTTTATACTTTTACTGTTTTTATTTGTTATATACAGACAGTATTTATTGAAGCTCTATTTTGAAAGTTACACAATGGAATGCTACTCAGCCATTAAAAAGAATGAAATAATGCCATTTGCAGCAATATGAATGAATCTGGAGATGATCATACTAAGTGAAGTAAATCAGACAAGAGAGACAAATATCATATGATATGGCTTATATGTGGTACTTTAAAAAGTGATACAAATGATTGTGTTTATGAAACAGAAACAGACTCACAGACAAAACAAATTTATGGTTATGAAAGGGGAAAGGTTGCAGACAAGGACAGATTGGGAGTTTGGGGTTGACATACATACTACTATATTTAAATAGATAACCAACAAGGACCTACAGGGAACTCTGTCCAATATTCTGTAATAACCTAAATGGGAGAAGAACTGGAAAAGATCAGATATCTGTAGATGTATAACTGAATCCCTTTTCTGTACACCTGAAACTAACACAGCACTGTATTAGTAAATCAACTATATAGTCCAATATAACACAAAAATTAGAAAGTAAAATAGTTCCAGATTAAAAAACAAAAAAAATGTCATAATATCTTTGTGAAACCAGTGATAATACTGTCAAACCTATGGAAAATTTCTTTAGACAAAGGAATAAAGTGAATAAATCTTTGTTAACAGGCAAAAAAAAAAAAAAAAAAGGAAATCTTAAAAGTCCCCACCTTCAAATTTAACTAGCTACTTTATTATTTATAGTTCTAGCAATTATTCCTCTAAAGTTAATATGATCTACAAACTTTAATTTATTTTTCCAATATCTATCTTCAGATAATATCTTCTGATACTATCAAAGATGTAGAAATTAGTATTCCTGCATTTTTCGCTTTCCTCTGCCTCCCAACTTCTGTGTATTGCCACTTTCATAATATTTACATTTTGCTAATAGATTTAACACAGAAATAATTGAAAATGAATAAATAGATGTATTATCATGACATTATAAATATGATAATATAAATATCTTTCATTCCAGAGCTAAGTACTATGATTGGACTTGTTGAAAGGAAAATAAGAGCTTATGTTGCTAAACATGTATGCTTGAAGGTAGATGTTCCATGGTATCAAAATAAATTGGATTATCTTTTCTTAGAATCCATCAATTGCTCAAAAATCACTTCACACTTAGGTTGGCTTTATATTTAGACCCTAACTTCCTTATATAGCTTTCTTTGGGAGAAAGTGGTTCTGGAATTTCTAATTGCCTTTCTTTTTGTTTTTCTCTCTGTAGCTCAAGAAGCTTGTCTTTATAATTTCCCTAAGCATGACCATGTTTCTAACAGATGTCCAACTCCACTCTCTGCTGAGTATGGTCTGTTTTTACAGAGACATCTCCAGCTCCCTCAGAGCTCGCTGACTTCCACCTTGGATTTAAACTAGTTGTTTTGCAACCTGGTACACAAATGTCTAGCGGTCTCCTTTTATGTATTACTAGGTTAGAGCCATTGTAGCTTAGATGCTATGTTTTCCTCTTTTTTTGAAAAAATGAGGGCTTTTTTTTTTTTTTAAGAATGAGAATCAATTTTCTGAATCCTTGAATGTCTGAAAAATGACTTTATTTTATAACATTTTATGCATAGTTAGGCTATTCATAAATTTACATTTCCTTACTGTGGGGAAAGTTTTCCCTTATTATTTCTTTTATTATTTTATCCCCTCCATTTTCTGTGTTCCCTTTTTGTGAGCTACTGACAGACAAATGGCAGAAATTCTGTATTTATTCTCTACTTCTCTGAACTTTATTTATGGAAGACTTTTAATCTTTTTGTTCTTTTATGTTCATTCTGAGAGTCTCTTAGTTTGATCATAAATTCAGGCTTTTAGCTCTGTGATTCTGTGCTGTCCATATATTGGCAAGTTATATAAATTTCCAATTTTTAATTATTTAAAGTTTAAATAGTTTTAATAATTATTTTTCTTAACAGGAGTTTTAAATAGGATTTTAAAAAATAGTTTTATTTATTTATTTTTGGCTGTGCTGGGTCTTCATTGCTGTGTGGGTTTTTCTCTAGTTGTTGCAAGTGGGGACTACTGTCTAGTTGTGGTGCTTGGGCTTCTCATTGCAGTGGCTTCTCTTCTGGCAGAGGCCTGCGGACTTCAGTAGTGGTGGGTCCTGGGCTCTAGGACACTGGCTCAATAGCTGTGGCTCACAGGCTTAGTTACTCCACAGCATGTGGAATTATCCCAGATTAGGGATTGAACCCGTGTCTCCTGCATTGGCAAGTGGATTCTTTACCACTGAGCCACCAGGGAAGCCCTTTAATGTGGTTTTGATGTGTTTGTAATGTGATTTCTTATTGAATATTTCTGAAACTATTAATTATAGAATTAAACATTTTCTTTTGCCTCTCCAACTGTCACTTTTTAGGGGTTAATTTTCTCTTTCAGGGGTTTGAAGCTTTTTTATGGTATTAGTTTTCTTCATAGGTTGGATTAGAGCTAAAAGTCTGGACTCCACATAATTCTCTCTCTCAAAACTTCATAGACATTGCTTCTCTGTCTTCTGATAGTCAGTGTTGTTAAGAAGTCTGATGATGTTATGATCATTTTTTTCTTGTATGGGTAACTGGTTTTACATTTTTTAAATTTCTTGGAGCTCTTAGGTTATTCTTTTTGTCAACTGAAAGTTAAGCATACCTTCAGGAATCACAAAAATATTTGGGAAATAACGTTACTAAAAAGTAGGTAACAAATTGAGTAAACTGAAAAAACTAACACACAAGAAACAGGGAAATAGGAAATATGGGACAGAAAGACTTTAAAATACAAATAGCTCATATTTTAAGAGTTATTGGGCAAGAAGTAGCATTCACAAAACATTTTCTAGGCTGATATGAAAAAGAAGCACTAAAGATCTTGAAACGAGCACACTGACATTAAAAAAATCCCTCAAGATAGACTAAACCACTGAAAACACACCACTGAAAACAAATCTGTGATGGTTTGTCCCAAAGTGCAGTACAAATGGGCAACAAAAAGGAAAGAAAAGAAATTGTGAGACAAAAGTTAATATGGAGGATGAATCTAAAAGTCCCTGCAAAGCAATTTACCAATGATTTCAAATTTGCGAGCCAAAGCAATTTTCAACTCAGACTTACATTCAGCCAAACTAGCATCACATGGGAGGTTCTCATCCAGCTGGAAAAAGAATGAGAGATTCTTATCTGTGAACTTGGGATTTCTTGCTGATTTGTTGAAGAGATCTGTTTTTATACCTGTGGCATCCTTCTTCAGTGCATATTTTGGGCTCTAGTTTTCTCTCCTCTTTCTCTCTCTCTCTCTCTCTCTCTCTCTCTTTTTTTTTTTTTAACATAAAAAAGACCTACCCAATAATCTGGCTCAGACAGTAAAGCGTCTGCCTACAATGTGGGAGACCCGGGTTTGATCCCTGGGTTGGGAAGATCCTCTGGAGAAGGAAATGGCACCCCACTCCGGTACTCTTGCCTGGAAAATCCCATGGACGGAGGAGCCTGGTAGGCTACAGTCTATGGGGTCGCAAAGAGTCGGACAGGACAGATGACTTCACTTCAGGAGTCTTTTTATGTTTTAGAAACTGAACTCTTTGATTTGTGTGTGTATGTGTTTTTAAATAACAATTCTGAAACTGTCTTATGTGTATCCCAAAGGAAATATATTGTGAAAAATGAGAGACAAGCTTCTCACTGCCAGAAAAACAGGGGGAAAATGTGGAAAAAGGAAAGGCTTGCATAAATCTAGTGGTGTTGGATTGGAACTGGACATATCCATGTGAATTCTTGGTTTTAAATATGGGTAGAAAAATACAGAAATAGATTTATTAATATATTATTTATGTAAGCAGTATTATGTATATATACATGTCTTTATTTTCTATCTAATGTCTGAGATGGTCTCATAGCAGTGACAACCCAGTAATGATGAGTACACCTAACACTCATATCTTGGTATCTAAATCCCATTCTCCAATAAAAAGAGTCAAGACGTCTTGGAGAAATATGTGACTCCAAGGCAAGGGTAGGGAAAGTACAGTATGAACTTGGAATATCATATACCAGCAAGCAAGGAAAGTGCTCAGATGATGGGGATATGGGAAAAGGACTCAGGAGTCAGTTTTAAGAGTCTCCCACTGACCAAATCTGGGACAGTTTGAACAACAAAATAAATAATGATAGTACTGGATGAAGAATGAAATAAGAATCCATGAGTCCATATAGATGTTACTATATGAATAAATGGGGAGGAGGGAAACATTTTGCTTACAGTAGAATTCCAACTAGTAAATCTATTAATAGAAGCCATGAGGGAACTAGAAAATCACCATTTGGCAATAACCAGAGCAATAATTTTTTTAGGTAAGAGTCATTAATGAATGTTAAAACTGGTAAATACATGCATGATGAGAAACAGGCTAGTTATACCATCTTGGAGTATCTCCCAAAAGGGAATATATTGTTTACAAAAGGAATATTAACTTTACGGTAGAAAAACTTGGCTGCCATCCCCTTAGCCCAATGGTCATATGTCTTTCTTTCTGCACTGTAATGTAAGTCCCCAAGCACAGGGATTTATTTCTGTTTTATTCACTTCTGTACCTTGAACACCTAGAGGAGTGCTAAGCACATAGTAGATGCTCAGCAAGTAGTTTTTGGCTGAATATCATATTCATCTTTATGCCTGCATTTGTAAGCTCAACTTCATCAGCTGTATTGTTTGTAAGCTCTATATCCTTATGAAAGTCTTATCTACTTGATGCGTCATGGGCTGAGAGAATTGAATGAACATTTACACTGTGTTTTTGTCTAATTCTTATAGTTTCTGCTGTTTTTGCTGTAAGCACTCTGAAGCCATGCTATTTGGCATATAAACATTGATGATGGTTAGATCTTCATGCGGGTTGTACTTTTGTCATCATTAACATAAACCTCTTTGCTTAGTTTAATACTTCTTTAAATCAAATCTCACAGTTACAGTGTAGTTCATGCTTTCTTTTTTCATCTGTATTTTATTTTTTAGCACTCTAACTCATTGACTATTTATTTATTTAATCTAATCAGTTTTCCTAAGATTCTGCCCTCGCTTACTTTGTTACCCAGCCAAGAGAAACGTGACTATTTTGAGACTGTTCTGTTAGTTCTAACAGAACGATTTTCTCTTTCCTTCTCCATCTGTCAAGCTATCATTTCACCTTGAAATGTGAAATGTTCTTCAGTTTCCCAGGTAGAGCTAGTTACTGTCTCCAATATATACCTACAATATTTTGTATTTCTAGAATAGCCTTTAGCATGTGTTTCAAATTATGTTTTAATGATGGCTTTGATAAGGAGATTTCATTCTCTCAGGTTTGAACTTCCCAAGGCCAAGGATGTTCCAGCGGTTGGTGTATTAGCTTCTCCTTATGTATCACTTCAGTTTTCACCTTAAGGTACAGGTAACGCAGCACTTGTTTTTTTTCACAACCCCTGAAAAGTAAGTCGCGCTTTACTAAGCATTAGTAGGCAGTGCAGATCCTACTGAAGATTTTGTCGGGAAGCGATGGAGAGTTTTACGTGACACTCCACACAGCACGCGACTTCCAAAAAACCCGTCTGCGAAGTGTCTCCTAGCTTGTTTCTCCTTGGATAAAGCTTCCAGACTGTCAGGCTTCAACCACCTTCTTTCCCTCACTATTCCTGAGAATTGTCCTCTTTTTCCAGGGCAGGAAGATATAACCTCTCACCCTTTAATTTTGTGGTCTGTGACCTAAGTCTGATGCCTGGGTTCTTCAGGGCCTTCATAACGGACACCCCAAGCCTAGGGTTTGGAGAAACAGAAACCCTTTCTCTCAAATGATTTTCTCTGCTGTGAGTTTCAAAAGCTTATTTTAAAAACTAAACAAGTGAGCACCCATGCTTTTCTTTCTCTTGGTATCGCTGTAACTCTACCCTGAGGGCATGGGTCTTAGAAGCTTTTGCTACTTCCTGGGTGGGGAAGATAGATAGAGAAGTAGGAGATGCTCTGGAATGAAGCACAGATTAAAGTTAGAAAATGCTCCTAAAGAGGTACAGAGTGACATGGGCCACAGTGTAGGGTCACATCCTTCTCCCACCTCTCCATCCTTCTGTCAAAAGCTGCAAAACCTTCATATCAGAAACCAGAGAATCACTATGGGCCGGTGATGGGACTCGGATCAAGCCAGGAAGAGACCATCAGAAGGAGGTTTGGTTGGTATGATGACAAGTCACAGCTTTTTATCCTGAAAAAAAGGATTTTTGTTTTCTGTTTCATATTTTTAGACTGTGAACAAATCATCTCTTTGCTGCCCTTCTGATGTGCTGGAGTGGGCTTGGAGGATCTTGACTCTCACCCTGGTTTACTATGCACTGGCTAATGGGACTGAGTGCCAGTTTTACAGCCTCTTGAAGCCTCAGTCCTCTCACCTGCAAAATGGGCTACCAAGGCCCCACTGCTTGCCCTGCACGTGTTTGTGGAGGAACAAATGAGCAAGTTGACAAGTTAATTGAGTCCTTTCAAAAGTGTAATATATGATGGAAAATGAGTGTGCAAAGCTTTGGGAGACCTGTTCTTGTATTCTGTCCTTCAAGGGCTTCCTGAGATATCAAACTTGCTGGCAAGGAAGACGAGGCATTCTGACAACGGCTCATCTGCCTTTTGGGACAATGACTTTGCTGCTTCAGGGGATACTCGTGGGTGCGCATCCAAAAGTGAACAGCAGAGGGCAGCCTGTGCTCAACAATGATGATACTTCGCAGGCTCCCGGAAGCTTGAGGATGTGGTGGCCGGGAATTAGGATAAAATGCTCATGCTGCTGCTGCTGCTAAGTCGTTTCAGTCGTGTCCGACTCTGTGCGCCCCATAGACGGCAGCCCACAAGGCTCCCTCGTCCCTGGGATTCTCCAGGCAAGAACACTGGAGTGGGTGGCCATTTCCTTCTCCGAAAATGCTCATAAAGTCCACTAATATTGGAATCTTGGAGAGCAGCTCAGGATTGTTATTTGTTTTTGCTGTCTGTATTTCTTTAAAATTATGGTTTTGAAAGGCACACACATTTGGTTTTGAAATGCTAGAAAGGTGCAAGAGTTTATAAGAAACTCCTTACAGTGGTCCTACACAGCCTGGTCTCCCTTTCATCTCTCTGCCTTCAAATCCTGTAGTCTCCCCTGGCTCCAGCTCTCCCTTGGGAGCCCATCTTTGCTTTGCTCTTCCCTCTCCCAGTATGACTCTTCCCCAGCATTTCAGTGAGGCTTATTTGCTCTCCTTCTTCACATCCCTTCTTCTTCTTCTTCTTTTTTTTGGTAAATAATTTCATTTATTTATTTTTGGCTGTGGTGGGTCTTCCTGGCTGGGCAGGCTTTTCTCTAGTTGCGGCAGGTGGGGGCTGCTCTCTGGTTGCAATATATGGGCTTCTTACTGTGGTGGCTTCTTTTGTTATGAAACACAGGCTCCAGGGCACTCAGGCTTCAGTAGTCTTCATTCAGAAGCATGTGGTCTTCGTTCAGGAGCATGCAGTCTTCATTCTGGAGCATGTGGTCTCCGTATTTTCATCTTCTGGGTTCAATAGTTGTAGCACATGGGCTTACTTGCTCTGTGGCACGTGGGGTCCTCCCAGATCAGGGACTGAACCTGTATCTCCTGTGTTGGCAGGCAGACTACTTACCAATTGAACCACCACGGAAGCCCCATCGCATCCCTTCTTAACACTCCCTATCCTCATTTAAATGGTGCCTGGAACACACAGTGTTACAAAAATTATTTTTTTTCCTTCACTAATCAGATAGGTGAAAAGTAGTCTCTTATTTGCTCAAAAAATTGAAAAGACATCCCTGATAAAAGGTAGAGCCTGACCCCTGGCTTGCAGAGCCTGCTCACTGTGAGCAGGATATCAAGCCCCATCCTTGACTCTGGGCATGGCCCTGTGACTTGCTTTGACCAAAGGGGTATTATTGGATATGATGCAAGCAGAGGCTTAGTGCAGGCTCAGTGCGTGCTGTCTTGTACTTTCCTATTTGCCGTAAGAGCATGCCCAGGCTAGAGTGCTAGGGAATAAGAGACATTTGGAGCAAAGCAGAGCCCGGACACCTGGCAGAGGCTAATCCAGATAGCTGATAGCTAGTTGACATCCACAGGAGCAAGCCAGCCAAGCTCAGCAGAGCCACCTGGCTGACCCTCAGCTCACCCCAGGTATATGTATTAAATGTCCTCATCCCACTGGTCTCTCCAGACAACCTATGAATTTAGGGAACTGTGAGGCCCAGAGCTCCAGGTTACAGAGGAGCCCTGGGGAGCCCCTGTAGCTATGTCTGGACCTGGGTCTGGGCCCTCTGCGTGGGCGTCCTCTACAAAGAAAGTTATGCTTTCCTGGTCTCTTATAGTTTCCCCAGGTCTGGAGAGCTTTGATGGTGCAGAGGCTGTTTGGCTGGGTTGGAAAAAAATCTTCATAATTGTCAACAAACTGGCCAGAGCTAGACATCTGATGGAAAGGGTCATGAGTGGCAGTGAAGGAGGCCGGATGCTGTTGCCCAGTGCCTGCCTGTAATGATGGATGGGAGGCCTGGGGAGGATGGAGACGTTTATGTTTCCCAAGGCGGGGCGTTTTCTCCCAGGGCAAGGGGCTAGTGGAAACAGGGTCAGAACAAATCACTTTACATTTTCTCTCTCTATTATTTTTTTCTTCTGACGAGAAATAACTCTTACTCCCAAGGCATGATAGACAAAGGAAACAGTATCAGAACTGCATGTTTTTTTGAAAAAATTTTTTCCTCTGAATTTTTAATCTTAATGGGACACTGACCTTTCTGATAATCTGATGGAAACTATGGACCCATTCCCCAGGGATAATACTTAGAAATACAAAGCTTTACTTATGATGTCAGAGAATTTACGGTTTCTCTGAAACTGATTCATGGAAATTAGATTAGGGGTTTTTAGGAGAGACAGAGAAACTGGAAGGGGAAAAAAGGAAGACAGAAGTAAAGATGGTATCAGAAAGAAATGGGGAGACTTTGGAAATGATTTGTTGAAGAGTTTTAACCAAAGATGGCTCTGGTTCCAAATACATTCCCTCTTCACTCTGCACTATCCCTACAACCTCTGCTTCTAAAAATCAGTTCTTTCACTGGTATTGTACTTCATGTATTATTCTGCCAGTTTGCCGTTTTCAGTCAAGTATGCATATTTGAGATTCATTCATGATGATGTACATTGATCTAGTTTACTCACTGTAACTTCTAGATAGGGTCCTATGGAACGAATGCACAATCTTATGTGTTCATTCCCTGATAAAGAGACATTTAAATGGTTTACCTTTTCCCATGCTGCCAGTAGGAAGCATCCTTATACGTGTCTCCTTGTATACAAACGAGAGAAGTTTCTCTATGAACAATATCTAGAAGTAGAATCATGGAGTTATGAGTTTTTAAGTTTTCTAGATACGTTGCTTTTTTCTCTGGATTCTATGCACCAATTTACAGCTCCCAACAGCAATGTCTAAGGGTTGTACCCATTATCCTTTCTAGTGCTTATTGTTTTCTGACTTTTACATTTTAAAATGAATCTGATGAGTGTTAAATAATATACGTATATTTTTAAAAATTTATATTTTATTTACCTCTCTTTTTTTCCCGGCATTTGTGTTTCTCTTCTGCAAATTACCTGTTCATATTCCTTGCCCATTTTTTTCCCCTCAGTGTATTGAAGGTAGTCTCTTCTGGTGTCTTTGTCACTGATTTCTTTTAGTTTGGCCATAGCTCTAACTCCTTAAAATTTGGTAAAAAAAAAAAAAGATTAGCATGGTAGACAAGAAGGTCTGAATGTGGATTTAGGGTATTCAGTTTGAGTCCTGACTCTGATCCTCATTGGTTGTGTGAATTTGCACAAGTTTTTAACCTAAGCCTCTGTCTCCTCTCTTGTAGAATGGAGAGTAACCATCTCTATTTCCAAAGCCAGCAAGAGGCTTAAGTACCTGATATGTATGAGTGATTGGTAGTTGAGTTGAAGAACCCAGGTGAAATTGTCTCTATGCGCAGATGTGAACTTGCCTATGACATGGCCTCCATGAAGGAATTCAGACATCACTATGGAACACAGCTGTCCTATAGGACAGCCCTGCTGTCCTTCAGGTGGTCCTAGGAATTGACTCATGGCGCTGGAGGCCCATAGACTTCCCTCAGGACAGATCCTATCTTCTCTGCCACGTCCAGAGAAGCCTCATGAGGCCATTATTCACCTGCACATCAGAACAATGGTTCTGGAATGCTGAAGCCCCTAGTGCCCACTTGGGAAACGAAATCATTTGGAATTAACAAATCATTTGGAGTTAACAACAGCAACAACAAATCAATAGCTAACCTTTTGGAATACTAACGGAGTAAGTATATGTAAAGCATTTAGAACTTGGCCTAGCAAATAGAAAGCACTATGTTTGCATTAATAATAATACTAAGTAATGAAATAAATGCTTATTATTAGAAATAATTTAGTATTGTTAGAGTAAATAATAATAATATTGTTATTACTCTGATGATGAAATGCTAAACATTGAGCTAAGGAGAATGGGTATAAATTTGTTTAATCCTCACAGCCATAATATTTTTTATTATTTCTTATAAGTGTAAGAAGTGCCAGGGGTAGACCTCCCTTGCCAGCATTTATCTAAGGTTCAGGTTTGTTGGAAATATCCTTCCTCTGTGGCCCAGGTAGGACTACTGTACCAGAAGGAGAGTAATTTTTCTCCTTAGATGATGCTAATACCTCATCTAGTGTTTGTTTGTGCTGTGCTAAGTCACTTTAGTTGTGTCTGACTCTTTGCAACTGGCTGCTCTGTCCATGGGATTCTCCAGGCAAGAATACTGGAGTGGGTTGTCATGCTCTCTTCCAGGGACTCTTCCCCACCCAGGGATTGAATCCACATCACTTTTGCCTCCTGCATTGGCAGGCAGGTTGTTTACCACTAGCGCCACCTGGGAAGCCCAGTGTTTATCAATTAAAACTTTACAAAGTGCTTTGCGTGTGTTGCTTATTGAATTATCGTAACAGCCCGGTGTAGCAATGTTTGATCTCCTTTTTGAAATATACACCACTCAGCTTCCATGAGCCATAACTCCTGGGCATCTTCCTGTATCACTGGCCACTTCTCAATCTTCTTTTGCTGGTCCCTTCTCCCTCTAATCTCTAAATCTAAGTGTTCCTTAGAAGGTCTGATGCCTGGTTTCTACCTCCAGAGCTTCTGATTTAGTTGATTTGGTGGTAGCGTCTGGGCAATAGCACATTTAAAAAGCCCTTTAGGTAATTTATTGAGCAGCCAGAGTCAAGAACCCCCCTTCTATATGCTGAAGCTGTCCCCTTTCAGCCTGTATCTCAGCTCTCTTTTGGATCCAGAGAGTCTACTTGGAATGTTCACTTGATTGTCCCTTAGGAATTTCAGTCTTACTATGTCCCACACTGAAAACTTGATTTCTCAGCTCCGCTTCTCTGCTTACTTATTTCTCCCATGTTTTTCATCATCTTAGCAAATAGCGTAATTGTTTCTCCAGTTGCCGAAGCCAAGACCTGGGAGTTGTCTTTGATCCCCTCCCTTTTCCTTGTCCTCTTTCTTTTTTCAGTCCATCAACAGGTCCTGCTGACTCTACCTCCAAAATTCATTAATTTCCTGTTTTCCTGCCACTATCTTAGCTAGAATCAGCACCATTATCTCTTTCCTGGATTATTTACTTCAGTGATCTTCACCTGTTTTTCTTGCCTTCATTCTTGCTCCTCTCCAAAGCCGTCTTTACAGAGTGTCCAGAGTGATCATTCAATCTGAAGTGAAATCAAATTGTTTCATTTCCCCTCAGTCATTTCCCAAGGAGAAGATGCCTCACTATGCCTTTTCAAGGTTCCATGGCCCCTGCGTCTCTCTCCAAACTCCCTTCAGTCCATTCTCCCATCTTACTCATTTTGCTCCAGCTGTACTGGACTGTTTTCTAGTTCTTGGAACACTTTCAAACTCATGCCATCACATCAGAGCCCGTGTTACTTCTTTTACTTTGGTCATTCCTGCTTTAGTCTCTGTAGACTCCTTACTCTTTATGTCTCAGCACATCAAGTATCACCTGGGCGGAGAGGAGTGATTATAAATGGTATTGTAGTTTTAATTTTGATTTTTATATGTTTATTATTAATATGTAGAAATAGAACTGAGTTTTGAATATTTATCTTATATCCTGCCACCTCGCTGAACTCATTTCTTCTAGTTGTATTTCGTAGATTCCTTGGAATTTTCTATGTAGCATATCATGTCCTCTGTAAATATGGGCCACTTTATTTCTCCCTTTTCTCTTTCTTTTCATCAGTATGCTTCTCTCTTGTCTCTTCTCTTCTCTCTCCTCACCCTTTCTCTTCTCTTACCTTACTGCACTGGCTAGAACTTCCAGCACTATATTACATAGCGGTGGCAGAAATGGACGTTCTTGCCTTGTTCACAACTGGCTCACCTTTTTAAACACAAAGTTGCATGATGCCATGGAGAGACAGAGCGTTAGTATTAAAGTTAATCAAACCCATAGTCATACAGATCCTATCCACTATCTATGTGATCTTAGAAAATGACTTTTTATCTCCCCATGTTTCGTTGTCTCCAAAGTTGAGATAATAATGTCTATGCCTTGGTTTTGTTAGGGAGCAGGCAAAGGTCAGAGGCTATGAGCTGGGTTACCTGGGCTCAAATTCTAGCTCAACCACTCTCAACTGTGACCTCAGGCAAGGTTTTCATCCTCTGTGCCTCAATTTCCTTTTCTGTTAAATGGGCAAAATAAGATTTACCACGTCATCAAGTTGTTGCAGAGATTGAAGGAGTTGATAAATGTAAAGTGCTTAGTATCTGGCAGTAAGCCAGAGAAGTGTTTGTTGTTTGGCTCAGTGGCAAAGAATCTGCCTGCCAATGCAGGAGATGCAAGAGACATGGGTTTGATCCCTGGGTCAGGAAGATGCCCTAGACGAGGAAATGGCAACTCACTCCAGTATTCTTGCATGGAGAATCCTGGGGACAGAGGAGCCTGGCAGGCTCCATGGAGTCACAAGAGTCGGTCACAACTTACTGACTAAATAACAACAATACTTAGCACAGGGCAGGTCCTTGGTAAAACTTTCCCTGACACTAAGTCCTGTGCTCACTAAAAATGGTTAGATAACATAAGAACTGTGATGAGAAGCAACAATCTCTGTTCCACCCTCCTTTCCTGTTCTCTGAAGGCAACTGTTTTTAACTCTTCAAGCTGTTTCCCGAATAATAAGTTCCTTTACTTGTTTCTTGATGTATCAACTTCAGGTATTATTTATGTACATCCTGAAGTAATAGTTGAGGATTTAGCTCACTTACACTCCCTATCTCCCATCCTTCTACTATAGTGATGTCACTGTTTATATAATTGAACCTTGAGCCAAATGGGGATTAGCGGTGCTGACACCACACAGTCAAGAATCCATGTATCACTGTAGATTTGGCCTTGTGTGTCCATGGTTCTACATCCATGGGTTCAACCAGCCATGGGTCATGTAGTACTGTAGTATATATTTACGGAAAAAAATTGGTGTATAAATGGAACTACGCAGTTCAAACTGTGTAGTTCAAGGGTAAACTAATCGTATCAATACTGGTGAACAATATCTATTATTGATATAAAGAGTCAAAAGGTATACAGTGATTATATTTCTTATCTTGAAAAATTTCCCATTATCCTTCCTTTTTGTCCTTTTTAATTGTAATGCTTGCCTTTCTCATATACATAGTTTTTAAAAGTGCTTTATCCTATCAGTTACTCTATCAAATTCATTTGTTTTTCCTGGAGACTTCCAAATCTTATATCGTTTTCTGTTATACAGCTGTCAGGACAGTTACAAGAAATCTGTCTTTTTCCCTTTCAGTTCCAGCCTAATAGCATCCCCACAGCTCTGATGGCAACCACTGCCTGTGTTTCTCTTTCTTCCTTTTCCGTCCTTGCTTTTGATCAGTTCACCTCTTCTTCCCAGCTGTGTTCTTTCTTGATCCATTCTTTCAGCCTCTCAACAGTCCACTCATAGCAGTAGTATTATTACTCTGTCAGTCAACTTTTGACTTATTATAAATTAGCATTTTGAAGTGTTCTCATTTACATAGGGCACCCCAAAGAAAACTTGATCCATAGCTAAAAGGGCAGTTGTTCTAATGCTTATGTGATTGAGGCAAAGCCCTTGCAGGGAATAGCAAAATAAGGGCAGCTGATTATAATGAAAGGCTTAAGTAAGGCATAAATGCTTCAGGCATGACAAGAACACAGACTGAAAGAATTGATGATCTGTTTCAGCAGAAAAATAGCCATCAAAAGAGGCAGCTTTCTTAAAGGAGTGCCCGGCCAAGGTGTGGACCTTAAAAAAGCTGAAACCATATTTTAGGAGACAACAACCCCTTTGTTGACAGATCATAAGTCAAGAAACAAGTTTAATAAAGAATTTGTGGGAAAACACTATTTTAACATCAGGCTATAAAGTTGGCTTCGGTAGAATAGGACTTAGGAAGGTTTTTGAACATATTATTGGTTGATATCAGAGGTTGAATTTAAAGGGCTACATTTTTAGATTTATGGAGGAATGTCCAAGCATCATGACCTCGGCCCTACTCCAGAGTCCCATGTATTATCTACATGAATCCATTCGTACATTAATATGTACCTACTCGGCTTTCATTGTGCGCTATCTCCTTGCTAATTCCTGTTGTCTTTGAGCCTGAATTACCTCTGCGGACCGACTCTCGCACTCTCCCCACCTGGCTGTAGCACTTCTGTTAAAACAACTGGATTGTGGACTCTGGAGCCTGTGTTGTTTCATGCAGTGTCTTTAGACTCCTTATTTGCCTTCTCTTGGTATCCCTGTCACTACTTAGGACTTTACTTTTCTCATCTTAGACCCATCCTGTGACCTGTACAGCCTGCTTTACTAAACCAACTACCGACACTGGTCCCTTGGCTGGTGCCTGAGCTGAGCCCACCCCAGCCCTTCTTTGCTCCAACCCATTCCCCTTTCCCTGCCACAGAAAATAGAGGATGTGGCAGGCCCTATCATTCAATCTCCGTTCATGTAGAATAACAATTTCTCTTTTTAAAGAAGTATGACCTGAGGGTGAGCCACACACAGTATGAATTTCTAGAGTGAGGGGAAGTGGGGGTAGGCTCTATGTGGAAGTACACCTGTAGGGACTTCCCTGACGATCCAGTGGCTAAGACTCTGGCTCCCAGTGCAGGGGCCCGGGTTTGATCCCTGGTTTGGAAACTGGATCCCACATGCTGCAACTAAAAGATCCTGCATGCCACAGTTAAAGATCCCATGTACTACAACTAAGATCCAATGCAGCCAAATTAAACAAAAAATAAGCATACCTGCAAGTTTCAGAAGTAACTTTTGTTTCCATACTCAACACCAGTCTCAAGAATTGCTGAACTTAATTTCTTATTTTCTCCTTCTCAATCATTCTGCCAAGTAACAGCAGAGATCAATGTGACACTGGACACAGGGGAAGGCTGGGTATTAAAGTCAACTTGTTGGGTCTTGTAGCAGAAGAAGGTGGGTGAAACAGAAAGGTTGACGATAGGCATTCTCCCATTCATAGGTGGGAGATATGTCCTAAGTCAAATCCATTCTCTCTACACTTAATGTGAAATTATTTATTTATTTTTGACTCATTGAGATCACTAACATCTTTGGATCAGCCCTTAAAGAGGCCTTCTGGGAAGAGAAGCCCCTAAAGAAGGTTTTTCTCCAGCCTGGTTCCCCTGAGACATCTGGTATTCTTGCTGCCCGGCATCTAATCCTCCTTCTGGTAATAGAATCCATAATTTCCTTGGCGAATCACTTATTTCTCCTACTTCAGGTTGCATGTAACTCAGGTGTGGCTGATATGGATTCTATTCCCTCTGCGTATCAGCGTCGTTTTAGGGATGGCACATGACCCAAGCTCGTCCAATCACTTGTGTTCACTCCATTTGTTAGAGTGATTGGAAAAGAGGCATCCTCTTTCTGTAAACGTGTTGGGAAAATAAAACATAAACCTGAGACGAATCACAGCCATCTTGCTTCTGTGAAGGGTCAGCTTGCTGGGTAAGCAGCCAACACACAAGAAATCAGTCAAGAGGTGGTAGAAAGCTAAACTGACCAGAAAGCATCACTCAGGATCCAGTAATGCCCGAAGCTGTAGTTTTCCCCTGACTTTACAGATACGTTAGCCAATAGCATTCCCTCTTTTTCCTTCCTAACTTCTTCCATCCTTTCTTTTCCTTTCCTTTCCTTTCTTTCTCTCTCCTTTTTCTTAAGTCAGTTTGAGGTTTTTTTTAGTGGCAACCCAAAGATCCCACCAGGCTTTCCTGGTGGCTCCAGTCTGTAAAGAATCCACCCGCAATGTGGGAGACCTGGTCAATCCCTGGGTTGGGAAGATCCCTTGGAGAAGGAAATGGCAACCCACTCCTGTAATCTTGCCTGGGAAATCCCATGGACAGAGGAGCCTGGTGGGCTACAGTCCATGGGGTTGCAGAGAGTTGGACATGACTTAGTGATTAAACCGCCACCATTAGAAACCAGGATCAGGGTGTGGGCTGTTGGAAGTAAGTAAAGATCCCAACTATTTATAGCCAGTTGTTTTATCCAGATCCTGCACTCTGAATTCCACAGACTCTGTGTGTAACATATTTACCAAGTTTTATAATGTACTCTCAGATATTTGTGTTCCCAGAGTTCAGTTAGCATGCCTTAGGAGCTCACCTCTGTTTCCTCTGTGCTCTACTGCTCAAGGATCCCGCCCATCTCAGAGCTTCAGCTGTGATATGTAGATGATCTACATTCCTCAGCATCAGCAACCCATTTGGGAATTAGAAACACTCACATTTTATGAAACAGTTGTCCTTTACGTGGAAGAATTCACAAGGTACAGCTGGAGTTCTGAAAAATGTGGGCTGCTATGAAGATTTCTCATCTTGTAGTATCAGCAGTCCTCAGCTTGTGAATGGGCTATACATTTTATCAGGGAAGCAGTATTATACAGCAGGTGGTTAGTTTCCTATGCTAGCACACAAGACCAAATTCACCTACAACGTAGGTGAATGATCAATAGCACTGTACCTAATTATTATGCAGGGTCAGTTACCATAGGCGGTTATATTGGAACAATGCATTCCAAGTTCTACCTGGAGAGAGAGTAAAATCTGTTTCCCATTGGATTCCTATCCATTTTTATTGATACCTCCTACCATCTCTCATCCCCCACACTGTAAGGTGCCACCGTAAGGCTTCCGTTACGATTCCAGGACCTACGATTTCAGCTGGAACCCTTGTAGCTACCATTTATGCAATGAGATTCCTTGGTCTAACTCAGATCTTCACTGAACATCAAATCTCTGACTAGTTATAGGCATCTTCCTTGGCACATAAAATTCAATCTATGCAAAATCAAACTCACTCCTTCAAATTGCCACTCATATTCTCTGAAAGAAACCAAAGGAGTCATTTAAGACGCCGCCTGCCCCCCTTAGGTATTTGCCATTGTCAGCCAGTCACCATGCCCCACAGATGCTCCCTTTAGATGCCTATCACTCTGCTCCTTCTCCCCCATCCTTGTGCTCACAGTCTCCATGAAGGCCTTCTTGACTTCTCATGGAGATCACAACTTTAGTCTCTGAAATGGTCTCACTACCTGTCCGAACTGTTCTCCACACCCTAGTCTAAAAGATTGTTTACAGTGTGACTCTGATCACACCACACCCTGCTGTCACCCCTCATGTTTCCTCACAGGATTTAAGCTTAGATTCTACCTCCTTGTCTTAGCCCACAGGCCTCCCTGTGATCTGGCTCTTGACAACTTCTCTTTTGTTTTAGCCGTTTTGTGACTGACCACATTCATTCATTCATTCAATTAACCTTTATCAGGTGCCAGGAACAGTCCTTTCTTCGTGCTGAGAATGTAACAGTGAACAGAAACAAAATCTCAGAGCTTCATTCTAGTTGGGTAGACAGACGGAACCTATGAAGGCAATAAGTTCAGTGGAGAGACTTAAAGCAAGAAAGGAGTAGGGGGTGAGAGGAGAGGGTGGGAGTTTAAAAGATGGTGTTCAGGGAATATCTCACTGATATATCTCAGGTGATAGCTGAATGAAAACTTGAAGGAGCTGAGATAGCGAGACATGCGGATACCTGGAGGAGGAGCTGTGAGTGCAAGGGCCTGGGGGTGATTTCAAGGATCTGTGAGAAGGCTGGTGGGTTGGAGGAGAGCAGGACAGAGAGAAGTGGGCAGAGGCACATCATCAGAGGTCTTGTAGACCATTCCTCGTGGTGACTTCAGCTTATATCACAACTGTGAGTGATATGGAAAACTATCAATCATTCTGATCCTAAGAATGATATGCTCTAACTTTATGTCTCAAAATGAGCTACTTGTTCCCTAGAATGTGCCATATCGCCTCCTGCATCCTAGTTTTAATCTACACTATCCTTTCTCTGAACACCCCTCCCTCTTTCTTCACTTCCCTAGCTCGAAATGTCAATTTAGATCCATGTCTGTGCACGGTCATTAATACTTGTTTGTGGATCAAAGGAATAAATGAATAAAGGTGTTGTTCAGTCACCAAGTGGTGTCCAACTTTGCGACCCCATGGACTGCAGCACACCAGGCCTCCCTGTCTCTCACCACCTCCCAGAGTTTGCCCAAGTTCATGTCCATTGAATCGGTGATGCCATCCAACCATCTCATCCTCTGTCACCCTGTTCTCTTCCTGCCTTCAGTCTTTCCCAGCATCAGGGTCTTTTCCAGTGAGTTGGCTATTGCATCAGGTGGCCAAAGTCTTGGAGCTTCAACCTAAGTATCAGTCCCTCCAATGAGTATTCAGGATTGATTTCCTTTAGCATTGACTGGTTTGATCTCCTTGCTAAATAAAGGTGTAAATCTGGTTAAAAGTGAAGGATGCCACTTATGCCAGGGGAAGGGAGGTAAGCAGATGCTATGTTCAATAACCAACATTTTTCAAGTGTTCACTATCTGCTAGACATTTCCCGAAGTGCTTCCCATGGCTTTTTTGTGTCATTCTCAGAACACTTTGCCAATGTTGATGTTATTTTAAAACTTACTTTTCCAGAGGAGAAGACTGATAATGGAGAGGTGAAGGGATGGAGCCAGCAGTCACAGTCAGGAAGGATTTCATATCTGGATGAGGGAAAGTGGTCCATTTCCCCATTGCTTGCTTTCTGGAAGATCAGTGAGTCATATCAAAACCATAAAAACAAAGTCTGGACAGCAGAATTTCTACAAATGTCAAGGGTGGGTTGTATATCAAGCTACAGGCAGTGGGAAAATTGAGAGCAGTGGTTAAGATCACTCAGTATAGTTCTGGCACTCCGAGTTGTTGCCTGTGACACCTGGGAAAGCTACAAAGATACTCTGGACTCATTTTCCTCATCTGTATATTAGGAATATGATTGTTTGTAAGAATTAAGTGCTATAAAGCTTATAAAATCCTCCACTCCCTGATCATGTCCCTTCATGTTATTTGGTTCATTTCTGTCTTGCAGCAAGACAAGCGGTAGATCCATGCTGCCAGGCAGCCTGGCTCCATCTTTTGAAATGGACCCTGAATGAGCATGAAATACTCTGGGTATTTTTTAAGATCTTTATTTTAAGAGCTCAAAGTCTCAAAGAGAAAATCAGATCAACAGAGGAGCTAAACCCCACATTTCCTAGAAAAACTGTCACTTTAATGGAAGAAGATCAGTATCTACTGAGGACCCACTCAGCACCTTGCAGATGGAAAGAGGTGGACTTGGGATACTGCAGAAGAGGAAGCAAAGGCGCAGTGAGGTGTACAGTGTGCTCCAGATCACATGGCTGGATTGAGGTAGACCTGAGACTAGGATCCAGGCGCCCGTCCAGCTCCAGGACACACCTCTGTTTTGTTCTTGCCTAATGACAGAGGATGAGATGGTTGGATGGCATCACCGACTCAATGGACATGAGTTTGAGCCAACTCCAGGAGATAGTGAAGGACAGAGAAACCTGATGTGCTGCTGTTCATGGGGTCACAAAGAGTTGGACATGACTGAGCAACAACAACAGCGTAGGATACAGGTGATGCCTGACTTGTGGCTGCTGGACCATTGAGCGAGGTTTTCCCAGAAGCTAGGAGTAACTGTGTCAGAATCCTTAGCTTCTGCTGCTTTTGGTGAGGAGTGACAGAAACCCACTTTCAACTCGCTTCAGTTAAAAAAGATTTTCTAGAAGGAATGCTGGGATTTTTCACATAAGAACAGTTAGAACCTGGGGAGGCCAGAAGCAGAATCTGTCAAGCCATTGGGAACCCAGGAAGTTGTTTCTTGTTCTCAGGTCTCTTGTTTCCATCTCTACTTTTTGCTCGGCATATGTGCTTTATACTCTTGCACTAAACTGGCTCGGTCTGCTTTTACAGACATTTGTTGTTGTTGTTCAGTCACTGAGTCATGTCTGACTCTTTGCAACATGCCTTCCTGTCCATCACTATCTCCTGGACTGCAGCATATCCATTAAGTCTTATGCTATCCCATCTCATCTCTGTCTCCTGGAATCTTGCATTAAACTCATCATCCATTGAGCTTCAGCACCAGTCTAATGAATATTCAGTGTTATCCAACCATCTCTCCAACTTCTCCAGCACCACAGTTGAAAGCATCAATTCTTTGGTGCTCAGCTTTCTTTATGGTCCAACTGTCATATCCATACATGACTACTGGAAAAACAATAGCTTTGATTAGATGGATCTTTGTTGGCAAAATGCTGTTTCTGCTTTTTAATATGCTAAGTTTGTCATTGCTTTTCTTCCAAGAAGCAAACATCTTTTAATTTCATGGCTGCAGTCACCATCCATGGTGATTTTGGAGCCCAAGAAAATTAAATCTGCCACTTATTCCATTTCCCCCCCCCCATCTATTTGTCGTGAAGTGATGGGACTGGGTGCCATGATCTTAGTTTTTTGAATGTTGAATTTTAAGCAGCTTTTTTACTCTCCTCTTCCACCTTCGTCAAGAGGCTCTATTCCTCTTCACTTTCTGCCATTAGGGTAGTATCATTTGCATTTCTGGGGTTGTTGATATTTCTCCCAGCAATCTTGATTCCAGCTTATGATTCATCCAGCCCAGGATTTCACATGATATAGTCTGCATATAAGTTAAATAAACCCTTAGTTGGCCCCAAACTCCCAAGTTATGTGTCTAGCATTCAAACATCCTCCCACACTCCCTAGAGTCTGTTCCTCATTTCCCAAGTTCAAATTCTCCAGAGAGAGTTTGTCTCAGCCTGAGCCAGTGTCCATGCTGATCCACTCAGCCATGCTGGAAATCAGGGAAAAGTCAAGACTTTCACAAAGGAAAGTCACTGAGGCTGAGGTCCAGAAGAGCAAAGGCAGTCCTCAGAGAAGGGGATAGATCAGAGGCTCATTTCCTTAGTCTCTACTGCAAACCTTAGCCAATTACACTGAAAATAAAAAACCCTCTAAATAAAATAAGTCATAATTAACTGACTATGAATATAAACACTTAAAAATATCCAAAAATACTATATATTTTCACCTATATGCGAAATCTAAAGAACAAGCAAATGAACAAACGTAACAAAAGAAATAGAATACAGAGAACAGATGGGTGGTTGCAAGAAGGGAGGGAGTGGGAGGAGGGGAAACTGGTAAAGGGGACCAAGAGGCACAAACTGTTCGGTATAACACAGATAAGTTACAAGAATGTAATGTATAGCACAGGGAATATAGCCAATATATAATCTATAAAAATATCAAGATACTATGTTGTACACCTGAAACTAGTATATGTTAACTATACTTCATTAAAAAATAAAAATATGGAAGGGTTAGAGCAAAACTTTAAGAAATATGAATGCTTAAATATGATGTGGTATTTTTCTTTATACAGTTCAAATGTTCATGATCCAATGTAATTTAATTCTAATTGTACTACTAGGACTCAGGAGAAGGATAAGTTTTAAAACCCGAATTCATACTCAAATAGGACTCAGCTTCTGCTGTTTGAACCTTAGAGCATCAACAGTCCTCACAGGAGACTGTCTTCACATTTCACAAGAAGCCTCTAATGACCTGTTTTTACTTATTGATGAGAAGAGATTATTTTGCTTCCTAATTTCCTAATCAGTATAACTGCCTACAGCATCCTGCTCATTTTGCCTTCTCTGAGCCTTCTTCCCAGGAAGGAGAACATTTGATTCCTAACTAATCATGTTTTGTTTTTGAGCACTTGGTCTAAGATGAAAAAGGATAAGAGAGAGCCTTCCTACAAGCTTTCTTCTTCTCTTTCCTCCACATCCACTCAACACCAAGTACTTATTGAACACCTGTAGGTGTCAAATGTCGCAACCTAGGCTCTACCTGCAGCTGTTTTATTGTCTTGCTGCTCTGATAATAGATATACTTAAAGGACACATTCACATTTTCCACCTTTTTAAAGTATACACTAAAATTATTTAGTGAGTTATACAACGATTCCTGAAAATAAAGATCTGGAAAGTTCAAAATGAGTTGAGGAATCTAGGCAAGTCCCTTGGCTTTTTTTTTTTTTTAATTTAAAAAATTTTATTGGTGTATAGTGGATTTACAATATTATGTTAATTTCTTCTGTACAGCAAAGTGAACTCAGTTAAACGTATATTCTTTTTCATATTCTTTTCCAATATGGTTTGTCACAGGGTATTGAATATAGTTCCTTATGTTATACAGTAGGCCTTGTTGTTTATCCATCCTATATATAATAGTTTGCCTCTGCTAATCTCAGACTCCCATTCCTTCCCTCCCTTCCCCTCACTTGGCAACCACAAGTCATCCTTTATATCTATGAGTCTATTTTTGTTTCATAGATACGTTGAATTGCACTGTATTTTTGATTGCACATATAAGTGACATCATGTGGTATTTGTCTTTCTCTTTCTGAGTTCACTTAGCATGACAATCTCTAGGTACATCCTTGGCTTTTTATTAAGCATATACCAATCCGCATTCAGTCTACACTAACTACATGGTTACGGATCAGGTGAAGAGGCCGAAGGGCTTCCCAGGGAGCGCTGACGGTAGAGAACCTGCCTGCCAATGCAGGAAATATAAGAGACGTGAGTTCCATCCCTGGCTTGAGAAGATCCCCTGGAGGAGGGCATGGCAACCCACTCCACTGTTCTTGCCTGGAGAATCCCATGGACAGAGGAACCTGGCAGGCTATAGGCCATAGTGTTGCATAGAGTTGGTCATGACTGAAGCGACTTAGCACACATGCAAAGAGGCAGAAAGTATGTTATGGCTCTCACAGCTAAATCGTAATCCAGTCTTGGCTTAAGTTAACCATATGCCCACTACCACTTCCTGTCCAAATGTTAAAAAATCAGTTAACACATTCCTTGATCAAGTCAGCTGAAATGGTTTTGGTGGAGAGAGTGCAGAGAGACTGCTGAGGTCTGAAATCTGTCAGACCTCAGATTTGTATTAATGTATTTGACCCTGGAGCAATCAGAGAGTCTTCATCTACTGGGGGAGTCCAGTCTGTGTTTGTTTATGACTTTCATTCAGCTGAGAAACTTCCATCATGAACTTTCCCACTCTCCTTGCTAAAAGGGAAAGGAGGTTGCAAAAATTGGCTTTGCCAAATTCCCTGGAAATAGCTATTTATTTGCTTCACGAAGAGGTGTCTGTGATTGAATAATGATGCTTGAGTTCTTGACTGCAGTCTGTAGGGAATGCCTCTCTCATTTGCCACCTGAAAAGCTGCAATTACTAAAATACTTATAATTCCTTTCCATTAGGAATTCATGTTAGGAACACCTTCAGGAAAATTCATTCACGCACCTGTGCATTCATTCCTTTCCCCTCAGTGGCCGTTTGGCCACATGATGCAAAGGGCTGATTCATTGGAAAAGACCTTGATGCCGGGAAAGATTGAGGGCAGGAGAAGAAGGGGGAGACTGAGGATGAGATGGTTGGAAGGCATCACTAACTCAATGGCCATTAAATTCAGCAAACTCTGGGAGATAGTGAAGGACAGGGAACCCTGGTACGCTGAAGTCCATGGGATTGCAAAGAGTCAGACACAACTTAGCAGCTGAACAAAAACAAATGGACATTTGAGTGAGCTTGTTCTGCCTGTTTGCGTGAACCTGCCTGCCAAAAAAGACGACTCACAAAATTGGATGCTTAAGAACAATTGATCTCCTCAGGTAGACTCAGTGGTGGGCTGGGACAGGTTGGACAACCAACTTGCTTAAAAAAACCAACAACTCTGATTTGCAAGATTTGCCGGTTTCACCAGTGTAAACACGGCAGTGGCTGAAATTAAGTACAAGGTGATGTCCCTGAAGGAGGATCAGGGGAGAAGCGTGTCCAGTGGCCCTCCTGAGTCCTGTGAGTCATATGAGCCAGCTGCCAACGCTCTATACCCAAATCTCTCCCCCTTTCTCAGCTGATTTCTTATCTTTGTTTCTGTTTTGCTGATTTCTTTACCTCAGCGTTTTCTTTCTTCTCTCTTCCTTGTCCCTGGCTTGAACTCTTCACATCATCTGCTGCTCTAACCTCATTTCTCACCTCTGGTCCTTTGGATTTATTGTATGTGAAATTCTCATTCCAGCTCTTGGGCTTCTGGTCTCCCTGTTCTCAACTGCTGCTTTGGCCTGTGACATTTAAATGATTTGGTCAAGGTCACATGGCTAGTAAAGTGGCAAAGCTGGGACCTGCGCCCCAGGCTTTTAATCCAAAGCCTATGACTTTAACCAGAGTGCTAAAATTTAGGGGAGGTTACAAATGCCCCCAAGTACAGGAAGAAAATAGGAGCCCAGAAGGAGATCCAGGAGAGCTTTGCTAAAGAAATGGCATTTCGGGCTATTGAAATGGATTTTTAAGGGAAATGAAAAGCTTGCGTTGAGGCACAGAGGAAAGCAATTGTAGGCTGGGCTGTGGGTTTGAAGAGTATTATTTAAGGTGTGGTGAGCAAGTTAACTTGGTTAGAATTATTTGGTGGGGGTTGTTTAAAATACTGCTTGCTGCATTTCCTCCAGGCCTCCTGAGTATGACTCTTTGAGGCTTGGGGCCTCCGGATCTACTTTTAACAAGCTCTGCTGGAGTTTCTGATGTACTCTATAGTTTGAGAACCAAATGGAGCCATTAGATGGAACCAGCAGGATTGTAGGGGTAATCATTTGACAGTTTTATTCTTGTTTGCTGCTGTTTGTTCAAACCCATTCTAGAGCCCTGAGAGAGGTCCTAGGGAAGCGTCAGGATTTTCCTGGTCATTATTAGTCACCCAGTTCACCTCAAACCATGGAAAAGTCTTATTTTAGCATATTCCATGTAATATTTCAAATTTCAATGAGAGATTTTATTTTTATGTTCAATTTTACTAATAATTTTAAAACTTTATTTAAAGCTTTTTGAAAGTGAAGTGACAGGCTCTGTCTTCCTGCTCCAAGTGCATGCTCAACAAGGTGACTTCAAAGTTTCGAGCTATGTTGGATGGATGGAGAGAGTGTCAGGTGTAGAGAAATTCTTAATTTTACTTTAGTGCTACATTCCAGAGAAAAACCTGCTTTAATTTCTGGATCCCCAAAGTGGTCTTCATGTGTCCTACTACTCAGCTTTTATGCTGGGTTTTCAATTTAGTATTCATGATTTAAATTTCAAGAATTCTGCTTATTTTTATTGTTGGCAGTCTAATTTTAAGAATGTAATATCTACTCAAATATTTCTTAGTGTATCAACTGTACTTATTTTGGAATTCCTCTTCTGATTCTTGTATTAACTCTATTTCATTTGGGGTTAGTTCCTTTGTTTATTTAGCCTCATACCTCTCTTTCTCTAACACAACATCTTTTATGGTGTTTGCTTGAAGTAGTTGGTTGGGTTCTGTTAGCACAGTTGAAAATTACTGCAGCTCAGGCAGTGAATGTGGGTTGTGATTAAAAGGCATTTGGTGTGAGGTGGGTTTTTCTTTGAAAAATTCAGAAAGTGCTTAGGCTCTGAATATGTGGACTCCTTGTCTATTGGGCCACTTGGAAGGAACTTGGGGATGCTGATCTGCTTCTCTCTCAAACCCCAATCCCTCTTCATGGAATTCTCCTATGGCAGATCCCCTACTGTATTAAGATTTTTCTTTTAGCAGGACAATCAGTAATACATGGGTGATTTGATATATAACCTAATGACCATAAATATTAGGTTAACAGATCAAAGGATAAAAAATATTTAATTTAGATAAATGAAAAATGGATAATCAATACATTTGAAAATCAGATGCTGATTTTTAAACATTTGGTTACATAACAATAAAGATATATATACTTAACATGATAAGATATGTAAAACTGGCACACATTGACACCTATAGCAAAAGGAAAGAAAGCCAGTGTTCGTATAATTGTGAGATGTTAAAAAATTTCCTCTAAAGTAAGGAGTAAAATGAGGCAAATAATGCATGTTGTGATATAAAATTCAAACATTACAGAAAAATATACTGAAAATTGAAAGCCTCTTCCTCCATAATTCCACACTCTTGAAATAACCAATATGAATAGCTTGATGGCTTTTTTCTCTGACTTTATTTTCCTAAGCAAATACTGCAATTTATTATGTATTTTTGGATGGATCACAAAATGGGATCAAAGACTAGCTGATACATTTACTGTTGTTGTTTAGTCATGCAGTCATGTGACCCATGGACTGTAGCCCTCCAGGCTTCTCTGTCCATGGGATTTCCCAGGCAAGAATACTGGAGTGGATTGCCATTTCCTTCTCCAGGGGATCTTCCTGACCCAGGGACCATACCCGCATCTCCTGCATTGGCAGGCGGATTCTTTATCACCGAGACACCTGAGAAGCCCTAGTCAATATATTTAGATGGGCGTATAAAGTAACGTGGGCTTCCTTGGTAGCTCAGCTAGTAAAGAATCTGCCTGCAATGCAGGAGATACGGGTCTGGTCCCCTGGGTCAGGAAGATCCCCTGGCAGAGAGCATGGCAGCCCACCCAGTGTTCTTGCCTGGAGAATCCACATGGACAGAGGAGCCTGGCATGCTACAGTCCATGGGGTCACAAAGAGTTGGACACGACTGAGAGACTAAGCGCAGCACATCAAGTAACACGGCAATTTTAACTGAGGGCACAAAGTTGTTATTTACAGATGTCTCAGTGATCTACTGATGTGTATTAACTACCCCAAGACTCAGTGGCCTAGGACAACAACCATTTCATTTGTTCAAAATTCTGCTGATTGTGGTGGTTCCTCCCCTTCTCCACACCCTCCCCCCACCTGCCATCGTGTGTGTCTCTCTCCCTGGCCTTTCCATGTGATCTCTCCAACAGATGAATTCTTACAAGATGGGTGTGAGCTCTCAAAAACATGAAAGTAGAATCTTCTAGGCTTCCTTAAATGTTGGCCCAATGTCACTTCCCTTGTAGTCTCTTGATTAAAAACAGGTCATAACTTAGAGCTGATTCACGTTGTTGTACAGCAGAAACCAATACAACATTGTAATGCAATTAACCTCCAATTAAAAATAAATTAAAAAAAAATTTCCAAATGAATCTTTAGCAAAACATTTATGTGTTTAAGTTACAGTTTTTATACTTCTGTATATCTCTTTTGGGACCTTATTATTGCTTTATTAATTTATAGCATTTTGGTATTTTATAAAAATGTTTCCCTACATTCACAGTATTTATATGTCAATAAAGATAAAAAGTATCAAAAACCAACCAACCAACCAAACAATCAAAAAAATAGGTCACAGGCCTTGTCCAGAATCAAGGGCAAGTGTGTAAATACTGGGAGGTATGGTTTATTGGGACCATGATTTATCAGATGACAACTACATGACATGACGTTAGTTACAGACAACCCAAAAGGATCAACTGAAAAGTGATTAGGAACAATAGGAGAGTTCAGTCAAATTATTGGTAATAGGCCAGATAAACCAGTTATATACCTAAAACAGTGTTACAAAGTTTAATGACATCAAAGATGGTATCTGTAATACCTCTGATAATTTATTTCATGAGTATTTATTTAGCCACTACCACATAATGAGTATTGTACTAGGCCCTGTCTTTACAGAGGTACACAGAATAGAAACAGATTTAACCATCATGAGACTTATAGTCTAGAGAAGAACATACATTAGGCAAAGTCCCTGATATAGGAACTTATATCCTATATCAAGTCCTGGATATAGGAAAGAACTTAGTGCATTAATGTATTATTGCTATGATGAATGCTGTGTAACAATCCCAAAATCTTAGTGGCTTAAAACAGCAAATTCGTTCTGCTTAAGGGGTTGCTTAGGACAAAACAATTATAGTGGAAGGGATGGTCTCATATCTGCTGCACTTGTCTCTCAATCTGCGACCAGCAGCTAATCACACTGTACTGTTCTGCCAACTTGCAGGAGGACAAGCCAAACCATGCCTTCATTTAAAGCCTCCGTTTGCATCATATACCTGCATTCTTTTGGCCAAAGTAAATCACATGAGAAGTTCAATATCAATGGGACAAAGATATATAATTCTCTTAGATGGATGAAGTGAAGAATTAGAAATAATAATATAATCAACTACAATCAATAATTTGAAGAACTGGAGTTAGTCCAATGGCTCAGAAGCAGAGTGGTGGGATATCTGGCTGAAGAGCTGGTTAGGGACCAGATCATTTAGGACCTTGTCTGTCTTGCTAACGACATTGAATTGCAGTAAGTGCAATGCAAAGCCATTGTAGATTTTTAAGCATGAGAGTGATATGATGAGTCTACCTTTAAAAAAATGCTGCCATGAAAAGATTGGATTGGAGGAAGAAAGAGAGGACATGGAGAAAGTAGCTTTGAAGTCATTGAAATGAGTTAAGATGGTGGCTGGGCTTGGACAAAGAGAGTGGTAGTGTAAAGAGAAGTCAGCGGGTTTGAGATATATTTTAGAAATAGAATGGTTAGACTTAGTCATGAGTTGGATGTGAGGTTGAGGGAGACTCAGGTGCCTGGCAGTTGCAGCAGGTGAATACACGTGCCTTAATAGCACTGGGGACGACCTGGTGAAGGAACAGATTTCAGGAGGTAGATTAAAAGTTTAGTTTTGGATATACCTGTTTCCATGTACTTGTGAGACAATGCTCATAAAATATCTACGGATAAACTTAACAAGCAATGTGAAGGATCCATGTGAATAAAACTATAAACCTCTATTGAGGGCCATAAAAGAAGAGATTTGAATTAATGGAGTGTCAAACCTTGCACTTGGATAGGAAGACTCAAAATTGTAAAGATGTCAATTTTCGCTAAAGAAATCTATAAATTCAATGCAACTTCAATCAGAATTTCAATAGTGTTTTTTCTTGAAACTTGCGGCAATTACCAGGAACATTCTCTAAAAGAAGTGTAATGAGAAATAACCTGTTCCATCACGTATTAAAATACATTATAAAGCAATAAAATTTATAACAGTGATATATAGACAAGAGAAATAGATTGATAGCTCTATGGCATTGACTAGAGTATGGAAATATAGATCTAAGAACAGATGAAGATTTAATATATTATGGAGATAGCATTTCCAAGTGGGGGAGAAAAGTCATATTATTCAATCAAAAGCTTAAAGACAACTGGATAGGTATTTAGAGGGAAAAAAATAAAGCAGCATTCACAAAACTCTCCTCTTTTTATCTGCTGTGTGCTATTCCATAGTTTCCGTATAGCATAGTTTAGTAAGTTATATTCATATTGATGTACTTTTAGGTTTTCTTCTTTTTTTTTTGTTGTAAACAATAGCATACAAAGAAAATTTTTTATATTTTCTCTTTGGACAAATGTGTGAATCCTCCTTTAGGATAGATTCCAAGATGTGAAACTGATGGACTGCTATTTCCCTTTGAAATCTCAAACTACACTCCATCAGCAGTGGGCAAGAAAACAAAACCAAAATAAACCTACATATAAAACAGGTGTATCAAGTTCATAAAAAATGAAAGCAGAAACAAATGAAACAAGAAAAAAATTGAGATGATCAATAAAACCCAAAGCTAGATTTTTTGAAAGACTGAAAAAAACACACAAACTTTCTGAAAGTATGATCAAGGCAAAGAGAGAGAACACACACAGTGTTAGGAAAGATGTAGGATGGATACAGAGGAGATTTTTCAAATTAGGAGACTACTTTGTATAGCAGCTTTACAGAAGTCAGGAGGTGAGATAAAAACTGCATGTAACAAAAACTGTCATTGACTTTTTTTTTTTTTTGTAAGTTGTGCTCAGGTTGGAGACAGATATGCTTTTGCAAAAATCTAATATTTTTCATCTTTGAATCTCATCCCTGCTTATTTGATTAGTGGTCAACTTATATGAAAAATACCTGTGGACTTCCCTCGTGGTCCAGTGGTTAAGAACTCACCTGCCAATCCAGAGGACATGGGTTTGATCTCTGGTCCAGGAAGATTCCACATGCTGCAGAACAAATAAGCCCATGACCCACAACTGCTGAAGCCTGCTGCCTAGAGCCCATGCTCCCCAGTAAGTGAAGCCACTACAGTGAGAAACCTGCTTGTGCCAACTAGAGAGTGCTTCCCACTTGCTACAACTGAGAAAGCCCACACATAGCAACAAAGAACCAGTGTAACCAAAAATAAGTCAATAACTTAAAAAATACCTTTAACCTGTAGACTCATGCTTGGAGTGGGGAAATACTCAAATGTAGAAACAGACTGGCTGCATGAACAGTATAGTCACGTCTTTATCAGGTGAGGCATAGCCTCTATAATTAGAATAACCAGAGGTATTGTCCATACGGTTTAAACTACCAGGCTCCCTCTTTTCTTTAAAAAATAAAAAAATTGGGGCATGTATAGCTGAATTCACATATACTGAATGCATGTTTGATATGATTCAACTATATAACTATATATCTTATATCAACTATTCAACTATATAACTATTCAACTATATAACTTTATATTAACTCATTT
Source organism: Ovis aries (assembly GCF_016772045.2). NCBI lineage: Eukaryota > Metazoa > Chordata > Mammalia > Artiodactyla > Bovidae > Ovis > Ovis aries. The sequence continues at coordinate 23,416,930 of NC_056077.1, forward strand.
GAAAACATAGATGAATGGACTAAAAATCTCAGGGAAAAAATATAAATTCTCAAAAATTGGCGCAAGAAGACCAACAGAAACACCCACTAAAATAGAAATGATAGTTAGAGGTCCATCTTCCAACCAGCTCTCCCTCCTTATCATCCCGGACACAAGTCCTTTGTAGTTATATAGGCAAGTTCTGGGGCTTCCCTGATGGCTCAGCAGGTAAAGAATCCACCTGCAATACAGGAGATGCAGGTGGATTGGATGCAGGATCTTGGGAACATCCCCTGGAGGAGGGCATCACAAGCCACTTCAGTATTCTCACCTGGAGAATCCCATGGACAGAGGAACCTGGTGGGCTATAGTTCATGGGGTTGCAAAGAGTAGCTCAGCTGGTAAAGAATCCACCTGCAATGCAGGAGATGCAGGTGGATTGGATGCAGGATCTTGGGAACATCCCCTGGAGGAGGGCATCACAAGCCACTTCAGTATTCTCACCTGGAGAATCCCACGGACAGAGGAACCTGGTGGGCTATAGTTCATGGGGTTGCAAAGAGTAGCTCAGCTGGTAAAGAATCCACCTGCAATGCAGGAGACCTGGGTTCAATTCCTGGGTTGGGAAGATCCCCTGGAGAAGGGAAAGGCTACCCATTCCAATATTCTGCCCTGGACAATTCCATGGACTGTATAGTCCATGGGGTCACAAAGAATCCGACATGACTGAGTGACTTTCACACAAAGTGACTTGGGCTCCAAAATCACTGAAGATGGTGACTGTAGCATGAAATTAAAAGATGCTTGCTCCTTGGAAAAGAGCTATAACCAACCTAGACAGCATATTAAAAAGCAGAGACATTACTTTGCCAACAAAGGTCCAGCTAGTCAAAGCTATGGTTTTTCCAGTAGTCATGTACGGATGTGAGTTGGACCATAAAGAAGGCTGAGCACCAAAGAATTGATGCTTTTGAACTGTGGTGTTGGAGACAACTCTTGAGAGTCCTTTGGACTGCAAGGAGATCAAATCAGTCAATCCTAAAGGAAATCAACCCTGAATATTCACTGGAAGGATTCATGCTGAATCTGAAGCTCCAATACTTTGGCCACTTGATGCGAAGAACTGACTCATTGGAGAATACCTTGATGCTGAGAAAGATTGAAGGCAGGAAGAGAAAGGAAGACAGAGGATGATGAGATGGTTGGATGGCATCACCAGCTCAATGGAGATGAGTTTGAGCAAGCTCCAGATGTTGGTGATGGACGGGGAAGTCTGGCGTGCTGCAGTCCATGGGGTTGCAAAGAGTCAGACACAACTGAGTGACTGAAATGATTGAAAGTGACTGAGAACACAGGCAAGTTCTGCTGAGTGTCACTGACATATTTTAGAACATGGAAGAAATATGGGGACCCACCAATCTTATTTTGTAAGGCTATATTATTCCTGCTGTCAAGACAAGAAAATGCATTTATGGGCTGATATCACTTGTGAATATAGAGACAAAAACTATAAAAATAAACTACAAAATTGAATCTAATGGTATATTTTAAAAGGTCATCTTGATTAACCAAGATTTATTTGAGAAATTCAAGTTCGGGGATGAATGTTACTATCAATGTAACTTACTGTATTTACTGATTAGAGGAGAAAATCATTCATTGGATACTGGGAAGACATTTGCTAAAATGCAACATCTTTTCATGATCAAAAACTCTAGAAATAGAAGGAATAGTCACATAAGTATATAGGAAATATACTTAATGGTGAATCTTTAGAAACATTGTTATTAAGCAACACATGGATGCCTGCTTTAGCACTGATAATCACAATTCTAGTGAGAACATGGCCAATGCAATATGAGAGAGATAAATATTGGACATGAATACAGAATTTATAGAATGGTTTTATTAGAAACATGAAAACACTGTCTCTCCACCTCCCTTGCTGTCAGTAACACTTAAAAAAGCACATAAGAAAATACTAGATTTACTCTTCTATCTGTTAAATATAAGGAATATCTCTACAAAGATACATATACATTATGGTGAACTAATGCAGTTTGTTTAACCAGGTCCTCATGGACGAATTTTGGATTTCTTTTGTTTCTTTACTATTGTGTCACTGTATCTGAGGGATACATTTCCAGATTTTGCATTGCTAGATTAAAAACAGCCCAGATGTCTTTCAACAGGTAAATAATTAAGCCAACGGTGGTTTGCTATGCATTCCAAAACAAGGCACATCTCAGCAATAAAAAAGGATATTGGTACACATTACATCTTGGATATAGCTAAGGAATTATGTGGAATGAAAAGAGCCAATCCTAAAAGACTACATAATGTATCATTCCCTTTACAGACAGATTAGTGATTACAGTGGTTTAGGGATGGGATGGGACTGGGGTAGGGTGGGTAGAGGGTGGGAGGGAGGTGGGAGTGGTTATAAAAAGGCAAAGGGGGAACAAACCTGGTTAATACTACAAATATCATCAAATCTAAGAAACTTGAATATTATTTTTATTCGTACAAAAGCAGAGAGGGGTTTCCCTGGTAGTCCTGTGACTGGGACTCTGTGCTCCCAATGCTGGGGCCCAAGTTTGGTCCCTGATTACAGAACTGGATCCCACATGCTGCAACTAAGACCTGGCCCAGCCAAACAAATAAATAAATATTTTTTGAAAAAGCAGAGATAATAATTCTTTTGGTGACAGAACTGTTCGTGTCTTGACTGTGGTGGTGGATATATGAACCCGAATGTGATAAAGTTTCATAGGACTAAATATATACATATGTATATACGTACATGTGTGTGCACACACACAAATAAGTACAAGTGGGAAATCTGTGTAAGATGAATGGATGGAGTCTTTGTCAGTATCTTAACTGTGATATTGTACTATATAGCTTTTCAAAGTGTTATCACTGGGGAAACTGAGTACATAGGATCTCTGTGTACGATTTCTTTCTTTCTTTGGCTGCACTGTGTCTTTGTTGTGACACGAGTGATCTTTTAGTTGTGATACACAAACTCTTAATTGTGGCATGTGGAATCTAGTTCCCTGATCAGAAATCGAACCTGAGCCCCTTGAATTGGGAGCACTGGACCATCAGGGAAGTCCCTGTGTACTATTTCTTACAGTTATTATTTACAATATTATTACAACTATTATTTCTTAAAATTATCTCAAAATATAAATAATTTTTTTAAAAATCACTTCAAGTTAAAGAACGTGTATATACTCTTCAATTTTATATCTTTCTTGTGTTGCCCTCCTGAGGAGCTGCTGCAGTGTGCACTCCTGATGACGATGAAACATGAGAAATTGCCTTTGTTGTTGTTTAGTCATTAAGTTGTGTCTGACTATGTGGCCCCATGGACCGTAGCACACTAGGCTTCCTTGTCCTTCCCTACCCCCCTGAGTTTGCTCAAAGTCTGTTTGGTGGGTTCTATTTTTACTCTCCCATTAGAAATGTGAAAACTGAAGCTTAAGAAAGACTTAGCCATTTGCTTAAAGTCAGAATCCAGGCTCTTTGATGCTTAAGGCTATGCTCTTATCATTCTATTAAATTGCCACTCTGCTTGATTAAAATAGCATTATTTTAAATTATTATACATTATTAAATTAACATTATCTACATGCTACTTATAAGAGAAAAGCCAAGGTAAAAATATATACATAAAATCTGAAAATAAAGGGTTGGAAATGATAACAAAAATGAAAGGAGACAGGGACCATACTATTAATATCTGTGTTACATGATGTACACAAAGCAACTTTGAAAACAGTGCCTATGATATAATTCTGTTAGTGTCAACAAAAATTAATATGTGTGTGTTGATGATGTGGAACTAGTGGTGGCATGTAGTGGGTGTGCACATAGATTGTTGAAGTTATTGTATGGTGTTATTTTATTTGTGTAATTAAAAATGATTTTTGTAAAAATATAAGGAACAAACACTATTCCTGATCTTTAGAAATTAATATGTTTAGCTAGAGAATAGGTCCGACTCAACTGAAGCGACTTAGCAGCAGCAGCAGGGAATAGGTAGGGGCCCAACTGTTTATAATGTAAACCAAAAGAGAAACTAGGAAGAGAGGTTATGTGCCTTCTTAGATGAATACAAAACTAAGCCTTAAAAGTGGCAATAAACTGAGGTGTCATCAAGCACTTTCTCCCATCAAATGGTTTGATAATTCTCCCTTCCCATTGAGGACTGAGAAAGGGGGAGATCAGGAGGCAATATACAAAAATGACAGTGTCAGCCATATGTCTCTGTTTCAAAGCAAAGAGATGTTTTTGATCAGAAAGAAAAATGAAAAAACAAAAACAGCTCCACTTTTATTGTTTCATCCAAAGTTGGTTGTCCATCCCTTCACAGTTACCAAGACAACAGCAGCTCTCCTCCTTCTTCTGGATCTATTTCCAAGCTGAGAACAATAAATATAAAAGATCAGAAAGAGGGAAAAGCAACTAGGCATTCAAGGCATTCGAATTACACACCCTGGAGAAGAGAATGCTAGGAGGTGGCAATTATATTGTTCTGGTCTATTAAAGGTTACTACGATGTAAGTAGTTTTCTGCTGGGGCCCAAGATAAAGTCGAATTTAACTAGAAGGAAATAGCTTTAGGGGAAAAGTTCCTGGTAGAAAGTTCTGTGGGGCTGCTTCTCCTCTTTCAAAGTAGATTTATGGGGAGGCGCTGGAATCCTGTGTGCTGCAGTGGTTGCCGTCATTCTGAAAGATTCTTGATTGATAAAACACCATACCACAACAACAGCACACACTGAACACACAGTATTTCAGTTCAGTTCAGTTCAGTCGCTCAGTCGTGTCTGACTCTGTGACCCCATGAATTGCAGCACGCCAGGTCTCCCTGTCCACCACCAACTCCTGGAGTGCACTCAAACTCACGTCCATCAAGTCGGTGATGCCATCCATCCATCTCATCCTCTATCGTCTCCTCCTCCTGCCCGCAATCCCTCCCAGCATCAGAGTCTTTTCCAGTGAGTCAACTCTTCCCATGAGGTGGCCAAAGTACTGGAGTTTCAGCTATAACATCATTCCTTCCAAAGAACACCCAGGACTGATCTCCTTTAGAATGGACTGGTTGGATCTCCTTGCAGTCCAAGGGACTCTCAAGAGTCTTCTCCAACACCACAAATTCAAAAGCATCAATTCTTCGGTGCTCAGCTTTCTTCACAGTCCAACTCTCACATCCATACATGACTACTGGAAAAACCATAGCCTTGACTAGACGGACCTTTGTTGGCAAAATAATGTCTCTACTTTTGAATATGCTATCCAGGTTGGTCATAACTTTCCTTCCAAGGAGTAAGTGTCTTTCAATTTCATGGCTGCAATTACCATCTGCAGTGATTTAGGAGCCCCCCAAAATAAAGACTGACACTGTTTCCACTGTTCCCCCATCTATTTCCCATGAAGTGATTACTCTGTGAGTTTTTATATTTAAGTATAAAATACCACTCAGAGTTTTATGTTTATTATCTCAGTTAATACTTGAGACCGTCCTAGAGGAAGAGACCATTATTATTCCCATTTTATGGACAAGAAAACAGAAAGAAGAGGGAGGGAATATATGTATACATATAGCTGATTCACATTGTTATACATCAGAAGCTAATACAATATTGTAAAATTATACTCCAATTTAAAAATTAATTTATAAAAAAAACAGTTGGGGAACTTAGCAACTTGCCTGAGGTCACACAGTTGATGAATGGCAGAATTGGTATCTGAATGCAGGAAATATATTCTTAACCAGGAATGGTTTCTCATGGTAGATAATTTCTCTCTTGAAATCCAGTTCTGTTGGGCTCTTGGAAGGAATCCTGTAAAGTCCTTGCAGACTTAGGTCCTAATCTTACTTATTCATTCATTGAGTCATTTGTTAATAACTATTAATTGAATGCCTACTATATGTAATCTCTAGGTAGGCACTGGGGATGCAGAGGAGAGCAGGATGGACCACGGTTTCTCATGGCTTATAGCCTAGGAAAATACCGCAGACCAAATAAATGAATATGATGATTTCAAGTCCTAGTAAATGCTATGAAGGAACCAAACTGGGCGATGATATATGGAATACAGAGTGGAGAGTGGAAGATAGGCTGCTTTACGAAGGTTGATTGGGGAAGACCTTTCTAAGGAGGTGATGATTTGAGTTGAGATCTGGGTGATAGGAAGGAGCCATGTGCAAATTTGGGAGAAGAACCTTTCAGCCAGAGGGACAGCAAATATAAATTTGGGAACAAGTTTAAAGGCCGGACAGTGGGGTTAGAACATAGTGAACCAGGGTAGGCTAGGCATTGGAGCCTGGAGGGGTAGCTACAGATGAACTTGGTTTGAAAGGCAAGGCCACCACGTGGGGTTGTGGGTCTGCTGCTGTTATCTAGAGGGTGGAGGCCATGAATCCTGCAAAACCTTTTACCATGTACAGGACAGCCCCCACCAAAGAATTGTTGTTGTGTTATTGTTTTCAGTCTCTAAGTCATGTCTGACTCTTTGTGCCCCCATGGACTGCAGCACACCAGGCTCCCCATGTCCTTCACTATATCCCAGAGTTTGCTCAAATTCACACCCACTGAGTCACTGATAATATCTAACCATTTCATCCTCGGCTGCCCCCTTCTCCTTTTCCTTCAATCTTTCCCAGCAAAAGAATCATCCTCCCCTAAACGTCCAAAGTGTCCAGGTTGAGAAACCTTGATCTCTGTATACAAACCCTGACCTCTATATACAAGGGGCCATGAGTTTTAGCAAACTCCAGGAGATAGTGAAGGACAGGGAAGCCTGGAATGCTGCAGTCCATGGGGTCGCAAAGTGCCGGACATGAGTGAGTGACTGTGCAACATGACCCAGTTACTCATCTCACCAAAATGTCTCCTCAGAGCACCACTGTAAAAACAGATAAGAGATGAAGAGATTGGTCTTATTTTGCAGAAACCAGATTATGCTGCATAAGAACTAACATTCTGCAGGAGCCAGAGTGAATCAGTTATTGAATAATTGCCTGGGAGCCTCCCAAGAACTAAGTCTGGGATCTCCCCAGCAGTTGAGGGAGATTAATAGAACTATTAATAAAATCACACCGTGCTAAGGAAGGGGGCTATCTGAACCTCCAAGGAGTGGGTGGAACCTTGGAAGATTATAACTCATGATATTCACCAGTTTCTTCCCCAGTGGCCCTGAGACTGCTATATGTCTCATTCCAGGTTCACGCTAGTCTTGTGTTACTGACAAACTTTGGAAAGGATTGACATAGGTAAAATGCTTAGTTTTAAATTTGTAGCTGTTTTCTTGGTATCTCTCCACAGGCTGGAAAAGGGCTCATTCTTTTGAGGTAATCTGGAGCCAAATGAGCTGAAACTTTTTTCAGAAGGAGGAGATGTGACGGTATGAGAGGAAAAGAAGACCAAAAGTAAAATTCCTTTTGTTTGATTTGATGGTGTGGGTGAGCAGCCTTGGGAACAGTGAACACATCTCCTCTTCTTGTTTGTGTGAGTGACTTTCCCGACTGAGACACAGTAACACCCAGAGGAAATCATCTAACTGTTACTGGTAATTAAATGGAGAATGTCAAGTCTCCCAGAGGACCATTGCTCATTGGAGAAGTGGAGAGCCATTTCTGTTTGCAGTTACTTACTGGTGGAAAAGTAAAATGAGCCCTGTTTTGATGAAGTGTCCTGGTGCTAGTGAAACATTCCGTGAAGGGCATTGTCTCCAAGACTTACTGAATCCATTCTACTGAATCATAAAGCTAAGTTAAAAAAACAATCTTGACAGTTAGTTTATAGGGGAGAGAGAATGAGAGAGAGAGAGAGAGAGTAACATGGACAAATAATTTTTCAAAGGCTTGCCATATGCCAAGTTTGGTTATATGGATGCAATGGTGAAACAAAGGGTCTTAGGCAATTGCTTTGGCTTTCTGAGCCATACAGTTTCTGTTGCGTGCCCATGCTCAGTTGCTAAGTTGTGTCTGACTCTTGCGACTCCATGGACTATAGCCTGCCAGGCTTCTCTGTCCATGGGATTCTCTAGGCAAGAACCCTGGAGTGGGTTGCCATTTCCTCCTTCAGGGGGTTTTCTCGACCCAGGGATCAAACTCATATCTCCTGTGTCTCCTGCATTGCAGACAGATTCTTTACTGCTGAGTTACTTAGGAAGCTCACAGTTTCTGTTGCTGCTGCTGCTGCTAAGTCGCTTCAGTTGTGTCTGACTCTGTGCGACCCTATAGACGGCAGCCCACCAGGCTCCCCTGTCCCTGGGATTCTCCAGGCAAGAATACTGGAGTGGGTTGCCATTTCCTTCTCCAATGCAGAAAAGTAAAAAGTGAAAGTGAAGTTGCTCAGTCACGACCCCATAGACTGCAGCCCACCAGGCGCCTCTGTCCATGGGATTTTCCAAGCAAGAGTACTGGAGTGGGGTGCCATTACCTTCTCCTCAGTTTCTGTTACAACTACTCAATTCCGTTGTCATAATGTCAACTTAAAGAAAAACACATAACTCGATAATTGTGAATTTAAGTTTTTATTCATGATCTTACTGAGGAGCACAGCCTGGGAGACAACTCTGAAAAACTGCTCTGAAGAGAGAAAGGAGAAGCTAGTTTACATATGATTTTTTTCTTTTCTTTTCTTTTGGCTAAGAAATACATGCAGTCAAAAGTATTGTTGCTCAGTTGCTAAGTCGTGTCTGACTCTGCAACCCCATGAACTGCAGGACACCAGGCTTCCCTGTCCTTCTCTATCTCCCTGAGTTTGCTCAAACTCATGTCCATTGATTCCATGATGCCATCCAACCATCTCGTCCTCTGTCACTCCTTCTCCTCTTGTCCTCAGTCTTTCCCAGCATCAGGGTCTTTTCTAATGAGTCAGTTCTTTGCATCAAGTAGCCAAAGTATTGGAGCTTCAACTTCAGTATCAGTCCTTCCAATAAATATTCAGGGTTGATTTCCTTTAGGATTGACTGGCTTAATCTTCCTGCTATTCAAGGGACTCTCAAGAGTTTTATCCAGCACTACAGTTCAAAAGCATCAATTTTTTAGCACTCAGCAAAAGTATATATCTTGGTAAAAGACTGAAAGTTGGTAAAAGTCGTGTCTGACTCTTTGCGACCCTATGGACTGTAGCCCACCAGGCTTCTCTGTCTATGGGATTCTCCAGGAAAGAATACTGGAGTGGGTTGCCATGTCCTTCTCCAAAAGCCTGGAGGCTGCCCTGTAAACAGCGAGTAAAGTAGGTGACTGAGGTGTAGAGTGTGTTCTATTCTTAGAGTCCTCAATAAGAGCCGTTTTTTTTAAAAATGCAAGATGATCAGAGGGAGAGGGAGAGGGTGGGATGATTTGGGAGAATGCCATTCTAACATGTATACTATCATGTGAATTGAATCGCCAGTCTATGTCTGACGCAGGATGCAGCATGCTTGGGGCTGGTGCATGGGGATGACCCAGAAAGATGTTATGGGGAGGGAGGTGGGAGGGGGGTTCATGTTTGGGAATGCATGTAAGAATTAAAGATTTTAAAATTTAAAAAAAAAAAAAAAAAGAAACGCTCAAAAAAAATGCAAGATGAATTATTAATAGTTCTAGAGATCTGCTATATGGTGTATTGCCTATTATCAGCAATACTATATTGCGCACTTAAAACTTGGTTAGGATGAAAATCTCATGTTCATGGTTCTTAACACATATACACACACACAAGATTTGGAAGGCAGATAGATGGGTTGCTCAAATGTATACTGAAATCACTTGATACAGTGGCAGGATTTGGAATGGAGAGCAGGTACACACGGATAGTGAGAGAAGAGGGTGGCTATGAATGAGTAGGTAACTATGGTGTGAATGTAGGGAGACTCAAATCTGGGCAACATTGTTGATTCCTCTCTCTTCCTCACTGTGCATACTTAGTCACTTCAGTCATGTCTGACTCTACAACCCTATGGACTGTAGCCTTCCAGGATCCTCTATCTGTGGGATTTTCCAGGCAAGAATACTGGAATGGGTTGCCGTGCCCTTCTCCAGGGGATCTTCCCAATCAAGGGACTGAACCCAAGGCTCTTACATCTTCTGCATTGGCAGGCATGTTTTTTTCCTTAACACTGGCACCACCTGGGAAGCTCAAAAAGTACAGCTTTGAACCCGCTTGTGTTAGTTGCTCAGTCGTGTCCAACTCTTTGTGACCCCATGGACTGTAGTCTGCCAGGCTCCTCTGTCCATGGGATTCTCTAGGCAAGAATACTGGAGTGGGTAGCCATACTCTTCTCCAGGGAATCTTCCTGACACAGAGATCAAACCTGGGTCTCCTGCATTGCAGGCATATTCTTTACTGTCTGAGCCACCAGGGAAGCTCCAGCTTTGCCATTATGGTAGCCAGTCAAAATCTAATTTTGACCCTCTTCAAACCATTATCCACACTATAGTGGATCTTTTTAAAATAATGAATCTTATCACAAAGACCTTTCAATGACTTTCAATTGCTCTTAGAATAAAATCTTCATCTGAAATTGTATTTGTGTTCAAAGTAGTTGATGTCCTTCCCTAGCAGAGGATTCTACTCCCCTACCTTTCTGATGATAAACTTGGTTATGTGACTTGAAGGGACCCCCTCCCCCCCATGTAAGAGGCTCATATATTCCTACCTTATTGAACACAAAAGTGACTTGCTTTGGCTAGTGGAATGAGGGTCAACATGATATGTATTATTTCTAAGCAGAAGGTTTAAGAGCTCTTTATTTTTCTCTCTCCCATTTTTATAAGACTGGCATCAGCCCAGATAAAGGCTGATCCATCAGGCATGAAGGCAACATGAAGACAAGACCCACAATGGACATAGAGCACTAGTTGAAAATAGATGGCTGTTGTAAGCCATTGATATTTATTACTATGGCAAAACTTAATGTGGTCTGTAAGGCTCTGAATGATTTAATGGTTTGGTCCAAGTTCTCCAGCGTATCTCTCAAACATTTCCCCCTTTACCTGAGCAACTGCTATTTTTCTTCCAGATCCCAGCTTAAATGTCACTTCCCCCAGAAAAGCCTTTTATAACTCTCCCTTCCCCCACAACATGGGACTAATTTAGATAACCTATTATTCTACCTTGTAACATCTTGTCCATTTCCTCCATATCACTCAAACGCAGTCTGTAATATTTTCTGAGCGTGAGTATCTGCTTACCTCAGGAGAATGTAAGTTCAGAGAAGACAGAAATTATGTCTGTTGCCTGGTATACAGTAAGAACTCAATATGTTTTGATCAAAGGGGCAAATCTGACTCTAGATCACATATGAGTGAAGAAGCCAGAGATAGTCTGAGGTATCAAATGTAGAGAGATGAGTGGAAATAAAGAAGAATCCAGTGCAGACAGAAACAGGTTGTGAGAAGGGTGGTGCATGGAGAAATGACCAAAGACAAATAGTCACGGGGAACATGTAACCAGGCAGGACCCTGGGAGGCCTTCCCAGAACAGACCCTCACCCATGTCTTCCACCTGCTTTTTGTCTGTAGAAAAACTTTAGAGGAACAATAAATTTAATCAGAGAAGTGAGAAGATAAAAGAAAGACAACAATACTTTAGCCATTAAACAAAGTCAAGGACCTTTAGTTCCTCCTCAAGGAGGAGCTATTGGTAAAGAACCTGCCTGCCAATGCAGGAGATGCAGGTTTAATCCCTGGGTTGGTAAGATCCCCTGGAGGAGGGCATGGCAGCCCACTCCAGTATTCTCGCCTGGAAAATCCCAAGGACAGAGGAGCCTGGCGGACTACAGTCCATGAGGTCACAAAGAGTAAGAGACAACTGAAGCAACTTAGCAGGCATATGCAATTTCAAGGACTAGAGTTAATATTCTCAGCCATGTCCCTTGAGCTGTTTTGCAGATATTGAAACTCCAGGCCAGGTGGGAGAAGTTAACTTTATGCTGCCCACAGGCACATAGACCAATTAGAACCAGAAGGTTGATGATGCTGACTTCCAATTACCTCACCACCAACCAACCAGAAGAATGTCCAGGAGTGAATCATGTCCTGTTCCTTGAACACTATAAGACTCCTCGCCACCCACTCCAGGGTGGGACACACAGTTTTGAAGGCATTATCCTGCTGTGGCCTTATTTGCCTGGCAAAGCAGTAAAGCTACTCTTTTCTACTTCATGTAAAACTCCGTCTCCATATTTGTATTTGGCACTCCACCAGAGGCTGAGTTTCTGAAATGAGAGGGCCTCTTATAAGATGCCAGTTGCCATTTCTACAGGAAGGGAGGTAGCCATTCAGGGCAAAGAGTGGACTTGTACACTAACCTTCCATCCTGGCTCTCCCCTTTCTTTCTCTCATTTTGTGATTTCCCATTTCATCAACTTGTTGAGCATTTTCTAGATGCTGAGTAATTATTAGGGATGCAATTACAAAATAATTCAGTTCTTAGTTTCATACTCTTACCCAGCTGCAGAAGACAGGATATGAACCCAATACTTCTAAGAGTGATAGGTGAATTCTTCAAAAGAGAAATTTGGGGACTTCCTGGTGGTCCAGTGCTTAAAAATCCACTTGCCAATGCCAGGGACATAGGTTCAATCTCTGGTCTGGGAAGATCCACATGCGTTGAGGAAACTGAGCCCACGGGCTGCAATTACTTGAGCCCACATGTCCTAGAGCCCATTGCAGTGAGTCGCTCACGAACCACAAGTAGAGAGTAGCCCTTGCTTGCCTCAACTAGACAAAGCTCAATAGCAGCAGTGAAGACCCAGCATGACCAAAAATAAATAAATAAATAGAGGAATTCAGAGGCCATGGGAAATTCCATAGAGAAAGCTATGTTTACCTTCCCTGTCTCTGCTTCTTCTACTCTTTGTTTGCAATGCTCTCTGCTTGTCCAAATTTTACCCATTCTTCACTTCAATTCAGAAAGTACTTTATTTACTAGGACCACAATCCTGTGGCCAGAGAATTTCTTTACTAACCTACCAATCATCGTGAGATGCTATAGTCCAGGATCACTCAAGATAACGGTATTTTTTTTTTTGTTTGTTTGTCTAGATCCCCTTAACCCTCATGTGAAGAATTACAGGTATTTTCTTTGGGATGTTGTCAGTATACCCAGGGATGGAGAGAGCTAAGAGGGTATGGGTAGGACTCTGACAGCATCAGCTATACTTCCCCATTGCCTCCCATAACCAACTTTTCCTTCTCTTCCCCCACCCCACTGTGTTTTGATGGAACTATGTGCCTTTAGTATATTCTGCCTTATCTTGTGTGTTCATGTTTTTCTTTTACTTTCCTGTAAGCTCCTGGAGGCAGGAACCATGTCTAATTCATCTTTTTATCCTCCCCATGGCTTAACAGAGGTCCTGTCACAGAGAATCTATTTACTCAATAAATGTTCACAGAATTGTATTGTGGGGGATACCACTGCTCCCCAGGGCACTATTAAGTCAGGTCCATTCTTTTCTAACATCATGAAATGATATTATCACAACATTGTCACTGATTCAGAGAATCCATCTCCAGAATTTTATCTATTAAAATTTTTAAAATTTTAATCAAAGGAATATACATACATAGTGATGAGTCATATAATACAGACACACTTATTGACAAAAAGCAACAGCTTTTCACCCTACCTGCAGTCTTCTCTCCAGAGGTAACTTTATTTCTGTTTATTGCCACTAAAACTCTAAATAATACACTTAGATCTCTATTTTTTGGTTTATCTGCTGCAGGCAATTTTTAATCTCTTCTTTTCTATGAAAGATGAGAATTTAGCTCAGGTAAAGAACACTCCCCCTTCTATCCTTCTCCTCCCAATAGTTAGTCATTTGCTTTTAGTTCCTTAAAAATTTCCTTTGTTACTTTCTATAATATAGTTTAAATGCTGTTCTCTATCCTCCCATTTCTTATTTCATCAGTGTTATTTTCTTGCATTCTTTGTGAGATGAGGACATTACTGCTTCCTTTCCTTTTTCCTTCTGTCTCAGCTTATCCTCCTATCTCCCATCCCCTGTCTGTTCCCCTGCTATTTTCATATTGCCAAGATGGTTAACAGCTACATCCTGTTCTTCAAACACAGTCAAATTCTTTGCCAATAGGTTGACACTAAAAACTAAACACAAACCAGTATCCTCATTACTATGATGACTTAATTATCATTCATGCCTGGACCAAGGGTTGGATTACAACTACATATTTTTCCCTGTCAATCTAAAGTCACAGCCTTTGGATTGCTCAAATAAGAATAACAAAAGCATTGAGGTTTAAAGATTTCCTATTCTTAACATCAGTTTGTTTAAAATCATGCCACATTTAATTAGTTTGATATTTATACCATGATTTTCTTATAATTTTTAAAGCCTGGAGTTTCTAATTGTCCCTTTAACTTGTTGCCGGAAACATGCTGTTCCTTTATTGTGTCTTCAGCTTTTCCTTTCTATTACCGAGTGTATTTCTCTGGTATACCCCCTCTTCTAACACCTCATGAAGGGAATGGGATGTGGAAAGACTGGGGACACTCTGCCTGCCATGTTGAACCATAAGCTTCTCTCCATTTTTGAAATTTATTTCAAAATATATGGTGGGCTTCCCTGGTGGTGCAGTGGTTAAGAGTCCCCTGGGGGACACAGATTCGATCCCTGGCCTAGGAAGATCCCACCTGCTGTGGAGCAACTAAATCTGCCTTCTACAGCTACCGGGCCCGTATGCTGCAACTAGTGAAGCCCACAAGCCCTGGAGCCCTGTGCTCTGCAACAAGAGAAGCCACTGCAACGAGAAGCCCGTGCATCGCAACTGGAGAGCAGCCCCTGCTTGCTGCACCTGGAGAAAGCCCGAACGCAGCAACGAAGACTCAGCACAGCCAAAAATAAATAAATAAATTAAAAATTGTGAAATATAATATTATTAAGTTTGATTGTGACCAAGAATGATTTCAGGTTCTGAATGATTCTCATGCCACATAACTATTCTCTCTTGTTGGACCTTCTCATATTTTCAGGTCTGGTTTTCTTTGCACCTTCATTTTCTTATCAATAAACAGGGGATATTACATCAACAAAATGGGGATAAGAAATTTAAATGATATCGCAGGAAAAGTGACTAGAAAGTGTAATTCTTTGCCTTTTTGGTGGGGAAAAGATCTGTATACAAAAGTTTTATACAAATTGTAAGTAAGAGCTATACAAAAGGTTATTATGCTTATAGGAAAATAATAATATATGAGTAGAACTCTCCCTGGGACTAGCATCGAACCGTTGTAAAATATGCATCGTGTTTATTTCATCACTATTGCGGTAGTAGCCATTAATTTATGATTCTACATGGTGTTCCTTGAATTGGTCCTTTTTTTCTATCTATTTTTAAAAATTTCTGTTGGAATACAGTTGCTTTATAATGTTGTTAGTTTCAGGTGTATAGCAAAGTGAACCAGTTATATATATACATATATCCACTCTTTTTTTTAAAGATTCTTTTCCCATATAGACCATTACAGAATATTGAATAGAGTTCCCCATGCTGTACAGTAGATTCTTATCAGTTATCTATTTTATTGTATGTGTCAATCCCAACCTCCCATTTTATCCCTCCAGACCCCCCTTATCCTCTGGTTTTGGTCCTTGATATCGCATCAGGACCACGACTTTCCAGTGACTGAGGGTAGAGGCTGGAGCCTCAGGTAAGCTTAGATGCTGAAACACAGCCTGACCTTGGAGGGTACAAATGTTCTGTCTTACTTCTCAGCTCTAGTGAATGTCCATGTGCAAAGTTGCATGTATGGAGGAGAAGAATTCCTGCACTGTTTTGGGCTCTCTTCATCTCGAAGGGAGCAGAGATCTCATTAAATCCATCAGACCTCATCCTCTATTCTGAAGCCAACCTGGCAGCTTTGGGTTACTTGAAAATTAGAATGGTTTGGAGGTTACTGCCCACCATCCCTTCCAGTTTCAGCTTAAAGATCACTTTCTTAGGGAGCTCCTTCCCAACTCCATAGACTAGGTTAACTCCCCTTGCAGCACACTCTGAATGGTCAGGTCCTTTTCCCTTGTGAGGAGCAGCTACTCAAACTTGTTTAAGCAGAGAGGGAATTTCCTGAGTCACGCAGAAAGAAGACTGTGGGCCTCATGGATAGAACTATGGTGGATATTGGAGCTGAAGTTCTGTCATGCGTTTTGTCTGTCTTCCATCTTTCCTTACCTTAACTGTTACTACTGCCTCTTCCTCTTCCTCCTCTTTTCCCCCATCTCCATCCACTTCCTCTTTTTTTAATGTCTATTCATTTATACATTTTTAAATCTCCATTTACTCTAAATCAGAAGCCATACTAAGTGCTGGGGGATCCCAAGATGAATAAAATAATGTATTCTTGCCCTTAATCAGCTCTCAGTTTTGAGTTTTATTTGCAAAAATGTAGTATTTTAAGCCATCACTTATTCATGATTGAAGTAGGCGCTATTCATAGCTGAAACCAAAGGCTTAGACAGGATAGAGAAATGGTACAACAGAGCTGGGAATGGGCAGGAGACAGGACCACTAAAAAGACAGGAAAAGGAAACTAGGGCACAATTCTGGTCCTGGGAGTTAGAGACTCATTCAGAGTCTGGATCTGCCAACTACCAGCAGTGCAAACAATTTTTTTGTGCAATTAGTATGTGTTTTATAATTTAAAAAATTAATTGCCAAAAGCATTCCTTATTTCATAGAGTTTTGAAGATCAGATGAGAACACTGATCAAAGTCCACAACACAGAGCTTTTTACTGGGAAACTCAACTTAGTATGCATGCATGCTCAGTCGATAAGTCGTGTCCAACTCTTTGCAACCCCATGGTCTATAGCTGGCCAGACACCTCTATCCATGGGATTTTTCAGGCAAGGATATTGGAGTGGGTTGCCATTTCCTTCTTCACTCCTCTTTAAAAATTTTAAAATATTTATTTATTTATTTATTTTGGGCTACTCTGAGTCTTCATTGCTTTGAGAGGGTTTTCTCTAGTTGTGGCAAATGGGAGCTACTCTCTAGTTGTGGTACATGAGCTTTTCACTGTGCTGGCCTCTCTTGTTGCAGAGCACGGGCTCTAGGGCACACGGGATTCAGTAATTTTGGCACACTGCCTTAGTTGCTCTATGGAATGTGGGATCTTCCCAGATCAGAAATTGAACCCATGTCCCCTGCATTGGCAGACGGATTCTTAACCATTAGACCATCAGGGAAGTCCTCCTCTTTTTCTTTCCTTCCTTCCACCTTCTTTCCCCCTTTCTTCCTTTTGGCGTTTTGTACCACTGAAGTTCTAGTTCTAGTTTACAGTAACCTTATAGCCCACAGTCACAGAGACAGTAAGAACATCATTCTCCCAGAACCATGTGTCAAACTAGAGAAGGTGCTAATTGACATTTCTCAGATCAATTGGTTGTCCCTGTACCAATTATTGTAACCAGTGGCATGGGGTATTTGTACTTGGCTTGCCTGCCTAGTTCACATGTTTACTTCAAACCACCTAGAAGAATGTTTTCTTATCTGGAAAGATGGATTCAGTTCAAGGAAGGGAGGAAGGATGCTGAACATATAATACAACAGTAACCATTTCCATCAACCCCAGTACTTGCTAGACTAGGGCCCCTTTACTTGCATAAGCTTTTTGAAAATCTGCAAAAGTAAGCTACTTAATTAATTTATGGCTGTTCTGGGTCTTCATTGCCACATGGAGGCTTTCTCTAGTTGTGATGTGTGGGGGCTACTCCTTGTTGGGGTGCATGGACTTCTTTCTTTTCAATTTATTTGTTTTTTATTGAAGCATAATTGCTTTACAGAATTTTGTTGTTTTCTGTCAAACTTCAACATGTCCCCTTTGGACATCTCTCCCATCTCCCTCCCCATCCCACCCCTCTAGGTTGATTTGCATTTTTCTCGTAATGAGTGATGTTGAGCATCTTTTCACATGTTTGTTAGCCGTCTGTATGTCTTCTTTGGAGAAATGTCTGCTTAGGTCTTTTTCCCACTTTTTGATTGGGTTGTTTTGTTTTTCTGATATTGAGTTGTATGAGCTGCTTGTATATTTTGGAAATTAATCCTTTGTCAGTTGTTTCATTTGCTATTATTTTCTCCCATTCTGAGGGTTGTCTTTTCATCTTGCTTGTAGTTTCCTTTGCTGTGCAAAAGCCTTTAAGTTTAATCAGGTCCCACTTGTTTACTTTTGTTATTATTCCCATTACTCTAGGAGGTGGGTCATAAAGGATCTTGTTTTGATTTATGTCATCAAGTATTCTGCCTATGTTTTCCTCTAAGAGTTTTATAGTTTCTGGTCTTACATTTAGGTCTCTAATCCATTTTGAGTTTATCTTTGTGTATGGTGTTAGGAAATGTAGGAAATGGTGTTAGGAAATGGAAATGTTTTAATTTCATTCTTTTACATGTAGCTTTCCAGTTTTCCCAGTACCATTTATTGAAGAGGCAGTCTTTGCCCCGTTGTATATTCTTGCCTCCTTTGTAAAAAAATAAGGTATCCATAAGTGCATGGGTTTATTTCTGAGCTTTCAATCTTGTCCCATTGGTCTATATTTCTGTTTTTGTGCCAGTACCATACTGTCTTGATGACTATAGCTTTGTAGTATAATCTGAAGTCAGGAGGTTGATTCCTCCAGCTCTATTCTTCTTTCTCAAGACTGCTTTGGCTATTCAGGGTCTTTTCTGTTTCCATATGAACTGTGAAATTTTTTGTTCTAGTTCTGTGAAAAATGCCATTGGTAATTTGATAGGATTGCATTGAATCTGTAGATTGCATTTGGTAGTATAGTCATTTTCACAATATTGATTCTTCCTACCCAGGAACATGGAATATCTCTCCATCTGTTTATGTCATCTTTGATTTCTTTCATTAGTGTCTTAAAATTTTCTGTGTACAGTTCTTTTGTCTCCTCAGGTAAGTTTATTCCTAGATATTTAAATCTTTTTGTTGCAACGGTGAATGGGATTGATTCCTTAATTGCTTTTTCTGATTTTTCATTGTTAGTATATAGAAATCAAGTGATTCCTGTGTATTGATTTTGTATCCTGCAATTTTGCTAAATTCACTGATTAGCTCTAGTAATTTTCTGATACAATCTTATAGGGTTTTCTATGTACAGTATCATGTTATCTGCAAATAGTGAGAACTTTACTTCTTTTCCTATCTGGATTCCTTTTATTTCTTTTTCTTCTTTGATTGCTGTAGCTAGGACTTCCAAAACTATGTTGAATAATAGTGGCTAAAGTGGACATCCTCGTCTTGTTCCTGGTCTTAGAGGGAATGCTTTCAGTTTTTCACCTTTGAGAATAATGTTTGCTGTAGTCTTATCATATATGGTTTTTACTATGTTGAGGTAGGTTCCTTCTATGCCCATTTTTGAAGAGTTTTAATCATGAGTGATGAATTTTGTCAAAGGCTTTTTCTGTATCTATTGAGATTTTCATATGGTTTTTATTTTTCAGTTTGTTAGTATGGTGTATCACATTGATTGACTTGCATATTTTGAAGAATCCTTGCATCCCTGGAATAAACCCAACTTGATCATGGTGTATGAGCTTTTTGATGTGTTGCTGAATTCTGTTTGCTAAAATTTTGTTGAGGATTTTTGCATCTATGTCCATCAGTGATATTGGCCTGCAGTTTTCTTTTTTTGTGTGTTGTCTTTGGCTTTGGTATCGGGGTGATGGTGGCCTTGTAGAATGAGTTTGGAAGTGTTCCTTCCTCTGCAATTTTTGGAAAGAGTTTTAAAAGGATAGGCATTAGCTCTTCTCTATTTGATAGAATTCTCTTATGAAGCCATCTGGTCCTGGGCTTTTTTGGGGGAGGGGGCAAGATTTTTTGATCACAGCTTCAATTTCAGTGCTTATAATTGGATTTTTCATAATTTCTATTTCTTCCTGGTTCAGTCTTGGAAGATTGAATTTTTCTAAGAATCTGTCCATTTTTTCCAGGTTATCCATTTTATCGCCATATAGTTGTTCATAATAGTCTCTTATAATCCTTTGTATTTCTGCATTGTCTGTTGTAACCTCTTCTTTTTCATTTCTAATTTTATTGATTTGATTCTCCTCTCTCTCTTTTTTTTTTGACAAGTCTGGCTAAAGTTTTGTCAATCTTGTTTATCTTCTCAAAGAACCAGCTTTTAGTTTTTTTTTTTAATTTTTACTATTATTTCTTTCATTTCTCTTTCATTTATTTCTGCTTGTATCTTTATGATTTCTTTCCTTATACTATTTTTTTTTGTTCTTCTTTTTCCAGTTGTTAAGTTGTCTATTCAATGTTTTTCTTGTTTCTTGAGGTAGGATTGTATTGCTATCAACTTCCTTCTTAGAACTGCTTTTGCTGTATCCCATAGGTTTTGAATTGTAGTGTTTTCATTGTCATTTGTTTCTAGAAATTTTTTTATTTCCCTTTTGATTTCTTCAGTAACCTATTGGTTATTTAGAAATGTGTTGTTTAATCTCAATGTGTTTGTGTTTCTTACAGCTTTTTTCTTGTAATTGATATCTAGTCTCATAGTGTTGTGGTTGGAGAAGATGCTTGATATGATTTCAATTTTCTTAAATTTACTGAGGTTTGATTTGTGACCCAAGATGTGGTCTATCCTGGAGAATGTTCCATGTGCACTTGAGAAGAAGGTGTATTCTTCTGCATTTGGATGGAATGTCCTGAAGATATCAATGAGATCCATCTCATCTAATGTATCATTTAAGACTTGTGTTTCCTTATTAATTTTCTGCTTTGATGATCTGTCTGTTGGTGTGAGTGGGGTGTTGAAGTCTCCTACTGTTATTGTGTTACTGTCAATTTCTCCTTTTATGTCTGTTAGTGTTTGTCTTATGTATTGAGGTGCTCCTATGTTGGTGCATAGATATTTACAATTGTTATGTCTTCCTCTTGGATGATCCCTTGATCATTATGTAGTGGCCTTCCTTATCTCTTATAATCTTCTTTATTTTAAGGTCTATTTTGTCTGATATGAGGATTGCTACTCCAGATTTTTTTTGCTTCCCATTTGCATGGAATATATTTTTCCATCCTCTCACTTTCAGTCTACATGTGTTTTTAGGTCTGATGTGGGTTTCTTGTAGACAGCATGTATATGGGTCTTGTTTTTGTATCCATTCAGCCACTCTGTGTCTTTTGGTTGGAGCATTTAATCCATTTACATTTAAAGTAATTATTGATATATATGTTCCTATTGCCATTTTCTTAATTTTTTGGGGTTGATTTTGTGGATCTTTTTTCTTCTCTTGTATTTCTTGACTATATAAGTTCCTTTAACATTTGTTGTAAAGCTGGCTTAGTGGTACTGAATTCTCTTACCTTTCGCTTGTCTGAAAAGCTTTTTATTTCTTCATCAATTTTGAATGAGATCCTTTCCAGATACCTTGGTTATAGATTTTTCCCTTTCAGTACTTTAAATATATCCTGCCATTCCCTTCTGGCCTGCAGAGTTTCTGCTGAAAGATCAGCTGTTAAGTGTATGGGGTTTCCCTTGTATGTTACCTGTTGCTTCTCCCTTGCTGCTTTTAATATTCTTTCTTTATGTCTAGTCTGTTAGTTTGATTAGTATATGTCTTGGCATATTTCTCCTTGGGTTTATCCGGTATAGGACTCTTTGTGCCTCTTGGACTTGATTGACTATTTCTTTTTCCATGTTTGGGAAATTTTCAACTATAATCTCCTCAAAAATTTTCTCATACCCTTTCTTTTTCTCTTCTTCTTCTGGGACCCCTATAATTCAAATGTGGTGCATTTGATATTGTCCCAGAGGTCTCTGAGACTATCCTCAGTTTTTTGCATTCTTTTTACTTTATTCTGCTCTTCAGAAGTTATTTCTGCCATTTTTTCTTCCAGCTCACTGATTAGTTCTTCTGCTTTAGATTTCTGGTGTTGATTTCTTCCAGAGTATTTTTAATTTCAGTAATTGTGTTGTTTGCCTCTGTATGTTTATCCTTTAATCCTTCTAGGTCTTTGTTAATTGATTCTTGCATGTTCTCCATTTTGTTTTCAAGGTTTTTCATCATCTTTGCTATCATTAATCTGAATTCTTTTTCAGGTAGTTTACCTATTCCTTCTTCATTTATTTGGACTTCTGTGTTTCTAGTTTATTTGTTCATTTGTGCAGTATTTCTCTGCCTTAAAAAAAAATACTTATTGTGTTTGAGGTTTCCTTTTCCCAGGTTTCAAGGAAAGTTGAATTCTTTCCTTTAAGAAGGTTGAATTCTTTCTTCCTCTTGGTTTCTACCCTCCTAAGGTTGGTCCAGTGATTTGTGTAAGCTTCATATAGGGTGAGATTTGTGCTGAGTTTTTGTTTGTTTTTCCTCTGATGGACAAGGCTGAGTGAGGTGGTAATCCTGTCTGCTGATGATTTGGTTTGTATTTTTGTTTTGTTTGTTGTTTAGATGAGGCATCCTGCACAGGTGCTATGGTGGTTGGGTGATGCTGGGTCTTGTATTCAGGTGGTTTCATGTGTGTGAGTTCTCACTATTTGATACTCCCTAGGGTTAGTTGGTGGCTCAGCGTCTGCCTGCAATGTGGGAGACCCAGGTTCGATTCCTGGGTCAGGAAGATCCCCTGGAGAAGGAAATGGCAATCCACTCCAGCACTCTTGCCTGGAAAATCCCATGGACGGAGGAGCCTGATGGCTACAGTCCATGGGGTTGCAAAGAGCTGGTCACGACTGAGCGACTTCACTTCACTTCAGGGTTAGTTCTCTGGTAGTCTAGGGTCTTGGAGTCAGTACTCCCACTCCAAAGGTTCAGGGCTCGATCTCTCTCTTCCTATCCAAGCAGTAAATGCAGTCAACTCTGCCCTCAAAATACACCTGGAATCCAGCCCCTTCTGGTCTAAGCCACCATCACCTCTAGGCTAGATTACTGCAACAGCTTCTGCTGTTGGCCCCTTCAATCCATCCTCAATGTGGCAGCTCTGAGATCCTCAGAAAATAGGGCTTGAATGCCTGGAGGCTGTAGCCAAGCCAAAGCCAAACATTCTCCGAATCCTAGTTCTTTATCCACTTTTCATGGACTTATTGTGGTGGCTTCTCTTGATGCAGAGCCTCCGCTTGTTGTGGAGCATGGGCTCTAGGCATGCAGGCTCAGTAGATACAACTTGCCAGCCTTAGAGTACATTGGCTTCAGTAGCTGTGGTGCACAGGCTTGGTTGCCCTGTGGCATGTGGGATCTTCCCACACCAGGGATTGAAACCATGTCCCCTGCATTGGCAGGTGGATACTTAACTATTTGGACCACCATGGAAGCCCAATAGTAAAATATTTTAAGTGCATTTCATTAAGACTCATGTCTGTGTCTGCTCTGACTTGCCCTCTCCATTGCATTTCCTTCAAGTGTACTTCTACTGCCTACTGTAACAACTCACAGCTGATGCGCCATGATAGTGCAGAGCCAGGACTAAATCAGTATTTGAAATGTGCCCTTTAGTACCTGGCACCAGAATTATATGGGTACTGAATGAGAAACCAAGTTTGAAATGTGCACTGATAAAAGCTCTTCTATAGAGGAGTCTTCCAAATCTTATAACTTACATATGAAAGCAACTTAATAGAAGTCTTCCAACTTAAGACAAACAGCTTTCAAAATTTACTGAACATGCCAATAAAAAATGACGATGCTTAAAAAAACAATTAATTAAGAAATAAGTTTTAATCAACCATCCTGGAAGAAATACTAAATTAATTCCTAGTCTTTCTGTAGAAAATTATACAAAATTGTCTTCATACAAAGAAACAACCAAAGAGTTTGAGGTGAAATGCGTAGAGAAATAAATATACATTTTTTTTCTGAATTTTGTGGTTTGTGGCATTTGTCAGTTTTTAAGAATTTGTAATTAGAGATACCAAAAGAACATTTCATGCAAATATGGGCTCAATAAAGGACAGAAATGGTATGGACCTAACCAAAGCAGAAGATATTAAGAAGTGGTGGCAGGAATACACAGAAGAACTGTACAAAAGGATCTTCACAACCCAGATAATAATGAAGGTGTGATCACCCACACTCAACTAGAGCCAGACATCCTAGAATGTGAAGTCAGGTGGCCCTTAGGAAGCATCACTACGAACAAAGCTAGTGGAGGTGATGGAATTCCAGTTGAGCTATTTCAAATCCTAAAAGATGATGCTGCAAAAGTGCTGCACTCAGCATGTTAGCAAATTTGGAGAACTCAGCAGTGGCCACAGGACTGGAAAAGGTCAGTTTTCATTCCATTCCCAAAGAAAGGTAATGCCAAAGAATGTTCAAACTACCCCACAATTGCACTCATCTCACACACTAGTAAAGTAATGCTCAAAATTCTTCAAGCCAGGCTTCAGCAATATGTGAACCGTGAACTTCCAGATGTTCAAGCTGGTTTTAGAAAAGGCAGAAGAACCAGAGATCAAATTGCCAGCATCCACTGGATCATCAAGAAAACAAGAGAGTTCCAGAAAAAACATCTATTTCTGCTTTATTGACTATGCCAAAGCCTTTGACTGTGTGGATCACAATAAACTGTGGAAAATTCTGAAAGAGATGGGAATACCAGACCACCTGACCTGCCTCTTGAGAAACCTGTATACAGGTCAGGAAGCAACAGTTAGAACTGAACATGGAACAACAGACTGGTTCCAAATAGGAAAAGGAGTATGTCAAGGCTGTATATTGTCACCCTGCTTATTTAACTTCTATGCAGAGTACATCATGAGAAACTCTGGGCTGGAAGAAGCACAAGCTGGAAACAAGATTGCCGGGAGAAATATCAATAACCTCAGCTATGCAGATGACACCACCCTTATGGCAGAAAGTGAAGAAGAACTAAAGAGCCTCTTGATGAAAGTGAAAGAGAAGAGTGAAAAAGTTGGCTTAAAGCTCAACATTCAGAAAACTAAGATCATGGCATCTGGTCCCGTCACTTCATGGGAAATAGATGGGAAACGGTGGAAACAGTGTCAAACTTTATTTTGGGGGGCTCCAAAATCACTGCAGATGGTGATTGCAGCCATGAGATTAAAAGACGCTTGCTCCTTGGAAGGAAAGTTGTGACCAACCTAGACAGCATATTCGAAAGCAGAGACATTACTTTGCCAACAAAGGTCCGTCTAGTCAAGGGTATGGTTTTTCCAGTAGTCATGTATGGATGTGAGAGTTGGACTGTAAAGAAAGCTGAGCACCGAAGAATTGATGCTTTTGAAGTGTGGTGTTGGAGAAGATTCTTGAGAGTCCCTTGGACTGCAAGAAGAACCAACCAGTCCATCCTAAAGGAGATCAGTCCTGGATGTTCATTGGAAGGACTGATGTTGAAGCTGAAATATCAACACTTTGGCCACCTCATGCAAAGAGCTGACTCATTGGAAAAGACCGTGATGCTGGGAAAGATTGAGGGCAGGAGGAGAAGGGGACGACAGAGGATGAGATGGTTGGATGGCATCATCGAAACAATGGACATGGTTTTGGGTGGACTCCAGGAGATGGTGATGGACAGGGAAGCCTGGCGTGCTGCGGTTCATGGGGTCGCAAAGAGTCGGACATGACTGAGCGACTGAACTGAACTGAACTGAAAAATTTGTAAATTGTTGTGATTTCTCTACTCATTCTTAGTACATACTTGCCTTTTGCTTTGGAGATGGTAATGCAACATAACATTTATTGAGTGCGTTTCTCTGCCATACACTGATATTTGCTTTGGTTCAGAATTTATTTTTTAATTTACATATACGGTTTTTTAAAAGATTTTTTTTGATGTGGACCATTTTTAAAGTCTTTACTGAATTTGTTACAATATTACTTCTGTTTTATGTTTTAGTTTTTTGGCCATGAGGCATGTGGGATCTTAGCTCCCCGATCAAACCTGCATCCCCTGAATTGCGAGGCACATTCCTAACCACTGGATCTCCAGGGAATTCCCTACATATGCTTTTTTGCTGCATAGTTCTGTGAGTTTGACACATACATAGATATTTACTTTTGCATCTGCCTCTGTTTTTGTAGTTTTGTATTTTTTTAAGAGGACATTCCTTCCTCCCCGAATTATATAAACTTCCAGCCCCACAAAATTTGAATTTCTTATACCCAAATTCCTTGTTTGTTATCTAGCTTTCCTGTTAGACTCTATGCTTGCGCATTGTCTGTTTTTCTCATGGCCCTTAAGCCAGCATCTATGATAGTGCCTGGCACATAGAAGAAGGTGTTCAACGTGTGTATTAGGGAAATTGTGGGAATAGCAGTTCTGCAAACCCCTCAGTCCTGGGACACATGCAGTCCCTGTTGTGAGGAGTTTGACATTGCTTGGGCAGCTGTAACTTCTGTTCCCAGAAATATCTACTGATGTTTCTATGGTTCCCTAGGTTGCTGTAGTTTCTTATTCTCTTCTTCTATTTTTCTACCAGTAGGGTTCAATATTCACACATCACAGCTATTTTTTCCAGCCTTAGTTTGCAAGATTGGAATTATACCTTGGCCCTTCTTCCTGAGTTTCTGCAAATGCCAGAAGATAGTGAAGGACAAGGAAGCCTGGCATGTTTCAGTTCATGGGGTCTCAAAGAGTCGGGCACAGTGTAGCAACTGAACAACAAAGGGTTCAATATCCACATATTAGGGCTATTTTCTCCAGCCTTAGTTTGCAATATTGGAATCACACCTTGGTCCTTCTTCCTGAATTTGTGCTCAGGCCATTTAGGGTTCCAGTTTCCTGTTTCTAATACATGTTCTCTGTGGAGGTCCAGACTTCAGAAACTTTTTTGGACTTACCATTTCTTGGAACCACATTCTGGACAGAGGGCTCAAGCTGCATGAAGAGATCTAGGTAGGGATGATTAATTCTTTGAACAAATTTTTCTTGTACACTATGTGTCAGGTAGTGTGCTTAGGTGGACAAAACAAAAATTATCCTTGACTCCACAGATCTTTCAATCTAAACTAGGCTGGCTGAGAAAAGAGAGAGACAGGAAACAAGTAACTAAATTGATAAATGAATCAATTAAAAGTTATGCGAAGTGCTCTAAGACAACAAGCAGAACTTCCCTGGTGGTCCAGTGGTTAAGAATCCACTTACCAATGCAGGGGACATAGGTTCGATCCCGGGTCCAGGAAGATCTGCAGGCGACTAAGCTCATGTACCACAATCATTGACCCCATGCTCTAGCTATCCCTTGAGCCACGGCTCCTGAAGTCTGAGTGCTCTAGAGACTGTGCTCTGCAGCAAGAGAAACCATCACAGTGAGAAGCACTAGCAGTGCAACTGGAGGGTAGCCCTCACTCACCGCAACTAGCAAAAACCTGCACGCAGCAACCAAGATGCAGCACAGCCCCGTCCAAAAAAAAAAAAAAAAAAATCACGATAACCATGGGACTGACACAAAGAATAATTGAGAAAAAAGGGCGGGGGCCAAAGACAGTGACTCTGAACAGGAGACTGGACCCGAGACCCAAGGGCTGAGAAGATGTCAGCCATGAGGCCAGTGGAGAAACCACATTCTGGACAGAGGGAGCAAGCTGCACGAAGAGATCTAGGTAGGAAAAGACCTCGTGGATCTCAGGAGCTGATTAAGGCCAGTTTGGGGAGAGAACAGTGCTGGGAGAGGAGATGAGGTTGCAGGTAGGGGCTAGAAGGTGCAGGGCATTTAGACCTTGATAAAGACTTTCACGGCAAGACTTAAGGGCTTAAGCAGGGAAGAGACTTGATAAGATTTATGTTTTGAGAAGATCCTTCCTCCTGCTTAGGAGAGAATGTTGTTTAGTGTCTAAGTCATGTCCAACTCCTTTGCGACCCCATAGACTGTAGCCTGCTAGGCTCCTTTGACCATGGGATTTCCCAGGCAAGAATACTGGAGTGAGAGGTACCATTTCCTAGGGGATCTTCCCAACCCAGGAATTGAACCTGTGTCTCCTGCATTAGCAGGCCACCTTTACCACTGAGCCACCTTTAGGAGAGAATAGGGCTGCCCCAACGCACCACCCAGGAGATATCCTTTATATGCACTGCGTTGTGAATGGTACCCCTTGGGCTTGGATCCTGGCAATAGCCCTTCTAGAAAGGCAGAAGTGGGAGGGGAAGACCATTTCAGACAGAGGGTTTCCCCCCCGGGGTGCATGTTACACACCCCTGTGGCAGGAGGTGGGGGGATCTCTAAAGAACACTGATGCCCAGCTGCTTCTCTGCCCCCAGGCTATTTAAACAGAACCTGTGGGATGAGGTAGCATCAGTGTGCAGCGAGTGTTGAGAACCACTGCTTTGGGAGGTTGTGGCAGCCCAGGCAGGAGATGATGACCATCTGGACCAGAACAGTGGTGATAAAGATTAGAATTTGAGATGCGTTTTTGATTAGGATAGACAGGCTCAGCTAAATGTGGGGAGGTTGTGGATGAGAAGAAATGAGGATTACTCCCAGGTTTCTGGCTTGGGCGACTGTTAGCAATAGTTGTCTAACTCTAGCATGGTTCAGAAACACCTGGAAAGCTTGTTAAAATGCAGATTGCTGAACCCTGCCTTCAGAGTTTCTGATGCTGGTGGGGTTTGCCGTTGTTTTTCAGTCGCCACGGTGTGTCCACCTCTTTGTGACCTCATGGACTACAGTACGTCAGGCTTCCCTGTCCTTTAACTATCTGCTGAAGTTTGCTCAAATTCATGTCCATTGAGTTGGTGATGCCATCCAACCATCTCATCCTCTGTCCCCTGCTTCTCCTCCTGCCCTCAATCTTTCCCAGCATCAGAGTCTTTTCCAATAAGTCAGTTCTTCACATCAGGTGGCCAAAGTATTGGAGCGTCAGCTTTAGCATCAGGGCTGATTTCCTTTAGGATTGACTGTTTTGACCTCCTGCTAGTCTGAGGGACTCTCAAGAATCTTCTCCAGGACCACAGTTTGAAAGCATCAATTCTTTAGCACTTAACCCTCTTTATGGTCCAGCTCTCACATCTGTACATGACTACTGGATGAGGTTTGACAATTTGCCTTTTGAATAGGTTCCCAGATGATATTGTCAATCCAGGGGCCACATTTTAGTCCAAGAAGAGAGCTTTTAAAATGCCCGATTAGCACCTGTGTATCAGCCACCAGGCAGAAGTGCCAAGGACAGCTGCAACAGTGCCACCTCCTCACCATTCCACCTGCCCGCCTCCAGCCCAGCTGGCTCTGGAGAGGCATGACGCTGGGACTGTGACGGCATTTCTGTGAAGCCTCTCCCTCTCTCCCCATCGCTTGCCTTGAAGTCTCTGCTCTTTGTCAGATTTGAAGACTCATGTGGTTTTTTTGGGGGGGAGCTATTCTTGTTTTCTCGTCATTCCATTGTGATACTAAGAAACTAAGACACTCAATGAAATAATAAAATTTTTATGTTGTTATACATAAAAAATGCCTTATCAGGCCACATACCAATGATTTAAATTAGGATCCAGACATCAGTATTTTGGAATCACTCGGGAGCTGGCTTAATACATTTAAGTCTGGCAGGCCCCAGATTGTGAGTTAATTGGTTTGGGGTAGGACTTGGAAACCAATATATTTTAAAAAACTCCCTCAGGATTCTTCTAATCACATGTCACCCAGTTTGGGAGCCAGAGGACCAGGTAGGCAGTGATGTCATGTGCTGATATAGTACAGATATTCTCTCTAACTTTCCACCATGATTTCAGAAGTCATCCACTTCAGGGGAGATAGCCATCACTGCCCTTGACAAATGAAGTTCTCAAAATATCTGGACCAAAAGACAGAGCTCCTTCCTTTTGCTTTGTTGCTATAAACACACAATGTACAATTCCCAGGGAATCAGTTGTTAACTCAGCCCCTATGAGAATACAATAGAATGTGTTGTTATTTAGAAATAGCTGTGCCCCATTGCTCTGGGCCTAGCACAGTGCTTGAGTCACAATAAGCATTAAATATATATTTATTGGTCAAATGAACTATATTATGAAAATGAAAACTTTATGAAAAATGAGAGAAGCTGAGGAGATTTGGAACTTTAAATATTAGCACTCACCCATGAGTTCCTTAAATCTCAATGCTGGTTGTGAAACTGAGGATTTAAATTTTTTATTTTTTTATTTTTGGGCTTTGCGGCATGTGGGATCTTAATTTTCTAACTAGGAACCAAACCAGTCTTAACCACTGGACTGCCAGGGAAGTTCTGAAACTGAGGACTTTGATGTGGGTCCAGTTGTAACACGCTCAAGGGAAGTCAGCATCCACATAGCAGCTTCCAGGCCAGGAGGAAACAGACATGTTTGCAATGCCCTTGAGAAGTTGCAGGAGCTGTCTTGCCAGAAAGAACACATCTAGGAGGCGCCTCCAGTGTAAGAGGCCAGGTGCTGCATGTGTTCTCCATCAAGGCATTCATACGGTGTAGCTAATGATTCACAAGCACCATCCAGGTTATGCAAGAAATGTCACTCCTCTTTATTTTCTTAAATTCCTTGCTGAACCAGCAATCTGCTTAGCTGGTGGGAAGCTCTATGTTATCTTTACTGAGAGTCACTTTACTCTTCTGACTTTCCCTGAAGGCAAAAAATTAGGTGGAGTAAGGTGGCTCAGTGGTAAATAATCCACCTGCCCATGCAGGAGACATGGGTTTGATCCCTGGGTCAGGAAGATCCCCTGGAGAAGGAAATGGCAACCCATCCCAGTATTCTTGCCTGGGAAATCCCGTGGACAGAGGAGCCTTGTGGGCTATAGTACATGGGATGGCAGAGTTGGACATGACTTAGTGACTAAACACCAATAGCAAATGTGTTTGGGGAGGTTCTTTCTAATCTTAGTCAATACTCTTCATCTGTAATAATAAGCTCAAATGGCACCTTGAAATTGGGACATTCAGCCTCCAGTTTGTGCCTTCACATGAAAATCTTCATTGGGGTTGAAAGTCTGTTGTTGTTGTTGTTCAGGCGCTAATTCATGTCTGACTCTTTGCAAACCCACGGACTGCAGCACACCAGGCTTCCTTGTCCTTCATTGTCTCCCAAAGTTTGCTCAGATTCATGTCCACTGAGTCGGTGATACTATCCAACCATCCTATCCTCTGCCACCCTCTTCTCCTTTTGCCTTCAGTCTCTCCCACCATCTAGGTCTTTTCCAATGAGTTGGCTGTTCACCTCAGGTGGCCAAAGAGCTTGTTAATCCCTGAAAGATGAAAGTCTGGGGGTGTTCAAAGCCCAGCCCCTCTGATGTACCACACGAAGTTCTACCAAGTCTTTCAGGCTCTATGGGGATGTAGATTGGTAATCCCACTGCTGAGGATCCTGTCTCTTTCTTGTGCTGGAATCACTCTCCTTCAGCGCTTCCTCTTATTCATCATCCTCCCATCCTCCTCCAGAATGGCCAACATCATCTTCTCCGTGATTTGAGGCTTTCACAAAGGCCAGAGAGAGATGTTGTCTTTCAGGAGCTTTGACTTTCTGCTCTGAAAACACTTTGAAGAAAAAAATAACAAAAGCCTGGCTGCCTTCTTAGACTAAGAGAGGAAGAAGTTCACATTCCAAAGCACAAAACACACTTTTGTCCTTGCAATTCAACACATTAACATCTCAATAAATTATCTTGCCACAATGGTAATTCGGAATAGTATGTATCACCTGGCATCAAACCATTCTAGATGTCAATGTGGTGAAATTCTCCAGGGTTTCTGAGGCTATGTGCACGAGGGTGGGGGGCTGAGGGGGCATTGCCCCCGCGTCTCCTTGACTGTGTCAGTGAGGAGATCTCTGCTGACTTGGGAAACTTCTTGCAAACACAGTGGTCACAAGCCTTCACAGGTAAATGTCTGCACAGCTCTGTGGAATGTTCTGGAACCTTTCTTTTAGCATTAGATGGGCATTTCATCAGAACATCACTTACTAGTCTGAGGTGTTCCTATTTGAAGGCACTGTAATCTAATTCTCTCTGCCAAATAGGCCAGATTACCCTAATGAATCTCTCTAAAGGGAAGATTTATCCTAATTTGAGTGTTATCAGTAAATCTGGCCCAAATAAACATTTCCTGGGTGTCTACTGGGTGTCAGCTGCCAGGGACCCAAGAAGAGTCAGACGTTCAAGGAACTCAGTTTAAGGGGGAAATAGCAACTTAATTTTTAAAATATGAGCTGATAAAATATGGATAAAAGG
The DNA here is from genome assembly GCF_016772045.2 of Ovis aries. Taxonomy (NCBI): domain Eukaryota; kingdom Metazoa; phylum Chordata; class Mammalia; order Artiodactyla; family Bovidae; genus Ovis; species Ovis aries. The sequence continues at coordinate 23,449,004 of NC_056077.1, forward strand.
CTCTGGGAGCATAGTGGAAGAGCCAATAGAAAATTCATAGAAGAAATGACCTTTGAGCTGGGTTGTGAAGGACACAGGAATATTTTTCAGGTAGGGATGAGAGAGAGAGGGCATTCCAGGAAGAAGGACAGCCAGAACAAAGAGACCACAGCAGAGCTTTGCATACACATGTGGTGGGGGGTGTGTGCCTTTGTGTGCACCTGGATGAGCACTGGGAAATGAGAAGGAGCTGGTTGGAGCTGGTTTTGAGGAGGAGAGCAGGAAGTCTAAGAAATTTCCCTAAATTGAACCTAGTTTTAGGACTGATATGTAAATCTTCTGTGTAGCTTCTCCAATAATGCCATCAGTTGGACTATGACTACTATGCTGCTGTTAATACTGGCACAGAGCTAGCGCTTGTTGCTGTCTTACTTGGTCTGGAGTTAAACACAGTTTGCTTGCATGCTTAGTTCTCAGTTGTGTCTGACTCTTTGTGACACTGTGGACTATAGCCCACCGGGCCCCTCTGCCATGGGATTTCCCAGGCAAGAATACTGGAGTGTGTTGCCATTTCCTTCTCCAGAGGATCTTCCCAACTCAGGGATTGAACCGTGTCTCCTGAGGCTCCTGATTTGGCAGATGGATTCTTTACCACTGAGCCACCTGGGAAGCCAAAGGCATTTTAGGGATTGTCTTACGTGATTCTCTCATCTCTGTGAGTAGTCCTTCTATGATCCTAGTTTTACAAATGTTGTTCTCCATATTCTCACATGTTGCTTTCTGTTCTGCTAATATTTCTGGCACCTAAGAAGCTCACATGTTTCCATGTGACTAACTTATTCCTTCAGTCATATGGTTTTCATTTTAAAATTATTTTAGGAGATCAAAAGGTCTGCTTCCAGGCAAAATGAAGTAGCGTGGGGTGGTGTCCCTGTAAGTCTGTTGCTATACCAGTGGATGTTATGACCCCTTTGTTTTGATTTTAAGAGACTTGCTCCTGCGCTTTTGACCTGAGAGCATTTTGAATCCAAGACTTTTAATTAGCATTATATCAACTCAGATGGACTTTTCATCCAGGAAGTGTTTTCTGGAGTAAATTCTATTAAGCCAATTTAATCCCTTATCAATTTTCTCCACAGCACAAGTTAAACCATTTCCAGAAATGTTAACTCTCACTGAACTTATTTCCATTTGGATCAATTCTTCTCCATTTAAAATTTGAAACAAAATTTGATGTATTGATTAGGTATTATCCATAGCAAATTTTACAGATTCTGGCTTATATTTTGTGTAATAGTCCTTAATTCTATTAAGTCCATTTTCCCCCTAGCTCACAATTTGCAGATCTAAATTTTTTAAAAAATAAAGTTTGATTCCTCTGTCAATTTTTAGTCAGTAACAGATTGTGCTGGGTGCAGTATTAGCTAGTATCAATTTTATTTAGCATTGATTATCTATACCAGTAATTTAAAAATCAACCCATCACAAACTGAATTAAAATAATGAAACTGTGAAAAATGTTCTGTGCACATGTGTGTAAAAGAAAAAAGATTAAAGAGAGAGAGAAGGAAGGAGAGGAATAGAGGAGGAGGAGGAGGAGGAGGAGGAAAGAGACAGAGACAGAAATAGAGATACATAGAAACTTAGAGAGACTTAGATGGGAGTGAGCCCTAGTGAATCAGAGAGAGAGAGAGATAAACAGGGATTGAGAAAGAGATTGGTTGAGAGAGAGGAATATTGTTTGCCATGCTTTCCTATCTTTGTCAGAGTTGAAATGAGCAGTTGGTCGAAAAGTCAGGATATGAGAGCAGTGTTTGCCATGGATCAGTGATGGAGGTAAGTTTGTCCTGAGCAAAGGCAGGAGCTGAGGTCCTCGTTTGTCTTAGGGGGGCGCCTGGAGGATAAATCTGAAGACAGCAGCAGTATCCAGAGAGCAGCATGCGAGGCACTGATTGGCAGCATGGCTGTCCAGAGTCACCCGAAATAGAGATTCCTAGGAGTGGAGGAGGCCCAGTGGTAAGGAGGCTGCCTGCCAATACAGGAGGTGCAAGAGACACAGGCTCGATCCCTGTCAGGAAGACCCTTTGGAGGAGGAAATGGCAACCCACTCCAGTATTCTTGCTGGAAAATCCCATGGATAGAGGAGCCTGGCAGGCTATTATCCATGGGGTTGCGAAAGAGTTGGCCATGACTGAGCGTGCACACACACACAGATAACACCAACCTTATATCCAAAATCACTTGAAGTAACCTGCTGTTGAGGGTCTTAGACTCCTTACATCTTTAGGGTTTTCAAGATGAGAGGCCATTGGTGTGGTGACAGGCGATTGGTGTGGATGTCCTTTGTATCTTGTAAATCCAGTAGAAGAGAGGGCTCATGCCTTCTAAAACCTCATTTGCAATGACTATCCATTTCCTATTGGATGAGGCTCAACTCCTGATTGCACAGAATACGAGGTCCTTCACAACTTGGTTGGTGTCCACCTCGCAGACCTCCATGCCAGTCGACACTTCCGAATGTTTACTGTCCACAGTGCACTTTCTCTCTGTTCTCTCCTTGTCAATTTTTCCTGGAATTCCATTTTCTGATCTTCTGCCTGGAAAACTCATACATATCTTTCTGAGCCCTTCTTAAAGGAGTTCTTTCTTCTGTGAATTAGGTAGCAAGTAGAAGAGACATGAGGAGACTGTTTTGAATGTGAGGCTCAGGGGAGTGACTGTGGAAAACTGTGTGCCAGGGGCAGACAGGGAGGGGCTTAGAGGTAATCCAGGATAGGATGGAAACGAAAACAGGCAATTGGGAAGTATTGAAGACATAGGAGGGCCTAGAGGAGATTGGGCGCTTCCCAGAAGGCACTAGTGGTAAAGAACCTGCCTGCCAATTCAGGAGACCTAAGAGACACAAGTTCAATCCCTGGGTCAGGAAGATTCCCTGGAGGAGGGCATGGCAACCCACTCCAGTATTCTTGCCTGGAGAATCCCATAGACAGAGGAGCCTGGTGGGCTGCAGTCCAAGAGGTTGCAAAGAGTTGAATATGACTGAAGTGACTCAGCACACACGCACGCGTGTGGACACAGCTGTGAGGCAGTAGAAGCTAGGGCTGAGGAGAGTCAGTTGGTATACACCTCTGTCTTCTACAGCACCCCTTGGAGACCCTCACAGAGCACTGAACACATGGGGTGCTGTGTCACTGGCCTTCTGTAATCAGTGAGCTCTTCTCTCAGACCTGGGCCACAGGTGGAAGAAGTGTGCAGTGACTGAGTCTCCATTCCCATGGGAGAAACTCTCTGTAAAGAATGAATGGGCTGGGAGGCAGCCCTCTGGCCCCTCCCTGTCTCCCCACCCCCACCCAGTTCAGTCTCTTTAGGAGGCACCTGCTCATCTTCCCGGAGGACAATCTCTACTCAGATCACTAAACTACAATGCTAAAGCACCTGAAGACTACTATTTCTGATTCAAAATCCCCCCATTCTTCTCCATGGCTCCTGTTCATTTCCCTCACTGGGTAGAAACCTCGGTTTTGAAACTGGAGGTCTTTACCTGAATTTTCTCTCTCTCTCTCTTTTGGCCACAGTGCAGCATGTGGGATCTTAGTTCCTCAACCAGAGATGGAACCCATGCCCCCCGCATTGAAAGCACTGGACTGCCAGGGAAGTCCCTGAATTTTCTCTTGAACTTGAGGTCTCATCAGGTTCTTTGCCTGGGCTCTGTCTTAGGCTGGAGGTGACAATCATTTGCCACCTCCAAATGATTGTTAGGAACTAGATCAAAAGACAATTGTAAGGTGAATTCACCTAATAGGTTCATTTGGAGAAAAAAGTGTCTGTGATTCTCTCATGAACTGCTGGCATGTGACCTCGTGTGACCTCAGATAAGCAGCTTGATCTGTCCATAGCCCGAGTTTCTACATCTTCAAAATGGGGATCAAATAGCTATCCTTTAGGACTGTTGTAATAAGTAAATGTGTTATGGTACATTTAGTGTTTATTTTTTCTATTTAGATTCTAATACTGTTTCAATTGATTTTTCTGTCTGGTGTAAGGTTGGAATTTAGCTTAATTTTTTCCTGAATAAATAGACAATTGTACCAAACACCATTTATTGCCTTCATCAGTGAGAAATTCCATTTTTGCCACACACTGAATTCTGATCTGTCCATTTTGGGGCACTCAAATTGTGTTCTATTAATCCACTGGCCTATTCCTGGGTTAGTATCTTGCTGTTTTATTCTTGCAGCTTCATAATCTGTTGTGATATGTGGTCCTTTAACATTGTTCTTCTATTTCAAGATTTCTTGGCTATTCTTAGGCATATGTTTTCCCCCAGGTGAAGGTTTTTATTAAGTTACTAAGTTCCAAAAATACCGGGACTCAATTCTAACTTAATACTTACAATTCTATAGGGATTAAGGGAATTTCTTAGTTAGCTTGGGCTACTATATGAAAATAACATAGACTGGGTGGCTCAAACAACAGAAATTTATTTCTCACAGTCCTGGAGGCTGGAAGTCCAAGATCAGGGTACTGGCCTTGTCTGGTTCTGGTGAAGGACCTTTTCTTGGCTTGAAATGGGCCACTTTCTTGCTAGCTTCACGTGGTGGAGAAATACAGTTCTCATTTCTCTCTTCCTTTTTATATATGGGCATTCATTCCTTGATGAGGACACCACCTACTCCCAATTACCTCTCCAAAGCCCCTCCTCCAAATGCATCAAAACTGGGATTGACTTCAACATAAGGGACTTCCCTGGTGGTCTAGTGGTTAGGAATCCTTGCTGCCACTGCATGGGGCATGAGTTCGATCCCTAGTCAGGGTACTAAGATCCTGCATGCTGCATGGTGTGGTGGGGGAAAAAGGGGGGAAAAAAAAGACAAGACTAAAAGACAAAAAACAAGAAAGCAGAGTTCAACTTATGACTTTAGGGGTATTGCAAACATTCACTCCAAAGCAGGCAGAAATGGCACCTATTTAAAATAGTGACTTTTCCTAATTGGGAGTATTTCAATTTCCTCACTTACTTTTTTGATATTTTCTCTATATAGCTCTTTCACAGTAAAAAAAAAAAATTTTATTTATCTGTTTGGCTGCTCCTGGTCTTAGTTGCAGCATGCAGGATCTTCAGTCTCCGTTGCTGCGTGAGGGATCTTTAGTTTCGGCAGGTGAACTATAAGTTGCAGCATGCGGGATCTAGTTCCCTGACCAGAGATCAAATCTGGGCCCCCTGCATTGGGAGCTCAGAGTCTTAGCCCCTGGACCACCAGGGAAGTTCCAGTTCTTGCATATTTTTAATTAAAAGTTTTCCCAGATAACATGTATTATGAGTATTATCTCCATTTCACTTTCCTGTGAGACATGAATCACATTCATTTTGAACAGTGTTTCTGCCTGGAACCATTTCCCTTTTTGCCCACTATACTCAAATCACGTGGTTGTTGCAGGAGCCGCCATAAGGGGCAGCATGTCTCTGCTCCCTGGGAACATTTAATTAGCCCGATAGGGGATGCCCTGGCAAGGCCAGGCATGGCCTCTCTGGGATTGGCTGCATTATGCAGCCATCTGGGCTCTCCTAACATCAGGATCTCAGAGGCAAGGATCTGCTATGGAATTGGAATTGGGAAAAACTAGACTTTTTATCCTAAATACTTGAGTGACCTCCAGAAACAAAGGCTGAATCTTGCACCACGTAAGAGGCCAGCCTAGCAGAAAACTCTACTCCAGCAACAGCAGTCAAGCACACAAAACAATCAGGTGTGGAATGGAATACAGAGAGATTTTCTGTGGCAATGAAACAGGAGGGAAGGGGGCAGGGCACAACCTTTAAAAGAATAACATACCAGTGAATTGTTCCATCACTGTCGTGTCTGACTCTTTGTGACCCCATGGACTACAGCATGCCAGGGTTCCCTGTTCTTCTCTGTCTCCCAGAATTGGCTCAAACTCATGTCCATTGAGTCAGTGATGCCATCCAACTATCTCATCCTCCATTGCCCCCTTCTCCTTCTGCCCTCAATCTTTCCTAGCTTCAGGTCTTTTCCATTGAGTCCATTCTTCGCATTAGGTGGCCAAATATTGAAGTTTCAGCTTCAGCATCAGTCCTTCCAATGAATATTCAGGACTGATTTCCTTTAGAATTGCCTGGTTTGGTCTTCTTGCTGTCCTAAGGGACTCTCAAGATTCTTCTCCAGCACCACAGCTTGAAAGCATCAATTCTTCAGCACTGAGCATAGCCACTGAGGATAGGACATAAAGTGGTTAGAACCAATTATGCCCAAGATGGTGGAAGAGTCAACTTCCACTAGACCTTGAGCCTCATTATATACTTATTGTAAAACATTAATTAAATGATACACCCACAGGCACCATGACAGTTCTGAGGCTGACATAAAAGACCAAAAAGTGGGCAGTGGCTCAGTTCCTGTAAGTCTCCACCCCTTGCCCCAAATAGTTTGAATCCCACTCATTAGCCTATGAAATTACCCAGCCCATAAAAGCTAACCACTCCCTATTTCTGGGCCTCTCACCTTCTAAGACAGCCCACACTCTATGCAGTGTGTTTCTTCCAGGGCCACCCTCACCGTTCCGCTGAGATGGACCACACTCTATCGATGGAATGTGTGTCTCTCCAAATACATCCACTTCTTACCTATTAACTTTCTCTCTCACTAAATTCCTTTTACACTGAGACATTAGGAACTTGAGCTTCATAAGGAACCTGAGACCAAGTGAGTGATTCTAATTAAAAGATGGTGGGTTTGAGTCCCAGCCTGTGGGTTCAAGTCCCAGTCTGACTTTCGGCTGGATTTGAATCCTGTCTGAGTGGCGTAGTGTCAACAACACACAGGAATGTGAGATGGAGGAGGGTCTGGTGCCCGCAGCTGTGAGTTCATGTGCCGTTTAGGTGACCAGTTGGTTTGGACCACATGGCAAGGGGATAAGTAAGTAACACAGGTAAGATTAGAACTGATATGTGTTCCACTTTGGAGAATGGGTTCTTTTTTTCTATCTCTGGGTGATCCCCACAAACTGCTGTCCAGTCAGTCCCTCAAACACATCTCCCCTCTATTTCTTCCACATCTTCCTCAACTTCTTTTTTAAAATAATTTTTGTTTCTCTTTTCTTATTTATTTATTCTATTACTTTCAGCCACAGTGGGTCTTTGTTGCTACCCATGGGCTTTCTCTAGCTGTGACAAGCGGGGGCTACTCTCAGTTTCGGTGTGTGGGCTTCTCATCGCAGTGGCTTCTCTTGTTGTGAAGCACAGGCTGTAGGAATGGGGGCTCAATAGTTGTGAATTGTGGGCTCTAGAGTGTGGCCTCAGTGACTGAGGCACGTGGACTTAGTTGCTCTGAGGCATGTGGGATCTTCCTGGAGCAGGGATCGAACCTGCGTTCCCTGCATTGGCAGGTGGATTCCCAACTACTAGACCACCAGGGAAGTCTTGTTTGTCTGCTTCTCGTTCTCCACACATCCCTGCCTCCTCCGTTCATCATTCGTCCAACCTCTGCTTTTTGTCACCCTTTATTTTGGCAGTGTTGGCTGACCAGGAGTCTCCCCCTTTGCTGGAGGGTGGAGCATAGTCCATAAGACTGAGGAGAAATTACTGCTTCCTCCTTTATCTCATTCCCTTGCCAGAAGCAGATCACTCAGCATAAAAGCTTTGAACCATCTGAATGTCAGATTGTTCTCTAAATGACACGTAACACCAAAACAGGCTTTATAACCTGGAATAACAAATAAGCACATTCCCTCCCCTCTCCCACAGTGCCCCATATGAACTGATTTCTTCCATCTAAATTCAAGCAGATTGTCCAATTTTCTTGTCCTTCCTCCTGTCCACAGTGCAGCTCTGGGGAAGAGCATGCTGTCATTTTGTCTGGGCTGTTTGCTTCAGGTTGTAATTGTTGAGGCTTAGGGTGACACTTAATGGAACATCTGTAATTAATGTGTCACTCAGGTGGCACAAAGGAGAGGGAACATGAGGGGATACTTTTATTGAGATGGAAATTCAACAATTTAAATTCAACAATTTAAATTCAACAATTTAAATATCCTAAGAGTACCTACTATGCACAGATTACTGCTTAGGACTGGGGCTACAGACTTGAGCAAATGGTCCTTAGTTTAAGGGGCACAGCCTTTGCAGAGGCAGCAGTTGTCAGAGAAGGAAAATGCAATGTTGTAAGTGTGATAAGGAAAATGTTCACAAGTGCTCTGGCAATTGGTTAGAGTTAGGACAACATATCTGTAATACATATGACAGTTAAGACTGTAGAGTAAGCTGTCACAAACTGATGAACAATATTCTAATGCCAACAGAAAAATAGAAAAAAGCACGAATGGGACCATCCAAGTGGACAGTAAATATATGGCAGTCAAAATAAGGTATTAATACTATTTTACCCATGGCAGACAGGCAAAAATCTGAAATGAGGGTAAGTGCCTTGAGCTGGTGAGGATGCTGGAAGAAATATGTGTTCTCATGTATCATTGGTGAAAATGCAAATCATGAGTTATTTTGGCACCATAACCATGCCATATTTGTTTAACTTAAAAATATACATACCATTTGCTTTGTTTTAATTGGCCCTGCTTTTGGTAACCTATCCTATATAAATTTTATTTATTGAGACAATAAAATTGAAAATAGATAGCATGATCCTTCCATATCATGAAATATTAGGTAATTTAACAAAACTATGAAAAAATATGAGTTAGATGAATAACTATTGACCTGAAAGAATGTTCATTATGTATTATTAAAGAGAATTTCAAGTTACATAAAAAATATATAGAATATGATTTTGTTTTTTGCAAAAACCATGACAAAACTCTGGCTCATGTGTGTATTGTGCATTTGTAAATGTTTAAAAGAGTACAAATAAAGACTGTAAGGTTATATCCAGGATCTTACAACTTCAGTGGGAAGGAGGGAGAAAAGGAGAGAGTGTAAAGAGGCTATTTCTTTTTCATAAGGGTTTTTCCTCCCAAGAAAACTGGTTTCAGATTTTCTACTTTTGGAAAGATTAAGTAGAGATACTCTTCCCTAATCTTCCTGCTAAGTAAAACTAAAATTCCTGGACATTATATATAAAACAAGTATCAGAAGACTCTGAAAAGTGGAGAGAAAAAACCAGATTGGCTGAGGACCCAGGGAGCAACATATTGGTGAGTTCACTTGGTTTTATTTTCACCCCACATCCCAGACTTGGAGCTGAAGAAACCAGCAATCCAGAAGTTCTAGTGAGGCAGAAAAAGAAACAAAAGAAAACAAAACACACCTGAATAAAAGCCTTATCTCTCTAGCCAAAGGCTCAGGAAAAGAGAAACCCAGCAAGTGATAAGACTATTTTGATTTATAACTTTTTTTAGCCACATTGCATGCATGTGGGATCTTAGTTACTCAATCAGGGATCAAACCCACACCCCCTGCATTGAAACCACAGAGTCTTAACCACTGGACCACCAGGGAAGTTCCAAGAGATTGAACTTTAGATAATAAGTGCTCTGGTGCAGCCAAACACCACAAAACTGTGGCCCAACCACACTGGCAAAAGTTGAGTGGGGAGCCTTTGTTTGGAATTTTGTGAGACTCTAGTTAGTACCACAGCTCCCACAATGGGTAATATCAGAGAAGGATGATAAGGAAGCTGGGACTTCATCTATGCCAGCCAGTAACAAGTCCCCCATCCTCATCCTGTAGTATCAATGGAGACCATGTGGAGAGTCTGAACTTCCACTCTCATCTGACAGTAATGATGCTCCTCTTCCTGTACCCTCTGGGGTGGTGCCAGAGGAGGCCTAAATCTTTATCACTGATCAGAAGTAACAAGGCCACTCCCACCAAGGTGTCCATTGAGAGCATATGGGGAGCAGTTACTCCCACCCCTTACAGTAATGAGGAAACCTATACATGGATGTCAACCCAAAGACCAAGAGGAGAATCTGCATTTACATATCCATCTGGCAGGAATTGAGGGGCATGCCCTCTTTTGTTTCCAAAACGGTGTCAGAAAAAATCCAATCAAAATAGAAGGTTTAAAATCTGAAGTGTCATAATATGAACACGTACAGGTTTCAATTGAAAATAATGCATCAATCCAAGCACCAGGAAGATCTCAGACTGAATGAAAAATTAATAGATGCCAAAACGGAAATAATAGAGATGTTAGAGTTATCTGAGAAAGATTTTGAGGCAGCCATGATAAAAATGCTTCAACAAAAATTGTAAACATGCTTGAAAGAAATAAAAAATAGAAAGTCCTAGCAAATATAAGACATAAAGAAGAACCAAATGGAAATAATGGAACTTAAAAACATAATAATTGAAGTAAAAAGTTCAGGAAATGGGTTAATAACAGAGTAGAAGAGATAGAAGGAGGAATCAGTGAACTGGAAGATAGAATGATAGGAAGTACCCAATCTGAACAGAGATAAATGTACTGAAAAAAATAGAGGTTCAGGAACCTGTAGGACTATAGCAAAAAGATCTAATAATGTTCCAAAAATAGAGCAAAACAAGGATGGAACTAAATATGTGCTTGAAGAAATAATGACTGAAAACTGTCCAATTTGGCAAAAGGCATAAACCTACAGATTTAAGAAGATGAATATACTCTCCAAAGGTTAAACCCAAAGAAATCCATGCCAAGACATGGCAGAGTTAATCTGTGACAACTAGAGACATAAGAAAAAACTTGATAGCAGCCAGAGGGAAAAGATACCTTACCTGTAGGGGAAAAAGAATTTGAATGATAGTAGATTTCTAATCAGAAACCATGGAGTTCAGAGAGAGGTGGCATAACATTTTTAAAGTACTGAAATAAAGTAACTGGCAATTTGGAATCCTATACCCAGCGAAAGTATATTTCATCAGTTCAGTTCAGTTGCTCAGTTGTGTCCGACTCTTTGCGACCCCATGAATCGCAGCACGCCAGGCCTCCCTGTCCATCACCAACTCCCGGAGTTCTCTCAGACTCACGTCCATCAAGTCAGTGATGCTATCCAGCCATCTCATGAATAACAGTAAAATCAGACATTTTCAGATGATAGAAAACAAAGAGAATTTGTCACCAGCAGACTTGCCCTAAAATAATGATTAAAGAAAATTCTTTAAACTGAAAGGACATGATAAAAGTAAGACTCTTAGAATACCAGCAAGGAAGAAAGAAGTAAGAAAAAATATAGGAAATACAATAGATTTTCATTCTTCTCTTGGGTGTTCTAAATCATGTTTCACATTTGAGGCAAAAATATAACACAACTGGATGTAATTCTAAATATGTATCAAGGTTAGAAAAGTACAATTTTCCAAAACTGAAACAGGAAGAAATAGAAAATCTTAACAGACCCATCACAAGCACGGAAATTGATACTGTAATCAGAAATCTTCCAGCAAACAAAAGCCCAGGTCCAGATGGCTTCACAGCTGAATTCTACCAAAAATTTCGAGAAGAGCTAACACCTATCCTACTCAAACTCTTCCAGAAAATTGCAGAGGAAGGTAAACTTCCAAACTCATTCTATGAGGCTACCATCACCCTAATACCAAAACCTGACAAAGATGTCACAAAAAAGAAAACTACAGGCCAATATCTCTGATGAACATAGATGCAAAAATCCTCAACAATTCTAGCAATCAGAATCCAACAACACATTAAAAAGATCATACACCATGACCAAGTGGGCTTTATCCCAGGGATGCAAGGATTCTTCAATATCTGCAAATCAATCAATGTAATTCACCACATTAACAAATTGAAAAATAAAAACCATATGATTATCTCAATAGATGCAGAGAAGGCCTTTGACAAAATTCAACATCCATTTATGATAAAAACTCTCCAGAAAGCAGGAATAGAAGGAACATACCTCAACATAATAAAAGCTATCTATGACAAACCCACAGCAAACATTATCCTCAATGGTGAAAAATTGAAAGCATTTCCCTAAAGTCAGGAACAAGACAAGGGTGTCCACTTTCACCGCTACTATTCAACATAGTTCTGGAAGTTTTGGCCACAGCAATCAGAGCAGAAAAAGAAATAAAAGGAATCCAAATTGGAAAGAAGAAGTAAAACTCTCACTGTTTGCAGATGACATGATCCTCTACATGGAAAACCTAAAGACTCCACCAGAAAATTACTAGAGCTAATCAATGAATATAGTAAAGTTGCAGGATATAAAACCAACACACAGAAATCCCTTGCATTCCTATACACGAATAATGAGAAAGTAGAAAAAGAAATTAAGGAAACAATTCCATTCACCATTGCAACGAAAAGAATAAAATACTTAGGAATATATCTACCTAAAGAAACTAAAGACCTATATATAGAAAACTATAAAACACTGATGAAAGAAATCAAAGAGGACACTAATAGATGGAGAAATATACCATGTTCATGGATCAGAAGAATCAATATAGTGAAAATGAGTATACTACCCAAAGCAATTTACAAATTCAATGCAATCCCTATCAAGCTACCAGCCACATTTTCACAGAACTAGAACAAATAATTTCAAGATTTGTATGGAAATACAAAAACCTCGAATAGCCAAAGCAATCTTGAGAAAGAAGAATGGAACTGGAGGAATCAACTTGCCTGACTTCAGGCTCTACTACAAAGCCACAGTCATCAAGACAGTATGGTACTGGCACAAAGACAGACATATAGATCAATGGAACAAAATAGAAAGCCCAGAGATAAATCCACACACCTATGGACACCTTATCTTTGACAAAGGAGGCAAGAATATACAATGGAGTAAAGACAATCTCTTTAACAAGTGGTGCTGGGAAAACTGGTCAACCACTTGTAAAAGAATGAAACTAGATCACTTTCTAACACCGCACACAAAAATAAACTCAAAATGGATTAAAGATCTAAATGTAAGATCAGAAACTATAAAACTCCTAGAGGAGAACATAGGCAAAACACTCTCAGACATAAATCACAGCAGGATCCTCTATGATCCACCTCCCAGAATTCTGGAAATAAAAGCAAAAATAAACAAATGGGATCTAATTAAAATTAAAAGCTTCTGCACAACCAAGGAAAATATAAGCAAGGTGAAAAGACAGCCTTCTGAATGGGAGAAAATAATAGCAAATGAAGCAACTGACAAACAACTAATCTCAAAAATATACAAGCAACTTATGCAGCTCAACTCCAGAAAAATAAACGACCCAATCAAAAAATGGGCCAAAGAACTAAATAGACATTTCTCCAAAGAAGACATACGAATGGCTAACAAACACATGAAAAGATGCTCAACATCTCTCATTATTAGAGAAATGCAAATCAAAACCACAATGAGGTACCACTTCACACCAGTCAGAATGGCTGCGATCCAAAAATCTGCAAGCAATAAATGCTGGAGAGGGTGTGGAGAAAGGAACCTCCTACACTGTTGGTGGGAATGCAAACTAGTACAGCCACTATGGAGAACAGTGTGGAGATTCCTTAAAAATTGCAAATAGAACTACCTTATGACCCAGCAATCCCACTTCTGGGCATACACACTGAGAAACCAGAATTGAAAGAGACACATGTACCCCAATGTTCATCGCAGCACTGTTTATAATAGCCAGGACATGGAAACAACCTAGATGTCCATCAGCAGATGAATGGACAAGAAAGCTGTGGTACATATACACAATGGAGTATTACTCAGCCATTAAAAGAATTCATTTGAATCAGTTCTGATGAGATGGATGAAACTGGAGCCGATTATACAGAGTGAAGTAAGCCAGAAGAAAACACCAATACAGTATACTAACACATATATATGGAATTTAGGAAGATGGCAATGACGACCCTGTATGCAAGACAGGGAAAGAGATACAGATGTGTATAACGGACTTTTGGACTCAGAGGGAGAGGGAGAGGGTGGGATGATTTGGGAGAATGACATTCTAACATGTATACTATCATGTGAATTGAATCGCCAGTCTATGTCTGACGCAGGATGCAGCATGCTTGGGGCTGGTGCATGGGGATGACCCAGAAAGATGTAATGGGGAGGGAGGTGGGAGGGGGGTTCATGTTTGGGAATGCATGTAAGAATTAAAGATTTTAAAATTTAAAAAATAAAAAACTAAAAAAAAATATGTATCAAGGAAATATTTAAAACATTTGCAAATCATAGAAGGAAATGAAATGTAAAGGAAGGTAAGTTTTCTGTACTTCACCTGAACTTGGATCATGTTTTTAAGTCTAGTCTACCAATCTCTTTCTTTTATTAGTATATTTAGATCATTTACATTTATTTTATTTTATTTATTTTTTAATTAAAAAATTTTATTTTTACTTTATTTTGCTTTACAATACTGTATTGGTTTTGCCATACATTGACATGAATCAGCCACAGGTGTACATGAGTTCCCAATCCTGAATCCCCCTCCCACCTGCCACCCCATATCATCTCTCTGGATCATCCCTGTGCAACAGCCCGAAGCATCCTGTATCCTGTATCGAACATAGGCTGGAGATTCGTTTCTTACATGATAGTATACATGTTTCAATGCCATTCTCCCAAATCATCCCACCCTCTCCCTCTCCCATAGAGTCCAAAAGTCCACTCTAAACATCTGTGTCTCTTTTGCTGTCTCATGTACAGGGTTATCATTACCATCTTTCTAAATTCCATATATATGTGTTAGTATACTGTATTGGTGTTTTTCTTTCTGGCTTACTTCACTCTGTATAATAGGCTCCAGTTTCATCCACCTCATTGGAACTGATTCAAATGTATTCTTTTTAACGGCTGAGTAATACTCCATTGTGTATATGTACCACAGCTTTCTTATCCATTCATTTGCTGATGGACATCTAGGTTGTTTCCATGTCCTGGCTATTATAAACAGTGCTGCGATGAACATTGGGGTACACATGTCTCTTTCAATTCTGGTTTCCTCGGTGTGTATGCCCAGCAGTGGGATTGCTGGGTCATAAGGCAGTTCTATTTGCAATTTTTTAAGGAATCTCCACACTGTTCTCCATAGTGGCTGTACTAGTTTGCATTCCCACCAACAATGTAAGAGGGTTTCCTTTTATCCACACCCTCTCCAGCATTTAGATCATTTACATTTAATGTGGGCTTCCCTTGTGACTCAGCTGGTAAAGAATCCACCTGCAATGCGGGAGACCTGGGTTTGATCCCTGGGTTGGGAAGATCCCCTGGAGAAGGGAAAGGTTGGGCTTAAGTCTACCTTTTTATTTGTTGTTTCTGGGTTGTTCCCTCAGTTTTTGTTTCTCTATTTTATTTTTCCTGTCTTCTTGATTTATTTAAATTCCATTTTTATTCATATGTAATGTTTTGGTGTACATATCTTTTGTATAGTCTTTTAGTAGTTGCTCTTGGTATTACAGTATATATACATAACTTACTACAGTCTACTGGTATCACAATTTTACAAGTTTGAGTGAAATAATATGGACTGTGTTCTACAATCAAAATAGAATCAAACTAGAAACCAATATAATGCCGAAAGAGCTAGCCTATGCAATGGTAAAAAAGGAAATAAAATGTATACAACCTGGAAAAGAAAAAATAAATCAGTCCCTACAAATCTACAAATAAGCAAAACTCCTAGGACTTATAAGTGAATCAGAAAGGTTTCAAGATGCAAGATAAACATTTAAAAACATAAAAAATTATGTTTCTGTGTACTAGCAGTGAACATGTGGGGACTAAAGTTAAAACTACAATCCCATTTATAACCTCTCAAAAATAAAATACTTCATAATAAACATGTACAGGACTTGTACACTGAAAATTACACAATGCTGATGAAAGAAATAAAAGATTTAATAAACGTAGATACATACCATGTTCCTTGATTGAAAGCTTTAACACAGTAAAGATGTTAATTCTCCACAAATTGATAGGCTTATCACAACTTCTCTCAAAATTGCAGAAATATATTTTGCGGATGACAGACAAACGTATTCTAAAATTTACACAGAAAGGAAAAAGTTTGAAGAGCTAAAGCAGTTTTAAAAAGGAATAAAGTAGGAGGAATTACTTCCTGATATGAAGATCTTGTACATAGCCCCAATAATGTAGACTGTATGGTATTGGCTTTGTTATAAATGGGATTAAAAAATTTTTTTATTTTCTTACTTGGAAATTAAGAGCTTTAAAAATTTTAATTTGTCATAGATATTTTGTAAAATATAATAAGAGTAAATGTTAGAAAACAAAAAACAAAGGTGTACAAAACATCCTTGTATTTTTTGGGGGAGGGTCAGGTTCTATAGACATAAATTTAGTATAAAAGTTTCTAAATGCTCACTCTCAACTTTTGCATTTTGTTGTGCATTGTGGACAGATACCAGTTCATGAAACAACTCTGAGCAGCACTGCTGTTGGGGATGGGAAGCTGATTAGGCAGGAATGTATATAAAATACTATATTAATCAGAGTGGACTAGGCCAGAGTTCTCAAAGTGTGGAAAACTGATCCCAGGGCATCTCATAGTCATACTGATGTAAAAACTATTTCATAATAAAACTGGCACTCAGATAACTCAAAGCAGTGGCACAAACACTTATCAGTAGTCACTGTATTCTTCATCGCTACCCACCTAAATTATAAAGAATGCCAGTTTCACTTGTAAATATCCTTGGGGTAGTAGTAAAAGTGATTAATTTTATTAAGTTCTTGAGGCTTGAGTTTCTTTATTATTCTCAGTGATGAAATGGGATGAATGTACAAAGCATTTCTGCTGCCAATTAAGGTAAGATGGTTGTCTTGAGAAAAGGTGCTTATGCAATTGATCTGCAAGCCCAACATTAAAGAGACTTTTCAAGATGGAAAATAAAGCCACTCCTCTTGCTAAATTTTTGATTTCAAAATACAGCTTAGGAAAAAAAATGATCTAGTTGCTTTTAAATGTAACTCCGTTTTTTCTTGAAAAACAATGACAGATAAACGATGGTTATTCAGATATGGGTATTTCTTGAGAATGAATGAAATCTATGACTTCAGGGAAAGCAACTGACAGTATAGCAGATCATAAAGTTTATCCTCCAAGAGAAAATTAGAGTTTTGAAAAATGTGTATGTGCCAACATGAGCTCAACAGCTTCCCAATTCTTAAAGACATTTCTGATGAAATGGGTGATGTTAAGGGATGTAATTTTTTAAATGTTGCATAATAATATGTGTCACTTTTTTGAAGTTCTGCGTAGTTTAGTGAACCAATAGTTTCCAAATGATCAATGCATGATGTTGCAAAACCATGCAAGTAAAAGACTCTTCAGACTGTATGATTGACCGATATATTTTATGTAGCAGAGTAGGAAAAGTTCATTGATAGGATTTCATTGTCTATATTGCAAATAACCCTTAAGAAAATAAGCACTTGTCAAGTTTGAGGATTGTTTCAAAGAAGAATATCCTCAATTATCTGAAAACATTATTACAATACTCTTTTAAATTACACATTTGTATGAGGCTAGATTTTCCTTATTACTTCAACCAAAACAACGTATCACAACAGATTGAACACAAAAGCAGATATGAGAATTCTACTCTTTTCTATTAAATCATATGTTAAAAAGATTTGAAAAAAATATGCAAAGCAACATGACTCTTCTTGCTAACTGCTTTGTTTTGGAATAAAATGTTCTATTTACTTATTTGTTTTATTTTATTCTTCATAAAAAGTATTTTACTCTATTACTATGTAATGAGTTAGTTATTTTTAAATGAACAAATAGATTAGAAAATTTTTAAATTTCTGTTTCAATCTCAAATATGGTAAAAGTTGCTAGTTTTAATCCACATGAACAAATTTCTCTAAGACTGTAAAGGGACCTGAGATCAGTTTGAGAATTACTGGTCTAGGCTTGTGTGTGTGTGTGTGCACTCAGTCAGGCTCCTCTGTTCATGGAATTTTTCAGGCAAGAATACTGGAGTGGGTTGCAATTTCCTTCTCCAGGGCATCTTCCTGACCCAGGTATCAAACTCCTATCTCTTGTGTCTCCTGCATCAGCAGGTGGGTTTTTTACCAGCTGAGCCACTGGGGTCTAGGCTTAGCTGTTATCTACCAGGCCATGAGCTGCAGATGACATAATTAAAACAGAGAAGCAGCCTGGGACCCTGAGAAGAACCCTACAACTCACATTGGACAGGTATGTAAATGAGAAATAAACCACTGTGTTAAGCCCCTGTGGTTTGGAGTTTGTTATGTAGCCCAGCCTAACCTAACCTGCCTAACATGCACACTCAAATCTGCACTTTAGGGACTTGATTTCAGGAGTGGTGGGAAGGATTGGATTGGGATGGGGATGATGATCAGGATGAAACCGAAAACAGGGAAGTGAATTGCGGGGTCATTTCAGTGGTCCAGTGTAGGGTCTGAACTGAGGCTAGAGTAGAAGGTTACAGCAAGGATAGGACAGGTATCAGTTCAGTTCAATTCAGTTCAGTTGCTGAGTCGTGTCCGATTCTTTGCGACCCCATGAATCGCAGCACACCAGGCCTCCATCCAGGTGTCCATCACCAACTCCCAGAGTTCACTCAGACTCACGTCCATCGAGTCCGTGATGCCATCCAGCCATCTCATCCTCTGTTGTCCCCTTCTCCTCCTGCCCCCAAATCCCTCCCAGCATCAGAGTCTTTTCCAGTGAGTCAACTCTTTGCGTGAGGTGGCCGAAGTACTGGAGTTTCAGCTTTAGCATCATTCCTTTGAAAGAAATCCCAGGGCTGATCTCCTTCAGAATGGACTGGATGGACCTCCTTGCAGTCCAAGGGACTCTCAAGAGTCTTCTCCAACAGCACATTTCAAAAGCATCAATTCTTCGGTGCTCAGCCTTCTTCACAGTCCAACTCTCACATCCATACATGACCACAGTAAAAACCATAGCCTTGACTAGACGGACTTTAGCTGGTAAAGTAATGTCTCTGCTTTTGAATATGCTGTCTAGGTTGGTCATAACTTTTCTTCCAAGGAGTAAATGTCTTTTAATTTCATGGCTGCAGTCACCATCTGCAGTGATTTTGGAGCTCAGAAAAATAAAGTCTGACACTATTTCCACTGTTTCTCCATCTATTTGCCACGAAGTGATGGGACTAGATGCCATGATCTTCGTTTTCTGAATGTTGAGCTTTAAGCCAACTTTTCCCACTCTCTGCTTTCAGTTTCATCAAGAGGCTTTTTAGTTCCTCTTCACTTTCTGCCATAAGGGTGGTGTCATCTGCATATCTGAGGTTATTGATATTTCTCCCGGTATCAAAGACAGAATTAGCTGTATTTGGTTACCAGTTGTGGGGAAGTAGGAGGAGAAGGGGAAGAAGTCTCAAGAGGTGGAGTTTTGGTCCTGGGGAAATGTTGAAATTATTCATAAGATCAGTAACTCAGAATGCCTGGAATAAATGTTATGTGTTTTGAAAGGAAAGGAAAAGATGATTTCCATTTTGAACACTTGAATTTGAGTTGCCTATGGGCTATCCAGAGTTAAAAATAACAAGTACTTAAGAACTTGTTATTACTATGTGCTATGCATTATTTTAGACACCAAAGATATGAACTCATTTAATATAGAGAACAATCTAATGAAGAAGATTGTTACTTATTCTCCCTACTTTACAGTCATGGGAGACCGAGGCATAGGACTGAAATGATTCATCCAAGTGAAGTGATCTCCCAGCTAACAAGTGACAGACTGGTGGCTGATACCCAAGTACTTGGGTCTCAGACATTATGGTGTTATTTAGACAGTATGTTATTATGTCTCTTGATGCTATTCTCTCATCACATTCTCCTATCTCTTGATGCCTAATAGCTAGTTAATGATCTGAGTCCTGTGTTCAAAGAGAGTTCTGGGTTGCCCCAAACATTAGATTGGATATTTGTAAATTCTATCAAAAAGTCACTTATGTCCACGGGGTGGAGCAAGGAGAGTGGGATGACCTGAGAGATTAGGTTTGACATAAATACAGTACCATGTGTAAAATAGCTAGCTAGTGGGAACCCGCAGTATACCACGGGGACCTCAGCTCAGTGTTCTGTGATGACCTAGATGAGTGGGATGAGGGAGGGCATAGGAGGGAGGATCAAGAGAGAGGGGATATATGCATATAAGTACACAGAGCCGAGTCACTTCATTGTACAGCAGAAACTAACACAATATTATAAATCAATTATATGCCAATAAAAAAAATTACAGCCTTAAAAAAAAGTCACTTATGTCAGAAAGGATAATACATTTCACTCTTTCCCTCTGTCTGGCCTCACTGAGAGCAGCAGGACTGAGCAAATTTGTTAAACAGTCCTAGCTGGATGGGCCATCTGAAGGTGTGGCAGCTCTTCTTAGGTTTCCCCACTTCATCGAAGGACAGCCCAGCCCATCGTAAGCCTGGCTTAGAGGACTATGTCTTTAAAACCAACAAGAGAATGAATGTCTGTGAAGGGATAGAGGTAGCCACCAGAGTTTCCCAAAGAACTGCAAGGATTCATCTTTGCTGAGTTGTCTTCTAGACTCTGGAGGAATGAGTGCCCTATACTGCAGGCTGCAGGGGATATCACTCACATCTTATTCTATTTGAGGGATGAGTTCTGGAGTTGCTGTTTGTACTGACATACCTCACTCTTACCATTAGCATCAGTTTCCCATTTTCCTGTAGACTGCTTCGTGAATTACTCCTTCAATATTTAGCGTGCCTCCTTGACAATGATTAGATCCTCAAGTCTACTCTTACCTCATCAAACATGATTTGGTATCTAATTTATGCTTATACCAAATCACAGCATTTTGGCTTCTCCGCTTTTATTAGATGCTGCCCGCTCATTATGTAGGTGCCTGATTCAGTGTCTGAGTGAGGGAAGAAAAGAAAGCTCAGGAAACTCTACTCAGTCTTCTGTGATAACCTATATAAGAAAAGAATCTTTAAAAAAATGAATATATGTATATGTATAACTGAGTTGCTTTACTGTACACCTGAAACTAACAGATTGTAAATCAACTAAGCAGTCCAATAAAATTTTTAAAAAGTGATATCCAGGAAAATAATAACATATCAGAAAAAGAAAGCCCTCAGATTTTTATGGGCTTCCCAGGAGGCATTAGTGGTAAACAGCCTGCCTGCCAATGTAGGAGATTTAAGGGACACTGGTTCGATCCTTGGGTTGGGAAGATCCCCTGGAGGAGGAAATGGCAGCCCACTCCACTATTCTTGCCAGGAGAATCCAATGGACAGAGGAGCCTGTTGGGCTACTGCCCATAGGGTTGCAAAGAGTCGGACATGACTGAGGTGACTTAGCACGCATGCAGATTTTCACATTCTCTGTGGGGCAATGTGAGACCTGTGCAGGGAAAGGGAAGAGATGGAAGGGCCTGATGGATATCTGTTCTCTTATTTAGGAGATTTTGTAAGGGAAGTAAAAAGAATAAATGTCACCTCAAGTTCCCTGCAACCCCATCCCAAGGAGCCTCTGTTAAAGCTGAGATGAAATCTACAAGAGATTTGTTTAAGGAGATACTGACAATCTCCTCCATATATAGCCTATGCCAACTAAGGACCGACAGCTCTTTTAAGGCAAGTGTGAAATGGACAGATATGATGTGCTCAGATGTCTCATTGAAACAAAAGATTTATATCTTCAATTCAGACCCATATGTGTACCATACATCCTATGTTCTAGGCCCTTTAATATAATTTTTTAAAGTCATTATTTGTATTCGATTGTCTGGGTATTCTTACGTCCTTCAGCACAATAGGTTCACCTCGTCCTCTGAAGTGTAAATAAAATTGGTGTTGGCCTTGTAAACATCAGAGTTCCTGGAGAGAGGAATGGTACCCTATCTTTACAGAGGTGCGGGCAGGAGGAAGGAGCCAATCACAGGGGGTGAGGCACACAGGAACAGTAACAGTGGGGAGACATCACCACTGTGGGGGATGGATGTGGGGAGAAGCAGTGTTACTAGAACCTGGAAATGCTACGGGTGGGAGGGGGCCAACCATCCAGGATTGGTGGTGGTAGGTGGGCAGAACCAGAGCCCAGCTGGGGCCCAGGAGGAAATCCCCCACCATCTGTTTCCCCTCAATTTCTGAGCTCTTGCTGTCACCTCCTATTGGCGGCTTCTATCCAACAGGTGAGGGATACCTGGGGATTCGATCTGCGGAAGTCATTACTCCCTCAGCACAGAAAGAGCAGTGAAGAGAGTGAAATGGGACCAGCACCAATCTCAATCCCGTATGTGGTGGAAACCCATTTTTTTCTAGAAGTTGTTAGGGGACTTATGTTAGAAGCAGGAAAGGAGACCCAGAAGAAACTAGGTTATACTACTGTAACAGTGAAACTCTGTGTCTCACAATGGTGTGCCCCTTTGCTCCTGATGAATCTGTATTGCTTAGAATGTCTTGCTCTCCTTTTTTGGCTGTGCCATGCAGCTTGTGAGATCTTAGTTCCCCAACCAGGGATTGAGTCCTCTCCCTCAGCAGTGAAAAGGCAGAGTTCTAACCCCTGGACACCCCAGGGATAGAATGTCTCATTTTATACACTGAACTACCTACTGAAATATGATCTTATGAAAAGTTAGATCAGTTCTCTTCTTAGGAGAAATTCCAAGGTCAAATTTTAAGGAGACTCATTTTTGTTTCTTCACATATAATTTCTCCATTAAAAAAAAAAAAAAAAAAGACAACCGAGAGTCAGAGACAGGGAGTGATTCACCCGTGGTCATTTAGTATTTAGTTAGTAGAGAAGGGAATGGCTACCCTCTCCAGTATTCTTGCCTGGAGAACTCCATGGACAGAGAAACTTGGGCTACAGTCCATGTGGTCACTAAGAGTCAAACATGACTGAGTGACTAACACTTCCTAAGTCTGTGTCCCTAGTTCTTTTCTTTATCCGGTACCATCTCCCTCTCTGTATCCTCTTCTTGGAAAAACCACTCTTCCTTTAATACTATCTGCCTGG
Organism: Ovis aries; assembly: GCF_016772045.2. Classification (NCBI taxonomy): domain Eukaryota; kingdom Metazoa; phylum Chordata; class Mammalia; order Artiodactyla; family Bovidae; genus Ovis; species Ovis aries. The sequence continues at coordinate 23,471,912 of NC_056077.1, forward strand.
TTTCACTGTGATCTTGTGCAGTTGAACTCTGCATATAAAGAAGCTAACACCTTGGTGAAAATCATTAATTTTCAGAAGCTTTTATTTCAGGGACTCCAAAGATAATTGCTAAAAATAGGTACCCTCCCCGCAAGACACAGTTAAAATCAACTCATTTTGTGATCAGGGTTCCCAAAGGTGTGAAGATGTGCAGAGAATGCAAGTGTTTCTGCAGCCGTGACAAATCTCTCACACTGATGGGTGTGCAATAAATAATGATTTCTCAGAGGCAGCCTTTGGTGCTCAGAATTGGGGCGGGTGGGTAGACATGCCTGGAGATGTCCAAGGAGGCCTGGGTTTTTTCAATAGGGACTATGCCCCATTTTGTATAAATATAGGAGTGCAGTGAGGAGAGAGCTTACTGGGGACCTCTTAGGATTATTGGTATTTCAAAAGTTCTGCATATGAAACCTTCTGTTAATGTTGGTGATTTTCTTTAGCCTCTGAAGCAGACATCCTAACTAGTATAAGTTCAAGGTCTAAAGGAAATTAGCAGCAGGTTCTAAGTGGGTACCATTCCTATTTTCTCTATTCTGGCCTGTAGCCTGTAGAGAAAGGTGGCTCAGGTAACTCTTTTGCTTTTTAATAAGTGTGGGGAGGAAGCATATGCACTTGGGCAAGCCTGGGCTTACCTCCTGTTGGGCATTCCAGCGGGCAGGCTTCCATCCTTCCCTCTCTCTGTCCATGGTCTTCCTCCTTCCACTTCTCCCTCTCTTTCTTCTTCTCTATGAATCTCCCTGCTTCCTTCTGTCTCTCTTCCTTCCTTTTTTGGACCTGTTTCCTCCCGGGTACCACACATGTTGGCCTTTCTCCCCCCTCTCCTTTTTTGTGTAATAACATTGGAATTGTATTATTAAATGTTCGGTAATCAATTTAAATATTTGACATTTCAGAGGAGGGACATCTAGTCTTCACTGTAGCTGCTGGATTGTTCTAGCAGTCACTGAAACACATGTTTGGGATAGTAAGTAGATGCTCACTTATCAAGCGAGAAATTGATTGGTAGAGAAGCAAAATATCTTGAAAATAATATCTCCATTTTTTTCTAGTACTTGCTTTTCTTCCCGTTCTTTTTAAAAATGTATGCTTCTTTCTTTGTGGCTGCGCCTGGTCTTCATTGCTGTGCTCTGGCTTCTCCAGTTGGTGTGAACGAGGGCTACTCTCTGGTTGGTGTGAACGAGGGCTGCTCTCTGGTTGGTGTGAATGAGGGCTGCTCTCTGGTTGGTGTGAACAAGGGCTGCTCTCTGGTTGGTGTGAACGAGGGCTGCTCTCTGGTTGGTGTGAACGAGGGCTGCTCTCTGGTTGGTGTGAACGAGGGCTGCTCTCTGGTTGATGTGAACGAGGGCTGCTCTCTGGTTGGTGTGAACGAGGGCTGCTCTCTGGTTGAGGTGCGTGGGCTTATTGTGCTGGCTTCTCTCGTTGTGGAGCACGGGCCCTAGGGTGCAGGCTCACTAGCTGTGGAGCCCTTGGGCTCAGTTTCTCCTCAGCACGTGGAGTATTCCTGGGCCAGGGATTGAGCACATGTCCCCTGCATTGGCAGGTGGATTCTTAGCCACTAAATTACCAGGGAAGTCCTTCATATTCTTTTCTAAAGATTTTATTTACTTGAATGTCTTTCTCCTTTTAAAGACCAGGAAGCCTCTTCTGTGTTTGCTGCAGCGTCTCAGCCTGTAACTAGGTGGGTAAAACTGGACCATGTAGGTCATGCAGATTTATGAGGGGAGCCATGTCCTGCTCTCCAATTCAACTCTGTAAGTAAAAACCCATCCTTCTCTTGATCCTCTCCTGGATCTTTGCATCTTTTCCTCAAATTGCTTAGAGTCCATATGGGAAGGAAAAGGCATGACTGACATCCCTGAATTTTCAACATATAGAGAGCTGTCTGGGAAGTCTTAAAATTTCCACACAAGGGTAAAAAAGAAACTATTAAAAATAAATGAAGATAATTCCACAAAAGGACTAGTTATTGAGGAAAAGAACAATGTGGGGTAACAGGTGCTACTGATGGAGCCCCCAAGGCCAAAGTCAGCTCTTGGAAGCAGAAGGTCTTAGTAATTGGATGATTTTGGTATAGGTGAAAAACAGAGGCCTTTTATCTGAGTTCTAGCACCTTACTTTGTAGACACAGAGTTTTGTTTTGTATTTTTTTTAATTGGAATATTATTGCTTTACAATGTTCTGTTGGTTTCTCCTGCACAATGAAATGATTCAGCTATATGTATCCATATATCCCCTTCCTCTGGAGACTCTCTCTCATCCCATCCTCATCCCATCTCCCTAGGTTATCACAGAATACCAAGCTGAGCTGCCTGTGTTATACAGCAGCTTCCGACGAGCTACCTATTTTACACATCAGTTCAGTTCAGTCGCTCAGTCGTGTCCGACTCTTTGCGACCCCACGAACTGCAGCACGCCAGGTCTCCCTCTCCATCACCAACTCCCAGAGTTTACCCAAACCCACGTCCATTGTGTTGGTGATGCCATCCGACCATCTCATCCTCTGTCGTCCCCTTCTCCTCCTGCCCTCAATCTTTCCCAGCTTCAGGGTATTTTCAAATGAGTCAGCTCTCCGCATCAGGTGGCCGAAGTGTTGGGGTTTCAGCTTCAACATCAGGCCCTCCAAGAACATCCACGACTGATCTCCTTTAGAATGGACTGGTTGGATCTCCTTGCAGTCCAAGGGACTCTCAAGAGTCTTCTTCAACACCACAGTTCAAAAGCATCAATTCTTCAGCACTCAGCTTTCTTTATCATCCAACTCTCACATCCATACATGACTACTGGAAAACACATACCCTTGACTAGATGGACTTTTGTTAGCAAAGTAATGTCTCTGCTTTTTAATATGCTATCTATGTTGGTCACAACTTTCCTTCCAAGGAGCAAGCATCTTTTAATTTCATGGCTGCAGTCACCATCTGCAGTGATTTTGGAGCCCAGAAAAATAAAGTCAGGCACTGTTTCCACTGTTTCCCCATCTATTTCCCATGAAGTGATGGGACCAGATGCCATGATCCTAGTTTTCTGAACTTTGAGCTTTAAGCCAACTTTTTCACTCTTCTCTTTCCCTTTCATCAAGAGGCTCTTTAGTTCTTCTTCACTTTCTGCCATAAGGGTGGTGTCATCTGCATAGCTGAGGTTATTTCTATTTCTCCTGGCAATCTTGATTCCAGCTTGTGATTCTTCCAGCCCAGAATTTCTCATGATGTACTCTGCATAGAAGTTAAATAAGCAGGGTGACAATATACAGCCTTGATGTACTCCTTTTCCTATTCGGAACCAGTCTGTTGTTCCATGTCCAGTTCTAACTGTTGCTTCCTGACCTGCATACAGATTTCTCAAGAGGCAGGTCAGGTGGTCTGTATTCCCATCTCTTTCAGAATTTTCCACAGTTTATTGTGATCCACACAGTCAAAGGCTTTAGCATAGTCAATAAAGCAGAAGTAGATGTTTTTCTGGAACTCTCTTGCCTTTTCCATGATCCAGTGGATGTTGGCAATTTGATCTCTGGTTCCTCTGCTTTTTCTAAAACCAGCTTGAACATCTGGAAGTTCACGGTTCACATATTGTTGAAGCCTGGCTTGGAGAATTTTGAGCGTTACTTTACTAGCATGTGAGATTAGTGCAATTGTGCAGTAGTTTGAACATTCTTTGGTATTACCTTTCTTTGGGGTTGGAATGAAAACTGACCTTTTCCAGTCCTGTGGCCACTGCTGAGTTTTCCAAATTTGCTGACGTATTGAGTGCAGCACTTTCACAGCATCATCTTTCAGGATCTGAAATAGCTCTACTGGAATTCCATCACCTCCACTAGCTTTGTTTTTTTTTTTTTAATTTTTTTTATTTTTTTTCCAATTGTTTAAGATTTTATTTTATTTTATTTATTTATTTATTTATTTAAAATTAAGCAACTGGGTGCAAGATTCATTCCTGCTGATAGTTTCTGCACATGGACTTGGTCGTTTTATCCATCTGATCGCACCCCATCTCTTTATTATTATTTTTTTTTTAATTTAAAAAAATCTTTAATTCTTACATGCGTTCCCAAACATGACCCCCCCCCCCCACCTCCCTCCCCACAACATCTCTCTGGGTCATACCCATGCACCAGCCCCAAGCATGCTGCCCCCTACGTCAGACATAGACTGGCGATTCAATTCTTACATGATAGTCTACATGTTAGAATTCCCATTCTCCCAAATCATCCCACCCTCTCCCTCTCCCTCTGAGTCCAAAAGTCCATTATACACATCTGTGTCTTTTTTCCTGTCTTGCATACAGGGTCGTCATTGCCATCTTCCTAAATTCCGTATATATGTGTTAGTATACTGTATTGGTGTTTTTCTTTCTGGCTTACTTCACTCTGCATAATTGGCTCCAGTTTCATCCATCTCATCAGAACTGAATCAAATGAATTCTTTTTAACGGCTGAGTAATACTCCATTGTGTATATGTACCACAGCTTGCTTATCCATTCATCTGCTGATGGACATCTAGTTTGTTTCCATGTCCTGGCTGTTATAAACAGTGCTGCGATGAACATTGGGGTACATGTGTCTCTTTCAATTCTGGTTTCCTCGGTGTGTATGCCCAGAAGTGGAAACATTAAGCAATAGGAGCCCATCTAATGCCTTCATACCTACACCGAAACCAAGCTCCACCCAAGGGCCAACAAGTTCCAAAACAAGACATACCACGCAAATTCTCCAGCAACACAGGAACACTCCCCTGAGCTTCAATATACAGGCAGCTCAAAATTATCCCAAAACCTTTGATGTCTTGTAACCCATTACGGGTTACTCCACTGCACTGCAGAGAGAAGAAACCCAGCTCCACCCACCAAAACTCCAACACAAGCCTCCCTAACCAGGAAACCTTGACAAGCCACTGATAGAACCCCACCCAAAGTGAGGAAGCTCCATAATAAAGAGAACTCCACAAATTACCAGAATATAAAAAGGCCACCCCAAACGCAGCAATATAACCAAGATGAAGAGACAGAGGAATACACAGCAGGTAAAGGAACAGGAGAGTTGCCCACCAAACCAAACAAAAGAGGAAGAAGTAGGGAATCTACCGGAGAAGGAATTCCGAATATTGATAGTGAAAATGATCCAAAATCTTGAAATCAAAATGGAATCACAGATAAATAGGCTAGAGACAAAGATTGAGAAGATGCAAGAAAGGTTTAACAAGGACCTAGAAGAAATAAAAAAGAGTCAAAATGTAATGAATAACGCAATAAATGAGATCAGAAACACTCTGGAGGCAACAATTAGTAGAATAACGGAGGCAGAAGATAGGATTAGTGAAATAGAAGATAGAATGGTAGAAATAAATGAATCAGAGAGGAAACAAGAAAAACGAATTAAAAGAAATGAGGACAATCTCAGAGACCTCCAGGACAATATGAAACGCTCCAACATTCAAATTATAGGAGTCCCAGAAGAAGACAGAAAGAAAGATCATGAGAAAATCCTTGAGGAGATAATAGTTGAAAACTTCCCTAAAATGGGAAGGAAATAATCACCCAAGTCCAAGAAACACAGAGAGTTCCAAATAGGATAAACCCAAGGCGAAACACCCCAAGACACATATTAATCAAATTAACAAAGACCAAACACAAAGAACAAATATTAAAAGCAGCAAGGGAAAAACAACAAATAACACACAAGGGGATTCCCATAAGGATAACAGCTGATCTTTCAATAGAAACTCTTCAGGCCAGGAGGGAATGGCAAGACATACTTAAAGTGATGAAAGACAATAACCTACAGCCCAGATTACTGTACCCAGCAAGGATCTCATTCAAATACGAAGGAGAAATCAAAGCTTTACAGACAAGCAAAAGCTGAGAGAATTCAGCACCACCAAACCAGCTCTCCAACAAATTCTAAAGGATATCCTCTAGACAGCACTAGCTTTGTTTGTAGTGATGCTTCGTAGGCCCACTAGACTTCACATTCCAGGATGTCTGGTTCTAGGTGAGTGTGGGTGATCATACCTTCATGATTATCTGGGTCGTTAAGATCTTTTTTATAGAGTTCTTCTGTGTATTCTTGCCACATCTTCTTAATATCTTCTGCTTCTGTTAGGTCCCTACCATTTCTGTCCTTTATGAGCCCATCTTTGTATGAAATGTTCCCTTGGTATCTCTAATTTTCTTGAAGAGATCTCTAGTCTTTCCCATTCTGTTGTTTTCCTCCATTTCTTTGCATTGATCTTAGGAAGGCTTTCTTATCTCTCCTTGCTATTCTTTGGAACTCTGCATTCAAATGGGTATATCTTTCCTTTTCTCCTTTGCTTTTTGCTTCTCTTCTTTTCAGAGCTATTTGTAAGGCCTCCTCAGACGGCCACTTTGCTTTTTTGCATTCCTTTTTCTTGGGCATGGTCTTGGTCCCTGTCTCCTGTACAATGTCACGAACCTCCGTCCATAGTTCATCAGGCACTCTGTCTATCAGATCTAGTCCCTTTTTACACATGATAGTGTATATATGTCAATCCTAATCTCCCAGTTCATCCCACCCTCCCCCAAAACCCCGTGTCCACGGGTCTGTTGTCTAGGTCTGTATCTCTATTCCTGCCCTAGAAATACGTTTATCTGTACCATTTTTCTAGGTTCCACATATATATGTTAATATGTGATATTTGTTTTCCTCTTTCTGACTTTCTTCATTCTGTATGACAGACTCTAGGTCCATCCAGGTCTCTACAATTAACAATCTAAATGGTTGGATAGATGAATGGATAAAGAAGTTGTGGTACATATACACAAAGAAATATTACTCAGCCATAAAAGGAATGAAACTGGGACACAGATGGTTTTGAGTCATTTTAAGTCATTTATTTGTAATTTCAGCAGAACTTTAGCTGAGCCCCTCAGACTCAGGGCCTGGAGTTAGGGAGAGAACAGAGTCACACTAGGGGGTCAAGAAGACTTTTCCAGGAACTGAAACAGCAACGATTCTTGTCTTGGTTAGAGATACTTGTATTTTTCTTGAGCCAAGGTTGTCTCAGCTACCTTAGGAGTAGCCATGTTGGAAAAGGCAAGGCCTTATTAAGAGCTGGAAGAACTTTCCTCACTATGAGCTCCTCCTTAATCACAGTCACAAGAGGCCCAGGGTAGGCCTTGTGCATCTGCTCCATGCCCTTGGCTCACCACTGATTGCAGAGTTGGTGCTGGAGGTCCATTCCCATGGAGGCTGCCAACATTCTGCTAATATCTCATCTCCACGCTCACACCTCAGTGTATTTTCCTGAAGCCACGTGATAGCCTGCAATAGCAGGAAAGTTAGTGAGCCCCTAGATAACCCTCAAAGGATAAAGGATGGGAGGCAGTGAACAAAGAGCCTTGCCACCTCTCCTTCATAGAGACAATCCTGAGGTGCAACACTGTTCCTCACAAGGCCACAGTGGGGCTGACCCCCAGCTGCTCACAGCATTAACCAGCTCAGAACTGCTCCTTTGGGATGGTTATCCTTTTCCTGCCTCATTCTCATCACCCACTCACTGTTGCTTCCAGGGGTTACAGTCCAAGTAAGTACTCAAGTCCTCAGATATCACTGCCTTCAAAGGGACCATATTAAGACACTAGGTGGTTCATTCTATTTTTAGTTTTCTAAGGAACCTCTATACTGTTCTCCATAGTGTATCCATTTACCAACAGTGTAGGAGGGTTCCCTTTTCTCTATACCCTCTCCAACATTTATTGTTTGTGATTTTTTTTTTTTGATGGCCGTTCTGACCATGTGGGGTGATACCTCATTGTAGTTTTGATTTACATTTCTCTAATAATTAATGAGGTTGTTCCCTGGTGGCTCAGACGGTAAAGCATCTGCCTATGATGTGGGAGACCCAGGTTCAATCCTTGGGTCGAGAAGATCTCCTGGAGAATGAAATGGTAACCCACTCCAGTATTCTTGCCTGGAAAATCCCATGGACCAAGAAGCCTGGTGGGCTACAGGCCATGGGATTGCAAGGAGTTGGACACGACTAAGCGACTTCAGTCTTTTCATGTTTGTTGGCCATCTGTATGTCTTCTTTTTTGTTTTAATATTGAGCATTTTGTCTATTGCTTTGTTTGCAAATATTTTCTCTCATTCTGAGGTTTGTCTTTTTGTCTTGTTCATGGTTTCCTTTGATGTATATGGAATCTAGAAAAATGGTATAGGTGAACCTAGTTTCAGTGCAGGAATAGGGACACAGACACAGAGAATGGACATGCAGATAGAGAAGGGGAAAGGGAGGGATGGGATGAATTGACATAAATACACTACCACTTCCCTGCTGGCTCAGATGGTAAAGAATCTGCCTGCAGTGTGGGAGACCTGGGTTTGATCTCTGGATTGGGAAGATCCCCTGGAGAAGGGAACCCAGTATCCTGGCCTGGAGAATTCCCTGGACAGAGAAACCTGGCAAACTACAGTCCATGGTGTTGCAAAGAGTCAGACACGACTAAGCTACTTTCAAATACATTGTGTGTTAGCCACTCAGTTGTGTCCGACTCTTTGCAACCCCATGAACTATAGCCCACCAGGTTCCTCCATCCATCGGATTCTCCAGGCAAGAACACTGGAGTGGGTTGCCCTTTCCTTCTCCATCAAATACATTACCATGTATAAAATAAATAGCTAGTGGGAACCTGCATTATAGCGCAGGGAGCTCGGCTCAGTGCTCTGTGATGGCCTAGATGCGGGAGGGAGGTTGAAGAGGGAAGGGATGTATGTATACATATCACTAATTCACTTCATTGTATAACAGAAACTAACCCAACATTGTAAACCAAATATACTTCAATAAAAAATTACAAAAACTGACACTAGGTAATCTCTTGTGTGTCAAATGCTTGGAGGACTAAACTTTGGCAAGTGGAATTCTAGTTGATTTCTTTCTCTCTTTACCTTGTTTCTCATCAAGAGTTTAGGGAGTATGGGTGTCAAGTTCAGAGAAAGTAAGAAAATAGGTGGTAGAAAAGATTTTAATGCTACCTTTTCGGTAGCTTGTAGGAAAGTAGGAAAGGCAAGATTTGGGGCAAAAGTATATGACAGAGGTCATCACTTTTATTTGAATTAGTGTTAGCAGAAGCAGTACTGGGACTTTGCCAACCATGGAAGCAATTACATTTTTAGATCTTTCCCAATTGTATGAGGTTAAAAATAACGGTTTCATATTTATTGTTTTATTTCCTGTTTCTTTACCTATAGTTAGAGTATTTTTCCTTATATTTATTCATCATTGTTATTTTTTCTATAAGTTGAATATTCCACAAATTACTTAACAAGCCACTTAGATGATATTTAGGTCAAGCGCTCTTTCTAACTAGTATAAGAAATGCTGTAATATATTAAAAAATAGCCAATTTTCCTCATTACTGAAGTACAGCACATTGAAGGAACAAGGGCTTTTTTCTATATATTTTTGTTGTAAACGTTGACATGTTTGGTGATACTCCATGTATACAGTTTTTGCAGGGGAATTGGCACTGAGATTGACAGGGCAAATTGGTACACCATTTTGAAGGCACTTGAACAATTTCTATCAAAATTTAAGATGAGTCTATTTATTGTTGCACCATTTCCAGAAAATTTGTCCTGCAAATATGCTTACCTGAGTTCCCAACTATTACGCTTTATTGAGTGTGTGTGTGTTGGTCTATGAATGAAGAACAGACTAGCCAAGATGGGGAATTGATAAAGACTTTTCACTCCTTTCTGAATTTAATCCCGGAGATGTTGCAGAAGTGAGAGAGAGATTCATGGATCCTGTTGTTGTTGTTCAGTTGCTAAGTCATGGCTAACTCTTTGTGGCTCCATGGACTGCAGCATGCCAGGTTCCTCTGTCCTCCACTATCTCCTGGAGTTTGCTCAAATCCATGTCCATTGGGTCAGTAATGCCATCCAACTGTCTCATCCTCTGCTGTGCCCTTCTTTTGCCTTCAATCTTTCCCAGCATTAGGGTCTTTTCAAATGAGTCAGTTCTTCACCTCAGGTGGCTAAAGTATTGGAGCTTCAGCTTCAGCATCAGTCCTTCCAATGAATATTCAGAGTTGGTTTCCTTTAGGATTGCCTGCTTTGATCTCCTTGCTACCCAAGGATTCTCAAGAGTCTGCTCCAGCACCACAATTTGAAAGCATCAGTTCTTTGGCACTCAACTTTCTTCATGGTCCAACTCTCATATCATGGGTCCTAGAACATAACTAAAACTATGGAATCATTTGGAGAGGGTGAAAGTGATAGAGGGTTGGTACTAAAAGACGCTCAGATGCCACAGATGACAGGTAGGCAAGGTGAGAACTTAAGAGTTGGTCCCCTTTTAGCTATTGCAGGCAGGGAAATGGGGCCTTAGCCCAGGGCTAGCCTGAGGCAGTTGGTATAATAGCCAGACATGGTTGGAGTTCTGTGGGGGTGGAATGCTGATGGCAAGGACTGCTGGTGAGCTGGCCGGCCTCTGGATATTCCCAACAGAGGGTGGCCGCTCGTGGAGAGCAGCATTGTTTGCAGCCTAGAACCTGGCCCATTCCCAGGAGAGGAGAGGGATAGAGGCAATAAAGGAAAGGACTGTGAAGGAATTGTTACACCAGCCTCTCTGACCTGAAATATCCTTCCCACAACCCTGTTTACCAGAAAAAATACAGAGTGGGGTCAAGGATGTTGCCACCAACCCCATCTACTCCCTCCCTTTACTCGTCACAGCCAAAGTACCCGATAGTTCCAAAGAATATGATCTCATAGGAAAATATAACAAGACACTAGATTCTATAATCTATGCCATAAGAAGCAGAAATAATGAATTAGACAGGTTTTTTTTTTTTTTTAAATAAGGGAAACCAATAACCTGATAGGAATAAGCAGAGATCTTAGGAACATAAACTAGGAATAAGAAATTTTGAAGAGGGCTTCCCTGGTGGTCCTTGCAATGCAGCAGACATGGGTTTGATCCCTGCTAAGAGAAGATCCCACATGCTACAGGGAACTAAAGCAGTGCACCACAGCTTCTGAGCCTGTGCTCTAGAGCCTTTGAGCTGCAGCTACTGAGCCTGAGCACCCCACAGGCTGTGCTCCACAACAAGAGAAGCCGCTGCAATGGGAAGCCCCTGAACAACAACTTGAGAAAGGCTGTGAGTAGCAGTGAAGACCCAGTGCAGCCAAAAATAAAAATAAATAAAATAAATTAAAAAAAGAAGTTTTGAAGAACCATTTGGAGATTTGGGACATGAAAAGTATATTGTAAAAAAATGGAAAATATATTGTCAATGGGTAAGTTAGACAGCAGAATGAATACAGCTGAAGAACAAATTAGTGAACTGAAGGATTCAGCCAATGAAGTCACCATAAAGCATTTGGCAGGGATACATCTTTGCGAGAAAAGAGAAAAGTTAGGAATTAGAATTCTGGTAGGAATCTCAGAAGGAGAAAAGGAATAAATGGAGAGGAAGTAGTAATTTGCCAGAATGAAAATGGGGGATGGTATTCAAGCAAACAGTAGGGGCCTTCTGGGCCCCAAGCCCCTGGGCTGTCACCAAGAGATTTTAATCCAGAATGGCACTGCCGCACAGTGGGTTTCCTGAGTGTATTCAAACATGGTAATTTATTATTATTTATTTACAAGAAACAGATTGTCTTTTGACCTTTCTATTCCTGCAGGGCTGGTTCTGAGCTATTGTAATAGTTTTTAGCACAAACAAGAATGCAACATGTGTAGCAATTTCCCACTCTGCTTCCTGGTCAGATTTTGATGGATAAAGGGATGCAAATGAGACGCAAGACCCTTGTTCAGCACTCTTCCCCTTGATCATCCTGTTCAGACACCGAGCATCTGAGCATCAGCTGCAGATTTTAACTCTTTTGTTCCCTCTGCAATTTTCTTCTGAAGTTCTTTTCCTTCCCTTGAGTTTTTTTGATGTGGACCATTTTTGAAGTCTTTACTGAATTCTGTTACCATATTGTTTCTATTTTTTTTTAAATGTTTTAACTTTTTGGCTGTGAGGCATGAAGAATCTTAGCTCCCCGACCAGGGATTGAACCCACACCCCCTGTATTGGAGAGCAAAGTCTTAACCACTGGACTGCCAGAGAAGTCGTAAATTTCTTTTTCTCTTTCTTTACCTGCTTTCTTTGCGTTTCTCAATTTGGCTATATTCTCTTTATTTCTTTTCTAATATTTGTTGTTTCTTTATCTATATCATCTATTGCTTCATGCCACTTTCTTCTCTTCTTCATTATTTTCAGAGGTATTCATTGATTATTTCATCAACTTATCCACTCAACAATTATTATGAGAAACTATATCCCAGACACTACTGAAGGCACTGGGGTACAGTGAATAAGACAGAACAAAGGTATCTAAACCCACTCTAATGGGGAGGACAGAAAATAAGCAAGTCAACAAACAAAATGCAAAACACGAATATGGGTACTAATAAATGCAATGAAGAAAACAGTGTGTACTAGAGAGTGACGGGGGGTGGGGCGGGATGCTTTATATGGGGAGAGAGATGTCAGGGTAAGTCTGAGGAGGCGCCAGTTGAATTGAGATCTAGAGGGTAAGGAGGAATCAGTTCTGAGAGATCCGGTGGGAAATCATCCCAGGTAGAAGGAAAAGCATGTATAAACGCCCTGAGGTTGGAATGGTACACTCTTCTACCTTTTCTTCTTTTTCTTTCTCTTTTGTCATCTCCAGTAAGTTTCAGAATAAGTATCTATACATTTTTGAGATAGGAACTATGTCTTTAAAATCTTCATTCCCTGTGGCCTGGTTTCTGCACCAACTGCTTGCTTACAACTCTTTCCTTGCTTGCTGGAAGTTGTTCCTTTGGTGGCCACCAATGTCTTCCTAGCTTTATCTGAGAATAAAGAATAAGAATAAAACATTAAAGAATAAAGAGAATAAAGAATATTAGCCCTTGACTCCCTTTGTCCAGCAGTTGGCATCTGTAACTGTCTCATTCTGTTTGAGGGTAGGTCTTTACTAGGGTAGGGAGTGTAGGAGAACCTTTATGACATATGAAAAGCTACACAGACCCCTGTAAGCTGGATTGGGTACCCCTCTTGTGTGTTTCTCTAACCTCATCATGGCTGTTGGCTCTTTCAGTTACCTGTGGGTGATTCTAGACACAGCTCATTTCCTTTGATCTTCACAAGGCTGCAATAAATTGAGTTATTAGCCTCTATTTTCATCTCCTTTGTAATAGTATTATTTATCCATCTATCATGGCCTCATGGGGGCTGGGATTCACTTTCCTGGCTCTTGACCTTGTTACTCTGACCATTGAGATGTTAGTGGACATGTATAGGCACAGGGGTGGAGTGCACTTGTATATTAGGACTGGCCTTCTTGCATTCCTGTCATTACTATGGGATAAAAGTGTCCTAAGAGTCCAGCTCATCCCAGAGAAAAGGAGAGACAAGTTCAGCACACCTGAATCCAACCCAACCTAGATCAGTTGAAACCCAACTGACCCACGGATGTGTGAGCAAAAATTTAGTATAAATTTAACATAAATATAAACTCAATAAATATTCATTGAATAAATGCATATTGTTTCTGGCATAATTGTTTGTTTATAGGTCTGTATGGAGCTCTTTGGGGCTTCTCTGTTGGCTCACTGGTAAAGAATCTCCTGCCAATGAAAGAAACGCAGATTTGACCCCTGAATCAGACAGATCCCCTAGAGAAGGAAATGGCAACCTGCTCCAGTATTCTTGCTTGGGTAATCCCATGGTAATCCCAGAGGAGCCTGGCGGGCTACAGTCCATGGGGTCACAAAGGAATCGGACATGACTGAGCAACTAAAGAACAACAATGGAGCCCTTTGGGGGCAAGGGGTGTTAACATTTCTGCACATTAAGGGCAATCTATGATCCAGGTAAGTGATGGGCCCTCTGAATACTTTCTAGAATAGGTCTGAGGCTTCTTCAGGTCTCATTAGCAGCCTCAGCTTCTATGTACTGAATAATCAGCCAGGAGCCAAGTCAGATTCCTGATGAATTCCTAAGGATTTCAGAGTTTGCTCCCTTGGGTCCTGATTTTATGACTCTTTTCTTATCATCATGAATTCTTAAGTGTAGTCTGTGCTTTATAAGGCTGGACAATCTCCCGGCTACTCAGTACCCAGGACATGCTACAGAATGATCTAAGGGTCTGCACAGTGACAAGGAGCAATTTGATGTCTACTCATCATAGAAGGTGAGATGGTCAGATACATTCCCACTTACTGTCCATGACAACAGTAATGCCTCCTGATTTACAGGTCTCCAGGGCCTTCTTTTGCATTAAAGTGTCTGAGTCGGACTTTCCTTTGTCTGAGTATCTCAGCTCTGGCCTTGAGGATTTTGAAGAGGAACAAAGAGGAATTGATTCACATGGACTCTGTTGGGCAGACAGAGATTTGGGTGATGATTCTGAAGTGGTGTGTCTGTGTAGAGAAAGCTAAGATCTTCCTGCCTGAGCTTCGAGCCTTTTGTTTTTCTTTCCAACATCTTTTCTCTTTTCTTTTGGTGAGAGCACCCTGCTTTTTTGGGAGGAGGGTAACTACCCTCCCTGCACTATACACTGTATTGTTGGGCTGTCAAATGTGGTACTTGTACTGATTTGGGTTTCTGCCAAAACAGACCCTGGGTAGATATGGAAGATGATATTTGGAAAATGATAATTAGGTGCGCTTTTGAAGAAGGCGGGGGGAGGGGAGGGGAAATGAGACTAGGAAAGGGTAAAGAAACAGTATCAGTATGCAGATAAGTAGATTACTGCTTTGGGCAATGAGGACTAGTCCCACCGGAGACATGCTTCAGAGTCATCCCACTGGGTGCTAGCAATGGGGGGCATCCTCTGACTTCTATCTCTGTTGTTTGAGAGTCAAAGGGAGACTCAGGATCTTGAGATGAGATGTTGTTCCTGGGCTGGCAACTGTCTACCAAAATTGCAGACAAACTTAGGTGAATAAGATGCTGTGAGTTATTAGCAGCAGGGTTTTTTTTTTTTTTTTTTTCCTAACATTTTTGGCCACACCACCCAGCATGCAGGACCTCAGCTTCCCGACCAGGCATTGAACACACAGCCCCTGCATTGGAACTATGAGAGTCTTAACTGCTGGACTGTCAGGGTTCCCAGCAGCAGCTTCTTAGTGCCACATCCTCCTCTCACCACAGGTGGGTACAAGCCCCAGGCTGGCCCAATCAGATGCCCTCTTCCTGGGATTTTGAGAAGAGTAACACAGGGGCTGGGAAATGACAAGTCTGTTCATCTTCATGTTGGGATCCAAAAGAGATTAGTCCTTAGTTCTTGATACTTTGACACCCAGAATGGTTCCAATTCACATTGTTTCTGGTTGTTCAGTTTTTCCTTCAATTCTCAGAGATTCTCCATAAATCCTTCCATTAAATTCCCTTTTAATTAAATTAGCTAGAGCTGATTTTTGCCGCTTGCTTACAGAATATCCTGACAGATGCTTCTGCTCCACAGGAAGCTGTCAGAGGAGTGGTCTTTCACGCGGCTTGAAATGAAAAGGGACACTTTAGACTCAGCAGGACAGGAGGCCACAGGATAATCTTTGCTCAAGTTTGTTGGAGACCTCAATGCCCAGTTTTCATTCTCAGCTCATACGTCAGCTAGCCCATTTCCTCAGTTCATTCAGTTTATCCTCCTTAGTTCATCACGAGGCTCTGGTATTGCGTTTGGATAGACATATGATGTAGTTTGGGCTTCCCTGGTGGCTCAGATGGAGAATCTGCTTGCAGTGAAGGAGACTCAGGTTCAACCCTGGGTAGGGAAGGTCCACTGGAGGAGGAAGTAGCGAACCACTCCAGTATTTTTGCCTGGAGAATTCCATGGACAGAGGAGCCTGGAAGGCTACAGTCCATGGGATTGTAGAGTCGGACATGACTGAGCAACTAACACACACATGGTATAGTACAGTCTGGTGTGATATGATGGTGTGGTATGGTGTAATATAGAGGACTGTGCATACCATGGCATGTTGACTACATTGTGAGTACTGGAACCAGACTCCCTGTGTTCAAATCTCAGCTCTTCCATTTACAGACTACATGGTCTGGAGAAAGTTACCTGATCTCTTTGTGACTCAGTTTCTTTACCTGTAAATGTGAAGAAATAATTGTACCTAGATTACAGGATTGTCATAAAGATTAAATGAGTTGACAAAGTACAAGACACAAGGCAAGCGTATGTAAATATTAACTGCTATTATGCCTAAAGGCTGTATGCCTATTAGGTCTACATGGCCCTGTGCTTTTTGGATTCAAAACTCTGCTTCCTTAAACTTGTGAAAAGTGTGGTTTGCAAGATAGGCTGTCCTTGCTTGAGCCAGGGTCAGTGTTTGCTTTAAAAGACAGAGAAAAGTACATCTTTAATCACCTACTATGTGCCATGCATCATGACAGGATCATACCCTCTCTCAGAGAACAGATATTAATACTATTAATATTATTGCCATATTACAGGTGAGAAAGCTAGAGCTCGAAAGATGAAGTAACCTGACCTGACCTGGTTCACTCAGCTAGTAAGAGGCAGAAATGCTATTCTCCCAGGTCTGTCTGATTCCAAACTTTGTGTTGGTTCCACTGTGTACATCAGGGGTCTCCAACCCTAGGCCATGGACTGGTACCAGTGGGTGGCCTGTTAGCAGCAGGGGTGCACAGCAGGGGGTGAGCAGGCTGGTGAGCAAGCTTCATCTGTATTTGCAGCTGCTCTCCATTACTCACATTACCGCCTGAGCTCCACCTTCTGTTAGATCAGCAGTGGCATTAGATTCTCATAGGAGTGGGAACCCGACTGCGTTTGCATCATCTGGAAACTATCCCCTGACCCCACTCCAGGGAAAGATTGTCTGCCATGAAACCAGTCCCTGGTGTCAAAAAGGTTGGGGACCGCTGGTGTACATGACTTCCCCAAGCCCCAAAACAAATGAATAGCTGCCCTTTCTCTTCCCACTGCCCTCGCACAGGTCCTGTCCTCGCTGTTACCTTCTGAAGCTGTGGTTTTGACATCAGAGGTACTGGCTGCATCGCTGAGTGGCCGTGGGCTCTTATCCTACTCCTTTCGCTTTGTTCAGTTCAGTTCAGTTCAGTCACTCAGTTGTGTCCGACTCTTTGCGACCCCATGAATTGCAGCACACCAGGCCTCCCTGTCCATCACCAACTCCCAGAGTTCACTCAGACTCATGTCCATTGAGTCAGTGATGCCATCCAGCCATCTCATCCTCTGTCATCCCCTTTTCCTCCTGCTCCCAATCCCTCCCAGCATCAGGGTCTTTTCCAATGAGTCAACTCTTCGCATGAGGTGGCCAAAGTACTGGAGTTTCAGCTTCAGCATCATTCCCTCCAAAGAAATTCCAGGGCAGATCTCTTTCAGAATGGACTGATTGGATCTCCTTGCAGTCCAAGGGACTCTCAAGAGTCTTCTCCAACACCACAGTTCAAAAGCATCTATTCTTCAGCACTCAGCTTTGTTACTTATTTTTTCTTGGTCTGTGTAGAAGACCAAGGACAACACTTCCTAAGGACAGTTTGGCATCTGACTTGGAGCTGATGAAGGAGAGGGCAAGCTTGTTGGTTAAGTTCCCTGGGCTCTCTCTGGGACTGCTGGGGTCCAAGTCACTGTTTTGCACCTTCTTTGATGTGCATCTTTGAGCAGGTAACACCATCCCTCCAAGCCCAGGACCCTTTATCTGTAAGAGAGGAATGGAAATGATAATAGTTCACTCTTAAGGTGTTTGTACACATTAAGAGAAATAAATATTGGGGAGAAATGTTTAAAACGTTAAAAAAACTTGGATAAAGGATGATTTTCCAATCAAACCAGACTATAAGCCCAGAACCCAAGAAGAAAAAGATAGACCCATTGACTATATTAAAAACCAAACCAAACATACAGCAAAAGAACAAAACAAAATCAAAGGCCAAACAATAGGATGAGGAATTTTTTCAATAACACATATGGTAGAAAAGTATTAATATTCCTAATATGCAAAGACCTCCTATAAACTAAGAAGAAACAGGTAAATGTAAAAGAAAATTCAGCAAAAAGACTATAATTAGACCTCTTACCAAATGACCAGTCTCCAAATGAAGGTCTCCAAATGACCAGCTGGAATCCAAAAGGTTCAGGAAATGTAAATTAAAGCTAACACAAGATAGTACTTTTTTTTGTTTGTTTTGTTTTTTAAACCATCAATTGGGGAAAAAGAGCTAAAAAGAGAAATCATCTCAAGCTGACAAAAATGTGAGGGAAAAAATCCTTTCATATATCTCTGGTGAGAATAGGAGATGTGACAAGAAGTAATACTGGAAAAAATAAAATATTTGTTAAAAATAAACTACACACACTTTTTACCTAGCAACCCAACATTTAAGAATCATCTTGTTTAAAGAAATCGCTTCTATATTAAAATAGATGTTCAAGGATCTTTATTCAAATCTTTGGGGAAAAATTCAAAACCAGTCTGGATATTCCTCAAGATAAGGCTGGTTGAATACATTGTTCTGTACCCACTGAGGAATCTATTACAGTCATTAAAAAGGAATAAGTATAGGGAACTCCTTGGTGGTCCAGAGGTTAAGACTCCAAGCTTTCACTGCCGTGGGACTGGGTTCAGTCCCCATTCAAGGAACTAAGGTCCTACAGGCTTTGCAGCATAGCACAGCACAGAAAAAAAAAAAAAAAGAGTATAAATAAGCTAGTGTTTCTGTACACTGGGATACTGCTGGTGGTTTAGTTGCTAAGTTGTGACCGACTCCTGCGACTGCATCGACTGTAGTCTGCCAGGCTCCTCTGTCCATGGGATTCTCCAGGCAAGAATTCTGAAGTGGGATACTACTACTCAGTGATAAAAAGAAGTGAACTATTGATACATACACCAACTTAGATGAATCTCAAAGGCACTACGCTGAGTGAAAGAAGTCAAACTTGAAAGGTTACATGCAATGTGATTGATATAATCTTGAAATGAAACAACTGTAAAGCTGGCAAACAAATTAGTGGTTGCGAGATTAGGGATGCAGGGAGCAGGGTGTGATTACAAAGCAGAACAAGGGAACTTTTTGAGGTGATAGAAGTGTTGTATATCCTTACTGTGGCAGTGGTTAGTTATATGAATGCATAGATGTGCTAAACTTCATAAAATTGCAGACTCCTAAAAATGTTGGTTTTACTGTATAGCAATTTACAAAAAAATTAACAACAAATTATATCTCAATTGATTGACCTGGAAGGGTCTCTATGATACATTCAGGGAGAAAAATGTGGTAAAACACGGTGTATAATATGATTCTAGTTATAAAATATTTATTTATTGATTTGATTTTCGGTTGTGCTGGGTCTCCTTGGTGTATGGAAGCTTTTCTCTAGTTGCGGTGAGCAGGGGCACTTCATTGCAGTGCAAGACTTGCTGCACCATGGATAAGACAGGGGACAAACCTTGAAATTGTTGAGCCCTTGGCGGGGCCCTGGCCAACCAAACCGCAGTGCGTAACAACATTCCAAGTTTTACAAGACTAAACAAACAGCATTAACATGAAACCAGAGCTGTAATTTGCTCACAGATTGATGATGATATCAATTTGCATCCTGGGATTATAAACCAGCACCAAACTGCATTCTCTGAAGTTTCATCCACAGAGCAGATTCGCTGCCTAGGACCTTTTCCCAATTGAGACTCCAGATGTGCTGTGACACAGAACTTCCCAGCGTTGTTTGAATCTGGATTTTGGTCAAAACCCAATTTGATGATGTATCCTCTGCTCTTTCTATTTCTCTTTTCTTTTATATTGAAAGTAACCTAGATAATTCTCTAACAAATATTGGTATTACTAATTTGTATAGAACGAGTGGCTTATTTCGTTAACAAATCCTTTGAACCCGAGACGAAAGTGAAAACTTTCGGTAAAACAAGGAGTGGCTTTGGAAAATAATGAAAAGGGAACTTTTACTTATTAGCTTATATTCTTCTGTTTTATTATACAACTGGCCATGGTTTTGTTTTTGTAATGGGAAAATAAACATAAACCAAAAGAACCAAGACACTTTAAAATGGAGATAAGACCAAGCAGAGAATCTCTTTCCATTTTCTCTGATAGAAAACTGAACTATTTCTCTGTCACTGGTTGTATGAGATTCACAAAGGCAGCCGTAAAAAGTATACATTTTTTTCTCTAATATTAAAGCAATTCCTGGGTTTGTTGATCCTAATGTGAAGGTGAGATTTGTCTGATATAGATCTGTGAGGTCAGTCTAATAAATCACTCTGCTGGTCACTGTATTAGAAATTCAGTGTTTGGAGACACAACTCTCAATGTGTCTATGCCTCCCCAGACACCACTGGTCCTCATCCCCATTGCTTACAACCCTGATGGGTTGGGCTGGACGAATCTGGAACTGGACATTCCTCTCCACATGTCTCCCTTTTATGCTTTGGAGATGCTCCTCCTTCTCCGTTTCCCTAAGTGCCCAGAAATAACTTACTGCAATTGAGAATACAGAGGTTTGCTTTGGTCCTGCTGGAAAAACGGAAAAATATATAGTCTACTAAGCAAAATTATATAGAAGACTAGAGTAGCTGCAGTGATGGTGGGCAGATCCTTAGGCAAGACCTCAAAGTGACAAAATGCTTTTTCCATTCCCTTAGAATGGGATCCCTTAAGAGACAGGTTCGCTTTGTCTAGATATATCAAGACTAATATACAAACAAAATTTGTACTAACTGTTAACAACAAAGCCGGCAGCCCACTGCAATGATAAGAATTTTCAGATCTAATCTTCAGGATGTCTTCTGGTCACTAAAGCTGAAAAATGGGAAAAGATATTAAATGTATGATTGGTGGAGAGTTCACCTGGGAACAACGTGACTTTAGAACAAGACAGTCTCAGGTCAAATCAGAGCTCCAGCATCAGCCGCATGACCACAGGCATGTGGATGAAACTCTGCAGTTCAGTTTTCGTCATCTGGATAATGGAGATCACAGTACTGCTTTAGGTAGTATCCTTGGAAGGAAACTCTGAGATGGACGGCTGCAGGTAGAGGCTTATTGGGGAGATACACTTGTGAAAAAGTGGGCAGAGGGATGAGCTGACCTGCAATGTGCTTGCAGCTGAGGCCTCCAGAACTTGGACAAGAACTTGACCTGGGACAGACTTCCAGAGTCCCACGTTGAGAGAGAGATGAAGAGCCTTTGAACCCTTGATCCAAAGGATTATTGGCCAAATGCCGTCCCCTGGGACGGTGTGTGACCTTGGGTGATGTAGTTCCCTGTAACTAATCGCAGTTTCTAGTAAGAGGTACAACTGTGAGCCTCCAGCAGCCTATATTCCCAGGTGGACTGCTTTGCCCGCCCCCCCCCCCCCCACCAATATTTATTTATTTACTTACTTGGCTGTGTCAGGTCTTAGCTGTGGCCCGCAGGATCTTTTATCTTCATTGCAGCAGGCGGGTATTTGTTTTAAAAAACTTATATGAAAATTCTTTTATTCATTAATTTATTTTAAAATTGGTGTAAAGAGCTGACCCATTGGGAAAGACCTTGATGATAGGAAAGACTGAAGGCAAAAGAAAAGGGGGCAGCAGAGAATGAAATGATTAGATAGCATCACCAACTCGGTGGACGCGAATTTGAGCAAACTCCGGGAGATAGTGAAGGACATGGGGAGCCTGGCGTGCTGCAGTCCATGCGGTGGCAAAGGGCTGGATAAAACTTAGCAACTGAACAACAACAACATAATTGATTTACAGTGTTGCGTTAGTTTCTGCTCTACAACAATGTGAATCACCTATACGTATGCATATATCCTCACCCTCTAGAGCCTCCCTCCCACCCCACCCCCCCATCCCAGCCCTCTAGGTCATCACAGAGCACTGAGCTGAGCTCCCTGTGCTAGATGGCAGCTTTCCACTAGCTATCTATTTTACACACGGTGGGATTTTACTTGCGGTGTGTAGGATCTTTTTTAATTGCGGCATGTGAACTCTTAGTTGCAAAATGTGGGATCTAGTTCCCTGACCAGGCACTGACCCTGGGCCCCCTGCATTGGATGTGCAGAGTCTTAGCCACTGGACCACCAGGGAAGTCCCTTTATTGGCTTGGAAGAGGAGATCTTGGTTGTGTTCCCCTAGGATTTACTATGAATACACACTCTAGGTCTGTTCAGTTCAGTTCAGCCGCTCAGTCGTGTCCGACTCTTTGCGACCCCATGAATCGCAGCAGGTCAGGCCTCCCTGTCCATCACCAAATCCCGGAGTTCAATCAGATTCGCGTCCATCGAGTCAGTGATGCCATCCAGCCATCTCATCCTCTGTCATCCCCTTCTCCTCCTGCCCCCAATCCCTCCCAGCATCAAAGTCTTTTCCAATGAGTCAACTCTTCGCATGAGGTGGCCAAAGTACTAGGTCTGTAGGCAGTCGTAAAATTACTTAGCAAAATGTCAACCATACCAGAGGGTATCTAGGAATATTGATCCTTTTCCTTTCCTCCCTCTTGAGAAATATTTGTCAATGACTTTGATATAGTGTGATGTTTTCCCCTATCCATGCTGCACTGAACCTCCCCAATCACCAGAATCTTGGCACCCACCAGAAACATCTCTCTGCCTTGGGTAGTACAAAACAAGTGATCATAAAGCCTTAATCTCCAATTTATTTTGTCTGTCACCCCAGAACCTGTAACCTCTCGGCAGGTAAGTAATGAGAGGGTTTTCTCTTATATCAGTATGTACTGCTATATTTTTAACCATATTTTTTCCTACTTGGAGATTTTGGAGACCTCTCTTCTTTTCCCAGCAATATACTTAATGAAATATGGCCCAGAGAGCTGAGACTGAGTAAAGAGAGACACTTTTAGCAAAAGACTAAGGTCATTCATTAGACATTAATGTTGTTATTGCCTTCGGTAGCAGGTGACTTTGAACTCAAGCTTTCAGGGACACGCCCTTCTCAGAAATCCTGTTCTTACTGTCCAGACCACATGTGCTCTGGAAGATCTTCCATTCTGCTATTTTATTCTATCTTCTCTCTTCTTATAATACAAGGTGGCATCCAGAACAGGGTAGGGGCAGGGCTGGAAGAAGGGTACACGTGGTTATTGCAATTTTTGGTAGGTGGGGGTCATTTGGAAGAACGATAAGAGGCATTGGGTATATCCATTGTGAAAAATCAATGCCCAGGTCTTTGTGTGAGTGAGCAGAGTAGCTGAAGCAGAATTGACAAAAGAATCAAAGTTTTTAATTGGTGGGATCCATCTAGCGATTAATATTCTGTTGGTTGAAAAGTAATTAAAACCAATCTAAGATAACATCGGGGAGGGTACCTAGTGGCTCAGATGGTAAAGAATCTGCGTGCAATGCAGGAGACCCAGGTTTGATCCCTGGGTCAGGAAGATCCCCTGGAGAAGGAAATGGCGACCCAAGGACAGAGGAGCATGGTGGGCTACAGTCTATGGGGTCCCAAAGAGTTGGACACGACTGAGTGACTAGCATTTTCACTTCAAGATAACTTCAGGAAGAAAATCTGTCTTTAAAAATACAGTAGTGTTGGATTCCCTTGGTGGTCTAGTGGTTAAGAATCCACCTGTTCAATCCCTGGTCGGGGAAGATTCCACATGCCACAGGGCAACAAAGCCCGTGCCCTAGAGCCCATAAGCTACAACTACTAAAGCCTATGAGCTCTAGAGTCAGTGCTCTGCAACAAGAGAAGTTACCACAATGAGAAACTCATGCACTGTATCTAGAGAAAGCTTGTGCATAGCAGTGAAGACCCAGTACAGTCAAAAATAAATAATAAATAAAATTTTAAAAAATGCAGCAGTGTTTTATAAAACCCAAGAGCATGGGTGCAGCTGGTCTCAGAAGCAGACTAGAGTCAGGAAACCCAGCAGACTTCTCATTTACTCACTTCTGTTTCTCTCTACATATATGCTTCGGTAGGGGTGGGAGGGGGCTTGAAAATATGTCCTCCAGTTCTTTGACAAGAGGTGGAGCCTAGTTCCCCACCCCTTGTGTGTGAGCTGAACTTAAGTGGCTTACTTTGAATGAATAGAATGTGGCAGAATGATATTTTGTAACTTAGGAGCCTAGGACCAAAAAGGTATCATGGCTTCCTTGCTGGTCTCTTATGGATCTGGGGAGGTCATGTCATGTCATGTCAATAGCCATGTGGACAGGTCCATATGGGGAGGAATTGCCAACATCCATGTGAGTGAGTCATTTCAGAAGTTGATTCTTCCACCCCAATCCAACCTTCTGGTGCTGCAGTTCCAGCTGACATCCTGCCTACAACTTCAGGAGACTCCCTGAGACAGAACCATACAGCTAAGCACCTTCTGAATTCTTGATCCCCAGAAACTGTGAAATAACACGTTTACTATTTAATCTGTCAAGTTTGGGGTTAATATGTTACTTAGCCATAGATAACACATATAGGATTGGCAATAATCACTGCTGATTAGTCATCAGAGATGGGAGTCTTAATCCTATTCCCAGTTGCCAAGAGAAAAGATTCTGACTGACGCAGGTGGGTCAAATACACAGATGTGATCCAGTATATTAAGGTCAAGGTGATGAGCAGCATCATATTAGATTTACCTGAGGCTTTCTAATGTAACCAAGGAAATGTTGAGGTGTTTTGGTAAGGACACCCCAAAGCAAATTTCACAGTGGGACAAGACTCTATTTCTTTGATCACAAGAGTGTCTCCTAAGGAAGTTGAAGCTTACCTTGGTTAGAATACAGTGGTTTGAACTTAGGTGTCAATTCTAACCTTGGTTAGAATACAGTGGTTTCAGCTTAGGTGTCAATGCCATATGTGAAATACAAGCACGTGATTGGGTTTAGCTGCGTGTGTACTGTCGATTCAGTTGGGTCTGACTCTTTGCAACCCCATGGACTGTAGTCCACCAGGCTCCTCTGTCCATGGGATTCTCCAGGCAAGATTGCTGGAGTGGGTTGCCGTGCCCTCCTTCAGGGGATCTTCCCAACCCAGGGATGGAAGCCATGACTCCTGCATCTGCTGCGTTGGCAGGTGGATTTCTCTGGGGAAGCCTTGGCTTTAGGTGTATGTTGTACATTTGCAAAGACTGGTGGGTTCCTTGTGATTTGGCAGCCTGTTTGCTGGATGCCTGGGTACCCTTGAGGTGTTGGTTTAGCCTAACCCTGCACTTCTGGCCACATTAAAGTTGCTGGACATTTTCCAAAATTTCTTCTGGTAACAGCAGATTTTTTTCAGAAATCTTCCATAATTCTTATCATATATAGAAAGAACATAAATTTACTTGGCTTATCTAGAAATAAAACTTAGAATTCTCTCCCTTCCCTCCAGTAGGTCTACGGAAGAAAGCAAACATGTATGCCTTGATGTTTTCCTTTTATAAAAGATAAATTATTGATTTGGCTGCACCGGGTCTTCGTTGAGGCATGCAGAAACTTTAGATGCAGCGTGTGGGATCTAGTTCCTTGACCAGGGTTTGAACCTGGGCCCCCTGCCTTGGGAGGGAGGAGCCTTAGCCACTGGACCACCAAGGAAGTGCTGTCTTGATGTTTTCTGATTTGTAAGCCAAGTTAAATAACTTAAAAATGATGTTATAAATTAACTCAATGAGTTCATAGAGAATGAGTCAATTATAATGCCGATGTTACATTGCAACTTCAGGGTAAATGAACTTTTCACATAATAAACATTACACAAAAAAATTCCCAAGGTAGACCTATGTATTGTCTCAGGATTGGGGGTAACATTTGAAAGAATACAACTTTGGAAGTCATGATATCTGAGGGAACTTCCAATAAATGAACCAGTATGCCATTCATGATCATAAGGTATAGAACCAGTACAAATGTGCTAAGAAAGGACTTTCACCCTCATCCATTTTCATGTTTATAGTCTTAGAATCTTCATGGAAAATATCATCTAAAGGTTGTTCCATATTTAACCCTTTCCTAACAGGATATAATGAGACAGGTCAGTGCTTTGTCTTCTCAGCTGTGTGCCAGCAGTCTTCCCGTTCCTTCCAAATATCCTCCTGTAAGTGTCAGTTACAGCTTGGAGGCTCTGTTGTTGCCTTAGGACAGTGGGTCCATCGCTGATTTTACATCCAGATTTGTGAGTCTAATACTCACTGGCCAGTTTTCCCTTACAAAAGGACATAATGATAGCAGCTTAATTGTCAATCCTAGTTTATGTGTACTGGGGAGTTTTAAAAATTTAGGGGGTGCTAATATTAACCCCAAATTTCTTGGTATTAGTGTTTTTGGACTCTTTCAAAAAGGCCTGATGCTGGGGAAGATTGAAGGCAGGAGGACAAGGGGACAACAGAGGATGAAATGGTTAGAGTAACTTGCATACTGACTCAATGGACATGAGTTTGAGCAAACTCCGGGAGTTGGTGATGGATAGGGAAGCCTGGAATGCTGCAGTCCATGGGGTCACAAAGAGTCAGATACAACTGAGTGACTGAACTGAACTGACCCATATTACCACACATTTCCAGGCTATTTTGTACTTTCAGAACCACTGTGTCAATGTACACTCCAAAAGATAGTTTACGGGAGGACTTTCACCTTTCCATCAGAGTACCTGATGGTTTCATAGGCCCTGGTCAGTTACTTAGTAATTAGACTCCAAATGTAAAAGATGACCACATGTCCCTAAAAATGTATTTGATTATCAGTGTCATAGAATATTCATGTTTATTTATATTTTTCTTATACCAAGTTGCCTTTTCATGATCTTTGCTTTTTTATAATGGAATTAGAATATTTTCTTGATCTTTAAAGATTTTTATGTAGTAAGAATATTATTTCTATGTATTTTTAATATTTATAAAGTATTTTATATTTTCTATGTAATTCTTGCCTTTGAGGATTTATTTTTTAAATCTCTGAAACAGTTTATATAACATGGGCAAATAAAAAATAAAAAGTATCTTCTTCATTGTGGTTAAACAGTTGGCTTTAACTGATTTAATATAGAGACAAGTTAGACATTTTAATTTAATGTAGTATTGTAGTATAAGCTTGCAGTTTGGGGTAAGAAAAAAATTTCTAAGTTTAATTTCCAGCTCCATTACTTTCTGTCTTAAGGCATTTAACTCTCTCAGATTTGGTTTTCTTAGACACAAATTGAGGATAATGCTAATGGCTGTGATGCTGGATTATTCTGAGGCTCAAATTACATAGAGCACATGGAAGATACTTTATAAACTACAATACTGACATATATAACTTGCTCTGAATCTAATCTTGATGGTCAGTCCTTCTGAGATTGCTTCCAGCTGCCAGAATTCATGACACACTTGACTTGGATGAGGGCTGAAGAAGTAGACAAATGGTTTTGAAATGACAAGAAATTTCAGTAGTTTCTCTGTGAACAGTGATGGAAAAGATAGTTCTCTTTTTTATAAAAACAATAATCTTAAACTAAATGGCAAGAGAAAAGGAGGATAGACTGAGGATTTAACCAGTATTGTGGACGTTGCTCTAGCAGGGGAGCAGGAGACAAAAAAAAAAAAAAATTACTTTTGCTCTTCTCAGACACACCTAACCAATCACAAATGAACCCTACACTGTATTTTCGCTAGTATCCCAGGAAAGTCACCTCGGATGGGGTTATTTTCTCTCCTGGTTCATACCTATACATCACGTTGGGGGAAACTGATTTTTGACCAGTGAAACAGAAAATCACAGTTCTCCATATTTAGTCCCGACTCAGCATCAGTTAGTGGGAGTGCATACTAAATTATGTGTCCAATATTTGAAAACAGAAGATGTATCCTGGGATTTAAGCTAATCATTTAACCTTCTGAGTCTTACTTTCCTGATAACTCTATAAGTATGCTGTGCTAATTACATAAGATAATGTGTAGAGAAACTTGTTGTAAGCTGTAATTATGTCATACACATAACAACAATAAACATAACTTTAAACAAAATGAATATTTTTATTTTGATAGGCAATAGATGAACTTGGTTGCTGTGTTGTGCAAAGCACATTGAGAGCAGTTTAAGAAAAATGATGCTGTTGAAGTGCTACAGTCAATATGCCAGCAAATTTGGAAAACTCAGCAGTGGCCACAGGACTGGAAAAAGTCAGTTTTCATTCCAATCCCAAAGAAAGGTAATACCAAAGAAAGTTTAAAGTACCACACAATTGCACACATCTCACACACTAGCAAGATTATGCTCAAAACCCTTCAAGCTAGTCTTCAACAGTAGATGAACTGAGAACTTCTTCCAGATATACAAGCTGGATTTAGAAAAGGCAGAGGAACCAGAGATCACATTGCCAACATCTGTTGGATCATAGAAAAAGCAAGGATTCAAAAATAAAAAATCTACTTTTTCTCATTGACTATGCTAAAGCCTCTGACTGTGTGGATTACAGCAAATTGTTGAAAATCCTTATAGAGGTGGGAATACCAAACCACCTTACCTATCTCCTGAGAAGCCTGTAGGCAGGACAAGAAGCAACAATTAGAACCGAACATGGAACAAAATTGGGAAAGGAGTACATCAAGGCTGTATATTGTCACCCTGTTTATTTAACTTATATGCAGAGTACATCATGCAAAATGCTGGGCTGGATGAAGCACAAGCTGGAATCAAGGTTGCCAGGAGAAATATCAATAACCTCAGATACGCAGATGACACCACCCTTATGGCAGAAAGTGAAGAGGAACTAAAGAGCCTCTTGAAAGTGAAAGAGAAGAGTGAAAAAGCTGGCTGAAAACTCAACATTAAAAAAATGAAGATCATGGCATCCAGTTCTATTACGTTATGTCAAACAGATGGGGAAAAAGTGGAAATAGTGGCAGATTTTATTTTCTTGGGCTCCAAAATCACTGCAGACAGTGACTGCAGCCTTGAAATGAAAAGATGTTTGCTCCTTGGAAGAAAAACTATGACAAACCTAGATAGCGTATTAAAAAGCAGAGATATCACTTTGCTGACGAAGGTCTACATAGTCAAAGCTGTGGTTTTTCCAGTAGTCATGTATGGATGTGAGAGCTGGACCATAAAGAAGGCTGTGTATGTGCGCTTAGTCGCTCAGTTCTGTCCAAATCCTTGCAATCCCATGGACTGTAGCCTGCTGGGCTCCTTTGTCCATGGGGATTATCCAGGCAAGAATACTGGAGTGAGTTGCCATGCCCTCCTCCAGGGGATCTTCCCAACCCAGGAATGGAACCAGGGTCTCCTGCATTGCAGGCAATTCTTTACCAGCCGAGCTACCAGGGAAGCCTAAGGAAGAAGGCTGAGAGCCGAAGAACTGATGCTTTCAAATTGTGGTGCTGGAGAAGACTCTTGAGAGTCCCTTGGACAGCAAGGAGATCAAACCAGTCAATCCTAAAGAAATCAACCCTGAATATTCATTGGAAGTACTGATGCTGAAGCTGCAGCTCCGATACTCTGGCCACCTGATGCAAAGAGCCCACTCTGGAAAAGACTCCAATGCTGGGCAAGACTGAAGGCAAAAGGAGAAGGGGTGGCAGTGGATGAGACGGTTGGATGACATCACTGACTCAATGGACATGAATTTGAGCAAACTCTGGGAGATGGTGTAGGACAGGGAAGCCTGCTGTGCTGCAGCTCACGGAGTCACAAAGAGCTGGATACGACTGAGTGACTGAACAACAATTCCAGGGACTCCTAACCTTAGCTGTACATTGGAGCTACTTGGGGGATCTTTACATCAAAATCTCTTTGAGTGGGTCCTGAGAATTTCCATCTGCAGCTTAGGCCTCACCCAGGGAACTGTGGACTCTTTTATCAACTGCCCAGTGGCGCAATGGTAAAGAACCCACCTGCAATGCAAGAAACTTGGGTATGATCCCTGGGTAGGGAAGAGCCCCTGCAGAGGGAAATGGCAATCCACTTCAGTATTCTTGCCTGGGAAAATTCCATGGACAGAGGAGTCACAGTCCTTAGGGTCACAAAGAGTCGGATGCAACTTAGGGACTGAACAACAGCAATGAACACTTACCCGGTGTCCAGGCTTCCCAGGACTAACTCAGATTTCCATCAGACAGGCAAGGTTGTTACCAAAGGTTCCTAGTAGCTTCCACTGGCTCACTTTCCCAGGTGTTTTACCCCTTTCTTTTCCCCCATCAGTTGCTCATAGCTTTGAGCATACTAGCGAGATTTCCCTCTTTTACTGCTTGGAACTTCCTTGCTCAGTCAGCAGATCTTTGACACTTTCACTGTCTTTCCTTCTTTAACCTCTTTTCAGAGACTTTAAGATCAAAGCTTTCAGGAGAAAGAAAAAATACAAGAGCCCCTGCTTAGGCAGAACATAGCGTTTCTTCCTCCCTACAATGTCAAAAGCTTTATTTTCTCTCTTTTACCCATCCAAAGAGAATTTTTCCCCTTGCTTTACTTGCCTCAGCTTTTTTTCTCTACTTGAATAACTTTTTCCAGTGAACTTAGTGTTCCTAGAAGAGATTATTGATACATTGTATAATTCCATGATAGTTTTTCTTAGCAGCTGAGTTCAGTTCACATATTAGAAGCCTCCCATAAAAATTGCTTTAGAAACATTTCTTAAAGGAATACAGTCCCTTTGGAGACATTTATAGAAGAATTAAACATACACTTGATATCATTTCTGTATCAGTTAGAATTAGGTTTGGCTGCATGTGTCAGGAAGCTAAAATTAAAACTGATTTAAAAAGAGAAGTTAATTTCTCTCCTATGTAAAAGAAGTCTGGAGGCCAACACTCAAGTCTGGGGAGACATCTTCATTATTGATTCAGCTCCTTTTATGTTCCTGGTACATATAAGCCATTCCAGTGTGTGACTTTTATTATGAAGGGCACCTCATGGTCAAAGATGCCTGAGGGAGCTCTAATTATCACCAGGCAGTGGGGAGAAGGAAGAAAAGGAAGGCAAATGGGTGGATGGCCTATTTGAGAGAGCTGCCTTTCTCCAACCCACACTTTCAGTTACATTTCATTGACTAGAATGCGATTGTAGGGTCACATCTGGCCTCAAGGGAGGTGGGGAAAAGCAGTCTTGAAAGAAGGCATTGCCACTCCAAATAAAATTGAATTCTATGAAATACTGCCATCTGTAGCGACCTGGATGCAACTAGGGATTATCATACTGTTGGGCTGCACCCCAAAGGTCTGTCAGGACTGTGCTTGTCCAGTTTCAAGACCTAAAGAAGAGGCCAGAGTCAGCAACAAAGACATCAATGGTTTAATGGCTAGTTTAATGATTTAATGGTCCTACTGTATAGCACAGGGAACTATATTCAATATCCTGGAATAAAGCATAACAGAAAAGAACATAAAAAAGAATGCATATGTATTTGTAAAACTGAGTAACTTTGCTGTACAGCAGAAGTTAATGCAATGTTGTAAAACTATACTTCAATAAAAAATAAATTAATTTTAAAAATCAAGTTCTATTGCTAAAGGAGGGGAAAATGGATACTTTCTGGCAACTAGCAAATTTTTCCAAGGGCTTCCCAGGTGGCTCAGTGGTAAAGAATCTTCCTGCCAGTGCCGGAGATCCTGGTTCAATCCCTGGGTTGGGAAGATCCCCTGCAGAAGGAAATGGCTACCCTTTCCAGTATTCTTGTCCAGGAAATCCCATGGACAGAGGAGCCTGGCAGGCTATAGTCCATGGGGTTGCAAAGGAGTCAGACATAACTTAATGACTAAACAACAGCAAATTTTCCACAGTTTTATACCACATTTAATGGGTTGGCTGTTTTGAAGTTAAATCATCATTCTCGTCATCTTTCCAACTTGTTCTATTTTGCATTTCTCTTCCAACATTTTTCCCTTAACTTCTTCCCAGATGAAGAAAAGAGTTTTAGAAGGAAGATTATTATGAGCATTTTAGTGATAGTAAAATTTGTAAGACCGAAAGGCAGAAAGGTCAGTGATAGACCTAGGGCTTCAGTGGTCTTGACCAGTACTGGAATAAATGGTAGGATATTTGCTATGGGTAGAGATGTTTTAGGTAATAATTGAGAATCATAATGTAAGAAAGACTATATTCCTTATTCAAATATCTTTTTAAACTTTAACATTTTTTATCAATGCAACACACAAACATAATTCAAAAAGTCATATAATATTACAAACATTTTAACAAAACATGGTGGTCACCATTCACCTTTATCTCAGATTTGAGACTAGTCTATGAAAGGCAATCACTTTAAAATCTCAGTTTTGCTAATATTTACCTTCATATTTGTGGGAATACCAGACCACCTGACCTGTCTCTTGAGAAATCTGTATGCAGGTCAGGAAGCAACAGTTAGAACTGGCCATGGAACAGCAGACTGGTTCCAAATAGGAAAAGGAGTACATCAAGGCTGTATACTGTCACCCTGCTTATTTAACTTCTATGCAGAGTACATCATGAGAAACACTGGACTGGAAGAAACACAAGCTGGAATCAAGATTGCTGGGAGAAATATCAATAACCTCAGATATGCAGATGACACCACCCTTATGGCAGAAAGTGAAGAGGAACTAAAAAGCCTCCTGATGAAAGTGAAAGAGGAGAGTGAAAAAGTTGGCCTAAAGCTCAACATTCAGAAAATGAAGATCATGGCATCTGGTCCCATCACTTCTTGGGAAATAGATGGGGAAACAGCGGAAACAGTGTCAGAGTTTTTTTGGGCTCCAAAATCACTACAGATGGTGACTGCAACCATGAAATTAAAAGACGCTTACTCCTTGGAAGGAAAGTTATGACCAACCTAGATAGTATATTCAAAAGCAGAGACATTACTTTGCCGACTAAGGTCTGTCTAGTCAAGGCTATGGTTTTTCCTGTGGTCATGTATGGATGTGAGAGTTGGACTGTGAAGAAGTCTGAGCGCTGAAAAATTGATGCTTTTGAACTGTGGTGTTGGAGAAGACTCTTGAGAGTCCCTTGGACTGCAAGGAGATCCAACCAGTCGATTCTGAAGGAGATCAGCCCTAGGATTTCTTTGGAAGGAATGATGCTAAAGCTGAAACTCCAGTACCTTGACCACCTCATGCGAAGAGTTGACTCATTGGAAAATACTTTGATGCTGGGAGGGATTGGGGGCAGGAGGAGAAGGGGATGACAGAGGATGAGATGGCTAGATGGCATCATGGACTCAATGAACGTGAATCTGAGTGAACTCTGGGAGTTGGTGATGGACAGGGAGGCCTGGTGTGCTGCGATTCGTGGGGTCGCAAAGAGTCGGACACGACTGAGCAACTGAACTGAACTGAACTGAACCTTCATATTTATAAATTATATGCTTATTCTGCCATTTCTTGATTTTTAATGATTTTTAATTAAAAAATAATATTTGGCTTTGCAAGACCCCGGGACACAAGAATTTAGCTTTCTTATACTACTCCAATCCTTGCTTTATTGCCTTCCTCTCCCTCTTCCCTCACTCTCTCAATATGGTTATATCAAAATTTTATGTTAAATAGTTTCTTACATTATTATGATTATAAAAATACTGTTCTCTGATAGACCATATGGTCATCCTATGATTATAGTTCCTTACTTTTAATTTTTCCAGGAGTTAATAATTGTCTCCTTTTAAACTTTATCTGCTTAGTTTTCTACATACTTATTCCTTTCCAAATTATTCAACAAATTCTAAAAAACTCATTTAGTATCAATTGTATTCGGTAAGTTTCCAGATTCTTGTGTTTGTGACCCCAGGAATTTTCCATCTCTTGCTCCAGTTTTGATCGTCATTCCTTCGACCATTTATACGGATGCTATCCTGAATCTTCACCACCATCTTGGAAACTTCCTTGACATCTTTTTTTGTTTCACCTTTTTCCTGGGCTTTATGTCTTCTTTTTCCTTGGTATATTTTCTTTAGCAGCTTCTGAGAAAATGTGAAAAGAAGGGAAACTGGTTGAGATTCTGAATATTTAAAACTGACTTTTATTTACTTTCACAAATAGATTTCTAGGTTAGCTCGAAATTGTAGGTTAGAAATTATTTCTCCTCAGATTTTTCAAGTGTTTCTCTAGAGTGTTCTGGCTTCCAGATGTCTTTGTAATGTTCATATTTTAATATACAACCTATTTTTCCTTTCCCACACTCCTAATGAAGGAAAATGTCTTAGTTTCTTCCTTCCTGGAAAGAGCTTCAGTTTATCTATTGTTCTGAAATGTCATCAGAATAAGCTTTGATGTGAGTCTTCACTCCTTGTGCTGGGTGCCAGGAGGGTATATTAACCTGAAAATTCAAGTCCTTCAGTTTTGGAGAAATTTATGATTTCTTTAATTATATCTGGTTTTTGGCTTCCCTTTTTGGAAGAAATTTCAGGTGAAATATATACATATATATATACACACATATATATGTGTGTGTGTGTGTGTGTGTGTATATATATATATATATAGGTTACTCATGCCAACAACATGGAGATATATGCTTTGCACATTTCTTAAGCTTCCAAGAAAGGATCAGAAGGCCTCTGAGAAAAATTATGGACCATGTGTTGGTCAATATACATCTGAAACTTGAGTTAGACGGGGAATTTTGAAAGTTGACAAACCCACAGTTCTCAGTGAGGACATATCTCTCTGACTTGGACTAGTGCACATTCCCTGGAGACCCATATTAATAGACAATGATCACCTAGAGCTAGTCCAACAGATTAGCTCTAGTGATATCATAATATAATAAGAAATATATATATATATATTTGATTTTTGTCCCCAGTTCCTGGTACAGAGCTCCTAAAACCCTCCAAGTGATAGAGGATGGTAGGAAAATACATTATTATAAATGTTTGGTCTTCTTGACACAGAGCTTCTAAGACCCCTGGAGTCCCTGGAGTGATGAGTATCCTTTTGTATGCTAAGGGGATGACTGGTGGCTGGGGTTCCTAAATAACTTCATAATTGGGGCTGGTGGTCAGAAAGACCAAAGCATGATTAGAAGACCTCTGGGGAGGAGAGGGAGGCTGGAGATTGAGTTAATTGCCTATGGCAAGAGATCTAATCAATCATGCCTATGTAATGAAACCTCCATTAACAACTTCTAAACTATGGGGCTCAGAGAGCTTCAAGTGCTGGGAGGGTCATGCACTTCAACTCCATGGGACAGAAGATCCTGTGGTCAGGATCCTTCCAGACTTTGCTCTCTATTCCTCTTCATTTTTATTCTTTATAAAAGCTAGTAAATGTAAGTAAGGTGCTTTCCTTTACTTCTGGGAGCTGTTAGAGAAAATGATTGAACATGAAAAGGAGGTTGTGGGAACTCCTTGAATATATACCCAGTTCATCAAAAGTCCTGGTGCAACTAGCATCAGTCTTTGGGGCTGAGATCTTAACTTGTGAGCCCTTTGCTGCTGCTGCTGCTGCTAAGTTGCTTCAGTCGTGTCCCACTCTGTGTGACCCCATAGACGGCAGCCCACCAGGCTCCACCGTCCCTGGAATTCTCCAGGCAAGAACACTGGAGTGGGTTGCCATTGCCTTCTCCAATGCATTAAAAGTGAAAAGTGAAAGTGAAGCCACTCAGTTGTGTCCGACTCTTCGCGACTCCATGGACTGCAGCCCACCAGGCTCCTCTCTCCGTGGGATTTTCCAGGCAAGAGTACTGGAGTGGGGTGCCATTGCTTTCTCCTGATGCTTATTCCAGGTGGTTAGTGTCACAGTTGAGTTAAATTCTAGGACACCCAGCTGGTGTCTGGAAAGTTGGAAAATTGGTTGTTGGTGTAGGGGAAAAAACCCCATACTGTTAGTGTCAGAAATCTTCTGTGGCTAGAAAAGATCAAAGAAGCTATCAATGGGTCAGACGCTATTAGAAGTCTGATGGCGTTCTGATTTCTGCTGTCACTACTGCTGTACCTCTAAGTCCTCAAAATTGGTTTCCCTAGGTGTGCATATTCAATCCTTGGGAACTGACCAGATGCCTAGGTATGGGGGAATAGGTGGGGCTCAGGCTGGGTGGGTGACAGTTTCTGCCTCGCAACACCCTGAGGCATGATGGATCATTATTTGGAGCAAATAAAACCATGATTTTTCCTTTCTTACACTCTTAAGAAGGAAAATTTCTTAGTTGGGTTTAGTTGAGGATATGCCAATGTTATAAAAATCAATTCCTTATGTCCTTCCAACTTTCTAACTTTTAATCAGAAGTCATAAGTTGAGCTCCAATGACCTAATCAAGTCTGCAAATTTTTTTGTTTTTTATTTATATAATATTCACAATATTATCTGGCAACATTTAAAAATTTAAGCATGTGTGTGCGCTAAGTTGCTTCAGTTGTGTCCAACTCTTTGTGACCCTATGGGCCATAGCCCACCAGGCTCCTCTGTTCATGGGATTCTCTAGGCAAGAATACTGGAGTGGGTTGCCATTTCCTTCTTCCGGGGATTTTCCCAATCCAAGGATCGAACCCACGTCTGTTACATCTCCTGCATTGGCAGGTGGGTTCTTTATCACTAGCACCACCTGGGAAGCATTTTACACACATATCTGGGGCTCTAGGTTTTATTCTTGCCTGGATAATCCCCACGGACAGAGGAGCCCGGTGGGCTACAATCCATGGGGTCTTAAAGAGTCAGACACAGTTGAGCAACTAAGCACAGCACAGCACACAGCTTTTATTTTAAAAAAAGAAGGAAAAAAACCCAACAGATCTGGTAGCAGTAAATCAAAATTACCACATAGAGACATGCATTCTTCTGGTGACCTGCTTCATTTTTTAGATTACTTCCTGGACTCACTGGGCATTTGAGTTTGTGTTCCTGTGTCCCTTGCTTTTATCCATCACAACATGTCCACAGCTAATGGCTGAAACTGAGTCTTGGGTCTGCAGCCGTGTCCAGGCTTTTCTGCATAATTTCTGTCTTGTTTTTATCCTTGATTTCATCTCTGGTTTATGGTGTTGCTGTCCTCCTGTGGATGGGACATTCATGGCTACTGTCTCTGGATAGTTTCTCTAAAGTTACTCGGCTCAGTAAATCCCCAAGGTTTTCCTACTCCAGGACACTTTTAGCAGGTAAAATATTTCTACTAGAGCAGATCCTTTGCACTTAATCCTTAGTATTGGTCGGTTAGGTTGATGTCCATGCGGGGTCTGTTATCTACCGTAAGGGAAAATTCAGACAAGAAATCTATCAAGGGAGATCCCAAGTAAATATAGAGCCCTGCAGTTGGTAGATGTCCCAGGGGAGGGTCCTGACCTGGGAATCCAAGTGCTTCTTGATATAATGATGCTGGAAGATAAGCCCACCTGGGAAGCTCATCTCAGATGTGGTTTTGATCAGGGTTGGTGAGAGGGGCCCAGGGGAAGCGCCAAGTATGGCAAACAATGATTTGTGTAACAAATTGAACTCAGAGTGGGCTAGGTAAGAAAGGTCTTTGTGAATGATAAGGTTGAACGTTGATTCTGTGTCCAGGAAGGCCAGACGCCCAGAATCTCTGAGAGAAGTTAATTGATGTTATGTGACAGTCCAATACAGGTTGATAGGGGATAATAAGATCACAGATCCTTTTATGCTTTAAAGCGTCAGATTTCCATAGAAAATTGTCACATTAATGCCAAGAACAGAAGGGCAGGGACCATTAATATCATCTGACTTAATCTCCTAATTTTATAGTGTGTTTTATAGTATATATATGTATATATATATATATATATATATATATATATATATATAGGAAGAGAGAGAGAGAGAGTGTATAGTTGACTAAGTGACTAAACTGCCACCAAACCAAAAGTTCCTTTGCTACCCTCGTAGCTCAGTTGGTAAAAAAATCTGCCTGCAGTGCAAGAGACCTGAGTTCGATCCCTGGGTTGGGAAGATCCCCTGGAGGAGGAAATGGCAACCCATTCCAGGATTCTAGCCTGGAGAATCCCATGGACAGAGTAGCCTGGCAGAGAGTTGCAAGAGTCGAACGCGACTTAGCCACTAAACCACCAGCATATATATAGTGTAATTTGTGAGACTGATTCATGTAAATTCTATAAAAGTTGAAAAACCCCAGTGACAACTGTAATGCCATTTCTATATTCCATCCTTCCAATATATTTTCTATATAGATATATGTATATACATATTTACTTACTTTATAAGAGGAATCACATTGAACTTAGGCTTGTATTATTTTTCTCTAATTTTTACTCTTATTTTCATGATAATGAGCATTTCTTCATGTTGTTAAATACTTGTTAAAGAATAAGTTTTTTAATATTTTATTTTATTTTCAACTAAAATTTTTAATGGCTTTATATTTCATCATCTGGATTTAAAATATTTGATCATGCCCTGATTAGGTATTTGAATTATTTTCAATTTTTGTCACTAAAAAAAATAATGCTGGGATAAGACTCTATTATTAAGCTCTGAATCTCTGAATATTTCTTCAGATTAAATTCCAAGAAGAGAAATTAATTAACTCTTGTGAGTGCTAAAATTTTTTCAGCTTTTCAGTCCATTTGCTTGAGTTTTCTAGATAGATATATGAAAATAATGCAAAATTTCACTACTTCCTTTTCAACAATTATAAACTTTATTTATGTTTCTTGTCTTATTGCATTGGCCAGACGTTCCAGAGTAATGTTAAATAATTAAGGTCATAGTGAACATACTGCCTTGCTTCAGTTTTTAATGGAAAAGCTCTAGTGCTATATTTCCGTATTTCATATGCTTGTATTTTATTTAGGAATTTTGCATTTATATTCATAGATAAAATTTGCCTGTAGTTTTCTTTTTCTATGCTTTCTTTGTCAAGTTTTGTGATAGGGTATGCTAGCTTTGTAAAATATAATAGGTTTCTCTTCTGTGGAGACATTTCTTGTGTCAAGAAGAGATAGCAATTTCCAACAGGCAAATATGCTGGCTGTTTGACAGGCCAGTCGGGTGGCTTTCTTTCCAAGATACAGACAGAAGATACATAATTGAATTCCCACACTCAGCTCAAACTGGTTATCCTGTCAGCAAGTTGGCATGTAAAATGACATGTAATTGCTTCAATTACAAAAATTGAAGCGTTTAGACAATTCTCCTTCTTCTGTTTGAGATGCAGGCTCTGTCTCTGAGTTTGAAGCTGTCAGGCATCCAATTTAGCCAATTCCAGATTGGAGGAGTTTGCTGTGGGCCATTGCTGGCCCCATTGCTATAAGAGTGCTGATATATCAACTGTCATTCCCGAGGAGACCTTGACCCCCATTATATACTTTTTCCACTGGCCCCCTGGCTAGGAGACTTTCCAGTATGTTTATGGGAAAGATGCTCAGCAGTCAAAACTCACCGTTTTGAAGGATCCTCAGAACTGACCCCACCACCTATCTTCTGGTAGCTCTCCAAATTCAGATCTGGCAGGGCTGAGCTCTACTCATTTGCCC
The DNA here is from genome assembly GCF_016772045.2 of Ovis aries. Classification (NCBI taxonomy): domain Eukaryota; kingdom Metazoa; phylum Chordata; class Mammalia; order Artiodactyla; family Bovidae; genus Ovis; species Ovis aries. The sequence goes on from NC_056077.1 coordinate 23,511,260, forward strand.
GTGCAAATATTGAGACAGTAGCAGAGAGGAGGAAATGATCAGTTTAACTCATTAATTTGTTAGACACTGTCAATGCTGTTTCCCAAATATCCCAGGAATCCATCCTTTTTTTTTTTTTTTTTTTCATGATTACTGCTACTCAGAGGCCACTATCATCTCTCACCTGGATTATTGCAAACAATGCTAATTGGTCTTACCCTTTCTAGTCTTTCCCTTGCTCTAGCACAACCATCCTCAAGACAGCCTCAGTGATATTTCTAAATTATCAGGAAGTCGATCAGTAACCTGATTTGTTTACCTCTGCCTTAAAAATCTTCAAATGATTTCCCAAGGGATTTCAAATAAAGTAAGAACTCCTTGGCATACCTTACACAGCGAATCTGCGAAGTTCCTCCCCTATCTTTCCTCTCTTGCCTGGCTTTCTGTATTCCCCTCTGTAATCTGGCTTTCCAGGAATTCCTGCCGCTTCTTCTAATGCACCACACTTCTCTGTTGTACATGCTTTCCTTTGCCTGAAAAGCTACTACCTGGCTAACTTCTACTTATCATTCACAAGTCAATTTGGATATCATTTTCTATGGATGCTTTCCTGATGTCTCTAGGTTGGTATGGTGACTCTATTTTTTCCCTCAAAGCACTTGTACTGGGGCTTCCCAGGTGGCTTAGCAAATAAACAATCCATCTGCAATGCAGGAAACGTGGGTTTTATACCTGGATCAGGAAGATCCCCTAGAGAAGGGCATGGCAACCTATGCCAGTATTCTTGCTGGAAAAATCCCATGAACAGAGGAGCTTGGTAGGCTCTGGTCAATGGGGTCACAGAAAGTTGGACATGACTGAAGTGACTAAGCACACACACACACACACACTCACAGCACTTATATCATAGCATGTATGACAGCATATTTCTCAGCATACAGTAGGTGCTTAATAATATCTTAGATGAATAAAATGTATTTTTGCCTCTTGGAGAGATCGCTTTAATCACCCATAAGAAATTCAATTTTGTGACTGGAAAAGGTGACCCCATGTGAGAAGAAAATTGAATTCAACTTTCACTTTCAAACTTGAGGGATAACTCAATAGTTGTTGAGTAAATAAATGAATGAAGAGGTTGTGTACATTGTATTCAATGCCTGGCACAGTACAATAGGAATTATTCTTTATTTGAGATCAGAAGACCTGGTTGCATCTCTAATTCTTTACTTACCATTTGTGTGATTTGAAAAAGTGTCATTATTATTTACCACCTCAATGTCATCATCTGAAAAAGAGAGCTGTAACCCCAGCTTGTCACATAGATGTACTGAAATGATGTATTTAAGCACAATGTGTAAGTGACCTCATCAAGATGGCAATGTAGGTCAATTCCTGACTTCAATCTGTTTCATAAGAAGATCCATAGACAAGACAGCACTGTGAAAATCCTAGAAGTGGGCGTGAATCTGAAGGACACTCTAGATCACAGAGACAGAGAGGGACCACATCAGAAAGTAAGAGGAGTGGCTACACTCAGACCACACCGCTCCTCTCCCAGGCCAGCACATTGCCACACCTAATGGTCCCTCTGGGCTTCTGGCTTCTCAAGTGGGAAAAAGAGAACCCAAGGTGGACACTCAGCTCTCTCAGTATAGTGGGGCATCTCCCAGGTGGCCCACCAGTGTCTTGACTCATGATGGTCACAGGAGAATCTGCAGGGTTTAGTTATCAGGGATCAGATAGAGGCAGAGAAGGGGGACAAGGCTTATAGTCATCAATCTTCATATACTTGCTTGAGCAAAACCTGAGCAGAGATCATGAGCAGTGACTCTGCTCATTTGCAGAACCACGCTGATGACCGTTTCTGGCCAGTGAGCTCAGTTGGCAGTTCTATCTGATTCGAGTTCCCAGTCAATGAGCTCTCCTGGCTGTGGAGCTCTCCTATGGCTCTGCCCCGACAGGAAAGCAAATATGCAGCCTTGTCCAACTTCTCAGCCTAGTCTCCCGTTCTACCCAACCAGGAAGCTTAGCCACACAACCCAGGCAGCCATAGAGCCCACTCTACAGCTATGCTTGGGCAGGTTCTATGCCAGAGACCCTACCCAACTGTTAAGTATAGTCTCTAATCCTATACAACCAGGGGCCCTGGGCAGTGATCCTAGGCATCCTTGGAACTCAGCTTACAGTACTATAGAGAGGCAGAACTCAGTCTACAGCCCTGCCCCACAGCATAGCTCAACACACACTGCATCCTTGCCTGTACTGGGAGCCCAGCCAGTGACATGATCCAGTCCTAATGAGGGAGACTGTACTGCAACAGCAACACTGCCTGACTACAGAGCAGAGTCCTTAGCCCTGGCCAGAAGCAGTATACAGAGGACCCTCCTAATCAGTGATTCCAGCCAGTCACCTTGTATAGCAGTGGAACATAGCCAGGGAGCCCACCTGGTCATGAAGCCCTGCCTAGGTCCTGCCCAACTTTGAGGCATAGCGTGTGGTCTTGCCAGACTGCAGAGCACAGCCTATGGTCTTATCTGACTGCATTGGTCTGCCTGCAGCCCTGCCTGAACACAGAGTCCAGCCAGTGGCAATAGCCTCCTGGGAAGAACAGCCTGAGATGCTACCCAGCCAGGAGTGACTGTGGAGCCCACTCTGCAGATTTGCTCAACTGTAATCTTATTGCCCAAAGAACTAGCAAAAGAAGAATACACTAAGCTGAAAGCTAGCAGAAAGAAGGAACAGATAAGAATTAGAACAAAAATAAGTAAACTATAAAACAGGAAAACAGTGGAAGAGATTAACAAAACCATAAGTCAAGTTTTTTTTAAATATAAATTTATTTATTTTCATTGGAGGTTAATTACTTTTGAAAAAGTAAACAAGATGACAACTCTTACCTGGACTAACGAAAGAGAGAGAAAGACAGAGAAACAAAGAGATACAAAGAGGACCCAATGGAACAGAATGAAGAACCCAGAAATAAACTCATGCATCAACTAATGTCCCCTGATATTTGACAAGGGAGCCAAAATACTCAATGGTGAGAAAGTAGTCTCTTCAAAAAATGTGTCGGGGAAGCTGGATTTTCACATGCAAAAGAATGAAATTGGACCTGTATCTTACACCACTCATAAAATATTAACTAAAAATAGATTAAAGACTTAAATGCAAGATCTGAAACCATAAATCTCCCAGAAGGTTGCAGAGACAAAAACATTCTTGACATTGGTGGTGGCAATGATTTTATGGATATGACAGCAAAAGCACAAGCAATAAAAGCAAAATAAACAAGTGAGACTACATCAAACGAAAAAGGCTCTGCAGAGTAAAAGAAACAATCATCAACCTACAGAGTGGGAGAAGATATTTTCAAACCATCTATCTGATAAAGGGTTAATTTCTAAAATATATAAAGAACTCAATAACAAAACCACAAATTATCTGATTGGAAAAAAAAATGGGCAAAATGTCTGAATAGATGTTTTTGCAAAGAAGATATTAAAATGGCCAACCGGTAACCAAAAGCTGCTCAAGAAACTAACGAATGCTGCTGCTGCTTCTAAGTCGCTTCAGTTGTGTCCGACTCTGTGTGACCCCAGAGACGGCAGCCCACCAGGCTCCCCCGTCCCTGGGATTCTCCAGGCAAGAAGACTGGAGTGGGTTCCCATTTCCTTCTCCAATGCATGAAAGTGAAAAGTGAAAGTGAAGTTGCTCAGTCATGTCCGACTCTTACCGACCCCGTGGACTGCAGCCCACCAGGCTCCTCCGTCCATGGGATTTTCCAGGCAAGAGTACTGGAGTGGGGTGCCATTGCCTTCTCTGAACTAACGAATAGGGAAATGCAAATCAAAGCACAATGGTCAACCTTAGCATTAAGGACCTAGGTTCCTTACACCTTTCTGCTCTGCCATCGTTGGTATGATGGTTTATTCTCGGACTCGCTCTTCTCCTGATCAGAAGATGACTGAAAAGGAGAGGTTTGTTTGTTTGTTGATATGTATCTTTTTAATCAGTGAGGAAAAGCTTTTGTAAGGAGCTCCCATCAACCCATCCTCATGGCTCAGTGGCCAAAACTGCATGATATGCCCAATCCTAAACCATTCACTGGCAAGGGGAATGCAACCACCATGACTGGCTCACTCTAACCTTGACTCGCCCCTTGGAGGGAGACAGACCCAATTCTGAAGTATATGGCCATATAGAGGATAGTGGAGCAAAATCGGGCCTGAGAGAAAGTAGGGAAAGGTGACAAACGATTGCAGAGTTGGCAATCGACAGTGTTTGCTACAGTAGGTGATAAACAACTATGATAGATGTTTGAGCAGGAGTTGAACATGATTAGTTCTTTATGTTAAAAAAGAATCCTGTCATTAGTGTACAGCTTAGTTTTGTAGACAGAACAAATGGGGTAATTCTATGAGAAGTCAAGCAACCAACCTATCTATCTATCTATCTATATATACATATATGGAATTGGAGCTAAATGTTTCCTTGGGCCATGCTCTCTACCTTCAGGGATAAAGGGGAGCTGAGGGGTGGGGAGGTTCCAGGGGAGAGTAAAAGGTTTTCATTCGGGATTTGCCAGGAAGTCTTTTATGGTACTGTGACAAGCAGGCAACTTCTTCAAAATCCAGATGATCGTACGGTCCACTCGGAAGGTGCTGTCATCACAGAATTCCAGCTTGCTGGAGCTGGATGTGACCTTGAAGTCAACTAGCTCAAGACTTTTATTTTACAAATGAGGAAACTGGGACCCAGGCAACAGAAATGACTCTTTAAATTCCTGTTTGTACGTGGCTGAGTGGCAACCAAACCAGACTTTCTTCACTCCCAGCCCTGTGCTGTTTATAATGGGTTCTCTGGGCCAGCCTTTTAGGGGGCTTACGTGTGCATCCAGGGGGTACTGGAAAGGTTCTGTAGGCCCTCTCCCTATGTTTCTATTATCCTTGACAATAAATCTGTGGTTGGAATTGAAAAGCAAAGAAACACACACACACACACGATGGGATATCACCTCCCATTTGGTAGAATATGTATGATTAAAAAAAAAAGAGGTAAGTGCTGGGGAGAATGTGGAGCAAAGGGAACCCCTGTGCACTGTTGGTAGGAATGTACATTGGTACAGCCACCATGGAGGTTCCTAAAAAAATTAAAACTAAAACTTCCATATTATTCAGCAAACCCACTTCTGATATATATCCACAGGAAGTGAACCCCATCTCAAAGAGCTATCTGCACGTCCATGCTCATTGCAGCATTATTCACAACAGCTGGGACATGAAAGCCATCTAAGTGTTTGTCCATCCATGGATGAATGGATAAAGAAAATGTGGTATATACACACAATTGAATTTTACCTAACCATAAAAGGAAGGAAATTCTGCCAGTTACAAGTACCTGGATAAACCCTGAGGGCATTATACTAAGTGAAACAAGTCAGAGATGGAAACACAACAGTGCACGATCATTTATGTTTGAAACATTTATATGTGGCATCTAAAAACCTGAACTCATAGGAACAGAGAGCAGACTGCTGATTGCCAGGGGCAAGGGCGTGTAGCAAAAACGAATGGAGTTGGTCAAAATGTAAAAAGTGCCAGCTATAGCTGACTCATTGGGAAAGACCCTGATGATGGAAAAGATTGAGCGCAGGAGAAGGGGGCAACAGAGAATGAGACGGTTGGATGGTATCACTGACTCAATGAACATGAGTTTGAGCCAACTCTGAGAGATAGTGAAGGACAGGGAAGCCTGACGTGGTGCCATCTGTGGGGTTGCAAAGACTCGGACGTGACTTAGTGACTGAACAATGACGATAGGATGAATAATTACTGGTATTGTAATGATACAGCATGGTGACTGCAGTTAACCATGCTGTACTGAATATATGAGAGCAGCTAAGACAGTAGATCTTAAAAGTTCTCACCACACATACAAAAAATAGTAACTTTTTAGGTGCTAGATGCTAACTATCCCTATTTCAATAATCATTTCATAATATATACATGTATTAAATAATTTTATTATATATCTTTGACTTACACAATATTATACATCAGTTCTATCTCAATAAAGCTGGAAGATTTGTGCATATGCAATGTGAACCATATGACATAATAACTATTAAAAATAAAAAGGTTCAAAAAATTCAGCATAATGTATAAATATCATTAATCATGATACAAAAATGAGGCACTAACACATTGAAGTGATGTGGTATAATACTTCCAGCAATCATTTTTTGAGTGCTCGCTACCTTCAAAAACTTTACGTGCATCATTTTATTATCTTCTTAATGGTCCTGGTCTTGATGACATGCCTTTCTTTTACTGTTGTTTAGTCACTCAGTTCTGTCCACCTCTTTGTGTCCCCATGAACTGTAGCCCACCAGGCTCCTCTGTCTGTGGGCTTTTCCAGGCAAGAACACTGGAGTGGGTTGCCATTTTCTTCCTCCAGGGGATTTTCCTGACCCAGGGATTGAACCCAAGTCTGCTGCATTGTAGGCGGATTCATTACCACTGAGCCACCGGGAAAGCCCCAGAGAGCTTAAGTAACTTGTCCAATGTCACACAACTGGCAAACGGCTGAACCATTCTGGAATAGTGGAAAGATGGTAGGAATTTGTCCCAGAAAACTTGGGTCCAAGTCTTGGTTCCTTCATTTACTAGTTCTATGATATGGAGACACAGCTCTTAAACCCCTGAGCCAGGTGTCAAAAAAGGATGTTTATCTTATAAAGCTGAGGATTATAAACTCTTTTGCAACTCAGTGGTCTGTAGACATTGTCTGTTTACTTCACCACATATTGTTTTCCTAAAGCCCAAAAGAAAGAACAATTGTCTCAGCGCCAATAACTTTGGTTCCCTCCATTTTTTTTCACCCTTTTATTCTGTTTTGGAGAGAAGCAGACTCTATAGCATAGTGTAAGAGCAGAGACTTGAACTATGAGAGACCAGGTTCAAGTACTGGTCCTACCATTTACTGACTTGGAGAAATTATTCAACCTCTTCCATCCTTGCTTTCTTTAGCCCTAAAATGGGGCCAACAATGGGTCCTATGTAGTAGGATTGTTTGTGAGGAATAAATGAGCTAATGCATGTAAGTTCTTTTCCAGTTCGTGGTATATCAGCAAGGCTTAATAAATGACAGCAAAAGCAATACCTACATAAGAAATAATCATAGCATATTATACCTTATACACATTATAAAGCACTTTAGCAATAACTAAACCAATTTTATTCTCCAATTGCTCTTGGCACTGATATAATTAGTTTCTGCTTTATGAATGAGGGAACCACTGCTCAGAGAATTTGAGTCGTTTTTCCGGAGTTACCCCATCAGGGCCCATTCACGCCTAGAAATTCTTACTTTGAGAGCAGTGCTTCATCTATAGTTGCACAGTTCTGGAGAATCAAGGAGAATTTACAGGCTCACAGGGAAGATGGGAGGAATAAGTGAGGTTCACCTGCAGTCTCCAAGAAACAGCTAAGAGGTCGGAGCTACCGAAAAAGTTCAGTGAAGAGAGCAAGCTGGGGAATATTAGTTTCTTGAGAATGCTGAGGAAGTTATTGAACCGGTAAAGTTGAGAGTGCAATAGTCCTATTAAATGACCTTTCCTCCCCTCTCACGTTTGTGTGCTATGACCCAGACACAGTTGAATGGTCCATGGGTAGCCATATGGCATTTTTCAGATGCGTGCCTGGCCATCAACCCTGCTCCATAAACCCCCATAACTGGGCAAGGTCAGACTAGAAATGGAGGAATTTCAAGGATTGCTAAATGACCATTTATACTTTATTCAAAGCCACTAAATCTAGCTTCACAGATGGATTTTCTAAGGCATTCTAAGGGGACATCTACTTCCTGAAATCTCCTCAAAGTCTTTAAATAGTGCTTGACATCAACAATCAACAAGGTTGAGATCTTTTTATATAGGACAGCTCAGAGAGATTATGTTATTTTCTCAAGTTCTCACTACTAAGCGACAGCACCGCGTTTGACTTGCGCCTGCAGATTCGTTCTCTCCGTAGATGGAGAGGCGGGGCTCGACTCTAAATCCACTAGTGATGGCACTGAAAGCTTTTGGTGGCAGCTCCTTAAGAGGTGGCAGGTACCAGCTTTAGGGTCTGGTTTGAATCCTGACTCTCCACTTATTGGCTGGATCTTTGGGCAAATGAATGAACCCTCCAAAATTTCATCTGTGAAATAGCACCAGTTTCATAAGGTTATTTGAAGAAAGTGTACCTTATCTGATCTTGACCACTTACAATCCCATCCCCTAAGCTATCAAATTAACAGTCAGGATATCGACCAGGGAATCCAAGCTGTCTGACTTCAGAGTCCTCAGTCATCATGAGCATGAAGTGTGAGGAGGGTTGGGAAGAGATGGGCCGGAGAGAGAGGTTACAATGCACATGGCTTCTTAATCCATCAATGGTGAATATTTATCGAGCTTTTGCTAAATGTCAAGCACTATCCCAAATACATGTGTAACTTAGTTCATCTTCACAATACTCCTGTGATGTGGGAACTCTTGTTAACCCTGTTCCAGAGGTGAGGAACTGAAGCATGGGGTTGTTAAATGTCTTGCTCAGCATCACACAGTAAGAGGAGTCAAGCAATGTAGTTTAGGAGTCTACTAATTTCATTGCCAAACTATCCTCCATCACTAATAAGGAATCAAAGCAGGGTTTCTTGACCTCTGCAGTACTGGCATGTTGAGTTAGGCAATTCTTCACTGTGGGGGCTGCCCTGTAATTGTAGGATGTTAAGCAGCATCCCTGGCCTCCATTCACTAGATGTTGGTATCTCTACCCTCTTACCAATTGTGATGAGAAAATGTCTCCAGACATTGACTGTGTGTGTGTGTGTGTGTATGTGTGTGTGTGTGTGGTGGGTGGGTGGGAGGTGATGATGATGGCAAAATTAATTTGAAGCTTGGCTTAACCATTTGCCAGCTGTGTGATTTTGGGTGAGTTGCTCTCTGAGGCTCAATTATGTCATAAATTAAGGTTAAAGGAAGATGTATTTTAGCCAAGATGATCAGGAAGATAAAACAAAATGATGCCTGTAAAAGTCTTGAACGTAGTAAACACTCAACAAATGGTAATTGGGATTATTATGCCATGTTGCAATGGTGCATTTACACCTCACTTTGTATTAATATCATGATTGACACTTTACGAATCATGCTTACATATGTCATTTCAGTTAATGTACAAGTCAAGCAGGGTTTATGGTTCCCTTTTCAGGCCATGACATCGAGAACCACCCATCAGAGAAATGAAGCTCACCACTAGATAAATCACTCCCCCTTTCTTGGGAAGGAGTGAGGGTGTTAAGAGGACAGGAAATTATTCTTTTAAAATTCCTTCCTTTTGTAATTCAGAATGGAAATCTTCTCTTGTTTACAAAAATTTGAGCAGTATTTCTCACCACCCCTCTCCCACCCCAGCAGCAACAGCAATGATAGATAACATTCACTGAGCCTTTACTATGTACCAGAAACTGGGAGTAATTTTTTGTCTTGCCTTGTGATATTTATTCCTTTCAAATGTCCTATAATTATCCTGGAAGTAGATTGATTTCAGAGGTGGCCCCAGTGGGTTTAGGCCTCATGATTTTTGTATGTTTGCCCCATACTCATGCCTTTGGGTAGCACTCTCCCACACCGATTCTGGGTTTGGTCATGTGACTCTTCTCACGAATGGTCACTGATAGCCTGGGTACAAGCAGAGACCTGAGAAGTGATGATGCTTCAGGACTTGCCTTTTTGCTCCTCTTGGAAACTTGAGCTGCCATGTGAACAAGCGCAGGCCAGGCTGCTCCGTGATGAGACATTCATAGATCAGTGGCTCCTATTGTCCTACCTGACCACCAGCCAATTTCAAACAGCTGGCAGCTGACCCCAGATGCATGAGTGAGTACCTCTCAGACCAGAATTGTCCAGATGAATTTAACCCCAGTTACCAACCTATAACCATGAGTTAAGAAGGTTTTTTTTTTTTTTTTTTTTTTTTAAGAACATTTATTTATTTGGCTGCCTTGGGTCTTCCTTGTAGCCCTTGGGATCTTTCACTGCAGTGCACAGACTCCCTAGTTGCCATGCTGTGGGCTTAGCAGTTGTGGTGCATGGGCTTGGTTGTTCTACGGTATGTGGGATCTTAGTTACCCAACCAAGGATGGACCCCATGTCCCCTGCATTACAAGATGGATTCATTAACCACTGGACCACCAGAGAAGTCCCAAAATGGCTGTGCGGGTTTTTTTTTTTTTTTCTTTTTTAAGCTGCTGTGTTTTTGGTGTATTATATTAAGGATGCAAAAGAGGCTAACTGAAATAATTTCCTTTTATAAATGAGGACACATAGGCTCAAAGAGGCTGAATAAGTTTCTGTGGTCACATAGCCCATAAGTAATAACATTGGGAAATGATCACTTCACTCTAGACTCCATGCAGCTCCAGCCTGGGCTAAGGAGAGGGATTTAATGGGAGAAAGGTCAGGAAGTAAACCAGGCACAGAGGTCACAGCAGCTGGGCAAGGTTCAGCTGGAGTTGAGGTTCAGTTGGTCAGGGAGTGTTCCAGTCTATCCTGTTCATCTCCCGCTCTTTCTCTTAGTTATTGGAACGAAACCTTGAACAAGAGAGGATTGCAATGTTTCCTTCACAGGTAGTAAGGGAAACATCTGAGGTCATTATTCCTCAGGAAGAAAGACTTTGCAGACCTGCCAGAGGCCATGGGATTCACTGGTCTTACTTTAATTTACTGCTAAAACTTTGTCCTCTGACACCATCTCTTAATTTTCACATTTCTCAATATAATAGCTATCCTAACCTTCTCACTTCCCAAACAATAGAAACTTTCCATTTTGGGGGTACTTTAGGAGATGGTAAGTCTACTCCAGTCCTGGTTTTTCCCATGTTCTCCTGCCTTTAGAAAAGAGTGGATGTCCTGATACTCTTTAGTATGAGTACATTTGATCAGGTCCTAGAGGGTGTGGTCATTCTGAAACCACACTGCTTCTCAGATGTGACTCGAACCCAGGGGCACCTCAGACTGGGACGTGAACCCACAGTCCCTGACTTAGGAGGGGACTCAAGCCTGCTGGCTCTTAATTGAAACTGTTCACTTGGTGTCAGGATTTACTGAACCTCAGGTTCTTAGACTGGACACAGAAATTCACTGTGAGACAGTGTCAGGCAATGAGTGAGTTTATTAGCATAGGATAGCATGGGACCACAGCCCCAGGAACAAAGTGGGCTACACTTTCATAATCAGAGAAGAAGTGGAGAGGGGAGAAGACCACCTTTTCCTCTCATTTTTGGGCAGTTGTCTAGGCTTACATCATTAATTCCTCCTCCTTTGAATGGTCTAACCAGGACTGTCACAGCACTGTTTAAATCATGCATATATTAGCAGGGTGATAACAGTAAAATATGGTAATTCATCTCAGGTTTTGGTATAATGCCCTCTTTCACCTAGTTTCTTTCCCCTTTTACCTCTATTCCTACCTTGGCTATGTGTAGAAATGCTGTTCTTCAAGGACCCTTAACCCCTTGACTTCATGTAATGAGATTCAGGCCCCATTTCTATTGTCTTGTATTTTATAACTATGAGAGTTTGTGACTTCAGTGTCCCTGGTGGTTGAATGCTCCTGGTCTTCTTCAAGGTAGTGTTGATGGTTGCTAGGCTACTGGATTCTTCTTTTCTTGAGTGGTCGTCAGCTTACAACAATCTCCCAAACTCCCTTAAAGTGCCCTTTCTGTCTTTAATCTCCTAGTGGGATTTCTGGTGTTATTATTATTTTTTAATTTATAAAACATTTTTGTTTAATTTGCTTTCATTTTTGGTTGGACTGGGCCTTTGTTGCTGTGGGTAGGCTTTCTCTAGTTGTGGCCAGTGGGGGCTGCGCTTCGCTGCAATGAACCCGCTTCTCATTGCAGTGCTTCTGTTAACTGCAGAGCACAGGCTCTAGGTGTGTGGGCTTCAGTAGTTGCAGCACGCAGGCTCAGTAGTCGTGGCTCGCGGGCTCTAGAGGGCAGCTCGGTAGCTGTGGCGCATGGGCTTAGGTGCTCTGTGGCACGTGGAATCTTCCCAGACCAGGGATTGCACCCACGTCCCTTCCACTGGCAGGCGCATTCTTAGCCACTGCATCAACAGGGAAGTCCTCCTGGTGGAATTTCTACACGATTTAATCATCCTAATTTATCCTTATCAATTCTAAGATATGGCGCACATGGTGGCATTTTCTCTTATCTCTCTTCCAAAAGGGAGACCAGGGGTCCAACTTACATAGGATGACATCCAGGCATTTCTTTCTCTGTTCAGAGTAAGTGCTCAATAAACGTCAGATGTGTTCGTTTTCTTCGGTACTCACATATTCTTGATGGAAAGGTCCAAGATTTTAGGTTAGAACTTAACAGTAAGATGGAGACATCTTAGGAGTCATCTCATTTTGGTATCATTTCAGGCTCCCACTCGCAGAAGGTTGGCTCATTTTTTTGTACTTAGTACCGAGTTTCAATTTTAACTCGGTCTACTACATTGCAATGTAAGTCTTCATATGCCTGTTTCTCTTCCAGACTGTTAAGTTCCCTGAGGCTTAAAAATGGTATCTTTTTTTTTTTTTTTTTGGCCTCTGTATCCCTATTATCCAACTGAGGATCTAGACAGTATAACATAAATAGAGAAGAAATATTTCTTACCATGAGGAAGTCTATGTTGAAACCAGCCCCTCTCCTCCCTAGGTGCACAGCCTTGAGAAGGTAGCTTTTCGGAGACTTAATTTTCTCAACTAGGAAATGAAGATAACCATGCCTATCTGACAGGACTATTGTGAGAATGAAATGAAATAAAATATATCCAAGTCCCTAGGGCTTTTGGTAAACATTGAAGGAACATTATATTCCTTCTTTTCACAACAACCCACCTGTGAATGGGTGGGGGGAGGGAGGACAATGCAGTATGGAAGCTACCAGATCATTGGGCTGGTTCTTCTGCAATTTTACCCCAGATTTGCCTCATTTATACGCATCAAGCTCTCCAATAAAGGACTCTAGGGCCTGGTTTTCTCTTTTCGTTGTGTCGAGCACCAGCCTCCCCCAGGTGATGTCTCTGCGATTAATGGCTACAGAATCACCGGGGCTGGAGCAGGCTGGTTTTTCTTGGATTCTTTTCTGAGTTTGTAATCTTAGCTGTCATCCCCTTGGCTGCAAAGATTATTAAGCATTCCACAAGGAAAGCGTTCTCTTTAAAATGGCTCTGAAGCAGCCATGATTGAGGAAAGCCACTTACCCTGCATTGCACTCCTGCCCCTTGCCTGATACCTAGCCAAGAGTCATGCATGACCTTGGCAAAGAGAAGGCAGCTTGCCTCGTTCCAAGCTCAATTATCAGGAGATAACCTCTGCAAGTTGGTTAAATAGGATTTCTCTTTCCTATTTTTTCCCCCTTTCTTTCTTTTCGTTCTTTTTTTTTTTTAAGCTCAGCAGAAAAAGACTTTGCTGGATACAGCAAGGACAAATATGTGCTGTGATAAAGGAGACTTTCCAGTTTTGTTGGGGAGAGAGATGGTGTATCAAGCTGTACATGTACACACTCTGCCTCTTCAGAGAGAACTTCAGAAGCCTTGCCTTGGAGATGTGCTCAGAGGCTGGGCGGCCTGTTGGTTAGTGTATAATACAACATTTGCTTTTATCCTTATAAATATTTTAATTCCTCTTTCACTCTGGATCCCTTGTTTCAAAGCCAGACTTCTTTCACTTTGTTACTAGAATTGCACCTTCTCCCCGACATCCAAGCAATCTTCCTTATTCTGCCCCAGGCTTGCATTAAGATTAGTAGCATAAGTTCTCCTCTCTCTGCCTTTCACAGGCTCTCTCAATTGGACAGCTCACTGTTCGTGCTTTCAGGAAATTCTTCTTAGTTTATGTTTGAGTTCTCCTCCTCCGGTGATGCTCAGGTCTCACGCTTCCTTTTTTTAAAAAATTTGAAAACAATGTTTTATTTTTCCTCTCCTCCTGTCACACTTTCTTAGAAATGTTAATTCAACAAACATCGATGTCTTCTCCATATCAATCCCTGTGCTAAGAGATGATGCGTTTGTGGGAAGCTTTTTCCAGGAAGAATTCAGAATCATGCAAATACAGTGTCCTAAAGTGAAAGTCGTTCAGTCGTGTCTGACTCTTTGCCACCGCATGGGCTATAGAGTCCATGGAATTCTCCAGGCCAGAATACTGAAGTGGGTAGCCTTTCCCTTCTCCAGGGGATCTTCCCAACTCAGGGATCAAAGCCAGGTCTCCTGCTTTTCAGGCAGCTTCTTTACCAGCTGAGCCACCAGAGAAGCCCACAGTGTCCTAAAAGATTGTCAATATCTATCTATCGATTATCTATATATCTATCCATCTATCTATATCTATAGATATATACGTATGTAGATCTCTATACAGATCTATCATCTATCTATTTAAATAGAAATATAGATACATATATATTTACAGACATATAGATAGATAAGATATACTATGCAAAGGACCATAGAGAAATATTTAACAGAAACTTGCTCAAGACTTGGAGTGCAAAGGATCATGAAAAACTTCTCTTTCGAGCTTTGTATTGATATAAGAATAGGCAATAGGTGTTATTCAACTGGATCTGTAGGGAAAGACACCGAGCAGAACAGATAACATATAAAAAGCTGTAGAAACTTGTAAGAATGGAGGCTGTAATGTTGGAAGAGGAAGAAAATGTGATGTGGTTGAAGACGAGGATTTGTCAGTGCAGATGATGGCAAACCAGGCTGGAAAGATAACCAGGATCATGTTAGTTCTTCTCCCCGTGGAATAACAAATTGAGCTTGGACTTTCCCTATGAGTGGTGTGGGACTCCTGAAGGTTTTCAAGCTGATGGGTCACTTATTCATGTCAGGAAATTATTGTAAGTGGCAGTGAAGAAGAGACTAGTATAAGAAAACAAGGCAGGATATTTCTTAATCTTAAAATTCGCCAAATCCTGACAGAAATTTCTGATAAGTACTTGGGAATAGGTTAGTACAAAAATCGATCAAATCATGTCCCAGAAATCCAAAAATTAAATGCAGACAAAACTTCACACCAAAGGTCAACAACACACATGTACCACATGAGGACAGAAAGAAGTACGTGGTTTGACTATCAGGATTATAAGCTTTTGTTCAAGAAAGGTTTGTGTCGACATTTTGATTTCATAGCTCCTGGCATTGTGGTCCTGCTGTTATTTACATTTAAGTTAGTCTGATTCATGTTATAATTATATCACAGTGGTCCTTAATCAGAGAAAAAACTTTTAATTCTGTGTTTTCTAAAGTCTTGTTTTGAAATCCAGTAAATGTTGTTCGGTGTCAAGTTCTGTCAGCCAGTATTTAGGATGTTATGGTAAAGTTTTCAGTTCTCCCAGAAAGAGATGCTTAGGCCCTCGTCTGTGTACTCATAGCGTTTTAGGCATGAGTAAGTTACAGAATTTACCACCATGCACTATGATTAAATCTTGCAGAAGCAGTACAGTGGGGTGATAAGGAGCACAGGTCTAGGACCAGAAAGTCTGACTTTGAATCCCAGCTGTCACTTATTAGCTGTGTAAACTTGAGAAAGTTACTTAACCTTTGTCTCAGCTTCCTTGTCTGAAAAATGAGAATAACATTATGCAACTTATAGGGTTGTTATGAGGAGAACAGAAGGTAATATGTGTAAAGTCCTTGGAGTAGAAATGAATACGGGACTTCCCTGGTGATGCAGTGGATAAGAATACACCTACCAATGCAGGGGCACAGGTTTGATTCCTGGTCTGGGAAGATCTCACATGCCTCGGAGCAACTAAGCCCGTGGGCCACAACTACTGAGCCCATGCGCTGCAACAATAGAGGCCACTGCAATGAGAGGCTCACGTACTGTAAATAGTAGCCCCTGCTCTCTGAAACTAGAGAAAGTCTGCACAAAAGCAACTAAGACCTAGTGCAGCCAAAAATAAATTAAGAAAAAGAAAAGGGAATGTATACTGTGCTCTTCTTATTTGCTCAGTCGTGTCTGACTCTTGGTGACCCCATGGACGGGCTGTAGCCTCCCAGGCTTCTCTGCCCATGGGGATGCTCCAGGGAGGAATACTGGAGTGGGTTGCCATACCCTCCTCCAGAGTATCTTCCCATCCCAGGTCTCCCGCATTGCAGGCGGATTCTTTACCATCTGAGCCACCAGGGAAGCCCGAATGCATAGTAAGTACTCATAAAAGTTGTCATTATTCAGTAATGGATAGACCTTGAGGGTATTATGTTAAGTGAAGTGAGTCAGATAGAGAAAGACAAATACCATACTACCTCACTTATATGTGGAATCTTAAATTACGAACCCTGAACTCATACATACAGCAAACAGATTGGTGGGTGCCAGCGACAGGGAATCAAGAGTGAAAAAAAAAATGTGTGAAGGTGGTCAAAAGGTATAAACCTCAAGTAGTAAGTACTAGGGATGTAATGTATGACATGAAGCATTTAGCTAACACTGCTGCAAAAGATATGGGAAAGTTGTTAAATAATACTAAGAGTTTTGGGCAATGATTATTTTTTTAAAATTTATTTTAAAATGGAGGCTACTTGCTTTACGATGTTGTATTGGTTTCTGCCATACAAAGACATGAACCAGCCAGCAATGATGATTTTTAAATGCACTGTTCACTTGATAAATAAGTATAAGGGTCTAAAAGAGAAATAAAAAAGAGTACTAAGAGTTATAAACAGAATGATTAACAAAAATTTTTTTCCATTTTCCTTTCCTCCTTTTTTTTTTTCATCTCCTAAACTCCTTTTATTGGAAAACTACTGGACAATGTCCTTTACCAAAAAATGTGGTTTTTGAATAAAATAAATACATTCATGGGGTCTAAGATTCAGAAGATCCAACACAAGACAGAATCAGAAGGAATCCTGAGGATGACAGTAATGGGGACTCAGGCCAAGAAAGCATGGGACCCACATTGTTAGAGAAGTCCTCAGGAGTGATTTCTTTGAGAGCACTTAACATAATACCCAATGTACCAGAAGATTTTGAAAAGAGATTTACAAAATTGGGGAAATGTTTGGATTTGAATGCGGGAGACCTGGGTTTGATCCCTGGGTTGAGAAGATCCCCTGGAGAAGGAAATGGCACCCCACTCCAGTACTTTTGCCTGGAGAATCCCATGGATGGAGGAGCTTGGTGGGCTACAGTCCATGGGGTCGCAAAGAGTCAGACACAACTGAGTGACTTCACTCACGCACTTCACTTAAATAGAAAATTAAACCAATAAAAAAACACCAGAAAATCATTTTATTCCAGGGAAAACAAAATGCACTGGAAAAGACAAAGTAAATATTGTACACTGTATGGTTTACCTGTGAACAGACATCACGTCGTTATTTAGCTGCTAAGTCGTGTCCTACTCTTCTGCAACCCCATGGACTGCAGCCCACCAGGCTCCTCTGTCCCTGGAGCGGGTTGCCATTTCCTTTCCATTCCTTTCCTCTTTCATTTCTTTTCATTGTATCTCTATGAGAAGGTGGGCGTTAGCTGAACTTATTGTGGTTAATAATTTTACAATATAGGTAAATCAAACCATCATGCTCTATGCTTTGAACTTATGCAGTGATGTAAGTCAATCATTTTTCAATAAACCTGGGGAAAAAAGAAAATTGGCTTTATCTCTTGAATTCTCTGACTTCTCTAGCATTTCTTAATCTTACCATGTCATAGGAAACATGGAAAATGATCTGATTTTTACAGTACCTGGGGAAAACGGTTGAGGCTGCTTGTGTTTAAGATGACCCAGCTGAAAGGCTTATACCCACCTCAAGACCTTCCTAGCTGCCCTGATGGTTAAGGGAATTAAACTTCAGAATATCTATAACCCTTGATGGGAAATCCTGACATGACAAATATGAATCAGGGATGGAGATGATGATTCTTATTCCTACCCTGTGTGTCCTGAACAATTTTTGTCACAGTGCAGGTTCTTAAATAAGTATTTGTTTCAAAAAATGGATGATTGCATGGAAGGCAGGGAGACCCTTCCTCTCTCTGCCCACCTAAGATAATGTGTTCTCCTGAAAAAATAGTGTTCACTACCTGTATATTTGTTATTTTCAGTCCACATAATACATCTGACATTCCAAAACTGCAGTGAATTCTGTAAAATCACTTTAGGGGAAGGGACAAGAAAAGCCTCTTGAAAGATGAGCTGTCATAGACTACTTAGAGAGGTTGGCTGAGCTTCAACTTGAACCACCAGGAAATACTTGGTCATTCAGAGGCTCAGAATAAGTCCTGCTGGGCAAAAATGCTTATTTCTTAATAAGTGGACTATTAGTGGCACATACTTTAAAATAAAGAGAGAGAAGTTATTCTGTTCAGTGGCAGCAAGAAGCCAAGAACAGATCAAGAAGTTCCTGGAATGAAAGTCTGGATATGATTCATGTGCCTAGAAATAGGATTGGGTCCCATATTGAAGTATGGATAAGAAACTAAATTCCAATCACTGGTGAACGGTTTTTAAATGGTTTCTTGTGAGATCTGCAGTTCAAGATGGCTCAAATAATTGAAATGGCCAAAAGAATATTTAAAATATAAGGGAAAAATCACTATCAGTGACAGGAATTAAGTGTTAGTTAGTCAGTAGTGTCCGACTCTTTGTGATTCTATGGACTGTAGCCCTCCAGGCTCCTCTGTTCATGGACTTCTCCAGGCAAGAGTACTGGAATGGGCTGAACTTATTTTTTTTTTCAGTATTTAAAACTTTTATGTATTTTAATTTTATAGAAAAATGGCAAAAATAGTTTAAAAATGCCTGTACTCCTTATTCAGGTTCACTTCTACCTTTGAAAAGCAAAGATCACTTATCTTGAACTGTAAATAATTAACTTTTGTGTCCAAATCATATTTATCCATCTTTTGCCCAGAACTTTGCTTTCAGGTTCTGCAGTTGGTGGTGAAGAGTGGAAACACACAAGGCTTAATTGCCTCCCTTTGTAAAATTGCGGAAGAAGCTGGCTGGGGAGAACTCAGGTGAGCAAGCTGCTAAGACAGACAGAAACCTTGGCACAGAATTTTTCTTTGTGAGTAGAGAAGGCTGGTTGGAAAGGGGCACTGACTGAACCTCCTAAGTTGCCAGGGAGTGGGGTTTCCCTGAAGCATCACCTTTCACTGGCCAGAAGGGTCTGCTCCAGCTGCCAGGCCACAGTTGTCAATCCAAATGCGCTTCTAGACATGAGGCCAGAACCCATGTTAATGACACTTGATTGCCTTTGAATGATTGTTGGATTAATTAGCAGCTTTGCCAGTAGCCCACATGTGCAGGGTCAGTAACAATTTATAGTAAGTCACATTTAAGTAATTTCATTCAATTCAGCCAGCATTTATTGCACCCAAGCATTGGGCTCTGGGCAGGCACAGTGCAAGCAGAGGGACTGAGTGAAGTGAGAGTCACTCAGTCATGTCTGACTCTGTGAGCCTATGGACTATACAGTCCATGGAATTCTTCAGGCCAGAATACTGGAGTGGGCAGCCTTTCCCTTCTCCAGGGGATCTTCCCAATCCAGGGATCGAACCCAGGTCTGCCACATTGCAGCTTCTTTACCAGCTAAGCAACAAGGGAAGCCCAGAGGGACCGAAGTGGAAAACAAATCTGACGGGTTTTAGTTCTATCTCTGCCATCCTATTCTGGGTAAGGAGAGGGAGATGGTCAAGGCTTGCCATAGAAAAGGCTTGGGAAAGCCAACCATCACCATGGTTGGCTTACTAATTCCAAAGGAAGAAAAATGAATTTCACACCAACACTAGGTATAATTGATATCCACAAGTCAGTCAGTATCCTTATTATTGCAATTGACAGGAACCCAATGCTAATTAGCTAAAAAATATCCGATACAAAGATAAAAACAACAAACAAAAAAGGAAAATGTGATACTGTAATTAACAGCATCTTTCAAAGGGTTAGCGCCTCAGGAATGGCTGGATCTAGGTGCTCAATGATGACCTTTGGCTCTGTTTTCTCGTATAAACTGTGTGTGTGTGTGTGTGCGTGTGTGTGTGTGTGTGTGTGTGTGTGTGTGTGTGTGTGTGTTCAGTCACCAAGTCATGTCAGACTCTTTTGTGATCCCAAGGACTGCAGCCCAACAGGCTCCTGTGTCCTTGGAATTTCCCAGGCAAGAATACTGGAGTGGGTTGCATTTCCTACTCCAGGGGATCTTCCTGACCCAGAAATTGAACTTGCATCTCTTGCGTCTCCTGCATTGGCAGGTGGATTCTCCAAGGCATAGGACTAACACAGGAAGTAATCTGAGGAAGCACAAGTGAGGCCATGGGGAAGGTGAAAGAGACAGGAGAAAAGGTAATGAAGGGGGCACAGATGAGCAGGTGACCACTGTGAGCAAGTTGTGCTGGGATTTTTGCAGAGACCATGTGGGGCATGCTCAGGATCATACCACCGGAGGCGGAGACACTAGGGTGTTTATCTACTCTTTTCCAGTCTTCGTTGGCTGAAGACTGTATCAGCTCTCTCACACTCCAAGTTTGCAGAGATTTGTCCTGGGGTACCAGGAAAAGCCTTCAGATGAGAAGGAGAACGATTCAGAAGCTTGAGGTGGGAGACAACCCATCACAGCTGTAGGTAACACCAGTGGGCCAAGGGAATATGATGCAGGCATCCACAGCATTTGCTGCACTCAGGGTGGGAAAAAAAAAAAAAAACAAAAACCTGGGGCCACTAGTGGCTTACAACATCTCTAAGGATAGCAATCCCAGAGACCATTTCGGCTCAAGAATTTCAACTCAAGTGTTGGGAGTACTTCTGATTGGCTGAACTCACGCCATGTGACCATTACTGGGCCAATCATTGTGTCTAGAATGGCGAGTTCTGTCACACTGGGGTATATGATCCGGCCACCAATCCAAATCTCTTCTACTGAAAATAAGGCAAGGATGACTTCCTGAAAGAGACAACCAGCAGATGAAAATCCTGGGACTACCAGTGGATATGGCCTTGAGGCTGAGAAGATGGAAGGAGATTCAAGATGGCAGTAATTTCAGCATCCCGTCAAGGGGGGCATGCAAGCTGGTGTGTAGAGACCTCAGTACTACATGGATTCTCAAGGAGCTAAGTTCCCTGCAAAGCACACTGGCTACAATTACCAGATGTCACTTCCTGGTGGGGAAGCAGCACTTTGCCACCTCCATGCTGAGCTTTCATTAGCTGAGCCTTCATTGTTTGGGTCCTCATTGGCCCTGGGGCATGGGGAGATGCAAATGGCCTCTTCTCATTTCAAGACTCTGCTCCTTCACTGCCAGTCTACAGAAGGGCTGGCCATCTCGGGGATGCCATTCTCCAACTGCTTTCCACTCTCTTCTTCAGCCACAGGCACAGGCCATGTTTGTGTTTGGTTTGGGAAGTGGCCTCTGCCCCAGTGGCCTGCGGTGGGGAAATGGGAGACGTGTACAATTAGCAATTAACGCCTTTATCTCTACTCACATGTAAGAGACACAATTAGCCGGCTCCATCTGTTACTGATACCTGCTGGAATCAGCCACTCACACCTCAGCCAGATATTACAGTGAGTGGGAGGGCTTGCAAAGGAAACATTTCAAAAATAACTCCTGTTTTGTTGTTTCAGCCGGCCTGCCCCCTGCCCCCACCCCGGAATCTGTCTCCAACTTTGCTTCCCTCAGGTATATCAAGTTTGCTGTCAGTTGGCAAGGAAAGGTGCCAGCGAACAAATATGGAAGCTGATGGTGTGTGTGATTTTCCCTGGAGCTGAGAACTTCAATTAATTTATTCTAAATAAAAATTTATTTTTATCTACTTATTTTACTGCGCTGGGTCTTAGTTGTGGCACGCGGAATCTTCACTGCGGGATGTGGGATCTAGTTCTCTGAGAATGAATTGAACCTGGGTACTCCTTTTTGGGAGTGCAGAGTCTTAGCCAGTAGACTAGACGCTAAGTCGTGTCCAACTCCTGCAACTCCATGGACTGTAGCCTGCCAGGCTCCTCTGTCCATGGAATTCTCCAGGCCAGAATACAGGAGTGGGTAGCCATTTCCTTCACCAGGGGATCTTCCCTACCCAGGGATTGACCCTGGGTCTCCTGCCTTGCAGGCGGATTCTTTACCGTTTGAGCTACCAGGGAAGTCCCAGTTCACCAGGGAAGTCCCTGAGAACTTCAATTTAAAGAGACAAGATTTAGTGTGTTATATCACAGTAGTAGAGTGCTGTCCCAACTGGAGCCACAACTCAATACAGGGGCTGGGCTCAGATACTGAGATGGGAAATATTATCAGAGGGAAAAATTCAAATTTAGAAGGACCAACTGGAGCCTGCATGGCTGCTAGAGAAAGTGACTAACCCAAGGTCATTCAGCTAGCAAGGAGGTGAGCTGGGACTTGCATCTAACCCCAAAGCCCATTTTCTGAATCGTGATGTGTCACTGTTGTTGGAAAAAGTTTTGCAGATTAGGATCTCATGGAAATTAAGAAAGCACAGGACCACTTTTATTTTTTGAGATGAAAACACACATGCAAAAAATGAGGCATTAAAAAAAATATTTCCATCTACATAATTAATGCTTTTAATGTAAAAATGTGCAATGCAATATCATTGGATTATTCACAAAATAATTACAAGGTTCACAAAATAATGAAAAGGTTCATAAAATATTAATTCATAGTACACTATATTACACTATAAGAGCAGAGCTTGAGTGAGGAACATATATTAGACAGAGTCTCAACAGGAAAATGACATACTCAGAATAAGATTATTCAAGGAGAGTTTAGTTACAAAGGATGATTTATAGATGTGTGGGTGTAGGGGGAGGGCTTCCCAGGTGGTACTAGAGGTAAAGAACCCACTTGCCAATGCAACATGAGACTAGGGTTTAATCCCTGGGGCAGGAATATCCCCTAGAGGAGGGCATGGCAATGCATTCCAGTATTCTTGCCTGGAAAATCCCATAGACAGAGGAGCCTTGTGGGCTACAGTTCATAGTGTCACAGAGTGACATGACTCTTTGGGACAATTCACAAGACTGAATTGACTTTGTATGCATGCATGAATGTAAGGGAACCATGAAAGACAGTCCTCCCATCTGGGCTAGTTTCAGCTGATTTTCCGTCTCTAGCATCCTATGGACAAGTGGAAGGAGGCAGAGCTTTGGAGAGCAAGTCACCCTGGCTGTAGTGCTGACCTGTCAGTACAATAGCTGGCCTAGTGTGACCTCTAAGGGCAAGACCCAGGTGATAAATGATATGACCTTGCTGTCCATCCTCTTCATTTTTTGCTTCTTAAACATTGAAGTATGGGTGATGAATTAATCATATACATATGTATTTATTATTTATTTGGCTATTCACTGCAATGCATGAACTCTCTAGTTGTGGTGCATGGGCTTAATTGCTCCATGGCATGTGGGATCTTAGCTTCTGATGAGGGATTGAACCCTTGTTCCCTGCATTGCAAGGCAGATTCTCAACCACTAGGCCACCAGGAAAGTCTCCATCCTCTTTCTGACTTCTTTCCAGGACTCTTCATTAGCGGAACTCACTTCTAATGCTGAGATTAAGGTAAGGAAAGTGAGGCATCAAGGGGTCAACATTTGAGACTGCACTCACTCATAGGGTTGTGAAAATTCAGGGTTGGGCTTGGAGCACTTGCACAGCCCTGATAGTGTGGGCTTCCTTAAATTTTGTACTCTCAGCTCCTCACTCCCCTCATCCTAGTCCCAACCTTGGGTAGGAGTATGTATAATGAGGTCTATATAGCTTAGCCTTTTGTAGTCAAGATGAGAGGGAAAAGGGAAAATAAGATCTACAGGAGCACATAAGAAATCCAGCACAGAAAACAACTTTAAAATTCAAAAATAAACATTTGCACTCTATCAGTTCCCTGTAGGACTTCCCTAGTGGCTCAGACAGTAAAGCATCTGCCTACAATGCGGGAGACCTGGGTGCAATCCCTGGGTCAGGAAGATCCCCTGGAGAAGGAAATAGTAACTCACTCCAGTATTCTTGCCTAGCAAATGCCATGGATGGAGGAGCCTGGTAGGCTGCAGTCCATGGAGTCGCAGAGTTGGACACGACTGAGCAACTTCACTTACTTACTTAGTTCCCTGTAAAAAGTTAATATACAAGAGAGCTGGGAGACCAGAAGGGAAGCTCTCACATCCTGTGCCAATAGTAGAGCCCAACAAGAAGAAGAAAGACTCTTCTTCTTCCTTTTCAAAGACTCAGCCAATGGAAAGCTATGAACTTCTTATTTAATACAGCACTCCCAACTTCCTTTTCCTCTCTATAAAAGAGTTCTTCCCTTGCTGAGTGGCATCTTGCCTGTGGCTCACCAGAGTGGCAGATTCTAGACTGCAGTTCTCTGCTAATCTCAAACCCACTGGTGAAGAAATATCTGGCATTCTATCTGCTTTAGGTCAACATTGCCTATTTCTGAGTCTTTGTCTATTTACCTCACTTTGAAAGAAGGCCAAAAGTCTAAATATGAGACAGTTTATCCCTCCCCCCTTAGGAGATTGGGATTACCATATACACACTACTACACATAAAAGAAGTAACTGGTAAGAACCTGCTGTGTAGCACAGGAAGCTCTTCTCAATACTCTGTAGGAGCTTATATGAGAAAAGGATTAAAAACAAAACAACAAAAAAAAACAAAGAGTGGATGTATGTAGATGTATAACTGATTCAGTTTGCTGTATATCTGAATCTAATACAACATTATAAATCAACTATACACCAATAAAAATTTAAAAAACTATGAGGCATTCATGGCATCTCATTTTCAACTTGTGATGAGCTTTGATGGACTCCCAGTTACCTGTGCTTATTGGAAAGTAAGCTATTTCCCTTTAGATACACAAGCTTTAGAGGCCAAAGTGAGTCACTATGGAGCACCACCATCTCTTTTGTATTGTCTCCATGAAAGCCTTTGGCTGGTCCCTATTCTTTCGTAGCTCTCAGAGTATATTCATCATCTTTCAACCCAGTTCTTTCACTTTGCCACTGAGCAATTTTGGACAACTAGCTTTACCTTCAGATATTAACTGGGGCAAGAACCTTAATTCTCCTGATGAACGTCTCTCTTTCTGTCCTCTGTCTTTAACCTGATCCGCCCTCCCTGACCATCTGTATAATGAATTCTTCTGATGGCCTTTGTCCTACCACAGTCTGAATGGGCCCCCTGCTGACTCTCAGTTAGGTCTTGGCAGTAATTGGGCTTCTCTTCAATCCATGATTCATGCTTCCATTCATACTATACTATTTAATTATTGTAGTCCTGCAATATATTTTAATTATTTGGTAGAACTAATTGTTGATCTCATGTTAGATTTCTTTTAAAAATGTTCTCCAAGATTACATTTTAACATTTTTATGCCATTCTGCACTAAAAAAAAAAAAACTCATTGGAATGTTATTTATACTTGGATGTTACTTGAGTTTGGAAAGCAATATGGCAGATTTCTTAAGGACTTTAGTGTTAGACAATCCAGCCCTCCTACTAACTGGCTGTTTTGACTTTAGCCAGTTACTTAACATCGCTAAGCATCAGCTCTCCCCATTGAACAACAAGAATAATGAAAGCATCTGTCATTGTAAGAGATGTAAGGATAATCACTACATTGTTTCTACACATTAATTTGTTGTAAGTTTACATTTTCACAGTATTTTTAGCTTTCTTATCCAGGGTTATGACCCATACCTTCACTTTATAAGGTTTATTTATTCATAACTAGGAATAAAGTTTTATAAATAGCACCTTTTGGAGGGAATAAAATTCATTCATTTATCTGTTTTTATTTGGTTGAAGTTCTTTTTGAATAGAATTTCTTTTTTTCTTTTTCTTTTTCTAGTGGTGTGTGGTAATACAATTTATTTTTCTGTATTTACCTTGCATCTGTCCTTTGCATTCATTTAAAAATTAATTAAATGTTTTATGCATTAAAAATTAAGTAACATGTAGATGACTATAAGCATATAAAAAGAAGCTCTACTTCATAAGTCATCAGGGAAATTCAAATTTAAAAAACAATAAATACCATTTCACATCTATTAAAATAGCCAAGATCCAGAATACTGACAACCCTAAATGTTAGTGAGGATTTAGAGCACTAGGAACTCTCATTTGTTGCTGGTGGAAATTTGAAATGGTACCAGCCACTTTGGAAGACAATTTGGAGGTTTCTTACAAAACTAAGGGCATCCATGGTGGCTTAGAAGGAGAAGAATCTCCCTGCAATGTGGGAAGACAGGAAGATATCCTGGAGAAGGAAATGTCAATCCACTTTAGTATTCCTCTGTCCTAGAGAATTCCATGGATATAGGAGTCCATAGGGTCACAAAGAATCAGAAAAGACTGAGCAAAACACTCTCATTAGTTATCTATTTTATACATAGTATCAATAATATATGTCTGTTAATCCCAATCTCTTAATTCTTCCCACCTGCCTTTCCCTCTTGGTATCCATACGTTTGTCCTCTATGTCTGTGTCTCTATATCTGCTTTGCAAATAAGATCATCTACATGAAAAGCAAAGGAGAAAAGGAAAGATATAAGCATCTAAATGCAGAGTTGCAAAGAATAGCAAGAAGAGATAAGAAAGCCCCACTCAGCGATCAATGCAAAGAAATAGAGGAAAAGAACAGAATCGGAAAGACTAGAGATCCCTTCAAGAAAATTAGAGATACTAAGGGAACATTTCATGCAAAGATGAGCTCTATAAAGGACAGAAACGGTATAGACCTAACAGAAGCAGAAGATATTAAGAGGTGGCAAGAATACACAGAAGAACTCTACAAAAAAGATCTTCACGACCCAGATAATAAAGAAGGTGTGATCACTCATCTAGAGCCAGACATCCTGGAATGTGAAGTCAAGTGGGCCTTAGAAAGCATCACTATGAACAAAGCTAGTGGAGGTGATGGAATTCCAGCGGAGCTATTTCAAATCCTGAAAGATGATGCTGTGAAAGTGCTGCACTCAATATGCCAGCAAATTTGGAAAACTCAGCAGTGGCCACAGGACTGGAAAAGGTCAATTTTCATTCCAATCCCAAAGAAAGGCAACGCCAAAGAATGCTCAAACTACCACACAAATGCATTCATCTCACACACTAGTAAAGTAATGCTCAAAATTCTCCAAGCCAGTCTTTAGCAATACATGAACCATGAACTCCCTGATGTTCAAGCTGGTTTTAGAAAAGGCAGAGGAACCAGAGATCAAATTGCCAACATCGGCTGGATCATGGAAAAAGCAAGAGAGTTCCAGAAAAACATCTATTTCTGCTTTACTGACTATGCCAAAGCCTTTGACTGTGTGGATCACAATAAACTGTGGAAAATTCTGAAAGAGTTGGGAATACCAGACCACCTTACCTGCCT
Source organism: Ovis aries (assembly GCF_016772045.2). NCBI lineage: Eukaryota > Metazoa > Chordata > Mammalia > Artiodactyla > Bovidae > Ovis > Ovis aries. Next base: position 23,538,672 of record NC_056077.1, read on the forward strand.
CTTGAGAAATCTGTATGCAGGTCAGGAAGCGACAGTTAGAACTGGACATGGAACAACAGACTGGTTCCAAATAGGAAAAGGAGTACGTCAAGGCTATATATTGTCACCCCGCTTATTTAACTTCTATGCAGAGTACATCATGAGAAATGCTGGACTGGAAGAAACACAAGCTGGAATCAAGATTGCTGGGAGAAGTAGCAATAACCTCAGATATGCAGATGACACCACCCTTATGGCAGAAAGTGAAGAGGAACTAAAATGCCTCTTGATGAAAGTGAAAGAGGAGAGTGAAAAAGTTGTCTTAAAGCTCAACATTCAGAAAACAAAGATCATGGCATCTGGTCCCATCACTTCATGGGAAATAGATGGGAAACACTGGAAACAGTGTCAGACTTTATTTTGGGGGGCTCCAAAATCACTGCAGATGGTGACTGCAGCCATGAAATTAAAAGACATTTACTCCTTGGAAGGAAAGTTATGACCAACCTAGATAGCATATTCAAAAGCAGAGACATTACTTTGTCGACTAAGGTCCATCTAGTCAAGGCTATGGTTTTTCCTGTGGTCATGTATGGATGTGAGAGTTGGACTGTGAAGAAGGCTGAGCGCCGAAGAATTGATGCTTTCGAACTGTGGTGTTGGAGAAGACTCTTGAGAGTCCCTTGGACTGCAAGGAGATCCAACCAGTCCATTCTGAAGGAGATCAGCCCTGGGTGTTCTTTGGAAGGAATGATGCTAAAGCTGAAACTCCAATACTTTGGGCACCTCATGAGAAGAGTTGACTCATTGGAAAAGACTCTGATGCTGGGAGGGATTGGGGGCAGGAGAAGAGGGGGATGACAGAGGATGAGATGGCCGGATGGCATTACTGACTCAATGGACACGAGTCTGAGTGAACTCCGGGAGTTGGTAATGGACAGAGAGGCCTGGCATGGTGCGATTCATAGGGTCGCAAAGAGTCAGACACGACTGAGTAACTGAACTGAACTGAACTGAACTGACACCATTTTTCTAGATTCCACATATATATGATATTTGCTTTTCTCTTTCTACTTATATCACTCTGTATGACAGTCTCTTAGTCCATCCTGCCTTCTTTTTGTCATATCAGTGGGGGAATTAATAGACCATGAGGCACTGCCAGAGTTTGTCTGGTAATGTAAGCTCTCAGCCCTTGGAGACATCTAGGCCCATGAGAAATTGTAGTACTTTCTTCCAGGGTTCAGAGAAGGCAATGGCAACCCACTCCAGGACTCTTGCCTGGAAAATCCCACGGATGGAGGAGCCTGGTAGGCTGCAGTCCATGGGGTCACTAAGAGTCGGACATGACTGAGCGACTTCACTTTCCCTTTTCACTTTCATGCCTTGGAGAAGGAAATGGCAACCCACTCCAGTGTTCTTGCCTGGAGAATCCCAGGGACGGCGGAGCCTGGTGGGCTGCTGTCTATGGAGTCACACAGAGTTGGATACGACTGAAGCAACTTAGCAGCAGCAGCAGCTTCCAGGGTTGGGAAGATTCCATTAGTCCCATGCTGCAGCCCCTCCCACCAAGAGAAGTGGGAGCCTGATCATCCCTGTTATCTGTTTGACCGAGCAATCCAGGCTGAGCTTCAGGGTCACGCTGAGATGATTTGGCTGTTTGCATCCAGGCAATAGATCCTGTAGCATACTCCATTATTCGACAGGAGGAAGTATACAGCAGGGTGATACAGAAATGCAGCAAGTTAACCAGGAAGAAAGATATGATAATACATCAGAAAACCTACTTCAGACTGATCTTCACCAGATTTGCAAGTCATATTCATCTGATAAAGGTCTGATATGGTGCACCAAAATAGCCTTCAAAACTACAGTTAAAAAATAGAAAATATAGTGACAATTATATACAATTTCGCTTTCATTTATTGAGAATAATGACTCTCCACACCTGCAATGTGTTATTTGCAGAGAAGTGCTTGCAAACATCAGCTGGAAACCTTTTCTTGTGGCGTATGGGTTAGAACAACAATTATATGTTTTTCAAAATTCAGCATAAAATTTAGAATTCTAAACATCAGTTCATAAAAGGAGTTTCTGTCTTTGTTGATGCCTTGCAACATAGTAAAACTCTGTTCTGAAGTTGACTTATTTTTTTCTTTCATAAATAATTTAAGGTAAATCTGCCAGCTTTATATTACAAGTTAAATGGGGACAAATCAACACTTGTTTTAATGTTATAAAGACTGTAGCATTATCTTTAGAGCATGCTGCTTAATAATACTTCCCTATAAGGAACCAATTTTTTTTTAAAAAGAAGACACATGTATAAATGCTTAAATGATTAAAAATCCCTAAGGGTTTACAGTAGTATATTTATTTATGAGAGGGGTCCATGAATCAAGGGCTTTCCTGGTAGCTCAGCGGTAAAGCATTTGCCTGCAAATGCTGGAGACACTGGTTTGATCCCTGGATTGGGAAGATCTCCTGGAGAAGGAAATGGCAACCCACTCCAGTATTCTTGCCTGGGAAATCCCATGGAGAGAGAAGCCTGGCAGGCTATAGTCCATGGCAGGTCACAAAAGTCGGATTTGACTTGGTGACTAAACCACCACCACCACGAGTTGAAAAGAGGTTGGAAAAAGCTGATGTAATGGTAACAGCTCTCACATTTTTATTTGGGTAAGTTAAAGCATCTGCCTCCAATGCAGGAGACCTGGGTTCAATCCCTGGGTCAGGAAGATCCCCTGGAGAAGGAAATGGCAACCCACTCCAGTATTCTTGCCTGGAGAATCCCATGGACTGAGGAGCCTTGTGGGCTACAGTCCATGGGGTCGCAAAGAGTCAGACACGACTGAGCGGCTTAACTAGATTTCAAGTTACTTAACCTTTCCAAAACTCAGTTTTACTCATCTTTAACTTATATGCAGAGTACATCCTGTGAAATGCCGGGCTGGATGAAGCACAAGCTGGAATCAAGGTTGCTGGGAGAAATATCAATAACCTCAGATATGCAGATGACATTGCCCTTATGGCAGAAAATGAAGAACTAAAGAGCCTCTTGATGAAAGTGAAGGAGGAGAGTGAAAAAGCTGGCTTAAAATTCAGCATTCAAAAAACTAAGATCATGGCATCCAGTCCCATCACTTCACAGCAACTTGAAGGGGAAACAATGGAAACAGTGACTATTTCTGGGGGGGCTCCAAAATCACTGCAGATGGTGACCGCAGCATAAAATTAAAAGACACTTGCTCTTTGGAAGAAAAGCTATGACCAACCTAGACAACATATTAAAAAGCAGAGACATTACTTTGCTGACAAAGCTCTGTCTAGTCAAAGCTATGGTTTCTCCAGTAGTCATGTATGGATGTGAGAGTTGGACTATAAAGAAAACTGAGTGCCAAAGAATTTATGTTTTTGAACTCTGGTGTTGCAGAAGACTCTTGAGAGTCCCATCCTAAAGGAAATCAGTCCTGAATATTCATTGGAAGGACTGATGCTGAAGCTGAAACTCCAATATCTTGGCTACCTGATGCAAAGAACTGACTCATTTGAAAAGACCCTGATGCTGAGAAAGATTGGAGGCAGGAGGAGAAGGGCACGACAGAGGATGAGATGGTTGGGTGGCATCAGTGACTTGATGGACAAGAGTTTGAGTATGCTCCAAGAGTTGGTGATGGTCAGGGAAGCCTGGCGTGCTGCAGTCCATGGGGTGGAAAAGTGTCAGACATGACTGAGCGACTGAACTGAAGTTGAGAAAGTGGCACCTACTTCACAGGTTTTTTTTTTTTTTTAACTTTTCATTTATTATTGGAGTATAGCTGATTGACAATATTGTGATAGTTGGTAGACAGCAAAGAGACTCAGACATACATATACATGTATCTATTCTTGATTACATAAAATATGTGAAGTGCTTGGTACAGAGTATGTTCTCATTAAATGGTAGTTATTATTAATTGATTCATTCATTGAATATATTTATTGAGTACCTACAATGTATCAGGCATAGGGTTGCATATCAGAGTTAAAAGAATGGACAGAATGGAATCTCAACCTTGAAGTATTAGATTAAATTCTACAGCAGTGTGTAAAATATGATAATCGAGCATGACTTTCTAACTGATTAAGAAGGTGAGATATTCTCTCTATATCTGTATTAGTACGACAGACTAATACTTACATGGAATGCTTCCTATGCACGTGGAACTGTTTAATGCTTTGCTTTCATTGTCACTTAATGCTTATGACAAACCTACAAAGCATTTACTATTATTGTCATAATACCCCTTGCACAGATGAAGAAAACTAAAACCCAGGAAGATTAATTAATGAATGAGGGGTCAAGCTGGGCACTGACCGCTGAGAGTTTGGCTTCAGAGCCCAAACATTTAACCACTACACATTAGCCTGGGAGTACCTTAAGGGCTAAGAACATTGATTCACAAGGTTTGGATTATGGACGTGATTGAGGTCCGGCTCTAAAGTGTGGAGTGGGGTCGGTCTGGTTGAAATAACTGATTAAGCAGTTGACTGTGGCAGAAAGGTCAGAACAGAATGGAAGGAGTCTGAGAAGGAGAAGTGAAACTGATGATATAATAGCATTTTAGAGGAAAGACAAAGAGAAATTACGCTAAGAGGGGACAAGTAGGATGGGCAGAAAGAAGAGGCGCTCAAGAGAGTAACAGCAAGATAAGCCAAGTAATGTGAGTAATAGCAAGCATTTGTGGAATTTTTCCAAAAGGTTGACCCACGGTGTCAGAAACATAATGGTACTCCTATCTTCACATTGGAAATTTGATCCAGAGTTGGCAGGGGCAGGTACAATTAGAAGTGTTTTCCTTGGGATGATGCTCTGGCATTAAAAAGGAATTCAATGAATTTCTCCTAAGGTGAGTCCTGTAGAAACCACTGGTTTCTGCAGAAGGTGGTGAACCAGATCTATCTGAAAAGATGAGCTTATTTGGATGGATGAGGTGTCATATTCCTCAGAGAACAGGAGTGTGGCATCCCAGGATCTCACTTCTGATCATCTGAAAAATTAAGACAATGTGTAAGAGGACTGGCCCAGAGAGCAAATGGGATCATCAGCTTGACAAATAGGGGCGCCCTTTAAAAGGAGAATTATTTAGTTTCAGGTATACAGTGAAGAGGTTCAGATACATGTACATATATATGTACATAATATTGTTTTATATATATATATAAAGGTATATATACATAGATATGGAGAAGGAAAATGCAACCCACTCCAGTATTTTTGCCTGGAGAATCCCATGGACAGAGAAGCCTCACAGGCTACATGGGGTCTCAAGAGTTGGACACAACTTAGTGACAAAACCATCACCATACATACATATATATCTTGTTGTTGCATATATATGTAAGTTGTTGTTGTTTAGTCATTTCCTTTTCCAGGGATCGTCCCAACAAAAGTATTGAACCCATGTCTCCTGCATTGGCAGGTGGATTCTTTACCACTGAGCCACCAGGAAAGCCTATATATACAAAATATTGAGTATAGTTTCTTATGCTGTACAGTAGATTCTTGTTGGTTATATATATAACTATACATCTTGTTAGTTATATATCAGTTCAGTTCAGTCCTGTCGCTCAGTCGTATCCGACTCTTTGCGACCCCATGAATTGCAGCACGCCAGGCCTCCCTGTCCATCACCAACTCCCGGAGTTCACTCAGACTCACGTCCATCGAGTCCGTGATGCCATCAGCCATCTCATCCTCTGTCGTACTCTTTTCCTCCTGCCCCCAATCCCTCCCAGCATCAGGGTCTTTTCCAATGAGTCAACTCTTCGCATGAGGTGGCCAAAGTACTGGAATTTCAGCTTTAGCATCATTCCTTCCAAAGAACACTCAGGACTGATCTTTAGAATGGACTGGTTGGATCTCCTTGCAGTCCAAGGGACTCTCAAGAGTCTTCTCCAACACCACAATTCAAAAGCATCAATTCTTCGGCGCTCAGCCTTCTCCACAGTCCAACTCTCACATCCATACATGACCACTGGAAAAACCATAGCCTTGACTAGACGGACCTTTGTTGGCAAAGTAATCTCTCCGCTTTTCAATATACTATCTAGATTGGTCATAACTTTTCTTCTAAGGAGTAAGCGTCTCTTAATTTCATGGCTGCAGTCACCATCTGCAGTGATTTTGGAGCCCCCAAAATAAAGTCTGACACTGTTTCCACTATTTCTTCATCTATTTCCCATGAAGTGATGGGACCAGATGCTATGATCTTCGTTTTCTGAATGTTGAGCTTTAGGCCAACTTTTGCACTCTCCTCTTTCACTTTCATCAAGAGGCATTTTAGTTCCTCTTCACTTTCTGCCATAAGGGTGGTGTCATGTGCATATCTGAGGTTATTGATATTTCTCCCGGCAATCTTGATTCCAGCTTGTGCTTCTTTCGGCCCAGCGTTTCTCATGATGTACTCTGCATATAAGTTAAATAACCAGGGTGACAGTATAAAGCCTTGACATACTCCTTTTCCTATTTGGAACCAGTCTGTTGTTCCATGTCCAGTTCTAACTGTTGCTTCCTGACCTGCATACAGATTTCTCAAGAGGCAGGTCAGGTGGTCTGATATTCCCATCTCTCTCAGAATTTTCCACAGTTTATTGTGATCCACACAGTCAAAGGCTTTGGCATAGTCAGTAAAGCAGAAATAGATGCTTTTCTGGAACTCTCTTGCTTTTTCCATGATCCAGTGGATGTTGGCAGTTTGATCCCTGGTTTCTCTGCCTTTTCTAAAACCAGCTTGAACATCTGGAAGTTCACGGTTCATGTATTGCTGAAGCCTTGCTTGGAGAATTTTGAGCATTATTTTACTAGCGTGTGAGATGAGTGCAATTGTGCAGTAGTTTGAGCATTCTTTGGCATTGCCTTCCTTTGGGAATGGAATGAAAATTGACCTTTTCCAGTCCTGTGGCCACTGCTGAGTTTTCCAAACTTGCTGGCATATTGAGTGCAGCACTTTCACAGCATCATCTTTCAGGATTTGAAATAGCTCAACTGGAATTCCATCACCTCCACTAGCTTTGTTCATAGTCATGCTTTCTAAGGCCCACTTGACTTCACATTCCAGGATGTCTGGCTCTAGATGAGTGATCACACCATCGTGATTATCTTGGTCATAAAGATCTTTTTCATAGAGTTCTTCTGTGTATTCTTACCACCTCTTCTTAATATCTTCTGCTTCTGTTAAGTCCATACCGTTTTGTCCTTTATTGAGTCCATCTTTCCATGAAATGTTCCCTTTGTGTCTCTAATGTTCTTGAAGAGATCTCTAGTCTTTCCCATTCTGTTGTGTTCCTCTATTTCCTTGCATTGATTGCTGAGGAAGGCTTTCTTATCTCTCCTTGCTATTCTTTGGAACTCTGCATTCAGATGCTTATATCTTTCCTTTTCTCCTTTGCTTTTCACTTCTCTTCTTTTCACAGCTATTTGTAAGGCCTCCTCAGACAGTCATTTTGCTTTTTTGCATTTCTTTTCCATGGGGATGGTCTTGGTCCCTTCTCCTGTACAATGTCATGAACCTCTGTCCATAGTTCATCAGGCACTCTATCTATCAGATCTGGTCCCTTAAATCTATTTCTCACTTCCACTGTATAATCATAAGGGATTTAATTTAGGTCATACCTGAATGGTCTAGTGGTTTTCCCTACTGTCTTCAATTTAAGTCTGATTTTGGCAATAAGGAGCTCATGATCTGAGCCACAGTCAGCTCCCAGTTGTGTTTTTGCTAACTATATGTATAGAGCTTCTCCCTCTTTGGCTGCAAAGAATATAATCAATCTGATTTCAGTGTTGACCATCTGGTGATGTCCATGTGTAGAGTCTTCTCTTGTGTTGTTGGAAGAGGGTGTTTGCTATGACCAGTGCGTTCTCTTGGCAAAACTCTATTAGCCTTTGCCCTGCTTCATTCCATATTCAAAGGCCAAATTTTCCTGTTACCCCAGGTGTTTCTTGACTTCCTACTTTTGCATTCCAGTCCCCTGTAATGAAAAGGATATCTTTTTTGGGTGTTAGCTCTAAAAGGTCTTATAGGTCTTCATAGAACCGTTCAACTTCAGCTTCTTCAGCATTACTTGTTGGGGCATAGACTTGGATTACTGTGATACTGAATGGTTTGCCTTGGAAATGAACAGAGATCATTCTGTCATTTTTGAGATTGCATCCAAGTACTGCATTTTGGACTCTTTTGTTGACCATGATGGCTACTCCATTTCTTCTAAGGGATTCCTGCCTGCAGTAGTAGATATAATGGCCATCTGAGTTAAATTCACCCATTCCAGTCCATTTTAGTTCTCTGATTCCTAGACTGTCAACGTTCGCCCTTGCCATCTCTTGTTTGACCACTTCCAATTTGCCTTGATTCATGGACCTGACATTCCAGGTTCCTATGCAATATTGCTCTTTACAGCATCAGACCTTGCTTCTATCACCAGTCACATCCACAGCTGGGTATTGTTTTTGCTTTGGCTCCATCCCTTCATTCTTTCTGGAGTTATTTCTCCACTGATCTCCAGTAGCATATTGGGCACCTACCGACCTGGGGAGTTCCTCTTTCAGTATCCTATCATTTTGCCTTTTCATACTGTTCATACGGTTCTCAGGGCAAGAATACTGAGTTATATATAGTAGTGTGTATATGTTCATCTCAAGCTCCTAATATCTCCCCTCCATTTCCCCCTTGGTAACCATAAGTTTGTTTTCTATGTCTGTGGGTCTATTTCTGTTTTGTAGGTAATTTCATTTGTATCTTTCTTAGATTTCACATATAAGCGATATCATACAAGGTTTGTGTCTTACTTAACTTAGTGTGATAATCTCTAGGAGGCGGTACCAAGACAGTGGAGGAATAGCAAGGGAGCACAACTTTCTCCCCCACAAATACATCAGAAGATTATCTACACGTGGAGCAACTTCCACAAAACAACTTCTGAATGCTGGTGGAGGACTTCAGATACCCAGAAAGGCAACCCAATCTCTTCAAAATGAGGTAGGACAAAAGATAAAGATGAAAAGAAAGACAAAGAATTCAGGAAAGGAGATCCTTCCTGGGGAGGGAGTAGTGAATGAGGAGAAGTTTCCTCACAATAGGAAACCCTCTCACAGGTTGGGTCAGTGATGAGTTTTGGGATCTCAGAGGGCAGCATAAACAGAAAAAAAAAAAAAAAATCACCACAGAATTCGCACCAAATGGCAATTACCAGTGGAGAAGCAGCTCACACGCTGCATCCGCCTGCAGTGAGTGTGTGCTGGGTGCGGAGGCACGGGCTTTGTCGTTGGTCCTTAGGGTAAGGACCGGAGTTGAAAGCCCTGAGGACACTCTGAGGGCAGGAACATGACATAGCAACTTAAACTGTGCGAATGCTAGAGAGACAAAGTTTATCTCTAGGTCCATGCATTTTTGCTGCGAATGGCAGACTTTCATTATTTTCTATGGCTGAATAATACTCTGTTGCATATTTTTATCACTTATCCACTCATCTGCTGAGGGACATTCAGTTGCTTCCATGTTTTGACTATTGTAAATAGTGCTGCTGTGAACATTGGGGTGCCTGTATCTTTTTGAATTATAATTTTCTCCAGATGTATGCCCAGGGGTGGGATTGCAGGATCATTTGGTAACTGTATTTTTAGTTTTTTGTAAATTGGCTGTACCAATTTACAGTCCCACTAACAGTATAGGAGAGTTCTCTTTTCTCCACACCCTCAAGGAGAGTCATTTTAAAACTCAACAGGTGAGAGGCACGAGCATGGTCACTTGCGTGCTATCTGAGCTGAGATGAACAAGGCTGGACTTGGTGGGTCATATTATTCATGTGATTACAGTCACCCAAGTCAGGATATGTGGTCTCTTTTCACTCAATGCTGGGGTCTTTGGCAGACACCCTAAGTTAAGGTTTCTATAGCCTTTGAAAGGAACATATATTTGTGAGGAAACTTTCTTTTGAAAGCTCAAACTGGTTTAAGTCCAAAAAAGGTGGGAGGGGGGTTTCTGGACTCACCAGCAAAGTCCATTATGTCAGCTAGTTTTTATGCAAGACTGGATCCAGGGCTTTAGATAACACTGTCAGATCTTTCTCCTTCTCTTTCTTCCTTCCTTCTTCTTCATTCCTTTACCCCCTCCCTCAACCCCCAGATTCTTTCAGTTTTAGACAATCTCTTTCCAATTGGCTATAGAGTAGATATGTGTAGCTTCAGAATCACGCAGTCCATAGTATCTAAGATCTTGGAGTGAAGGAAAGAATATCGCTTTTCCAGCATCCATGGGGGCTCTAATGGGTCACCAGCCCACTTTTGGAACGATCACTGTGTTTGGTGAGATAAGATATACTGACTGGAAAGCTGAGGTCTATAAAGGCAGGGCCTCCATTTTCACAAGTCTGGGAGTTGGTGAGAGGTCATCCTCAAGAGTATGGGGCAAGGAACTTGCCAATGTTGGGCTGAAATCTGTCTTTGTTTCCTCTAAGCAAGTGTTACCCAGAGTGTGGTCTATGGGCCACCAGCATCACCAGGGAGCCTGAAGATTTCTGAGATCCAACTGAGACGCACTGAATCAGGAATCCCATTTTAATAGTCTTTCATGTGCTTTTGTGTGTGCTCAGTTTTGAAAATCATTTTCCATTTGGTGAGTCCCTTACACATTCTCTAGATCAACTTTCTTCCTTCAGTCATTTTGCGAAATGTGGTCAGAGCCTGGGGAAGGCATCACTCACACATCCTTGGGTCCTTGATGATCGAGTCAGCAAAGCCCCAGGAGCCCCTCGTGCAGAAGCCATCATCCATCCGAGAAGCACCCCTTACTAAATATTTTATCCTTTCATCTTGGTGGCTGAGAAAGAGCAGAGCGTTTTAGTATTCTTGTCTGGTAACATATCACTTAGAAATCCATTTTATAATCATTTAAACTCGTTTGCTTTGGGTCTATTTACATAATTCCGTGAGATGCATGGAAAGAGAGGCAGTGTGTTATTTTTCTGCAGCCAAAGACATGGAAAAAGCACTTTCTAAGGTAATTACCACTTCAGTGCTCCCCACACAGTTAGAGGGCACTGTGAAGAAGTATGCCTTCTGGGTCCAGGGCTATTGAAGTGCGGAAAGAATGTACTTTCTCCCTGGGAAGGGGAAGCAACACACTTAGTATGAAGCCTCTTTTACTTATCGGCGTAATCTGCATAAAGTTAAGAAGCTGCGGCTTCCAGAGCGTGGGTGTGGGGGTGGGGGGATCTCGTCTCAGAACAAACAAGGCACTTTCAAGACCTTTGAGGTGTAGTGCACTGGGGGAGGAGGACACTTGACCTCCTGCCTGCAAGACTGGAAATGCAAGTCACTCCTGCAGAGAATTACATCAGAGTTTAATCTTTCAGTGGATGCCAACAGGGGCTATTTTTTAAGATTAATTTTTATTGGAGTATAGTTTCTTTATAATGTTGTGTTAGCTTCTACTGTGCAGCAAAGTGAATCAGCTATATGTATCCACATGTGGGTGCGTGCATGCGTGTTAAGTCACTTCAGTCATGTTCGACTCTTTGCAACCCTGTGGACTGTAGCCCAGCAGGCTCTTCTGTCCACGGGATCCTCCAAGCAAGAGACCTGACCCAGGGATCTTCCTGACCCAGGGATCAAACTGCGTCTCTTATGTCTCCATAAGAGAGACATAAGATGGCAGATTCTTTACCACTAGCACCACCTGGCAAGCCCCATATGTATACATATATACCCTCCTTTTGGGATTGCCTTCCCATTTAGGTCACACGTTGAGTAGAGTTCCACGCGCTGTTCAGTAGTTCCTCATGATCTATTTATTGTTATTGATTTTAGATATCTATTTTATCCATAGTATCAGTAGTGTATATATGTCAATTCTTCTTTTTTTAGTCTTTCATTTTTTTAATTTTAAAATCTTTAATTCTTACATGCATTCCCAAACATGAACCCCCCTCCCACCTCCCTCCCCATAACATCTCTCTGGGTCATCCCCATGCACCAGCCCCAAGCATGCTGTATCCTGCGTCAGACATAGACTGGCGATTCAATTCTTACATGATAGTATACATGTTAGAATGCCATTCTCCCAAATCATCCCACCCTCTCCCTCTCCCTCTGAGTCCAAAAGTCTGTTATACACATCTGTGTCTTTTTTCCTGTCTTGCATACAGGGTCGTCATTGCCATCTTTCTAAATTCCATATATATGTGTTAGTATACTGTATTGGTGTTTTTCTTTCTGGCTTACTTCACTCTGTATAATCGGCTCCAGTTTCATCCATCTCATCAGAACTGATTCAAATGAATTCTTTTTAATGGCTGAGTAATACTCCATTGTGTATATGTACCACAGCTTTCTTATCCATTCATCTGCTGATGGACATCTAGGTTGTTTCCATGTCCTGGCTATTATAAACAGTGCTGCGATGAACATTGGGGAACATGTGTCTCTTTCAATTCTGGTTTCCTTGGTGTGTATGCCCAGCAGTGGGATTGCTGGGTCATACGGTAGTTCTATTTGCAATTTTTTAAGGAATCTCCACACTGTTCTCCATAGTGGCTGTACTAGTTTGCATTCCCACCAACAGTGTAGGAGGGTTCCCTTTTCTCCACACCCTCTCCAGCATTTATTGCTTGCAGATTTTTGGATCGCAGCCATTCTGACTGGTGTGAAGTGGTACCTCATTGTGGTTTTGATTTGCATTTCTCTAATAATGAGAGATGTTGAGCATCTTTTCATGTGTTTGTTAGCCATCCGTGTGTCTTCTTTGGAGAAATGTCTATTTAGTTCTTTGGCCCATTTTTTGATTGGGTCATTTATTTTTCTGGAATTGAGCTGCATAAGTTGCTTGTATATTTTTGAGATTAGTTGTTTGTCAGTTGCTTCATTTGCTATTATTTTCTCCCATTCAGAAGGCTGTCTTTTCACCTTGCTTATAGTTTCCTTTGTTGTGCAGAAGCTTTTAATTTTAATTAGATCCCATTTGTTTATTTTTGCTTTTATTTCCAGAATTCTGGGAGGTGGATCATAGAGGATCCTGCTGTGATTTATGTCTGAGAGTGTTTTGCCTATGTTCTCCTCTAGGAGTTTTATAGTTTCTGGTCTTACATTTAGATCTTTAATCCATTTTGAGTTTATTTTTGTGTGCGGTGTTAGAAAGTGATCTAGTTTCATTCTTTTACAAGTGGTTGACCAGTTTTCCCAGCACCACTTGTTAAAGAGATTGTCTTTACTCCATTGTATATTCTTGCCTCCTTTGTCAAAGATAAGGTGTCCATAGGTGTGTGGATTTATCTCTGGGCTTTCTATTTTGTTCCATTGATCTATATGTCTGTCTTTGTGCCAGTACCATACTGTTTTGATGACTGTGGCTTTGTAGTAGAGCCTGAAGTCAGGCAAGTTGATTCCTCCAGTTCCATTCTTCTTTCTCAAGATTGCTTTGGCAATTCGAGGTTTTTGTATTTCCATACAAATCTTGAAATTATTTGTTCTAGTTCTGTGAAAAATATGGCTGGTAGCTTGATAGGGATTGCATTGAATTTGTAAATTGCTTTGGGTAGTATACTCATTTTCACTATATTGATTCTTCCGATCCATGAACATGGTATATTTCTCCATCTATTAGTGTCCTCTTTGATTTCTTTCATCAGTGTTTTATAGTTTTCTATATATAGGTCTTTAGTTTCTTTAGGTAGATATATTCCTAAGTATTTTATTCTTTTCGTTGCAATGGTGAATGGAATTGTTTCCTTAATTTCTTTTCTACTTTCTCATTATTCGTGTATAGGAATGCAAGGGATTTCTGTGTGTTGATTTTATATCCTGCAACTTTACTATATTCATTGATTAGCTCTAGTAATTTTCTGGTGGAGTCTTTAGGGTTTTCCATGTAGAGAATCATGTCATCTGCAAACAGTGAGAGTTTTACTTCTTCTTTTCCAATTTGGATTCCTTTTATTTCTTTTTCTGCTCTGATTGCTGTGACCAAAACTTCCAGAACTATGTTGAATAGTAGCGGTGAAAGTGGACACCCTTGTCTTGTTCCTGACTTTAGGGGAAATGCTTTCAATTTTTCACCATTGAGGATAATGTTTGCTGTGGGCTTGTCATATATAGCTTTTATTATGTTGAGGTATGTTCCTTCTATTCCTGCTTTCTGGAGAGTTTTTATCATAAATGGATGTTGAATTTTGTCAAAGGCCTTCTCTGCATCTATTGAGATAATCATATGGCTTTTATTTTTCAATTTGTTAATGTGGTGAATTACATTGATTGATTTGCGGATATTGAAGAATCCTTGCATCCCTGGGATAAAGCCCACTTGGTCATGGTGTATGATCTTTTTAATGTGTTGTTGGATTCTGATTGCTAGAATTTTGTTGAGGATTTTTGCATCTATATTCATCAGTGATATTGGCCTGTAGTTTTCTTTTTTTGTGACATCTTTGTCAGGTTTTGGTATTAGGGTGATGGTGGCCTCATAGAATGAGTTTGGAAGTTTACCTTCCTCTGCAATTTTCTGGAAGAGTTTGAGGAGGATAGGTGTCAGCTCTTCTCGAAATTTTTGTAGAATTCAGCTGTGAAGCCGTCTGGACCTGGGCTTTTGTTTGCTGGAAGATTTCTGATTACAGTTTCAATTTCCGTGCTTGTGATGGGTCTGTTAAGATTTTCTATTTCTTCCTGGTTCAGTTTTGGAAAATTGTACTTTTCTAAGAAATTGTCCATTTCTTCCACGTTGTCCATTTTATTGGCATACAACTGCTGATAGTAGTCTCTTATGATCCTTTGTATTTCTGTGTTGTCTGTTGTGATCTCTCCATTTTCATTTCTAATTTTATTGATTTGATTTTTCTCTCTTTGCTTCTTGATGAGTCTGGCTAATGGTTTGTCAATTTTATTTATCCTTTCAAAGAACCAGCTTTTGGCTTTGTTGATTTTTGCTATGGTCTCTTTTGTTTCTTTTGCATTTATTTCTGCCCTAATTTTTAAGATTTCTTTCCTTCTACTCACTCTGGGGTTCTCCAATTCTTCCTTTTCTAGTTGCTTTAGTTGTAGAGTTAGGTTATTTATTTGACTTTTTTCTTGTTTCTTGAGGTATGCCTGTATTGCTATGAACTTTCCTCTTAGCACTGCTTTTATAGTGTCCCACAGGTTTTGGGTTGTTGTGTTTTCATTTTCATTAGTTTCTATGCATATTTTGATTTCTTTTTGATTTCTTCTGTGATTTGTTGGTTATTCAGAAGTGTGTTGTTCAACCTCCATATGTTGGAATTTTTAATTGTTTTTCTCCTGTAATTGAGATCTAATCTTAATGCATTATGGTCAGAAAAGATGCTTGGAATGATTTCGATTTTTTTGAATTTACCAAGTTTAGATTTATGGCCCAGGATGTGATCTATCCTGGAGAAGGTTCCATGAGCACTTGAAAAAAAGATGAAATTCATTGTTTTGGGGTGAAATGTCCTATAGATATCAATTAGGTCTAACTGATCCAATGCATCATTTAAAGTTTGCATTTCTTTGTTAATTTTCTGTTTAGTTGATCTGTCCATAGGTGTGAGTGGGGTATTAAAGTCTCCCACTATTATTGTGTTATTGTTGATTTCCCCTTTCATACTTGTTAGCATTTGTCTTACATATTGCGGTGCTCCTATATTGGGTGCATATATATTTATAATTGTTATATCTTCTTCTTGGATTGTTCCTTTGATCATTATGTAGTGGCCTTCTTTGTCTCTTTTCACAGCCTTTGTTTTAAAGTCTATTTTATCGGATATGAGTATTGCCACTCCTGCTTTCTTTTGGTCTCTATTTGCGTGGTATATCGTTTTCCAGCCGTTCACTTTCAGTCTGTATGTGTCCCTTGTTTTGAGGTGGGTCTCTTGTAAGCAGCATATAGAGGGGTCTTGTTTTTGTATCCATTCGGCCAGTCTTTGTCTTTTGGTTGGGGTGTTCAACCCATTTACGTTTAAGGTAATTATTGATAAGTATGATCCCGTTACCATTTACTTTATTGTTTTGGGTTCGGGTTTATACACCCTTTCGTGTTTCCTGTCTAGAGAATATCCTTTAGAATTTGTTGGAGAGCTGGTTTGGTGGTGCTGAATTCTCTCAGCTTTTGCTTGTCTGTAAAGCTTTTGATTTCTCCTTCATATTTGAATGAGATCCTTGCTGGGTACAGTAATCTGGGCTGTAGGTTATTTTCTTTCATCACTTTAAGTATGTCTTGCCATTCCCTCCTGGCCTGAAGAGTTTCTATTGAAAGATCAGCTGTTATCCTTATGGGAATCCCCTTGTGTGTTATTTGTTGTTTTTCCCTTGCTGCTTTTAATATTTGTTCTTTGTGTTTGGTCTTTGTTAATTTGATTAATATGTGTCTTGGGGTGTTTTGCCTTGGGTTTATCCTATTTGGAACTCTCTGTGTTTCTTGGACTTGGGTGATTATTTCCTTCCCCATTTTAGGGAAGTTTTCAACTATTATCTCCTCAAGGATTTTCTCATGATCTTTCTTTCTGTTTTCTTCTTCTGGGACTCCTATAATTCGAATGTTGGAGTGTTTCATATTGTCCTGGAGGTCTCTGAGATTGTCCTCATTTCTTTTAATTCGTTTTTCTTGTTTCCTCTCTGATTCATTTATTTCTACCATTCTATCTTCTATTTCACTAATCCTATCTTCTGCCCCCGTTATTCTACTATTTGTTGCCTCCAGAGTGTTTCTGATCTCATTTATTGCGTTATTCATCACATTTTGACTCTTTTTTATTTCTTCTAGGTCCTTGTTAAACCTTTCTTGCATCTTCTCAATCCTTGTCTCTAGGCTATTTATCTGTGATTCCATTTTGATTTCAAGATTTTGGATCATTTTCACTATCAATATTTGGAATTCCTTCTCAGGTAGATTCCCTACTTCTTCCTCTTTTGTTTGGTTTGGTGGGCAACTCTCCTGTTCCTTTACCTGCTGAGTATTCCTCTGTCTCTTCATCTTGGTTATATTGCTGTGTTTGGGGTGGCCTTTTTATATTCTGGTAATTTGTGGAGTTCTCTTTATTATGGAGCTTCCTCACTATGGGTGGGGTTCTATCAGTGGCTTGTCAAGGTTTCTTGGTTAGGGAGGCTTGTGTTGGAGTTCTGGTGGGTGGAGCTGGGTTTCTTCTCTCTGGAGTGCAGTGGAGTGACCAGTAATGGGTTATGAGACATCAAATGTTTTGGAATAATTTTGAGCTGCCTGTATATTGAAGCTCAGGGGAGTGTTCCTGTGTTGCTGGAGAATTTGAGTCGTATGACTTGTTTTGGAATTTGTTGGCCCTTGGGTGGAGCTTGGTTTCGTTGTAGGTATGAAGGCATTTGATGAGCTCCTATTGCCTAATGTTCCCTGAATTCAAGAGTTCTCTAATGTTTTCAGGCTTTGGATTTAAGCCTCCTGCTTCTGGTTTTCAGTTTTATTTTTACAGAAGCCTCTAGACTTCTCCATCTATACAGCACCGATGATAAAACATCTAGGTTAAAGATGAAAAGTTTCTCCACATTGAGGGACACTCAGAGAGGTTCACTGAGTTACAAGGAGAAGAGAAGATGGAGGGGGTAATTAGAGGTAACTGGAATGAGATGTGGTGAGATCAAAAGAGGAGAGAGCAAGCTAGCCAGTAGTCACTTCCTTATGTGCGCTCTATAGTCTGGACCGCTCAGAGGTATTTATGGAGTTATACGGGGAAGAGGAGAGGGAGGAAGTAGACAGAGGTGATCAGGAGGATAAGAGAGAGGAACGAGAAGGAGAGAGACAAATCCTGCCAGTAACCAGTTCCTTAGGTGTTCTCCACCGTCTGGAACACACAGAGATTCACAGAGTTGGATAGAGAAGAGATGGGGGAGAAAAGAGACAGAGGCCACCTGGTGGAGAAAAAGGAGAGTCCAAAGGAGGAGAGAGTGGTCAAGCCAGTAATCTCGCTCTCAGGTAAACTTGGGTAGTGAAGTTTGGGTTTTTAAATGTACAAAATTGACAACAAAAACCTAAGAGCAAAGATTAAAAATCTAGAGTAGAGGTTGGATTTTCAAAGATACAATATTAAAGAAAAGCAGAAGGAAAAGGAAGAAAGAAAAAAAAACAAGAATTATTAAAAACAAACAAACAAACCAAAAAACAAAACAAAAAAAACAAAAAAACAAAAAACCACCAACAACCATCCAAAGACTATATATGGTGTTTGCCTTAAAAAAAAAAAAAAAGTCTTTTTTTTTAAAAATAGTAATAGTAAGTTATAGAAATAAAAATTAGAGGAGAAATAGAGGACTTAACAATTTTAAAAAAGTTAGAAAAAAAAGAAAAAAAAACAAAAACAAACAAACAAAAAAAAGGAATGATTTTAAAAATAGTAAAAATATTTCTGGCCCTTCTCTGATGTTGTGGGCCGTGTGGGATCACTTCCAAGGTGGTTCCCTCTGTTTAACTTCTGTTTGCTGGTTTTTTAGGCTCACTAGTTCAGTTGCGCTGTGGGGAGGGTGGATGCTGCAAACAAATAGCACTGTCGTGTGCACACAGTGTCTCAGCCCCGCTTGACCTGTCCCTTCTCGCGGCGCACAAACCGCTCCAGCTCTACAATGCTCAGCCGGGAACCGTATGGGGCCGGCCCTAGGCTGCATGCACTTCCCCGGTCCAAGCCGCTCAGGTTCGGTGCTCAGGCAGCCCTCAGAGGCACAGATTCAGCTGGGACTGCGCTTTGTGCCCTTCCCAGGTCCGAGTAGCCCAGGAGTTTGGCAAGCGCAATCGCCGCGGCTTGTCACCTTTTCTGCCGCTGCTGCTCAGCTTTCTGGGTGGACCGCTGGCGCCCCCTGTGAGGCAGATTGTGACTGTCCAGCACCCCCAGAAGTCTTAGCAAAGAAGCCTGCTTGCAGTTAGGTAAGTAAAGTCTCTCCGGGTCTGCAATTGCCCCTTTCCAGTCCTTATGGCTCTGGCTGCCTGTCCCCGGTGGGGGATGGTCTGCAGCCGGCTTATTCCGTTCCGTCCTTTGTTCTGTGCTCGGTCCTGGTGGTGTCTTATGTTCGAGCTTTTCGCGTGGTAGCTATCCCACAGTCTGATTTGCTAGCCCAAGTTAGATCGTTCTGGTTGCGCGTGGGGCGTTCCTGCCGGATTTTTACAAAGCACTGCAGCCCGAGCCTCCCGCGCGTCCCTGCCCTGCCCCCACTTCCCAATGGCGGATGCAGGCGGCTGTGCTGCTTTTCCGCTGGGGGAGTTACTGTTGGGCTTGCAATCTCTTGGTTTTAATTATTTATTTATTTTCCCTTCCTGCTATGCTGCCCTCTGTGTTTCCAAGGCTCACCACAGACTCGGCAGGGAGAGTGTTTCCTGGTGTTTGGAAACCTCTCTTCTTAAAATCCCCTTCCCGGGACAGGCTTCCCTTCCCGGGATGGAGCTCCCTCCCCACCTCCTTTGTCTCTTTTTTCGTCTTTTATATTTTTTCCTACCTGTTTTTGAAGACAATGGTCTGCTTTTCTGGTTGCCTGATGTCCTCTGCCAGCCTACAGAAGTTGTTTTGTGGAGTTTGCTCTGTGTTGAAATGTTCTTTTGAGGAATTTGTGAGGGAGAAAGTGGTCTTCCTGTCCTATTCCTCCGCCATCTCTTTCCCCTTTCTATATGTCAATTCTGATCTCTCATTTCTTTCCACCCCATCCCTCTTTCCCCCTTGGTATCCATACATTTGTTGTTCTCTCTGTCTGTGTTTATAGATGATCTTATTTGCAAAGCAATAGAATCAATGGTGAAGACAATGGCACCCCACTCCAGTGCTCTTGCCTGGAAAATCCCATGGACGGAGGAGCCTGGTGGGCTGCAGTCCATGGGGTCGGTAAGAGTCGGGACCCGACTGAGCGACTTCACTTTCACTTTTCACTTTCACGGATTGGAGAAAGAAATGGCAACCCACTCCAGTGTTCTTGCCTGGAGAATCCCAGGGATGGAGGAGCCTGGTGGGCTGCCGTCTATGGGGTTGCAAGAGTTGGACATGACTGAAGTGACTTAGCAGCAGCAGCAGCAGTCAATGGAGACTTTTTAATGGGAAAGAAACCCTGCTTTCTCAGACATTAGTTGTGTTTGAGAAGCTTGTGTTTAAGTCACATGAAGGCTTACAAATAAGGAAGGATCCCTGAGTTTTCTCAAGGAGTGATCCATGGAGGAGTATCCTGACTGACTCTGTCTTCCATCCCCTAGGACTGTGTTTTTTGGATTCATTCAGGCTTTAGATCTCCCCCAACTCCACCTCTAGCCTTTCCTGTTGTCCCATGAGGCAGATTTTGACATTTCTCTGGTGGCTTCAGTTGCTGATATCCTAACTCTAGTCTTCATAAAACCCAATTGGGGTATCCTGTTCATGTCCCATTAGCATCTTGAACAATGCATGCATTGTATATCTGGTACCCTTTGTTATGCCCCTACTGTATACCTGAGAACTCTCAGATACCAGTGATCCAAGGATGAATGAGATCTTTACCCTCACTTTACCCTCATGGAGCTCCAGGAATAGGCTTATTTCAGTTTTGTGGTCTTGAAACGAATGACTTGGAGGTATTCTGGGGTGTTATGGAGCTAAAGCAGAGTTTGTAATCTGAGGCCTATGGACCCTCAAGGGATCTATGGATGGAACTCAGGTACACATAGAGAAGGGGCTTCCCTGGTGGCTCAGCGGTAAAGAACATGCCTGTAATGCAGGCAATATGGGTTTGATCCCTGGGTAGGGGAGATCCCCTGGAGAAGGAAATGGCAACCCATTCTAGTATTCTTGCCTGGGAAAGCCCATGGACAGAGGAGCCTCGCATCATAGTCAGTTGGGTCACAAAAGAATTGGAAATGACTTAAGCGACTAAACAACAGCACATAAGGATGGGAAAAATGACATCTTTATGTTCTTATGACCTTTCTTGATGACCTTGTTTCTCTCTATGGTTGCATTCCATTTCCAAACAAGGATTCACAATTCCACCTATAGATCAGCTCTGCGTCCTCCCTAGGGCTATCTTGCATTAACTATGGGGCTAATTGTCAGGATACCGGGCTTTTATCAAAATGCCATCCCACCTCACCACCCTCTTCTCACCGCAAGTGCTACCATACTAACTTCTTGCTGTCCCCTTCCTCCTATCTTCTAACGCGATCAGTAATTTCAATTGCTTCTTGTTGGTTTATTTTTGCTCATACTCTGAGGTCAGCATTACCCATGAAATGTTGAATAAAATTTTATCTCACAAGATCTTTGGCTTAGTATCAACTCATTCTTATTCCCAGGGCTGTTCTCCTTGTTCTTTAAATCCATGTGAAAGTCGCTCCAGCCATGTCTGACTTTTTGTGACCCCGTGGACTATACAGTCCATGGAGTTCTCCAGGCCAGAATACTGAAGTGGGTAGCTGTTCCCTTCTCCAGGGGATTTTCCCAACCCAGGGATCGAACCCAGGTCTCTCGCATTGCAGGCGGATTCTTTACCAGCTGAGCCACCAGGGAAACACATGCCTAGTACAATTTGAAGCACAGCCCTCAAAGGACCCTTCTAGACCTGCTCCAGCTTGTGTGCCTGACTTACAGAACCTGTCTCTCCATCTTCATGCTGTCTCCACAAACCAACTTCTATGTAGAGTCAGTTGATCCAAATCCTGGCTCTGAATCTTCCTAGGTGTGTAGCACTGGGCCAGTTGTAACTTAACTTCTCAGAGTTTCACTTTCCTAACCTATACTCATAGTACATACCACCTGAGTTCTCTGGATTAAATGAGATAATGCCTAGTCAGTCTTCATGATGTATTTATAATCATTGTGTTTTTCTTTATAATTGTGAATAAGAAAGATTGCCTGACATATCAGTAAACAAAGGATGTTGCTGCCATCAAGCCATCACATTACAGTGGCCCCAGTAGTGAGCCCTGATGGAACTTAGAATAGAAACAAGATGCCCACCATCAAGCCATCAGCCACTGCAGCTACCCCCAACAGTGCACCCTGAGGAGAATCAGGATGAGAAAACACCGGAGTCTAGCCCCAGAAAGCTAAGATGCATAGCAAAGGAATGATTTCTATGAGCTCAGACTTTTGGATCTTTCCATACATAGAAAAGCACTATATTCCTTACCTTGAGATACCTGGTTTTCTTTAATTAATAGTAATATTTTGATGTTCTTACTACTACCTGGTCTTTGTTGCAAAAGCTTCTGTATATCCTGGCTCCTCCCTTACCTCTTTGGAAGCAGTTTCTTCCAAACCCAGAGTTAAGTACAAACTCTTAACTTTCTTCCTGGAGTTAAGTACGAAGTTTTGTCCAACAAATAAAGCATTACTCTCAAGTGTTAGGCTGTGCTGGTTTTTTTTTTTTTTTTTTTTTTTGCATCAACATAATCATTATTAGGGCTTCCCAGGTGGCGCAGTGGTAAAGAATCTGCCTGCCAATGGAGGAGACACAAAAGATGTGAGTTCTGTCTCTGGGTTGGGAAAATCCCCTGGAGAAGGAGATGGCAGCCCACTCCAGTATTCTTGCCTGGAGATCTCTTGGACAGAGGAGCCTGGCAGACTACAGTCTGCTGTGGGGTCACAAAGAGTCAGACATGACTGAGCAACTAACACACACACACACACACACACACACACACACACATGCAATCATTATTATTGGTTTTACATATCATATAGTTAATGATCTGAGAATATTGGGCAAAAATATTAGAATATTAGTAACACAGAAAATAATAAAATCTTATTAGAACATTAGTAACTCAGTATTAGTAACTAATGTTAGAATATTAGTAACTCAGAAAAATAATAGAACATTAGTACTTCTGCTTTAGGGGCAGCCCACAGATTCTTACCGCTTTTGCTTCCATTCTCTTGGGTTCACCATTCTTCACTGCTAGGTGGTCAGTGTCTTACAAACTGTTGTTTCATATGCTATGTACATTTTCAGTTGTTTTTGGTAGGAGAATAAATGTGGTCCCTGGTATTCCATTTTGGCCAGAAGTTGAGGTCTATGCAGGTTTTTTTTTTTTTTTTCTTTTTTCACTTTGATGTTAAAAAAGGAGTCTCAAAAGGTCGTTTCATTTCAGTTCTCATGGATGAACGTATTTCTATTTTAATGGCTACTTAATGTACCAAAACTATAATAATATGCATATTACTATTACTGGGTGAGCTCTAACTGTGCATCAGGTACTGTGCAGAACACTTTACATATGAGGACCTATTCGTAGAATTGGACAAGAATCCAGCCTGGACTTAGGGTTGTGGCTGTCAGACATCCAAGGATATCGAGTGTTGCTAAGAGACAGGAGCCAACTCATATTTGAAATCCCCATGACTACGTTAAGTATTGGGCTTCCCAAGTGGCTCAGTGGTAAAGAATGAGCCTGCCAATGCAGAAGCCGCAGGAGATGTGGGTTTGATTCCTGGGTTGGGAAGATCCTTTGGAGGAGGAAATTTGTCTTTATAAAATTTAGTTTATACTCTCCTTTGACTTTAAAAAGTTTTAAATTTTATTTAGTCAAAACAGTAAATCTTTCTTTATGGGCTTTGCCTAAAAAGTCATTCTGGATTCTGAGATTACAAACATAGTTTCCTGCATTTTCAGGTAGTATCTCAATAGCTTTACTTTTCACACTGCATTTTTTCTATCTGGGATCTATATTTATATGTAGTGTGTGTGTATGATGAGAATTTAAATTTCTTTCTAAAGAAGAAATGACATTGTCCCAATACCATGAATTGAGTATAAAGTATCACCTTTAACTCAAACTGAATTTTCATATAAACATGGATCTGTTTGAAACACTGTTGAATTCTATTGATTTTTTAAAACCAATATCAAGTTGTCTTAATTATTAGAGCTGTGTGATAAAGACTCTACACATGGACATCACCAGATGGTCAACAGTGAAATCAGATTGATTATAGTCTTTGCAGCCAAAGAGGGAGAAGCTCTATACAGTCAGCAAAAACAAGACCGGGAGCTGACTGTGTTCAGATCATGAACTCCTTATTGGCAAATTCAGACTTAAATTGAAGACAGTAGGGAAAACCACTAGACCATTTAGGTAAGACCTAAATGAAATCCCTTATGATTTTACAGTGGAAGTGAGAAATAGATTTAAGGGACTAGATCTGAGAGACAGAGTGCCTGATGAACTATGGATGGAAGTTCATGACACTGTACAGGAGACAGGGATCAAGACCATCCCCATGGAAAAGAAATGCAAAAAAGCAAAATGTCTGTCTGAGGAGGCCTTACAAATAGCTGTGAAAAGAAGAGAAGCAAAAAGCAAAGGAGAAAAGGAAAGATATAAGCATCTGAATGCAGAGTTCCAAAGAATAGCAAGGAGAGATAAGAAAGCCTTCTTCAGCGATCGATGCAAGGAAATAGAGGAACACAACAGAATGGGAAAGACTAGAGATCTCTTCAAGAAAATTGGAGATACCAAGGGAACATTTCATGCAAAGATGAGCTCTATAAAGGACAGAAATGGTATGGACTTAACAGAAGCAGAAGATATTAAGAAGAGGTGGCAAGAATACACAGAAGAACTGTACAAAAAAGATCTTCATGACCCAGATAATCATGATGGTGTGATCACTCACCTAGGGCCAGACATCCTGGAATGTGAAGTGAAGTGGGCCTTAGAAAGCATGACTATGAACAAAGCTAGTGGAGGTGATGGAATTCCAGTGGAGCTATTTCAAATCCTGAAAGATGATGTTGTGAAAGTGCTGCACTCAATATGCCAGCAAATTTGGAAAACTCAGCAGTGGCCACAGGACTGCAAAAGGTCAATTTTCATTCCATTCCCAAAGAAAGGCAGTGCCAAAGAATGCTCAAACTACCGCACAATTGCACTCATCTCACACGCTAGCAAAGTAACGCTCAAATTCTCCAAGCCAGTCTTCAGCAATATGTGAACCATGAACTACCAGATGTTCAAGCTGGTTTTAGAAAAGGCAGAGGAATCAGAGATCAAATTGCCAACATCTGCTGGATCATGGAAAAGCAAGAGAGTTCTAGAAAAACATCTATTTCTGCTTTATTTACTATGCCAAAGCCTTTGACTGTGTGGATCACAGTAAACTGTGGAAAATTCTGAGAGAGATGGGAATATCAGACCACCTGACCTGCCTCTTGAGAAATCTGTATGCAGGTCAGGAAGCAACAGTTAGAACTGGACATGGAACAACGGACTGGTTCCAAATAGGAAAAGGAATACATCAAGGCCGTACATTGTCACCTTGCTTATTTAACTTATATGCAGAGTACATCATGAGAAATGCTGAGCTGAAAGAAACACAAGCTGGAATCAAGATTGCTGGGAGAAATATCAATAACCTCAGAAATGCAGATGACACCACCCTTATGGCAGAAAGTGAAGAGGAACTAAGGAGCCTCTTGATGAAAGTGAAAGAGGAGAGTAAAAAAGTTGGAGTAAAGCTCAACATTCAGAAAACGAAGATCATGGCATCTGGTCCCATCACTTCATGGGAAATAGATGGGGAAACAGTGGACACAGTGTCAGACTTTATTTTGGGGGCTCCAAAATCACTGCAGATGGTGACTGCAGCCATGAAATTAAAAGACGCTTACTCCTTAGAAGAAAAGTTATGACCAATCTAGATAGTATATTCAAAAGCAGAGACATTGCTTTGCCAACAAAGGTCTGTCTAGTCAAGGCTATGGTTTTTCCAGTGGTCATGTATGGATGTGAGGGTTGGACTGTGAAGAAAGCTGAGTGCTGAAGAACTGATGCATTTGAACTGTGGTGTTGGAGAACACTCTTGAGAGTCCTTTGGACTTCAAGGAGATCCAACCAGTCCATTCTGAAGGAGATCAGTCCTGGGTGTTCATTGGAAGGACTGATGCTAAAGCTGAAACTCCAATATTTTGACCACCTCATGCGAAGAGTTGACTCATTGGAAAAGACCCTGATGCTGGGAGGAATTGGGGGCAGGAGGAGAAGGGGATGACAGAGGATGAGATGGCTGGATGACATCACCGACACAATGGACATGAGTTTGAGTAAACTCTGGGAGTTGGTGACAGACAGGGAGGCCTGGCGTGCTCTGATTCATGGGCTTGCAAAGAGTCAGACATGCCTTAGCGACTGAAGTGAACTGAACTGAACTAGTTAGTCCCATGTCAGTTGCCACTCATTGTTTAAGTATAGTGAATTGCATGTGTGAAAGTATAATATGAAGGAACATAATGTGATCAAGGTATCATTATATACTGTATTATTGCAAGAGTATAAACTGTGAAGACGTGAGGAAGTGAGGCTAGAGAAATAGGTAGATCTTGAAGTAATTTGTGTCCCATACTATGGAGTTTGGAGAGTCACTGAAGGATGAATCTTGAGGCCAATATGGTTAATTTGTCTTATAGTCACTTGGGCAATGATGAGAGATTAGGCTCTAGATCTTAGGTTGGTTTTTTTTTTTTTCAAGAGGGTATTAAATCTTTTATTGATTACACATGATAATGGATGATACACAAGTTTCATTCCCATCTATAACTTTATCTGGTACCATAATTCAATTTAGATTTATTGCATAGGATGTGCCAACAATCATTAATAACCAAAAAAAATTTAAAAAACTCCATGACTTTGCATGGGTGACCCTTTTAATGGTGAACTCCAGGTCACAACACAGTAACTGTCAGTTCAACTACACCAAGGTTCTGAAGACAACAGCTTCTCCACCAAGCAGGTTTGTAAATAAATTTCAAATGAGCCTGGCATCACCCTGAAGGAATTCTAACTTCACACTGTTGGGGTAGTTTACCAAAATGGCTTCAGAGTAGACTAACTTTACACAGCACATTAAAAAAAAAAAAAGACATTTATTCAGCGTCATGATCAGACTATTACATTTAGCAATCAACAGCATGGGTGCAAAAAAAAAAAAAAATCTACATTAAAACCCTTTGTTGGAATGCTTTACACTTTCCACAGAACAGAAACTAAAATAACCTGTTATACAATTAGTCACAAGTACAGTCCTCGAGTTTTTTGCCCATACACATGAGTAGTGTCTAAAACATGTCTTCTTTGTAGCAGCTAGGCCCTGCCACCACTGTGCTTGGCTGAGTTCACAAATCTGTTGTAACCTGTAGCTTCCCTGTCACTTCTCTGGCTCTCCTCTCTTGCTAAGCTTTGTTTCCTGGCAGTAATTAAAACCTTCTGCCACTGCCATAGCTACTGCTGCTGCTGGAGCCACCATAGCCACCTTGGTTTCGTGGTTTGGCAAAGTATTGGCCTCCACCACCATAGGGGCCAGAACTTCCTGCAAAGTTTCCTCCTTTCATGGGTCCAAAATTTGAAGACTGATTGTTGTAATTGCCAAAATCATTGTAGCTTCTGTCACCTCCAAAATTGCTTCCATCATTACCAAATCCATTATATCCATCCCCACTGCCACCATATCCACCACCATCGTGGCTGCCACCAAAGCCACTTCGACCACTAAAGTTTCCTCCACGACCAAAGTTGTCATTCCCACCAAAACCACCTCCACGACCGCCACCAAAGTTTCCAGAATCACCTCTCTGGCTGGATGAAGCACTAGCCATCTCTTGCTTAGACAGGGCTTTTCTCACTTCACAGTTGTGGCCATTCACAGTTCGGTATTTCTGAATGACAATCTTGTCTACGGAGTCATGGTCATCAAAGGTTACAAAAGCAAAGCCTCTCTTTTTGCCACTGCCTCGGTCAGTCATGATTTCAATTACTTCAGTTTTCCCATACTGTTCAAAATAATCTCTCAGGTGATGTTCTTCAGTGTCTTCTTTAATGCCACCAACAAAAATCTTTTTCACAGTTAAGTGGGCACCAGGTCTTTGAGAATCTTCTGTTGGACGGCCCTCTTTGGTTCCACAACTCTTCCGTCTACCTTGTGTGGCGTTGCATTCATGGCCGCATCCACCTCCTCCATGGTGGCGTATGTGACAAACCCGAAGCCTCTGGAGCGCTTGGTGTTTGGATCCCTCATTACCACACAGTCTGTGAGCGTTCCCCACTGCTCAAAATGGCTCCTCAGACTCTCATCGGTTGTTTCAAAGCTCAATCCTCCGATGAAGCGCTTCCGCAGCTGTTCGGGCTCTTTGGGAGACTCTGATTTAGACATGACGGCAGTGGAGGCGGGGAAGACTTCAACGATGCTTTCTTGGCGGCATCCACAGGCAGAAAGGAGGTCTTAGGTTTTGATATTTAAACACAAGGAAGGAGAGGAAGGGATTAGAAAAGCCCTGGAGAAATCACAGATCCAAGCAAGCACAATAATATCGGCTACATTTTGTCATTCTGTACAGCACAGTGTTTTCCTCCAGATAATAAATAATTATAACTACAACAATAGAATTAAAAGGCATCATTCATGGATAAAGAAGTTGTGGTGCATACGTACAATGGAATATTACTCAGCCATAAAAAAGAAATGCATTTGACTCAGTTCTAATAAGGTGGATGAACCTAGAGCCTATTATACAGATTAAGTTAAAAAGAGAAAAATATTGTATTGTTATTCAGTCACTAAATCATGTCCATCTCTTTGTGACCCTAACAACTGCAGCATGCCAGGCTTCTTTGTCTTTCAGTATCCCTCTGAGTTTGCTGAAGCTCATGCCCATTGAGTCAGTGATGCCATTGTAATATATTAACGCCTATATTTGGAATCTAGAAAGATGATACTGAAGAACCAATCTGCAGGGCAGCAATGTAGACACAGGCATAGAGAATAGACTTGTGGACACAGTGGGGGAAGGAGAGGGTGGGATGAATTGAGAGAGTAGCATGGAAACATATACATTATCAAATGTAAAATTATTTAACCAGTGGAAATTTTCTATATGACACAGGGAGCTCAAATCCGGTGCTCTGTGACAACCTAGAGGGGTGGGAGAGGGGTGAGATGGGGTGAGAGGGGGTTCAAGAGGGAGGGGACATATGTTTATCTATGGTTATTTTGATATATGGCAGAAACCAGCACAGTATCATTTCAGACCCAGGGGAGGGAGGCAGAATGTACTTGGGGATGAAGGTGGAAAGCAGCCTAAAGGAGAGGTATGCTAGTGTCTAGGAATGTCATGGAGAGTTGGACTAAAAAGAAGGCTGAGCACTGAAGAGCTGATGCTTTCAAACTGTGGTGCTGGAGAAGACTCTTGAGAGTTCCTTGTACACCAAACAGATCAAGCCAGTCAATCCTAAAGGACGTCAACCCTGAATGTCCCTTAGAAGGACTGATGCTGAAGCTGAAGCTCCAATACTTTGTCCACCTAATGTGAAGAACTAACTCATTGAAAATGATCCTGATGCTGGGAAAGACTGAGGGCAAAAGGAGAAGGGGGTGGCAGAGTATGAGATGGTTAGATAAAATCATTGACTCAGTGGACAAGAGTTCAAACAAACTCAAGGAGATAGTGAGGGACAGAGGAGCCTGGCGTGCTGCAGTTTAGGGGGTCACAGAGTCAGGCATGACTTAGCAACTGAACAACAACACAACATTATAAACCTATTATCCTGCAGTTAAAAGTAAGTAAACTTAAATTAAAAAAATTTTTTAGAGGCATGATACATTAAGCACTGACTATACACCAGATATGTATTCACAATCTTAATCTCTACAATATTACTTTGATAACAACTGAGGTTCAGAGAAGTTAGTACTACTACATCATGGGATTAGAACCTAGATTTGTCTGATTTTGTCCTTAACTTCTTCACTGTCTCACCTCTCCAGCAGTAAGCAGGCTTACACCCAGGCATTTCCCAAACATATATAACAAAGATTTCACTTTATAGCCCCTGTGAAAAAAAAATTGAAAATAAATTCAAAATTCACCTGCCTAAGAAAGAAGTATACTCAAATTTTTAATGTTAGGCTCCTTCTGTATTTCTGAAGACTCTAGCACACTTGAGAAGTTATAATTTGATATCTCATTGAAAATTATCTTTTTCTATCCTGCCTCTTTTAAGGCTTGTACATGTATCTGGTCTCTTGACTGACTCACTCTTTTTTTGTTGTTGTTGTTGTTGATGACTCACTCTTTTTTGACGGAGACTAACTTACTAGATTCCATAATATTTAAAGGAAACCAACCAACCTAATCTCTAAGATACAATATTACCTTTCCTGAGCTTTCTCCCATGAACTCTCCTAACTCCTCTCCTTCTCCACCCATCCTACTAGCATGAAAATCTACTTCTAGGAAATTATTTGCTCTTAGAAACTTAATTTACAGAGTCTGTTTTCCTCCATGAATCAGCAAAATGCCTGGTAGAAGAGATTAAAATAAGGCTTGCCAATAAATTAAGGAGATCTCAGAGTACTAGCCAAAGTGGAAGGCAGCTTTCCAAGATGATTTGTGATTGAGATATAAAGCCAGAGGCATAAAGCCCATCCCATCCAGTATTTCCTCTTCCTGAAGAACCATTGCACCCACCTCACAGAGATGGAATTGAGGAGCTATTTTTGAGCCAGGTACTCCTGCCCTATGCCACATTGATAAGATGGACACTGACCTTAAATGGAGCTTCTGTGTGTGCTAAGTTGCATCTAAGTGCATGCTAAGTGGTGTCTGACTCTTTGCAACCCCATGGACTATAGCCCACCAGGCTTCCCTGTCCATGGGATTCTCCAGGCAAGATTTGGAGTGGGATGTCATGCCCTCCTCCTGGGGATCTTCTGAACCCAGGGATCAGACCCATGTCTCTTATGTCTTCTGCGTTAGCAGGCAGGTTCTTTACCACTAGCTCCACTTGGAAAGCCCATTCTTCCTCCCAGGAACTTAGAATTGGATTTAGAATTGTAATTTACTCTTTGCTGGTCATTTTGAAACAAGAATATGCAAATTTGGAAGCTGTAGGGCAGCTACATTTGGCCATTTGCTCTCTAAGTCAGCCAAAGATAGTCTTCGAGGGGGAATAAAGTGGGCATATGGAAGCAGAGATGAAAGGCCATCTGGCCTCAGAAAGGGTGTGAGGAAGGGAGAGAAGGAATAAGGTGGGAAACGAGGGGTATATGGGGAGGATGAGGGCGAGAGAAAGAGAGACAGCCCCTTGTTGGGAGGTTCGGCTGTACTCTCTAGCCTTCAGTTCCAAGCCACGCTCCTGCATTATTTTCATTTCCCTTTTTTGGTTTGAGATAACAGAAGGAACCTTGATTAAGACACACGTGCCCTTTGGCTCATCTCCAATTGTGGTGTAACAAATCAACAGAAACCAGTGAGCATGCTGGGGCAACAGGCGGACCTGCATGTGTGGAAGTGACACAAAGGAGCTTACCCTGAAACTGCTGACATCAGTACATGAAAACGCAGATCAGCTTCGTGAAAAGAATGTGTTGGGAAGTCCCCCCACCCTCAGTAGAAAGGTGCAGCATCTGCGGCTTCATCAGAACTGCAGGTAGATGGTCCAGTGGGACAGAGGAATAGGGACTGGCACTAGATGCTTCCATTTTTGGTGGAGTGGTTAATCCAGAAGATGAGCCAAATGGGCAAAGCAGGAAGTCAAAGTAACTTAGCGATCTGGTACCACGATTCAGGAGAATGATTACTTAGAGGGTCTGAGCTAAGGGAGCAGTAAGATCTAACAGGTGCACCTTGCTGCTGCTGCTGCTAAGTCGTTTCAGTCGTGCCCGACTCTGTGTGACTCCAGAGATGGGAGCCCACCAGACTCCCCTGTCCCTGGAATTCTCCAGGCAAGAACACTGGAGTGGGTTGCCATCTCCTTCTCCAATCCATGAAAGTGAAAAGTGAAAGTGAAGTCGCTCAGTCGTGTCCGACTCTTAGTGACCCCATGGACTATAGCCTACCAGGCTCCTCCGTCCATGGGATTTGCCAGGCAAGAGTATTGGAGTGGGTTGCCATTGCCTTCTCTGAACAGGTGCACCTTCAGTTCAGTTCAGTTCAATCGCTCAGTTGTGTCCGACTCTTTGCAACCCCATGAATTGCAGCACGCCAGGCCTCCCTGTCCATCACCAACTCCCGGAGTTCACTCAAACTCACGTGCATCGAGTCGGTGATGCCATCCAGCCATCTCATCCTCTGTCGTCCCCTTCTCCTTCTGCCCCCAGTCCCTCCCAGCATCAGGGTCTTTTCCAATGAGTCAACTCTTTGCATGAGGTGGCCAAAGTATTGGAGTTTCAGTTCAGGTACACCTTAAGTGATGCTTAAAAGCTTACCTATGCTTTTACAGGAGGGATTCAATTATAATCCCCTGAATTATTGTTTCCAGAGGGATGTTGTATAATGTTTCATGGAAAGTGCCTCCTGCTGTCTAAAGGAAAGATTTGCTTTTAGACCAAACTCTAAATGGGAAGTGGGCTTCCCTGGTGGCTCACATGGTAAAGAATCCACGTTGGTTCAATCCCTGTGTTGGAAGACCCCCTGGAGGAGGGTATGGCAATCCACTCCAGTATTCTTATCTGAAAAATCCCCATGGACAGAGGAGCCTGGCGGGCTACAGTCCACGGGGTCGAAAAGGGTCAGATGCAACTGAGTGACTAAGCACAAGCTAAGTGGGAAGTACTTCCTTTTCTTTCTCCAAAAAGGGTCTTCATAGGACCACATCAAGGTTCACAGAATACTGTTCATAGCAAGAGGTTTCATCTAGTAAAGTGATTAAGTTCAGAGATCTTTTTCTCCCTTTTTTTCACTTAGATGTGCATAGATTTTTTATGAGAATTAAATTTATATAAGATAAATTTTGGCCACTGCTAATGCTGCTACTGGGATTTCCCTTGTGGCTCACTGGTAAAGAACCTGCCTGCCAAGCAGGAGACGTGGATTTGATCTCTAGGCCCAGAAAATCCTCTGAGAAGGAAATGGCAACCCATTCCAGTATTCTTGCCTGAGAAATCCCATGGACAGAGGGGCCTGGCAGGGCACAGTCCATGGGGTCACAAAAGAATCAGACATGACTTCTTGACTAAACAACCACAATTGCTACTACTACTGTTATTACTAACGTTACATGCTTGTGGAACATAGCTGTTACTCAATGCCTTTTCTTTCCTTTGTACAGCAAAAAGAAACTTCTCATTTTCTCTTGTTCTCCTTAATCCAACTTTGCAGCTGGCCACACAGAGATGCTGTCTTTTTTTTTTTTTTAATAGCTGTTCAGATACAAATTTATTTCAAACAGATAATTGGCAAGCAAAATTAATTACAAGTTAGAATGAGACAGGCCCAATGCTTTAAAACATTAATATAGCAGTATTTTACAGTTGCTCAATTATGGTTAGCAAAATTAAGTCTGGAGTACAGCTGAAAATGACTGCTTATAAGCCCAGAAGGTCAAAATTCCTCGGGTGCTGAAGTCCCCTGCTATAATTTAGTAAGCACAATTCAAAGGTTGTGTGCATACCCAAAGGCCATGACCTCCAAAGGAACAAGAACTATATTGAACGTGCAAAAACAACAACAAAAAGTGCATTCATACAGAATGTCTTTTGTTTTTTTAACCTCTGAGAATGATGTCATTGTGGTGTGCCCTGAAGAATGCCCTCTTCTGTGGAGAGCCTCCAGCAGGGGACACCTGGAGAGGTATCCCTGCCACAGACTCAAAAAGCTGAAGAGAGTTTTTAGACACATAATTCATCTCATTTACCACTGACCACTCCCCAGGAGCGAGAACATTCTCCCTCCCAGGGCTGGTCATGCCAGCAATAGATGGCTTTGATTAGTTCTACTGGCTTGAAACACATTTCAAATGGGATTTGAATCTTTTGGCTCTGGAATCACACAGGGTAGATGTAATCTCTTCCTCACAACAGAAGCCAGTTCATGGATGTTCTGTGTGTCTACCTTCTGTGCTTGCCTGCTCTGTTCTTTCAACCATTCCATGTCTTATATGATTTTTAGACTCTAACATTCTGCTCACTCTTTGCTGGGCTTGCTCCAGTGTAACCAGTGTCTCTTTAGAAAGATATATCATTTAAAATTGGACAACTACTTTCTGAGCTTCTCAGAAGGTGCAGAACAGGTAGGATTCTATCACACCCTTAATCTGGATCCTACATTATTTCTATGAAGGCAATCTAAGTTTGAATTAGCTTGTTTTTTCTTTTCCTTCCTTTGAAGTCACATAACATGCTGGTTCAAAGAAAACCCTGAAGTACTTTTCACATAAAATATTACATTTTCCCTCATTCCTGTGCAGAAGATCTTTTGAACCCACACTTATTAACCTATTTATTTCTATTATAAATGGATTTCTTTGTGTGTCACCCAAGAGTCTGTTCTAAGTTTTATGGACCAGATCCAATGACTCTCTGCTGCTCATGGTGTTGTTGCTGTTTAGTTGCTAAGTCGTGTCTGACTGTTTTGCTACCCCATGGACTGTAGCCTGCTAGCCTCCTCTGTCCTTGAGATTTCTCAGGCAAGATTACTGGAGTGGGTTGCCATTTCCTTCTCCAGGGGAACTTCCTGATCCAGGGATCAAACCCATGTCTCTTGGATCGGCAGATGGGTTCTCTATTACAAGTTTTATGGAACAGATCCAATGACTCTCTGTTGCTTATAGGATACTATATACAATGCCCATGCATAATGTAAACTTTGTCTCATGACTTGAATTCTGGCATCAAGACATAAAACTCCCCTTCTTCCTACACGTTAGCCGTTTTGAACTATAAGCAGGTCGCCAAGCATATACTTTGCCACATCTCTGCATCATCGGATTCGCCATTCCTTCTGCTTAGAATGTCTGCATTCCCCACGTGTGCCTGGTGAATGCTGTGGGGGAGAAAAAAATTTCCCTTCTTCCCTTCGAGGTTCTTTCACTGGTCTGACAATTAAATTGACATAGAACAGACGAACAGCACAAAAACAAATCTAATTTTGTACATACAGGAGCTTCATCAAGACATGAGAGGCTCCCTAGCAATCAGGTAATTAAGGTTTATATGCCATCATGAGCTAAGGAGAAGGGGATAGGGGTCTGGGCTCCCAAAGGGAAGGAAACACAGGAACAAAACACAGGAAGATGAGAAGGATAGATGTTTGGGAAACAAATGTTTGCCAGGCCATGCAGATAAGTCTTCTTGGCATAAAAATTTATCTTTGGTATTTTTAGGCAGTCAGTTCAGTTCAGTTTGGTTGTTCAGTCGTGTCTGACTCTTTGCGACCCCATAAATCACAGCACGCCAGGCCTCCCTGTCCATCACCAACTTCTGGAGTTCACCCAAACTCATGTGCATCGAGTCAGTGATGCCATCCGGCCATCTCATCCTCTGTCATACCCTTCTCCTCCTGCCCCCAATCCCTCCCTGCATCAGGGTCTTTCCAGTCAGTCAGCTCTTTGCATGAGGTGGCCAAAGTACTGGAGCTTCAGCTTTAAAATCATTCCTTCCAATGAACACGTAGGACTGATCTCCTTTAGGATGGACTGGTTGGATCTCCTTGCAGTCCAAGGGACTCTCAAGAGTCTTTTCCAACACCACAGTTCAAAAGCATCAATTCTTTGGCGTTCAGCTTTCTTCATAGTCCAGCTCTCACATCCATACATGACCACTGGAAAAACCAGTCTTGAGTAGACAGACCTTTGTTGACAAAGTAATATCTCTGCTTTTTAATATGCTATCTAGGTTGATCATAACTTTCCTTCCAAAGAGTAAGCATATTTTAATTTCATGGCTGCAATCACCATCTGCAGTGATTTTGGAGCCCCCCAAAATGAAGTCAGCCATTGTTTTCACGGTTTCCACATCTATTTCCCCATCTATTTCTATGAAGTGATGGGACTAGATGCTATGCTCTTGGTTTTCTGAATGTTGAGCTTTAAGCCAACTTTTTCACTCTTCTCTTTCACTTTCATCAAGAAGCTTTAGTTCCTCTTCACTTTCTGTTTAGGCACCCAAGGAGAGGTTAAAGAAATCTCTTCCTAGGTCTACTGGGTCTTGATTACCTTCAGTTCAAAATAATCCATGTCTCAAAGCAGGCTGCCCTGAACTCCATCAATTCCTATTCATCCTTGAAAATCTAGTACAAATGTCATGTCCTTCAGAAAGTCTTCCATGATTTCACCATCTATTCCTTCAAGGAAAGCATATAATGTAGTGGCTTTCCCTTTGCCATACACTTAAAATCACAGTTTGATACCTGTGTTGGGGAAAGCTGTTTTCCTACATTTTCATATTTCCAGAAATGATCTATTACATCAAGTGCTTTATTTTGTTCCAGTCATAGAACAAAGGACTTGACATGCACTACCACTTTGGGACATATCCTTGTAGTGGGTGACATTGTTGAGCCACCATATTCCTGTGTCCACACGGCTTCTGACTGAAAGCATCCATGACTCTCTGCTTGAGGGCTTTTACTCATCTCAGGAGGATGCTTGGCCACTGTTATTTTGGGGAGCCTCATTGAAGTGCCAGAGGGTTAACACCCTGGAGCAGCTCTCAATCAGTAATGCACAGCAGTTGGCGGAGATATGTCCAAGCTCCTTGGCTCTTGAGAGGGACAACTCTGGTGAAAGTTCTGCTTCATCTGCCAGAGGTCCCCAGCAGGACTGAGCACCAGCTGCAGCAGTAACCTGCTCACTAAGGTACCTCACGTTTGCTGCTCCCCATCCCTGTCTCATTGTCCTGTTGCCTTACCTGTGTTTGCTGCTGTCACCCCTCAAACTTGCTCATTGTTCAGTTGCTAAGTCATGCCCGACTCTTCACAACCCCATGGACTGCAGCTCTCCAGGCTCCTCTGTCCTCCACTATCTTCTGGAGTTTGCTCAGATTCATGTCCATTGAGTCAGTGATGCTATCTAACCATCTCATCCTCTGCTGCCCCCTTCTCCTTTTGCATGCCAGTATGACTCTTGGGGTCTACTTTGGAGGAAACCTAAAGTAAAGTGATTCTGTTTGCCACGTGAAGAAACTGAGGCTGGCACAGATTAAATAACTTACTCAAGTCATCCTTCTAGTAAGCAGCAGAGTCATAATTAAAGCTCAACTGTGTTGAGAGCCCAATCATTATCTCTCCGGAGACCTGGGAGGAGAAAGGATCTGCAAAGCTGGATCTCAGAACTATTGCCAATGGAAGGCATTCACTGGCTTGAATCCTGACAAGACTAGCCATTTCTGCCTTTATCCACTACTTGAAAATGAGCCAGTGCACAAGCCTCCGAAGGGCAGTAAAGTGACACTGAATAATTGAATTCTGAACAAGCCAGACTAATGCAAATATCTGACAAATTGATTTAATTGCATTCACATACAATAAAGTTGAGCTCTAAAAGGTCAGCTAGAAAATGGGGAAGGACCCCTGGGAGCTTCAGGGAGAGGCTGAGTTTAATACACATTCATCACATTTTATCATCTAATTAGTCCACACAATGCCCAACTGATAGA
This sequence comes from Ovis aries, assembly GCF_016772045.2. Taxonomy (NCBI): domain Eukaryota; kingdom Metazoa; phylum Chordata; class Mammalia; order Artiodactyla; family Bovidae; genus Ovis; species Ovis aries. Next base: position 23,576,010 of record NC_056077.1, read on the forward strand.
CGGAGACCGAAGCCAGTGTATTGATCGATTATTTGCTTGGCATCTATCATATCACCTTAAGGCTGTCCCTGATACAGGCAGGCAGAAGTTATTTAGTGGCTCAGCAAAAAATGGTTCTGTGTTGAAGAAATTGTTTTTTTTATAAGGGATTTGAGGATCCAAAAACATTTTACTCAGGCATGGAAGCTGCCTCAGAGGGTTACTATTCAATAGTTTGCTACAAAGGCAGCCACTGGAAACCAACATTCTCTCGCATCCTGCTTTCTGAAGAATGAATATTTATAAATCGTGTAGTACAGAGAAGCCTTTTAGGCTGTAAAATATTTAATTCAGGTAATTAACTAGTATCAACCTTGCACGGGCAGAGAAAATGTTCTGGAGAAGTTAATGTGAAGTCAGTTTTATTCCATTGTAAATAAAAGTAAAGATTTCAATCAAACAATTTGCATGGTGAGTTTGGGCTCAGGTAACATGTTGGCTTTGTTTTGCTCCTTGCAAGGATGCTGAAACTTAGGTTGATCCAGGACTTGAGATGTGGAATTGTGCCTAAGATGTAGTAAAGTGATGCTTTTTTAAAAAAATTTTTTTGAATTGGAGTATAGTTGATTTACAATGTTGTATTAGTTTCTACTGTACTAAGTGAATTGGTTATATATATAATATTATATATATACACACACACACACACACACACACACATATCCACTCTTTTTAAGATTCTTTCCCCATACAGGAGTAGTGAGTATAGAGTATTGAGAAGGGTTCCCTGTGCTATACAGTAGGTCCTTATTAGCTATTTGTTTTATAGGTGCTGTGCTTAGTTGTTCAGTCATGTCTGATTCTTTGTGACCCCATGGACTGTAGCCTGCCAGGCTCCTCTGACCATGGGATTTTCCAGGCAAGAATACTGAAGTGGGTTGCTATTCCCTCTTTCAGGAGATCTCCCCATCTTCCCAACCCAGGGATCAAACCCAGGTATCCTGTATTGCAGGTGGATTATTTACCATCTGAGTCACCAGGGAAGCCCAAGAATACTGGGGTGGGTAGCCTATCCCTTTCTCCAGGAGAGCTTCTTAATCCAGGAATTGAACCAGGGTCTCCTGCATTGCAGGCAGATGCTTTACCAGTTGAGCTACCAAAGAATGCTGATTTTATAGGCAGTAGTATGTACATGTCAATCCCAATCTCCCAATTTATCCGCCCCCCCCCCACCAACCCCAGCTTCCCCTCTGGGTTGTTTTCTATATCTGTGGCTCTATTTCTGTTTTGTAAACAAGTCCATTTGTACCATTTCTTTTTAGATTCCACATGTAAGCTATATTATATGATACTTGTCTTTCTCTGTATGACTCAGCCATAAAAAAGAATGAAATAATGCCATTTTCAGCAACATGGATGGACCTAGATATTGTCATACTGAGTGAAGTAAAGCAATGATTCAGTTGTTTCTTTCTTGTGCCTTTTGGGAAGGCAGGTCATAGTTATTTCTCTCAGCCTTAGTTACCTCATCAATAAAATTGAGGTGACTCAGTGAGGTGAATGTGAAATGAGATTATGTATGCAAAAACCTCTTTGAGCTGAACTTCTGTATAAATGTGAACTATTGTGGGTATAGGGGTACCCTAAAGCTCTAGTGCTAATGTATTACTATACAAGAAGTTTCCTTCAAGCTGACCCTATATTCTGTATCTTCCTGTTTACTATCAAACTTCTCTGAGAGATTTTTTGTATTTACCATCCCTACCTTGAAACCTCCTGATATTCACACCTCAACCTCCTGATACTGAATTTCCACTTCTATCTCTGCCACTGCTCTCACGAGGGTTATCAGTGATTTTCATGTGACTAAGTCCAATGTCAACTTTTAAGACCTTATCTTATCAAACTCTCAGCTTGATTGGAGACACTTTTTGCCTTTTCAGTAGTCCTCTTTTTATTTTCCATTTGCTTCTCAAGCATCTACTTCTCATTTTCTTTTGTAGGATCCTCTATCATTTTTTACTCCAAAGAGTTTATTCCAAGGAGTTCTGTCTTAGCTCACTTCTCTTCTATGAAACTTCTCCAGGCTTCCACCTAATTTTATCATTTAAATTATCATCAATAAGCTGATGACCCCCAAGCTCTACATCTTTTTCTGCCTACTTCTTTTTTCTCAACTCATGACCTTTCTCAGACCTCATCCTCTCTCTTTTGAATGGATTCATTAGTTTTCTCAATGGTTTTCCTGTTTCCAGTCTTGAGCAAACTCCTGCTGCCTACATCCTTCCTGCTACCTCATCTTCTGCAGTGTTTCTTGTTTGAGCCAAAGTGATCTTTCTAAAATACAAATCTAGACTCTCCAAAATCTTTTATACATTTAAAGCATTTTTATCCACTCTCTTGGGTAAAACCGACAGAAAACCGACAAAAATAAAGAAAAGCAATAAATAGAATTCTCTATTCAATAAAACTAGGGAAGATTTGCAGCTCCAAATTACAACATAGGAAGAATATCGTTAAATTGGGCCAAAATAAAAACTGTACATGTAGAGAATATAAACCTCTAGAGGTTTCGGTCATCATGCAGAGTTATCCAAATATATGTGCCAAATATTGTTGTCTGTAAAGATGAGGCCATTCAAATGTCACACACTGGTGGGGGGTGACTTAGAAATTATGAAGACATATAATATTTACAAGAGAGGAGGAGAGATGGAAAGAGAAGAAAAATAAACATTAAATCATAAGATGAAAACTTGGAAGATATGTCATACAAAGTAGTCAAGCTTGTACATCACTACAAGCTAAATAGAACAATCTCTCTCAACACACACAGGCAGAGATACCACCAAAGGAAGGGAGAAATTTGATAGAAGGGAGAGAAGGCTAAATAACACAACTGGTAAGAAAGCATTCTAAGATAGAATACCTAATTCTGAGTGACCAGCTGCCATAGCTCACCCTTCCAGCCTGTCCTCCAAACCATTCTTTATCTCAGAGCTTTTTTAGAAAAATGTGATTCTCATTAAAAGATAAAGAAAAATTAGAAAATAAAATACAAGACAAATGTGAAATAAAGCCAAGAGAAATTATGTAGCAATTTAGGGGAAGTTTATATAAACACTTCTCTAGGAAGTAAAAAAAAAAAAAAAGTTTTTTTTAAATCAAGTAACAGATACAAAGGCTCAAAGAAGACATATTAAAAGAGAGAAGGGAAAAAGTAACTTAGAAGAAATTAAGAAAAAAATGGAGGAGAAAAATAAAACCATAAAGTAAATCAAATACATGGTGCTGTGTAGTGTGCTTAGCCTCTCAGTCGTGTCTGACTCTTTGCGATACCATGGACTGTAGCGCCCGCCAGGCTCCTCTGTCCATGGGGATCCTCCAGGCAAGAATACTGGAGTGGGTTGCCATGCCTGCCTCCAGGGGATCTTCCCAACCCAGAAATCGAATCCAGGTTTCCCACATTGCAGGCTGATTACCATCTGAACCACCAGGGAAGCAATGGCGGGAAGCATCACAAAGAAGAGCTAACATTTCTAAAATTACAGTTAGGAACATAAACAAGTTTGATAAGTGAATACAATGGAGTAAAAAGAACAGAGTTTGAAAGGTTTGGAAGCTAAAAACGTTGCAATGTATGTATAATTGGCAGCTCTGATTAAAGAGAACAAAGCAAATGTAACAACAACAAAACTATAATATTATAGGAAAAAAAAAAAACTTCCCTGAGTAAAGGATAATCTACATTTGAAAATTAGAAGGACACAACATCAACTAAGAAGCACTGATATCAAATGACCAACATACATTCCAGTGACATTGGACATGAGGGTGGAGAAAAAATCCTTTAAGCATTAAGGAGAAGAGGGAAAAACCCTAGTAACTGAGATGAGATGAGCTACTTTTATCAGCCTTCTGGCATAAGATTAGACAGTCATATTTTAGAAGCTTTCAGGTGGAAAGATGTAGAACTCATGAAAAACATAGTCACCATGTTTGGTGATAAAATCCAGGGCCATTTAGAACTTTCACCAAATAAGGCTGATTAAAAGGGAAATTGTATAAGGAGTATGAACAAATAATACAAAATAAAAGAACAATAAAAATAATAAAGAAGATTTTTCATAAACTCATGATATATTTTATCTTAAAAATACATATGTCCACTGAAAAGTTCTAGAAATAATGGCTAACTCATCTTTCATAAAATGCAAGCATTTTTCATTTTGGGTGAACAGGCTTTCTGAAACTCTTATGAAAGTTTAAAGGTTTATAATACTCTCTTTTTAAAGTTATTGTTCATATATAACATACGCATTCATATATCCTTGCCCTCTTGAATCTCCCTCCACCTCCCTGCCATTCCATCCATCTAAGTAATCTAGCTCACCAGGCTGAACTCCCTGTTCTATGTAGCTACTTCCTACTAGCTATCTATTTCACACATGGTAGTGTGTATATGTCAATGTTATTCTCAATTTATCCCGCCCTTTCCTTCACCCACTGTGTCCGCAAGTCCATTCTCTGCCTGCATCTCTATTCTTGCCCTGCAAATAGGTTCATCAGTCTCATTTTTCTAAATTCCATATATATGCGTTAATATATGACACTTGTTTTTCTCTTTCTGACTTACTTTACTCTGTATGACTGACTCTATATTCATCTACATCACTACAAATGGCCCAACTTCATTCCTTTTTTATGACGAGTAATATTCCACTGTATATATATATACCATTCACTCATCTGTCAATGGACACTTACATGGATGGATGGTTGCTTCCATGTCCTGGCTATTGTAAGTAGTGCCACAATGAACATGGGATACGTATGTCTTTTTTGAATTATGATTTTCCCAGAGTATATGCCCAGGAGTGGGATTGCTACCAATATGCTATCATACTGCTACCAATATGGTAGTTTTAGTTTTAGATTTTTAAGGAACCTCCATACTGTTCTCCATAGCTTTTCCTAATTTAACCATGTTAAGTGTTCAGGTTTATCCTATTCTTAATGCATATGTGTTAATTTAACATATTTAGCACATGATGTCATAGAATATACACATCATAATATATGCATAATTATATAACCAACATGTTACATGTTATTATAACACTTGTATGATATCACTAATATATTATGTTAATTTAGCATAATTCAACATGCAGTCAATAGTGCTACATTAACACATATGTGATTTAACACAATTTAACATGTTTTAACATATATATGTATTCAACCCATATTTATTATATAATTACATTAATTAGAGAGAGAGTCTGCATGTTTACATGTGTGTGCATTCATATCTCCTTTTTTCTTGTGTAAGTGGTAGTATTGTATACATACATTTTAACAACTTGCTTTTTCACTTAACAGTGTAACCTGGAGAACACACCATATACACAGTTCTGAGGAGGAAAAGTTGTAAAATTCTTGCTCAAATTTGAATGCAATAGGAGGATAATTTCTAGATATGCAAGGTGAGGGAAGTATTTTACTAAAATCAAGCCAATAAATAAATTCCACAAAAAATTTACCAATCTAATGTACTGATGAATTAAAGGAAGTAAACCTTAGAGAAGCAAATTTGAGGCTAAAAGAACTGGCAGAAAGTGATGGGATCAATTGAACATAGAGTTAAGACACATAATTGTTGTCAACTAACAGCATGCAAATGTGAACAAACCTTAAATGATTCTCTTGACAAAACAGTATCATTTTGAAAATAAAAACTCGAGCTTAAATTTTCAGACAATAACTAACTGGGAGAAAGAAGGGAGAGTAATAAAAACAAAGTATGCTGTTTTTCTCGTCTGCAGATACCATGTATTCTTGATTTTAATAACTGAAGAAATGGATATTCAGTTTTTAAAAGTGAGCCATGAATATACTTTCTAAGTTGCTAATGAGAGGGTGGGCCACAGAGAGACTTTCCTGGGAGATGTGCAGGGCTGATGAGCAGCAGCAGCCATTTTGCAGCTCATGTTGATCTGCTGCCTCCAGTTCTTGGTTTGAGATAAGACTTCTCCTGGATCTTCCTTCATTCCTGAGTTATATGTGTGTCCATGATGAAGTGAGGTCAGAGAGCTCATGAGATCTAACCTGTGATAGCCTTTGTGGACTTAGCATTAAACATGAACAGAATAGCCTTCCAAAAATTGTTTATTGACTTCAGCTATGTACGATTAGACTGTGTGTGTATGTATATTCTAGTGACACTTTTCCCATTGAATCCTGACTGATATCCATACCCACACTGATACATGTTTATGCTGTTTATTTAGGAATATGAACATATTTGGAAGATGGTAATTAATTCCATGCTTGACTCTGCTATTCATCTTGTGTAATATTGGACAAATTCCATTACTCTGTTAATCTTGGTTTCCTCATCTGTAATATGGTGGTCTGGTCCACCATATTCTAAATGTATAGGGTTTTTTTTTTCAAGCTGCAGTTTAAGATCCACTGACAAATTGTGAAATGAATGCAATAGTGGGTAGCAACCAGCATCATAAATAAAAGTAAATGGAATAGAATAGAATAGAAAATGTCAACGTGCTTAACACATGGGAAGAGTAACATTTCTATTTTGGGTGGATAGACAGACATGTGTGTGTGTGTGTTGTAATGTAGAATATATTTCTTACAGGGAGTCAGATTAGAAAAGCTTGAAAAATGTTTACTTTTGTGATGATCAAAGAGATTATGTCTCAGAGCTAAAACTATGTGTTCACTCTGGTCTGCACAGCGCCAATACATGGAAAACCATAGATTACAATCTGTAGCTCCTGTGTCTGGCTATTATATTTCCTCTGTCTTTGTTTTCCTCAGCTTTCTATTGTTTGAATATATGCATGAGCCACACAGAATTTTATGTCTGAATTACTTATAAACAATAAAACTTTAAGAAGTAAATAAAATCAGGTTTCTGGCTTTTCTGAAAGATTCAGAATGTCTATAATATTGGGCAGATTCTTGTTTGACAACAATCAGCTGGAAATGGGTAGAGATTTCTCCTCTATACAGGGGCATGTGTTTTAAAATGGATGTGTGATGTATTATTATTTATATACAGTGAGGCCAATTGATTAGGAGAGAATGGTCATTGAAAGATATACACACAGAGGAGGGGGTATTCCACGCCATGCCACTGGGTAGGGGGCGCACAGGGAAGCACCAGAGTTGATCAGCAGACAGAGGAAGTGGGAAGAAAACATGAGTCAGCTTATCATGGTATCTGCAGGCAAAGACAAGGCAAGGCAAAGCAAGATAAGAAGGTATAGGAATAGCCAGTGTGAATACTTTCAAGGGTCTCTGGGACTGTCCTAGATGTCTAGCATCTGGTCCTGGGGTGATTAGTGCAGGGCACTAGTGGTTCAGAATGTAAGAGCCTTTTGAAGGAGATGGTTTGGAAGTGTGAGCTCTGGACTGGTTTGTTTGCATGTGAAAGGCATGCTATTGGGCAAATCCTTTACTATCTTTAGGAACTGACTAGCCCAGGGAAATGTCAGCCAGCTCCAGTATTCTTGCCTGGAAAATTCCGTGAACAGAGGAGCCTAGCAGGTGACAGTCCATGGAGTCACGAGGAGTCAGAAATGACTGAGCGACTGAGCACACAGGCAAACTACTTCTAATAGGATCTCCCAAGATGTCAAAGCATCAGAAATACAGAAAACAGAAGGACATGATCATACAACATGTAGGTCTTAGTTTGCCCTAGTCCCCAGCTGGCCATTCACTTGTTACATGTATTTGAGTCTGGAATCCTTAGTTTGGTCAATTTCCCACTGGTATAGTGGTGAAGAATATTTTTCTGCCTAGGATTTAGCTACCTGTTGTTTAGTTGCACACTGTGAATAGCAGAAAACCCAGAAGTACAAGGTAGTTGTCTGGTGTAGGAAGTAACACTGCAGAACACGAAGCAGTGACATACCAGCTGCTTGGCTCATCTCTCAGGGCTGATGGATTTGGGTTGATGGAGGAGACACAATATCTCTTTAACCTCCTGACTGGCAAGGGATCCACTGCCAATGAGGCAGAATTTTCTGGCTGGATTATCAGTTCAGTTCAGTTCAGTCGCTCAGTCGTGTCTGACTCATTGCAACCCCTTGAACTGCAGCACGCCAGGCCTCCCTGTCCATCACCAACTCCCGGAGCTCACTCAAACTCACGTCCATCAAGTCGGTGATACCATCCGGCCATCTCATCCTCTGTCATCCTCTTTTCCTCCTGCTCCCAATCCCTCCCATCATCAGAGTCTTTTCCAATGAGTCAACGTGGCCAAAGGCTGGATTATCAACAGGGTTCAAATTCCTCTGGGCAATAATTGTCCTTGGTCAATGCCATCCAAAACAGTAGTCTTGGTTTTGTTTTTACATTTCTAGATTGGGACCAGCACTTAGGATTGTCTCTCCCACCAATGTTGGTGCCTTTGGAGAAAAAGTCAGCATTTTAGGACTTCATTCACCAGGAGGACAATATGTCAAAGAGTCACCTCCTCTCACAAGCCTCACTGCCCTTTGCAGTGATGGTCCTAGATCTTGATTAACATAACCAAAAAATGCTCTTCTCCTTTTTGATTCTTATTCAGTTTAAGTTAGTGATGAATCATTTTTTTTTTCTATTATGCACACAAGGTCTGGCATCAGAAGGACCTGGGTTCAAATTCCAGCTGTTACGCTTTAGATTGTGTGATATTGCAATGTACTTCACTTCTTTTAGTCCGTTCAGCTATTAAGTTGGATAATATTATCTATTTAGGCCTTTGTGAGGGGTTTAGCTGCAACTCAACTAAAGCACTTAGAACCTTTTTGGATACAAAATAAATGCTCATGTATAAAAAGCAGAGACATCACTTTGCCAACAAAGGTATGTATAGTCAAATCTATGGTTTCTCCAGTAGTCAGGTCGGATGTGAGAGTTGGACCATAAAGAAGGCTGAGCACCAAAGAACTGATGCTTTCAAATTGTGGTGCTGGAGAAGACTCGAGAGTCCCTTGGACTGCAAAGAGATCAAACCAGTCAGTCCTAAAGGAAATCAACCCTGAATATTCATTGGAAGGACTGATGCTGAAGCTAAAGCTCCAATACTTTGGCTACCTAATCCAAAGAGCCCACTCTTTGGAAAAGACTTTGATGCTGGAAAAGACTGAAGGCAGGAGGAGAAGGGGATGACAGAGGATGAGATAGTTGAATGGCATCAACAATTCAATGGACATGAGTTTGTGCGAACTCCAGGAGATAGTGAAGTACAGGGAAGTTTGGTGTGCTGCAGCCCATGGGTCACAAAGAGTCAGACACAACTGAGTGACTGAACAACAACATAATGGCTATTTTTTACTTTTATCCATAAAATATACTATACCAGGCAGGATGCTGGTGCCACAGAGATGAGACAGCATGGTCTCTGTCCTAAGAAAATACAATCCACTGTGGAAAATACTGTAGCATGAAAAGGTATGGAGTCTACATGAAGGATCTATCCTTGGGGAAGGTGTGGAGTACAACAGGGAAGGCATCAAAGAGCAGGGTCAGGAGTAGGACAGGGTGCATGAGGTCCCTGGAGCACGAAATATAAGGAGCCACTTACCTGATCTTGAGTGCCTCTAAATTTTGTGTCCTGGGTACCTCTCTTGCCTCATCTGACTCCTGGCCCTACTAAAGATGAGATGCTATTAGAAGTAGACTTTCAAGCATAAGCAGGTGATGCCAGAGGAATATCCAAAGCGAAGAGGGAGGTAGCTATAAAAGCATAAGGCAGGGAAATAGAATAGTAGATTCATGTCATTCACCATGAATGAAACATCATGTGTCTCAGAAGAGTGGCCATCAGGAAGAGAAATAAGGCTGCTAAGGTAGGTTCAGTTCAGTTCAGTCAGTCAGTCATGTCCACCTCTTTGAGACCCCATGGACTGCAGCACACCAGGCCTCCCTGTCCATCAGCAACTCCCGAAGCTTGCTCAAATTCATGTCCATCAAGTTGGTGATGCCATCCAACCATCTTATCCTCTGTTGTCCCCTTCTCCTCCCACCTTCAATCTTTCCCAGCATCAGGGTCTTTTCTAATGAGTCAGTTCTTTGCATTAGGTGGCCCAAGGGTTGGAGTTTCAGCGTCAGCATCAGTCCTTCCGATGAATATTCAGGGTTGATTTCCTTTAGGATGGACTGGTTGGATCTCCTTGCAGTCCAAGGGACTCTCAAGAGTCTTCTCCAACACCACAGTTCAAAAGCATCAGTTCTTTGGCTGCCAGCTTTCTTTATAGTCCAAATCTCACATCCATACATGGCTACTGGAAAAACCATAGCTTTGACTAGATGGACCTTTGTTGGCAGAGTAATGTCTCTGCTTTTCAATGTGCTGTTTAGGTTGGTCATAACTTTTCTTCCAAGGAGGTAGGGGTCAGAAAATAAAGACCGTTTCTAGGCACTCAAAGGACTTGGCATTTATCCTTGGCAATGAGGAACCTCTGGAAATAACTTAATAATACACTTTATAAGAAATGTGCAGGGCCCAAACAAACAAAAATATAAATATCTTTGAGAGGCATCAAAGAAGTCCTGAATGAATGGAGAAACATAGAGTTATCTTTGCATTCCTGAGATCATTGGGACTCATTATAAACTCTCTAAAGTATATTATCATCCAACTCTTCTTACCATCCGATTCGACAGCACCTAAGGACTTTCCACTTAGCCTGACCCAGTCAAGTAAGGGATGATGTCAATCAGTAAAAAGTGAAACCTCCCATTTCACCACTAACTTCTGAACTTGCCTGCAACAGTGATAATACTGGTGGAATTCCAGAGTAATGAAGGAGTATGGGCAAAACTGGGCACCTCGTTGGCCCCTTCTCCATTTGGCTGGTGATATATATGTCTGGTATAATTAGTTTGCTTTAAGAAAGATAAAGAAATAGAGCATTTCTGGCTTTATATATTGAGACGTTCTTACCTGCCACCCGTGAAAAATCAAGAATCCTGTTTAAAAATCTACATGGACTCTAAAATTTAAAGGCAACTCTGTCAGTCAACTATTTGCAGCAATATTGTGCATAACAAACTATTCCACAGTGTACAGGCTTAGAACACCCAGCATTTATTTCATGCTTATTCATCCATGACTTTTTTTTTTTTTTAAGTTTTGCTAGGTTAGACTCCATGCTTTGAACATCAGCATTTAGGCTGGGATAGGCAACTTCACTTTCACTTTTCACTTTCATGCATTGGAGAAGGAAATGGCAACCCACTCCAGTGTTCTTGCCTGCAGAATCCCAGGGATGGTGGAGCCTGGTGGGCTGCTGTCTATGGGGTCGCACAGAGTCAGACACGACTGAAGCGACTTACAGCAGCAGCAGCAGCAGAATCCCTCCATGTGTCTCTTCATTCATTTCTTTATTAATTAACCTTTATTGTAGTATAGTTACTTTACAATGTTGTGTTTGCTTCTATAGCACAGCAAAGTGAATCAGACATACATATATGTACCAGTTCAGTTCAGTTCCGTTGCTTAGTCGTGTCCGACTCTTTGCGACCCCATGAGTCGCAGCACGCCAGGCCTCCCTGTCCATCACCAACTCCCGGAGTTCGCTCAGACTCGCGTCCATCGAGTCAGTGATGCCATCCAGCCATCTCATCCTCGGTCGTCCCCTTCTTCTCCTGCCCCCAATCCCTCCCGGCATCAAATTCTTTTCCAATGAGTCAACTCACATATATGTATAGCCCCTCTCTTTTGGAATTCCTTCCCATTTAGGTCACCATCCTGCATTAAGCAGAGTTTCCTGAGCGGCCATCAGTTGTGTATTTATACATAGTATCAATAGTGTATAAATGTCAGTCCCAATCTCCTAATTCCTCCCACCAACCCCTTTCCCCCTTGGTATCCATACATTTGTTCCCTAAGTCTGTGTCTCTATTTCTGCTTTGCAAATGCTAGTAAAGAATCTGCCTGCAGTGCAGGAGACCTGGGTTCAATCCGTGGGTTGGGAAGATCCCCTGGAAAAGGGAACAGCTGCCTGCTCCAGTATTCTATTATTCTGGCATGGAGAATTCCATGGACCATGTAGGCCATGGGGTCGCAAAGAGTCAGATACCACTGAGTGACTTTCACTTTACTTCATACCATTTTTTTAGATTTCACATATATGTATTAATATATGATATTTGTTTCCTCATTCTTTCTGAATTAGCCACTTTCTAGGGCACGCTCTTCTTGGAGTGGGTCACATGAGTAAAAGAGGACAATAGAAACACATGGAGCTTCTTCAGGTCTGGAACTGTAATATACATTTGTAAGGTTAAACCAGTCACATGGCCAGTACTCAAGGGAGTATGTTGGACAATAACCACAGTCACATAAAAGGACAGTTGGGTTTGCTTGTGACTCAAGTGATAAAACCTCCTTAGCATGCATGTTCTTTGCATCTAAGTTATTTCTAAGAGTGGCATCAATCTAACTTACAGGCTTATTTGGAAACCCCAGTAAGTGCAGAAGTGTTCTATGAAAGCATTGACTTCCCTGGTGGCTCAGAGGTAAAGAATCCGCCTGCCAATGTAGGAGACAAGGGCCAATCCCTGGTCTGGGAAGATCCCACCGGCCGCAGGGAAACTAAGCCTGTGCACCACAACTGAGTCCACATGCTGAAACCCCTGAAGCCTGTGTGCCCAAGAGCCATGCTCTGCAACAAGAGAAACCACTGCAAGGAGAAGCCCAAACACAACTAGAGAGCAGCCCCTGCTCGCCGCAACTAGAGAAAGCCCGTGCGGCAATGAAGACCAAGCACAGCCATAAATAAATAAATAACTTAAAAAATGCCTTTAAAAGTCAAAGCACTTAAAATGTCCTCTTCATAATTGTTAACATGGAGATGATAAAACTCAGACTTGGCTGTGAGTCTTCAGCCTGTTCTTCCTAGTTAGACGTGAATTTTTTGTGGCATGGCTCCAGGGTCGGCTTGAGGCTGGCGCAGACCACACAGACCGCACTGCTGATGCTGACCCTTGAGTTTTAGGCTGGCAGAAAGATGACAGGTGTGGGGTGCACGTTCTAAAAAAGGTATGCCGAATCTCTTCTAGCTTTCAGCATGTGTCTGTTTCTGGTTTTTAACCTGTCCTCCATTGCAATGGAGAAAAGCCAGAACTCTACATCCTTTTTTCATAGAAAGCTCACATGTTAGTCCAAAATGAACAATGTAGGCTAACCATCCTTCTGTTGGTTTAGATCTTGCTGACAATTTCCCAACCCCATTGCTGACAGGTGTACTCTAACGTCTGCACGATGGATAGGAGAAAATTACTTGCAAATATATAAGAATGAATCTGGGGTTGGAAATCAGGATGCCTGGCTTCAGGGCTGGCATCGCCACTTTTCCTTCTGTTTCCTCATCTATAAAATGGAGATAATAATAACTGCCCTACTTTCTCACATGGTGGCTGTGAAGACAAAATGAGAAAAGCACGTTGCAAAATAAGAAACGCTATTCAAATGCAAGACAGTTTTAGATTCTTCAATTCCTCTCTGAATTAATAATAGCCCCTCACATGTGTACAATGCTTTTCTCATTTTTCAAACAGCTTCCACTAGCATTACTGCATTTTGTCTGAATCACAGTCCTAAATTTCTCAGGGGAGGAAACAGAGGCTGAGAACAGTCCCATGGCTTATGTGGGGATTATCCAGTTGGCAACAGGATTGGGTTGTGCTTAGTTGCTCAGTCGTGTTGGACTCTGCGCCTCCATGGACTATAGCCCGCCAGTATCCTCTATCCATGGTATTCTCCAGGCAAGAATACTGGAGCGGGTTCCCATACCCTCCTCTAGGGGATCTTCCCAACCCAGGGATCGAACCCAGGTCTCCCATATTGCAGGTGGATTCTTTACTGTCTGAGACACCAGGGAAGCTCAAAACTACTGGAGTGGGTAGCCTATCTCTTCTCCAGGGGATCTTCCCAACCCAGGAATTGAAACGGGGTCTCCTGCTTTGCAGGCTGGTTCTTTATCAGCTGGGCTACCAGGGAAGCCCAACAGGGCTGGGAGAGCAGCTTGTTTCCCCAGCACTATTCCTATATTTCATTCACGGGACTCTGCTGCTTCAGCTTCTCCATCAAAGCCCTTGGAAGCCCACCTGAAAAAAATGCTTCGGAGGGCAATGCTTCAGTTGGCTGAGGGCAGTCAGGGTGGGAAACCACCTCCTGGGAATGTGAGTTAGGGCTAGCAAGAGTAACTCCAGAGCCTGTCCAGTACTGGGCAATACTGATGGGTCTTGTGGTCCAGTCCCCAGGTCACTGACAGGTTCTACATTAATCTCATTTCACCAGCTTCTTTTTAGAATGATAGAAAGATGGCTACAAGGTCAGACATCCAACGGAGATTTCTTGAATTTCCTATAGTGTTAGGCAAGATCCTCCAAGACACAGAGCTATCTACTTACTTAACATGGAAGGAAATTCAGAGATCTTTCTATTCCAAAGTGCTCATTCGGTAGCTAGAACACAGAGGGTTACAGAAGAGTAGAAGCTTGCTCTTGGTTTGAGAATGAGTTTGGCATTTTTACAGATCTGAGGATACATTTTCTGCTTTGCTACTTACTTATTGAAGAGCTGGTGAAGCAGAGCAAGATCCTATGTTCCCTCCCCCATGTCCTCTTCCTGCCTCTTGCCTGTAGAAAATTTTAGTCAAAGAATAAGTTTAATCAGGGAAATGAGAACATACAAAAACAAAGGCAAACAGTCAAGGAGACCAAATAATAATGTAGTCATTAAGCATAGTCAAGGGTGTTTATTTCCTTCTCAAGGGCAATAGATAATATTCTGAGCCATATCCTGTGAGCTGTCTTATGGATAGAGAAACCCCAATCAGGGGGAAGAGGGTAACTACATGATGACCAGACCATACCCATGCCTTAAGCTGCCACAATTCTGAGAACTGGCCTCAAAGACATGGAAACAAGCAAACCCTGGAACTGAAAACTAACTGTACCTAAAACAACCAAAACGATGCTGATGACCAATTTGAAAATGACTGTCAGAGCTGTCTGTGCTATTTTTCTGCGTGTAGTCCCCTTTAACTTCTGTCTATAAAAGCTCTTGCCCCACTGCTTGCCAGTGGTCGAAGAGGGGAGTTGGCCTTTAGTCAGACGTCCACCAACCTCCCTCCCCCAGTAGTCAACATCTGAAATAAAGCCAACTTTCCTTTCCACCAATCTGGCCTGTTTACTGGTTTTGAGCAGTGAGCAGTCGGACCCCTCACATTTTTTTGGTAACACTGGGATGGTAGAGAAGGACTAAATGAGATAAACATATTTAAAACACTGAGCATATGATGGGCACTGCAACTATAGTAGAGTCTGTTAGCCAATGTGTTGATTGCAAACAATTGAACTCCCTGTAGCTAGTGAAACGGGATGTTATTTTCTTTTTTTAAATTAATTAATTTATTTTAATTGGAGGCTAATTACTTTACAATATTGTGGTGGTTTTTGCCATACATTGAGATGAATTAACCACAGGAGTACATGTGTCCCCCCATCCTGAACCCCCCTCCCACCTCCCTCCCCAACCCACCCTCTGGGTTGTCCCAGAGCACTGACTTTGGGTGCCCTGTTTCATTCATCGAACTTGCACTGGTCATCTGTTTTACATATGGTAATATACATGTTTCAGTGCTATTCTCTCAAACCATCCCACCCTCCCCTTCTTCCACATAGTCCAAAAGTCTGTTCTTTACAGCTGTGTCTCTTTTTCTGCCTTGCATATAGGGTCATTGTTACCATCTTTCTAAGTTCTCTATATATGTATTAATATACTGTATTGGTGTTTCACTTTCTGACTTACTTCACTCTGTTTAATAGGCTCCAGTTTCATCCACCTCATTAGAACTGACTTAAATGTGTTCTTTTTTAAATAGCTGAGTAATATTCCATTGTGTATATGTACCACAACTTCCTTATCCATTTGTCTGCCAGTGGACATCAAGGTTGCTTCCATGTCCTAGCTATTGTAAACAGTGCTGCAATGAATGTTGGGGTACATGTGTCTCTTTCAGTTCTGGTTTCCTCAGTATGTATGCCCAGCAGTGGGATTGCTGGGTCGTATGGCAGTTCTATTTCCAGTTTTTTAAGGAATCTCTACACTGTTCTCCATAGTGGCTGTGCCCACCAACAGTGCAAGGGGGTTCCCTTTTCTCCACACCCTCTCCAGCATTTATTGTTTGTAGACATTTTGATGGCAGCCTTTCTGACTGGAATGAGATGGTACCTCATTGTGGCTTTGATTTGCATTTTTCTGATAAAATGAGTGATGTTGAGCATCTTTTCATGTGCTTGGTAGCCATCTATCTGTCTTTGGAGAAATGTCTGTTTACTTCTCTGGCCCACTTTTTGATTGATACTTATTTTTCTGGTATTGACCTGCATGAGCTGCTTGGAGATTAATTTTTTTGTCAGTTGTTTCATTTGCTATTATTTTCTCCCATTCTGAAGGCTGCCTTTTCACTTTGCTTATAGTTTCCTTTGTTGTGCAAAAGCTTTCAAATTTAATTAGGCTCCATTTGTTTATTTTTGTTTTTATTTCCATTACTCTGAGAGGTGGGTCATAGAGGATCTTGCTGTGATTTATGCCAGACAGTGTCCTGCCTATGTTTTCCTGTAAGAGTTTTATAGTTTCTGATCTTACAGTTATTTAATCCATTTTGAGTCTATTTTGTGTATGCTATTAGAAATTGTTCTAGTTTCATGCTTTTACAGGTGACTGACCAATTTTCCCAGCACTACTTGTTGAAGAGATTGTCTTTTCTCCATTGTATATTTTTGCCTCCTCTGTCAAAGATAAGGTATCCATAGGTGCATAGATTTATCTCTGGGCTTTCTATTTTGTCCCATTGATCTATATTTCTGTCTTTGTGCCAGTACCATACTGTCTTGATGACTGTAGCTTTGTATATAGTCTGAAGTCAGGAAATTGATTCCTCCAGTTCCATTCTTCTTTCTCAAGGTTGCTTTGGCTATTTGAGTTTTTTTTTTTTTTTTTTGTATTTCCAGACAAATTGTGAAGTTATTTGTTCCACTTCTGTGAAAAATACCTTTGGTAGCTTGATAGGGATTGCATTGAATCTATAGATTGCTTTGGGTAGTGTACTCATTTTCATTATATTGATTCTTCCAGTCCACGAACAAGGTATATTTCTCCACCTATTTGTGTCATCTTTGATTTCTTTCATCAGTGTATTATAGTTTCTATATATAGGACAACAAGTACCTCCTTCTCAGAATCTTCAAGAGGCTTGAATCAAAGTTGGGGAGTACACAGATGGGAACAAAGTTCATCTACATCCTGACCAGGGCTGCCCTGGTGGCTCATATCATCCCCACTCACTGCAACTAGAGAAAAGCCCAAGAAGCAGTACACAGCCAAAAATTAAATAAATATTTTTTTAAAGATATAGTCTTAATAAAAAATTCCCTGACCATAAGAAGAATTTTCATATGTGACAGAGAATTTAAGAAATAATCACTAAGGTTTCCCTTGCTTTCCTCTGTCCCTGTCTCTTTATATGTACCCTGACTGTAGCTGACTCACGGATAGGGCTCCAGACTCCGAAACTGTTCCCTTATATCACATTTTCCCCTCCAGCCTGTCTCTGAACTGGCCCAGTTAAGCTCATTAAAGGCATCTACTACCTTGTGTCTTTCCTGGCACCAGCTCCTCACTTGCACAGCTCTCATACCACCATCGCTAACCAAACAGTATATTGCAAGCATTTTTCCATGTCATTAATTTTTCTTTTGCAACATGATTTTTAATAGCTACACAGTACCCACAGTGTAGATGCATAAAATGTATTTAACCAACTCCAAATTGTGCACTAACGTTATTGTCTTTTTTCCCCCCTTGATATCACAAATGATTCAGCAATGAAAACTCTGCAAAAGTCGCTTTGCATACTTATGATTATTTCTAGAGGTCAGTATTTTAGAAATAGAAGTACTGAGACAAATAATCTTTAAAAACTCTTAATAGGTACTGCCCACTTGGCCCCCAGAAATGTAGTGTAAGTTTTTATATTCCCAACCACTGTGGCAACCCCATCTTTGCTTCTGCCCTTGCAAACACTGGGTGTTATCATTCTTTAATTTCTACTAATTTTATAGATGAAAAATGTTTCTCATTATTATTTTAGTGCAAACATCTTTGATTATTAGTGATATTAAATATTTATTTTAATTGTATTTTTTTATTAGCTGAAGTTTGTAATTTTTATGTAGTCAGATTCATTAATGTGTAAAGCTGATCTCACCATTTCCCCTCCTGAGACTTCATCCAAGCACTGTATTCATTATATCAGATGCTATGTGGTGGGTAGTGCTGATCAGCGCAAATCTGTTTAAACAGAATAAGGAAATGTATTAGACTGAATAACAGGACGATGAAAAGATATATGATGAGAGATTCTTTAAAAGGGTATATGTACTTGAACATATTGGGTGTGTGCGCATGCGCGTGTGCCCTCACTGAGTAGAGTTAATGGACAGAATTTGCTGGTAAAAAGAACATGTCTCAGTCAACAGGATATTTAGATTTGCAGAAATGATAAGGAGAAAGACATGGTATACTTTTAATATTCTGGGGACCACAAAAGTTAAAGAACTCGGGTGGAATCTGAAAGATATTTGTGCATAGCATGCTACCTTAAATCATGTGGGCAAGGTTTGATGTAAATCAAAGGATGCATAAATCCCATCTTCCTGGGTTTGGCATCTGCTTTTTGCTTCTCCAGCTGGATCGAAGACGTAAAACCATTAATAGTGTAAGAAAATAATACAGTCTTCTTTTAGCTGTTAATACTTATTTACTTTTAAAATTTGTTTCTGTTACACTGATTTATAACATTATGTAAATTTTAAGTGTTCAGTTCAGTTCAGTCGCTCAGTCGTGTCCAACTCTTTGCGACCCCATGAATCGCAGCACACCAGGCCTCCCTGTCCATCACCAACTCCCGGAGTTCACTCAGACTCATGTCCATCGAGTCAGTGATGCCATCCAGCCATCTCATCCTCAGTCGTCCCCTTCTCCTCCTGCCCCCAGTCCCTCCCAGCATCAAAGTCTTTTCCAATGAGTCAACTCTTTGCATGAGGTGGCCAAAGTACTGGAGTTTCAGCTTTAGCATCCTTCCTTCCAAAGAAATCCCAGGGCTGATCTCCTTCAGAATGGACTGGTTGGATCTCCTTGCAGTCCAAGGGACTCTCAAGAGTCTTCTCCAACACCACACTTCAAAAGCATCAATTCTTTGGCACTCAGCCTTCTTCACAGTCCAACTCTCACATCCATACATGACCACAGGAAAAACCATAGCCTTGACTAGACAGACCTTAGTCGGCAAAGTAATGTCTCTGCTTTTGAATATGCTATCTAGGTTGGTAATAACTTTTCTTCCAAGGGGTAAGGGTCTTTTAATTTCATGGCTGCAATCACCATCTGCAGTGATTTTGGAGCCCCCCAAAATAAAGTCTTCCACTGTTTCCACTGTTTCCCCATCTATTTCCCATGAAGTGATGGGACTGGATGCCATGATCTTCGTTTTCTGAATGTTGAGCTTTAGGCCAACTTTTGCACTCTCCTCTTTCACTTTCATCAAGAGGCTTTCTAGTTCCTCTTCACTTTCTGCCATAAGGGTGGTGTCATCTGCATATCTGAGGCTATTGATATTTCTCCCAGCAATTTTGATTCCAGCTTGTGTTTCTTCCAGTCCAGCGTTTCTCATGATGTACTCTGCATAGAAGTTAAATAAGCAGGGTGACAATATACAGCCTTGACGTACTCCTTTTCCTATTTGGAACCAGTCTGTTGTTCCATGTCCAGTTCTAACTGCTGCTCCCTGACCTGCATACAGATTTCTCAAGAGGCAGGTCAGGTGGTCTGATATTCCCATCTCTTTCAGAATTTTCCACAGTTTATTGTGATCCACACAGTCAAAGGCTTTGGCATAGTCAATAAAGCAGAAATAGATGTTTTTCTGGAACTCTCTTGCTTTTTTGATGATCCAGTGGATGTTGGCAATTTGATCTCTGGTTCCTCTGCCTTTTCTAAAACCAGCTTGAACATCAGGAAGTTCACGGTTCACGTATTGCTGAAGGCTGGCTTGGAGAATTTTGAGCATTACTTTACTAGTGTGTGAGATGAGTGCACTTGTGTGGTAGTTTGAGCATTCTTTGGCATTGCCTTTCTTTGGAATTGGAATGAAAACTGACCTTTTCCAGTTCATTGTATTCCTATTGATACTTCTGTGACATGGTACAACAGGCTCACCACTAAAAATCTGTTTTCTGTACATCACCATGCTATTGGCCCCCTTTATCTAGTTTTCCCTCCCCCCAACCTCTTCCCATCTGTTAACCATAACTCTGTTCTATGTATCTCTACATGTTTAGTTTGTTCATTTTGATTTTATTAGTTTTTTATATTTCACATATGAGTGAAGTCATGAGGTATTTGTCTTTCTCTGTCTGATTTATTTTATTTAGCATAACACCCTCAAGGTCCATTCATGTTGTCATAGTGGCAAGATTTCATGTTTCTTATGTCTGAGTGGTATTTCATTGTATATATATATAGTATATATACATATATGTATGCATACACATATATGTAAAACTTCTTGATTTTTTAGAGTACAACTAAAGCTTTATAATGTTGTGATAGTTTGTGCTATACAATGAAGTGAGTCACCTTTATGCACACATATATCCCCTCCTTCTTGAGCCTCCTCCCACCCCTCCATCCCACCCCTCTAGGTCATCACAGAGCCCCGAGCTGAGCTCCCTATGCTATAGAGCAACTTCCCACTAGCTATCTATTTTACACATGGTACTGTATATATGTCAATGCTCCTCTCCCAGTTTGTCCCACCTTCCCCTTCCCCACATTGCCCACATGCCAATTCTCTATGTCTGCATCTCTATTCCTGTCCTGCAGATAGGTTCATCTGTACCATTTTTCTAGATTCCATATATATGTGTTAATATATGACATTTGTTTTTCTCCTTCTGACTTACTTTACTCTGTATGACAGATTCTGGGTTCATTCACATCACTACAAATGACCCAATTTCATTCCTTTTTATGGCTAAGTAATATTCCACTGTGTCAGGAAGCATTCAACAGGAGGCTTCCTGTGTGCTGTTTTGGATCTGTCATGAATCCTCTGTTCCTTATTAATTCCTGAATATTCAAACCGCTCCTGGCGCTGAAGGATGCATGCATTTCCTTCGTTAGTTTTTCCATATGGTGATAAGTAACTATTTACGACCCTCTTCCTTTTTATGAACCATATGGTAAAAGGGATTATTTACAACCCTCTTTCTTTGATATGGATTGCCTTATGTTTCCTTGATAATTTGTAAGTCTGGACTTTTGATCTTTATCTTTGCTGAACAAAGCTACCTTGTAAGACAGTATATATACCTACACTGTGTTGAATAAACACTCTTGTTCCATCAGAACTTAGGTCCCCGTGTCTTTCTTTTTTCTCTCTCTTTCTTTCTCTGTCTCAGGCTAATTATTTGGAGTGCAGAAGCCCACTGAGCTCACTTTCTTGACCTGGCTTGCAAGATCCTCATGAGAGGGCGCCTTGTGCCTGCGTGAAGCAATGCAAGCCCCGTGTCAAGGGCTTTATTGGTTTTCTGTGTAAACCAAGGAATATCAGCCTCTTTCTCTTTCTCTTTTACTTTCTTATCATTGACTCTGGACCACCAGGTTCCGGTCCATTAAAGGACCTCAACACCATTGTATATATGTACCACATCTTCTTTATCCATTCATCTTTCAGTGGACATTTAGGTTTCTTCTATGTCCCAGCTGTACATAACATCTTTACTATTCAAATATTGTTAATTTTTTTCCATATCTTAGTTATCATAAATAATGCTTTGATGAACACGGGAGTGTAGATATCTTTTGGGATTAGTATTTTTTAATTCTTTGGATAAATATGTAGAAGTAGGATAGCTGAGTCATGTAGTATTATTGTTCTTAATTTTTTGAGGAATCTTTATTTCATAATGGCTGTACCAATTGACATTCCCACCAACAATGTATGAATGTCCCCTTTTCTCCACACCCTTGCCAACACTTAATATTTCTTGTCTTTTTGGTAATGGCCATTCTGACAGAGTGAGGTGATATCTTGCTGTATAATTAGTGATGTTAAACATATTTTCATGTGCTTGTTGGCCAGCTGTATGTCTTCTTTGGAAAATATCTATTAAGCTCCTCTGCCCGATTTTAATCAGGTTGTCTGTTGTTCCATCCATGGGATTTTCTAGGCAAGAATACTGGAGTGGGTTGCCATTTCCTCCTCAAGGGGATCTTCCCAACCCAGGGATCAAACCTGCATCTGTTGTGTCTCCTTTATTGGCAGGGAGATTCTTTACCACTGGCGCCACGTTGCAAATATCTTTTCTCATTCAGTAGGTTGTAGTTTTGTTTTATTGATGGTTCCCTTTGCTGTGAAGAGGCTTTTTAGTGTAATTCCATTTGTTTATTTTTACTTTTGTTTCCCTTGCCTGACGGTATGTGCATAGAAAGATACTGCTAAGACTGATGTCAAAGAGCATACTGCCTGTGCTTTCCTGTAGATGTTTTTGGTTTCAGGCCTTTTTTTTTTTTTTTTTAACTTTACAATATTGTATTGGTTTTGCCATACATCAACATGAATCCACCATGGGTGTACAGGTGTTCCCCATCCTGAACCCCCCTCCCACCTCCCTCCCCGTACCATCCCTCTGGGTCATCCCAGTGCATCAGCCCCAAGCATCCTGAATCCTGCATCGAACTTGGACTGGCAATTTGTTTCTTATATGATATTATACATGTTTCAATGGCATTCTCCCAAATCATCCCACCCTCTCCCTCTCCCACCGAGCCCAAAACACTGTTCTATACATCTGTGTCTCTTTTGCTGTCTCATATACAGGGTTATCGTTACCATCTTTCTAAATTCCATATATATGCATTAGTACACTGTATTGGTGTTTTTCTTTCTGGCTTACTTCACTCTATATAATCGGCTCTAGTTTCATCCACCTCATTAGAACTGATTCAAATGTATTCTTTTTAATGGCTGAGTAATACTCCATTGTGTATATGTACCACAGCTTTCTTATCCATTCATTTGCTGATGGACATCTAGGTTGCTTCCATGTCCTGGCTATTATAAACAGCGCTGCAATGAACATTGGGTTATACATGTCTCTTTCAATTCTGGTTTCCTCGGTGTGTATGCCCAGCAGTGGGATTGCTGGGTCATAAGGCAGTTCTATTTCCAGTTTTTTTAAGGAATCTCCACACTGTTCTCCATAGTGGCTGTACTAGTTTGCATTCCCACCAACAGTGTAAGAGGATTCCCTTTTCTCCACACCCTCTCCAGCATTTATTGCTTGCAGACTTTTGGATTGCAGCCATTCTGCCTGGTGTGAAATGGTACCACCTTGTGGTTTTGATTTGCATTTCTCTGATAATGAGTGAAGCTGAGCATCTTTTCATGTATTTGTTAGCCATCTGTATGTCTTCTTTGGAGAAATGTCTATTTAGTTCTTTGGCCCATTTTTTGATTGGGTCATTTATTTTTTCTGGAATTGAGCTGCAGGAGTTGCTTGTGTATTTTTGAGATTAATTCTTTGTCAGTTGCTTCATTGGCTATTATTTTCTCCCATTCTGAAGGCTGTCTTTTCACCTTGCTTATAGTTTCTTTTGTTGTGCAGAAGCTTTTAATTTTAATTAGGTCCCATTTGTTTATTTTTGCTTTTATTTCCAATATTCTGGGAGGTGGGTCTTAGAGGATCCTGCTGTGATTTATGTCGGAGAGTGTTTTGCCTATGTTTTCCTCTAGGAGTTTTATAGTTTCTGGTCTTAAGTTTAGATCTTTAATCCATATGGTTTCAGGTCTTACATTCAAGTCTTTAGAACACTCTGAATTAATTTTTGTGTATGGTGATCTAGGGTCTCTCTCTCTCTTTTTTTTAATGTGGCTGTCCAGGTTTCCCAACACCTTTTGTCAAAGAGACAGTTTTTTCTCCATTACGTATTCTTTGTTGCTTTGTAGTAAATTAATTGTCCATATATGTGTGGATTTGTTTCTCAGCTCTCAGCTCTGTTTTATTGATCTATTGATCTGTTTTTCTGTCAATGTCATCATATTTTTATTATTATGACTTTATATATTTTTTGTGTTTTACTAATCTTTTATTAAGATTAGGTAAATTTAATTTAATCTTTTATTCTAATCTTTAGAATAAATCTAAAAAGGGGATGGTGGATCAAAGTCTATTCACACTTTATGGCTTTTATTATATATTGCCAAAACACACTGCTAAAAGGTGGTGAATTCTTTTTTTTTTTTTCATAGTAACTTATTGGTTTTATTCTTTTTTTATTTAAATTTTTATTTTTACTTTATTTTACTTTTACAATACTGTATTGGTTTTGCCATACATTGGGATGAATCCACCATGGGTGTACATGCGTTCCCAAACATGAACCCCCCTCCCACCTTCATCCCCATAACATCTCTCTGGGTCATCCCTGTGCACCAGCCCCAAGCATCCTGTATCCTGCATCGGACATAGACTGGCGATTTGTTTCTTACATGATAGTATACATGTTTCAATGCCATTCTCCCAAATCATCCCACCCTCTCCCTCTCCCTCAGAGTCCAAAATCCGCTCTACCCATCTGTGTCTCTTTTGCTGTCTCACATATAGGGTCATCATTGCCATCTTTCTAAATTCCATATATATGTGTTAGTATACTATATTGGTGTTTTTCTTTCTGGCTTACTTCACTCTGTATAATCGGCTCCAGTTTCATCCATCTCATTAGAATTGATTCAAATGTATTCTTTTTAATGGCTGAGTAATACTCCATTGTGTATATGTACCACAGCTTTCTTATCCACTCATCTGCTAATGGACATCTAGGTTGTTTCCATGTCCTGGCTATTATAAACAGTGCTGCGATGAACACTGGGGTGTCTCTTTCAATTCTGGTTTCCTCGGTGTGTATGCCCAGCAGTGGGACTGCTGGGTCATAAGGCAGTTCTATTTGCAACTTTTTAAGGGATCTCCACACTGTTCTCCATAGTGGCTGTACTAGTTTGCATTCCCACCAACAGTGTAGGAGGGTTCCCTTTTCTCCACACCCTCTCCAGCATTTATTGCTTGCAGACTTTTGGATCACAGACATTCTGACTGGTGTGAAGTGGTACCTCATTGTGGTTTTGATTTGCATTTCTCTAATAATGAGTGATGTTGAGCATCTTTTCATGTGTTTGTTAGCCATAGTTTGAAATCAGGGAGTGTGATATCCCCAACTTTGTTCTTTTTTCTCAGAATTGCTTTCACTATTCAGGGTCTTTTGTGGCTCCAGATAAATTTTAGAAATTTTTGTTATATTTCTGTGAAAAATGTCCTTGGGATTTTTATGGGGATTGCACTGAATCTGTAGAATTTGCTTTAGTTAATAAAACACTTTGATAATGTTGATTCTTACAACCCATGAACACAGAATATCTTTCCATTTTTTCTGTGTCTTTTTCAATTTTTTTCAACAATTTCTTAGAGTTTTCAGTGTAAAGGTGTTTCATCTCCTTGGTTAAATTTAGTCCAAGATATTTGTGTGTGTGTGTGTGATTTTAAACAGATTACTTTCTTAGTTTCTCTTTCTGCTAGCTCACTGTTATTGTATAGAAATACAACAGAGTTTTATACATTGATTTTGAACTCTGAAACTTTAGTATATTCATTTATTATTTTTAACAGATTTTTTGGGGGGTGGAGTCTTTAGAGTTTTCTACATATGAAATCAAGTCATTTGCAATTAATGAGAGTTTTACTTCTTTGTTTCCTATTTGGATATCTTTTATTTCTTTTTCTTGCTTAATTGCTTTGGCTAGGACTTCCAATATTATGTGAAATAGGAGTAGTGAGAGTGAGCATACTTGTCTTGTCCTGATCTTAGGAAGATAGCTTTCAGATTTTCATCATGGAGTGTGATGTTGGCTGTGGATTTGTGATATTCAGCCTTTGTTATGTTGAGGTATGTCCCTCTATACCCATTTTATTGAGAGCTTTTTTTTTATCATAAATGAGTGCTGGATTTTTGTCAAATGTTTTTTCTGTATCTATTGAAATTATCACATTCCTTTGTTAATGTGGTATGTTCCATTGATTGATTTCCAGGTGTTGAATCATTTTTTCATCATTGGAATAACTTGATCATGGTGAATAGTGTATTCTTTTGATGTATTGCTGAACTCAACTTGCTAATACTTTGCTGAGGAGCTTTCATCTATGTTCATCAGATATGCTGCTGCTGCTGCTAAGTCACTTCAGTCATGACCGACTCTGTGCGACCCCATAGACGGCAGCCCACCAGGCTCCGTTCCAGGCAAGAACACTGGAGTGGGTTGCCATTTCCTTCTCCAATGCATGAAAGTGAAAAGGGAAAGTGAAGTCGCTCAGTCGTGTCCAACTCTTTGCGACCCCATGGACTGCAGCCCACCAGGCTCCTCTGTCAATGGGATTTTCCAGACAAGAGTACTGGAGTGGGGTGTCACTGCCTTCTCTGTCATCAGATATATCGACCTGTAATTTTGTCGTTGTTGTTGTCTTTATCTGGTTTTGGCATCAGGGTGACTTTGGCCTTATAAAATGAACTAGAAGGTGTTCCTTTCTCTTCAAATTTTTTGAATAGTTTGGAAAAGTTAAGTATTACATCGTCTTTGAGAAATCACCTGTGAAGCCATCTAGTTTTGAATGTTTTCTTGGGGGATGTTTCTGATTACTGTTTCAATCTCTGTACTAATGACTGGTCTATTCAGATTTTCTGAAAATGATACAATATTGAAGAACAGAAGGTTTTTCTAGTCTTTATGTAACCAATGTCTAAAGAAAAAAGCTATAAATAACCAGAAATTTCTGAAGGAAAAAGCTTCATGTATAAAATTGAAAACTAAACACTAATCTGGGGAAAATATTTACAGCAAACCTGAAAAATAGTGAAAGTTATAAATATATATATATATAAATAGCACCCCTAAAACAATAAGAAAAGCATAAAGATCTCAACAGAAATATGAACATAAGATGTGAATAAACAATTATCTAAAAGAAACCAAGAGATAATAAACATGAAAAACTGCTCTGCTTTGCTGGTATTAAAACAACTGCAAATTTAAGCAAAGAAATAACATTTTGTAGACATAATATTAACTGTAAAGTAGTACGATATAGAATTTGCACAATTATAGGCTTGTTTTTAAAAAGACACCCATGTTGACAGTGATTAGCTTTGAGTTGTGGATTACAGGTAATTTACCTTTCTCTCTTTTCTTATATTAATTTAAAAATTTTCTCTAATAAACATTAATTGCTGTGAAAATAGGAAGACTAGTTATGCATGTATTTATTCACTTTTTTAGTGATAATATCCAGTGCTGACATGGTTGTATGGAAATAGGAGTATAAATAAGTTCAACATTTCTGGAAAGTGATTTGTCAGGAAAGAAACTTCCAAAATCTGCATAGCTTCAAGTTGAGAATTCTGCTTTATTAAACTTATATTAAAATATATGAAGGGCATGAACAAGAGTATTCATTACAGTGCAGGTATTTGTGGTTAATAATTGTGACAACTTGTATGTTTAAGAAGGCAGGACTGGAATATAATTACAGAGTAATTGGCACTGCTCTGAAGGATGTTATTTGAAGCGTCTCAAAAAAGTGAGTCATGCTTGAATAAATTTTAGAAACATCATGTTAAACAAAGTTAAATATTTTCTTTAGTTGTAGGATTTTCAGAGACTTTAATAGCAAATGTGCATTATAACAATTCAAATAGGCAGTATTTTCCGAACATTTTCTTCTCAATGTACCTATTAGAATCTTTTAGAACAACCTTCAGAGAACAGCAGTTTTTGAAACATTGTCATGTAGAGCCCTTCCGATGCTGTTGTAGGAAAGCACTTCATTATATGGAAGCATATAAACAGCACATGTGTGTGCATGCTCAGTTGTTCAGTCATGTGCAACTCCTTGTGACCTCATGGACGATAGCCCACCAGGCTCCTCTATCCATTGGATCTTCCAGGGAAGAATACTGGAGTGGGTTGGCATTTCTTACTCAGGGGATCTTCCTGACTCAGTGATCAAATCCACTCCTCCTGCATTAGCAGGTAGATTCTATACCACTATGCCACCTGGGAAGCATATATGATACATACAAAATGATAAAACACTGTACAGAAAGGTACACATAATGTGATCCCTCCTGAGAAACCGATATGCAGGTCAGGAAGCAACAGTTAGAACTGGACATGGAACAACAGACTGGTTCCAAATAGGAAAAGGAGTACATCAAGGCTGTATATTGTCACTCTGCTTATTTAACTTATATGCAGAGTACATCATGAGAAAGGCTGGGCTGGAAGAAGCACTAGCTGGAATCAAGAATGCCAGGAGAAATATCAATAACCTCAGATATGCAGATGACACCACCCTTATGGCAGAAAGTGAAGAAGAACTAAAGAGCCTCTTGATGAAAGTAAAAGAGGAGAATGAAAAGGTTGGCTTAAAACTCAACATTCAGAAAACAAAGATCATGGCATCCGGTCCCATCACTTCATGGCAAATAGATGGGGAAACAGTGGAAACAGTGTCAGACTTTATTTTGGGGGGCTCCAAAATCACTGCAGATGGTGACTGCAGCCATGAAATTAAAAGATGCTTACTCCTTGGAAGGAAAGTTATGACCAACCTAGACTGCATATTCAAAAGCAGAGACATTACTCTGCCAACAAAGGTCCGTCTAGTCAAGGCTATGGTTTTTCCTGTGGTCATGTATGGATGTAAGAGTTGGACTGTAAAGAAAGCTGAGCACCGAAGAATTGAGGCTTTTGAAGTGTGGTGTTGGAGAAGACTCTTGAGAGTCCCTTGGACTGCAAGGAGCTCCAACCAGTCCATCTTAAAGGAGATCAGTCCTGGGTATTCATTGGAAGGACTGATGTTGAAGCTGAAACTCCAATACTTTGGCCACATGATGCTACTCATTTGAAAAGACCCTGATGCCGGGAAAGATTGAGGGCAGGAGGAGAAGGGGATGACAGAGGATGAGATGGTTGGATGGCATCACCGACTCAATGGACATGGGTTTGGGTAGACTCCAGGAGCTGGTGATGGACAGGGAGGCCTGGAGTGCTGTGGTTTATGGGGTTGCAAAGAGTGGGACATGACTGAATGACTGAACTGGAACTGGATGAATATACTGAAAAGAAACTGGACAAAAATAGCCACAACAGCAAAGTATTAACAGTGGTTGAAAAAGTGTTAGTCACTCGGTCGTGTCTGACCTTTGTGACCCCATGGACTGTAGCTTGCCAGGCTCCAAAAGTGGTTACATCTGGGTAATGGAAAATGGGTGATTTTTATTTTTCCCTTTGCTTATATACATTTAATAATATTTCACAATGAATATGTTTTGCTGCTGAAATAAATGATAAAAGTTATAAAAATTATGTAAAAGAATATGCAATATATTGTTCACAATGTGTTCTGTAGGGAAAGGAGATTGCAAAGCAATTTGTCCATTAAAGTTTCTTTTTAAAAATACTTCCATGTGTGGGTAGCTGTGCAGAGAGAGAGAGGAAATGTACCAAGATATTAACAGTTATAATTTTAGGGTTATAGCTGAGGTTACACATAATTTTATGGAGCCGCATACTCCTTCTTTGTTAGTCTCCCCTCTTTAAGAATGTGGCTTAAACCTCTCGGTTCTGTAAGGGAGAGAGTCTCCAAAGTGGAGTGCAAATATTCCAAGGAGAATGTGAGATAATATATTGGGTGGGAAATATTAGACCATATATTTATTTTTTTCATCCTTTAAAGGTCTATATTTCTGTGTTCAGTAATGTACATATTAATAACAAATTAGCACATTAGTACATGTATGAAGTTTATGCTGTGGTTATTTCTTAGTCACTAAGTCATGTCCAACTCTTTGCGACCCCATGGACTGGGGGCTTCTCTGTCCTTCACTATCTCCTGGAGTTAGCTCAAACTCATGTCCATTGAGTCGGTGATGCTATCTAATCATCTCATCCTCTGCTGCCCCCTTCTCCTTTTGCCTTCAATCTTTCCCAGCATCAAGGTCTTTTCCAATGAGTCGGCTCTTATAAGGTGGCCAAAGTATCGGAGCTTCAGGTTCACCATCAGTCCTTCCACTGAATATTCAGAGTTAATTTCTTTCAGGATTGACTGGTTTGATTTCCTTGCAGTCCAAGGGACTCTCAGTCTTCTCCGGAATTCAGTTCTTCGGTGAACATCATTTCTTTGGTGCTCAGCCTTCTTTATTGTCCAACTCCCTCCCCATGCATGACTATTGGAAAAACCATAGAAGTTTATAGATATGTGTGTATATGTCACATATATTTCAATGGAGTTTCATGATTTTAAAATGTTGACTGTATTTCTAAGGTTAAGTTACCAAAACCCTGACAAGTGACATCAACAAGCACATTGTCAGTCTTCTAAATGGTACTGTCCTGATGACTTGGGCACAGGTTCAGTGATATAACTGGGTAACTCTGAATTTGTTGACCATGAAATCTGATGATCCCAGCTTTCCACTCTGTTCAGATTCCCAGGTCCCTCCTGCTATTCTCAGGAAATGGGAAAGGGCATTATATTGATATGGTAGCTGGTAATTCTAAACAGCAAGTACTTCTGACTCTCCACAAGGGCTTCCCTTGTGGCTCAGCTGGTGAAGAATCCACCTGCAATGGGAGAGACCTAGGTTCAGTCCCTGAGTTGGGAAGATCCCTGGAGAAGGGAAAGTCTATCCACTCCAGTACTCTGGCCTGGAGGATTCCATGAACGGTATAGTCGGTAGGGTTGCAAAGAGTCGGACTTGACTGAGCAACTTTAAATAAAAAAAGAAATCTCCACCTTCTGGATGCCTGATACTTGCTATTCTTAGCCCCATTGAGTGGAGCCATGTGAACAATTCTGGCCAGTGAGATATGATTTTTAGTCATGTGTCACTCAGTACAAACCTTTGATTACTATTGTGAGACTCTCCTGCAATGTTTGATATTGTGTGGGGCTCCATCATGCCTAGTCTTAAAGAGAAGACAAGATGACAGAGAGCAGAGCCCCCAGATGAGTGAGTGAGAAATAAGCCCTAAGTGTCCATTGATGGATGGAATGGGTGAAGAAGACGTGATACATGTACACAATGAAATATTACCCAGTCAAAGGTAAGAAGGAAATGCTGCCATTTGCAACAATATGGATGAACTAGACATCATGGTCTGTAGAATAAGGCAGACACAGAAAGATACATACCATATGATCTCAATTATATGTGGAATCCAGAAACTTTGAACTCGTAGAACCAGAGAGTAGAATGGTGGTTGCCAGGGGCTGTGGGGTGGGGGAAAATAAGGAGATATTGGTCAAAGGGTACAAACTTTCAGTTATATTAATAAGATAAATAATTACTGAGGATGTAACATATAGCACAGTGACTATAGTTAACAATACTGTATTGTATAATATTTTGCTAAGAGAGTTAACCTTAAGTGTTCTCATCATAAAACCAAAAACAAGATAATTATAAGGTGATAGATGTGTTAGCTTGATTGTAGTAATCATTTCAGTGTATACGTATATTAGATCATCATGTTACATCCCTTAAATATGCACACTTTTTGTCAGTTATACCTCAATAAAGCTGGAAAAAGAGAAATAAGCCCTTATCTGTTTAAGCCCCTGAAGTTTGAGGGCATACCTGTTACTATAGCACCACATAATCTATGCTGATTTTGAGATCAAAGTTCACCAGAAAACCCCAAGTATGTTCTAGGGGAGCTTAAATGCATCCAATATTAAAAGTCTTGTCCTTGGAACTTCCCTGGTGATCCAGTGGTTAATATTTTGCCTTCCAATGCAGAGAGTACAAGTTCAGTCCCTGGTTGGGGAACAAAGATCCCACAGGCCTTGTGACCAAAAAACCAAAACATAAAAACATAGAACCAATACGGTAACAAATTCAATAAAGACTTAAAAAAAAAAAAAAAAAGGTCCTATCCATAAAAAGCTGTTTTTATGATTGAATGGCCAATAAATACTTAGATTTTTAATTTCTTTGTATAATTGCATGCTAAGTTGCTTCAGTCATGCCCAACTCTTTGTAACAGCCCAAACTGTAGCCTGCCAGGCTCCTCAGTCCATGGGATTCTCCAGGCAAGAATACTGGAGTGGCTTGCCATGCCCTTCTCTAGAGGATCTTCCCAAGGGATCAAACCCGGTCTCCTTTGGCTTATGCATTGGCAGGCATATTAGGCAGATTCTTTACTGCTGAGCCACTAGGGAAGCCCCCTTTGTATAATTAAGGGTTACTTTTTGTGACCTTCTAAAGGCATTCTTAAGCATTTAAAATTGTTTATATACAGAAACAAAAGTTACTAAGTTACTAGATTTTTCAGAAAGCTTTAATTCCATGTTCTATAACAAAATCTCCTTTCACTCTCTCTATACCTATTTCCACAATGGATCTTCCCTAAGCTCCTTTCCTAATTCCTATCTGGTGGTTAAGGGATAACAGTAGAGTAATAGTTTATGCAAGAGCGAGTCAGTGAACAGAAAAAAAAAAAAAAATAGTTCGTTCTTAAAAATCTTTTCATTGGGTTTTACAGTTTTGCAAAAGTGCTGATTGCAGATCCAAAGACACTGGAAAATTTCTCAAATTGCTTTTAAAGAATAGTCCACATGATTTTCTGTGTACAATCCTGCACATATGCATAAATATTAACATACACAGACATATTAACTATGTAATAAAATATATGTGACTATCTACATGCACTAGAATGTAGAGGGGCAAGTGCTTGCACCATGAGAGGGCTGAGGGGAACTGAGGTTGACGGGTGAACAGTGGATTAATGTCGTCTATTTTACTCTCACATCCATACCTAAGCTTATGGGGTGTGTGATGGGCAGAACATCCTGCATTATTACAGTTTCTTTTTCCCCGTTGGCCACCCCTGCAACATATTTGAATTTTCAGAGGTTAAGTGCATGGCTGCTTCAGTTATGCTATGCTTCCTAATTATAGCATTTGATTCACTTCTTTCTCTTCTATACATTGTTGATTGACTTTTCCCATTTATGGAAAGCAAAGCTAATGTACCCATCCAACCATTGGTTACTGAAGAGGAAGATTTCCTATTTTAGCCAAATGGATGCTTACTCACACCCAAAATAGCAGACAGGTTACACTCTGCATTCAGCCTCTGCTGTCCCTTTTCTGACATCTGATTTCTGAAGAGCATGGGCCCAGGCAAAAGAGGTTGACTTTTGAACTAGAATTTCACTTTGCTTTTCCAGCTTTCTCTTCAGTTTCTCCCTGCTTTGTGCCCTGGCACTTGCATCACCCACTTTCCCTTATGTGCAGCTCCTGATTGTGTAAGTCCAATGGGAAGCACCAGCAAGAGACAGGAAGGTGGGATGAGACAGATATCTACCCCTCCCCACTTTGCTCAGCCTGCAGATGGCTAGAGATTGGGCTCTTCTCTGGAGATCTCTCCCCGGTTCTCACTAGGTCTCCTTACATGCTCCCTCTCCTTACTGTTTCACACTCAAGGTGCTAATGGCTTCTTGCTAATAGTAGTCTTTTTTTTCTTTAAAGCAGAGAAAGGCTTACTGCAAGGGCCAAGCAATGAGACTAGGTGGCTTGTGCTCAGAAGACCTGAACTCCACTAATACTGGTCTTAAACTGTCATATCACCCTCATTAATTTCCCTTATCTCTGCCCACTATTTTCTAAGTGGTCACTTCTGTAAATTCTCATTTATCTCTTCCAAGTTCATTATATTTCTTGTTGGAATCCCAACCCTTGTAGACTTGTGGGAACAAAGGTATCACAGGAAGTTGAAGCTACATGAATCTTCAGTGAAACCAGTTTCCATAGGGAAAAAATGCCTGCCTGTTGTATTCAAAATTATTTAGCAATTTAAAATGTAAAGGCATGCCAGGAACAATACAATGAATTGCCATGAATCTAAAGAAATTAAAGTATCAATATTGGTGAAATCTTGTTATTTAAAACCCTCTGTAGTATATTCCCATGGTGTTTTCAAGCTGAGAATCCAGGTCAGGACCTGCCTTGCTCCCAGGAGGACAGATTTCAATGTGAAATATACCATCTGGGGTGTTTTGAAAAGTAAATGTTGAACTTGTGAGTGAGTGTGTCAGTGTGTTTGTCTCTGAGGGATAAATATTTGAAGTAGGCTATCAGGAATGATATGCTGACCAAGCTGAATTCTATTTAAGCAACTGCTCTTTTCTGAGTCACTGGATGTACGTGGAGGGTGCCAGCTTTGGAATGGGGCAGGCCTGCGTCTACATCTTGACTATTTTATTCATTCCTTCTGTGAACTTGAAGGAGCCTTTGCAAGGGAATCTCCTGGATATACAGACCCATTCTTTATGGGAAAACATGACCAAGATGGAATAGTATATATGCTGTATCATGGTGTGTAAGAGAGCATTCATTGTGCACAGGGATTATTGTTAAGCAGGGGAGATCAGTATGCAGGCTGATAAAAATAATGCAAGGTTATGTGCTATAAAGGTGGTGGGATCTTAGGAGCTAGATCATTAAGGTTGCTGTCAAGGGAACAGAGGAAAGAATCTTAGAACCACATTTCTCAGCTCTCTTATGCAGATGAGGACATGGATCATACTACTGTACAGGTTCTTCCTAGCTCAGCCTGACTACTGACTCCCACTTTGACCTCTCCACTGCATTGCCTCTTAGGTGATTCCTGCTCCAAGTGGCAGTTTTATTCTAGGTTAACTAGATCTCAACACAGTTTCATTATTTTCCCCTTTCAGAATTTAGAAAGAGACACGTTGGGAAGCCAGATAGGCAGACAGATTTGCAGTTAGTATTGCCATGTCAAGACATTTTTCATACTTTTCTGATCATGAAGGCTTTGTTTCTGTGCTCTGGTGCCAAATCGAATCTCAGAGACAGAGTTTTGGGTGAAGTAGAAAAGAATAGCTTTATTGCTTTGCCAGGCAAAGGGGGTCACAGTGGGCTTGTACCCTCAAAACTCTATGTCCCAACCCAGGAGAGTTTGATGAGGAGTTTTATAGCCATAGTTTAGAGGTGGGGTTCAGGGTATGTGCAGGGCCTCCACTCCTTTAATTTGATCTCAGGTAATCTCTTGATGAGCTTCTCTAATTCCTTTAATCTGGCCTCAGGTGGTCTCTGGAATGGAGAATGCTGACATCTTCCGTTTGTGGGGAGGGAGCCTGCTCTTCTATAAAGAGCTAAAGGATGTTGTTTCATGTATCCCTTAAGGCAAACCAGGACCCTTCCGGGACCCTGCGCTATTGTTTCTTGGCTGCTCCTCCCTTGTCTCTGCATCCCCTCCCTCCTCTGATTAGCAACTGTTTGGATCTGCCCTTTAGAACTCAGGGAAGGTCAGGGAGGCTGAACAGAAAAGCCCCTGTGCCCAGGAACCCCACAAGGTCCTGCTAGGTTTCATTTCCGCTCACCGATTACAGTAGACAAGATTGGAATGCTTCTGAAGGACTCTCCCTTTGACCTAACTCATGTCAAGCTATTCTGAGTACTCTTTCTCACTGGACCTTGCCCTTGGGCTCTGTCCTGGGAGCATTTAGCCCAGCTATAGGGAGAAGAAAGTAGGGAAAACCACTAGACCATTCAGGTATGACATAAATCAAATCCCTTCTGATTATACAGTGGAAGTGAGAAATAGATTTAAGGGACTAGATCTGATAGACAGAGTGCCTGATGAACTATGGACAGAGGTTCATGAAATTGTACAGGAGACAGGGATCAAGACCATCCCCATGGAAAAGAAATGCAAAAAAGCAAAATGGCTGTCTGAGGAGGCCTTACAAATAGCTGTGAAAAGAAGAGAAGCGAAAAGCAAAGGAGAAAAGGAAAAATATAAGCATCTGAATGTACAGTTCCAAAGAATAGCAAGGAGAGATAAGAAAGCCTTCCCAGCAATCAATGCAAAGAAATAGAGGAAAACAACAGAATGGGAAAGACTAGAGATCTCTTCAAGAAAATTAGAGATACTAAGGGAATATTTCAGGCAAAGATGGGCTTGATAAAGGTCAGAAATGGTATGGACCTAACAGAAGCAGAAGATATTAAGAAGAGGTGGCAAGAATACACAGAAGAACTCTACAAAACAGATCTTCATGACCCAAATACTCACGATGGTGTGATCACTCACCTAGAGCCAGTCCTCCTGGAATGTGAAGTCAAGTGGGCCTTAGAAAGCATGACTTCGAACCAAGCTAGTGGAGGTGATGGAATTCCAGTAGAGCTATTTCAAATCCTGAAAGATGATGCTGTGAAAGTGCTGCACTCAATATGCCAGCAAATTTGGAAAACTCAGCAGTGGCCACAAGATTGGAAAAGGTCAGTTTTCATCTCAATCCCAAAGAAAGGCAATGCCAAAGAATGCCCAAACTACCACACAAGTGCACTCATTTCACACACTAGTAAAATAATGCTCAAAATTCTCCAAGACAGACTTCAGCAATACATGAACTGTGAACTTCCAGATGTTCAAGCTGGTTTTAGAAAAGGCAGAGGAACCAGAGATCAAATTGCCAACATCCACTGGATTATCAAAAAAGCAAGAGAGTTCCAGAAAAAACATCTATATCTGTTTTATTGATTATGCCAAAGCCTTTGACTGTGTGGATCACAATAAACTGTGGAAAATTCTGAAAGAGATGGGAATACAGATCACCTGACCTGCCTCTTCAGAAACTTATATGCAGGTCAGGAAGCAACAGTTAGAACTGGACATGGAACAACAGACTGGTTCCAAATGGGAAAAGGAGTACGTCAAGGCTGTATATTGTCACCCTGCTTATTTAACTTCTATGCAGAGTATATCATGAGAAACGCTGGGCTGGAAGAAGCACAAGCTGGAATCAAGATTGCTGGGAGAAATATCAATAACCTCAGATATGCAGATGACACCATCCTTATGGCAGAAAGTGAAGAGGAACTAAAAAGCCTCTTGATAAAAGTGAAAGAGGAGAGCGAAAAAGTTGGCTTAAAGCTCAACATTCAGAAAACGAAGATCATGGCATCTGGTCCCATCACTTCATGGGAAATAGATGGGAAACAGTGGAACCAGTGGAAGACTTTATTTTGGGGGGCTCCAAAATCACTGCAGATGGTGATTTCAGCCATGAAATTAAAAGACGCTTACTCCTTGGAAGGAAAGTTATGACCAACCTAGATAGCATATTCAAAAGCAGAGACATTACTTTGCCAACAAAGGTCCGTCTAGTCAAGGCTATGGTTTTTCCAGTGGTCAGGTATGGATGTGAGAGTTGGACTGTGAAGAAAGCTGAGCACCGAAGAATTGATGCTTTTGAACTGTGGTGTTGGAGAAGACTCTTGAGAGTCCCTTGGACTGCAAGGAGATCCAACTAGTCCATCCTAAAGGAGACCAGTCCTGGGTATTCATTGGAAAGGCTGATGTTGAAGCTGAAACTCCAATATTTTGGCCACCTCGTGTGAAGAGTTGACTCATTGGGAAGACCCTGATGCTGGGTGGGATTGGGAGCAGGAGGAGAAGAGGACGACCGAGGATGAGATGGCTGGATGGCATCACCAACTCGATGGACATGAGTTTGAGTAAACTCTGGGAGTTGGTGATGGACAGGGAAGCCTGGCGTGCTGCGATTAATGACGTCGCAAAGAGTTGGACACGACTGAGTGACTGAACTGAACTAAACTGAATAGGGAGAAGTCTGCTGGGACAATTTAGTGAAAAATTCCCCACCCTTGATACCTGATCAAATTTCTCATCCTCCATTGTTCATATCTTATCACTCTTGCCTGCAGCAAAAATCCTATTATTTTCTTTGTAATAATTTTTCACCCACTGACTCCTGCCCTGATCCTTAGCTATAAATCTACTTGTCCTCGTTGTATTCAGATTTCAGTCTCATCTCTCTCCCCTCTACAGCCCCATTGCAGCAGTCCCCTGACAAAATCTGACTTACAGTTTTTAATGTGTCATTACACAATGTTTTCTTTAGAACTAGTTGCTGGGATTGAACTCCAGGTGTGCATAATCTCTGCATATTATTCTTTTTATTTGCAAAATGAATATAATAATGAGAACTCCCTGTTGTGTTAGAATTAAATAAAGATTCTTTAAGTGCTGTGTAAGAATCAAAGAAGTGAGATATATAGATATATACCTATGTTTATAACCTATATCTATATCCATATGACACTGCCTGGGTTATGGTAACACTCAATTCTTTTTAGCTGTTACTATTTCCTACAGTAGAATGTAAGCTCCTAAAAGTAACTTTTAGTCACTTTGTTTTACTACAATATCCCCAGTGCTCAGGAAAGAACCAGGCACACAGTAAACTTTCAACAACACTTGTTGATTGAATAAATGAATGAATGGGTTCTCTGATTTCCATTTTGGAAGGCACTTCCAAAGATTCTTCGCTTTGCCTGAGGTGACAGAACAAAGCTATATCCTTTCCTCCATCTAATCAGTAACAGCAAATTAAGGATAAAGAGTATTTTAAGATACACTCAATCATTCATTCATTGACTAATATCTAATTGTAGCAAGTGATAGAGCTAAAAAGATAACTAAGATCTGAGGAAGGGCATAGAAAGATTGCATGCCATGTACAGATGATTTCAAGAATCATCTTATTATTGCTGTTACATTAAGGACACCACATTGATTGGCAAGAGGTGAAGTTGGAGAAGGAGACAAGGATGATATTATGGATGACTTTGCAAAAAGTCTTAGATTGGCTTCCACAGAAGCAGTGCTTGAGGACAGGATTTATCTGCAAGTGACTGATTAAGAAGCAATGTTAGGAAAATCTGATAAGAGAATGGTTGGAGCAGGGTAGAGAAGAGGGAGAAGCCATCTGTGGTATCCAGTGTCCAAGATGACCCCAGCAATTCTCCACTACCTGGTATCCTTTTTTGCTATCCCTTCTCACGTTGTACCAAGACTGATCCGTGTGACCAGTAGCTTCTAGCAAAAGTGATGGCATGGCCCTTCTGAGATTAGGTTTATGTTTTGGGTGCTCTCTCATTTACTTACCAGCTCTCTCCTTCTATGGATCATTCGATTTGTGAGAAGAGAGCTGCCATGTCTTGTGAACAGCCCTACAGAGAGGCCCATCTGGCAAGGAACTGAGGCCTT
Source organism: Ovis aries (assembly GCF_016772045.2). Classification (NCBI taxonomy): domain Eukaryota; kingdom Metazoa; phylum Chordata; class Mammalia; order Artiodactyla; family Bovidae; genus Ovis; species Ovis aries. The sequence goes on from NC_056077.1 coordinate 23,615,300, forward strand.
CTGCCAACAACCATGTGAGTGATCTTGGAAGCATGCTCTCTACCCCCATCAGACAACTGCAGCACCAGCTGACAGCTTGACTGCAGCCAGGTAAGCTGCTCCCAGATTCCTGACCCTCAGATACTGTGTGAGGTAAATATCTGTTGTTTCAAACCATTAATTTACGGGAAGGGGTTGTTACGCACAAGTATACCAAGTAGGTTTGTGACATCAGGCAAAGTCCTAGACGTAACTCAATCCTGCAGAGGAGCTCTGGAGTGTAAGTTACACCTCAAAGTTGGCCTTTACTTGAAGCAAGGAAATTGGGTTTCCCTACTCTGGTTTCAGTCAGTTGATAAACTGCCCTGTCACTTCTGACTCTCTCAACCTGTGGGCACAGAGGGTCCATTCATGCAGGGACAATCCTCCAGGGAGAGTCTAAGCTATGGCCCTGAGGAGCAAAGCCTGTAGAAGCTGGTAGGAGGGCTAGGTACTTAGAAAGCAGAAAAGAGTCAAGGGGAGCTGGGCTAAGCCCTGACAGTGTCCAGTATTGGACCATTCCTGTCCTTGAACTTTGCCCTGTAGGTGATGAGGAGCCATTACATACTATGACACAAGCACATGATATAATTTATCTTGTTTTGGCTCTTATCACACTGGCAACTAAAAAGGAAGGTGGCATTATGAAACTGTCATATAAAGATTTAGGGCAGAGATACCAAAGATGGGAAGACAGTGATGAACACAAGAAACATTTGGAGGCAATGTCAGCAAGGAAAGTGATGGAGAATTAGGGCAAAGAAGAGGGAGGAATTATGGATGCCTGGACGCCTTCCAGGCTGTGAAATTCAGAGGGAGAGAGGAAGGCAGCAAATTTAAATAGTAGAGAAAGACTTTGAGCTTTGGCTGCCCTCCCCCACCCCTGCCCCTTTTAGCATTCATATTCATTAAATATCTACTTCAAGAATGCTATGAGGGGGACTTCCCTGGTGATCCAGTGGTTGAAACGTCACCTTCCAATGCAGGGGTTTCAAGTTCGACCTCATGCCTCAGAGCCAAAAAACCAAAACATAAAACAGAAACAATATTGTTACAGATTCAATAAAGACTTTAAAAACGGTCCTCATTAAAAAAAAAAAAAAAGATGCTGTGAGAATTATAGTAGTGATCTAGGCAGTTTTCCCTGTGCTGAATTCAAGGCAGGATCAGATATATAAACTAATAATTACAATACTACATGACAAGGACTACAGTTTTGAAAAATAAGTTTCCTAATCAATTGATTTTTTTTTTTCAATAAAGGTTAAATACAACTCAATAGAGAATGACTAATGTTTTTCAATAAACAGTTTTGGGCCAATGAGATGTTTATGTGCAAAATAAAGAATCAAACAAATCTGGATTTCTTAGGTCATCTTCATTATTTTTTCCTGTATAAATTTTTGTATATGAGGTTCCTAATGACACATGACAGACCAGGGAACACTTGATTGTATATTTCTAGATCTATTCTACATTGATCTGTGAATTTCTTTCTATCTTATCTGGGCTTTAAAAGTATTTTTTTTTTGTTTGTTTGTTTGTTTTTAGTTTTTATTTTATTTTGGAGTATAATTGAGTATTGTGTCAGGTGTACAGCAAAGTAATTCAGTTATACATACATACATATAACTGAATTATACAGTTATACTTTTTCAACTTCTTTTCCCATTTATATTATGACACAATAATGAGCAGAGTTCCCTGTGTTGTAAAGCAGGTTCTTGTCAGTTATTTATTTTAGATACAGAAATGTATCTAAATATATTTAGTCCCAAACTCCCAATGTATCCCTGACCCCCACTCTTCCCCACTGGTAACCAGAGTTTGTTCTCTAAGTCTGTCTGTTTGTATTTTATAAATAAGTTCATTTGTATAATTTTAAAAAATACTCCACATATAAGCAATATCATATATTTGTCTTTCTTTTCTGACTTACTTCACTTAGTATGATAATCTCCATGTCCATCCATGTTGCTTCAAATGGCATTATTTCATTCTTTTTAATAGCTGTGTGATATTCCATTTACACATCTTTATTTATTCATCTGTCAATGGACATTTGGGTTGCTTCCATGTCTTGACTATTATAAACAGCACTTTAATGAACATTGGTGTGCACATATCCTTTCAACCATGATTTTCTCCAGATATGTGCCCAAGAATGAGATTGCTGAGTCATATAGTAGCTCTATTTTTGTGTTTCTTAAGGAATCTTATACTGTGCTCCATAGTGACTGTACTAATTTATATCCCCACCAACGGTGTAGGAGGGTTCCTTTTCTCCACACCCTCTTCAGCATTCATTACTTATAGGATTTTTGATGATGGCCATTGTAACTGGTGTGAAGTGATCTCATTGTAGGTTTGATTCGCATTTTTCTCATAGTTAGCAGTGATGAACATCTTTTCATGTGCCTCTCAGCCACTTGTATGTCTTCTTTGGAGAAACATCTATTTAGGTCTTCTGCCTATTTTTGGTTTGGCCTTTTTTGGGGGGCTTGATATTGAGCTGCATGAGCTGTTTGTAAATTTTGGAGATTAATCCCTCATTGGTTGCATCCCTTACAATTATTTTCTCCTGTTTTTGTGGGTTGTCTTTTGTTTTGTTTACAGTTTCTTTTGCTGTACTTTTGAGTTTAATTAGGTCCCATTTATTTCTTTATGCTTTTATTTCCATCACTCTAGGAAACAACTCGAAAAAGATATTGTTGTGATTTATGTCAAAGAGTGTTCTGCCTATGTTTTTCTCTAAGAGTTTTAGAGTATCCAGTCTTACATTTAGGTCTTTAATCCATTTTGAGTTTATTTTTGTGTGTGGTGTTAAAGAATGTTATAATTTCCTTTTTTACATGTAGCTGTCTAGTTTCCCAGCACCATTTATTGAAGAGATGCCTTTTCTCTATTATATAGTCTTGCCTCTTTTGTCACAGATTAATTGACCATAGGTTCATGGGTTTATTTCTGGGGTTTCTATCCTGTTCCATTGATCTGTATATCTTTTTTTTTATGCCAGTACCATATTGTTTTGATGACTGAGGTTTTGTAGTATACTCTGAAGTCAGGAAGCCTAATTCCTCCAGGTTTGTTTTTCTTTCTCAAGATTGCTTTGGATATTTGGTGGTCTTTCTTGTCTGCATGCAAATTGAAAAATGTTTTGTTTTAGTTATCTGAAAAATACTATTGGTAATTTGATGGAGAGTTCTTTGACTCTTTAGATTGTCTTCAGCAGTATAGTCACTATGAAAATATTGATTCCTTTAATCCAAAAACATGGTATATCTTTCCATCTGTTGGTGTCATATTTAATTTCTTCTAACAGCATCTTCTAGCTTTTGTAGTAAAGGTCTTTGAACACAGACACAAAAATCCTCAACAAAATAGTAATACTAGTATTCTGAATCCAGCAATACATTTAAAGGTTCATATACCATGATCAAGCAAGACTTATCCTAGGGATGCAAGGAGTTTTCAATATCTACAAATCAGTCAGTGTGATATACCACGTCAAAAAATTGAATTATAAAAACCATACAAGCATGTCAATAGATGCAGAAAAAGCTTTTGGCAAAATTCAACACAACTCTCCAGAAAGTGGGTACAGAGGGTATATACCTCAACATAATAAAGACCATATGTGACAAACCTACAGCTAACATCATACTCAACGGTGAAAAACTTAGAGCATTTCCACTAAGATTAGGAACAAGACAAGGATGTCCACTCTTGCCACTTTTACTCAATATAGTTTTGGAAGTCTCAGCCGCAACAATCAAAGAAGAAAAAGAAATAAATCCAAACTGAAAATGAAGAAATGAAACTGTCACTGCTTACAGATGGCATGGCACTATAAAGTAAGTCCCCTACATGTGAAAGAATTCCTTTCTGAAAGTACATTCATAAGTCCAGTTGGTTTGTAAGTCAAACAAAGTTAGCCTAGACACCCAACTAACACAATCTATTCCATAGTATTGTACTATAATAGATTTACAAAAGTACAGTAGTACCAGCTACATTACCATTGCTTCCAGACATTCTGCACTTGAAATAAAGATACTATACTACCGTACTCCATAGAGCACTGTACAGTAAAGTACATAAGAGCGCAACCACTTGTAGAGGATGAACACGAACTAACTTACATGATTAGACATCAAACACATGTTCACATCATTGAAAGTTTGTAACTTGAAGGTTCTTATGTAGGGGACTTGCTGCACATAGGAAACCCTAAAGATACTACCAGGAAGCTTCTGGTAATCATCAATGAATTCTGTAACGTTGCAGGATAAAAAATTAATACACAGAAATTCATTGCATTTCTACATATTAACATCAAAAGGTCAGAAAGAGAAAGAATCCAATTTACCATTGCATCAAAAAGAATAAAATACCTAGAAATAAACTTACCTAATGAGGCAAAAGATTTGTACTCTGAAAACTATGAGACTGATGAAAATAGTTTTATTTTCATCAGTTCTCCATTTTAAACTACCCTTCTTCCTTTCTTTCATCCTCTCTGTTTTCCTACTTATTTAGTTTTTCTCTTTTTTCTTGTGCTGCGTCTTTCATTTCCATCTTTCTTTTCCCCATTAATTCCCTGGGTCTTTTAATATCTTGGGTAAAGTGTCTCTGTGCCCTGCCTCTGTTTCCATCTTCTCTGTCCTGCCACTATTGCTGTGCTACTTAACCCTGTGGTACTGGTAGAAAGCTTCTCTACTGGATAAAACCATGCATATGTCTGCACTGATATTTTCTGTGTTGGTTGGTTCCCCTGAGAGGATGGTGCCTGAAATGCAAAATTTGATATTCAACGACACTGCTTGTGGGGCTCATGGTGTCCTGTGATTTGGGTGTGCAAATGACAAAGGTGTTTGAGTTTCAGAGAACTGTCATTCCTATGTAGACATGCATGGTTCATAGTGATCACCATTGATAATTGGTTTTTCCAGTTTCAAGTCCCCCTTGATTTTCAGGGGTGTACTTCTGCTTGTAGAAGCAAGCCAGATGCTCTTCCTTGTAATTGTCCTGAGGAAGCAGGATCATGGCCGGCAATGGGTTTGGCAAAAAACACTGCTGAAACTAATAGATTCCCTAACAGGATCCCTACTTCGTTCTTGTTCCTTCAGTTCAGTTCAGCTGCTCAGTCATGTCCGACTCTTTGCAAACCTATGAATTGCAGCACGCCAGGCCTCCCTGTCCATCACCAACTCCCAGGGTTCACTTAAGCTCACGTCCATTGAGTTGGTGATGTCATCGATTACAGTGACCTTAAATGTGCCAATGTCCCTCTCCTTCCTACTTCCTCCTTGCTCATTTTTTCCCCACAATGTCCCAGCTATTTTATACAAGATGGTGAGTAAAGTTGGCAAGATTGAACCCAACACAGGCACAGAGGTGAAGATGCCTTTAATCCCCACTCCTTTAATTGCCTCCAGTCTTTTTTTTTTTTTTAAGTCACAGTGATTTCAGTTTTGTTTTGTTTTGTTCTTTTTGGCTGAACCACATGGCTCGCAGGATATTAGTTCTCTGACTGGGGATTGAACCCATGCCTCCTGCTGTGGAAGCATGAAGTCTTAACCTCTGGACCACCAGGGAAGTCCCCTATCTTCCGTCTTGAAATGACTTCTAAAAGCTACATGGGTAAAACACCATTTACAACTAATTCTGCTTGTTACTTGGTTGCTATTTAGGTCCAGATCTCAGTTTCCTCCCTTTTCCCTTTCCTCAGTCACAAGGGCTCGATTTTCTCTTGTGGGTTTGATAAAGCAAAACCAAGAAGTTTATCTTCCTGCCACAGGTAGTAAATAACAGCAGACGCTACTTTGGACTAAAAGTATTCTTATTATAATTGTATGGAGATTCCTTAAAAAACTAGGAATAGAACTTATCATACAATCCAGCAAACCCACTACTGGGCATATACCCTGAGGAAACAAAAATTGAAAAAGACACTTGTACCTCAGTGTTCATTGCAGCACTATTTACAATAGCTAGGACATGGAAGCAACCTAGATGAATGGATAAAGATGGCAGATGAATGGATAAAGATGGCAGATGAATGGATAAAGAAGTTGTGGTACATATACACAATGGAATATTACTCAGCTATAACTCCAGTACTCTTGCCTGGAAAATCCCATGGGCGGAGGAGCCAGGTGGGCTATAGTCCATGGGATCGCTAAGAGTCGGACACGACTGAGCAACTTCACTTTCACTTTTCACTTTCATGCATTGGAGAAGGAAATGACAAGCCACTCCAGTGTTCTTGCCTGGAGAATCCCAGGGACGGGGGAGCCTGGTGGGCTGCCGTCTATGGGGTCACACAGAGTTGGACATGACTGAAGTGACTTAGCAGTAGCAGTTAGCATAAAAAGGAATGCATTTGAGTCAGTTCTAATGAAGTGGATGAACCTAGAGCCTATTTTACAGAGTGAAGTAAGTCAGAAAGAGAAAGACACATGTCATACATGAATACATATATATGGAATCTAGAAAGATAGTACCAATGATCCTATGGGCAGGGCAGTAAAGGAGATACAGATATAAAGAACAGACTTTTGGGCACAGTGGGAGAAGGAGAGGGTGGGATGATCTGAGAGAGTAGTGTTGAAACATATACATTACTGTATGTAAAATAGATAGCCAGTGGGAGTTTGATGTATGATGCAGGGAACCCAAAGCAGGTGCTCTGTGACAACCTGGAAGGATGGGGTGGGGAGGGAGGTGGGAGGGTCACATGTATGCCTGTTGCTAATTCATGTTGATGTATGGCAGAGGCCACCACAGTATTGTAAGCTAATTATCTTCCAATTAAAATACATATTTTTTTTAAAGGAATCGTTGCAAACATCTTAAGATAGGCTCGGGTTTAAGATAAACTTGGCAAACTGGTAGTTTCTTTTCTACTTCGTCCTACCCGTGCCTCTGCTGCTCAGTCTGGGATCAGAGGGTGACTGAGCGTGGCGGACTGTGCGGCTCAACTGGTGACCCAAATAGTGCTCTCCAACTCACAATGTGGAGAAGTTAACAGTTTCTTTGAGCCATGTTTAAAAGTGAACACAAAGGTGGCCTCTGGGTCACTTTTTCATTGGTCAGTCTCAGTATGTGGTACAAGTGAGGCGGGGTGGTGAGGTCAGCTTTTGGTTGGCCTTCAGGAAGCAAGGAAAGTTGCCTGATGCTATTTTAAACAATAGATGATGTCACTGTGGTCCAAAAAAGCTTGCTTTTAAGTTTGCTAAATTACAAAGGTGTCAAGCATATCTCCTTAATCTCCATTTTTGCTTATCATTGAGACTTTAATATGTCTGAACCACCAGGGAAGCTACTCTCCTGTAATTTCTATTTGGCCCCTTTTCAAATATACTTGCCCTTTTTTATAATGCTTTATTTTTTCCAAAGTTTATTCACTCACATGACTGAAAGCTGATGCTATCTATTAGATGATAGTTCAGCCTGAGTTGGTATCAGGTTCAGACTTCAGGATTTTGTTATCTACTGTAGATCCCGGTCAGGGTGTGTCCTCTAAATTTAAAGACTTAGAGAGACAAATCATCTGCCTTATTGCACTTCTAAGATACAATGGTGATCTAAGGATAAAATGACTGCAATAGGCAATTCAGTTAAAAAAGCTGTGTGTGGGAGACAGATATGTACCAGCCACCAGTCCATCACAGTTCTGAATTCTAGCCAGGCAAATGTCAGTTCCTTGCACTCAGTCTTGTACTTTGGGGGTGGCTTCCCTGGTGACTCAGACAGTAAAGAGTCTGCCTGCTACGTGGGAGACCTGGGTTTGATCCCTGGGTCAGGGAGATCCTGGAGAAGCGAATGGCTTGTACATTGGGAGCTGTTCTGCATGGCTCTGCTATTCATATTCTGAGCTTCTGTTTCTACACTTTGAGTCAGTCTTCCTTGTTTTTCTTTTCTCAGCTTTATTGAGATATAATTCACATAAAATATTTCGTAAGTTTAAGGTATATAAAATAATGATTTGATATATGATATATTGCAAAATGATTACTCAATAAAGTTAACACATCCATCACCTCACATAGCTACAGTTTTTGTGTGTGCATTGAGAGCTTTTAAGATCCAGTCTTTAAGCAACTTCCAAATGTGCCGTGCTTCCCTGGTGGCTCAGCTGGTAAAGAATTTGCCTGCAATGCGGGAGACTTGGGTTTGACCCCTGGGTTGGGAATATCCCCTGGAGAAGGGCAAGGCTATCCACTCCAGTATTCTGGCCTGGAGAATTCCATAGACTGTGTATAGTCCATGGGGTCACAAAGAGTCAGACACGACTGAGGAACTTTCACTTTCTTTCAAACATGCAGTACAGTTAACTATGCTGTGCATTGTATCCCCAGAAGTTACTCATCTTAAAACTGGAAGTTTGTACACTTTGACCCCTACCTTCACCCATTCCCCAGCCCCCACCCACCCACTCCTATCTTTGCCAACCACCAATCTGCTCTCTACTCCTGAATATTAAAAAAAAAATTTTTTTTTTTAGATTGCACTTAAAAGTGAGATAGGGGCTTCCCCTGTGACTCAATGGTAAAGAATCTGCCTGCAATGCAGGAGACACGGGTTTATTCTCTGGGTTGGGAAGATCCTCTGGAGAAGGAAATGGCAACCCAGTCTCGCATTCTTGCCTGGGAAATCCCATGGACAGAGTTGCTGGCGGACGATGGTCCACGGAGTCGCAAGAGTCGGACACAAGTTAGTGAATAAACAGCAATGGACAACAAGAAAATAAATGAGATCAGCCAGCACCTGTCTTTCTCTGTTGAGCTTATTTCGCTTGCTATCACACACTCAAGTTTCATCCATGTTGTCACAAATAGCAGGATTCCCTTCTTTTTATGGCTGAGTAAATGTGTGTGTGTGTTCACATTTTCTTTATCCATTAATTTATCAGTGGACACTTAGGTTGTCTCCATGTCTTAACTATTATAAATAATGCTGCACTGAACATGGGGAAGAGATATCTCTTCACAATAGTAATTTCATTTCCTTCAGATATATACCCAGAAGTGAAACTGCAGGAACTTATGGTAGTTCTATTTTCAGTTATGTTTTTTTTTTAACCCTCCATACTGTTTTTCCATGCTAGCTACATTAATCTATATTCCCATCAACTATGTACAACGGTTCACTTTGCCCACACCCTTCCCAGCGCTTATCTCTTGTCTTTTTGATAATAGTTATTCTAATAGGTGTGAGTTGATATTATTGTGGGTTTGATTACCATTTCCCTGATAATTACTGATGCTGAGTACATTTTCATGTACCTGTTTGGCTGTTTGAGTAACTTTGGAAAAATCTCTATTCAGGTCCTTCGCCCATTTTTAATTGGATTATCTGATTGGTTTTTTTGCTTTTTTTTTTTTGCTTTTGCGTTGTGTGAGTTCCTTGTATACTTTGGGTATTAACTCTTGTGAAATAGATGCTTTGCAAATATTTTCTCCTATTCATAGACTGTCTTTCTCTTTTGTCGATTGTTTCTTTTGCTGTCAGAGCTTTTTAGTTTGATATAGTAACACTTGTTTACTTCTCTTTGGTTGCTCATGTACTTGGTGTCATATCCATTAAATCATTACTAAGATCAATGTCAAGGATTTTTCCCCTTCTGTTTTTTTTCTGAGAGTTCGATGGTTTCAGGTCTGATATTTAAGCTTTTAATCCATTTTTAGTTAACTTTGTGAGTGATTTATGATAAGGGCCCAGTACAGAGGTTAAAGCATCTGCCTCCAATGCGGAAGACCTGGGTTCGATCCCTGGGTCGGGAAGATCCCCTGGAGAAGGAAATGGCAATCCACTCCAGTATTCTTGCCTGGAGAATCCCACGGACGGAGAAGTCTAGTAGGTTACAGTCCATGGGGTCGTAAAGAGTCGGACACGACTGAGCGACTTCACCTTCACCTTCGTTCTTTTACATGTGAATATCCAGTTTTTCCAAAGCCATTTATTGAAGAGACATCTTTTCCCCATTGAATATTCTTAGTTTCCTTATTAAATATTTGTTGACCATATATGCATGAGTTTATTTCTGGGTTCTTGATTCTATCACATTCTGTTACAATTGAATTTATGTGTCTTTATGCCAGTAGCATAGTGTTTTGATTACTTTATAGTTTTGTAATATAGTTTGAAATTAAGAAGTGAGATGCTTCCACACTTGTTCTTCTTTCTCAGGATCATTCTTCCTTTTCTGTGAGTACTGGTTCATGTTTTCAATTGAGGAAACCACTTAGCCTGATTTCTTCCTATACAAGATTGGGGGGCTAATGTCCTTTTTAAATGTTGTGCTCTCACTGACTTTTCAGTTACATCTAGTACAATTCCTTTAGAAATGTGAAGAAATTCCTTTATATCAACTTATAATCTCCTCCACTAGCAAAAGGCACATGGCAAATCTGTTTAAAATAAGTCTTTTTCTACCCTAAGCTTCCTACAAGGCTCTCGTGGGAAGACATCCCTTGGTTTTTTGAAAATCTTACTGTTTAATGGAGACGATCTCCCAGACATCTTAAGATTCTTGGAAAGTTAATTGTCCATATGAAAGGGTATATGATGTGCTACCTTTTATAACTCGACAACAACAGTGACAAAACAAAACAAAAGTCAATTTAAAACTGAGCAAAGAATTTGAACAGACAACTCTCCAAAAATGTATGCAAAAATATATCCAACACACACATTAAAAGTTGCCCAGTGTTACTACTCATAAGAAAATGCCAACCAAAACCACAATGAGACATCATTATATACCTGTTGGAATGGCGTTAACAAGTATTGGCATGGATATGGTGAAAAGTGAACCTTGTACACTGTTGATAGAAAGATAAAATGGTAATTTGAAAAACAGTATGGAGTTTCCTTAAAAAATTAAAAATTGACTTATCAGATAATCTGGCAATCTCACCTCTAGGTATATATCCAAACGAATTCAAAGCAGAATTTTAAACAGATATTAGCAGATCCATGTTCATCGCAGTTATTGATGATAATCAGGAAGTAGAAGCAGCTCAGATGTTCATAGACTGGTGAATGGATAAAGAAAACGCAGAATATCTGTATAATGGAATATCACACCACCTTTAAAAAGGGAAATTCTCTCACATGCTATAGTATGAATGAGCCTTAAGGATATTATGCAAAGTGAAATAACTCAGTCGCAAAAGAACAAAAACTGTATGATTCTTCCCATCCATTTTGAAATCCTCAAAATCATAGATACAGAAGGCAGAAAGGTGATTGCTATGGACTTGAGGAGGGGAAATTCATGATTCATAAGTATTTCAGTTTTGCAAGATGAAAACGTTCTAGAGCTCTGTTGTATAACAATATGATCTGTACACTTAAAAATGGTTAAGATGGTAAATTTATTGTTTTTTGTTTAAACCACAATAAAAGATAACATAGCCATTTAAGTTTTCTCATGATCTGTGGGTCAAGAATTCAGGCAAGGCACAGCTGGTGGTCTCTATCAGTTGTAGTCAGATATCAGGATGGTGCTGTGCGGCTTCCCAGGGGTGCCAGTAGTTAAGAACCTGCTGGCCAATGCAGGAGACATAAGACACGTGGGTTTGATCCCTGGGTTGGGAAGATCTCCTGGAGAAGGAAATGGCAACCCACTATAGTATTTTGCCTGAAAATCTGCCTGAAAAATTCCACAGAGAGAGTCTGGCAAGCTACAGCCCAAAGTGTTGCAAAGAATCGGACACAGCTGAACAGGAGCATGAGTCAGCAGTCACACCGCATTACTTCTGCCACATTGTTTGTTACACGTGAGTTACCAGTCTGCCTAGATTCAAGAGAAAGGGCCACAGATCCAACCTCTGAATGGAAAGATTGTCCAAGAATATACATTTATATATATAAGCATATGTAAAATATAAGATATATAAATATATCTTAGGACATATCTTAAAACTGATATATTATCTAAGCTTTAAACACATGATATCACCACCCAAATTAGAAGATAGAATATATCCCTAAAAACTGATAGACAGTGAGCTGTGCAGAAGGTAATTCTCAGCTCAGGAACCTGAACAATTCTCTGCTTAGATATCCAAGTGATAGCATCCAGTCCCATCATTTCATGGCAAATAGATGGGGAAACAATGGAAACAGTGACAGACTGTATTTTCTTGATCTCCAAAATCACTGCAGATGGTGACTGCAGCCATGAAATTAAAAGACGCTTGCTCCTTGAAAGAAAAGCAATGACAAACCTAGACAGTGTATTAAAAAGCAGAGACATTATTTTGCCTACAAAGGTCTGTATAAGTCAAAGCTATGGTTTTTCCCGTAGTCATGTATGAATGTGAGAGTTGGACCATAAAGAAAGCTGAGTGCCAAAGAATTGATGCTTTTGAGCTGTGATATTGGAGAAGACTCTTGAGAGTCCCTTGGACAGCAAGGAGATCAAACCAGTCCAAACTACAGGAGATCAGTCCTGGCTGTTCATTGGAAGGACTGAAGCTAAATCTGAAGCTCCAATACTTTGGCCACCTGATGTGAAGAACTGAGTCATTAGGAAAGACCCTGATGCTGGGAAAGATTGAAGGTGGGAGGAGAAGGGGACAACAGAGGATGAGATGGTTGGATGGCATCACTGACTCAATGGACATGAGTTTTAGCAAGCTCCAAGAGTTGGTGATGGACAGGGAAGCCTGGCTGTGCTGCAGTCCTTGGGGTTGTTGAGTCGGACATGACTGAGTGACTGAATTGAACTGAGATAGCCAAAGGACTATCCCAAGATTGGAAAACATTTTTTTACAAATAGCCAGACTGTAAATATTTTAGGCTTTGTGGGCCATATGGTCTCTTGTCGTAAGTCCTTAACTCTGCTGTTACAGTACAAAACCAGCACAGACCAAACATAAATGATCGTGGCTGTGTTTCAATAAAACTTTATCTATAAAAACAGGCAGTGAGCCAAATTTGGCCCACAGATGGTAGTTTTCTGACTCCCTGGACTAGACCATAGTTGTTTACTGTGCTCCTGACTAGCCACGGAGAAGGCAGTATTCAGGGACAGATACCTAAAAGTGATGCTGATATTGACATATCTGGCATTAGGTATCTTTAGACCCTTTCCCTCCTGACCTCTGATGGGGGCTGAGAGTCTGAAGCTACTTGTAAGTTTCCCTTAATGATGAAAATGCCAGCTGGGAGTTCACATAAAAATCCATTTACATAAAAATACATCTTCTTTTGGCACATTAAAAGATGCAGCAATGCAGATTCTCTATGAAAGCACAGTGATTGATCAGTCTTTGCTCGTGGACAGCAAAGCCAGGCCTATCAGCAGGTCCTTCATGAATTTTTTGGAAGTCATCCTTAACAGAGAGAATGAAACAAATTCACGTCCAGGGGTTTAATTCCGGGGAAAAAGATTTTATTAGATTAAGGAGATTCCTCCATCTCTAGAGACAGTCAATGAAATCAGAAAATTATCAGAACAGCAACTTTCAATGAGGACCAAATTGGAAACCCAGCATTAAGATTTAAGGTACAATAAAAGCTGATAGGAAGATTAGGCTACCTCCTTATCAGAAGAAGAACATCAGAGGAATCAATGATCTCTGACTCAGGATCTAATTCATCACACATCCTTTTATGGCCAGTGCCTTTGCCAAGTCTTGCCCTTTCTGGTTAGGAGTCTGTGTTAGTACAAAGGAGAGAGAATAGCATTTGACTTAATGTCATGGTCTTTTTTCTGTTCTATCTGAACTTCCACGTTGAATCAGTTCCATTTATTTATATGGCCTCTGGAACTGTGTTTTAAGAGAATAAGTGCTCTCTTTTATTTATGATTCTACTCAAAGGCTAAACTGTAATGTGAAACAGCTATCATGTCACCGAATGGTTGCACATTATTTTGGCTCAGAGTTACATTTTCTCTCTCTCTCTCTCTTCTTTTTTTTTTGGAAGTTCTAACTAGGAACATATGGATGGGATTGCTGCCTGCGTAAGAAGCCAGTCTTCCTGCCACAGTCCTGTCTGCCTTTCTCTTCTATTCCTTTTATGTCTTGTAGCCACAGGGGTTTGCCCATACAGGGGTTTGATCATGACTGTGACTATCCAGCATGCAAAGATCAACTATTGATACCAGTGACACATTTCAAAGACTCAAAAATGTGTTGAGTTTCTGAAGATGGGTAATGACTTCTAGATGTGGAAGAGAGAAAAAGCTCAGTGTTACAAAGTGCACAGGTGATCTGTTTTCAAAGTCTGTTCTAGTAACAGACTTACTAGCAAGTGTGTGTGCCATTCATCAGCTTATCTAATCTCTCTGAGACTCAATTTCTTTACCTTTAAAATGGAGGTGGTTATGTATACTAACAGGGCTCTTGTGAAGATTGCTTTTAATAAAATGAAGTGCTTGATGCAGTGCCATGCTCAATATATTTCCTCAGTGAATACTGTGAAAGATATGATTAATATTTAGTGTGTATTCATTTCTTCCTCCCATCCAGATCTCTACGGGGCTGTGTACTTGATGCTCCATTAAAGTTGTGTTTTGCCAAATGACTTGTCTGGCTTGAGGAATATAGATGGAAATGATAGCATATGAATTGTGAGCCTGGGCTCATCTTTAAGAGCATTATATGTTTCTGCTTGCTCCTCAGGTAGCCACTATTCTTCCCAGGTAGCCTGGGCCCCAGAAGTGGGAGCAGAGCTATGTTAGATGAGTTGAGCCAGACCTGAAATCTAGAACTAGATTCTAGAACTAGATTCTACACTAGAGTGCAGCCGAAGACAACTGAACTCCAGCAGACCTGCAGACACATGAGTGAGAAATAATTACCTATTAAGGTATTCCATTGATATTTTATGGTTGTATGTTATGCAGAAATAGATAACTCCTGCAACCAAGAACAGATTAATCAAACATACAATGAGCCCTCAGCCCAGGCATGAAATACTCCACAAAGCTTGTTCTCAAATTCACTTTGACAGAAACTCTTTCTATTATCTTTGAGTCACACATTTTATCTATCTGACTCTGGTTTCTTCCAATGTGAGGATATCATACTCATTTTAGATGGCCTGATATAGTAGCAACTTTAGCTACAAACTTTCCATATCTATAGAATTACTGTCCTATGAACATAGACTCATCTGTAGTATTTGTTCAGAAACAAGAACATTGAATGGGGCTATGATTGAAATCAGCAACATAACAAAAGACATGGATGAATCGAACAGGGTCTCGTTCCTAAATTCCAGGCACAGCGTAGATTCTGAGAAATTTGGAAGAATGAGACTTAAGGCCAATGACAAGAGCTAATTTTGTAACTGAAAGAAACTTTTGGAACTCCTTACAAAGTTATCTCAAATTGTAAACTTTTAGTTTCAAGAATGTTAAGAGTTCTGGGATTATGAATGAATTCCGCCAGCTAACACAGTGTACTTTTTTTTTTTTTTAATGAAATACTTGTCAATATGTAAGAATGGGAGAGTTTACATAAGAATCCATGTACATAAAAGTTTGACTTACTTTGGAATATACGAAGATCTGACAATGCAGACCCCGTATTAAAGCTCAGGAAAAAACATTTGGAGCTAAGTAAGAGTTTAGTTTTTTTGATAGAACTTAAACTTTCTCTTTCACTTTAGTAACCCCCTGATCTGCATCACTTGTTTGCCCAAAAGTCCTTTGAGTTCATAGTCCTTGGTTTTTATAAACTCAATGACTGACCCTAAATAAATATAAATAATTTAATATGTAAAAATCATTATTAATAGTTTCAGATTGCTGTCATGAAAAGTAACTGAATCCTTTCCCAAGGATCTTTCTGTCTCCATCTTAAAGCAACTCAGAGACTTATTTTTATATACCCTTCAGAGAAATAACGTTAGTTGAGAGTCTTCTTTCAATTGTTGAAAGAAGGATGGGCAACTTCATGTCAAAAACTGAGCCTATTTTATTTACTAACTTGTTCTTTCTCCTCTGTTTCATGTTTTGGTAAATGGTACCATTGCCCACAAAGTACAAACTCCTCCAGTCAATGGTCTCCAAAATCTAGCTCTGTCTTTCCTCTTCAATCTTATCTCTTATTACCCTTTACCCCATACAGTGTGTCGTAATCGCTCTGACACAGTTGTCAAAACAAACTCTTCATATATATGATTTTTCTTTCTTTCTGGTTTCCTTGCCTCCTTCCTTCTACCTTCTCCTGCTATCCAGAAAACTTCTACTTACTTATGAAATCTCAGCTCAAAAATTACCTTTTCCTTGAAGTCTTTTCTGGTTCTCCACGGCCATAAGTCTGATTTAATTGTATCACTCCCTCCTCACTGCTCCCACAGAGATTTCTAATTTTGTCTGTCAGAAGATTTACTCTGATGACCATAATTAGTTGTTTCTCTGCCGTGTTATTGACTTCTGGAGGATACGTTTAGGTTTCATTAATTACTGTAGCTCCACCATCCACCACAATGCTGGAAGTGATGTAGGTGACAGTAAATGGTTGCTTAAAGAAGGGATGAATGAATATAAATGGATCTTTCTGTGTCCCCTCAGTGAGGTAAGACCCAGAAAATAATATGGGGATCTTAGCAGAGGCTTACAAATACCAATGTTCATTCCGTCCTATCCCGTTAAACAGTCTAGCTGACCCCCACCTGCACAGCTAAGCCTCTGTTGTTCTTTCTTGGATCTTTAACTGTCTTAAGTTTTACTTTCCATTTTTCTGCTGCTCACTTCGCCTTTTTTTTTTTAATCTTTAATTTTTTGAAACTTTTTATTTGGTTTTGGTGTATAACCGATGAACAATGTTGTGATAGTTTCAGGTGGAAAGCGAAGGGACTCAGCCATACATATGAATGTATCCATTCTCCCCCAAATTCCCCTCCCATCCAGGCTGCTGCATAACATTGAGCAGAGTTCCCTGTGCTATACAGTAGGTCCTTGTCAGTTATCCATTTTAAATATATCTGCTATTCATTTTAGATTCTCCACTTAACTTCAACTTTCCAATCTGGAATTGTTGGGGGAGCTTTCAAATATTAATGATTAGATTTCATCCACAAAGATTTTGATGTAACTGGTCTAGCAGAAGATTGGGTATTGGTGTCATTCTAACGTGTAGCCAAGAGCCGGTACTTCCAATTCCATAAACCAAGAAGTTATCCTCACATTTTCAATGGCTCTGTAGTTTCCAGTTTGTTGAAGTCAATACTAACTAGCTTCCGTGTACGAAAGAGGAATTGATCTCCAGTGGCCTTGGCCTGTATCAGCTGGAAGCAGCATTCTGGTTCCTGGCCAGACACTGAGGTCGGGCAGTGACCGTGAGGGTGCTAGAGCTGTGGTCAGTGACAAGGTCCTGGCCCTTTGGCTTTGAAGGAATGAATTCCCATAAAGAGGGAAAGTGGTGAAATAAGAAACATGTTTATTAGGAGGAAAAGAGTGCAGTGGGTATGGATGGACACATGGGCAGAGAGACTCCTGCCTTCATGGCAGTTTAAATCACTTATATGGGGCATTTCTTCTGGGTTTCCTTTGGCCAGTCATTTTGATTTGCCTGGTTCTGAGTCCATATTTGATTTATCTCAGAATCCTCCCGTGAGTGTGTGCCCATCTCTCGGCCAAGATGGAGTCCAGGGAAGAGGGCTGTGGTTAGCTTGACATCACTCCCTCTTTGACCTCCAAAGGGCTTTTTTAGTCAGGAAGGTCTCCTTGACTTTGAGAACGAGAACTACGTGGTGTCTTGTCTTCTATCTGGGCAGGGCTTAACCTCTCCAGTTATCCTGCGGTTACAGAGTTTCCATCTGCAGGGGATGAACTCCAGGTGCTAGTTCTGGGGCTCATCTAGCTCCTGCCTCAGAATCAGATGTGGGAGTTAAAACTAAAACATTCATATGGTCTCTTCATGATCCTTTAGTTATTCATGTTACTTTTTTGATTTATGAAATAAACTTGGCCTCTGTGGGAAGGTAAGCATCTCTTGATGCCTGTTTTTCCCTTCTCCCCTATTTTGGTTCTGGGACATGGAAGCCATGGCTCAGATCTCAGGTGGCTTGAAGCAGGCCTTTGGTTCCCGGCCAAACATTGAGGTCAAGTTGCAGCAGTGAGAACACCAAATCCTAGCCACTAGACCACTGGTTAGTGACAACGCCCTGGCTCTTCAGCTCTGCAGAGAAGAATTCCCACAGAGACGGGAAGTTGTGAAACAAGTAAAGCACACATTAGGAGGAAAAAAAGAGTACAGTATGTGTGGACAGACGCAAGGGCAGGCTCAGAGAAAGAGTCGCACCATCATGGGAGTTTACATCACTTGCATGGGGCATTTCTTCCTGGTTTTCCTTTGACCAAACATTTTGATTTGCCTGGTTCACAGTCTGTATATAGTACATCTCAGGATCCTTCCCTGTGTGCACACACATCTCTTAGCCAAGATGGATTCCCTTGAAGAGGTCTGTGGGTAGCTTGGCATCAGTTAGCATCATTCCCCTTTTGACCTCTGAGGTACCTTCCTGTGCATATATAGTAGGGGAGGTCTCTTGACTTCAAGAATTAGAAAAATGTGTGGTCTCTTGTCTTCTATCTGGATAGAGCCCAGCCTCCTCTCTCAATTGTCCTGCAGGGGATGAATCTCCAATTACTTTACCTTGGGGGCCCATCTACCTCCTGCTTCAGTTCTGTTGTCCCTTCTGGCTTTTCTCTCAACATTTGCCTCATTTCACTGAAAAATAGGAACCTTTCACTCAACATCAAGGTAATATGCTAAGAGAGTTTTTAGTATCCAACTTGTAAACCAGGATGAATCTTGAAATCAGCTCTCTGTTGGAATATAATCAGCATGATCCAGCCCAAATCCAGCTGGAAACTTAACCAGTGGCAACATTATTATTTTTCATTGTTATTACTATGGTAACGCTTCTAGAGGTGCATTAGACACCATGAGAGACTGCAATAGAGGCTGTGGTCCTGTCAGTCTGGCCATTCTGAGGATTTTAAAGATGGCTTGAGTGAACTCAGGAAGATGGAATTCAGAGTATAATATGGATGGAACTCAGAGTATAATAAACCATTTTCAGCTTTTGTTTCTGAACAGAAAATATCAATGAGGAGGCTGAAAGCAAGAATGTGACTTCTTGAGATGCCCAGTTAACACCCATAGAGCATCTGAAACCCCAGAGGAATCTGGCTTGGTTCCATAGAATGAGCCAGAGATCCTAGTCTATGGCATACTGTCTGGAGCCAAATCGAAGCGGCACCGTGGGAGTTTGGGAACAATCCCAGGAACTTGGCAGCCTGAGCAAACTCAATGACCTTCTTGAAACTGACAGCTCACTCTGGCTGTTCATCCCTCTCTTCTCAGTCTTCTATCTCCCTTGCACTTGCAAAGCTGGAAAGGGCAATTTGAAAATTTATTGTCTGGATGTAAGACCCCCAGATTGCATTCTTACTGGGCCCAACACAAGTGGAGAAAACAATACAAATGCTACTGTGGGTTGAGTACTAAGTCAACTCATAGGAGAGATTGGAACTGAAACATCTATAGTTATATATTTTTTTGAAAATCTTTTCATAAGGGTCATGCATTCCATGGACTGTAGCCAGGTTCCTCTGTCTGTGGGATTTTACAGGCAAGAATACTGGAATGAGTTGCCATTTCCTCCTCCGGGAGATCTTTTTCCAACCCAGGGACTGAACCTCTTGCATCTCCTGCATTGGCAGGTGGATTCTTTACCACTGAGCCATCTGGAAGCCTAAGTTTGATAAAACTGGGTTACTAGTAAAGGGTACCAGAATATGCCACCTCAAAATATGCCTCTTTGGCATATGGATTATTTTGAGCTAAAAGCCATTGAGAGCCAGCAGATGCAAGGAAAGCTCTGAAAACAGGGTACAAGTTTTCCTTTTTTAAAGGAAATTTCCATTTACAAAGGAAATTTCCATTTGTAGAGAGGACTCTCATTCTCCTACTAAGAAGAGGAGATCTTAACTCATCCCTCGAGATGGCACCAACTTAATATGCATGACAGATCTTATCAAACAAGCCTCGTTTGCCATGATTTCCCTGATCACCTTCCCATCTCTTCTTCTCAGGAGCTCCAAACTCTTTCTCCTTTGTTTAGCTTCAGTTCAGTCCAGTTCAGTCACTCAGTCGTGTCCGACTCTTTGCGACCCCATGAATCGTAGCTTAACATAGTGTAAAGCCCAAATTCCAACCACCCCTTTCCACTATTCATCGCTGGGTGCCTTCAACAATGCCCCTGTTAGTAAATCTCTCTTTGTTTTTCTCTTGTTGATCTGCCTTTTGCCAGTCTAATTTATAGGGTCCCAGCCAGAGAACCTAAGATGGGTGGGGAAAATATGTGTGTGCTTCACCCCCGCCGCCCACCACCTCCTCTATACCATCAAGGATGAGAGCTGCATTTGTGTTCTCATAATTTCCCAGGGTTAAAATGTAAAGCTCTACTATTTACAGTAGCTAGGACATAGAAGCAACCTAGATGTCCATCAGCAGACGAATGGATAAAGAAGATGTAATACATATATACAATGGAATATTATTCAGCTTTATATAAAAAAGAATGAGTTTGAGTCAGCTCTAGGAAGATGGATGAACTCAGAGCCTGTTATACAGAGTTAAGTAAGTCAGAAAGATAAAAATAAATACAGTATATTAACACATATATATGGAATGTAGAAAAATGGCCTTGATGAACCTATTTGCAGAGAAAGAATGGAGATGCAGGTATAGAGAATAGACTGTGGACAAAGTACGGGGAAGACAGAGTAGGACAAAGGGAGAAAGTATCATCCACATATATACACTGCTGCTGCTGCTGCTAAGTCGCTTCAGTCATGTCTGGCTCTGTGCAACCCCATAGACGGCAGCCCACCAGGCTCCCCCATCCCTGGGATTCTCCAGGCAAGAACACTGGAGTGGGGTGCCATTTCCTTCTCCAATGCATGAAAGTGAAAAGTGAAAGTGAAGTTGCTCAAGTCATGCCCGACTCTTAGTGACCCCATGGGCTGCAGCCTACCAGGCTCCTCCGTCCATGGGGTTTTCCAGGCAAGAGTACTGGAGTGGGGTGCCATTGTAAAATATATAGCTGGGGAGAAGTTGCTACATAACACAGGGAGCCCAGCCTGGCACTCTGTGATGACTTAGAGGGGTGCGGTGGGGGCAGCGGAGGGAGGTGACGTGTGTATAATTATGGCTGATTTGTGGTATTGTATGGCAGAAATCAACACAACATTGCAAGGTAATTTTCCTCCAATTAAAACATGAATAAATACAATGGAAATTTCTTAGAAACTGTAGAATAGTCCAAAGCCAGCGGAGGTGGAGAAGCCAAAAGCCATCTTGTAGATCAATGTCCAAAATGTAAGGTGAGGCATTAGTTAGCGTTGCTTTATTTAGCAAGGAGTTCAGAGGCAAAGACATGAAAGTAAGTGCAAACAGTTAAGAATTACACTAGATTCTAAATTCCTCCATAGCAAGGAATGTGTATTGTTTGCCATTGTGTTCCCAGTCCCTGGTGCCGTGCCTGGAAAATTTATTTATGTAACGACTAACTTAATGATCAATAGTTTTAAAAGGAAAGGGGTTAGAAGTTAAGAGAAACATTATCTCCTGTTCGTGACTTTTTAAATGAGCTGGCTGAAGCTTATTCAGTTGTTGTTTTGACTGCACTTCAAGGGCTTAGAGTGGAGCAAAAACATTCAATTTTTTTTTTTTTAATCTCCTGCTGGTTTCCAGGTACTATGCAAGGCATGAGTGATGTAAAAATAAAAAAAAAGACACCATGTCCTCCCCTGAGAAGCTCAAAGTGTCACAAAATAAATGACATTCTCACCCTCCATTTAATGATAAGTAGTTTTCCATGTAAAGAGAAGAAGAAAGAATTCTAAGTAGATAGACTCTTATATGCTAGTGATCTGGGGTGGCCTTGGCTTGCAGTGACTTGAAGCAGATTTTGGTTTCCAGCCAGAGATTGAGGCCAGGTCGTGGTGGTGAGGGCACCAAATCCTAACCACTAGAGCAGTGATTAGTGACATAGCCCTGACCCCTTGGCTTTGGAGAAAAGAATTCTCACAGAGACAAAAAACAGTGAAACAAGTGAACTGTTTATTAGGAGGAAAAAAAACTATAGTTCATTGGATAAACACAGAGCTGGGCTCAGAGAGGGAGTTGCTGAGTTGCACCCTCGTGGCATTTGAATTTCATGGGACATTTCCTCAAGTTTTCTTTCCATCAGTCACTTGATTTGCCTGGTTCTGAGTCTGTATTTGGTGTATCTCAGGTTCCTCCCTGTGTTTGTTTGCATCTCTTATCTAAGAGATGGATTCTAGTGAAGAGGTTTATGGGTAGGCTGACATCACTTACTATGAGGTGATGCCCATTCTGTTTTTGACCCTCAAAGATCCTTTCTGCACGTGTATAGTTGGGGAGGTCTCCTTAACTTCGAGGATGAGGAGTATGTGGTCTTTCATCTCTTATTTGAGCAGGGCTCAGACTATTCCGTCTTCCTCCTTTTATGGAGTTTCTGTTACAGAAAAGAAATTGCTCAGCCTGGGGTCCATCTATCTCCTGCTCTAGGTACCCAGCTGTAACCTTCCTAAGGTAATTGCATGGAGTGAAGAGATACCCCACCTCTAAGGTAAGAGAAACCCAAGTAAGTAAGTAAGGTGTTGCAAGAGGGCAGACACACTGAAACCATAATCACAGAAAACTAGTCAATCTAATCACACTAGGACCATAGCCTTGTCTAACTCAATAAAACTAAGCCATGCCCTGTGGGGCCACCCAAGAGGGGTGGGTCATGGTGGAGAGGTCTGACACAATGTGGTCCACTGGAGAAGGGAATGGCAAACCACTTCAGTATTCTTGCCTTGAAAACCCCATGAACAGTATGAAAAGGCAAAATGATAGGATATTGAAAGCGGAACTCCCCAGGTCAGAAGGTGTCAAATATGCTACTGGAGATCAGTGGAGAAATAACTCCAGAAAGAATGAAGGGATGGAGCCAAAGCAAAAACAATACCCAGTTGTGGATGTGACTGGTGACATAAGAAAGGTCCGATGCTGTAAAGAGCAATATTGCATAGGAACCTGGAATGTCAGGTCCATGAATCAAGGCAAATTGGAAGTGGTCAAACAAGAGATGGCAAGAGTGAACGTTGACATTGCAGGAATCAGAGAACTAAAATGGACTGGAATGGGTGAATTTAACTCAGATGACCATTATATCTACTACTGTGGGCAGGAATCCCTCAGAAGAAATGGAGTAGCCATCATGGTCAACAAAAGAGTCCAAAATGCAGTACTTGGATGCAATCTCAAAAACGACAGAATGATCTCTGTTTGTTTCCAAGGCAAACCATTCAATATCACAGTTATCCAAGTCTATGCCCCAACCAGTAATGCTGAAGACGCTGAAGTTGAACGGTTCTATGAAGACCTACAAGACCTTTTAGAACTAACACCCAAAACAGATGTCCTTTTCATTCTAGGGGACTGGAATGCAAAAGTAGGAAGTCAAGAAACACCTGGAGTAACAGGCAAATTTGGCCTTGGAATGCAGAATGAAGCAGGGCAAAGACTAATAGAGTTTTGCCAAGAAAATGCACTGGTCATAGCAAACACCCTCTTCCAACAACACAAGAGAAGACTCTACACATGGACATCACCAGACAGTCAATACCAAAATCAGATTGATTATATTCTATGCAGCCAAAGATGGAGAAGCTCTATCCAGTCAACAGAAACAAGTCCAGGATCTGACTGTGGCTCAGATCATGAACTCCTTATAGCCAAATTCGACTTCAATTGAAGACAGTAGGGAAAACCACTAGCCCATTCAGGTATGACCTAAATAAAATCCCTTATGATTATACAGTAGAAGTGAGAAATAGATTTAAGGGACTAGATCTGATAGAGTGCCTGATGAACTATGGATGGAGGTTCATGATATTGTACAGGAGACAGGGATCAAGACCATCCCCATGGAAAAGAAATGCAAAAAGCAAAATGGCTGTCTGAGGAGGCCTTACAAATAGCTGTGAAAAGAAGAGAAGCAAAAAGCAAAGGAGAAAAGGAAAGATATGAGCATCTGAATGCAGAGTTCCAAAGAATAGCAAGAAGAGATAAGAAAGCCTTCCTCAGCAATCAATGCAAAGAAACAGAGGAACACAACAGAATGGGAAAGACTAGAGATCTCTTCAAGAAAATTAGAGATACCAAGGGAACATTTCATGCAAAGATGGGCTTGATAAAGGACAGAAATGGTATGGACCTAACAGAAGCAGAAGATATTAAGAAGAGGTGGCAAGAATACACAGAAGAACTCTACAAAAAAGATCTTCATGACCGAGATAATCATGATGGTGTGATCACTCACCTAGAGCCAGACATCCTGGAATGTGAAGTGAAGTGGGCCTTAGAAAGCATTACTATGAACAAAGCTAGTGTAGGTGATGGAATTCCAGTAGAGCTATTTCAAATCCTGAAAGATGATGCTGTGAAAGTGCTGCACTCAATATGCCAGCAAATTTGAAAAACTCAGCAGTGGCCACAGGGCTGGAAAAGGTCAGTTTTCATTCCAATTCCAAAGAAAGGCAATGCAAAAGAGTGTTCCAACTACTGCATGATTGCACTCATCTCTAGTAAAATAATGCTCAAAATTCTCCAAGCCAGCCTTCAGCAATACATGAACCGTGAACTTCCAGATGTTCAAGCTGGTTTTAGAAAAGGCAGAGGAACCAGAGATCAAATTGCCAACACCCGCTGGATCATGGAAAAAGCAAGAGAGTTCCAGAAAAGCATCTATTTCTGCTTTATTGACTATTCCAAAGCCTTTGACTATGTGGATCCCAATAAACTGTGGAAAATTCTGAAAGAGATGGGAATATCAGACCACCTGACCTGCCTCTTGAGAAACCTGTATGCAGGTCAGGAAGCAATAGTTAGAACTGGACATGGAACAACAGACTGGTTCCAAATAGGAAAAGGAGTACGTCAAGGCTATATATTGTCACCCTGCTTATTTAACTACTATGCAGAGTACATCATGAGAAACGCTGGGCTGGAAGAAGCACAAGCTGGAATCAAGATTGCTGGGACAAATATCGATAATCTCAGATATGCAGATGACACCACCCTTATGGCAAAAATTGAAGAGGAACTAAAAAGCCTTTTGATGAAAGTGGAAGAGGAGAGTGAAAAGTTGGCTTCAAGCTCAACGTTCAGAAAACTAAGATCATGGCATCTGGTCTCATCACTTCATGGGAAATAGATGGGGAAACAGTGGAATCAGTGTCAGACTTTATTTTGGGGGGCTCCAAAATCACTGCAGATGGTGACTGCAGCCATGAAATTAAAAGATGCTTACTCCTTAGAAGAAAAGTTATGACCAACTTAGATAGCATACTGAAAAGCAGAGACATTACTTTGCCAACAAAGGTCCATCTATTCAAGGCTATGGTTTTTCCTGTGGTCATGTATGGAGCAAGAGTTGGACTGTGAAGAAAGCTGAGCACCAAAGAATTTATGCTTTTGAAGTGTGGTGTTGGAGAAGACTCTTGAGAGTCCCTTGGACTGCAAGGAGATCCAACCAGTCCATCCTAAAGGAAATCAGCCCTGGGTGTTCTTTGGAAGGAATGATGCTAAAGCTGAAATTCCAGTACGTTGGCCACCTCCTGTGAAGAGTTGACTCACTGGAAAAGACCCTGATGCTGGGAGGGATTGGGGGCAGGAGGAAAAGAGTACGACAGAGGATGAGATGGCTGGATGGCATCATGGACTTGATGGACGTGAGTTTGAGTGAACTCCAGGAGATGGTGATGGACAGGGAGGCCCGATGTGCTGCCTTTCATGGGGTCGCAAAGAGTTGGACACAACTGAGCGACTGAACTGAATTGTAATGAATGTAAAAAAAAGTTGAGTTATTGTTTATATTACAAATTTGATGAAAGTCCATATAGGTCTTTTCTCCCCATAATTACACAGGGAATCATGGCAGGCAGGCAGTCTCTATGATTGCTGCAGCAGAAAAGAGAGAGCCAGAGGGTCAGTGTATGATCAGCATGCCTATGTGTTCACTCACTCAGTTGTGTCTTACTCTTTTCAACCTCATGGACTATAGCTTGCCAGGCTCTTTGTTAATGGGATTTTTCTGGCAAGAATACTGGAATGCATTGTCGTTTCCTCCTTCCGAGGATATTCTTGACTCAGGAATCGAACCTGAGTCTCCTGTGTCTCCTGCATTGGCAAATTCTTTACTGCTGAGCCACCTGTGAAGCCCCCAGGATCCCTTAACACTCAGAAATTATTGAGGACCTCAGAGTTTTGCTTTAGTGGGTGATATCTATCCATATTTACTGCATTAGAAATTGAATCTTATAAATTTCAAAAATATTTATTAATTTATTTGAAAATGGTGATAGTGGTTTAGTCACTAAGCTGCATCCAACTTTTGTGACCCCCATGGTCTGTAGCCCACTAGGCTCCTCTGACCATGGGATTTCTCAGGCAAGAATACTAGAGTGGTTGCCATTTCCTTCTCCAATACGAGTCACCTTAGGTCAGTAATCCTGCAATAACAAGTGGTCCAAAATCTCAATGGCTTCCAGCAACAAAGGTTGATTTCTAGCTCAAATTACATGTCCATCATGAATCAGCTGCTGCACATTTTTTTTCACTCCAGGTCCAAGGCTGAAGAAGCAACATTCATCAAGGACATGCCACTCTCAAAGCAGAGGGAAAAGATAGAAGGCAAGGATTCTAAGGTAACAGTAAAATTCCTGTGCACAATGGCACACCTCAATTCTACTTGTATTTCATGGCCAAGGAAAGTTATATGGTCTATCAGGTATCAATGAAATGGAGAAGTACAATCCTCTCTGAGGAAGAAACAACAAATATTGTAAATATAAAACTATGCTCCACAGTCCACCTTCTTTCCATGGATATTCACTTCCTTTCCTTCTATATATACACACACTCTCTGAAGAGGGCTGCCTGAAAGTCCCATTCAATCATGGCATTAGTCACAAAGCCCAAGATCTCTACATCTTTATCCCTAAACCTATGGACTAAAAGTTTTCTGCCCCACGTATTACTGTGAGTAAGGGCAGAAGAACTTCATTATCTATTTCTGTATTTATAGCAGAGACAAATAATAATGGTCCCTGTTTTACCTTAATTGAACCCCATATCCAAATAATTATGATCATAATAAGCTTGTTTTTGTTTTATGCCTGAAAGATTTGTAGTGGTTGGTGATAGAACAATAAAAGATCAGATCATAAATTGACACTAGCAACAGGGTGTTGTCATTAACAATATCATCACACACACAAAGAAACACCAACCTCGCTAAGGTACGTGACATTGTCTTTTGGACTGAGATGTAGATAAGAACTAGAAGAGCCTCAGGGAGTCTTTATGAAGTTGACTCCTTGAAGGCAAGTGAAGAACTTGTTCTTAGAGACTGGAGTGAAAAGGATATATATTCTTTTTAATGGTGAAAAGTATGAAAAAATTATTGCCTGGGGTAATGTGGAAAACAGATTTCCAGGAATAATGTTGAAACTGCCAGTTGATTTTCTTCAGCTATGTATAAAAAAAAATGACAAATGAAAAGAGGTGAACTCATTTAGCTTTCAATTTCAATAGTAATTTAGAGGAAATATAAGTGAGCCAGGACCGTAGGTTCAACAAAACTGTTTCTCTTTCCAAGCCTCAAGACAGCAAAATGGTCTCAATACAAGAAATGGCCTCAGGATAAAGATCATCTCAAGGATGAGACCCAGATCCTTTGCTAATACAAAGGAAACATGTACAGGCGTGTCTTGCAGTCTCTCAACTAAACAAAAAGACTTCTAAACATCTTTAAAATGTTTCACAGCACTGTGACTCTAAAATGAAGCCAAAGAAGACTCTAAAATGAAGAGATTCGTGAGTGTTGTTTTTGTCTAATGGAGTAAAGCCTAGTACAATTTATAGGAAACTCACATAATATTTAAGATAATTAAATTTGTGGAAGTACTGGCAACTTACAAAAGGGACAGAAATAGCTTAAAATTATGAGTCTTCAACTTTCCAGGAGAAGGCTGAGAAGTCTACTCAATTGTATACCTGATCAATTTCTTATGGAAAGGAATGGTCTTAGATGGTATAACCAAGAACCATGGAAAATCATTCAATTCAGTTCAGTCACTCAGTTGTGTCCGACTCTTTGCAACCTCATGGACTGCAGCATGCCAGGCCTCCCTGTCCATCTCCAACTCTCAGAGCTTACTCAAACTCATGTCCATTGAGTTGGTAATGTCATCCAACCATCTCATCCTCTGTCGTCCCCTTCTCCTCCTGCCTTCAATCTTTCCCAACATCAGGGTCTTTTCTAATGAGTCAGTTCTTCACATCAGGTGGCCAAAGTATTGGAGTTTCAGCTTTAGCATCAGTCCTTCTAATGAATATTCAGGACTGATTTCCTTTAGAACTGACTGGTTGGATTTCCTTGCAGCCCAAGGGACTCTCAAGAGTCTTCTCCAACACCACAGTTCAAAAGCATCAATTCTTTGACACTCAGCTTTCTTTATAGTCCAACTTTCACATCCATACATGAGTACTGAAAAAAACCATAGCTTTGACTAGACGAACTTTTGTTGGCAAAGTAATGTCTCCATAAAGTTTTTAATATGCTGTCTGGGTTGGTCATAGCTTTTTTTCCAAGGAGCAAGTGTCTTTTAATTTCATGGCTGCAGTCACCATCTGCAATGATATTGGAGCCCAAGAAAATAAAGTCTCTCACTGTTTCCATTATTTCTCCATCTATTTGCCATGAAGTGATGAGACTAGATGCCAGGATTTTAGTTTTCTGAATGTTGAGTTTTAAGCCAATTTTTTTACTCTCCTTTTTCACTTTCATCAAGAGGCTCTTTAGTTCTTCCTCTCTTTCTGCCATAAGGGTGGAAAACCATTACTGGTAAGTAAAACTTGGGCCCAAATCAAGGTACTAACAACACCTTCTTGGATGTATTTCAGAACTGCTTTAGACAAACAACTTCTGTGTGCACCCCAATTTCACCACTTTTAGTGTTTTTTGTGTCTTTCTGTTGCATGGAGGTATATTTAGGAGATAGCTTAGTTTTTTAATGTGTAGGCCTTCAGGTCAAGAGAAAACACACTCATGACCAAATTCAAAGAGTCTCATCTATACCAGGACATGATTTAAGTGACAACAACTTGGAATTTGAGTCAATGCCATAAAGAGGTGGGACCTGGGAGGTGTTAAAAGAGAATAAGTGTGTTTTCCATGTGAGAAAGAAAGAAAGATAGCACTAAGTCGTGTCCGACTCTTGCGATCCCATGAACTGTAGCCCACCAGGCTCCTGTGACCATGGGATTCTCCAGGCAAGAACACTGAAGTGGGTTGCCATTTCCTTCTCCAGGGGAGCTTCCCAACCCAGGAATTGAACCCAGGTCTCCCACATTGCAGGTGGATTCTTTACCGACTGAGCTATGGGGCAGGGGTTTTAGTCTTCAGGGGAAAAGGAAAAGGCCTGGTGGGTCTCCAGATCTTTAAATATGGGACAGGAGCGAAAGTTCAAACATTTGGTCTGTGTTGGGAGGCGAGTTCTCAGAAAGAATGGGTGACTGAGTCCATGGAGTTGGCCCCGGCGACAGAATCTGAGTCGGGCATGGACCTCAGGCACACTCAGCGGGGCCAGTGTCTCAGGGTGGGGCTGGGGTCTTCAGACTGGTTTCTTGTGTTTTCCAAAGCTTGTAGAAAATCATGTGAGAAGAATGTATTTGTGGCCAGAGAGAGAATTATGGCAGATGAAAGATAACCACAAATTCTTTGACACCTTCCCCAATCCATTTCCTCCTGTTTTGAATCTGAGCTTGTCTGTGAATTCTTTGATTAACAATATAGAAATGACACCGTACTATATGTAATAAATTTATAGTTTCAGCTAAGAAGAGTCCCAGGAAGAATGTTGAAACTACTGGTTGATTTTATTTAGCTACACACAACAAAGTGCAAACGGAAAGAGATGATCCAAAAAAGGAACTCTTTAGTTCTCAATTTCAACAACAATTTGGAGGAAACATTGGGTTGGCCAAAAAAGCTCGTTTGGATTTTTCTGTTACATTATATGGAAAAACCCGAGTAAAGTTCTTGGCCAATACAATACAAAGGAGCCAGGACCTCTAAATTAAAAAGTAAAACTATTTCTCATTCCTAGACTGTCCAGACAGCAGAAAGATCTCAATAAAAGAAATGGCCTCAGGGTAAAGATCATCTCAAGGATAAAACTGAGATCCTAGACAAAGCTTTGTTCAGA
Source organism: Ovis aries (assembly GCF_016772045.2). Lineage (NCBI taxonomy): Eukaryota > Metazoa > Chordata > Mammalia > Artiodactyla > Bovidae > Ovis > Ovis aries. The sequence continues at coordinate 23,645,643 of NC_056077.1, forward strand.
GCTTACGCTTTAAGAGGACCTACAGTTTCTGCCATGATCTCTTAGAAATATGGTTATGCTTTAGAAGGAAAAGATGTCAAAATCTCGGTGATTTGATCCTTACTCCTATTTCAAGTTCACTGTGAGTTAACTGCAATTCTAACCCACATCATCTTTATTATCGGTCACGGGATGAATAAAGTGCTTCTATCTGGACAATTTTATGGCAAAGGGAAAAAATAAAATAGAGTAACCATATGTTGGCTCTTGCTTCTCTCTGGACATGACACGTCTCACATTTCTTCATAGCCTGTTGACGAAAACCAATCACATGGCTCAAACCTAACTGCAAGAAAGCTTGGAATGCAAAGGAGTTCACAAATATTTGGTAAATTTCTTTGTCATGGAGAGAATATTATTAAACTCATAGAAATCCCTCTTGCTCTGAGGGCTCCTTAAATGGTCAGCAGTGTTTTAGGTCTTAAGTCAGAAGATGCAATACAAGTCAACACCAAAGCTCCTATTTTTCTGAAGCATGGGATCATAGTGGGATTTTAATCTAATTCTGAGAAACTAAAAAATATGGCCAGAGTTGCACTCTGAAAATTGTAGAGTAGTTCAAACTGCTTCAGCTAGCATCTTCCATGGAAATTTTGCAGAAAAAAAGAAAAACTTAAATGACTGTGCTCAAATCAAAATCTTTCCTGGAAGTCCCCCAGGAGTGCTTTTGAAAAACTGCTCTGCCAACATCTGGGATTGAATTTTAGAATTCTCAGGTTGGAAGCAGGGAGACTGGTTAAGAGATTGTTGCAATAATGTAGGCCAAAAATAATGAGTTCTTGGCCAATGTAAGGAAGTTGGAGGTGGAACAAGGGGATACATTCCAAAGATATTATAGAGATAGAATGAAAGAATTTCAGGGACAAATGGCTGTGGGTGGAAAATCCAAAAAGTTAGAAACTAGGGTGGTTCAAATATTTGAAAAATAAAAAATAAAAGTCCCAGAATAAAATATGGGTGAAAGCTATTGCCTTTCATTTCATAAGCAGGAAATCCAGGAAAAGATTAAAAGTTGAGAAATTTGACTACAGAGGCTTTAAAAATAACTTCACTCTTTCAGTATATATAAATACAAGATCAAAAATCAAAGGAAAAAAATTACAAAGCTGGGAAAAATGTTGCAAATTAGATAACAGAGTTCTGATATGTAAAGATTGCTTACAAATCAACATTAAACTATAAACTCCCAAATCAAAACTGGTCAAAAGGCAACTCACAAAATAAGAAATACCAATCACTGATAGTCATGTGATGTCCATTTTCATTGGTTATCATATAAATTAAAAGTTTAAAATGTAACATGAACTTTTCCACCAGATTACAAATACTGAAGCTATTTACAAAATCTAGTGTTGGTAATAATTTTAGAAAAACAGTATTTCACAATCACTTTTAAAAGAAGTGGAAAGTAATATAACTGGGGGGAGGGAGGTATGACAATGTGTAAATAATTTTCAAAGAAAATATCTTTTTTTTGCCAGCAATCTGATCTCAAAGCATTTATGGGAATAAGATAATTGCACAAATATTTTTAAAAAATTATATTCAATGATGTTCATTGTGGGAATGAGCATATTGGAAAACTTAATACTGATTAGAAAAAAAGAGAACTTGTTAAATGAATTATGGTATGTTTATAAAAAATAAAATATAGCCCTTGTAGATTTATATTTATTGACCTGGAAAATTGGCTAAATTATATTGCTTAACTAAAAAAAGAAACAAAGCTACGGAATTGTATTGTCTGATCAAAAATATACAATTTTATGTTCGTAATCAATTTAGCTTATTTGAAAAGGAGAGTTTTCCATAAGGGTGTTAGGGAATCCTTCAGCCACTAAGAACAAAACAGCAGTTAGACCCAGCAGCACACACTGTTATAACTCTCTCTCTCTATCCCTCTCCTCTCCTCTGTGTTGATTAAAAAAAAAAAAAAAAAGCACAATGTGAGAGCTGTGAATTAAGCTTTTGGGGGGACTTAAATGAGGACTATAGCCTGGGAAATAGCATTTTAGATAGCTCTAAGAAACTACTCTGAAGAGGTGGGGGAAATGTCAGTATATATGTGAGTTTGGTGAGGCAGTTACATGTAATCAAACATACATTTTTGCAGAAGGCTGCTACTAGTCTCATAAAGGTTACTGCTAGCCACAAGGAGCAGATGTCACCATTAATAATTTTACTGCTCATCTAGACATGATGAACTATAAGAATTGGGCTCATAAAATCTTCTCCTGAAACTATCTATCTGAAGTCCTATTCTGCTGGTTTTTCCCAGAGTACAGAGCACCTCACTCCTGAACACTCTGAATTCCTTTCAGGGTGTATTGCGGGTTGGAAGCTGCAGGAGCTCATGATTTAACCCTAATAGAGGTAGATGTTAACGTTGTGTGTGTGTGCTCAACATCCGACTCTTTGTGACCTCATGGTCTGTAGCCCACCAGTCTCCTCTGTAAAGGAATTTTCTAAGCAAGAATACTGGAGAGGGTTGCCATTTCCTATTCCAGGGGATCTTCCTGACCCAGTGATCAAACCCAAATCTCTTGCGGCTCCTGCATTGGCAGGTGGATTCTTTACCACTCTGCCACCTATGTAAATTTTTAGTTGGCATTTGTATACAGGGGGTTGTTTTTAAAATCACAGTCCACCCTTCCGTTTCTGTTTTCCAGTTCATATAGCAGAAAACAGGTCACCAATATCTTATCCTAAATGAGCATTTCTTTGATTCAACAAACTTGCCTATTTAGACCAGAAAATTATGGTTTCCCTAATATTCCCTGGTTTCCTTGGCTTTCCCTGGTGGCTCAGATGGTAAAGAATCTGCCTGTGATACAGGAGACCTGGGACCAGAAGATCCCCCGGAGAAAGGAAAGGCTACCCACTCCAGTATTCTGGCCTGGAGAATTCCATGGACTGTATAGCCCATGGGGTTGCAAAGAGATGGACACAACTGAGCGACTTTCACTTTCACTATTATGATCTCATCTCCAGGTCCTCAGAGACCCACTTTGATTGACTCAATTCAGGAAACCTTCAATGCTGGTTTAAGAAACTGTTAATTGGATAATAGTGTCATATTTTATAAAACTCTTCCTCTTGTGGTAACCAAGAGTGAGACTGAGGTGGTATTGCCTCCTTCACACAACCTGGCTTGTATCCTAATAAGTAGGTTTGAGGGACAAAGTAAAAACCATCCATCTTTTCTTGGCCTCTCCCTAATATCCCCCAACCTAGAAAAATCAGCTCTACTATTACTTTTCTAATGCTTGCATTATATTTATAATATAGAAAAGAATGTGTGGATCACAAAAACCTGTGGAATATTCTTAATGAGATGGAAATACCAGACCACATTACCTGCCTCCTGAGAAACGTATGCAAGGGCAACAGTTAGAACTGGATATGGAACAACAGATGGTTCAAAATTGGGAAAAGATTACAACAAGGCTGTACATTATCACCTTGCTTATTTAACTTATATGCAGGGTACACCATGTGAAATGCTGAGCTGGATGAATCACAAGCTGGAATCAAGATTGCCAGGAGAAATGTCAACAGCCTCAGATATGCAGATGATACCACTTTAATGCCAGAAAGTGAAGGGGAACTAAAGAGCCTCTTGATGAAGGTAAAAGAGGAGAGTGAAAAATCTGGCTTAAAACTCAACATTCAAAAAACAAACATCATGGCATTTGGTCCTATCACTTCAAGGCAAATTGATGGGGAAAATGTGGAAACAGTGTCAGATTTCATTTTCTTGGGCTCCAAAATCACTGCAGATGGTGACTGCAGCCATGAACTTAAAAGATGTTTGCTCCTAGAAGGAATAGCTATGACAAACCTAAAGAGTGTATTAAAAACCAGAGATATCACTTTGATGATAAAGGTTCCTACAGTCAAAGCTATGATTTTTCCAGTAGTCATGTGTGGATGTGAGCGTTGGATGAGAAAGAAGGCTGAGCCTGAAGAATTGATGCTTTTGGACTGTGGTGTTGAAGAAGACTCTTGAAAGTCCCTTGGACTGCAAGGATATCAAACCAGTCAATCCTAAAGGAAATCAATCCTGAATATTCATAGGAAGGACTGATGCTGAAGCTGAGGCTCAAATACTTTGGCCATCTGATGCGAAGAACTGACTCATTGCAAAAGACACTGATGCTGGGGAAGATTGAAGGCAGGAGGAGAAGGGGACATCAGAAGATGAAATGGCTGACTGACTCAATGGACATGAGTTTGAGCAGGCTCCAGGAGATGGTGATGGACCGGGAAGCCTGGTGTGCTGCAGTCCAGGCAGTTGCAAAGAGTCAGACATGACTGAGTGATTTAGCAACAACAACAACATTACATTTAGCAACTAGGAGTTCTTTGGTGACCTTGGAAAGTGTTAGTTCAGTGACTGGAGAAGCGGTCAAAATATGGCAGCTGAGGAGTTATTGAGAAGAGAAAGGAGAGATAACAAATTTGAGCAGTGGACAACTGTTCAGTAGTATAGAGTCAGGAACTGCCTCTGGGTGAAGGGTATGAAAAAGATGGTAAGCCTAAGATGGCCCTTGACAAATAGAATGAGCACTTGGAGTTTGAGTCTATAATTCAAACTTCAATTTATAGAAAAAGCAAAAATTGGGGGAATTAACTGAGGGAAAATTGGAGGATATTCATGAGGAGAGTAAATGTCAATTTAGGGGCAGCTGAACAGAGTCCAGGAGTAATTTTCTCCTTCATGGAGCAACATACTTAGAAAAAGTCTGAGTCCCAAGGAAGCCAATGCCTGCCCCACTCCACTGAGTTCCAGACTCACACAGGACAAGTCCATGCAGATGTCTACAGGTATTTTACCACTAATGTAACAAAATGAACTCATTGTCTTAATAAAGTACTCACCTTCTTAGGTTCTGAACTTGAACTAATAACATCACCATCCACTTAATTTCTACAGTTAGAAATGTCATGGTAAGCTTTGATTTCTTCCAGGTCTAGATGGTCACCAAATGTTCTCGATTTCAACTCCTAAACTGCGATCACATTTTGTCTTATGTCTTGCTCCCTGCCATCTCTGGATATCAGTTCTTGGTCTCATCTTTTCCTACGGGACTCTGTTTTACAATTGGTCTTTCTGTTTGCAGTGTCAACATTTTCATTTCATTCTCTGTACATATGTATAGAGTATTTCTTATAAAAACTTAAGATTACTTAAAATCCATTAGTCTGTTCATCACCATTAATTTAAACTGCTTTACAAACATCATCACCACTTTCTCCTACACATCTTATACTCTTCAGTTCAGTTCAGTTCAGTCTCTCAGTCGTGTCCAACTCTTTGCGACACCATGAATCGCAGCACACCAGGCCTCCCTGTCCATCACCAACTCCTGGAGTTCACTCAGACTCACGTCCATCGAGTCAGTGATGCCATCCAGCCATCTCATCCTCTGTCATCCCCTTCTCCTCCTGCCCCCAATCCCTCTCAGCATCAGAGTCTTTTCCAATGAGTCAACTCTTCGCATGAGATGGCCAAAGTACTGGAGTTTCAGCTTCAACATCATTCCCTCCAAAGAAATCCCAGGGCTGATCTCCTTCAGAATGGACCAGATGCCATGATCTTCATTTTCTGAATGTTGAGCTTTAAGCCAACTTTTGCACTCTCCTCTTTCACTTTCTCCAGGCGAGAATATTGGAGTGAGTTGCCATTCTCTTCTCCAGGTGATCTTCCTGACCCAGGGATTGAACCCTAGGTCTTCCGCATTGCTGGCAGATTCTTTACCAGTCAAACCATCAGAGATATGAAAATTATGCTTTTAAAAAACTGAAATATAAACAAGCCTATTCTGACTAATACAAATTTTTTCTGAGTATTGATCCTATTTTGAAATATTTGATATTTGTTCATTGTGGATTTTTGCACTAATTTTGATTAAAAATATTGCATTAAAATAATGTTCATCTTGATTACTGAGTTTTGGGGAGCACCCTTAAATTTTGCTCTGATGTGAGTGTCTCACTTTCTTCTCCTTAATTATGGCTCTGCCCTGAGGTGATGCAGATGAATACAATTTTATTCTTGAAGATTATGTGACTTGACCTTATCATCTATTATTACCACAAAACTTTAAGTCTTGAGACATTCTGGCCAGAGTGTTACAGCATTATTAGAAGCATAGGGCATGAGATTTTATAGATAGAGATCATCTTTGGGATAAAATATCCTAATCTTTCTGTTGGAGAAAAGGAAACTGAAACTCAAAGGGATAAAATAATTTGACCAAAGACATATAGCTGATAAATTATAGATCTTGTATCCAAACTTACTATCTTTTGCCTCAAGTTTAGCATTCATTTTGCTACAGTAAAAAAAGCTAACTGATTCTAGATCCTTTTATTCACAAAAAGAAATCATCTCCTTGTTAAATTTCATTTGGGTGTTCTGGGATAAAATGTTGAGAAATAATAAAAATCTGGAGTTCCTTTCCTGTAACTCCAGAGTGTGATTTTACTTCAGTTTAGTCTATAAATTGACATGGATTATGAGGTTGTATGGTATTTAGCTTTATGATAATTACCTATTTGAATAGCTGATAAGAGTTAATTTATCCTGAAGACAACTAGAAATAAAAGAATAATTGGGTTATAAAATTAAAGCAATAACATCTGTAGTTTCTACTACATTGAGCATATTTGATGTAGAGAATATTTCAATTAGGCTGAAAAAAACCTGTGAATGCTTTTTCATCCTTATATTCTTCTTCAAAGATAAAATGGCCTAGCACACTCAAAAAATAATCAAAACCAGGAAACTTTCTTAGCCTCTGGATAGTTCACATTTCTTTAGAGAGAAGTATCTACTCGACCTCAAGTACTTTTACATGACCTGTCATTGCTGAAGTGAAATACATGGTCAGCTTTCTGTAAGTTTAGTTTAGTATGAATGGGCACTTTCTGCATGATTGATGGCTTTACTTAAATCAGATAGTCATGGATTCCAGTCAGTTCCATTGATAACTCTCTGTGACTTTGGGTAAGTTATTTAACCTCTCTGAGACTCAGCTTTCTTACCTATATTTACTCATGACTTTAGAAAATATTGAACTATAGTTGATTTACAATATTGTGTTAGCTTCCTGCATACAACAACATGATTCAGTTATATATATGTACATATGCATATAAATGACATATATTGATTATTATGTATATAAAACATATATATTTTTTCAGATTATTTTCCATTATAGGTTATTATACGATATTGAATATAGATTCTTGTGCTATGTGATATATCCTTGTTGCTTTTTTAATATATAATAATGTGCATTTTTGTTAATCCCATACTCCTAATTTATCCCTCCCCACTCTTTCCCTTTGGTAACCTTGAGTTTATTTTTCATGTCTGAGTCTGTTTCTGTTTTATACATAAGTTCATTTTTATCTTTTTTAGATTCCACATATAAGTGATAACATACATTTGTCTTTTGCAGTGTGGCTTACTTCACTTAGTATGATAATCTCTAAGTCTGTCCATGTTGCTACAAATATAGACACACACACACACACACACACACATCAGTTCAGTTCAGCTCAGTTCAGTTGCTCAGTCGTGTCTGACTCTTTGCAACCCCATGAATCGCAGCACGCCAGGCCTCCCTGTCCATCACCAACTCCTGGAGTTCACTCAGACTCACGTCCATCGAGTCCGTGATGCCATCCAGCCATCTCATCCTCAGTCGTCCCCTTCTCCTCCTGCCCCCAATCCCTCCCAGCATCAGAGTCTTTTCCAATGAGTCAACTCTTCGCATGAGGTGGCCAAAGTACTGGAGTTTCAGCTTTAGCATCATTCCTTTGAAAGAAATCCCAAGGTTGATCTCCTTCAGAATGGACTGGTTGGATCTCCTTGCAGTCCTAGGGACTCTCAAGAGTCTTCTCCAACACCACAGTTCAAAAACATCAATTCTTCAGTGCTCAGCCTTCTTTACAGTCCACCTCTCACATCCATACATGACCACTGGAAAAACCATAGCCTTGACTAGACGGACCTTAGTCGGCAAAGTAATGTCTCTGCTTTTGAATATGCTATCTAGGTTGGTCATAACTTTCCTTCCAAGGAGTAAGCGTCTTTTAATTTCATGGCTGCAGTCACCATCTGCAGTGATTTTGGAGCCCAGAAAAATAAAGTCTGACACTGTTTCCACTGTTTCCCCATCTATCTGCCATGAAGTGATGGGACCAGATGCCACAATCTTCGTTTTCTGAATGTTGAGCTTTAAGCCAACATTTTTCGCTCTCCTCTTTCACTTTGATCAAGAGGCTTTTTAGCTCCTCTTCACTTTCTGCCATAAGGGTGGGTCATCTGCATATCTGAAGTTATTGATATTTCTCCTGGCAATCTTGATTCCAGCTTGTGTTTCTTCCAGTCCAGCATTTCTCATGATGTACTCTGCATATAAGTTAAATAAGCGGGGTGACAATATACAGCCTTGACGTACTCCTTTTCCTATTTGGAACCAGTCTGTTGTTCCATGTCCAGTTCTAACTGTTGCTTCCTGACCTGCATATAGGTTTCTCAAGAGGCAGGTTAGGTAGTCTGGTATTCCCATCTTTTTCAGAATTTTCCACAGTTTATTGTGATCCCCACAGTCAAAGGCTTTGGTATAGTCAGTAAAGCAGAAATAGATGTTTTCTGGAACTCTCTTGCTTTTTCCATGATCCAGCAGATGTTGGCAATTTGATCTCTGGTTCCTCTGCCTTTTCTAAAAGCAGCTTGAACATCAGGGAGTTCACGGTTCATGTATTGCTGAAGCCTGGCTTGGAGAATTTTGAGCATTACTTTACTAGCATGTGAGATGAGTGCAATTGTGCGGTAGTTTGAACATTCTTTGGCATTGCCTTTCTTTGGAATTGGAATGAAAACTGACCTTTTCCAGTCCTGTGGCCACTGCTGAGATTTCCAAATTTGCTGGCATATTGAGTGCAGCACTTTCACAGCATCAACTTTTAGGATTTGAAACAGCTCAATTGGAATTCCATCACTTCCACTAGCATTGTTTGTAATGATGCTTTCTAAGGCCCACTTGACTTCACATTCCAAGATGTCTGGCTCTAGATTAGTGATCACATCATCATGATTATCTGGGTCTTGAAGATCTCTTTTGTACAGTTCTTCCGTGTATTCTTGCCACCTCTTCTTAATATCTTCTGCTTCTGTTAGGTCCATACCATTTCTGTCCTTTATCGAGCCCATCTTTGCATGAAATATTCCCTTGGTGTCTCTAATTTTCTTGAAGAGATCTCTAGTCTTTCCCATTCTTTTGTTTTCCTCTATTTCTTTGCATTGATCGCTGAAGAAGGCTTTGTTATCTCTTCTTGCTATTCTTTGAAACTCTGCATTTAGATACTTATATTTTTCCTTTTCTCCTTTGCTTTTTGCCTCTTTTCTTTTCACAGCTATTCGTAAGGCCTCCCCAGACAGCCATTTTGCTTTTTTGCATTTCTTTTCCATGGGGATGGTCTTGATCCCTGTCTCCTGTACAATGTCACGAACCTCATTCCATAGTTCATCAGGCACTCTATCTATCAGATCTAGGCCCTTAAATCTATTTCTCACTTTCACTGTATAATCATAAGGGATTTGATTTAGGTCATACCTGAATGGTCTAGTGGTTATCGGAGGAGGCATATTTGTTATTCTACAGGGTTTTGTTATTCTAAGGGTTATATTCTAAGGATATAAATCAGTGGATGGTAGAGAATATTAGCAATGTCAACATGTTGAAATGTAGAAAGATTTACCCAGTGGTGGTGAGATAGATTACAAAAAGAGTAGGCATGGTTGACATTTTCTTTGACAGGTTTTTATCTGATAAGGTTTCTCTATAGTATTGCCTAAGATAAGTTGAGGGTTGAGTAATCTACTCAAGTCCCGTTAGAATGCAAGGAAAGACTTTCTATTCTCAAATAGAATCCTGGAGAAGCCTGTCACAGTGGTTGGCATACCCACTCCCCTTTTTGTGATTGTAATTAGGAAGTACTTGGATTCCAAGGATCAGATTGGATTACCTGTAAAGACAACTTTTAGCTTCATAAAAACTACTTCCCTTAAATTTCTTCTCATTCAACTACCATGACTGAATTTGCAATTTTCGGAATGTAAAACCCATTAGGTTCCCTAGACAAAAGTGAAGCATTTCCATTCCCTGACTATTTACAGTAACAAATACTCTTTAGTCCTTCATAACCTCTTTTGAAAGCTCCTGTCTATGTTTGCTACATTGTCTGTTTTTTGCTCCAACACAAAATCAAACTGGCCAGACAGTTTTATATGCTTTTGATGAAGAACTTCCAGTATCAGACTTATCACATAGTATCTCCCTTCAGAGGAGCTATGTTGTGGGCTAATTCCTGAGCGCACAGCATATATTAATAATACAGCCACTGCTGACTAGCATTTTGCCTAGTAATACAGACCTTTTCTAAAATGACCCATAAACACACAAACTATTTCTGCATATAATGTCTCCCTCATCTTTTCCTGCTCCCCAGAGTCTGTGCATGAAAGAGAATACTGTCTTAAAATGCAATAACTTTCTGTGACACTTTATTATCCTAATGGCCATAAAATTACCAAATATCGCATCTTCTATCTTCTGCGTGGTAGCTAGGGAAACAAATTCGTGTGCACATCTCGCTTCAGAAAACAAAACGGACTAAAGGTCAGAAGTTACCCTTTTGTTTTAGTTTGTCACTGTTTCATTTGGGATTTACCCTGTTTTCACTCTCTCCATCTCTGACCCACAGCATCAAAATGTAAAGATGGTCAATAACTAGAACTGGAAAATTTCAGATGTATTAGATGATATGCAGAAAAGGGCTAACATCTTTAATCTCCCTGGAAGGAGGGTTTGGGGGTTCACACATTCTATATTCCCATTTTTAACAACCCATGTTGATACCAAATTGAAACTACCAGGACTTAATCACTGCAGATGGTGACTGCAGCCATGAAATTAAAAGACACTTACTTCTTGGAAGAAAAGTTATGAACAATCTAGATAGCATATTCAAAAGCAGAGACATTACTTTGCCGACTAAGGTCCGTCTAGTCAAGGCTATGGTTTTTCCAGTGGTCATGTATGGATGTGAGAGTTGGACTGTGAAGAAGGCTGAGCGCCAAAGAATTGATGCTTTTGAACTGTGGTGTTGGAGAAGACTCTTGAGAGTCCCTTGGACTGCAAGGAGATCCAACCAGTCTATTCTGAAGGAGATCAGCGCTGGGATTTCTTTGGAAGGAATGATGCTAAAGCTGAAACTCCCATACTTTGGCCACCTCATGGGAAGAGCTGACTCATTAGAAAAGACTCTGATGCTGGGAGGGATTGGGGGCAGGAGGAGAAGGGGATGCCAGAGAATGAGATGACTGGATGGCATCACTGACTCGATGGACGTGGGTCTGAGTGAACTCTGGGAGTTGGTGACGGACAGGGAGGCCTGGCGTGCTGCGAATCATGGGGTCGCAAAGAGTCGGACACGACAGAGCAACTGAACTGAACTGAACTGAATCACTCTTAAAAACTCTTAATGGATCCCCATTGCCTGTAAGAGTATTCTGGACTCAGTCATTCTTTTCATTTTCAGCTCTTTCAACCATGAGCCATTTGACCTCAACTCTTGATTACTTATCTGTACAACACCCATGTGATTTCGTGCCCATAGACCTTTCTACCATCCATTCCTTCTGCTTGAGACGCTCTTCAACTTAATCCTTTAAAGGTAGATCAAAAGCCAAAACATCACTTTGCTGATAAAAGTTCATATAATCAAAGCTATGGTTTTTCCGGTTGTCACGTACAGATGTGAGAGTTGAACCATGAAGAAGATTGAGCACCGAAGAATGGATACTTTTGAACTGAGGTGCTAGAAAATATTCTTGAAAGTCCCCTGGACTGCAAGGAGATCAAACCAGTTGATCCTAAAGGAAACCCACCCTGAATATTCATTGGCAGGACTGATGATGAAGCTGAAGCTCCAATACTTTGGCTGCCTGATAGGAAGAGCCAAGTACTGGAAAAGACCCTGATGCTGAGAAAGATTGGCGATAGGAGAAGGGTATGACAGAGGTTAAGATGGTTGGATGGTATCACCGACTCAATGGACATGAGTTTGAACAAACTCCAGGAGACAGTGAAGGACAGGGAAGCCTGGGGTGCTGCAGTCCATGGGGTCACGAAGAGCTGGACACAACTTAGCGACTGAACAGCAATGAATAAACTCTGTAGGGCAGGAGTTATTTGCCTACAGTGTCAAGCCCAGTGTTTGATACATAATAGATGCTCAATAAATGTTTATTTACTGACTGCCTGATTCAGGTAAAAAATTCTTTCTCCAGAGATAAACCCACACACCTATGGTAGCCTAATCTATGACAAAGGAGGCAAAAATGTACAGTGGAGAAAAGACAACCTCTTCAATAAATGGTGCTGGGAAAACTGTACAGCCACTTGTAAAAGAATGAAACTAGAATACTCCCTAACCCCACACACAAAAATAAACTCAAAATCGATTAAAGACTTAAATGTAAGGCCAGACACTATAAAACTCTTCAAGGGAAACATAGGCAGAACACTCTTTGACATAAATCAGAGCATGGCCTTTTTTGACCCGCAACCTAGGATAATAAAAATAAAAACAAAAACAAACAAATGGAACTTTATTAAGCTTAAGTTTTTGCCCTAGCAAAATAAACCAAAAAGAAAATGAAAAGACAATCCTCAGAATGGGAGAAAATATTTGCAAATGAAGGAACTGACAAGTGAATAACCTCCAAAATATACAAACAGCTCATGTAGTTTAGTATCAAGAAAAACAATGACCTAATCAAAAAATGGTTGAATGACCTACATAGACATCTCTCTAAAAACATACAGGTGGTCAACAAATGCATGAAAAGATGCTCAGTATCACTAATTAGAGAAATGCAAATCAAAATTACAATGAGATATTGCCTCACACCAATCAGAGTGGCCATCATCAAAAAGTCTACAAATAATAAATGCAGAAAAGGTGGGACTGTAAACTCTACACTGCTGGTGTGAATGTAAATTGATACAGCCACTATGGAGAACAGTATGGAGGTTCCTTAAAAAACTAAAAATATAGCCCAGCAGTCCAACTCCTGGGAATATAGCTGAAGAAAATCATAATTCAAAGGAATGCATGCACCCTGATGTTCACTGAAGCACTATTGCAATAGCTAGGACATGGAAGCAGTCTAAATGTCCATCAACAAAGGAATGGATAAAGAAGATATGATAATGTGATAATATGCAATATTACCCAGCCATGAAAAAGAACAAAATAATGCCATTTGCAGAGACATGGATGGATCTAGAGACTATTATACAGACTGAAGTAAGTCAGAAAGAGAAAGACAAATATCATATATTATCACTTATATGTGGAATTGAGAAAAATAGTACAGATGAACTTATTAGTAAAGCAGAAATAGAGTCACAGATGTCGAGAACAAACTTATGGTTACCAAGTGGGGAATGGGAGAAATGGGGCAAATTGGGAGATTGAGACTGACTTACATACACTGTTGCTGCTGCTGCTAAGTCGCTTCAGTTGTGTCCAACTCTGCAACCCCAGAGGAGGCAGCCCACCAGGCTCCCCCGTCCCTGGGATTCTCCAGGCAAGAACACTGGAGTGGGTTGCCATTTCCTTCTCCAATGCATGAAAGTGAAAAGTGAAAGTGAAGTTGTTCAGTCGTGCCCGACTCTTCCTGATCCCATGGACTGCAGCCTACCAGGCTCCTCCACCCATGGGATTTTCTAGGCAAGAATACTGGAGTGGGTTGCCATTGCCTACTCCATTACATACATTACTATGTATAAAATAAATGACTAATGAAAACCTACTTCACTGATCTGTGGTGACCTAAATGGGGAGGAAATCTAAAAAAGAGTGTGGATATATGTATGTGTATAACTGATTCACTTTTCTGTACAGCAGAAACTAACATAACATTGTAAAGCAACCATATTCCAATGACAATTTTAAAAATTATCTCTTTCTTCCTGGACTATGCCTTTTGACAATCTTTCTGTGAGTGCCCAGAAGGGCCTATGAAAAAGTGAAAGTGAAAATCTCTCATTTGTGTCTGACTCTTTGTGACCCCATGGACTGTAGCCTGCCAGGCTCCTCTGTCCATGGACACCTCCAGGCCAGAATACTGGAGTGGGTAGCCATTCCTTTCTTCAGGGGATCTTCCCAAGCCAAGGATCGAACCCAAGTCTCCCGCATTGCAGGCAGATTCTTTACCATATGAGCCATCAGGGAAGCCCAAGAATACTGGAGTGGGTAGCCTATCCCTTCTCCAGTGGATCTTCCTGACCCAGGAATTGAACCAGGGTTCATTGCTCTCCTCCAGGTGATCCTTCCCACTCAGGGATCGAACTGAAGTCTCCTGCTTTGCAGGTGGATTCTTTACTGGATGAGTTACAAAGGAAGGAACTATAGGCAGTACTTAATTTAGTCACTGATATTTGAAAATACCTGTATTTTTCCTTTATATTTACCCACGTATGAAATTATAGGTTTTGGTTATTTTCCCCTCAGCACTGAAGATACCTTCAGTTCAGTTCAGTCGCTCAGTCGTGTTCGACTCTTTGCGACCCCATGAATCGCAGCATGCCAGGTCTCCCTGTCCGTTACCATCTCCCAGAGTTCACCCAGACTCACGTCCATCGAGTCCGTGATGCCATCCAGCCATCTCATCCTCGGTCGTCCCCTTCTCCTCCTGCCCCCAATCCCTCCCAGCATCAGAGTCTTTTCCAATGAGTCAACTCTTCGCATGAGGTGGCCAAAGTACTGGAGTTTCAGCTTTAGCATCATTCCTTTGAAAGAAATCCCAAGGTTGATCTCCTTCAGAATGGACTGGTTGGATCTCCTTGCAGTCCAAGGGACTCTCAAGAGTCTTCTCCAACACCACAGTTCAAAAGCATCAATTCTTCGGTGCTCAGCCCTCTTCACAGTCCAACTCTCACATCCATACATGACCACAGGAAAAATCATAGCCTTGGCTAGATGGACCTTAGTTGGCAAAGTAATGTCTCTGCTTTTGAATATACTATCTAGGTTGATCATAGCTTTTCTTCGAAAGAGTATGCGTCTTTTAATTTCATGGCTGCAGTCACCATCTGCAGTGATTCTGGAGCCCAAAAAACTAAAGTCTGACACTGTTTCCACTGTTTCCCCATCTATTTCCCATGAAGTGATGGGACTGGATGCTATGATCTTCATTTTCTGAATGTTGAGCTTTAGGCCAACTTTTCGCTCTCCTCTTTCACTTTCATCAAGAGGCTTTTTAGCTCCTCTTCACTTTCTGCCATAAGGGTGGTGTCATCTGCATATCTGAGGTTATTGATATTTCTCCCGGCAATCTTGATTCCAGCTTGTGTTTCTTCCAGTCCAGCGTTTCTCATGATGTACACTGCATAGAAGTTAAATAAGCGGGGTGACAATATACAGCCTTGATGTACTCCTTTTCCTATTTGGAACCAGTCTGTTGTTTCATATCCAGTTCTAACTGTTGCTTCCTGACCTGCATACAGATTTCTCAAGAGGCAGGTCCAGTGGTCTGGTATTCCCATCTCTTTCAGAATTTTCCACAGTTTATTGTGATCCCCACAGTCAAAGGCTTTGGCATAGTCAGTAAAGCAGAAATAGATGTTTTTCTGGAACTCTCTTGCTTTTTCCATGATCCAGCGGATGTTGGCAATTTGATCTCTGGTTCCTCTGCCTTTTCTAAAACCAGCTTGAACATCATGGAGTTCACGGTTCATGTATTGCTGAAGCCTGACTTGGAGAATTTTGAGTATTACTTTACTAGCATGTGAGATGAGTGCAATTGTGCGGTATTTGAGCATTCTTTGGCATTGCCTTTCTTTGGAATTGGAATGAAAACTGACCTTTTCCAGTCCTGTGGCCACTGCTGAGTTTTCCAAATTTGCTGGCATATTGAGTGCAACACTTTCACAGCATCATCTTTCAGGATTTGAAACAGCTCAATTGGAATTCTATCACCTCCACTAGCTTTGTTCATAGTGATGCTTTCTAAG
The DNA here is from genome assembly GCF_016772045.2 of Ovis aries. Lineage (NCBI taxonomy): Eukaryota > Metazoa > Chordata > Mammalia > Artiodactyla > Bovidae > Ovis > Ovis aries. The sequence goes on from NC_056077.1 coordinate 23,661,788, forward strand.
GCCCACTTGACTTCACATTCCAAGATGTCTGGCTCTTGATTAGTGATCACATCATCTTGACTATCTGGATTGTGAAGATCTTTTTGTACAGTTCTTCCATGTATTCTTGCCACCTCTTCTTAATATCTTTTGCTTCTGTTAGGTCCATACCATTTCTGTCCTTTATTGAGTCCATCTTTGCATGAAATGTTCCCTTGGTGTCTCTAATTGTCTTGAAGAGATCTCTAGTCTTTCCCATTATATTGTTTTCCTCTATTTCTTTGCATTGATCACTGAAGAAGGCTTTCTTATCTCTTCTTGCTATTCTTTGGAACTCTGCATTTAGATGCCTATATCTTTCCTTTTCTCCTTTGCTTTTCGCCTCTCTTCTCTTCACAGCTATTTGTAAGGCCTCCCCAGACAGCCATTTTGCTTTTTTGCATTTCTTTTCCATCAGGATAATATTGATCCCTGTCTCCTGTGCAATGTCATGAACCTCATTCCATAGTTCATCAGGCACTCTATCTATCAGATCTAGACCCTTAAATCTATTTCTCACTTTCACTGTATAATCATAAGGGATTTGATTTAGGTCATACCTGAATGGGCTAGTGGTTTTCCCTACTGTCTTCAATTTAAGTCTGAATTTGGTAATAAGGAGTTCATGATCTGAGCCACAGTCAGCTCCCGGTCTTGTTTTTGTTGACTGTATAGAGCTTCTCCCTCTTTGGCTGCAAAGAATATAATCAATCTGATTTCAGTGTTGACCATCTGGTGATGTCCATGTGTAGAGTCTTCTCTTGTGTTGTTGGAAGAGGGTGTTTGCTATGACCAGTGCATTTTCTTGGCAAAACTTTATTAGTCTTTGCCCTGCTTCATTCTGCATTCCAAGACCAAATTTGCCTGTTACTCCAGGTGTTTCTTGACTTCCTACTTTTGCATTCCAGTCCCCTAGAATGAAAAGGACATCTTTTTGGGTGTTAGTTCTAAAAGGTCTTGTAGGTCTTCATAGAACCGTTCAACTTCAGCTTCTTCAGCATTACTGGTTGGGGCATAGACTTGGATAACTGTGATATTGAATGGTTTGCCTTGGAAACAAACAGAGATCATTCTGTCATTTTTGAGATTGCATCCAAGTACTGCATTTTGGACTCTTTTGTTGACCATGATGGCTACTCCATTTCTTCTGAGGGATTCCTGCCCACAGTAGTAGATATAATGGTCATCTGAGTTAAATTCACCCATTCCAGTCCATTTTAGTTCTCTGATTCCTGCAATGTCAACGTTCACCCTTGCCATCTCTTGTTTGACCACTTCCAATTTGCCTTGATTCATGGACCTGACATTCCAGGTTCCTATGCAATATTGCTCTTTACAGCATTGGATCTTGCTTCTATCACCAGTCACATCCACAACTGGGTATTGTTTATGCTTTGGCTCCATCCCTTCGTTCTTTCTGTAGTTATTTCTTCTCTGATCTCTAGTAGCATATTGGGCACCTAATGACTTGAGGAGTTCCTCTTTTGGTATCCTATCAGATATCCCTCATCCGAGGTAAGGAGCAGCAGCTGTGCTTTGCTGGAGCAGCCATGAAGAGATACCCCCATGTCCAAGGTAAGAGAAACCCAAGTAAGATGGTAGGTGTTGCAAGAGGGCATCAGAGGGCAGACGCACTGAAACCATACTCACAGAAAACTCGTCAATAATCACACTAGGACCACAGCCTTTTCTAACTCAATGAAACCAAGCCATGCCTGCGGGGCAACCCAAGACAGGCGGGTCGTGGTGGAGAGGTCTGACAGAACGTGGTCCACTGGAGAAGGGAATGGCAGGCCACTTCAATATTCTTGCCTGAGAACCCCATGAACTGTATAACAGTATGAACAGTATGAAGATACCTTACTCCATTGTTTTCTGGCATTTATAGTTGTGGATGAGAAGTCTGCTGACAATGTAATTGTCATTCCCTTGTGGGTAATCTATTTCCTCTGTTAACTTAAAGGCCAATATTTCTTGATGTCCTTAAATTTCCCTACGATGTGTCTGGATGAACATTCATTTTCACATAGTTTACTTGGATTTGGTGCATTTTTCAGCAAATCCAGAAAATTCTCAGCCATCGTCTTTTTAAAGATTCCTACTCTGCTATTCACTTTATTCTATACTTAAAATTTTTCTGTTAGATGTATTTTAGAGACTATCAACTTATTCTCTATGTTTCTTAATTATTGTTCGATGAAAAAATATTTTTGTCTGTCTGCATCTTACGATACTCTAGTAGTACTTTCAATTCACCAATTCTTGCTAATTATATCAGTCTAGTGTTTATTTCGGAGAAGGCATTGGCACCCCACTCCAGTACTCTTGCCTGGAAACTCCCATGAATGGAGGAGCCTGGTAGGCTACAGTCCATGGGGTCGCTAGAGTCGGACAGGACTGAACGACTTCACTTTCACTTTTCACTTTCATGCATTGGAGAAGGAAATGGCAACCCACTCCAGTGTTCTTGCCTGGAGAATCCCAGGGACAGGGGAGCCTGGTGGGCTGCCATCTATGGGGTTGCACAGAGTCGGACACGACTGAAGTGACTTAGCAGCAGCAGCAGAGTTTATATTGGGGCTTCCCTGGTGGCTTATGGATAAAAATCTGCCTGCAGCACAAGAGACTTGGGTTCTGTCCCTGAGCCAGAAAGATCACCTGGCAAGCCACTCTGGTAATCTTGCCTGGAGATTTCCATGGACAGAGGAGCCTGGCTGCAGTTCATGGGATAGCAAAGAGTCAGACACGACTGAGCAATTAACACTTTCACTTTCACATACACACACACATATATCCCACATATTCTTTTTTTCTGTTTAAAATTCAGACTTTGAATGGTGACAAATACAAAGCCTTATTATGAAAAAAAGTAAGGGTATAAATCCAGTTTGAGGAAAAGACTTGAGCTTGCTTAAGAGCATATAGTGTTCTAAAATAATCCTTGGAAATTCAGAATTGCCATTTCCAAGTGACTATAAAATCCAGATTTATACAAATGTCAAGTTACGACCTACCTTTCCAATTTCTCTAGTGAAATGTGGTAAACAAAATACTTTATTTTAATGTACTTGTGATTATTCGTATTTTCCTTTATATTTAGTGATTTCTCTATATTGGTTAAGAAATGCCTTACTTTTCTTCTATACTGATCCTAAAAGATTGAATAGCTTTGCCTTTTACATTTTTAGACTATTTCTAATTTTGTATATATGGTGAAAAACTATTTTCTTGCAGTTTCAAATGTGTGTGTGTGTCCATGTGTGTCTGTATGTGTACCCCAATAAAATTGTTCATCTTATGCACTATGGTGCATCGCATCTCATCTGTTTTCCCCCAACAGTGTAGTGGAACCTCTCCTCTTGAAACCTAGACTTTTGCAAAGGCTCTCTTATCTGTGGGTGATTATCTAAGATGGTGTTTACTGGGGGCTCACGGGCTGCAACGGAGAGGGGCTGGAGCCAGTTCACGTCCCACAGCAGATCCATAGCCAGGACCAGGGTCCACCCACACGTTATCCCACGCACGTGGGTACGGCTCCTCTCAGGTCCTATATGATGCTGAATCTTGCAGCTCCATGAAGATACCTGTGGCCATGGATGGCCACTGCATCTTTGTTGTTGTTTGGGAGAGAGGGGGACAAAAATGAGGGGCTTCCTATGCCACCATGATGCTGATAGCACTCTCTGGAACATTATTTTAACATTAACTTCAGGTTATTCTATTATTTGCTTATTGTTATTTTTATTAATCACCACTCTGTTGATTGTTCATTGTGGACTCTATAGGATCTCTTTCTTAATATTAGATCTCACTGAATACTTCATTATTCTGTATTATTGCCTCATCTGCAGTGAAAAGCTTTTTCCCCTCTTCTTTTTCTCTGTGTTCACTCCTCTCTGCTTCCAGGTTTGCAGCTGGCTCTCCACAACCCCTGGTCCACAACCGGATTTTCTATTGTTGAATTAAGGTACATGTTGATCATACTGGACTAACAGAGATGCCTCTACTGAGCCACTGGGCGGCTCATCTAAATTTTGGAGAGAGGCTGTGTTTACTCCCTTCTGACTTCCTTACTCTCTCATTGTAGTAAGTCTCAGCTTTTCCAGCTTTCAGAGGTGGGAAAAAAGAGTCTATCTCCTGCACTGAAACAGTAATCTTGGCTCTTGTCCCCTTCCTGTTGTGGGGAATGTTTAGTCTCCATCTTCTCATAGGAGCCAAATCCCCACCTGCCTTTTGACTGCTCCAGGATCCCCTTTAGTACCTTCCATTTCTGCTCTACAGATAATGATTCTTGACTGGTTTTGGATTGGGGTGACACACACTAGAGGGTAAGACTTTAATTTTGTGGGTATAGGAGAGGTTGATTTTTCGCTCTCACTCTCATAGGCTACAAGTAAGGAAACTTTGCTCTAATTACTGTAGAAAGTCATCTCATTGCGATGAAGACTCATCTTGGGCCCAGGAAGAGCATTCATATTAGGGCAACGTGTTAAATATATGTCAGCTTCCCTGGTGGATCAGACAGTAAACAATTCAGTTGCAATGGAGGAGACCTTGGGTTGGGAAGATCCCCTGGAGAAGGGAATGTCTACCCACTCCAGTATTCTTGCCAGAGAATTCCACGGACAGAGGAGCCTGGCAGACTACAGTCCGTGGGGTCACAAAGAGTGACTAACATTTTCACTTTTAAATATATGAATATATCCTAAAATGTTTGTTTTTCTATCTTATATGAAAGCATATCTTTACTAGTTACTTTTTATAAAACCTAAGATTCTTTCTATTTGTTTATCTTTGATTGTATCCGGTCTTCATTGCTGTGTGCAGTCTTTCTCTAGCTGCAGTGAGCAGGGGCAACTCTCTAGTTCTGGTGCTTGGGCTTCTCATTGCAGTGGCTTCTCTTGTGGAGCACAGGCTCTGGGCCACGCCGGCTCGGTAGTTGCAGCTCATGGACTCTAGAGCTTGGCTGTGGCACATGGGCTAATTTGCTCCATGGCACGTGGAATCTTCCCTGACCAAGATTGAACCCACATCCCCTGCATTGGCAGGGGGATTCCTATCCACTGTACCACCAAGGAAGTTCACTAATTACTTTCTACATTTTGTTGTTTGTTGCCATGTGTTTGGAATAGCAGTAGATCTTTAAGACACATACCTTATAATTCTCCCTTGACCAGAAGTCAAGCTATACATTTTTAACTCCACTCCCTGGGGTGCAATTGCACAGATTCCCCTCAGAACCAAAGCATTCATTCCTCAGCTTCTGGGAATGTTGGCTGCGGATGGCTCACAGCTGAGTCACTCTGCCAGAATTGTTTTCTGCTGAAGGGAGCTGCCCTGCCAGAAGTTATGGCCTTTCCTCAGGAGCTGTGAAATTCCAGTGACTGGTCAAGTGGATGAAGCACACTGGCTGGCTTCCTTGCTTCAATTCAGGATAATGATAAAAGGCCATCCAGCCTCCAGAGCTCCCTGTGGAAATGAGCTCAGTCCTTTGGTGCAATTGCGTTGTTGTTCAATTTCTTCTTTTTGTCAATTTTGCTTCACTCACTGTTTCACAGGTGCTAATTTCAAGAGCACCTCTAATAGACCTCCATCTCAGTAGTCTGTGTCTTTGAGGAACTTTATTTAAGACACTGAGGTTTCCCTGGTGGCCCAGTGGGTAAAGAATCCACCTACAATGCAGGAGATGTGGATTCGATCTCTAGGTTGGGACAATCCCCTGGAGAAGGAAATGGCCACCCACTCCAGTATCCTTAACTGGGAAATTCCATGGACACAGAAGCCTGGCAGGCTACAGTTCATGGTGTTGCAAGAGAGTTGGACATGACTTAGTGACTAAACAACAACAATTTAAGACACTACTGTGTGGGTGGAGAGCATCTAGGTCTCCCTAAGGGTCTCATCCAGCTGCTTTCTCATAGGAGACATTCAGGAACTTGTATGGAATAAATCCATGAATAATAGCAAAGTCATTCAAATTTGACCTGCTCAGAGCAGCTTTCCCAAGTTACATGATTTTTTTCTGATTTTACTAACAGAACTTGGACCTTCAAAGTCTGAGAAATTATTCTCGGGCCTAGGTAAGATAACATTCACTTACTCTGCAAGTTTCTGTTTTAATTGAACTTTAATGTTGCCTGGATGAACCTAGCACGGTTGACACTTTTGTAATACATTGGACGATGAATTACTCCCACACACCGTATTAATATAGGAGGTGGAGGCAGATAGCAGCGTGATCAAGAACTGAGCATGAGCTATAAATTGAAGTCAGGCAGTAGAAAGGAATGGTAATGTTGGAGAATAGTAATAATGGTCACTCTTTTTAAAATGTCTCCAGGATTGGGACAGCATCATGGCTTTACCTCCCAGAAAGCTGACTCAAAACTCTGATGGGGATTCTCCTCTCAGTATCAGCAATTAAGATCCTCCAGACAGGGCTTGCATGGTGGTCCAGTGGTTAAGAATCGACCTGCCAGTGCAAGGGACACTAGTTCAATCCTTGGTCCAGGAAGATCCCACATGCTGTGTGGCAACTAAGCCCACGAGCCCCAGCTACTGAGCCTGAGCTCTGGAGTCCGTGAGCTGCAACTACTGAGTCCAAGTGCAGTGACTACCGAAAGCCGCATGCTTTAGAGCCCTTGCTAAGTAACAAGAGAAGACACCACAATGAGAAGCCCGCATAGCGCAGCTAGAGAGTAGCCCTGTTCTCCATGACTACAGACAGCAGACATAACAGTGAGAATCCAGCATAGCCAAAAAAAAATAAATATGTCAATATTTTTTTAAAAAGACCCCCCAGGCAACTTTCATTTCAGAGGGCACATTGAGTCTACTTGCTGTAGGGAGCATAGAGGCAGTGACTGATGGAAAGACCTGCTTCTTGGAGAAAGTGTGGTGTAGTGAGGGTTTTAAGGCATTTCACAAATGTGTTGTTGGGTGCCTGAGGGTTCTCTCTGAGGATACTTAAATGGTACATTGTCATGCCGGCACTAATAATTTAAAGTGTAAGCATGTCCTTGGTCATCCACCAGTGGTGGGCCCTGTACTGAACCATCCTGTGTCCTATTTCCCAGCCATATTTTACAAAGCCCCATCTACCCTTCAGGTATGCCCACGACTCACTCAGCCCACGTTCTCAAAGCGGATTCTGGTTTCTTTTTGCAAATCATGGCAATCCTATTTCTCTTGCAATTATTTGTTTCAGAAACACAGATTGAAGTAAACTAGCATTCCTGGTGACTTCACAGCGTCGGGCAGGCTTAAGACTGCCAGGATGACTTTTCTCTTTTGTGGTTGGGGTAAGGTTTTTTTTCCCTCCTCTCTCATTTACAGGATTCAAAAGAGGGAAAGCAGTTTCCCTCGTTGCCTGTAGTGTCCATGAAGGAAGCCACCTTCTGCACATACAGGAAGTCATCTTGTGTTCATGCCCGAAATCGCCTTGTGTATGTGCAGGAAGCCGTTTTGTCACCATGTGGAAGCTAATGTGAGTCGACATACAGAGAAAAGCAGCCAACAAAACAACAAAAGTAAACAGAGTCCTGATTTTACTTACTATGGGTCTTGCCTCCCCCTGACTTAATGATATATGAGATAATACATTTTCTTATTGTTTAAACACATTGAGTTGAGGCCACTTATTACTTATGGAAATACCATCTTAACTGACACATACTCTTATGATCAAGTACTGTCTTGGCATATGGTTTATAATTTCATTGACACCAAGTAATCACTGGTGCCAGTTAAAGGAAGCACCTACCTTTAACGATCTAGGGAAGCAGATCAGGCTGCCTGTAGACTGGCATTTCTGATGTCAAAGGAAGAATAATGACTTCTGGTTGAAGTTGACTGTTTGACAAAATTCCCTCTCCCAAATACCTCCATGAAATGTTACTATAGGAATGAAAATAACATCTCAATATTCAATGATAAGAGAATATAAAAAAGAATCATCAGAAGAATGATTTCATCTAATTTCTGGAAGATGGATAAGATATGAAGAATTGAAAACCAGTGAAGCAGAATCCAGAAAGCCACAGCCCAGCATAAGTAGAGGAAGGAGATTTAAATGAGGAGGGAGCCAGTATGTCCTTCCACATATTTAAGGGTCTCTGAACTATGAAATATCAGGTATAGAAGAGGGTAAAGATTACCATCATAGGGTAGTAAACAAGGCAATTAATGAAATGGGTAACCATCAAGGACCTACTATACAGCACATGGAACTCTGTTCAGTGTTACGTGGCAGCCTGGATGAGAGGGGCATTTGGGGGAGAATGGATACTTGCATGTGCGAGGCTGAGTCCCTTGGCTGTTCACCTGAAACCATCACAACATTGTTAATCGACTATGCATGCGTGACCAGTCGCTTCAGTCGTGTCCGACTCTTTGCGACCCCATGGACTGTAGCCCGCCAGGTTCCTCTGTCCATGGGATTCTCCAGGCAAGAATACCGGAGTGGATTGCCTTTTTGTTTTCCAAGGGATCTTCCCAACCTGGGGACTGAACCCTCGTCTCCTGCATCGCAGATGGGTTCTTTACTGCTGAGCCACCTAGGAAACTGCCTAATCGACTATGCCCCAAAATAAAATGTAAAAGTTCGTTAAAAAAAAGTCTGTATATGAAACAGTGAAATCCACGTCACTCTGGAAGACATAATTCTTGGAAGCTTGACTTCCATTCCAATACTTTTATTTTTTATTTTTTTAAATATAAATTTATTTATTTCAATGGGAGGTCAGTTACTTTACAATAATGTATTGGTTTTGCCGTACCTCACCCTGAATCTGCCACAGGTATACACATGTTCCCCATCTAAAAAGGAGTATTCTCGTCTGGAGAAACTGGAAAGCTCCAGAGAAGTCTTTTACATTTGATCATTTAGCGACTCACCAGGTTAGGATTTACTTGCCTCCTGATCTCACTTAGAGCAAACTTGCAAAATGAGCAAGGTCCATTCATGCCACAGGGCTCTCATCGAGTTTAACTGGCTTGCTCTTGAGCTTACAGAGCTCAAAATCTTCAAATGAGAGACCTTCCCACATCAAAATGGGCAGACACACAACATGATTCTGGAGGGAACAGGAATCTTGCAAAGAACAGGAGGGAGCATACCCAGACTCTAAGGTACATCCTCAGAGAGATTTAAGAAAATATTAAACTAGGCATAGGGTTAGGGATAAACACATACCAAGAAAGTGGAATAAACACATGCCAAGAAAATGGAATAAACACAGACTGAGAAATTTTCTCCCAGATAGTAAAGATATATTTATCAGAGTAGAAAATAATTCAATCGAAAAGTTGGAAAAATGATCTGGGAAATATCTCAGAAGTAGAATGGGAAAACACAGAGATGGAAAAAACAAACAAACAAACAAAACAACAAAACAACCAAAACCCTTCAGATCAGCACAGGAGCCCTGAACATCTGACCAAGAGATGAATGACAGGGAAGAGTAGCAATGAAGTAATGAGCAAATTCAAAACAAAAAGGCAGCTTTATGCGACTCATCAACAACTCGAGACATTAGGAACTTTTGACTTTTGGAGGGAAAACCATTTCTGTTTAGGATACAGTACATAACTAAAGTATTAATAAATAAAATGGTAGAATAAAGACATTATCAGACACGTGAGGCTCAGGGGGTGTTCTCCAGGGAAACAGGAGGACTTGATAGAATACCAAATTTGTGGAAGAGGTTGAACAAAATTTAAAATATGCCGAAAGTAATTAGTTCCAAAAAAATTGAACTCCAGATGAAAAGTCATACAAGAAAGAAGATTTAATCATAGAAATGCTGTGTAGTGAGCCACGTTTAAACAGTCATAATAATGAAATCACTATTGATCTTCAATTTTCAGAATCAATCTGCTGATAAAGTTCAGAGGGCTAATCACCATTGTAGAACCAAATGTAAGCACTGTAAATATGACATTATGAAAGTAACAATTCAGAAGAAGTTGGGGAGATAGAGATGGAAACAGAACTGATACTCTATCTATATTCTCACATGAGGAAGTGGGAAGTAAAAATATACTGTTTTGATGACATAAAAAAATAAACGTCTTAAAAAACCCAAAAATTAACAAACAAACAAGATGACATAATTTTGCATCTTCTGGTCTTTGAATTCCTTTAGAACTATTTTGTCAGGAATAAAAGCAAAGATTCCTTTTTGCAATCCAAAGACATTTTGATGAGAGAGGACTTTGGCTTCTAATGTTATTAAAAGAAAATTTTGATTTGTCATCATGAAAGCAATAACATATGACTTTCATTGTCACAGGTTAATGCAAAAATGAGAGAGGTAAGCATAACAGATAAAATATAATTTTGAATCAAACAAAGGCCACACAGCATCATCATGAGCTTTACAAAAATAAATTTTGCAGTTATTTCACACTAAAAATCAGAGGGACACTGCTAAAAGGAAAAGAAATTTGTCTATAGTAATTTATATCCTGTTCACTTAATAGGTGCTGATTTACCACAATATTAAACATATTACCATCACATTAAACTGACGTTAAAAAATTAGCTTTATTAACTTTGTGGTTTTGCTACATTGAATGTGCAATTTTTTAAAGTTGTGTAATGGCAAAGCATTTTAGCTTCATTTGGGGAACTAAGGAAAGATCCATGTGAGTGGTTGTGGGGTCTCATTTCCTTGTGACTGTCCCCTCTGCTAATATAGCAATGAGTTGATTTGGCAGAATTGAATTAGCTCAGTGGCAGAATAAGTTGAGACCAGAATTAGGCTACTCCTTCCCCACAAGGTCAGTTATTTAACCACAGGCTCCCTTGTTTCAGAGTTGCCTAGATCCTTGCTACCCACGATGTGATCTGTGGACCTGCAGAATTTGCATCCCCTAGGGGCTTTAGAAAAGACAATGGCATCCCACTCCAGTACTCTTGCTTGGAAAATCCCATGGATGGATGAGCCTGGTAGGGTGCAGTCCATGGGGTCGCTAAAAGTCGGACACGACTGAGCGACTTCACTTTCACTTTTCACTTTCACGCATTGGAGAAGGAAATGGCAACCCGCTCCAGTGTTCTTGCCTGGAGAATCCCAGGGACTGTGGAGGCTGGTGGGCTGCCGTCTATGAGGTCGCACAGAGTTGGACACGACTGAAGCGACTTAGCAGTAGCAGCAGGGGATTTTAAGCTTAGCAGAATCTTGGTCCTCACCCCAGATCTACCGACTCAGAGTCTGCATTGTAATAGGATCCCCATCTGATTCACAAGCACATTAATATCTGGAAGGCACGGACACTGCCCTTTCCCTATTACCATAGGAAAGTAGAGTCAAGTAGAGGATTCCATCTCTATGGACTCCCCACCTAGGATGCTTCCAGCCCATCTCTGCCCAGTCTGAACATCAGCCCTCCTTGAGGACAAGCAGACCTCAGTGGACCACAGGTACTCTTGCTACTGAGTCCAAACTTGTTCTTCTCAACACAAGACTGGCCAGTAAGTTGGGAGATGGATGAGTTGTTGGGGCAAGGAATAACAACCGTATTTGAAGAGACAGCAGACTGAGAAGATGGCAGGTGGATATCCTAGAGAACCGTCTTACCTCAGTCAGAATTCAGGCTTCTTTTATACTAAAATGGGGAGGGGTGTGGTTGTTTGTTGCAAACTTCTTGGGGCAGGAATCTTTTGTTCCTGCACCTGTTCAGGTAGGTCAGTTCATGATGTTCCTGTAAACCTCCAGCAAGACAAGTGTTGTTCTGTTCTACAACTTTTTATCCCTCTATGAATGGAGAAGTGTTATGCCCTTAAAAATCAGAGCCTTGAGAATGGACTATTCTGTGTATCTCAAGTTATAGGCAGCATTCTTAACTCAAAGCAAAAGCAATAGAATAAAAAGATTAAAGTAAAAGAAAACATCTAATGTGGCATTAGATTTGTTCTTCCCTATTACACGTGGTCACTTCTCTACTTGCGTCTCTTAAACGCTCTAGACGTTGGGAAGCCCACACTTCCCAACACTGAGTGGAAGTGTGTTGTTTTCATCTGCCCAGATTCCTGATCTGTAAATAAGAACAGTAATAACAATTTTCTCATAGAGTTGTTGTGAGGCATACATGGGATAACCCATATAAAGCACTCCCTACAAAGAGTAACATCTCAATAAATGTGATTATAATTATTAGCTATTATCAAAGAGTCCCAGGTGATAATATCAGCAGGAAAAGGTTCATACATTAATAGTCTCCAGCCCCAGCTGTCATCAGGCTCATTTCCTTCATCAATAGCTCATTACTTGATTGTCAAGTCACAGACGCTATAAGCCACACGCCATCACACCGAATAATAGCAATTATTGCAAGTCTCATGTGTAAAGCACTGCATAAGCCAGTATTCCTTTAATCTTGAGAGGGGTTTGTCTACTGGGGATGGCGGTGGTGAGAAGCAAAGGTTGTGTCAATGAGAACACTCTCTCACCCTCATGGTCCAGTTAGTCTCATGAGCTTCCAAACCATCCTGCCCTGGATCCCCGTGTTTTACAGAATCAGAGCAGCTCTTTTCCTTTTGTTCTTCTTGTGCTCATTTGTTGATGCACTGCCTTCAGTTGGGCATGTGTCCACAGGTGCTGTGGACACACATCCCAGTGCTGAGAAAGACCTTTACCCTGCTCCTACCTCTGCCTCTCAAATTGGAGCATTGGAACTGAATGAAACCCTCTCCACTGAGAACCTCTTCCTGAGACGACCCCTTCCCCTGGTAGATCCTCCGTCCCCCACACAGGTTTCCAGAAGACCCTGTCTATCACTGAGGCAGGAGATAGATGGGCCCCTGGGCTAGACAGCTGATGTCTGTCAAGTGGAGTAAAATTCAAGCTTTGTTCTCACCCAGATACTCCAAGGACAAATCTAATGGCAGAAGCTGAGCTCTGCTGAAGTAAAGAGATCAGATGACTACTCCTAAGGTCAAGGAAAACCTTTCCTGTCTGCACATGCTCAGGAAGCCTTCTAGGGGGTCAAAAATGGAGGGGGTGCTACCCCATAATAGGTGTGGATATGAACCCACAGGGTTCTTGGATGGGGTTCATCTAGAAGTCATGCTCACATCTTGGGGAGGGTCCTAGGAGCACTCAGGAGAGAAGAAATAAACAAGATAATTGGCCAAAGGTAAGCAAAGACCAGGAAGGACGTCCTATATAAGTGATTTGAATTGCCTCCTTACTGCGCTCCTCCTCTTTACAGAGGGTGCCCGTACACTTTCTCACTGGGTGTGTCTCTCTGCCTCGATTCTGACTTACATACATACACTGCTTCTCTCTGTGCTCTCCCACACATCATGCTGTCTTTAATTATAGGTTTTGTGCCTATTTTTACAGTTTTTGCCTATGAAACCTTCTTGCTTTCAATGGGGGCAACAGCCATGGGAAATTTTCTTCTAGCCTCTAGACCCTGGTGGTCTAGGATTCCTGGTTTTCCTCCCAGCAACCCAGGTTCAATTCCTGGGGAAGGAACCAAGAGCTCTCATCAGGACTGCTCATTGCTGTCTCTCCAAATAATCATGACTGCATAAACACCTCCCCATCTTGTGTGAAACCCAAGAATGACTGGGGTTAATGTCCATATGGGGTCTCTCTACACTTGAAGTGACCAATTCCATCGAGTCTAGAAAACGCACGGGGAGATAGGAACATTGGGTCTTACTTTTGAAAGACCACAATGTGACGGTGAGATTTGACATATACTCAGGAGGGCATTCCTGGGACCAATGGACAGGAAATGATAGATTGGAAACCACTGCTATGATCCTCGCACTTCCTATGTGAAAGGGACACCATGCTGCCCAATGTCATCACATTAAATTCCTCAAATGAGTATTTGTTTAACAGATGAAAGTGACTTGCCCAGGCTAAGTAACCAAGCTGGGATGAACTTGTATTTATTTTACTCCAAAATCTGCAGGCTTTCCATTACATTATATGGCTTCATATGATGCAATCTGCTGATGGGCAGTAGTAAATTCCCTGTCATGGAGAGCATTCAAGCAGAGGCCAGAGGCTGGAAGGCTTGGCCAACCATCCTCAGGCTTGGAATGAAGTCAAAGGGCAACTAAGGATCAGAGTGTGGGGTAATTCCTAGAGCGACACCATAAAGCAAGTGGTCTGGAATAAGGTTATTAATTTCAAACAAGGCAAGAGAATAAGGAAGAACAAAGCATAAAGTTTAAAGTAGCCAGAAGCACAGGAAACTGATATATTATGGGATGCATCGCAGAGATGAAGAAAGATCCAGAGCTGAAAACCAAGCGCCTAGACTAAAATCTATCCACAAACATGTCTTGTTTGGTCTTCAAGCATTAATTCCGATTTAGTTAATCATCAAAATCCAAAAATTGGATTTACCCACAAGTCCAGATTTCAAGACTTCTCTTGAGCAATGGGAAGACCTGCATTTCCCCAGTGGTCCAGTGGTTAAGAGTCTGCCTTGCAGTGCAGGGGACATCAATTTGATCCCTGGTCTTGGAATATCACACATGCCTCAGGGCAGCTAAGCCTATGCACCACAACTACAGAGCCTGTGCTCTGGAGCCCATGAGCCACAACCACTGAGCCCACGTGCAGGAACTATTGAAGCTGGCACACTCTAGAACCCATGCTCAGCAGCAAGAGCAGCTACTGCAATGAGAAGCCCATGCGCCACAAATAGAGAGTAGCTGCCACTCACCACAACTGGAGAAAGCTCACATGCAGCAACCAAGACCTAGAGCAACCAAAAATAGATAAATGAATGAATAGATAAATATTTTTTTTAAGATTGGGATGATCTGGCAATTCTGACCCCGCATTTCTGTATGGCAACAGCTGAGAGGTGGCTGGTTCTATAAGGCAAGGCACATACTCTCTGATACCCAGGCTCCCACCACCTTAGAGTGCCCTATGTCTTTCTATATTTATTTGTTTTCATTATCTGCTTAGACTCTGAAAATAACTAAAGCAAGTTCTGTGTTCTGCTGCCATGTAGCAGTTCAGCTTAGAAAGAGACAGGCTGCATTAGTAGCACATCTCAGAGAGTCACTTTCCCTTCATGACTCCCATGAAGCTACACTATACAGAGAGAAGGAAAGACAAGCCATTAGGATGTTTGCACTGACACAAGAGGGCTTCCCAGGTGGTGCTACTGGTAAAGAACCTATCTGCCAATGCAGGGGACATAAGAGACAGTTCAATCCCTGGGTTGGGAAGCTCCCCTGGAGGAGCAAATGGCAACCCACTCCAATATTCTTGCCTGGAGAATCCCATGGACAGAGGAGCCTCAACTGTAGCCCATCGAGTCACAAAGAGTTGGGACACAACTGAAACGACTTAGCATGCATACACTGATACAAAAACAATTACTAAAGCATGCTCCAAACAGTAAGCGATGCCGGTCACTGAGGGATGGAACAGTGGATAAGTTAAAATATGGAAGAAACCAAGATAGGCAAGAACTAGAGCATGCATACTTCTAGCCTCCATTGCCTAAGGACAGCATCGATATCCTAGTGAGAAGATACCAACAATTATCATTAAAATTGTGTTTTGGATACCCTTGATTTCTATGGGGATTCGAGAGAGAGAGAGAGAGATAGGGAGTGTCAAACTGCATGTAATGTTCTCTACAGCATGAATTCAGATAGGTTTTTTTTAAAGATTTATTTATTTGGGGGGCTGTGGTGAGTCTTTGTTGCTGCGTGTGGGCTTTCTCTGGTTGTGGTGAGTGGGGGCTTCTCATGGTTGTGGTGCACAGGCTTCTCATTGCAGGGGCTTCTCTTGGTGCAGACCACAAGCTTTAGGTGTAGGGCGCTCAGTAGTTGCAGCTCTAGAGTTTGAGCTCAGTAATTGTTTCCCACGAGCTTAGATCCCCCGTGGCATATGGGATCTTCCCAGACCAAGAATTGAACCAGTGTCCCTTGCATTGCAAGGCAGATTCTTAACAACTGGACAACCAGGGAAGCCCAGCTTCAGTTATTTTCGATTAATTTGTTTTATCATCTTTATCAACATGATTAAAAAAAAAAACCAAAAACTCCAGATTTTGGTAAGATGTTGTACCTAAGGCAACTTAGTGGCCAGATGGACTGAGAAACAGCTTCAACATTAGTGGAGCCTCTTTGCTTACAAGCAATAAAAATCAATACTAGCAAACAAAAACAAGAGTGTTTTATTGGAGGTATATTGGAATAGATGAGTCCAATCATTTTTAGTTATTGTGTCATTCTGTATAAGATCTTTATTCCGTAGAGGGAGCTTGACAATTAGTCCCACTTATGTCAAAGGAAACCAGATTGTACACTAGCATGTAAGCTTCATAAAGTGAAAAGTGAGAAGACACTGACTATTAATTATGAATCCATATTTTCAGCACCAAGGACAGTGCTTGAAACAAAGTAGGTGCTCAGTGAGTATTTGTGAAATGAACCAGTGAAGAAATGACACAGTATTTCACTCTGACTAGGGTAAGATAAAACATTTGGAAAAATAGTCCCTAAGACAGTGGGGAAGAGATAATTTTTCCAAAAGGAAATCAGGGTAATATTATCAAAAGACAATTGAATAGGTGCTGGGCAGCCAATAGAGTTGGGGGTATGTAGAGAGATCGGAGAAGGCAATGGCACCCCACTCCAGTACTCTTGCCTGGAGAATCCCATGGATGGAGGAGCCTGGTAGGCTGCAGTCCATGGGGTCGCGAAGAGTCAGACACAACTGAGCGACTTCACTTTCACTTTTCACTTTCATCCATCGGAGAAGGAAATGGCAACCCATTCCGGTGTTCTTGCCTGGAGAATCCCATGGATGGAGGAGCCTGGTGGGCTGCAGTCCATGGGGTCGCGAAGAGTCAGACACAACTGAGCGACTTCACTTTCACTTTTCACTTTCACCCATTGGAGAAGGAAATGGCAACCCACTCCAGTGTTCTTGCCTGGAGAATCCCAGGGATGGGGGAGCCTGGTGGGCTGCAGTACATGGGGTCGCACAGAGTCGGACATGACTGAAGCGACTTAGCAGCAGCAGCAGCAGCAGCAGAGAGATGCTTTTAATTTCCCAGCAAGGTTTATATATAACATGGAAAACTTCAGATCTCTCCCAGTATTTCACATTTCAGCATAGTAACAGAAAAATCAGGGTTAAATACATCTAAATCCATCCTCGTTTTCATGTACACACAATAGTAGCCAGATTTGAGATGCTATTGACTGCTGACCTGAAGTCTCATGCCCTGCTGCTCCAGTTCTGATAGGGAAGGCCATATGCTAGTGCCAGCCTGGCCCCAAGTGAGTTCCCGAGATGCAGGCACATCTCCTCCAAGAACATGCCATATGTACAAGATGCTGTTCCAAGGAGAAGCAAATTTGCACATCCCACTCAAAGAGGGAATGGAAAGGATGGGTGTGAGGAGCCCCCAGATTTTCTGTGCTTCCTCTGAGGTACTTTAGGAAGGAGTACAGGGCTCATTTCAAAGAATCAAGGAAAGAATACCACCTGGTGGGTAGGAAATGGTTAAGAAGGCTCGGATAAGAAGCAGCTTTAGGGTTGACAATGAAGCAATCTCGCTTTCTTAAATTGATCTGACTGATCATTGTTTTATGGCCCAATATACTCAATTTGCCAGCTGGTCATATATAATTTAGCTCTTAATTATAAGTCGTCTTGTGAGGTCCTCAGAATGCTTAATACGTGAGCCTCATTCTGACAGCTGGAACAAGGCTCAGAGATTCCTTCAGAACATTCCTTTCAACATTACTGGGTTTGCTTTCTAGCCTGTTTCAGCTGTAAGTCGGAGACCTTAGCTTATTTCTATTACTCAGGTTGGAAGCATCGGTGCTGAGTATTAGGATGTTTTGTTTGGAGAAGGAGGGGGAACAGACTAGAGAGATCTGAGGGCTCATGGACCTAATCTAACAACATACATTTTTCAGCTCCCCTAAGATTAACTTTTTAAAATATTATTTTCAAATTTTATAAAATTAAGAAGCTTTACATACAAATCTAGATTTCTAATTGGTCTTTGTGTGTGTTAGTCACTCAGTCATGTCCGATGCCTTGCAATCCCAGACACTGCAGCTCTGCCAGTCTCCTCTGCCCATGGAATTCTCCAGACAGGACTACTGGAGTGGGGAGCCATTCCCTTATCCAGGGGATCTTCCTGACCCAGGGGTCGAACTGGGGTCTCCCGCATTGCAGGCAGATTCTTTAGCATCTGAGCCACCAGAGGCATATAGAGTCTTGTGATAGCAGGCCAGCTCTTTCGGGAGGGACAGAAGAGGAGCTGAACTGAGTGGTGGTAGCTCCCTTTGGACTGGACCTGACATCTCCCCTCAGCTTGGTCATAACACAGGTGTGTGTCTCTGCATATGTGTGGTGATGGGCCTATGTGGGTATACGAGTTTGCAACTCCAGATTTACATCTTTATTTCTAATTGAGTGTGAAGAAAGTGAAAGTCACTCAGTCATGTTCAACGGTTTGTGACCCCATGGACTGTAGCCTGCCAGGCTCCTCTGTCCACGGAATACTTCAAGCCAGAAAACCAGAGTGGGTTTTCCCCCTTCTCCAGGGGATCATCTCAATCCAGGGATTGAACCCAGGTCTCCTGCTTAGCAGGTGGATTCTTTACCGTCTGAGCCACCAGGGAAGTCCCAGATCTTAAATGACTAAAAGTCTTTTCTCTGCCTCTTAGGATATGGCTAATGACTATCATGGGCTTCCCAGGTGGCGCAGTAGTAAAAGAACCTGCCTGCCAGTGCAGGAGATGCAGGTTCAATCCCTGGATCAAAAAGATCCCCTGGAGCAGGAAGTGGCAAACCACTTCACTGTTCTTGCCTGGGAAATCCCATGGACAGGCTACAGTCCATGGGGTGGCAAGAGAGTCGAACATGACTGACAGACTGAACACACACACAGGCCATCACACAGTACAACTTTCTAGAAGGAATCACCAGGCTTGCTGGCTGGCGGGACAGAGCAGATCATCCTAGGCTCCCACTGAGAGCTGTTTTTTTTGGGGTTTTTTTGTTTTTTTTTTCCTTGGAATTCTGAGTAAGAAAAACTCTTAGTTACTATGTGGTTCCTTGTAGATATGCTTGGTGAATGAGTCAAGAAGCTACAGAGACAGTGCATCTGTGCTACTTTCTACATCTTGCGTTGCTGAGACAACTCCTGCCTGAGACTGTCTCCTTCCACATATCTAATGGACACAATACTGCTTATCTTTTCCACTTTGGGAGCACTTCAGGAAAGAAATAGTGGAGATAGACTCCATCAAGAAGGACTGTGTCCTCTCTTACAAGATACAAGAGATGTCTTTGGTCTCCCCAAAGGACAAAGGATGATGGATCACTTGCTTCAACACTTAGGACATAAGCGAAGTGGAGTTAGGGTGAGTGAGACCAAGTCTGAGACCCAGGAAGGACTGGCAAGGGGATTCTAGAAGATAAAATGCTCTTCAAGCAAAAGAGAGAAAGGAAAGGAAATATACACAAATATTGTAGCATCAGATGCATTTGAGGAGCAATGAATAGCTCAGAGTGGTTGGGACACAGACTGAAATGGCAGAAGCAGCTGAGGGGTGAGACTAGAAAGTTCTGTAGGGAGTTTACAGTTTATTCTGAAAAAAAAAATGTGATTCCCAGGAGATTTATTATATATGAGAATAATCATCTAACTGTATTTGACAAAGATAACTAGCAAACGTATTGGGTATAGTTACTAGAATAAATTCCTCCTGGCTAGAACCAGGAGAGACACAATTATTGTAATGATGCTGTCTAGCTCCAGATGATAAACCTTACAGGAAGGCAGTGACAGTGGGGATACAGGAATGAGGGCAGATCTGGAAGGAATTTGTGGAGTAAAAACCAATAGCTTGGTGAGCAACTAAATGAAGAAGCAGGAGGGATGTCAGTAATGACTTTGGGTGTTTGGCTTGGTGAGAATAGTGACTTCACTCCAAGAGATAGAACACCCAGCTGGAAGAATAGTTTTTGACCTTGAAGTCTGAAATCTTTGTATTTCGCCCATAATAAGCATTGTCTGTGAGTGAATGCCCTCTGATTGCATGAATTTGCTTGACCAAACATTTACTAAGACCTCATGCTCATGTATGGATGTGAGAGTTGGACCATAGAGAAAGCTGAGTGCAGAAGAATTGATGCTTTTGAACTGTGGTGGTGGAGAAGGCTCTTGAGAGTCCCTTGGACTGCAAGGAGATCAAACCAGTCAATCCTTAAGGAAATCAGTGCTAAATATTCATTGGAAGGAAGGATGCTGAAGCTGAAGCTCCAATACTTTGTCCACCTAATGCGAAGAGCTGACTCATTAGAAAAGACCCTGATGCTGGGAAAGATTGAAGGCAGGAGGAGAAGGGGACAACAGAGGATGAGATGGTTGGATGGCATCACCGGCTCAATGGACATGAGTTTGAGCAAGCTCTGGGTGTTGGTGGTGGACAGGGAAGCCTGGCGTGCTGCAGTTCATGGGGTCATGAAGAGTCAGACATGACTGAGCGACTGATCAACAACAACCATATTCTGGGACCTGAAAACAGGGATTGTGTCAGGGGTAAAGGTCAAAATAGTCTTTTGCTTTTTCAAGAAAATCTTTGAACTTGAATATTTTATGTCTCCCTCCCTCTCTTCCAATGGAGCCAGCAAGGATATTTCCTCCTCCTTTCTAAAGAAACATGAGAGCATCCAAAACAATTAAAAAGAAATAACAGCATTGTTTTCTGAAGATCAATTTCAAGCCCTGTTTATAGCAGGGTGAAATTCCTTCTACCTCCAATAACTTGGGGGTAACCCAGGAAAGACAGCAAGGAGATGAGTCAATTATGAGCAAAGTCAGTCAAGAAAGACCAAGCAAGATTAGCAAAGATCATAGTTGCGAGTGGGAAATTACCAGGTTGGCCAAAAATTACATTTGGGTTTTTCTGTAATATCATACCAAAGTTTTTGGCCAACAGGATACTCTCACTTTGTTGCAAGCAGCTCAGACCCAGGGGGAATGTGGGAATCTTTGGAATCACTGGGAGGGACAGAGTGAGACAATGGGGGTCAATATTTAATTGGCAAACTGGCTTCACTGCTGCTGGCAGTCCTGCTCCAGGACACCCTGGCAAGGTGTCTTGGCCTTAGTGGGATGTGGATGTCACGCTGTCTTGGGGAGGGCAATTCCTCCTCCCAACAGTTTCCTGGAAACTGCTGGAATTTCTTTTGCTTCCAGCAGGATTTAACAAGCCAGGGAGGTTTTCACTCTGTTGCTTTTTTTGCATCTCTTTTCTTGTTCAGGTGCCAGCGGGCCCTCATCCTTCCTTCTAGGATTCCAAGCTGTAGCTTCTCAGAAGGCTGATATAACGGTTCTCAGCCTCAGAATAGAAGGCCCACTTTCTGATAATCTCTCTGGTGTACATTCACCTTGCTGACTTTTCTTTCCCCTCTTAGCAACCCTGGTATAAGGACCTACGGCATCTGTCAGCATCTTCCCCAGGAAGATCTTTCCCTGAACCTCCTTTCCTCTCTGCCTCTTCACTCTCTGCTTGGGCTGCCCCGTTAAGTTGTGTGCTTTCAGCTAATGGATCTATATAAGAAGACTCTAAAATAGTCATTTCCAGCCTCAACTTCTTGTCTGAATTCTGGCCTGGCATCAATTCATGCATTCATTCAGAAAGTGTTGACTGACCATACGCCAGGTCTTGCCACAGGCACTGGACATATGACAAGATGGACATGATCTTCATGGAAACTTCGTCCTTTAAATTTTTTTCTAATTTATTTAATTTATTTTGGGCTCCACTGGGTCTTCATTGCTGCATCCGGGCTTTCTCTAGTTGCAGTGAGCAGGGGCTCCTCTCTAGTTATGGTGCACCGACTTCTCACTGGTGGCTCCTGCTGTTTTGGAGCGTGGGCTCAGTAGTTGTGGTGCGAGGGCTTGGTTGTCCCATAACATGCGGGATTTTTAGTTCCTGGACCAGGGATTGAACCCTTGTTTCCTGCATTAGAGGCAGATTCTTAACCACTGGACCATCAGGGAAGTCCCATCCTTGCTCTTCTAGCGGTCTGTTAGATGTTTAGGCTTTCGTGTTCCTCAAACCCCTCCCATGGAAGATATATTCTCTTTGTTCATCCAACCTATCCTTCTTCTGATCTCCGCACCTTCACGCGCACACACACACACACACACACACACACTCACAATTGTTGCAGACCTTCTTGTTACTCAATGACCATCCATGACTCCACATTACCTTGAAATAAAACCCATGGCCATGGACTCTCAGCTGCATGATCTGCTCCCAGCCTACGTTTTAGAATATATTTGCAAGCAGCCTTTAGCAGAGCTTCCCTGGAAGAAGGACAAAGAGGAGAGTAGAAGAAAGAGGGAAACAGGAGGAAGAGGAGAGTCAGGGACATTGGGAACAATGAACTGAGCGTCTACACGTGCATAGCACTGTGCTAAAGGCTGTATATACAATAGCTGCCACCACATCCGTGGGGGATTCTTTCCAAGATTCCAAGTAGACACCTGGAATGTGGAGAGTACTGAACTTTATACCCAAGGGTTTGAACCCTGAACACAAGCACCATACTAGGGCAATCCATCTGATAACAGAGACAGCTATTAAGTGTCCAGCAGACAAGATCTCTGGACAAAGGAGTGATTCATGTCACAGGCGGGACAGAGCCGAACAGGCAGATTTCAACACACTACTCAGAACAGTGTGCAACTTAAAACTTGTGAATTGTTTATTTCTGAAATTTTCCATTTAGTATTTTTGGACTGCAGTTGCCCACAGGTAACTGAAACCACTAATAAGTGGGGGAGGACCTGCTGTATACCAGGCTATTTAATGATCCTCCCAAAGGGGCAGATGTTTCCTCTTTTTAAAATTGAAGTTTTGTTGTTTCACAATGTTATTTTAATTTCTACTGTACCACAGACTAATTCTGTTATACCTATAAGGGGCAGATCTCTTAAGATATCCCACTGAAATATAAGCAAAGAGAAATTCCAAGAGTTTAGACAGTTTATCCAAGGTAAATGAGGTAATAATGGCTAACATACACTGAGAATTTGAAAGGGTCAGGCACTGCCAAAAGTTTTGCCGACATTAACTCCAAGAGGTAGGTGTCTTTGGGAATCCCATTTTACAGATGATGAAACTGAGGCACAGAGAGGTATGACATGCTGGGTCCAAGGCCACCTAGCCCTTATGTGGTGCAGCCAAAAAAACTTTCAACCTCTGTTCAAAAAAAAAAAAAAGGCAATTTAATACATACTGATTTCTTCTATAGGAGCAGCAAAGGGAATTACATTACTGGATATAAAAAGAAGCCTCTTATAATCCCCTCTTTCCACCTTTTTTCTAAGAGTTTACACATTATAAGATAGATGATACCTATAGTTTCTCCCCAAACTCCCCATTGCTATCCCTTCTTTTGGGGGGAGAGATCTCAGATCTCTTTTTGCAAGGAAGTAGTTCTGCTCCTTTTAAAATAAAAATTCATCAAGCCGTTCTTGGCTTTATTCAGTTCTCCTCTCTACACCAACTGCCCCAAACCAACGGCCCACAAGTTGTATTCAGCCACCTGCAGGTTTTTGTTTGGCCAATGCGATTTTAAAAATAATTTTAGGTTAACACTGAAAAATCGGCGGCTTTCCCACTGACTTCCAAATTTCTGGCTTGACTTTGCCTCATTTCCAAAAGATCGAGCAGAGTAGAGCTACATCCCTGGCGACCCAGTCACACACAGTCTCTCAGCCCCACCATTAACCCTGCTTGTCTCCTCATCCCTGAATCCTGGTTCCATCCATGCTTGTTTCTAGGTGTCCTTAAAAATAAGAACATTGAAAGGTAGAGTGACACATTGACACATTGCATGTGTCAAGACCCCATATTTTACTTTGAATGTGAACAGTAATCATCCATGTTTGAAGATTAGAAAGAAAGGAAGTAGATCAAGGGTCTTTGGAAAAGACTACACTTCTGGCTTCTCACTCATCTAAATATTCCTATTGGCACTTGAGTTTATGATCTGTAGATTAGATTGAAAGAACGAAAAGACCCCCTTCTCACCTACCCAGGTCCAGATCAAACAAGCAACCAAAAACCCAGCTGATCAGACAAACACAGAAAGCACCTTCTGAGGTGAGGTGGAAGGAGATGATTTGTGGATTAAAGGTTAATATTTCCAGCCATTCTAGTTGCAACTTTCAATCTCCCTTACATTGTAACAAACGAACAAACAAACCCCTTCCTAACAGAAATCTCCAGCTGTTAAGTGTTCTAGATGTTATTTGAATTTAAGTAAAATGACTCCTTTGGCGACTACCTGGCAGCCCACAGCTTTTACAACGGATTTTCTGATACAAACTGTTTCACAAAGAGCTTGTATCTTTTTACTACCAAGCATTACATTGGGAACAGAAAACTTAATAAGATTTTCAGTGGAGATTTTAAGAGGATCTATGGTAGGACTTAACAACAACTGTGATCTATTCTTTTTTACTGCAAGTGTAAAAGACCTGAGAGAAATAGTATTTTCGATTTGACTTTATGGTCCCCCAAGTTGTGTTCCAGTTAAGTGAAAGTCTAAAAATTAGTGCTGGGGAAAGAATGAAGATTTTGGACTCAAACTTTGATTAGAATGCTACAGTTACTAGCTTATGAACTATTGCACTTTGGGCAAGTTGCTTAACTAATTTGTGCTTAGGTTTTCTCATGTGTTAAAGGCAGAAATCCCACTGTATAGGATTGTTACATCACAGCTTTGTGGTCCAGGGCCTGGGACATAGTAGATGGCCTAAATGCTTTAAGTTATATGTGACAGTAGCTCAACTCAAGCCAGTTTAAGCAAAATGAGAATTTCTTGGCTTACCTAACTGAAAAGTTCCATCGTGAATTGACTTCAGGCAAAGCTGGATCCAGGAGCTCAAACAATGCCATCAGGACTCAGTTTCTCTCCATCTGGGGCACTGTTTTCTTTAGTGTTTGACTTTATTTTTCACCAAGTCCAGCAGACCAGCTGGTTATTTTTTGAAGCAAGCAGCACAGAGCTCTGAAGGAATATGGACTGAGATGTGGAAAGTATAGCTGACAGCCCTCTTTGGGCAGGGCGAAGTTAGTATGGGCAGCATAGTTTTCTTGTGGGATGTCCTAGGGCACGGCACTGACGTTGATGTTCAGGGCCAACATAAGGATCCAAGACATTGCATCTACATCAAAGCCACATGGAATAGGCAGATCCAAGATTATAATTTCTGTTTGACAGATAAGAAAACGGAAGCTCTGTATTACTGAGTCCTGCCCCCAGGCCACAGGTGCAAGCCTTGTACCAAGGCCACAGAAGCAGAGCCCAGAACCAACGGCACCTCCAAAGCTGACTGAGCCCCCTGTAACCATTGCCCAAAAGCCCCCTGATCATCATTAACAAGCTTCCTTACTCCAAATTTGGCAGAAATGCCCACCTTGGTAGTCACCTGTGCCCTAGTGAAAGTAAAAGTCGCTCAGTCATGTTCAGCTCTTTGCGACCCCATAGACTATACAGTCCACGGAATTCTCCAGGCCAGAATACTCGAGTGGGTAGCCTATCCCTTCTCCAGGGATCTTCCCAACCCAGGAATTAAACCAGGGTCTCCTGTCTTGCAGGCAGATTCTTTACCAACTGAGCTACAAGGGAAGTCCTAACCAATCAGCTAATGTCTTCCAGCAGGAATTTTCTTTGTCTTGAGGCTCTAAAAATTGGCTACTAACCCACGAAAACTGTCGACTCTCCCTGGTCTGTCTGGAAGTCAGCCCACTGTGTTCTCAGTGCTCACATTATCTCTACTCCTCGTTTTTAATAAACTCACTTCCTTCCAAAATGCTCTGCATCTGGAAATTCTTTTCTAACCTGCGCTTGAACTGCCTCAACATTTATTAGCCTCTTACTGTTGCTACAACAAATTGCCGTAAACTTAGTGGCTTAAAATGCCACAAAGTAAGTTCAAAATGAATCTTATTGGGCTAAAACCAAAGTGTTAGCATAGCTGCTCTCTTTCTGAGGGTCTGGAAGAGAATTTGTTTCCTTGCCATTTCCAGCTTGTAAAGGTGACCCTCCCTTTCATCTTCAAAGCCAAAAGCACAGCATCTTCAAATCTCCTTGACTCGGTCCCTAACCTTTCTGCCTCCCTGTTTCCTATATGAGGGTTTTCGTCATATAGGCCCACCCAGGTAATCCAGGAAAATTTTCCCATCTCAAAATCCCAAGTTAATGACATTTGCAAAATCCTCTTTGCCCTATTTACAAGTTTCAGAGACTAAGACATGGACATCTTTGAGGACACAATTATTCAGCGAACACAGGCCTATGAAGGTCGAACTCCCCTGGTCACTCCTTAAGAGTGACAACTCAAATAGCTGAGTTGTTACTAGAACTGAGGTTAGTGGTTCTAAATTAAGACACAACAGGTGAGAATTCTGGCTCCATGGCAGAGTAGCTGTTTGGCCTCAGTTGTATTTCTCTGAGGCTTTGTGTCCTCATCTGTAAAATGGGGATAGTGTTATTAAATGGTATTAAATGAGACACTGTTCAAACGTATCCAGCACAGCATCTGACATGGAGCAGAAAATTAGTGATGGTCAGCATTCCTGCTACTCTTAATGGCCTTGAATGAGCAGGTGCTCTTGAACATTTGGCTCAGGGAAAACAGAAAGACCAAACAGCGTGGTGGGGTGCAAGCAGCGTGGGATTGGAGTCTGCCTTGTGACCATAAAGAACTGTAACTTCTCTGAGTTCCAGTTCCTTATTAACACATGAAGACAATAGACCCTTCTCTCACAGAATAAAGCGGAGGATGCCTACGTGGTGCTTGGCATCCTCAGGCAATATACCCCTCTTTGTCACTGCCTTCCTTTTCTTTTCCTTCTCAATTTAACTTTTCCCCTTTTTCTTTGCACTCTCTTCTGTCCTTCTTTCTCCTGTTTTCTCTTCCTCCCTCCATCCTGCTCTGATTTCCTTCCCTTCTTCCTTACCTCCCTCCTTTCTTCCTGGAGTTGCCCATTCTTGAGATGTCCATTTAAGGGCAGCTGATCAATTTCAGGGACTCGTGGTATGCGCTCTTGGTCTCCCCTCCCAACCTGTTCCTTCCACTCATCAGTTCCTTAGTTGTGCAATCTAAATGCTAATGATCCCTGCCTAACCTGCTCCTTTATCTCCCTCTACTGATAAACAGAACACCCCCTAGAAGAACTGCACGGAGGCAAACAAGAGCTACGCTCCCCTCCCTCACCTTTGGTCCAGGATGTGGGCTTGAAACGGTGTGATCTTTAATCAGTTCTAATGAGATGGATGAAACTGGAGCCGATTATACAGAGTGAAGTAAGCCAGAAAGAAAACCACCAATACAGTATACTAACACATACATATGGAATTTAGAAAGATGGTAATGATGACCCTGTATGCGAGACAGCAAAAGAGACACAGATGTGTAGAGCGGACTTTTGGATTCTGAGGGAGAGGGAGAGGGTGGCATGATTTGGGAGAATGGCATTGAAACACGTATACTATCATGTAAGAAACGAATCGCCAGTCTATGTTTGATGCAGGATACAGGATGCTTGGGGCTGGTGCACGGGGATGATCCAGAGAGATGATATGGGGTGAGAGGTGGGAGGGGGGTTCATGTTTGGGAACTCATGTACACCCGTGGTGGATTCATGTCATTGTATGGCAAAACCAATACAGTATTGTAAAATAAAATAAAGTAAAAATAAAAATAAAAATAAAAAAACTTTTAACAGTCCAGAAAGGCAGGGGGAGCCCTTCATCAGGAGTCCCCCAGAGCGTCTTCCTCCCCAGCAGAGTCCTATCTATCAAGCTGCCCGATGCCCACACAGATGCCCTCATTCCCTTTCATGCACTGGCGGTTTTCAGTCTGATATTGAAAGTGCAATATGCTTGCCAGTAATGATGTCTTATTGGAGTGTAAAGATTTTCCCATTTCACTGCTTTATCCTGAATTTAAAGTGTTTTGAAATTCACTTACATCAGGGAGGACCAGCAGCTCAACATTTGCTGTAAATAAACTGGGGGCTTCTAAGGCGTTATCTCTGAAATGGGAGATGGGATACGTTACTGCTCTCCGGTGGGCTGGGCAGAATCAATGGCGGAGTTTTTCCATCATGAGAACCAGGCAGCTTTTTTTGCTCTCAAGTGCTGGTCCAGGGTGTGAGGGTGCTCTGACCTTGTCTTTTGAAACTATTCAACTGAAATTTGTCTAAGGTGTTGAGTTGGAAGATCGCTTCGCTCTTGAATACTTGCTTGGAAAATCAGTAAACTCTTAAAGCTAATGCAGAGACTGACATTGAAAAGGGGCTGGTGGCTGTGGTGGTTATTTTTATTGCTGTTGTGTTGTCTGGTTGCTAAGTTGTGTGACTCTTTTCAGCCCCACAGACTGCAACCCACCAGGCTCCTCTGTCCACAGGATTTGCCAGGCAAGAATAATGGAGTGGGTAGCCATTTCCTTCTCCAGGGGATCTTCCTGACCCAGGGATCAAACATGAGTCTCCTGCATTGGCAGGCAAATTCTTTACTGCTAGCCACTGGGGAAACCCATTATTGTTGTTATTACTGCATTCACTGAATGCTCTGTACTCTGCACCAGGCACTCTGCTGAGTGCATTGCAGGAGTTGTCTTCATTAAGCCTCTTAACAACCACTGAGGTTGTTGGGATACCACCCAATCTGGCGTGCCAGACAGATACCCCTGGGAAGCTTCCTGCCCAGTATCAAGGGCAGGATACTAGCTTCCTGTCTAGTATCAAGGTCATGGCCACATGCGCCTGTGGAGAATAAACCAGGGTACCTCTCACACTGGTTGCCCTGGTTGCTTAGATTTACTGATGCATTGCACTGTCCTACCATCACCAGCATGCGAAGAGGCATCCCTGAGACTCTTGACACAGTGATGCGTCAGCCACAGTGTGTGACCTGGCACCAGTCATTCCATCTGCACCTTGCTTCCCTCCTCTGTGAAACTGGATAATAGTGCTCCCAGCTTACGGGGTTGTATGAGGATTCCCTGATCACTGTGTGTAGAGCACCTGGCATGTGCTGAAGACTGTATTTCTTTTTTTGAAAAAAATTAAATTTACTTATTTTTAATTGAAGGATAATTGCTTTACAATATTGTGTTGCTTTCCGCCAAACATCAACACGAACCAGCCATAGGTATACCCATGTCCCCTCCCTCTCAAACCTCCTTCCCACCTCCCTCCCCACCGCACTCCTCTAGGTTGTTATAGAGCTCTGGTTTGAATTCCCTGAGTCAAACAACATATCCCCATTGGCTATCTATTTTACGTATGGTAGTGTCTATGTTTCCATGTTACTCTCTCCATACATCCCACCCTCTCCTTCCTCCCCCACCTCGTGTCCATAATTCTGTTCTCTATGTCTGTGTCTGCATTGCTTCCCTGCAAATAGGTTCATAAGTAACTTCTCTCTAGATTGCAAGTAATGTAATGTGTCATGTGAAAGTTGCTCAGTTGTGTCCAACTCTTTGGGATCCCATGGGATATACAGTCCATGGAATTCTCCAGGCCAGAGTACAGGAGTGGGTAGCCTTTTCCTTCTCCAGGGGATCTTCCCAATCCAGGGATCAAACCCAGGTCTCCTGCATTGCAGGACAATTCTTTACCAACTGAGCCACAAGGGAAGTCCCTAAATTCCATATATATGCATTAATAGATATAAATATTTCTTAACTGAAACCTTTAAATTCTGCTTCACCTTTTCAGGCCAGGTGAAGTTCTACATTGTTGCTCACAGGTCTGGGTGGGTCGTCGCTATGTTCCAGATGATAAGCAACAGAACATGGGGCTCTGAAGCCAACTTTTCCTCTTCTCTTTCCTGTCCTTTCCCAAGGGCCTGGTGTGGGAAGGTTGTGGTAGTATAGGGAGGCCAACTTCTTCCTGGTTTGTCTGGGCCTTTCCAGGGGTTAGCATCCCAAGTCCCAGGTTCAGGGAGCCCTCTCCAGTTTCAGACAAACCAGGAAGAAGTAAGATGTGCTGACACTGGGCTTTGGGGAGGATGTGTATATGATTGGAGACTGTATTTGTTTGCTAGGGTCACCATAACAAAACACCCAGGGACTAGGCGTAAAGAACAGAAATTTGTTTCTTACAGTTATGGACGCTGAAAGTCAGGTCTAGGTGTCAGTGAGATTGGGTTTTCCTGAAGCCTTCCTGCTTGTCTTGTGGTTGGAGATCTAAGTCCCCTTGTGGGGTCTTTAAGGGTCACTCCAACACAGCCATGGAAATTATACTTGGTTAGGCATAGGAAATTAGATTTATTATACTGATGTGTGCTAGTGAGGCAGGAGGCAGATGGGCCCCCCTCCACCCAGGGTAAAACAATTGGAGATTCATTCTCTATTGACTGAAACTCCAAGACAAGAATCTCAGAGGAGTTAAGGGAGGAGGCTGGAGCCTGCACTGACCACATATTTCTTGTCCCAGAAATTTCTTGTCAGTAGACCTCCCCAACCACATATGTGCAGAAAAGGCTCCTTGGAGGCCAAAGGGGAGTCATGACAAGGGATGTTCTACCCATAGGCCTTTGTGGTAGAATCCATCTTGGCTAAGAGATGCGTGTGCATACAGGAGAGGATCCTGAGAAACACCAAATATCCACCATGAGCCAAGCAAATCAAAATGAATGGCCGAAGAAAACCCAGAAGAAATACCACAGAAAAGTAATTCCAACTACCACAGGGATGGAACTCAGCAACTCTCCCTCTGAGTCTGTCGTGTGTCTATCCACATGTACTGTCCTCTTTCTCCTCCTAATAAATACTTGCTTCACTAATTTCCATCTTGGTGGAAATTCTTTTCTGCAGAGCTGAAGGGCCAGGGCCCTTGTCATTGATTATTGGGCTAGTGACTGACTAGGATCTGGTGCTTTTACCGCCACAACCCAGCCCATCTCTGGCAGGGAACCCAGGCCCTGCTCCAAGGCATTGCAGGCTGAGGCCACTGGAGATCACTAGAAGGGGAGGAGCGGCATACTGTACAAGGGGTCACATGGGAGGAGAGTCCAGGGAGCAGATTCATCCAAGCAGGGAGGATGCCAGGGAGGGGCGGGGACCTGTAGGAAGTACCTTGCCTGGGGGTCGGGGTGGCGTTACAGAAGCATGAGGGGGGTTCACTGGTGCGTTTGAACATCACTAGGTCACACTCGGGTTTCCCTGGTGGCTCTGATAGTAAAGAATCTACCTGCAGTGCAGAAGACCTAGATTCTATCCCTGGGAAAGATCCCCCGGAGAAGAGAATGGTTGCCCACTCCAGTTTTCTTGCCTGGGAAATTCCATGGATAGAGGAGCCTTGCGGGTTATGGTCCATGCGAT
Source organism: Ovis aries (assembly GCF_016772045.2). Classification (NCBI taxonomy): domain Eukaryota; kingdom Metazoa; phylum Chordata; class Mammalia; order Artiodactyla; family Bovidae; genus Ovis; species Ovis aries. Next base: position 23,693,192 of record NC_056077.1, read on the forward strand.
GGCATGGAGTTGGACATGACTGAGCGACTAACACACCATTACTACTAGGCCACTCAGAGGAGGGCGAGAAGGGGAACTTACGACGCAAAACAACCTTATCTCTTTGGTGTAGCTGGGCAGGTGCTCACAGGCTGTTTATGGGGATGGGGAGGCATCAGAAGAATAAAGTTTTAAAAATGTACGATACACACCTTGCCTTGCAGATGGCTGTCTTCTGGCTGTGTCCTCACATAACCTTTTTCTCTGTCTGCAGGCATCCTTGGTGTCTCTTCCTCTTAAAAGGGCACGGATCATATTAGATGAGAGGCCTGCCCTTATGACCTCATTTAATCTTCATTACGTCTATAAAGGTTCTATCTCCAGACTCACACAGGGGGTTAAAGGCTTCAACATATGAAACTGGAGGGAACACAGTTCTCTCCATAACAGCATCTGTGAGTTTTTGGTATTCATTCATTAATTTTTGACTGTGCTGGGTCCTCATTGCTGCGTGCAGGCCTTCTCTGGTTGCAGCCAGCGGGCTGCTCGTCATTGCGGTGTATGGAATTCTCATTGCAGGAGTGGCTTCTCTTGTTGTGGTGCGTGGGCTCTGGGGCATGCAGGCTTTGGTGATTGCATTTCCGGGGATCTATAGCACAGGCTCAGCAGTTGTGGTGCCTGGGCTGAGTTGTCCCATGGCATGTGAAATCTTCCCTGATCAGAGGTTGAACCTGTGTCCCCTGCTCCCCTGCACTGACGGGTGGGTTCTTAACCTCTGGACCAGCAGAGAAGTTCTGTGAGTTTTAACGCAAAGGCTTTTCAGAGCATCCCTTCCTGCATCGGGAACTCAAGGCAACTGAAAATGGTGCAGAAAGGGGGACCCTCTCCAGGGCCCAAGAATCTCTTGTTTCACATTAAGAAATGAATTGTCTGAGGAGACACTCATGCTTACCAAGCAAGAGTCTTTATTGGGAAGGGGTACCCGGGTGAAGAGCAGTAGAGTCAGGGAACCCAGGAGAACTATTCTACCATGTGGCTGGCAGTCCCAGGTTTTTTGTTGATGGAATTAGTTTCTAGGTCCTATGTGGCTAATCATTCTGACTCAGGGTCTTTCCTGGTGGCTCAACCTAGATAGATTTAGTTTGTTGATAGAATTAGTTTAGTTTCTAGGTCCTATATTTTCTAGGTTCTATGTGGCCAATCATTCTGATTCAGGGTCTTTCCTGGTGGTTCAACCAAGATGGATTCTAGCAAGGAGGATTCTGGGAGGCTGGTAGGACATGTGACATTTTCTTTTGACTTTTCCCAAACGATTCTGATTGGTGGTGGCTTGTTAGTTCCATATTCCTTACCAGGACCTCCTGTCATAAAACAGCTCATGCAAATGGCTACTGTGGTGCTTGGCCAGGATGGGAGGTTTCAGCCAGTGTTTCTTCTAACACAAGCGCTCTCTGCACATTGTTGCTCTGTTACTTCCCTGTTGCCGGCCTCTGTAGCACATGCAGTGATCTTTAATCGGAGGGCATATCTCAGTACCAAACTAGCAACAAGTGGAATTTTGATGAGTTCAGATCTACTGAGGGTTTCCCAGGTGGTGCAGTGATAAAGAATCCGCCTGCTGATGCAGGGGACACAAGACATGCAAGAGACTTGGGTTTGAGCCTTGGGTTGGGAAGATCCCCTGGAGGAGGAAATGGCAACCCATTCCAGTATTCTTGCCTGGAAAATTCCACAGACAGAGGAGACTGGTGGGCTACAGTCCATGGGGTCGCAAAGAGTCAGACCATGATTGAGCACACACACACACACACATGAGACCCACTGACTCAAATGGTTCTAAAGCAGAAATAAGGCCTCTCCCCACCTTTCCTTGCTCCAGGCCCTACACAGTTGCCCACTGCACCAGGAGCAGCGTCACAGCTCCTCAGCTCCTGGACGCTGTGCCATCCACCTGTCTCTCTGACCTCATCTCATCCACTCCGTGATGCTGCTCCTCTGCTCCCGCTGGTCACACTGGTTTCCTCTTCTTTCCTTGAAAATGCTAAACTGGTCTCTCTCGGGACATTTGCATTGGCTGTTCCTTCTGCTCAGAACTCTGTTTCCCATGTCATTCTCTGGCGTCCCCTTCATTCTTCAGAACTCCCCCTCTTTTTTGTTCTGTCCAGTGTTGGAGGTTGTGGAGGAGGCTCCTTCCGTACATCCAACAAGCCAATCTACGGACATCGTCTTAGGGTCCAACACAACCCAATTCCAACACTATCTACCTGGATATAGTCAGATTCCACAGGTTAAGGGCTCAGTCCTGCTGTCCCCCACAACTTCAGATGCCAGTCACAAGTCCAGGTTGTTACCTGTACTTCTGACAAACTGGCTGTAAATCAGAGGTTCCCACAACCCCTTCCTCAGGTTCAATTAATTTTCCAGAGTGACTCATAAAAATCAGAGAAATATTTTATGTATTAGATTACTGGTTTATTACAAAGGATTTAACTCGGGAACAGCCAGATGGAAGAGATGCACAGGGCAAGGTTTAGGAAAGCGGTGCAGAGTTTCCATGCTCTCTACAAACACACCACTTTCCCCAAATCTCCATGTGTTCACCAACCTGGAAGTTCTCTGAACCTCGTCCTTTTGGGGTTTTATGGAGGCTTCATTACCAAGGCATGATTGATTATATCATGTTACTGAGTCCAAGCTCACTCTGTTCACTGCATGACAAGCTAGTTAATCCAGGCCAGTCAACCTGGGAGACAAGGTGCTAAGGCAAGGAACATGACTTCATTCATAAAGTCTGACTGAGACGATGGAAGACTAACTTCTCAAAATAGCCACCTTATTGGGGTCTGGATGCCAGGTTCTTTTACAGAATAGAGAGGGGAGAGGTGAGGAGGTAAAGTAAAAAGCCCATTGATCTTGCAAATATCTCCTGAAATGGCTAGCCTTGGGGACTGGATATGTTCACGTCCATTCCTGTAGCCATCCACAGGTGGACAGGGTCCTGAACAAAGGCATTTGGATTTGATATTCAGGCAGAGGGGCAGGGTTCCCTGAGGCAGGCCATTACGTGTAAATAGTATCCTTTCAGTAAACAAAAGCAATGGGAAGCAAAAGTGAAAGTGAAAGAAACAGATTCAACATGGAGTCAGTTCTTCCTTATCACCATCATGGGCCATGGCTGACTGAACTAATCTTCAGCCCCTTTCTCATCCCTAGGAGGTCAAGGAGTGGGACTGTAAATTCTAACTCTCTAATACATCTTGTTTCCCCTGGCAACCAGGCCACAGTCTTAGGTGTAGTCCAGAAGTCACCTCATTAACATAAAAATAGACACTTTATCACTCTCCAAACTAGGAACTTCCTAGGGTTTTGAGAACTGCTAGCCAGGATTGAGGATGAAGACCAAATACATATTTCACATTACAAATCACAGCATTATACCACTCAAATGCCACCTCTTTTGAACGGCCTTCCCTCTGTGTCTTAGCCATATTTCTCACCACGTTTAACTTATTCCGTCACTTGTAGGTGGTGGAGGGATCAGGTGGGTCTGTTCATCAGTTATCTATTTATTGGGATCCTCATTATTTATGAGGGAATGGAGAATCAACAGTAAATAAGACAGATCTTCTCTTCCCCAAAGAACTTACAATTTGGAGTAGGGAGGACGACAATAAACAGAAATGTCCAAATATAATCATCTCTGGTTAGGTGGATGCTTTGAAAAAGCAGCATGTAGACTATCAGGCCTCCTGGGAAACTGCTGGAGTAACCTGTTTGGCCTAAACATTTATTTCTGAGATTCCACTTGAGTACATGGTTAGGATGTAAATCTTGGGTTGGTTTTCAAACCAACATGTAGTGGTCTGTGCACAAGTTGGAGAAGAACTTTCAGACATATGGCAGAATGAGAGGAGAATAAAGTTTATCGGAGTGGGAGATGCTGTTAGAACAGCAGACCAGCTCAAGGGAGAGCCAACCCCTTTCTTGGGCTAGTAGCCAATTTTTATAGCTTCAAGAGAGAGAAAATTCCCCTGTAATTTGGCATCAGGTGATTGATTGGTTAGGATGCTATCGGGCTTCCCAGTTGGCACTAGTGGTAAAGATCCTGCCTCATGATGCAGGAGACGTAAGAGGCATGGACTTGATCCCTGGGTCGGGAGGATTCTCCTGAGTAGGGCATGGCAACCCAGGGTAATAGGGTGGGCATTTGACCTAACATGGGGTCAGGGAACTGGCCAGTTTTGATCCGGAGGCTCATGGCAACAGTTGTTATGGGGCTTGGTCAGTTCCAGAGACTTTTATCCCGTGACCTTGGTACAGGGCTCCACACCTGTGACCTTGGTATAGGGCTCCACGGAATCTGCATACAACTTTCCACATGTGAACCTGACTCTGGCTCTGTGTTTGCATGCTTGATCTTTCTGATCTTGTATAGTTACAGATTATAGTGATCTTAAGAAGGGTGAAGGCAGGAAAGTTTCCATGTGCACAAGAAAAGGAAGGGTGAGTTTCGACAACAGTGTATTCATCCCATATCTAACACCGAGGATGGATCTGTTAACTTGAAAAATAGTCACAACCTAAAAGTTGAGAGTTACATTTTATTTGGTAGGAATTTTTAAGACTTCAAGCCTAGAACACAGCATCTCAACTAACCCTGAGAGAACTGCTCTGAGGAGGTGAGGGGAGGAACCAGGTTATACAGAAGTCTTGCAACAAAGGGCAGGTAGTCTGAAGATCAAAAAATTAATTTTAATGAAAGAAAAGTAGATAACCCAAGTTAAGGAATATAGCACTCTTCTATGTATGGGAAGATGCAAGAGGCTCACTGAAGTCCCTCCTTTGATAAACACCTCAGCTGTCTGGGGCCAGCATCCTGTGTTTTTCACATCCTGAGCTTCCTCAGGGCTCATCATAGGAAGTGGCAGAAGTGGGGCTGTTGGATGGTAGGTATTCTTTTCTCCCTGAGTGCCCTCAGGAATCGGGAGCATCACATTGGAGGGCTGCAATCACCGATGACTATGACATCCTTGTTTACTGATGTGGCAGCAGATACTCCATTTCTCAGATCTCTCTACATAAGAAGAAAATTTTATAACAGCTGGTAGAGTACTCTTTTCCAAAGGACTTCTGGCTCTCAACTGGCTATAAACTTGCTATAGCCTCAGTGTCTGTGTCCTGTCCACATTCATAATGTTGGAATGATGGTATTTAGAGGTGGGGCCTTTGGGAGATACTTAGGTTCAGATGATGGGATTTGTTGCTGTTGTTTAGTCACTAAGTCATGCCCTACTCTTTGAGACAGCATGGACTGTAGCCCACCAGGATCCTCTGTCCATGGGATTTCCCAGGTAAGAATATTGGGGTGGGTTGCCATTACCTTCTCCAGGGGATCTTCTTCAGCCAGGGATTGAACCCAATGTCTCCTGCACTAGCAGGCGGATTCTTTACCACTGAGCCACCAGGGAAGCCCCGTGATCCCTTATAAAGAGAGCTCAGCTCAGCTCTCTCCCTTCTCCCCACCATATGAGGATGCCGTGAGAAAGCAGCTGATTGCAAGCCAGGAAGAGAGCCCTCACCAGAACCCAACCATTGCTGACATCCTGATCTCAGACTTTCAGCCCCTACACCTGTAAGAAAAGAAAATTCTGTTGTTTAAGCCATCTCGTCTACAGTATTTTGTTATGACAGCCAGAACAGATTTAAGAGCTCAAATCAGCAAATATTAACCGAGTGTCATTGGGCAACATGCCAAGCCTGGGGAACATAAAATAAAAAGGTCTTTGCCTTCGAGGAGCTCATAGTTCAGTGGTGGAGACTGAAATTTAGATTGCACTTAACACAAAAAATTCTCTCAAGTGACCTCCACTTAGTCTTTTTCCAGGGATTCTTGACACTTTTCCATTTCTTTTGTAAAACCTTGTAGGGAGCTGAACTATGTCCTACTCCAATACCTATGAATGTGGCCTGATTTGAAAATAAGGTTTTGGTAGATATAATTAAGGGTTAAAAATGTGATCATACTAGATTTAGGGTGGATTCTAAATCCAATGATTGGTGTCCTTATGAAAGAAAGGAGAGGGAGATTTGAGACACACTCAGGAGAAAACCACATTAAGGATGGAGGTAGAGATTGGAATGAGTCCTCTACAAGTCAAGGAACCAGAGGATATCCAGAGCCACAGAAGGTCCGAAAGAGGCATGGTATGTTCTCCTCCAGAAGGAAACAACCCTGCCAACGCCTTGATTTTGAACTTCTCCAGGACAGTGAGAGCGTAAACTTCCATTGTTTAAAGGCATCAACTTTGTCAATCTCGGATATGCAGATGGTACCACTCCAGTAGCAGAAAGCAAAAAGGAACTAAAGGGTCTGTTGATGAAGGTGAAAGAGGAGAATGAAAACAGCTGGCTTAAAACTCCACATTCAAAAAGTGAAGACCAGGGCATCCCATCACTTCATGGAAAATAGAAGGGGGAAACGTGGAAGCAGTGACAGATTTTATTTTCTTGGACTCCCAATTCACTGTGGATGGTGACTGCAGCCCTAAAATTAAAAGATGCTTGCTCCTTGGAAGAAAAGCTATGGCAGACCTAGGTAGCATATTAAAAAGCAGAAACATCACTTTGTCAAGATAGGTCTGTGTAGCCAAAGCTGAGGTTTTTCCAGTAGTCGTGAATGGATGTGACAATTGGACCATAAAGAAGGCAGAGCCCTGAAGAATTGATGCTTTTGAATTGTTGTGCTGGAGAAGACTCTTAAAGAGTCCCTTGGACTGCAAGGAGATCAAACCAGTCAATCCTAAAAGAATCAACCCTGAATATTAATTGAGAGGACTGATGCTGAAACTGAAGCTCCAGTACTCTGGCCACCTGATGGGAAGAGCCATCTCATTGGAAAAGACCCTGATGCTGGGAAAGATTAAAGGCAGGAGGAAAAGGGGGTGACAGAGGATGAGTTGATTGGATGGCATCACCGACTCGATGGACATGAGTTTGAGCAAGGTCCAGGAGATAGTGAAGGCCATGGAAACATGGCATAACGCCACGTCCATGGGGTCGCAAAGAGTCAGACATGACTTAGCAACTTAACAAAAACAACTCTGTAGAGCTTTGTCAAGGGTATCTCCTGGTTGTTGGGGGATTGAATGAGCTTAAATGTATAAAGGTACTAGAACAGTGCCAGAGAGTACTAGTGAGTGCTCAGTGAGTGCTAGCTATCAGCACTCGGTGATTTGCTCATTCTACAGCTTTTTACTGAGTATCACTTTACTGGCAGCACTCTGATTCTACCTCAGTTTTGCACTGGAAGGTTTCAGTAGATTGCATGTTCATGTCCACCCACCCCTCCACATTCATATGCTAAAATTCTAATCCCTCATGTGATGGTGTTGGGGAAATGGAACAGGACCCTGTGGTTCTTGCCCCTCATGTCCTCTGCCTCCTTTTCATCTGTGGGAGAACTTTGGTCAAAGAATGGATTTGATCAGAGAAGTGAGAAAAGTGCAGAAACAAAGGAAAACAGTCAAAGGATGCCAAATAATAATAATGTAGTCATTAAGCATTGTCAAGGACCTTTAGTTCCTTCTCAAGGGCAATAGATAATATCCTGAGCCATTCGCAGTGAGCTGTCTTTTAGATACTGAAACCCCACCCCACGCCACCCCCAAGTTCAAGAAGTTAACTACATGATGACCACATTGTAGCTAGCTATGACATAAGCTGCCACAATTCTGAGAATCAGCCTCAAGGAAATGGGAATAAACTGATCATGGAACTGAAGATTTCCTCTACTTGAAAGTCAAGATGCTGCTGGTCAGACCACCAATGACTAATTTCGAGATGACTGTCGGAGCTGACTATATTGTTTCTACAAGTAGGCTCCTCCTTCATCCAATAAAAGCTCTTGCTCACTGATCATCAGTGTGTGTGTGTGTGTGTGTGTGTGTGTGTTTGGTGGGGGCAGTGGGGGTCAGCCTTCAGACAGGTGTTCACTCCCACCCCCACCCCACCCTCCTGGTTGCCAGCATCCAAAATAAAGCAAACTTTCCTTTCCACTAACCTGGCTTCTATATTGGCTTTTGAGCACCTAGCAGCTGGACCCCACTTTCGGTTACATTGGGAAGGATGGAGGCTTTGGAGGAGAAAGAGGTCATGATAGTGGAACCGTCATGAATGGGGTTAGTGTCCTATAAGAAGGACCCCAGAGAGCTCTCTTGCCCTCTTTCTGCCATGTGAAGACACAAGGAGAAATTTACCTCCCAGAAGAGGGTCATCGTCAGAACTGGCATCCTGATCTCAGACACCTAGCCTCTAGAACTGTGAGAAATAAATTTCTTTTATGTATAAGCCACCCAGTCTGTGGACCTTTGTTATATCAGCCTGAGCTAAGACAGAGATTTTATGTTCAGTGTCTTATTGGGCATTACCTTGTACTTGAACTACATTCCAAAGCTCTCCAAAGGTGCCTTTTGTCTGAAACAAATGTTTGACATCCATAATGACCCAAGATGTCGAAGGGAAAGTGTTAACCACTCAGTCATGTCCGACTCTTTGCAACCCCATGGACTGTGGAGTGTAGCCATTTCCATCTCTTCCTGACCCCAGGGATCAAACCCGCGTCCCCTGCATTGCAGGCAGATTCTTTACTGTCTGAGCCACCAAAGAGCCCAAAGGGAACAGAAATATTGCATGTTTATAAATGGATTTTTTTCTCATATTATTGGAAAAAAGAGTAAATTCCTGGAACATAGAAAAGAAAACAAAGAATCATTCATAAGTTGACCGTCCATGCTTAGCCACTGTTTACATTTTAATGTCTTTTCTTCTGGGCTTTTATTATGCCTAGTTTTTTTTTTTAAACATAATTATATCCATTCCCTATATGCAATTTTTATCTGCATTTTTCTCAGTGTCTATTGTATCACAAGCATTTTCCGTATTATACAGACTTTCACAAGAATTTTCCATATTATACAGACTTTATGAACTTTGCATTTTTACAGTTCCATAATGTTTCATGCTAAGATTATGACATAGATTAGCTAGTAAAACATTTAAATTAAAAAAGAATTTATCTCGCTATTACTTATGCTGTTGTGCCGGTAATCTTGGTACATACATTCACCCCTTCTCAGTTCCCAGTCCACCACCAGTATTTCCAGTGACTTCATTAAGCGATGCACTCTATTGTGTAATTCCTGGATCAAATGGTGTGACCATTTTAAGGCACTGGATATGCATTTACAAATTATTCTCTTAAAAAAAGGCTGGGCCAATTTACACTCTGATCTGCAATGCTAAGAAAATACCCATTTTGCCACACTTGTGTTAATATACCTATTACCATTTTAAAAGACCAGCTAATTTAAAAAGCATAAAATGTGATTGGTTTTATTTGCATGGCTTTGATTAGTCATGATATTGAACATTTTCCCATGTTTTTTAAACAGTAACGTTTTTGTCTCTGGGGAAATGTCTGTTTAAGCCCTCTCTCCGTTTATCCATGGTATCTCTGTTCTCTTAAAGATTTGTGTTAATTCAAATGTATAGGTACACGGTTCCTTTTGGTTATATCTGCTTCAAATGTGTTTCCCTGTTTGTTGTTTTCCTTTTAAGTTTGATTAGTTTTTTTTTATGGGCAGAAGATTTCAATTTTTTGTAACCACATCTACCCATCTTTTCCTTTGTGATTTTTAAAACTCTTTTCTAAATCTAGACACTCCTCTTTGCAGAAGGTGATAAGTATTCATTTTTTAATAATTTATGTATGCTTTGATTAAAAAATAGCTCTTTGATCTATTTGGAATTTGTTTTATTGCATAACATTGAAGAGACTTTTCACATAGTTAATCATTTATCCCAATACAAATTATTCAATACCCTATTTTTCCTCTCTTTATTATATACTGAATTCTCACATATAATGGAGTATAATCTAAGCTATCTGTTATGTCTAGTTGAACTGATGTACCACATTGTTTAAATGACTGCATTTGTAAAATAACTATCTGTTAATGCTGGTACTAGGGTGGCTCAGATTTAAGGAGAGATATCTGGAATAAACTATCTTTTCTCTTTCTCCTGCCCCATAGCAAGAAACCTGTCAGAAGACAAGCAATGGTGACATGACATCACCATGTAGTAGTGGTGATTTAGTCTCTAAGTCGTGGCTGACTCTTGTAACCCTATGGACTGTAGCCCGCCAGGCTCCTCCGTCCATGGGATGCTCCAGGCAAGAACACTGGCGTGGGTTGCCATTTCCTTCTCCAGGGGATCTTCCCGACCCATGAATCGAACCCAGGTCTCCTGTATTGCAGGCAGATACTTTACCGACTGAGCTAGGAGGGAAGCCCGACATAACCATAAAACAAAGGATAATGCCAATCCCAGCAAATATGTCCACCTTAAATGATTTTTGGATCTTTTTTCAATTTCGACTTTATTGAGGTATATTGCATATACAGTTATAAGATTTTAAAAGTGTACAGCATGGTATTTTGATACACATTTACATTTTGAAAGGATTTCCCTGATGTAGTTAATTAACACATCCATTACTTCACATTTTTTCTTTTCTTTTTTTCGGTGAGAACATTTAAGTTTTGTTCTCTTAGCAAATTTCAGTTATACAATACAGTGTTTTCAACTCTAGTCACCATGTGATTCATTTTATACCTGGAAATTTACACTCTTTTTACCAGCTTCTCCCCATTTCTCCTATCCCCAGCTTTTGGCAACCAGATTCTTAATCTATGAATTTGACTTCTTTTTTTAGATTTTGCTTATAATGATACCTGCAGTATTTGTCTTTGGCTTGTTTTACTTAGCATAATGCCCTCAAGTCCCTCCCAATTTATAAAACATAGCAAGTTTTCCTTCTTTCTCAGGGTTGAGCAATATTCCATTGTATAAATATACCACATCTTTATCCATCCATCCTTTGACATACGGATCATTTTCTTATCATGGCTACTGTGAATAATGCTGCAAGGAACATGTGAATGCAGATACCTCTTTGAGATAGTGATTTCATTTCCTATGGATGTATACCCAGAAGTGGAATGGCTGGTAGCTCTCTTTTTAATTTTTTGAGGAACCTCCATACTGTTTTCCTTGTGGCATTTTACATTCTGACCAACAGTGCACAAGGGTTCCCTTTTCTCCACATTCTCATCAACATTTGGTATCTCTTGCCTTCTTGAGGACAGCCATCCAAATAGGTGGGAGGGGATATCTCACAGTGGTTACTTTGCATTTCCCTGATGACTAGTGATGTTCAGCATCTTTTCATGTGCCTGTTGACCATGTTCGTCTGATCTCTGAAGGTCATTTTGTGTCTAGCTCTCTTCTGTCGTCCACCCTGACATCTGCTCTTGTTACTCCAAGTTGGGGCTAGGAGTTGAGAGAGGATGGACTTCCTGGAGGGGCTTCCCAGGTGGCACAGTGGTAAAGAATCTGCCTGCAAATGCAGGAGACACAAGGGACAAAAGAGACATGAGTTTGACCCCTGGGTTGGGAAGATCCCCTGGAGAAGGAAATGGCAACCCACTCCAGGATTCTTGCCCAGGAAATCCTATGGACAGAGGATCCTGGTGGGCTACAGTCCATGGGATCGCAAGGAGGACTGAGGACGCACGCCTGAGCTTCCTGGAGGCAAGTTTTATTCTCATCCTCAGCACGTGCAGCCCTGTAGATCCTTGAGCATCCAGAGCTCAGTCCCTCACTAACTTTTCTTCCGTTTACCTCTACCTTGTCAACTACAAACGGGCACTTGCCTCTGCCGCTACAAGGGTTAAACCATGTGCTGCTGCCGCTGCTGATTTTTAACACCCCTGAAAGGAGTTCAGGGTGGAGGGTAGAAATGAGACACTCTGTGCTCAGCCAGGATAGGGGCTGGGGGGCTGGAAGTGGCAGGACAGGTCTTCAGATGATTAGATATTTTCAGGAGCCAATTTTATGAGCCCAATTCTTGTATCTCCTCATATCTAGAAAAGCACTGAAACCCTTTATAGTGATACCTGTTTCTTGTGACTAGCAGAAAGGCTCATGAGAGGAGCAGAAACCTTCTGAAAAAATAAGATCACATGTACTCTCCCTTCACCAAAATCACATATATACTGATCTTTCCCCTATGCCTCCTTGAGCAATTTCTCAGAGCTATCTGAAGTGTCGTTTCCTGGGCTGCAGTCCTCATTTTTTAAAAAAGTATTTATTTATTTATTCAGCTGCACCGGGTCTTAGTTGCAGCATGTGGGGTCTTCATTATACCACGTGGGATTTTTCGTCATGGCATTGTGGCTTAGTTGTCCAGTGGCACGTGGGATCTCAGTTCTGGGTACGTGGAATTGAACCAGTGTCCTCTGCATTTGAAGGTGGATTCTTAACCACTGGACCACCAATGAAGTCCCTGAAGTCCTCATTTTGTGCCCAGTAAAACTTAATTTGCAACACTCACCTTGTGCATTTTTAAAAATTGACAACCTGAATCTCCTCCTTCCCCTCCAGCCTGACACAAACATCTTGCCATCACAGGCATCCACTGATGTGCCTTTTCTTCTCAGAGGATTGCATTTCTCTTGATATTAGCCAGGTGCCCCTCCCAAGGTGAAAAGCTTATCCTTAAATCCTTGGAATACATCTTTGTCTACTTTCTTCCAGACCTGATGATTTTCAGGTTTTGCTACTTCTAATTTTCCTCACGTATTCTCAGGTCCTCTGCTACCCAGAGTCGGGGATGGGAAGAGCTAAATTAGAGAGATATAGAACATATGATAGGAAAGGGGGACCAAGGAGCTGTTTCAGAAGAAAACCTTCTCAGTCATGTGACTGGAACTCCACGTGTCTCAGAAGGTTAAAGGAGCGTTCAATACACATGGTGCCTGCAACATTCAGGCAGGAACCTCTAGCAGACAGGGCAAGCAGATCACAGGAAATTAACACTCCACCATGTCTGCAGGCCAGCCCAGAGGTGTCATCCTCTCATCTAGCTATAGGAGTTGATATTCTCTGTGTAGCAGTTTGAAAATGAATTCAGATTCTGAAAGGAGCATGCTTTCAAAATTCACCAGAACACGTCCATGAAAGATCTGAGCAGATCACACTTCTATGGATCGGGTATCAGCAAAGGTGACAAGTGTAGTAAAAATATTCAGGCAGGATTTATTCATTCACTTAGTCATTCGTTCAGTCATGCAACAAATGTTTATCAAATTCCTACTCTGTGCCAGGTATTTTTCTCATTCTAGGAACTTGAGATCCCGGGGTGAAATCAACCTGGTCTCATGGCGGAGGCATTCTAGCCAAATCAAATGGAGGAGACAGGTAACATAATGCATTCTTTCTCCTTCTATCTTTTATTTTTCAACCTTCTGCATTAATGCTTATAAATGAAATGTGGAAATCAATTCTGGTGGCAGTTTACCGGTAATCAGTAGAGGTACTTTCCACACAGGCAATGCTGCTGGAAGTAATGTGGTGAATATGTATTGTGACTCTTATAAATATGTTTCTGCTCAGCACTGCCTCTTGAAAAGGAGTGATTTTACACCCACTGAGCTATTTTGCTGATATAACAACCGAAAGACAGATAACAGTTTTGCCCACATGAGATCAGGGAAATGGGAGACGTCCAAGGGGAACTCTCTTTAAAATCATTTTTACTGTTTTTATCAAATTTTTTTTCTTTTTAAATTAATTAATTTTATTTGGCTATGCTAGGCCTTGGAGAAGGCAATGGCAACCCACTCCAGTACTCTTGCTTGGAAAATCCCATGGATGGAGGAGCCTGGTGGGCTGTAGCCCATGGGGTCACTACTAGTCGGACATGACTGAGCGACTTCACTTTCACTTTTCACTTTCATGCATTGGAGAAGGAAATGGCAACCCACTCCAGTGTTCTTGCCTGGAGAATCCCAGGGACGGGGGAGCCTGGTGGGCACCTCTTCCTTGCTGTGCAAAGACTTTCTCTAGTTGTGGTGAGTAGGGGCTACTTTCAAATTGGTTCTCATTGTTCGTGAGCTTCTTATGGGCTTCTCATTTTGGCGGTTTCTCTTATGGAGCGCAGGCTCTAGGCACGTGGGCTTCGGTAATTGTGGTGCTCAGGCTTAGTTGTTCTGTGGCATGTGGAATCTTCTCGGACCAGGGATCAAACTCCAGTCCCCTGCGTTGGCAGGTAGAGGTTTTAGCCACTGGACTACCAGAGAAGTCCCAAGGGGAAGTCTTGTCTTGTAGACCCACTCAAAATATCAAGTTGTTTGAAAACAAAGAAAAAAACCTTTTTCCTTTCCCCAAGAGGTTAACAAGGGAGAGGGAAAAACCTAACATTCAAACAAGGAAGATTCAAGATTAGTTATAGATACTTTGTGGGCTTAACTGAGAGTTGGGAAATTCTTAACTATAAGTTACAATCTCTTGATTTCTTTATTTGATTTGGCTAATCTATACTTAGCCATGGCTTATTATCAGCCTCATACAGTGTTTGGCGTAGAATGGACTCTAAATGAGTTTTTTTCATTTTTTTTTTAAACAAACACTGTGACAGATTCTGGGGATATAAGCTATTGCCATTAACCTTAAGGAGATCATAATTTAGGGTGGAAGACAGTTTTGTGAAGAGCTAACTCTAATGCAATAGTGACCAAACTCTATTGAGCTCTTACTATATTCCAGGCACGTGGCTCAATACTTATTGCTTGTTACTGCCTTTAAATCTTATAACAATCCTATGAAATGAGCACTAATGTTTTTTTAGGTTAAGGGTAAGGACACGAATGCTGAGACAGGTTCACAACGTTATGGAGGAACTGCGATTGGAACCCAGATCTTTGGGATTCAAATATCCACTTGCTTGCCTACCTAGCTGCCTGGCCTCTCTTGCCATCTCTGTGGACTTGCATCTGTGAGTAATGTATCTAGAAGGCAGGACAGGGAAGGCTGCTGGTTCTCCTGGAGAAGGGTCTAGAAAACGTTCACAGGGAAAGTGCATTTCACGTGGCACCTTGCAGATTTCAAGCGCAGGAGAGCTGAATGGTTTGGCATGCCATTAATTGAGATAAACGAAATGGGACACTGGACACGGAATCGCCCCATTTTGCTGGTCTGGTTTTGTCCTGGTGACCACATCCCGGAACCTGCAAGCTCATCCATCTCATCAGGCACCTCAGTGTGTGGGTTGAGAGAACTTGGCCCCTCCTTCCAGCTCCTCTTCCCTGACCAGCGACTGAGGCTGTCTCCCTGACAGTCCGGCTTTCCTCCCTGTCTGGATGCCTTCACCATCTCCCTTTCTCTTGTGACTTCACGCAGGGCGGTGCTTACTTTGGGCTGCGCTACCACGTCTGTTATTGACATAACCTCACTGGAAAATCTACCCTGTCTGTCTTCAGAGATGGGCAAAAGGGATCCCTGTGCTTTGGAGGCCCCAGTCTGGTTCCTCTCTGCCTACCTCCCCTCCCCACCACACACACACACACACACACACAGAGTATGAAAAACTGTCACACCAGGTCCTATGGTAGAGCACAGGGAGCTACATTTCATATCCTGTGATAAACCACAACGAAAAAGAGTGTATGTACATGTATCTATAACTGAGTCACATCGCTGTACAGAAATAATTGACACAACATTGTAAGTCAACTATACTCGACAAAAACAACAACAAATTAACATGCCAAAGGACATAGGTATCCAGAGAGAGTGCTCTCCTAGACCACGCCCTGCTCATCAGAATCCTGCATTTCCTTCTTCAAATGGCGCCATGCTCACATTCAAGGCCTGTTTGGGAGTTTTTCTGTGTCTGTGTTCCAGAGGGTGGGCTGTGTGGGTATGTGCCTTTCGAGGCCTGAGGGCTGTTTGAAGCAGAGTGTAGATGTTCTTGGACATGCAGGCTAGGGTATCCACAGGCTTATACAGGAGCATGTGGTGTAGAACAGAGCTGAGGGTGGGCCAAGGGCTCAGAGTTGGCTTTTCCCATACATGGAATGGGTTTGAGAATTCTGCATGAGAACTTGCCCTTGTTACTATGAAAGTAGAGCGTATTTTATTTAGGCTTTCTTTTTGTAACTGTTTAGCGTATGGTATAAGGGTCTTATGTTTTTACTCTTGCTCTTGACTCTTGTAAATGTTAGAGGTGGGCTCACATTGTTATCTTTCATAAAGGAGCCAAATCTGGTAAATTTTATTTTCTCCCAGGGAGGTGTTTCATGGTGTATGTCTTGCCAACATGAAGATACTACTTCTGGGCACAGCTGCAAGATGCCAGATGGTACCCAGGTACCAATTGCTAATCATTGATGGATTATACCATTTAGAGACTAGAGAATCCTGACTGCTTTCTATATGGCCCTGCAGTCGCTCATGAGACATGGAAAAGATTTACTGCCTGGTTTAAACAGAAACAGGGCTTCCCAGGTGACTCAATGGTAAAGAACCTGCCTGCCAACGCAGGAGATGTGGGTTCGATCCCTGAGTCAGAAAGATCCCCTAGAGAAGAAAATGGCAACCCATTCCAGTATTCTTGCCTGGGAAATCCCATGGACAGAGGAGCCTTGTGGGCTATAGTCCACAGTGTCAAAAAGAGTTAGATGTGACTTAGCAAGTAAACAACAAAGTGGTAAGCCATGTATCTTCATGTATAACTTATATAAATCATGTTTTGTGAAACATTATTGGGTATGATATCATTCTTTCTTCATTCAACTTCTTGGGAATAACCCAAATAGAGGTCATACGTACACAGTGCTTATTACATTGCTTCTGTTAAAAGATCTTATAGTAGTTATACACTGCTGTGTAAGAAATTGCCCCCCCACCCCACCCCAAACTCAGCAGCTTAAAGTAGCAGCATGTAGAAATTGGCTTAGGTGGGTCCTCTGGCTGAGCATCTCTCATGAGACTACAGTCAAGGTGTGGTCAGGGCTTCACCGTGAGGCTCAAATAGGGGGAAAGGAGGCAATGGCACCCCACTCCAGTACTCTTGCCTGGAAAATTCCATGGATGGTGGGGCCTGGTGGGCTGCAGTCCATGGGGTCGCTAGGAGTCAAACACGACTGAGCGACTTCACTTTGACTTTTCACTTTCATGCATTGGAGAAGGAAATGGCAACCCACTCCAGTATTCTTGCCTGGAGAATCCCAGGGACGGGGGAGCCTGGTGGGCTGCCGGCTGTGGGGTCGCACAGAGTCGGACACGACGGAAGTGACTTAGCAGCCCTCTTCCAAACTCACTCATCTGGCTGTTGGTGGGCTTCACTTGCTCACTGGCTGTGGGACTGAGGCTGTGCTCAGCTTCTGCCACATGAGTCTCTCCACAGGGCAGCTCACAACAGAGCAACTTGCTTCAGCAGAGGGAGATGAGAATAAAACTAGAGAAAGAAAGTGTGAGCAAGACAGAAGTCATCACGTTTTCTTGGAGGTGACTATGGAATACAGAATTATACGACGTTCCCCTGGTGTACACGTCCTGTAGGACCCAGGAGTGCAAATATGATGGGATGGTACTCCCATGGTTCTATTACATCATATGACCAAAAGGGTTTTGCAAAGTAATTAAGGTCTCAGATCAGTTGACTTAAAGATAGGGAGATTATCCAGGTGGAACTGACCTAATCACAGGAGGTCTTTAGAAGGGTAGATACCACATGTATATTTAAGGAGGCTGGTCTCAAGGTCAGAGATGAGGGAAGTCAGAGATTCAAGCACAAGAAGGGTTGGACATGCTCTCGCTGACTTGAAGATGAAAGAGGCTAGGTGGTGAGGAATGCGGGGGCCCCTGGCAGCTGAGAAGAGCCCACAGATGATAGCTAGCAGGGGAACAGGAACCTCAGTTCTACAACCACAAGAACTGAATTCTGCCAACAGCAAGAATGAGCTTGCAGGTAGATTTTCCTCCAGAATCTGTAGACAAGGACTCAGCCTGACAGACAACTTGATTTCAAGCTCATGACATGTAGAGCAGAGAACCCAGCTAAGCTGCACCCCAGAGTCCTGGCCCCGAAAGAGTGAGGTAATAAGTGTCTGTGGCTTTAAGCTTCTCTCTCTGATGATTTGTTCTGCCCTGTTGTAGTCTGGACTGTGTCTCCTTCTCCCTCAGACTCACATTTGAAAGCCCTAACCACGGCCCCGCCCCCAACCTTGAAGGTAAGGCCAGTAAGGAGGTAACTGAGGTTGAATAAAGTCATAGGGTGGGACCCTGATCCAATAGAATTAGTGCCCTTAAAAGAAGAAACACCAGGGAGCTGGCTCACTCTTTCCATACACACTCACCAGGGGAAAGGCCAGGAAGGGATGCAGTGAGAAGGTGGCCATCTGTGAGCCAGAAAGGGAGCTCTCAGCAGAAACGAGATTGGCTTGGACCTGATCTTGGTCTTCTAGGCACCAGAAAGGGAAGTGAAGTCTCTCAGTCATGTCTGACTCTTTGCGACCCCATGGACTATAGCCTACCAGGCGTCTCTGTCCATGGGATTTTCCAGGCAAGAATACTGGAGTGGGTTACCATTTCCAGGTGATCTTCCCAACCCAGGGATGGAACCCAGGTCTCCCGCATTGGAGGCAGACGCTTTAACCTCTGAGCCACCAGGGAAGCCCAGGCACCAGAACTGTGGGAAAATAAAGGTCTGTTGTTCAAGCCACTCCTCTGAGGTATTTCTTTATGCAGCCAGAGCTGACCAATACATGCAAATATCAGAAACCTACTTTCCATCACTGTTGCTACTTTATTCATTAAAGGTAAGTCACTAGATTGAGCCTATACTTGGGAAGAGGGGTTCTACAGAGTGTGACACCAGGTAATGGGGATCCTTGGGTGCCACCTTATATGTCTGTCACAGATTTAACATAAATACAGCAAAACAAAAATATCATTTAGCACATACGCCAGACACTAAGTAGGTGAGCTGCTCTCAAGGACACTGAGACTATCGGGGGTAATTCCAGTCCTAAACACCGTGTACTCCTTGTGCGGTTATGGCGTTTTTCTATTCCCCAAGTGGGCATGGCAAATCACGGGGTATCCTGTTTCTCTGTTTATCTGGGTGGCAATGTGGCACAGAGGTACTTGGCATATGATAAATTCAAGTCCCAATTCTACTCCTCACTAAGTATGTGGTCTTGAGCAAATTGCTTATATATTCTGAAACTTTGTTTTCTAGCATGTAAAATGGGCATAAAAAAAGAGTACTTGACCCATAACATCATTAAGAGGAAAAAATATGTTGATGCATGCAGATTTAGAGCACAGGGCCCAGCATATAGTAAATGATTACAATTTTTATTTATGTTAACAACATTTAATCTGAGTAAATTTTAAAGATCTTACTGGCTTTATTCAACGATTCACAAATTGGACAGCATCCAATCTAGCAGATGGAAAGAAGCTCCAAAGAGCTGTACAAGGCAAGGGATTTTGTAGGCAAAATGAGCAAGGAAGTTGGATAAGACAAAGAGGCAGTTGGTTATTGCAAGGTTACTTTCCTACTTGGAATGGCAGGGGTTTATCAGGAGATGACCTAGCTAGTTCTCATCATGCGATTCCTGAGTGGCTGGTTTAAGATTCCACTTCTGGGAGAGCTCAAACGTTAGCTGAGTCTAGGTTTGCTGATGTGGGGCTTAGTACAAGTGACTCCACTTTGGGCCTACTGTCTCGTCTATTATTATTATTATTATTTTGGCTGCTCTAGGTCTTCGTTGAGGCACGCCAGCTTTCTCTAGTTGCAGCACATGGGGGCTTCTCTACTTGTGGCATGCAGGCTTGTTTAATTTTGAAGCATGGGCACTTCGGCTCTAGAGTGCGTGGACTCAGTGGCTGGGCACATGGGCTTAACTGCCCCTGTCATGTGGGATCTTAGTTCCTGGACTAAGACTAATCCAACCAGCATCCTCTGCTTTGGAAGGCAGATTCTTACCCATTGGACCACCAGAGAAGTCTCAACATCTGGTATTAAATCATTATCAGGAAGGTCTCCTGCACTACCTAAAGTGCCACAGACTTGTGATGATGTCCACCTTTCACTGGAGCAAAGAGTTGATCATGTTTATAGATATCATTTCATTTCATGAGATAGGTATTTATTATCCCCAACTTATAAATAGCAAAATTATTAACCCCTAAGGAGGCTGAACAATATCCCACAGCAATTTAGTGATGAAGTCAGGATTCAAACTGAGGTTCCATGACTCTGAATCCCATTGCTTCCCACTCCATCATGCTGTCTTTATTGATGTCCCGGGTTTCATGGGGCTCCAGATTTCAGTACCAGCAGGTTACATGAAAGAGCCCATTCTCTTTAATGAAGAGCGCTTTTGGCCCAAGCAGAGGTTTTTCTTTATCTAGATTCCCAGGTCATCAGGACAACTGAAATTATTTACCTTTTTGTTTTTCTTTTTACCATTCCTCACTTCTCCTTTTTATAATCTATTAACTCAAAAAGCCCGGCCTGCTAGGAGGATTCCACACAGCTCTCTGGGAGAGCATGTGAGTGGTTGGAAGTCAAATTCTCCAGGTCTTTCCCTGCCTGGCCTTTCCTACAGTCCTGGGGCGCTGCATCTGAGGCTGAGTGTGGGGGTGAGGGAGGTTGCTGTTGTCATTCAGTTGCTAAGTCTCATCCGACTCTTTGTGACCCCACGGACTGCAGCCTGCCGGGATCCTGTCCTTCACTATCTCCTGTAGTTTGCTCAGATTCATGTCCATTACATTGGTGATGCCATCTAACCATCTCGACCTCCGCCCCTTCTCTTTTTGCCTTTAATCTTTCCCAGCATCAGGGTCTTTTCCAATGAGTTGGGGCAGGGGAGGGCTGGGTCTAAATTCCTCCACCCCCCATCAGTGCCACTGGGCCTCTGGGGGCACTGTAGAGAGAGATGCAGTCCATTAAGGAATTAGCTTGGTGCTAATGCTTTCCACTGAGAAGAGCTATTCTACTGGGGCCTCCTGAGGGGTAGCTGAAAGTGCTTCATTCCTATTCATTCTATTCTCCGCATTCCCTGATTTAATGAGGTCTTTACTTTTGCCTTTAAAGAGAGCTCTCATCCCTGTGGAGTCTGGCTGTTAGCTGGAATTTGAATACAGAAAGGAGCTCAGAAAGAAGGGGTGAGAAAGACCAGAAGGGTAACCCCACACACACTGAGAAAGAGCTGGCTGTCCCTGGCTCCCCATCTTTGGTAGGTCCCACCTCTACCTTTCCCCAGATTCCAAATTTGGGGTCTCAAAGACCTCCCACCTACTGGATGAACATGCCCCAGTACCGGAGAGACTTCCTCTGGGGCACAGAGTTTATTAATAGTCTCTACCCCCAGACTGTTAGGGAGCAGAATGAATTCATATTCTCAGAAAATACAGCCAACACAATAACTGGGCCTCTGACTGCCTCCCTCATCCTTGTTCCTTCCCAGGCTCTGTTGCTAGCAATCAGACACCCCTCACTGGACTGAGAGTTCCAGGAGATCCTTAGTTGCCCACAGAGTATTGAAGGCAGAACTTTTGGAATATGGAATTTCACTCAATGTTTAATCCACTCAAGCAACAGGGCTTCTGGCTTGATTGACCTCCCAGTAATACTGTTAAATGCTCTAAATACTGTTAAATACTGTTAAATGCTCAGTAATACTGTTAATGCTCTTTATTAATTTATTTTTTAAAATATTTATGCATTTGATTATTTGACTCTCAGGTCTTATTGCAGCCTGTGGTATCTTTGTCCCATCAGGAGAGATCTTTCCTTGAGGTGCACGGACTCTCTTGTTGCAGCACACAGTCTCCAGAGCACCCAGGGTCAGTAGTAGAGGCTCATGGGCTTAGTTGCTCTGCTACATGTGGGATCTTAGTTCCCTTGCCAGGAATCAAATCTGTGTACCCTGCATTGCAAGCAGGATTCTTAACCACTGGACCACCAGGGAAGTCCCTAAGCTCACCTCAAGCTCAAACTTAGCATAACTCTCTGGAGCCCTATTTACTCTTCTGTAACCACATCCATTTGACTCCTAGATATTCCCCAGCTGACTGGACTTGACACCATGGCCTAAATGATCACTTCCCCATCCTTTACAGATGCCTCCAAGAATTAGTGCTGAGGAAGGAAGTCATAGAGCCCTGGGCTCTGTCTACATTATCTAGTCCTCCTGTCCGTGCCAAGTCAGTTTTATCAGTGCCAGTCCCCGTTTTCTACCATCATCCTATGACATCAGAAGAAATCTAAGAAACTGATTTATTCTTTGCTCTGCTTTTTATCTTATAACTGATACATTTCTTTCAACCCGGAATGGACTTATCAATAACAGAATGGAGCTGACATTAACTTCTGGAAGAGCTTAAGCCACTGCAGAAGACTGCCTTGACATAAGTTGCTGGTAGTCAGTCACTAGGTATCAGGTTCAGAGTCCCAGGTGATCTTTCAGCGCCCGCAGGGCCTGAAAGCAGCACTTCTGGCACACACGGCTCCACCCAGTTTTTATTTCATTCAAGAGACTGGAACTCCAGCTTGACTGGCCATGCCACAGTCCTGTCAGTGATCCTACTTAATGGCATAGACTCAGCTTTAGCCACAAGTTCAACCCCAGCCTGTCTAGATCCCTTAGATGTGCTTCAGTTCAGTTCAGTTCAGTTCAGTCACTCAGTCGTGTCCGACTCTGTGACCCCATGGACTATAGCACACCAGGCCTTCCTGTCCATCACCAACTCCCAGAGCTTACTCAAACTCATGTCCATTGAGTCAGTGATGCCATCCAACCATCTCATCTTCTGTCGTCCCCTTCTCCTGCCTTCAATCTTTTCCAGCATCAGGGTCTTTCCCAATGAGTCAGCTCTTCACATCAGGTGGCCAAAGTGTTGGAGTTTCAGCTTCAACATCAGTCCTTCCAATGAACACCCAGGACTGATCTCCTTTAGGAGGGACTGGTTGGATCTCCTTGCAGTCCAAGGGACTCTCAAGGGTCTTCAACACTGCAGTTCAAAAGCTTAGGTACTTAGGTACTCAGAAACTGAGTAGCAAGGAGAAGTAAACCGAGATAGGGCATGATGGAAGATGGGAGCACCACCATGAACCCAGGCTGACCCTGACACTCTGCGAGACTGACAGGCTGACACTCTGCAAGAGAGTGGCAAACTGATTCGGATCCTTCTATCAGCTAGTGTTTGAAGTCAGGCAACCGTAGGCAATGGTACTATTGGAAAGCAGTTCCTTCTTAACATCACCTGCCATCATCTGGAGCTAAGCATGGCTCTTCACTTTAGCACTTTAGTACATTGGAATCTTGAAGGGAGCTTTTGAAATTTCAAATGCATGGTCTCCATAATGAGAACTACTGGCCCAAAGAGAATAGGATTTAGAGCTTGGTGGTAGCAACCAGATTGAAGGTACCAGCTCTGTCTTGAAAATGGAATATGAAGCAGAAGAAGAAAGGAAAACTAATCATAGACGAGGCCAACCTATACAAGTTTCATGATCTTTCTCAGATCTACCAGTCGCAGTCTAGTCTATGCTTTCCTTCCCCACCAACTGAAAAGCTGAGGTTTCTAGTGGACCGCCAAAGAACTCCCTGGTGCATTTCAGTTAAAGGACTGGACCAAACTGAGGTTAGAAGTGAAAGGCCCCTCTGACCACACCTGGATGTATCAGGGACTGACATTTTGTTAACATCACTCTTTCCATGAAAATTGCATCTGCAATAATATTCTCTGACATAAAACCATTCCAGGAGTCTCCTTTAAATTGTTACAATAAGAGGACACTATAGACCTGAGATGTGTAGAAGATAAAATGGGCCAATGAAGAGCCTTCTTTTCGAGTGAAATGGGGCAAGTGCCTTCTTTTTTGCAGAGTTAGCTAGGAAAGGAAACCATCTGAAAACAAACCCTGCGGATGATGGTGATGTGCAGAGAGAGGATTGAGCCTGGAATGTGGTACAGGAGGTAAGCAATGCTAATGGCCTAACAATAATCCATTAGCTTGCAGAGTTGAGCAACTATAGGGTTTGCTATCAACCATATCCACGTGAGAGCCCTTCAGGGATGCGCAGTGGCTGTCAGTCCTTGGAATAAAGCTGTGTGAGGCTGCTGATGTCTTTGGCTGGTTTCAATGAGCAGATGTTGCCTAACACAGCTCAGCCTCATTTCCATGCAAGCAGCCAGTGCCCTGTCCCAGGCAGCCTCTGAGTAAGAGTCTTTGCTTCCCCAGACTTCGCAGTGCCTTGGCTCTGGGTGAGGATGGAGGAGGGTGCAGGGGCTGTTCCTAAAACCGATTTTTTTCGTGGAGGGGGGAACAAACTTACCACTTAACCCTATACTTTTCTCATGGCTAATGTGTTATCCCTCACAGTCCTGCTTTTTGCTGGGACAGTACAAATAATCTTATGTCTATTTATGCAGAATATTTATCAAATGTCTACTTTGGGAAAGGACTATTTTAGGCAGGGAGGATGGAAGTGTGAGCACAATAGATAAGTTTCTGCCATCAGAGGGCTAATAGTCTAGTGGGAGAGAGCAAAGAGCCAAGGATAACTACAAATAAATAAATATCCTGCATGTGTGTGTGTTTAATCATGTCCAAACCTCTGTGACCCCATGGACTGTAGCCTTCCAGACTCCTCTGTCCATGGGATTTCCCAGCAAGAATATAGAGTGGGTTGCCATTTCCTCCTCTGGGGAATCTACCCGACCCAGGGATCAAACCCACATCTCCTGTGTCTCCCGCATTGGCAGACCACTGAACCACCTGGACATGGAAACATAAAAGCTGTGAGGAAAGCATTATGGGTGACCTGAAGATCACCCAGGTCAGGTCACCTGACCTGAAGTCAGCAAAGGGAAGAATGAAAAAAATAAATTAATTGGATTTGATCAAAATGAAGAGCTTTTATGCTGCCAAGGAAGTGATGCAGTGGAAAAGACCAGCCAATTTTCATTTTTTTAAGAAAAGGCCAATGATCTGAATAGATATTACTCCAAAGAAAATATACAAGGGACCAATAAAGACACGAAAAATTATTCAACATCATTAGCCTTCAGTCAAATGCAATTAAAACTGTTTTAAGATATTACTTCACACCTACTCATGTATAATAAAAAAGACGGATGTTAAGTGTAAGTGAAATATGAGAAACCAAAGCCTTCATACATTACTGCTGAGAATGTCTCTCATATTCTCAGTTCCTCCAAATTAAACACAGAGTCAGCTATGACCCAGCAGATCCAACTCCTTTATATATACTCAAGAGAAATGAAAACATGTGTCCACACAAACACTTTATGTGAATGGTCATAGCTGTGTTGTTGTAGTAGTCAAAAAGTGAAATCAACCCAGATGTCCATCAGCTGATGAATGGATGAAATTTGATCTATTCGTGCAGTGGAATATTACTTGGCAATAAAAAGCAATCAAGTACTGATACATTCTGCAACATGGATAAACCTTGAAAACATGATTCTGAGTGAAACAGGCTGCTCACAAATGCTTCCATTGTTTGATTCCATCTATATGAAATGTTCAGTAGGACAAAACAAATGAGCCAGAAAGTAGATTAAGGTCTGCCTAGGGGGTTTCCCTGGTGGCTCTGATGGTAAAGAATCCACCTGCAATGCAGAAGACCATTCTGGAACCTAAATCTTAACACAAGTGTCTGTACTAAAGACAGCAGAGAAGACATAGACACAGAGGAGAAGGTCATGTACAAATAAAAGCAGAGGTTGAAGTTACATATTTGCAATCCAAGGAACACCTGGAGGTGCCAGAAACTGAAAGAGGCAAGAAAAAATCAGAGTGGGGCCCAACCAACACCTTGATTTCTGACTTCTGGCCTCCAGATCTATGAAAGAATACATTTTTTGTTGTTGTATTAAGCCATCCAGTTTATTACAGCAGCTACAGGAAACTAATATGGTACTTATGAATAGTTACACTATGAATAAATAAATATTGATTAATTGAAGATGTTAGCAGCAAATGCCACCAAGAAGCAGTAGGAAGAAAGGAAGGATTGTAATCAACATTTTTGGCATCTGTTGGTCTTCCCTGGTGCCTCAGATGGTAAAGAACCTGCCTGCAGTGCAGGAGACCCAGGTTCCATCCCTGGGTTGGGAAGATCTCCTGGAGAAGGGAATGGCTACCTACTCCAGCATCCTTGCCTGGAGAATTCCAGGGACAGAGGAGCCTGATGGGGCTACAGTTCATAGGGTTGCAAAGAGTTGGGCACAACTGAGCAACTAACAGTTTCACTTTCATACACAAGACACTATCTTGATACTTTCACAGCTATTAACTTCCTACATGATGGAACCTAATCAGGATGATTAATTGTATGGGTTTTGAAGTTAGAGTCAGGTTCAAGTTCTGCTCCCACCACGCATTTAATATGTGATACCAAGCAGTGAATGTTATCTGTGTGTACCTCAGTTCCTCTAGATAGAGGAACAGGAAAAATCAGGAAAAATCGTAGTCTCTAAGGCAGTCGTGAAGAATAACAAGAAGTAGAGCTAATATGTGAGACAAGTTATTTCTCTGATTAAACAGATGAGCTTCCCAGGCGGCTCAGTGGTAAAGAATCCACCTGCCAATGCAGGAGACGCGGGTCCAGTCCCTGGGTCGGGAAGATCCCCTGGAGAAGGAAATGGCAACCCACTTCAGTGTTCTTGCCTGGGAAATCCCATGGACAGAGAGGAGACTAGAGGGAGTCCGTGCGGTCGCATAGAGTTGGTCATGACTGAGCAATCAAACAACAAAAAGAGTTTCAGAGGACGCATACTCCTACAGAAAGATGAGTTCTAGATTGACATTGCTCCCAGGATGTAGTTATAGATTTTCAGCAGTCTGATTACGACTTGCCTAGGCTGGGGTTTTTTCATATTTGTTTTATTTGCTGACCTTCTTGATTCTATAAACGTATGTCTTTCACCACATTTGGCAAGTTTTCAGTCACTATTTCTTTAAATTATTTTTTCTGCTCTGTTCTTTTTACACTGTTTCAGCAACCCTAAAAACCCATGTATTAGATCTTTCGATTACCCCCAGCAGATCTTTGTACATTTTTTTCTAGTATTTTTTGTTTCTTTATTTTTTATAATCTCTATCGACCTCTCTTCAAGTTTACTTTTGCTGATTCTTTCCTATGTAATCTCCATTCTGTTATTAATGCCATCCAATAAATTTTAATTTCAGATACTATGGTTTTAGTTTTACAATCTCCAACCAATCCTTTTTCATATTTCAGTTTCTCTTTTGAGTTATCCTATATTTTCATTCATTATGAGCATACTTTCCTTTACCTGTGGAGTATATTTATACCATTTTAGAGTTCTTTTTTCTTTTTTTAAGAAAGGGTCTCATTTTCTTTATTCTGCATATGTTGAATAGCTCAGAGTTGTATTCTGAACATTGTAAATGCTGTGATTTCAGTTATATTTCTCCAAAGATTATTAATGTATATAGCCTGCATTAATTTGGTTAGGTAGGTGGCAACTCCAATCTCAGTTTTCATAATGTATATTTAGCTGGGTTCTTTGTAGCCCATACATACATCAGCCTGGAGCAGAATCTCTATACAGAATTTAGGGTTCTTCTCTGATTCTCTCCTTTTTTGGAGATTCCCTCCATTGGGCTTCAGCAGTCATAGTTGCTCCAGTTTCCATCCCTTTGTTCCTTAGACCAGAAAACTGGGTTTTCATGGTTTTAGATTCCCTAAATTATGATTGGAGTGTGCTATCAGAGCAAAGCCCTCATCCTCAATGGAAAGCTCACTTTATCACGATTGTTCCTTCCAAGTTTTGACTCTCCTCCAAAATCTCTCGCCTTTGTTTATGCTCTAGAGCTTTCAGGTGGTTGTCTTGGGGGTATTTTGTCCTGAGTTTATTGCTGTTTTCTGTAGGAGTGTCAGTCTACTGAAACTTATTCCTTCATCCTTGAGGTAGAATCTTGCATTTAGCAGTAGATGGAGAATGTAAGAAGCACTTAGATAATGCCTGGCATAAGGTAACCCTCAACAATAATCACTGTTTATTATTTTTATTCGAACACTGTGTAAGATTAGTAGTATTATTCCCATGGTGCAGATTAAGAGTGAGGGCTCAGAGAAGTTAAGATAGGTACCCAGCATCTTATAGCTAGTAATTAGAGCTTTATCAAAAGGAATGAATCTCAATTTGACATTTTTGGCTAGATATTTTCATTCCTATTCTCTCTTGAATCTTGAATAACCTTGAATATCTAAGCTTCATTGATTTCCATCTGTAAATGGAGATTCATAATTGTGTTTCTGAACCCCTGCTGCTACTTTTCATTAGGAGAAATGGGCTTGAAGAAGTTACTGAAGAGTGGCAGGCTCAGGTTCACCTTGAGAGCAGATACAATAAATAACCACAATGTCTATTTCAATGAGGCTGAGAAAAGGACTCGTGAAATCACAAAACCTCTACTAGCCTACTGCAGAGGCACTCAACTCCTCTGTTTATTACCCATGTATTAATAGCATTGATCAGTGATTTTTCCTTGGAATCTCAGTTTCTTCACCTGTAAATTGGGTATAATAATTCCGAATCCTCCAACTGGGAGAGAATTCAGTGAGAAAGCTGACTTTCCCATGTACGACTGTGTCCATCACAAAAGGCTGGGTAGATTTAAGTTCGCAGAATTGGAATAGTGGCTCCATATGTAGTCCAAAGAGAGAGAAAACGAAAGTCAGTGGCACAGAGGAGACCATTAGTTGTTCTTGGAGTTTTCCCATGATACACTTTTCCTTTTCAGATGACGGGCTGAGGCTTCCACTTGCTGGGGAGGCCAGTCCTCAACAACATCCATCCTCCTCACTGCCACATACCACCACTCTTTCCCTCCAGTGGCCTCAGGCTTTGGAAAATGATTAGGCAACTGAGAAGACCTCATACAGTTTCTGGGGAAGTGGATTCTTCTTATTACTTGATGCTTCATTTTAATTTGTAATTTTCTTATCCTTGTCCTCATCCCAGGAGAGAGAGAATCCTCTCACATGCTGTAGTACTAAACTCTTGGAATGGAACAATGGAACAAGTGATAAGAAGTAGAATTTGTAATTCCCCAGTCTCTTGGGATGGGTTTGAATAAACAAAACTATTTGTTTCAATCTTTTGGACTTATATTTGGAAATATTGGTTCATCTAAGGTTTATCGCATTGGTTTTATTATTCCCATTTAACACATAAGGAAACCGAGAGGCAGAGATGGTGTTACTTGTGCCAGATTCCACAGCTTCTTAGTGCAGAGCTGGTATTCAATGACATTAAGGGCCCGTGTAACAGTGAATGTAGCTGGAGGAACACCATTTCTTTAAACTGTCTCTGGCTTTTACCTCTAATTTTTATAGTTGCAGTTCAGATTAGAGACTTAATCCTGTATTTTCTCAAAGGTTTTACTTTATAATTTTTTTTTTTTTTTGCATTGGCACTTTGACAATGAGAACCCAGTGCATGTGTCCATTTCAATTTGGAGATTGCGTTTTACATGTCTGTGGATGATACAAGAATAGGTTGTACATTTCAGGTCTGTTTACACTCTTCATTTTATTTCTGGCACCTAGCTCTTTTTTCCTACTATATCGCAGCTGTCTTCTTTCCAGCACAGTTCTTTACTGTCTTCTATATGCCCAGGAACCACACAAACAAAGACATAGAGCAGCACACGTGGTCAGTGTCCTCTGAAAGTTAAAGTGAAATCCCCTGAGATGAAATCTCAGCTCTCCAAATGAGCCCACCTCTTCCCCCACCTGGCTCTGCTAAAGAAGGATTTGTCTGGGAAGGGCTCTGAGTCCCTGTCTGTTTGGTGACAGCTGTCCAAATGTAAGAGGTATTATGCATTTGGAGAATGAAGTTATTTGGCTGAATTGATGGTGCGTGACCATGAGTGGCAGATGTCTATTTTGTTGTGCTGGGCATTACACCCTCACTTCTTTTGATTTCCAAAGCAAGCATGATAGAGAGAGATGATTTTGAGGCAAAAACCAATTCTCTTTATGGAAAGAATAATATTATTCCAGCATGTGAAGGTTCTGCCATGAGGGTCTCTCCAGCCCTGAAGCTAGTTCACGTTTTCTGATTTTTCTGAAAGCCTTAGTGACTTTTCCCCTTGACTTCCTCATCCACTGGAATCCAGAGGGCCATTGGCACTGAAGGATCCTCCTTTCAAGCTTCATCTTCTCTAAGTTTTTCATATGGGTACTGCTCCACGTGGAAACTATCCTTTATTTATTTAGGCCTGTAGTATCTGCCCTGGCTATATTCAGGTCGAGTGCCTGGGCCATCTGATAGATTCTTCTGGATGGAGTTATATCCAGGGCCTGTAAATCCATGCTCAGTAGCTCAGTCGTGTCTGACTGTTTGCCACTCATGGACTGTAGCCCATTAGACTCTTCTGTCCATGGGATTTTCCTGGCAAGAATATTGGAGTGGGCTGCCATTTCCTCCTCCAGGGGATCTTCCTGACCCAGAGATCACATCTGTGTCTCCTGCATCTCCTGCACTGGCAGGCAGATTCTTTACCACTGAGTTACTTGGGAATCCATCCAGGGGCCATTGGACATCAGATGCCATTTCAATCTTATCATCAGGACATGTGTCCTGTAATCAGTTCATAAGTTCTAACAAGTGGGGTTACAATATATGGTCAAGGGTATTGCTTACAGGGTTTCCCTCTTTCCTGTAAAGCCCCAAACTCACATCTTGAAGTTCCATCAATAAGGTGAAAATGTCCAAACATGCTCAGGTGATGAGAAGGTCAGAGATGTCCAGAGTAAACTTGCTGCCGGTCTCACAGAAGCATAAAGGAGAGGGGGTATGACCTTCACCATGTATGACCTCTGCTCATTAGAAAACATGTCCCAGTCCATACCTTTTACTTTGACCACACATGATTAGCATTTATCCCTTCTGAGGAAGAATGAGGATGAGGGTAGGAGAAAGTGTCTGCCCTAGTTTCTTTATTGGAACAAGCATTTCACCCTTACACTTTGCCCTCCTTTCTCAAATTCTCATCAGTCTCATCAAAGGAATGTAAAAATAGGATTGAAATCCACATTTGCAATTGAACTAGGAGAGAATTCCATCCATGGACAAGAGAGATAAGGAGCTTCTTCTAGAATACAAAAGAAATCAGCGTGGAAGGGCGCAGTGTTGCGTTGTGCTCAGTTGCATCCAACCCTTTGCAACCTCATGGACTGCTGTCCACCAGGTTCCTCTGTCCATGGAATTGTCCAGGCAGGAATACTGGAGTGGGTTGCTATTTTCTCCTCCAGGGGATCTTCCTGACCCAGGGATGGAACCTGTGTCTCTTGTATCTCCTGCATTGGTAGGTGGATTCTTTATCACTAGTGTTACCTGCGAAGCCAATTCTCCTTCTTAAAATTACAGTCGAAAATGAATAGAACTCATCCATCATCTGCTAGCTTGGGAAAGGAATGACTGGAGGCTAGAAGACATCTGAGACCACTGGACTCTAAATCCCTTTTCAATACTGTTGAACTTTGAAGGGTTGGAAGGTCCCAGAGAGTGAATGGAGATCCAGCTGTTACCGTGTGTGCATGGGATAAAGACAGGCCAACTAGAAGATGTCAAATTCTAGGGGATTGCTAGGTTAGGAAGTTACAGAGAATGTTAGTATGATGGCTGGATGATTGGACTGCATAGCTGTTAGTATGTCTTCCTAGCCTGAGAATATGTGACTGTGAATTAAATCAAAGTTAATTCACTCTATTTCAAGTTCTCTGTTGCTCTATAGAGTTTGATCAACTGCCCCAAGGGAATGAAATGGAACATACACCTGAAACATGCTTTCAGAGACAGTGATGAATTGACAAGCTGTAATTCAACAAATTACATGCATTTGAACACCTATTGTATAGTAGGTCATGGGACTCCAAAGATAAAGAATAAATCATCATATTTTAGAGGGGCTTACTGTTACATGGAGAAGAAAGACATTTAGTCTAGGATATCATGTGATTGGGCTTCCCTATTGGCTCAGACAGTAAAGAATCTGCCTGCAATGAGGGAGACTCGGGTTCAGTCCCTGGGTTGGGAATATCTCCTAGAGAAGGGAATGGCTACCCACTCCAGGATTCTTGCCTGGAGAATTCCAAGGACAGAGGAGCCTGGTGGGCTATAGTAAATGCTTTAATAGAATATTAATTGTAGTGCTTGGAAACACAGATGAAGGGTAATTAATTTGCATCACAGAAAGCTAAAAAGAAGAGACAACTTTTTTTCTGGGCATTAAGTATTCACTCATGATATTAACTCATCAGAAGAGAGAAAATAAAGTAATATGATTGAACCATGCAGTTAGGGAAGGGAATTGTCAGTCATCAAAGTGAAAAGACTGGATGAAGCCAGGTTTGCCACTTCCTTCATTCTGCTGGAAGTGAGAAGCCATTAAATTCACCTCTTAGAAACTCCATTCTGGCAACAGAATCAAAATGGATCGAAGACTTCTAAGCAACATGGTAGAGAGAGGACATCAGAGATCTCTACTGTCTGGTTCAAACACATAGAAGTGATTAATAAAATGCTGTGAAAATATAAAACTATACAGATGGGCTACAAATGAGCAAAAAATAAACAACAAAAATACCTCTCTCCCTCATTCAGCTCAGGACTGAATCCAGAATTCCACTGCATGCTCTTGGTGGTTTCTTCATTCTGGTTCTAAGGGATGACCACCAAAGATTTCAAAAAACTCGAAAGCATTCAAATCTTAGTAAATTAATAGATCCCTACAACTCATTCACCTTGCATAACTGAAACTGCATGCCCTTGACCAGCATTTTCCCATTTAATGTACAGCACTATGACTATCGTTAACAACACTATATTAGAACCTCTAAGGGAAAAGAAGCTGAAAAAGAATATATGTACGTGTAACTGAATCACTGTGCAGTACAGCTGAAACTAACAACACTGTAAATCATCTACACCTCAAATTAAAACAAACTTTTAAGGTACGTAGGTACTTGAAATTTGCCAAGGGAGTAGATCTTAGGTGTTTTGTTTGTTTGTTTTTGTTTTTTTTGGGGGGAAGGGGCATACTGATAAGGGGACCAACCCATGCCCCTTGCAGGGAAAGCCCTAACCAGTGAATTGCCAGGGAATTCCCAATCTTAAGTGTTCTTGTCATTAAAAAAAAAAAAAGGAAGAAAATGGTAACTATGCAAGGTGATGGATAATTGTGTTGGTTATACACAATGTTGTTGTTGCCAAGTCGTGTCAGACTCTTCCTGACTCCATGGACTACAGCAGGCCAGGCTTCCCTGTCCCTCACCATTTCCCGGAGTTTGCCCAAGTTCATGTGCATTGAATCAGTGATATCATCCACAGTGCGCATATATATATATATATATATATATATATATATATATCTTAAAATGTCAACTAGTACTTTTTAAATATAAACAATTTTTATCTGTCAGTTATACCTTAGTAAAACTGGAAAGGCAACTGAAAGGAATAGCAATTTTAACCACTCTCTTTTCCATGCAGATCTAAGGCAGATTAACAGATCTTTTCATGTACTTTGCTTTGAGATTCTTAAAGCAAAAATGTTGTATGATTCTAAGACAGAGATTTCTAACCATTTTCTATGCCATGGGCCCCTTTAGGAGTTTGGTAATACCTGTAGACTCTTTCTCAAAATAGTGCTTGTAAGTACATAAAATGAAATACATAAAGGAAGTTAATTATATTGAAATACAGTTACCAAGGTACAAAGAGAATCCCAAATCTGTAATATGGTAATATATGTGCTTTTAACACATACATTTAACATATTTAATATATTAAATAAATAAGAACTAGTATCGAACCCAGGTCACCCACATTGCAGGTGAATTCTTTACCAGCTGAGCCACCAGAGAAGCCCTGTAGTAGGTCTAATAACTCATTTTATTATTTTTTATATTAAAAAATATTTATTTACTTATTTGGCTGTGTATGGTATAGTTGCAGTACATGAGATCTTCACTCTTCACTGCATTCTTGCGGAATCTTTGATTGCAGCATGCCGACACTTATTTGTGACATATGGGACCTAGTTTCCTGATCAGGGACCAAACCTAGTCCCCCTACATTGGGAACTCAGAATCTTAGCCACTGGAACTCCAGGAATGTCCCTAATAACTCATTTTAAAGTTAGGAAGAACATCAGTGATATTTCTATATATCTGCAACAACAAGTAATATGACATGAAAATATCTAATATTTATTAATGACACAGTCACGGATACAAATAAGAGTCATTTTCGAAATTCAAATTTACAGCTTTCATTTGAAAATCAATTCCCACACAAGGCTTCTGTGAAACCATTTCCAGTGTTGGCCAAACAGATTTTGTGCCCCTGTTAGTGGTGGAGGATAACCAATTATCATGTGATAACTTGGCAGAAGGAAGGTGCTCAATAAATATTTATCAATGAATGAATAATTAAATGATTGAATAGAGCTGATGTACCTGAGAAACTAAAGTAAGCATACTTCCCTCCTACCCACACTTTCCTTATCTGTCCTCCTCCTTATTTCTTCTCATCCTCACTCATACGTGCACGTATTCACTGCACTGATATTTATTGAGCAGCTTCTATGTCCTTGCTGTTGTTCAGTCCCTAAGTCATGTCTGACTCTTTGCATGGACTGTAGCACACCAGGCTTCCCTGTCCTTCACTATTTCCTGAAGTTCACTCAAAATCACTGGTGCTATCTAAGCATCTCATCCTCTGCTGCCTCCTCCTTTTGTTTTCAATCTTTCCAAGCACCAGAGTATTTTCCAATGAGACAGTTCTTCACATTGGGTGGCCAAAGTATTGGAGCTTCAGCTTCAGCAACAGTCCTTCCAGTGAATATTCAGGACTGATTTCCTTTAGGATTGACTGGTTTGATCTACTTGCTGTCCAAGGGACTCTCAAGAGTCTTATCCAGCACCACAGTTTGAAAGCATCAATTCTTTGGCACTCATCCTTCTTTATAGTCCAACTCTCATATCCATACATAATTATGGAAAAACCATAGCTTTGACTATACAGACCTTTGTTGACAAAGTGATGTCTCTGGTTTTTAATACTAGGATTTGTGGATAACACTGAATGAACTAATAATGAATCTGGTTCTAAGATACATAGCCTGGGAGGATGTGATGGGAACCCAGAAAAACCTCATTCATGTTCAGCATGTGACCATTTTTTTATTGATTGCCTATCTTTTCATTAAGATTTCCTATAAGACCGGGGACATCACCAAGGGAAATTTCAAAGTTGGCAATAATGAAATAACAGTCAGGTTGCAGTCTCTGAAAAAGAAACTTGTCACACACAGGGCTTGTTCAAACCATGCAATTTCCAAAGCTGAATTTGGAAGAAGTAGGTCAGTTTGCAGAGTTAGCTGTCATAAGATTCTGCAAACAGCTGCCTTAGCTGGAACCTGTGTTAGCTTGGGAAAAATCACAGATGGGACCTCTTTAAAATATGCCACAGAGTGGTGCTTGCTGTTGAATTTTCTAAAGTTTGTTTTATGAGATGTTTCCGTACTGATTTATTGAGAAATAGGTCTCTTCTTCCACAAAATTTGATAACATCTGATTGGAAGTGCAAACTCTCTTCTAAATGCTACCACGAAACTTCCAATGGGCTTCCCGGGTGGCTCAGTGGTAAAGAATCTGTGTTCCAGGGCAGAAGATGCAGGAGATGTGAGTTTAATCCTTGGGTTGGGAAGATCCTCTGGAGAAGGAAATGGCACCCACTCCAGTATTCTTGCCCAAAGAAATCTCATGGACAGAGGATCCTGGTGGGTTACAGTCCATGGGATCACAAAGAGTCGGACAGGACTGAGTTATTAAACAACAGCAACAACCAACTTTCAATAACCCCACTTTCAACCCCATTGAAACCCCAAATTCTCAATAAACTCTGGCGAACTTTCAACCCACTCTGCTATGGGTTGGTGCTGACCGCTACACACGTGCAGATGTGGCGCTTGGTGGATTGTAGGGGAAAGCTTGCCTCCTTCCACCGTGGTCAACGGGCCTGCCAAGTGAATGCTAACAGCAGAGAAAGAATCCTGCCTAGAAGTCATGATCTAGAACAGGGGTTGGCAAACTATGGCCCAAGGGCCGCTGCCTGTTTTCGTAAATAAAGTTTTATTGGAATGTGGCCACACCCATTCATTTGCACTATTACAAAAGACTTGAGTGGTTGTGACAGATGCTCTAACACCTGCAAACCTAAAATATTTACTATCTGGTCTATTGTAGAAAAAAACTTGCCAACCCTTGTTTTAGATCAACAGTTCAGATGTGTCCTGTTGCTCATGAGATGGCTGGAATTTCCAGGATACATTTGGGAAAGTTGCAAAGCAATTGTATGGGCTAACTTAATTCAAACTTGCTTCTCCTTTTCCATTCTTAAGCCCTGTAAAGATGCTAGAGGGTATCAAAGTCTGCTCCATCTAAAGAGGAAGTATTTTTATTTTGTATAGGTATAGGTGATGTAAGAAAGGTCCATAAATAAATATAACACAAAAATCAAAGTAGTGAAAGAGATACAGAGAAAGGTACTCTGGGAGCTCAGTGTGGGAAAAACTACTTTAGACCTTGGGGAACAGAAAAAGCTTTACCGGGTTAAAAAAACACATATTTAATCCAGGCTTTGAAGCATGAATAAAATCTAAACAAGAACCTTATGAAAGGAATCAGACTCACAGATCACAGATGATCTGTGAGAATTTGGGAAAAGCACCCAATCTCTTGGGACCTGTACACCTATCAACACATCCAATAAGGATTTATTAATTTTCTACCAAGTCACAGAAGATCCAGAAACAGTGAAGATCCAGAAACAGTGGTCTAATTCCTCTCTCTTTTCTTTCAGTGTTCAAGGTCTTGCCAAAAATGACCCAAGGAAGACACAAAGAGGAGTGCAAAGGAAAGTTAAGGAAGATGGCAAATAAACGCTACAAACTTCAGGGAATTTCTCCTAGAGTTAAAGAAATTAGGACTAGATTAAAGGACGTGTGCCAGCTAATTTTATGGGTCAGCTAGACTGGGCAGTGAGATGCCTGAATTGCTAGTTAAACATTATTTCTGGATGTGTCTGTGAGGGTCTCTGGAAGAGACTAGCATTTGAAAACAGTACCCTAAATAAAGAAGGTCTGTTCTCACCAATATGGGTGGGCATCACCCAATTTGCTGATGTTCCAAATAAAGCAAAAAGGCAGAGAAAGGATGAATCCTTTCTTTTCTTGAGCTGGGACATCCATCTTCTCCTGCCCTCAGCCATCAGAGCCCGTTCTTAGGTTTTCAGACTTCGGGACTTACCCTAGCAGCTCCCCTGTTCTAGGCCTTAGGACTCCGAATTCCACCACCAGCGTTCCTAGTTCTCCAGTTTGCAGACAGTCTATCA
The DNA here is from genome assembly GCF_016772045.2 of Ovis aries. Taxonomy (NCBI): domain Eukaryota; kingdom Metazoa; phylum Chordata; class Mammalia; order Artiodactyla; family Bovidae; genus Ovis; species Ovis aries. Next base: position 23,730,554 of record NC_056077.1, read on the forward strand.
TGGAACTTCTCGGCCTTCATAATCATGTGAACCAGTTCCCTTACACTAAATCTCTTACATATCTATATGCATCCTATCAGCTGTTTCTCCAGAGAAGCCTGGCTATTACAGAAAGGCAGCAAAAGTCGTAAACAAGAGACTTGGAAAGTTAGAAGGACATGGCACTGCTCTTTAAATGTGGAGAAGAGCTGTCCAAGGAAGGATAAATCATGGTATGTCAGGGGAAAACTACGTATGAATTTCATTTATCAGTCAAGAAGCTGCTGCATCCATGGTCAAAGATAGCAACATCCAATGGGATGCTGGAAGACACAAGACTTTTCCATGACACAGTATGATTTCCCCAATCGAGGTGGCAGCACACCTGGGAAGGTCAGTGGAATCACTGTGCCTATTTGAAGCAGTGGTCAAGATTCACAGACTATAAAAAAGATATTGGGTGCCCAGCTCAGTAGCCTTACCAAGTACAAAGTAAATCAGAGACCTTCTATAGCATCTAGATTCTCATCCAATCTGTACAGTCTGTTAAATCCTGTAACTGATAATGAAAAGAATCATGATGCTATTGAAGCATCCAGATGGACAGGAGAGAACTTAAGGAGATGGTTCACACAATCTTTCAGAGATATTAGGCAAGGATCAAAATATCTTCTATCAAGCCTAAAAAATAAGAAAAAGAAACAACCTGAGACTCATGGAAAGATATTTCAACAGAAAAGAGGAGAGAAAATATAGGATTCAAAAGGAAATATTTTTAGAAAAAAAAAAGAAAAGGAAGCACATTTTAGATAACATGTACTTTCCACTCTCTGTGAAGTGAAAGTAGAAAGATAGGATGATATCACAGCAGTCTATGATGAAATTTTAGGCTGAGATAAAGAGAAAATACAAGAAAACCAATAATGACAGTGTAGACTTTTAAATGACATTAGAAAGCTAAAGCTGTGCGATAGGACACAAAACTTAGGAAGCTCTAGAAGGCAAGGAAAGCCATGAGAAAGACTGTTACAACTTACGGGATGGAGATTCACGACATCGAGAATTGGTCCTTGGGAGAAAGAGAGAGAATGCATGTTATATAATAATCAAGACAAAATTGAAAACAGCCCACCTGAACAGAAGAAAGAACCAAACCTACTGGCCAGGTTCCAGCTAGTTGTGGGCAAATTTAACAGAAAAAAAAAAAAAAAGAAGAAGAAGAACTCTGAGCTATCTTTTTCTTTAAAGGATAAAGAAAAAATTCTATAAGCATAAAGACTATATGAAAACCATTACCTACAAAGGCAGGGTATTAGGCTGGCAGTATTTTTTTTAATGTGTCCCTCGTGTTCCCTTTTCCTTTTCTTAGCCTTGAAAAAGAAGAAATCTTTCTAGGCTCAGGAGTTCATAAAAACACCACCTTAAAAGCTCTTGTTTTCACTGTTTACCCTTACATATCTAAATCCCCTCCAATCCTTTACCCATCTACCCATCATTTCTTCATCCATCCACCAAATATTTACTGAGCACCTACTCTGCACGAATTACTCTTCTAGACACTGCAGTTATATCAGCAAACAAAAGAAACTGAGCTCTTACTCATGTGGAACTTATTTCCTAGTGGGGGGAGGAAAATCATTAACAAATATGCTGTGGAAGAGAAGAAGAGCGGTCTCAAGGAAGAGAGTGGAAGAGAGGTAAATTGCTCTTCCCCAAGTTGTTGGCATTTGCACAGAAGTGCAAATGAACTGAACAAACAACCCAGGCAGATATCCCAGGGAAGAAGGAACCGTAAGTACAAATGACGTGAGCTGGAAAAGGGCTTGTTGGAGAGTTTGAAGAAGAGCAAGAGGCGTGCTTGGCTGAAGCAGTGTATGAGAGGGGAGAGTGGTTAGGATGGGAACTCAGACACATAGGTGGATAGGGTTTGACTACTAGGGCTCTGAGACAATGGTTAGGAGTTTGAATTTTTTATACAAATAAGATGAGAGCCATCTACAGCATTTTGAGCAGGAGGGACATGATCTAACTTACACTTTTTAAAAAAAGTTAAAACCAGTTTTTATTGGAGTACAGCTGTTTCAAAATGTTGTGTTAGTTTCTGCTCTACAGCAAAGTGAACTAGCTATACATATACCCATATCCTCTCTTTCCATTTAGATAAAGCTTTCTTGGTGGCACAGATGGTAAAGAATCTGCCTGCAATGCAGGAGACCCAGGTTTGATCCCTGGGTCGGGAAATTCAGGGATCTATCCCTCGGAGAAGGGAATGGGTTCCCACTCCAGTATTCTTTCCTGGAGAATTCCATGCACAGAGGAGCCTGGAGGGCTACTGTCCACAGGGTCGCAAAGAATTGGACATGAATGAGTGGCTAACACACTTTTCCGTTTAGATCACCACAGAGCTCTGAGCAGAGTTTCTGTGCTATACGGTTGATTCTCGTTAGTTATCTATTCTATACATAACAATTACGTGTCAATCCCAATCTTCCAATCTCTCTCCTCACCGCGCTCTCCTTGGTACCCATATGTTTGCTTTCTATGTCTGTGCCTCTATTTCCGCTTTGCAAGTTAGTTCATTTATACCAAATTTCTAGATTCCACATACATGTGTTAATATTCAATATTTTTATATTGACAAATATACAAGGTCTTTCTGACTTACTTCACAAAGCAATCTCTGTGGCTTCTGTTTGCAAGATAGACTGTGGGCGACGGCAAGGGAAGGGGCAGGAAGACCCTCAGGGAGCCACTGAAGAAACCCAAGTCAGGGAGAATGATGGATTGGAACTGATAAGATCTTCCCAAACTTCCAGCAAAAGGCAGGATGCAGCTCTCCTGTCAAATCCTGTTTGTATTCAGTTCCTTTCCTCATGGAGCCCTGTCCTCTGAAGTGACTGCCTCTTCCTAAACCCACTGCCAGCTTCCACACACCTCTGAGCTGAAAGACATGTAAAGCAGCAGCTGCTGTCATGTGTTGCTATCAGACTCTTACTGTTTCACCCCTGGTGCTTTTCTCCTGGAGACAGCACCTCCACAAGTTCCATCCACCTCCACTCTCTCTCACATTGAATGCGGGGATGCGTTGGGCAGTCCTTGAAGGAGGGTTGACCAGTTCTCTGTGGTTACAGCCACTTCATATCTGAGCCAGGGGAAGTATTGGACTGTTGAAAAGTTGTTTTGGTTTTTTTCTGGTGCCCTTGGCTTTCATGAATCAACATAAACAGAAACCCAAGCAAGTCTTAATTTTTATTCATTTAGATCCATCTGGGCTTCCCCGGTGGCTCAGATGGTAAAGAATCTGCCTGCCAATGCAAGAAATGTGGGTTCAGTCCCTGGGTTGAGAAGATCCCCTGGAGAAGGAAATGGCTGTCTACTCCAATATTCTTGTCTGGAGAATTCTATGGACAGAGGAGCTTGGCAGTCTATAGTCGAGGGAGTCACAAAGAGTTGGACACAACTGAGTGACTAACACACTTCTGCCCATAGATCCACTTACCCTGTAACTGAATTAAATTCTCCCCAGATTTACACATTAAAGATTTTGTCAGTTTTATTCACTTATTTTTGCTGTAAATATTCATCTTTAGTGTCTTTGTCATATTTAAACAGATATTATACCTGAAGTTGTTAACCATTGGCCATATTAAAACAGATAATACCAACATTGTACTTAACAGTATAAAGTAAGATAGAGATTCTTCCACTGCAGTGAAGGGCAAGACAAGAATGGTAGTAATTATCACTATTATAGGCATTTCCACAAAAGAATAAAATTTCATAACAAGAATTGGATAAAACATGACTAGTTAATTAGGGAACACAGTTTGTACCATGTAGTCCACAGTAAGTCTCTTACATATTAATGAGTTCCATTCCAACAGTGTGTTTGTTAAGTCCAATTTGTTCATAAGTCCAATGAAGTTAGCCTAAGTATCCAACTAACACTGTTGGCTATATAGTACTATAATGTAATAAGTTTATAATACTTTTCACACAAATAGTACCTAAAAACAAACACAAAAAATAAAGAAAACATTTTAAACCTTATTGTACATTATCTTGAAAAGTACAATAGTATAGTACATCAGCTGGCACTTCTTAGAAGTACCAGCTATATCACCACTTCCTTTATATTTGCTTCCAAACATCCTGGCTTGTATTATGGTACCTTGATGCTGGGAAAGATTGTAGGCAGGAGGAGAAGGGGACAACAGAGGACGAGATGGTTGGATGGCATCGCTGACTCAATGGGCATGAGTTTGAGCAAGCTCCAGGAGATTGTGGAGGACAGCCTGGCGTGCTGCAGTCCATGGCACTGCAGGGTGGCAAAGAGTTAGACATGACTGAGTGACTGGACATAACATACAGTACTGCATAGTAAAGTCAGAAGCTCAACCACACACATGTCAATGTATGCCAGATGCTTGCACTAATTTATGTGATCACACGTGTGAATGCATGTTTGCATCTTAGAAAGTTCAAAACCTGAAGGTTTGTATGTAGGGGACTTGCTGTACATACGCAGAGAAAAAAGCTATTGTTTAGGCCAGAGACACCCACTTGCTTTGCTTTAAAGATTGACTGTTCCTTTATATTGAACTATTTTGTTTGGTTGTTGAATATCAGTCAAAACTTCAAAGTCAAGCTCATGGATGATAGGAGAGAACAAGAAATAGCTGAGTCTGTAGAATGAAGAACAAATAAGGAAATGTTTAGGTCTGGCTTTGTCAACTTTGAGTTGGCATTTTTAGCTTATAATTACAAAAATAGAAAGCATTACACTTTAAATTCTTGCAGGACAAAAAACAATTGTAAACCTAAAACTCTCTAGATCCACAATTATCTTTTTTTCCAATGGGCTCTACATTTACAATGCATCTTTGAAACTTTTACAGTGTGTTTTTAAAAAATAATTCAGTTATAGAAAAACATACTGTGCACTGCTCTAGAGCTTCTTGCCAACTGAATAAAACAAGAAAAGAGAAAGTATCAGTCTATATATTGGAAAGGCAGAACAATCTAAATTTACTAAGATAAACTAATTTAAACAATTTAAGTCTAACTTGAAAACCCATGAAAATTAATTTAAAACCTATTGAGATTAATATGAAAGCTCAGTAATGTGGCCAAATACAAGAGAAATAATATAAAATTAGCAACTTTTAATATGCCTTTAGAAAGTGAGAAAATTGAATGGATCAAAAGGTGCCATTCATATAAAGATCTAAAAATAAAATGTCTAGGTTTAAACTTAAAATAGAAGAGTGGCATTCTTATGAAAAATTAACTTGGCTATGGGATGTGAAAAAAGACTTAAAAATAAAGAGAGCCAAATAATAAAGAGACCTATCAAGGTTTCGGAGAGAAGATGGAATTTCATAAAGATTTCTGATTTCCCAAAATTATTCTGAAGTTTAAGCACATCCCAATACAAATACCAAAATAGTTTTTAAAAGCAAGGAGAATGACAAAATAACAGCACATTTCTTAGAAGACATAACATCATAGCAAAGAGTATTTTGAAAAAGAAATACAATGTGATACATGTAGGTATTTAAACATGTTATGAAGGCATAATCTACTGGAACTGTGTCATTCACATAAAGACCAACAGATCTTTGAAACAGAACAGAAAACAAAGACATAGATTTAAGTACAAATAACTATGTATTATACAGGTTTATTGGCATTTTAAATAAGTAAAAAGATAAACTTTCAGTAAATTACTCTGAAGCAACTGGTTAACTATTTGGGAACAAAGTTTAAATTCTCATTTAACACTATACACCAAAAAAAGAAAAAAAAAATCTCTACTAGATTAAGAAATTGAATGGGAAAAGTAAGCATAACATGATGTGAAAGAAATGTTAGTAAACATGTAATGTAAAATCTAGCTAGGGATGACTTTCCTAAATGGGCTTCCCTGATGGCTCAGCAGTAAAGAATCCGCCTGCCAATGCAGGAGATTCAGGTTTGATCCCTGGGACAGGAAGATCCCCTGGAGAAGGAACTGGCAACCAGGTATCCTTCCCTGCCAAATCCTGTGGACAGAGGAACCTGGTTGGCTACAGCCCATGGAGTCACAAAAAGATTCAGACATGACTTACCGACTAAACAACAAAAAACCTTCTTTGAAAGTGATCAGCTGTTGGAAACATAAGTCAGGTATGATAAACTGGACCCGGTATCTAGATGTGGTGATTACAGTTAAGGATTTTTTTTGGATCCACCAGATTTTGTCCCTGTGTAGCCCTGTGCACCAATTGTGTGTGTTTAGTCACTTCAGTTGTGACTCTTTGTGCCCCTATTGACTGTAGCCTTTCAGGTTCCTCTGTCCATGGGATTCTCCAGGCAAGAATACTGAGTAGGTTACCATACCCTCCTCCAGGGATTCTTCCCAACCCAGGGATCAAACCCATGTCTCCTGCGTCTTCTGCATCACAGAGGCGGATTCTTTACAGCTGAGCCACCAGGGAAGCCCAGAAACACCTGTGCTCATTATAAAAACTAGAGGATGTATTTCACCAAAACTTACAAAACAGTGGCACCACTTTGGTGTAATTTATAACAGAATGCAACACAAAACAGATGTATAGGAGGGAAATTAGATAGATATGTTTTCAGTCAGGCTAGGCTAGAAGATGCTATAGTAATATAGCATGATAATGATAGTGATATAGTAATGATCCCAAATTACTGTAGTATATAGTAATGATCCCAAACCTCAGTGACTTATAACCACAAATGTTTATTTCTGGCTTTCGTTGTATGTCCATCACTGCTAGCTGCCGTCTTGCAGCACTGCCTCTTCATCCGGAGTCAGGCTAACAGAGCAGCTTCTGTTGGGGTCGGTCCATGTGGCATGCATGGCTAAGGGAAAGGCAGTGTGGTGAACCACACAGTCTCTCTCAAAGCTTGCATTTGGAAAAATCACTTCTGCTTACATTTCAGTGGCCCAAGTTAGTCACATGACAAAGGCTGATGTCTTTGGAACGAGGATGCACAGCCCTCCCACGAGGAGAGGCATGTATAGGAGGGCACAGGAACATGGGTGGGTCGGTAACACTAACACAGCCTCTTTCCTAAAGACTACCTTGCTGCTCTGGAACTCACAGCACCCTAGGCACTTCTGGTCCATTTGGAAAAGTGCTTTACAGCCTGCTTGCTCTTCCCTTCCTGAGGTGAACACTTAGCCAGTGGAGCAGATGTTGGCTGCCGAGGTGGCGTCAGAGCCCACTGTGATGGACAGCTCCTGTGTTTTGTTTACTCTTCCAGGCAGGGTGATAAATTCTCCTTCTAATCAGGTTCGGTGTTTCTCCCTCTCAGATGCACCAACCCTGCTAATGAATGATTCACGGAAGTTAGCAGCTCAGACAGAGCAGGCGGCACCCCGCTCTGCCTTTGTTATGCAAAGTCATGCCTTCACTATCTCCCAAACAGAAAATCGAGTTCCCAGAGTATGGCGTGGATAGATGATGGAGTGTACAACAGCCTCGGGTAATTTGTTCACAGTAATTCAGGCCAGTATATTCTGTCAAGTCCTCTGCTGAATACATTTGGCTTAACTTGCTGAGGGAGACTGGCACTTGTAGAGAACCTTTTGAGGTTGACCACTCTCAGTAAATAAAGTCCCGAGATTTCCCAAGCTGTCAGTCCAAGGAATCTGATGGAGCTAGTGCTCTGAGCCTTGTCACTGGGTCCTGAGAGAGCTCCGACTGTTGGAGGAATCTCAGGAACCAGGTCCAAGGGAACCCTGTCCTTGACTGTCCCCATCACCATGGCTGGAGAGAAATTAAATTGAACAAAGAATGGAGATTTTCTTTTCCTTTTCAAAATTCACGTTAAAACCAAGACCAGTGAAAAACAAGTAAAGAAAGAGGTTCTCAAACCATCGCACTTTCCGCTGGATGTATTCTTGAAGTTACTTTCCAAACTTGTGTATTAAAAATAGGGCAAGCCTTGCTGCTGCTACTGCTGCTAAGTCATTTCAGTCGTGTCTGACTCTGCGTGACCCCATAGACGGCAGCCCACCAGGCTCATCCGTCCCTGGGATTCTCCAGGCAAGAACATTGGAGTGGGTTGCCATTTCCTTCTCCAACGCATGAAAGTGAAAAGTGAAAGGGAAGTTGCTCAGTCATGTCCGACTCTTTGCGACCCCATGGACCACAGCCTACCAAGCTCCTCAGTCCATGGGATTTTCCAGCCTCATCCCTAAAAAAGAACAGAATACTGCCATTTGCAACAACGTGGATACAAGGAGAGGTTATCATACTAAGCAAAGAAAGTAAGTCAAGAAGAGAAAGACAAATACCATTGATGTCACTTAAATATGGAATTTAAAACACAACACAAATGAACACAGCTATGAAATAGAAACAGACTCACGGACATAAGAACAAACCTGTGGTTGCCCAAGGGAAGAGGGCTGGGGAGGAAAGGAGTGGGAGATTGGGGTTAGTAGATGCAAACTACTATATATATATAAAGTGAACTATTGTAGATTATATTATTCTACATGAAATGAAGAGTTACTGACTGGAGGAGGGAGAGGAGGTAGAAGATGGTAGAACAGAAATATCAGCAATAGGAGACAGGACAAGCTGCAGACTCATGCCTGACACTGATGGAATGCACATTCATATCTTTGAAAGCCCGGAACTTGAAAGTTTGCAAGTTGGAGACTTACTGTAACACAATCTGCCATCTACAAGCTGGCGGCCCAGGGAAGCTGTTGGTGTAGTTCCAGTACAAACCTGAAGTTCTGAAAACCAGAGGAGCAAGGTCCTGAAGTCTTGGTCAGAGTCCGAAAAGGCCCAAGAAACAGGAGCAGTGATGGCTGAGGGAAGGAGAAGATGGATGTCTCAGCTCAGCACAGAGTGGATTTACCCTTCTTCCACCTTTTCGTTCTACTTAGGCCCTAAACAGATTGGAAGATGCACACCTGCCTTGGTGAAGGCAGCTATTCTTCACTCTACTGAATCAAAGGCTAATCTCTTCTGGAAACACCTTCACAGACACACCCAGAAATAACATTTTACCTCTGTCTGCGCATCTCTTAGCCTGTCAAATTGATTGGTAAAACTAACCACGGCAAAGCCATTTCCTCTCTGGAGTCTAGCTGCTGTCTTGCTGGTGTGACTGGGAAGGAGGGAATAGGACCCTTTTGGGGAGCCCTAGACAATGAACTCTTATGTTCACCCTCTCCCCAACCCCACCTCCAGACTAGGGAACTGCTCTTCTTTGCTGAGCCTGAGAGTACCTGAGACATTGATTTTGAAAAGAAAATCCAAGACAAGAAGACAAATTTGGTAACTTTGATTTTTCCACTCTGTTGCCTCTCTCCTCTGAACCGATGAGCGTAGATCCAACTTCTATAAATGAAGGGAAAGGTGAATGGAGGAATATGTACGGACAAGGCACATAAGGAAACAGGATATTTCAGGAAACTCATGTACAACTGAATCTCATAGTGAATTATGTGTGTGTTGCTCAGTCATGTCTGACACTTTGCAGCCCCATGGACCATAGCCCACCAGGTTCCTCTGTCCATGGAATTTTCCAGGCAAGAATACCAGAGTGAGTTGCCCTTTCCTTCTCCAGGGGATCTTCCCAACCCAGGGATCAAACTGGTGTCTCTCGTGTTTCCTGCATTGCCAGCGGATTCTTTACCATTTGGGCCACCTGGGAAACCCCCATGATGAACTAGAAAACATCAAAGAACCAAGGCCACCATGCTCTGGTTCTCTGGTAGGGGTCCCAGAGGCTTCTCATCTCTGCTCTTCTCAGTGAGTCTGATTCACTTTCCTTTCTTAAAACTGGTTTCTTCTTCCTGCTCATACATAATCACCAATAGCTGCCCCAACATAGTACCCCTAGTTCTGGGATTACATGACCTTCGTGTAGAGAATCCGTGGTAGATGACCTATAGCTCCTGACCCCAGTTCCAAACATTCGTGAGAAAGAAACTTAGCACGACCATTTGGGACAAGCTTGATGACCTATAGTTTAAGGAACTGGAAGCCCTATTTAAGGAACGGACTTCCCTGGAGTCTCAGCTGGTAAAGAATCTGCCCGCAATGTGGGAGACCTGGGTTCAGTCCCTGCGTTGGGAAGATCCCCTGCAGAAGGGAATGGCTACTCACTCCAGTGTTCTGGCCTGGAGAATTCCATGGACTGTATAGTCCATGGGGTTGCAAAGAGTTGGACACGACTTTCACTCACTCATAAGGAACTGGAAGCACATGGCACAGATAGGACTCTGGGACCAGGGCTTTTTGGTGAGCACGGTTCTTAGAGAGGGAGGCATGGATTGGCTAGGCACTCAAAAGAACATCCACCACAGTTCCTCATTGAATAAATGGCACATGAACGCTATTATTATCACAGACGATGATTCTGTTATAGTAGCAGGCTACAAGGTTGATTCACGGGCAATGCAAGGAGGAACATGATCTTTGACATTCAATGACCTAGTTGTGAATCTAACCCCTCCAGACAGTAATTGAACAACCTTTTCTTTAAAAAAAAAAAAATTAGAAATACTTATTTAATTTTTTAATGTTTATTTTTATGTATTTATTTGACCATGCCTCATCTTATTTGTGTCACGTGGGATCTTTGCTCTTAGCTGTGACATGCAGGATCTTTAGCTGCAGCAAGTGAATTCTTAGTTGCAGTGTGTGGTATCTAGTTCCCCAACCAGGGATTAAACCCGGGCTGTCTGCATTGGCAGTGCGGAGTCTTAGCCACTGGACCACCGCTAGCAAAGTTTCTTAGGAATATTTATTACAAAATAAAGTTATTTCTAGTGAATTAAACTTTACAACTAAAAGTAATACATTTTCACAATCGACTGAAAATTTAATTTTCTTTTTTTACCATTGTGCCCTTAGCACTAACAATAAACAACATTTTCTCAGATGCAGCCTGGTGAGTTTCTTCCTGTGAAATGGAAGCAAAAGTGAACAGATCACAGGGAATTATGAGAAAGAAGCCGATTCAGTCCAAAGATATCTTGAAAGAACACAGAATTTGAAATCAGAGGATGCTGGCTGTGACTGTTAAGTATTCACCAGTCTTTCTGGGCCTTCTAGGCAAAATAGTGAGGAAGTGGTGAAAACAATAACAAAGTCACCGTTCAGCATAGATGCTAAGAGAAGGGACTTTTGCGTCAGAATGTGCTAAGCTGAAGTTCGCTTCTACCTTTCCACAGCTCTGTGCCCCATCTTCATCGGAAGCTTTTAAACTGTCCCGCCTGGAAATCTAACCTTTTCCCAAGAAGCTTTCTTGGATCCCTGCCCTAGTTCAGGCCTTCATCATTTTTTTAAGAATGTAATTTTTATATTACGATATAGCTTCTTTACATGGAGAAGGTGATGGCACCCCACTCCAGTACTCTTGCCTGGAAAATCCCATGGATGGAGGTGCCTGGTGGGCTGCAGTCCATGGGGTTGCAAAGAGTCAGACACAACTGAGCGCCTTCCCTTTCACTTTTCACTTTCATGCATTGGAGAAGGAAATGGCAACCCACTCCAATGTTCTTGCCTAGAGAATCCCAGGGACGGATGAGCCCTGTGGGCTGCCGTCTATGGGGTCACATGGAGTTGGACACGACTGAAGTGACTTAGCAGCATAGCTTCTTTACAAGGACTGAGTGATTAACACACACACACACACGCACACACTTGCAGAGTTGGACATGACTGAAGCAACTAACACAATGCACAATAAAATACATGAGCCATTTGTGTACCTATATCCCCTCCCTCGTGGGTCTCCCTCCCCACCGTCCCATCCCACCCGTCTCAGTCACCGCAGAGCGCCCAGCTGAGCCCCCTGTGCTATGCTGCAGGCCCCCACTAGCTGATTTACGCACGGCAGTGCACATACCTCGGTCCCGACCTGTCAGTTCATCCCGTCTCTCCTCCCTGACCTGGGCCCACACGCCTGTTCTTTTCATCTGTGTCTCTGTTCTTGCCCTGAAAATAGGTTCATCTGAACCATTTTTCTTGATTTCTACATTTTTCTCTTTCTGACTTACTTCACTCTGCATGACAGACTCTAGGTCCATCTACGTTTCTGCAAATAACCCAATATTGTTCCTTTTATATAGTTGAATAATATGGCATTGTCTATATGTACTACATCTGCTTTACCCATTCCTCTGCAGATGGTTGTTCCATAGATTGGTTATTATGAATAGTGCTGCAATGAACACTGGGGTGCGTGTGTCTTTTTGAATGGTTCCAACATGTTTGTGACCTTTTTTATCTCCGGGTAGCCTGAGAATCACTTGATCCCATGTATGACTTACAGATCTCAGAATACCCATTACTTATTTATAAGCCTCTAGTGATTTCTTCCCAATTCAGGGATAAAAGCAGAATTTCATCACTTTCATGCAAATTCCTCAGACTCTCCTCCATCCATCTTCCTTTATCTCTCTTCCTTCCTTCCTTTATTCCCGCTCTCCTTTCTTTCTTTACCCCACCCCCCGCCTCTTCCATGTGCCTCTTTTTCTAGTGGCAGACTATTTAGATACATTCTTATCATAATTACCCAAAGCATGTGTGTGTGTTTAAGGCAGATATATACAAAATACAAAGTGACAATTCCCTTTCTCATTCTTCTACCCACACACCCAAATTGCCACCTTTGAGGTAGCCCTTGATATCAGTCTGATGTATAGTCTTCCAATTATTCTACATGAATTATGTATATATCTTTGTCTGTATCAGCATCTAAAGCTATACCCACAGCTGTGTCTATGTCATCTACATCTGAATCTATATGTATAATATATAATGAGTGTGCATTCTTTTAAAAATACAGTTTGCCTTTGTGCGACTTTCTTTTAATAGAAATAGTATCATACTATATGTTGATACATCATATTACTGCAACTTACTTTTTTACTTAACAATACGTGCTGAGGATATTTCCAGATGAACATTTATAAATTTACTGCCTTTGTTTCACAGCTCCATAGCATTCACACTATCATTTAAGTGTTCTGCTACTGCTGTTTACAGACAGTTCCTGATTTAACAATGGCTTGATTTACGTTTTTTCAACCTTATGATGGTACTAAGGCAATGGGCATTCAATAGAAACTGTACTCTGAATTTTGCTCTTTTCCTGGGCTAGCCAGATGTGACATGGTGCTCTACCTGATGCTGGGCAGTGGCAGCTGCAGACAGCCAGGTCACCAAAAGGGTAAACAACCCATACACTTAAAGTCATTGTGGACCCAGATAACTGTTCTGGTTTCCACTTTCAGTACAGTAGTCAATAAATTACATGAGATAGTCAACACTTTTTATAACGCAGGCATTGTGTTAGATGATTTTGCCCAACTGCAGGCTAATGTAAGTGTTCTGAGCACATTTAAGAGAAGGTAGGCTAAGGTGTGATGTGCAGTTGTTGTTTGACTACTCACTCTCTTTGAGACCACATGGACTGCAGCACACCAGGCTTCCCTGTCCTTCACCATCTCCAGGAGTTTGCTCAAACTCATGTCCATTGAGTTGGTGATACCGTCCCACCATCTCATCCTCTGTCCTCCCATCTCCTCCTGCCTTCAGTCTTTCCCAGCATCAGAGTCTTTTCCAATGAGTCTGTTCTTCCCATCAGAAGGCCCAAGTATTGGAGCTTTGGCTTTAGCATCAGTCCTTCCAATGAATATTCAGGACTGATTTCCTTTAGGATTGACTGGTTGGATCTCCTTGCAGTCCAAGGGATTCTCAAGAGTCTTCTCCAACACCATAGTTCAAAAGCATCAATTCTTTGGTGCTCAACCTTCTTTATGGTTCAACTCTCATATCTGTTCATGATTATTGGAAAAACCATAGCTTTGACTATATGGGCCTTTGTTAGTAAAGTGATGTCTCTGCTTTTTAATATGCTGTCTAGGTTTGTCAAAGCTTTTCTTCTCAGGAACAAGTGTTATTTAATTTCATGGCTGCAGTTACCATCTGCAGTAATTTTGGAGACCAATAAAATAAAGTCTGTCACTGTTTCCATTGTTTACCCTTCTATTTGCCAGGAAGTGATGGGATCAGATGCCATGATCTTAGATTTTTATATGTTGAGTTTTAAGCTAGCCTTTTCACTCTCCTCTTTCACCTTCACCAAGAAGCTCTTTAGTTCCTTTTTGCTTTCTGCCATAAGGGTGGTATCATCTACATATCTGAGGTTATTGATATTTCTCCTGGCAATCTTGATTCCGTCTTGTGCTTCATCCAGTCCAGAATTTTGCATGGTAATTTAACTGTATTAAATGCATGTTTGACTTACAGCATTTTCAACTTGTGGCTCATGTGCTCAATTGTGCCTAACTCTTTGTGATCCCATGGACTATAGCCCACCAGGCTTCTTTGTCCATGGAATTTTCCAGGCAAGAATACTGAAGTGGGTGGTCATTTCCCCCTCCAGGGGATCTTCTGGACCCAGGAATGGAACCCGAGTCTCTTGTGTCTCCTGTACTGGCTTCAGATTCTTTACCACTGAGCCACATGGGAAGCCATATTCAACTTATTATAGGTGTATGGAGCTTCCCAAGTGGTACAGTGGTAAAGAATCTGCTTACCAATGCAAGAGGTACAAGAGACATGGGTTCAGTCCCTGGGTCGGGAAACTTCCCTGAGGAGGAAATGGCGACACACTTCAGTATTCTCGCTTGAAAAATTTCATGGATGGAGGAGCCTCGAAGGCTGTGGTCCATGGAATCACAAAGAGTCACACCCAACTGAGCAAGCAGGAACACCCATGTATATGGGTATCAGAAAGTAAACCTTGGAAGCTGAGGAAGATCTATATTTCCTTCCTATCCAACTATATGTACCACTCTGCATCCATGAGTTTGTCAAGGATATCCATCCAAATCTCTTGGTAGGGAGTCAGATGCATTTCTTTTTATAAAAGATTAATATACTATTGCATTACTTTCTAGAAAAGTTTTACCAGATTGATTTTCTGTCAGCATTGTATGGAAATGTTTGTCCACAGGCACTCAATATTGCCTAAACTTTCCTATTTCACTACGGGAAAAAAAACCAGGAAATATTGTTATTTTGTTTTACATTTTCTTGGTTACTCATAAGATTAAACATTGTTTTGTTTGCATTTCTCTGTTTTGTGCATTGCCTATTTATATTATTTGCCTAGTTTTCTATTGCTTTAGTGTTTATATCTTATTGATTTTGGAGAAATCTCTATTTATTTGGATATCAAGCCTTTGGTTAATTTTTTCAGCATGTAGGTTTAAGATGTCCAATGAGTTAATTTGATACACTTATATACCTCAAAAGGATTGCCACCATGGCACTAGCTAACGCTTCCAACACATATTGTTTAATATTTGCATTTCAGCAGGGGGGCTTCCCAGATGGCACAGTGGTAAAAATCCATCTGCTGACACAGGAGACAAGGGTTCCATCCTTGGATTGGGAAGATCCCCTGGAGGAGGAAATGGTAGCCCACTCCAGTATTCTTGCCTGGAGAATCCCACGGACAGAAGAGCCTAAAGGGCTATAGCCCATGGCATATCAAACGTCAGACACAGCTGAGCACGCATGCATAAAGTACATACCAGATACACACTATGATAGGTATAGCTTTTTAAAGTTCTTTAAAATACATACTCTACTTTTATTTGCTCAAAATTCTTTTTAAATACTTCATTAAAATATTTAATTCATTAAAATACTTTTAATGCTCAAAATTCTCCAAGCCAGGCTTCAGCAGTATGTGAACCGTGAACTTCCAGATGTTCAAGCTGGTTTTAGAAAAGGCAGAGGAACCAGAGATCAAATTGCCATCATCCACTGGATCATCGAAAAAGCAAGAGAGTTCCAGAAAAACATCTATTTCTGCTTTACTGACTATGCCAAACCCTTTGACTGTGAGGACCACAATAGACTGTGGAAAATTCTTCAAGAGATGGGAATACCAGGCCACCTGACCTGCCTCTTGAGAAACCTATATGCAGGTCAGGAAGCAACAGTTACAACTGGACATGGAACAACACACTGGCTCCAAATAGGAAAAGGAGTATGTCAAGGCTGTATATTGTCACCCTGCTTATTTAACTTCTATGCAGAGTACATCATGAGAAACGCTGGGCTGGAAGAAGCACAAGCTGAAATCAAGATTGCTGGGAGAAATATCAATAACCTCAGATATGCAGATGACACCATCCTTACGGCAGAAAGGGAAGAAGAACTAAAGAGTCTCTTAATGAAAGTGAAAGAGGAGAGTGAAAATGTTGGCTTAAAGCTCAACATTCAGAAAAAGAAGATAATGGCACCTGGTCCCATCACTTCATGGGAAATAGATGGGGAAACAATGGAAACAGGGTCAAACTTTATTTTTTTGGGCTCCGAAATCACTGCAGATGGTGATTGCAGCCATGAAATTAAAAGACGCTTACTCCTTGGAAGAAAAGTTATGACCAACCTAGATAGCATATTGAAAAGCAGAGACATTACTTTGCCAACAAAGGTCCATCTAGTAAAGGCTATGGTTTTTCCAGTGGTCATGTATGGATGTGAGAGTTGGACTGTGAAGAAGGCTGAGCGTCAAAGAATTGATGCTTTTGAAGTGTGGTGTTGGAGAAGACTCTTGAGAGTCCCTTGGACTGCAAGGAGATCCAACCAGTCCATTCTGAAGGAGATCAGTCCTGGGTGTTCTTTGGAAGGACTGATGTTAAAGCTGAAACTCCAATACTTTGGCCACCTCATGCGAAGAGTTGACTCATTGGAAAAGACTCTGATGCTGGGAGGGATTGGGGGCAGGAGGAGAAGGGGACAACAGAGGATGAGATGGCTGGATGGCATCACTGACTTGATGGACGTGAGTCTGAGTGAACTCCGGGAGGTGATGGACAGGGAGGCTTGGCGTGCTGTGATTCATGGGGTTGCAAAGAGTTGGACACGACTGAGCGACTGAACTGAACTGAACTTTTATTTTTTTATTTAGTATACACTCTTTTTCTTTTTTGGGGTGCATCACGCAGCATGTAGGACCTTAGTTCCTTGACCAGGGAATGAACCCACTCCCCTTGTATTGAAAGAATGGAGTCTTGACCATTGGACTGTCAGGGAAGTGCCAGGTTGTGCTGTTTTTAAGATTAATCATTATTATTTTTTGGGCTGGGTCCTCCTCCCTGCACGAGGGCTTTCTCTAGTTTTGGTGTGTGTGTTTCTGTTTGCAGTGGCTCCTCTTGTTGTGGAGCATGGGCTCTAGGGCCCACGGGCTTCAGTAGTTGCAGTTCTCCGGCTCTCTGACTCTCTGTGACTCTGTGAACTGTAGCCCGCCAGGCTCCTCTGTCCATGGGATTCTCCAGGAAAAAATACTGGAGTGGGTTGCCATGCCCTCCTCCAGGGGATCTTTCAGACCCAAGTGGATCAAACTCACGTCTCTTTCGTCTCGTGCATTGGCAGGCAGGTTCTTTACCACTAGCACCACCCGAGAAGCCCCTACTGATGGACGGCTGAAAGAATAACTTAAACCCTTCTTCACCCATGCCCGGAGCCCTCCTCAGTAACTCTGCCTCAGCCCCTTTCCTGCTGCCAGAGGGTAGAGGAAGGTTGTGCTCACCCCTGGAAGAGATTCAGTTCTTTTCATAATTTTATAATCACAGAAAGAAGACAGAAAATTTCCCGGATCATCTCAGTCTAGGCCTGCTTCTCAAATCCTCATATTCAAGGACTCAGCCTTTGCCAGGATGACTGATGCAGCAGGAATTGTTTGCTTTTGGGCCAACTCCACTCAAAGTGTGGGAGCACAGGGCCTTCTGGATAGCCACTGTGGGATAGCCATCCAGTGGTCCAGCATCAGCGACTTCACAGGGTCTGGGTTCTTATCACATGTGATGTCACTTCCCAGGGAGTTTTTGGATGTGCCAGTCATTCTCCTTACCAGTCAATTTCTTATCGAGTGTTTAAAAAATAAACATAGACTCTGGTTGCACCCAGGACCACATGGCTGCCTATTTATCATTGGACTTCACACCACAGCTTTTTGTTTCTCTCTTTTTTTAAAAATTGAAGTATAGTTGATTTACATTGTTGTGTTAATTTCTGCTGTACAGCAAAGTGATTCATTTATACATATATATGCATTTCTATAGTCTTTTCCATTATGGTTTATCATAGGATATTGAATATAGTTCCCAGTGCTATACAATAGGACCTTGTTGTTTATCCATCCTATGTATAATAGTTTACATCTGCGAATCCCAAACAGCTTTCTGTTTCTGAACCTGCCTCTAACTCTAGACTGTGAGATCCTGTGAGGCAGGGATAATATCTTATGGAGCTTCCCAGGTGGTGCTAGTGGTAAAGAACATCCCTGCCAATGCAGGAGACATTGGAGACAAGCGTTCGATCCCTGGGTCAGGAAGATCCCCTGGAGGAAGGCATGGCAACACACTCCAGGGTTCTTCCCTGGAGAATTCCATGGACAGAGGAGCCTAATGGGCTAGAGTGCAAAGGATCACAAAGAGTCAGACACGACAGAAATGACTTAGCACACCTGCAGTATCTTATGTGTCTTTACTTATTTAGCTTTAAAGTCTTTATTGAATTTGCTACAATATTGTTTCTCTTTTACGTCTTGGTGTTTTGGCCACGAGGCCTGTGGCATCTTAGCTCCCTGACCAGAGATCGAACCCACACCCCCTGAATTTGAAGGTGAAGTCTTAACCACTGGACCACCAGGGAAGTCCCTTCTTCTGTACTTCTAAATTTCCTTGTCCTGCTTTCCAGGGCTGAACACAGAGCCTGGCACAAAGTAAGTACATTTCTGCAATAACGTTTGTCTAAATGGATTGAATAATTGCCCTTGTCACATCTCCCCCCAACGTTATCCTCTTCACATAAAGCTTTTTTAACCCCAATCTCTCCTCCTGCAATTTCTCCTTGCTCCTCTACCACCCCACGATGCCACTGTATAATTTCTATATCTCAATATATGCCCTATTGTCTGCATGACCCTCATGTCTGTCTCCATTAGCGTCTTTTACATTCAATCAGATATCTGCACCAGCCTAAGAGGCTCCTTGTAGCTTGATCAGCGAGCAATGGATCAGACAGCTGAATGGTTGATTTAATTGGCATGAAATAACTAAGCCATCTGTTCCATGGAGTTGATCTTTTAAGTGTTACTCTCTTGTCTGCACTGAAATGTCTTGGCCACTTGGAGAGACCATGCATGTCAGATGGCAGGTCACAAGAAATGATTGCTTTAAGACAGAGAGCAACAGTTTAAGGGAAATTGAAGAATTTTATGGTGCTATCTTTTTTCCTGCTCTGTCTTTCTTTATAGCACTTGTTAGTACCTGTTATATTACATTTTCACTTATCTCTCTCTTGCAGTAGAGGCTAAGCACCAAGAGGGCAGGGACTCTGTCCTTTATGCTACCTGCTAACACCAGGGCCTAAAATACATGACCTACCTTGAGTTG